>NW_026126563.1:8206250-9427500 GCF_943737965.1 Phodopus roborovskii
AGACTCACTGTTCCAGGTGTGGTCTGATAAGCACGGGATACAGCGATGCTCGTGGTAGGCTTCCCATACAACACTAGGCCCAACTCATCTTGCTAATGTGAAGGCAACTCTTTGGAGAGCATCTAAGAATTGGCATTCGTCACTGGTTCTGCATCTTTCTTTCTAGCTGTGTCACCAGGAGAGTTTACTATAAAAGCAATACAGCACAGTTCATGGCTTCACCAGTAAGTTGGAGGGGATGGTAGCTGAGCTGTGTCAAGGCTTCTGAGGAATTCTGATAGAGAAGTCTCTTTATGTCTATGGACTTGGTCTCTTAGCTCCACCCACTTAAAAACAACCCTAGCAAGAACATGTACATTCTCAGCCCAGGCAGTGACTCAATCCAAAGACAATCTGGATGACTAAGAATTTATCCAGACTGAGTTTTCTAGAACGCTGTGAATTTGTTGCTCTAACTTTGATGCCCAGTTCCTGGTTCAATGTAAATTCCTCCTCAGTATGATTGCGGAATTTACTACATTATTTACCAAATACAGCATATAAAAGACACCCTTTCAAGATGCTTCTGACTGGAGAGGGTGGTTAATAGACTGATACTAATTTGTCCCAACAAATTTGTCCCAACAAATTTGCTGAATGTCTTAGCACCATTCCTAAAATGCCACATGCCTTTAACTGATGAAGATTAAGAACTACTAACTTCTTTGTGTCAAATAGGTCAGTAAAGCTTTGTGTGCCTGTGCCTTATTTTTTGACAAAAAAAAAAAAATGTGTCTTGTACCAGGATAAGTTTGATGACTGCATTTCTTCAAATCAAGTATTGTTAGATTAAATTTCAAAAATAATGAGGCAAATTAAAGATCAGTTAAGTTATATCACTGCTTGCTAGGTAAATGATAAACGTATTTCCCTGCAAGTCATTTCTTAACCCCCCACCTGTGAATTTGCCTCATGAGTCTCCAAGTAGAAGACCTAATATGTAGACCCTCCCAAACTTTATTTGGCCTTAAACACTTCCAGCTGGGAGAAATAATCTGTGGTATCTGGTGAAGGTAGCTCTCCGTCGACAATTTTCAAAATTCCGGAGGAAACCTAATGCCAGAAAGGTTGAGTTTGGATCATGGTTCCAGGGGTTTTAAGTCCGTAGTCACCTGACTCCATTGTCTCTAGGTCTGGGATGAGGAGGAGTATCATCGCATGTTCTACAAAGAAGCATGCTTCATGCAGAGAAGAGTGCATGGTGGTGTGCTGGTGTGCTGGTGTGTGTGTGTGTGTGTGTGTGTGTGTGTGTGTGTGTGTGTGTAAGCAAAGAGAGGCAGAGCCAGGAACAGATAGATCTATTTACTCCCTAGGATTCCATCACCTTCCAATATCTGAGAACTCTCATGATTCTATCACACTCCCCAAAGCCCCACCTCTAGGGAAATAGTCTCTAAACATGCGAGTCTGTGCAAGCTCCTTAACCTCCTTATTGGAATTTCTCCATAGAAAGCTCTGTGCTTCCCATGTGTCACTCTGGGAGCTTCCTATGAGGAGGCCTTTTCCTCACAAGGGCTCCTCCAGAGACTGAAAGCTGCTTTGTCTACATGAAGATGGTTTCTCTCTAGGGAGGGCGGATGCTGAGGTAGGTACCAGGTGACACTTCTCATGCATTTACCAGAATCTCAGAATGACCCAGCAGCTCACAGTTGTAGCTTTCTGATTCATGTGGACTTCTGTGTGATCCAAATTCACTTGCCAAGAGGCAGATTTGGCATGCGAAGTTATTTTCTTCTCAGGTTGGTATGGGATACATTGGAGTTCACACATCTGAGGTCTGAGCCCTGCCGGTGTGGTGTTGCTCAGTGGCAGCACCAGCTGCTCATGGGAGCTTAGGCTTATTTGTGAAGCCTTTTCTACCTTCTGCTTTGAGTTTGGCTTTAGTACCAGGGCTGGTTGGCATCTTAGTTTTGCCACCTGTTAAAGGTGGGCTATCTTGGACATGTCATGTGATCCTTCAGCATTTCTGTTCATGACATATATTTTGAATAATGTGCCCTTCAGGGGTCAGGGGTCCCCATCCCTCTCTGCTGGGATATACCATGCTTGGTATTACGCAGAGCCTGTCTTGTTACTAAGTCTGGTTCCCCAGACAGACTCCATCCACACTGCCCACCAACTAACCAAGTTCATGTGCGTACACATGTGGGTAGATATACTGGACTTGTGTGGTCCATATCCACTATGGCTAAAAGGATTCTGTGCCTAAGAGCTTGCTGGGGGACTAAAGGGAAAAGAGAAGGATCTGTCCCCTTCCTGTCCTCTATGTTTCAACAATTTAGAATCCCATTTCATTTCACTTCTGAGCCAGGGAAATGGGTGCAAAGATTCTGGAATCAGATAGAGGTGTACTTGGACCCCGAGAGAGATCCCCAGCTTTCAATGCCCAAGTTAAGGAGATGGTCAAATGAACCAGTGTCCTGATCAGTGCCTTTTCTAACTGCACTCTCCTTGAAAGACATACATCAGGGTGGCTGGGAACAGAGCTCAGAGCTGAGTTGTGACCACCCCAGAGGCACTCAGACAGCAGAGACTTTTAAGAAGTACTTGCTACTCATTTAATAAACGGCATCCATTCGCTGTGGTCATTCTTGATGCCATGACCTCTCTGGCTGCCCCTGAATTCTTTCTCATTTGATGACTTCCATGGTGGTATAGGAAACTGTAGACCTAGACTTCTACCTGCATTTGCTATACAGATAATATATATACATATATATATATATATTAAAGCAAAATCAAATAAGGTGTGTTTCCACCATCGTCCAACAGTCAACAGGCACCTCTGGATCCCTAGATGTCAGCTGGGACCACTACAGTTGCCATGCTTATGTAGATCTGGCTTGTGGTCCCTACTTGGGGTCCTTCTATCAAGAAACCTAAACAGAGGACTTTCCAAATTAAAGAATATCACCTTTCTCTAATAGTTCATACCTGGTGAACGATATTCATCTATGACAGGCAAAGGGACCATATTTATTTCAGATGTCAAAATAAGTTCTCCTTGGGTCTAAGTACAATGCTTTTCAAAAGATGTGTAATGTGGAGGAATTCTCCTGGTCTCCAGGAGCAGGGGTGCTGCCTGAATCTTATTTCCAGGATGTATTTAGAGTCAGCAGACCAAGACCCTAAAGCCTCAGTGGGTGTCATCTTCTAGGACTTGATGCATAGGGGGCACAGTCATGTGTAAAACATAACCCCTCACCGAAGTGAGAACTGGCCAGGTCTAGCTGGTTTTTCTCAGTGAGATGCTTTGTTTTCATTTGCTTCGAGTTTTCCTCTTTTGGCCTTTGAGCAGACGCTTGCCAGTTTCTTGCCAGTTTCGTTCCTATTTAAAGTTAGTTTCACCTCTCAGTTCCCTCATCCACCTTAGCCTGAGAGGGTTTCAGTTCCTGTACAATGTGTGGGGTGAGTTACAGTGTACAGTGAGAAGCGTTTCCCGAAGCTTTGCAGGGATTGTGGACTAAGTGGGGGGAAGTCAGCTCATTGAAGAAAGTCTCCATCCTCTTGTATGATGTTGGGCATTTTCCACCAGAAATTGTGGGGTCTCCTGTGCCTCTCCAAGATACTAAACAAGACAGACACAGTTCTCCAATCTGACTGCAGAGTAGAACACTAGGAAGAAAACTAAAAGGATACAAAATAAAAACCCAAACAAAACCTCCAGACTAATGTTTAGGCACTGTCCCATGCAATTAAACTTGAAAATGGGAGGTGTGAGGTTGGCTTCAAACATTAGTACTTTGTTCCATTTCCCCAGTGTTACATATGTGAAGCCAGGACCAGAACACCTGGTATAGGTTTTTGCTGAGAACCTACATTCATTTGTGGTAGAGCACTGTTAGGAGTTGTCATGTTTGTGGCTCTTGCTACAGTAGTAGTCCTAACAACAAGAGGGTGATGCCTCCTGGAGTCTTGGTCTGTGGTTTTATTTCCTGTCAAACCACCTTTCGTTGCTTGGTAAACATCTGGTGCTTCCATTTTAAAGGTGACCATCTAAAGTGGCTTTACCTTGAACTTCTCTATACTTCCTTGTTGACACAGAGGAAGGTTACTTGCTTCTGAGGCCACAGACAATCCTTGAGTGGAGAACAGAGGGTTATGAACTGTGTGACTGCTCAGAGGATATGTGAAATGCCTAGAGAATGCTTGGTTGAGCTATAAAATGTCAAGAAGGGTCTCAAGGTAGCTACTAACAGCAAAAGCCCAAGTCAAAATTTTAGTGAAAGATAGAGTTTCCATTGTCAAATAAAGGAGGCAGGTTTTTGCTGAAGCCCAGTGTGGTGCATTCAATTTAAATGCATATACTTACTCAAAGTCCTTTGGGCTTCTAAAGCTTCCTTTTCTCCTTTCCTTTTTCATCCTTTCTATAAAGCCTGAGGGATCAAATGCATTATGGGATAGCAGGATATTTTCCAGTTATTCCACAATTAGTAGATCTGTGTTCTGTTTTGGTTTTTCTATAACATGATGCATTTAAATAACATTATATGTTGATTTCTACCATGTCTTCTGAAATAAAAGACATAAGAAATTGATGAGCCTCAAATAAATTTTAAATCGCTTCTCTACTGTCAAAAACATTTTTACCTTTTGCAAATGGCTGATGGATTCTTTCTTATTGAAGTTCATTATACAAATGGTCATGTTTGTGTGTATTCTGCGTGTGCCAAGGACCAAGAGTCACACTTCACATGCACTTTTCTTTCATCCTCACCACAAAGTAGCAGCTGTTTTAATTGTATTTTAATGGATAAATAAATAAAATCAAATAAACACTACAATTTGGTAAGACCATAAACCTTGTCAAGGGTGAGATAGATGGAAAACATCATGGATTGCTTCATGTCAGTCTTATTCTAATGTTCTAATGTCAGACTAATTCTGAAAGGTTTGCCACTTTCTTCAAGGGACCATCCTTTTTAATTAGGGTGGCAGTGGGTTGCAGTGTTCCACTGTCCTGATGTGTTTACTTGGGCCAACATATCTTCTAAGGCAGCCTACCATGGTTTGCCATAGAGATTTATGTCGCGTACATACTGCTCTTAAATGTAACTTTAATGATCCTTACTGTATACGAATCTCATGATGACCATGTGAGGGGGGCAGGGCATTGTTTTAGTCATCCTTTTTCATCCTGACAGGGAAACTGAAGCAGAGGGAAATGTATCGAATTGTTTATGTTTTGTGAGTGCCTGGGCCAGGGCTTAGACACAAGCTTTTGGCTCCTGGCTTAGGTCTCTTTTCTTCTCTGTGACTAAGAGGTGGATCTATGTGTGCTCGGGCATTGTTATACCCTGACTGACCTAGGCCAAGTGAGACCTAGATATGGCTAAATCGGAATCATTGGGTAATGAAGGTAGACCAGCTGGCCAGACAGGTTTTTCCACTTCTGCTTCTTTCTTTGGCTAATTCACAATTGTATGATGTTTCTAAATACTTTACTTGTCTTTTCTTTTTGTTTGTGGAGGGCAGAGATAGGGAAATGCTTCTTGCTTCACTCTCTACTTACTCTCTTTTCCTGCTTTGAAAGGCCACCCTATCCTGCACCAAAGGGCCAGACCACAACCAACCTCCTCAGACAATGTTTCTTAACAGTAGTCAATGTTTGGAATATTCCCAAGCAAAGCAGTACCCACCACCTTCAGCATGGGGCATGGAAAGGACTCAAATCTGTAATCTTGTATTTATGAGACAGAGGCTCACCACTTGGCCACCACTGACGGTTTGCATTTTATTCATATTTTAGCATGTAAACAAACACAGCAATACTTGTCTGTTCTTTTCTGTGTGTCACATGTGGAGATGCGGGTAGGTGTGGAATGCTTTGTATGACACAGATTCACTGCTGTTTGTCTCTGCGTCCCCAATATACCATTATTATCTCAAAGGTCATCAGACAGGCTGTGAAGTGGGGAGGGAAGAACACCATGGGTCAAGAGTTTCTCACTGAGCCAAGGGATGTAGGAGTGGTGCCCAGAGAAGGAAAGGCAATGCCAGCCTCCTCCTGGGGTGGCCGGGCCAAACCCTTCAAAGCATATTTAACAGCTCTGTCACCATCAGTGGTTAGCATTGGCAGAAAAAGGAACAACCATTTCTAGAGTGAATCTGGGTGTCAGAATTTAAAGACCCTGAACTCAAATATTGACTTTCTTTTAGCTCTTAAGCCCTATTATTCCTTGTTAAGAGTTGTTCATTCATTCATCCTCTAACTAGAATTGTGAACTTATTTGGAGCAAGGCAGAATGTCAAGTAATACATTGCATAGGAGCGGTGAAGATATGGTGCTCACCACTGAAGATAGCCTCTTAGCAGAATGTAATCACACACAGACATGCACACACACACATACATACACACGTGCACTCACAATACACTCTCACACACTCTCTCACACACAAACACACACACATAGACATGCATACACATTCACACAGATACAGACATGCACACACACGCACACACACACACACACTTACACTCACACTCTCACACTCATAGGGACATGCACATACATATACACATAAATTCAAACACACACACACACACACACACACACACACACACACACACACACACACAGGCACACACTTTGGCATTTCAAGAAGGATGGAAAGGCAGTACTCATTCATGCAAAGCTGGGAACCCTTCAGTCCTTCCCTTAGGGACTTTCTGATGCCTACTGCAGCCAGACTCTCAGTAGTTTTTAGTGAGACCATCGTGAGTTTCCGACATGGTAAAACTCCAGGAACCTCCTAGCGGTGTCTGACAGTTAAGCTGTCACTGCTTCACTTCCCTCAACTACTCTGCTCTCTCTCATCTTAGCTGCTGCTCCTTTCCTGCAGCCCTTGCTAATTTCCCCTGACCTTGGCCTGTGTGATCCGGTTCCTTCACCTGCCTGTTCTCTCACAAGATTAAACGTCGTCTGCACACATATACTTGGTAAGGTGATTCCCACTTAGGCTTGCCCCCTGAACTCCAAATTCAGAGATGCTTGAGCCATCCTTTAGAGTGCCAGTCAAATTAAGATTTCCTACACCCTATACCACCCCCTTCCTGGGAGGGGGCCTCTCTGGTCTCTCCACCTGATTTGCTTTCACACCTAGCACTTGGCTCCAAGTCTGTGCATTTGACTTGGCCTTTGATTCATTGCCTGCTTTTCTGAAACAGAGAAACAGCAATTTGAAGGCAAGAACTTTGTTTTGTTCATGATGTTTCCAAGAGCATAGCACCTGGCTTCTAGTGAATGCCCAGTAAGTATTTGTAAGATGATTCATGCAATGATACCCACTGAAAATAGAACTTAGAGCAGACAGTCTGGTGGGTTGTGACCCAGGGCGAACTTGATTAAAGGTCATGGAAGAGGTGAGAAACATTGGATTGACAGCTGATTTGGCCACAACCATGTTGTTTTTGGAAGCTCATTGAAATATCACAGACCGAAGTCCCTGATTTGTTGAAAGGGTGCTGATAGTTGTGTGTTCAGAGGAAAGAGCTCATGAGGAAGAGGATGTACCTTCCCCTCTAGGGAAAGTAAACTTGATTTGGCTGTTCAACCTTTCAGGAAGGTTAATGTGCCCAGTAATTTTTTTTCTCCCTGTTTACCACAGGCAGTGATATAGGGTTATGTTGTGAATGCCATTCCTATCAAGAAATACGCATGTTGTGAGAAGTAGTGAAACCACTTGGTTTTATTCTCATCATGATGGTTTCTATTTTATGCACTCTTGTTCGTGGAAGGTGTTGTTGTTTGTTTTGCTTTCTTGTGATAAATGGCCCACAACTTCTCTGAGGCTTGTGGAAATGGTATCCAGGCTACAGAATAATTATTTAGTGAACGGAGCATCCAGTTTATATTGGCGCAGATCGCATTAGTCACTGTTGGTCATGCTTGCTCTGACAGGAACCACATCCCTTACAGAAGTACTGTTTTTCATTGAGGAGTAATAGCTGCTTGGGAGGCTTGAGTTCTGCTCTGGCTACACAGCACCATTGGCTTTCCCAGTGCTCAGCAGGATATGTCCTGGCACCTAGCCAGCTATTTAAAAGACACAAAACAAACAAACAAATACCCGGGAGGCATCATTCCTGTCTCACTCCTACTGCCAACCAAAGGAACTCAAGTTCTAGCATTAGAGAGGAGAGGGAAGAGGAGGAAAAGGGTTGGAGAGAATAACGTTGGGGAGGGCATGGGCAGGCAAAGAAAACACTCTCCTCTCTCTGAGGAACAAAAGGAATATTGATAATGGTACTTGGAGTTGTACTGTGGTGAGTGGTGTTTGTTAGCCAGAACGTAGTGGGGTTGAATCGGCTACCCTTTTTCTTTCCTGGTTCGCTTGCCAGGTTCATATCCACAAGACAGTGGCCTTAAGATCTCTAGATTCTTTTCTGTCTGAAGGTTAAGGCCTGTGCTGGGCTGCATGGACCACATTTTCCCACAATAAAATGAGCACTTGCCTGGGTGTAGTTTATAACAGAACCTCCTGATTAGAGTCAGTCCGTCAGGAAGTACATGACATTTGAAGAATAAGGAAGGGTCAGCTAACCAGGCATTGCATAGGAAGCCTGAATGGGGGACAGGAAGTGTTGGATCTGGGTGTTTAGGCTTAGGGAACCTCTTACCCTTCCAGAACCTTGAATTTTGTATGTGTAACAGTGTGATGGTAATGTGGAACGCTGTTTAATATTAGAAAGTAACTAAGCACTGAGGCAAGCTACCTAAGGGATCCGTGCTCAGAAATTCATGGTACGTGAAGGGGGGTGGTCACAAAACACTTGTACTGCATGTATGTTTCTGTGAGGGACCTGGAGTATTGGCAGAGAGAAGCAGAATGGTGGTTTCCAGGGGCTGAAAGGCGGAGGAAATGGGTCGTTGTTATGTAATGGGTACAGAGTTCCGTTTCTCAAGAAGTGGGTAGTGTGAGTGGACAGTGATGTTAATTCCACAACATTGGGAATGTACTTAATAGAACCAAACTATGCATTTAAAATTGTTAGGATGGTCAATTCTATGTTTTGTGTATTTTATCAGAATCACCCGTACACATTGTATTTTGAGCATGGATATATTATAGCCTCGTAGTGATGGAGAACCTTTAAAATGAAGGAAATACTGGGTCCAGTCTGTTAGATCCACAAAGGCCTGTTTTTGTTTGTTTGTTTGCTTGCTTCCTTCCTCTTTTTTTCCCCCCAAGGCAGAGAAGGAAAATTTCTGTTGTATGTGGTTTTAGCGGGCAGTGTTGGAGCAAGAGATAGATAGCCCTCTGGATCAATTTGGGAATATCTTACCATATAAATGCAGAAATAGCCAAGGCTAACCAAGAGGAATGGGATTCTCCCAGTGATAGCCAAATCCCTCTCATGGGCTGTGGCTGCAAGGTGTCAGGACTGATGCTGGGTGACTCATTCAGCTTCCTCCCCAGGTTCTGTAAACCTTTGCTCTTTCTCTTTTCACTGGCTTGTGTGTCTTCTTCTTTTTGCCTTACCCAAAAGAAAAGGAACAAATACAAGCAAAGCAGGAACTCTGGGGTGGCTAAGGGCTGTGTAAGTTACAAGAGAGCAAACAGTTGCTAGATCAAACCCGCTGCTATGAGGGACCCAGTGTATTCTTAAAGGAGTAGCCATTTGTGACCTGATGCCCGAGGGTTTCCAGTTCACTCCTGTAACTGAAAGGATCCAGAAAACCCCACTCTCCAAATGGGCATTCAGCTTAACAACTGAATTCTTACTTTACATCTTTAAAAACAACCATCTGATATATTTGTAGGTAGGAGCCTTAATGTGTCACTAATTCACATGAAATCTTTGGTATGCTTTATAGCCTTCCCTTCTATACTTAGGGTCACCTTAGGCTTCCACACCATCCCTGGCACTACAACTCTGGGTTGGGTGCAGAGCTTGATACAGTGTGAAAATTAAATTATTCTTGGATATTACAACTTGATATAATGACTCATATACAAGGGTAATATTAAGTGAGGATAAAATGAACTAACATGAATGTACAGGGTTTATCTTTAAAAAGCCTTTAAAGCAAACATATATTCAGTTAACCCATCTACTTGGTAACCTGGTTAGCAAAGTCACCAATTAAGGGATAGTTTGATCTTGGAAACAGGTTCAGGATCCTTGTAATGAAAAGGAAATTGGAACCCCAGAGCTTCTAATTTTAGGAGTTATTTATTTTAGTACTTGGGATTTTTTTTTTTTTTTTTTTTTTTTTTTTATGACTTGTCTATCCCATGATAGACTGTTATCTCCTTGTAATCAGAAATCTTCTTTCCCTTGGACTGTCTATTCAGGAAGTGTGCTATGGCTTTAGTAATTAAACCTGAGGATGAATGATGAGTCTGTAGATCAGTCTGGGTGTGGAGAACCAGAGTGTGTTTGCAATAGTGTCTTGTCCTTTGGTCTCTGGGCTGGTGGTCCTCAAGGAGCCATGACCTCTCTGAGTAGATGCTTTCTAAGAGACTACAGAATGCTAGGACTCCATTCTTCATACCCTACCACTGAAAATTCTGATTTTTGTGGCCTTTACCTAATAGGATCCCAAAGTTTTCTCTAAATATGTTTTGAAATGTGCACATCCAGAAATACCTAACATAGTTAATATTTGGAAATACTCCTCCCTTCTCTGTGTGTTACAGAGTTGGAATTGAGGTATAATGTTTTCATGTTTCTTATTCAGTTTATCTCATCATATTGTTTTTCTCATTATTTGAGGAACTGGGCTGGTTATAACACAAGTTTTTGCATTAGGGATCTGTCAAGACTAGCGAATGATCCTGCCAGTACTTACCAAAGTTTGCGGTGATTACCGGCTGTTTTGTTCTATTGCTTTTAAGGGTATTTGAGCTTACCATTAGTACATTTACAGGGATCATTGCCCAACTGAATCCTATAAGGACTTGCATTTCTACAGAAGGAGGGAGAGAGGGAGAGGGAGAGGGAGAGGGAGAGGGAGAGAGAGAGAGAGAGAGAGAGGGAGAGGGAGAGGGAGAGGGGGAGAGAGAGATCTGCATTTCAACAAAAGCTTTTTGTCCATTTCCTCTGACTGCTGGACAAAGTCTGTAGAATCCCTCAGCAAAGGCTGTTGACTCCTGGGGTTGGAGGAGGTGCTGCTGCTCCTGGGGAAGGTCTGAGATTAGTAGTATGCCCCTACAAGCAGCACTGTCATTTATATACAGCGTAGAGAAGCCCGTGGCATCTCTAGTGAGGGTTCTGGGTCTTTCGTGGTTTGTAGTGACTACCACAGTGGTCTGCTGCTGTAGGCAGGGTCACCTGTCCTGTCCACTAGTTCCAGTTATATGGATCGTAGTGTGCTATGTTCTCATTTGCAGACTGTAGTGAGATAGTTCTGTGGCACTGACCACGCCCATTGGGGGGTGGAGCCATGGGCAGAGTGACCTGTGGAAGGAGGTCGGAGGGGACCAGGAAAGGCGCTCTCTTTCTGGCGTGACTCGGACAGGAGAGGATCGGGTTGAATTTCCTGGTGTTCATCTGTCTAGGTTGTAAGTTATTTCTCCCTGAATAAACATCTATTCGGCCTATTTGTTTATCCTGATCCTTATTTACCGCCATAGCAGACTTTTGTTGATCTCATTGGCTATATCATAATTGCCGTGAACCTTTGGAAAATATATATTCTTAGGATCTACTTCAGAGGGGGAAAGTATGAAGTGAGAAGGAGGAGTGAGGCAGAACAACATACTTCCCCTCTTGGGTGACCCAGATTGTGTTTTATGCCTCAAAACTGAATACCTGAGTCTAGGTACTCTATGAAGAAATAAGAATGTTTTTGTTTGCTATTTTGTTTTATTTAGTACAATTTTTCTAGTGTCTTGCTATGAGGCTCTGGCTTTACTGAAACTAATACTTGCTAAGGGGACCAAAAGGGCTTTGAGCTTGTGTTGAGTCCCCTTGTTACGCTTCGCCATTACTGGGATCACAGGCACACTCCACCTCGCTAGGCTAGGAAAGGGGATTTTTATATACACCATGATTTCGGGAAGCTTGCAAGTCCGAGATCAGGCAGCCCCATCTGCTGAGCTTCTGGTGCGGACTTACTGGTGGATGCCATCATGGTGGCGGCATTGCATGCAGAAGAGATTAGATGGTGAGGCCAGAAGCCAGGGCCGTAAAACCAGGCTTGTTCCTTTCCAACCCTGAAATAAGCCCTGCAGAGAAACAGGAGTCCCATCTGTGAGTGGTACCCTCGGTGACCTAACTGCCCCCTACCAAGGCTACAGGAAGTCTTAGAGGACACCTGCCAGAGGCATGCAGAGCATGGTAGTCAATCAGAGGAGGGAGGGTGGTAAGAACACAGGTTTATATGAGACCCTGTGAATTGACCATCAGTGGCCAAGTTTTCTCTGCTGCCTTGAATCCCATGGAGGCCCCCTAAACAGAGATAGGGTACCAGAGATATGGTCACAGGCAGACATCTATCTCTGCACCCAGGGGTATATAGGGATTTTATTCACCTCGGATTTCCCCTCAGATCAGCCGGACTATGTCATGCTTGGGGAGGAGCCAGTTGAAGGTGGAGGCTGGTTTATACCATGTGTCTCCTGTGGCCCTTTCCACCCGCATAAAAATCTACCTGGATGTTTCCTGGGCCTAGAGGTAGAGCAAGAACAGAAGCTGGCCCAGAATGATCCTGAGGAAAAGCCCTGCGGTGTAGGAGAGCCAGAGGGCACACTCTGATGTCTACACCCAACACCTCCCCTTCCCCCCAAACCCCAACAGGGAGTAAATATTGTTCTTTGCAGCTGACAGGGTGAATGAGTTCCTATGTGGAAGATTCCAGGAAGGAAGTTAATGAAACCTCTTGATACCTTGCCTCCCAGGCAGCATTTATTTGTCTAGCAGTGAGCCTGGGTGCTGTTCATACAGTACTGGTGTTAGATTGACATTTCTTTTGGCCTTTAAACTTTATGCTTCCTCCTTCCTTGTCCTCCCTGGGCCCAGGCCTTGCTGCCTCCAGTTGTTGCTCAGCATGTGAGTTAGACCTTGTAGGATCTGGGCTTTTCCGAAGGTTGGCTCTCCGGGTTGGGATTGGGTGGAGTGCCAAGGTTTCCTCTTTTCTTTGCTCATCTTATTGTCTGGCGGCAGACTAAGTGGCATTTCACATGTGGGGACTATAGGGAGTTGTGTTTTTTTCCTTAACTAAGGGAAGAAAAGGATAGGAGCTGGGGGACCCACATCTGCCTGGTGGTACAGGGCAGAGACCTCTGCACAGGATGGAAACAAGTCTTCCCCTTTGGAGCCCTGGCCCAGCGGGACTGGGAACTGCATCCTGGGAATGTTGGTGCTTGCTAGGAGCAGGACATTCTTGGCTCCCAGTGCTCTTGGGTCCTGGGGTTATTTTCACAAGGCTTTAACCCCAGGGTGAAAGGAAAATTCCATTCTTTGGCAGTGTGATATTTCTGTTTGGGCCATCCTCCTGAGACGAGATGTGCTGGGCTTGAGCATCTGGGCTGTTTGGATCCAGCACCACTGACTACTCTGGCATGACTCTAGGCATGTGACTTACTATTTTCTCCACCTTAGTTTTCTCATTTCTTTAGTGGAATTTGTGTTGACATTTTGGTAAATAAACATGGTACTATGCCCAGAAGTGCCTGGAATTGTACCTAGCCTAGAGAAGGGTTATGGGACAAGCTCAACCTTAATGGAATAATTGCACCTTAGTTAATCTTTCCCAGAAGAGTCTTGCATTATATTGGTAGTTTTGGAAGTCTGTTTGGTTTTTGGAGGTATGATGAGATGTGGCATTTTGTATACAGGTATTTAGGAGAGGACAACTTGGTTTTTAAATTCCTTTCATTTTGCTAATATCTGGAAGATGAAAGACAGTTGTCCATACTGATTTAAAGAATGGGCAGCTTCTCTATTCATACTTTCCTAGCACCTACTCCTATGAGTCTAGAACCTATGGCAATTAGAAAATCATGTCAAGGGTTTGTTAGCAAATATGCTTGCTAAGGTTCTCAAGACCTCTCCATTATCTATGGAATTGGCTTCCACAACTCTCCAGTCAGTATCACCTGTGTTGAGAGCAATCTTCCTGAAGCCAGTCTCCATGGAAGGGGCCTTCTGTGGTTCTGTGGTTCTGATCCTAACCAGTAGGTTTTAGATGCAGAGATGCCCCGGTGACTACATGGCAAAGCTGACTCATGGCCAAGAATAAAGAAGACAGTGAAGAGAAATGCCATATGCAGAATTTGGAATCTGCTGGGTATTGACCCCTTTCTCACTATAGACTGTACCAAGTTTTTTTTTTAGTACATACATACATACGTACAACATCAACAGTAAAAGAGTTTCTTCTTATTCCATAATGTAGAGAAGTGGTAAAGATATTTCAAGTGTTCTCTTTTAAGGCTTGTTTCCAGTTGAGGAAAGCCCAAACCCAAAATAAACCAAGGAGTAAAACAGAAATCCAAGTGCCGAGGCCTTGCAGAGTATCACTGTAGGTGAAGGGAATGTGGTCTTAAGTGAAGTTCATACTTCAGATTCCAAGTAAGCATTAATAGTTTTCCTGGCCACCTCTCCCTCCTCTGTGTATATTATTTATTTATTATTATTATTATTTTTTTTTTGACATGGCCTGGTTAAGTTAAAGGTATCACTCCTAGGAGACATCCTATGGTAACATATACCTATTTCCTAGTTACAGCTACATAAATGTTCCTTGGCCATTGACTCCTACTGAAAACAAAAGTTTGAGCCTGTGGTAGATGATAAATGCTGTAGGTACTATGAAGAAGAAGATGGAAGCCTCAGGAGTTTTCTATCAATTCCCATTAACATCTGCTTGTTTTGTTTGGGGCTATGGCTATGGTTTTTGACATTTTATTCCTGTCAGGAGAGTCAGGAGAGTCCATCGTTACCACCTCTTTAGATGTGGGCATGTATCTCAGCATATTCATCGGGGAAGGTCCAATGAAGAGTAAGGCCATAGCAAATTGTTCTACCTGAAATATATATTCCTTTCCTCTATTAGTAGGATGCACCATACCACCAGAAGAGGAAGAGTGTGAGTGTGTGCATGCGTGCCTGGGTGTGTGCATGCTTGCCTACATGTGTGTGTGTGTGTGTGTGTGTGTGTGTGCGCGTGTAACTGTGCATATGCATATGCATAGGGTTCCTCTACATATCCCTAAGTGTCTGCAAAGAAACCTAATGTTCTATTTCTGAGGGCAGATTTTGACTTGAATATTAGAGAACTGTAAATTATGGCTACCAACCGGGATTGGTAAAAGAAATTGACAAGGGTTGCCATGCAGAATGTGACTCGGCAGTAGATGACTTGTGGATAGGGTAGGCACCTGTGTGGAATTTGGGAACTTGGAATTGGAGGTATCTCTTCTAATTGCTATATAGACACCCTGGAAGATGGGCTTCGAGGTACACCATGGAAGGGAATAGTGTAAGCCGGAGATCTGAACCAAGGTCATCTGACTGCAGTTCTCAGTGTGGCACCCGGCGTACAAACAAATGATGCAGTCTCTCAGTGTAGTGAGTTATATGTTCACAGACACATAATAACATATTTATAGCAGTCTGTGTGTTTTACCTGTTATTCTAAGCCGAGTCACTTTAAAGTTAATGTAAAGCTTTATAGAGAATTTAAAGGCAAAATCCCTGGCAATGAATTTAGTAGTTTTTTTTTTTCTTTTCTTTCAACTAACTTGGAAAAAACAATGTATACTCTGACAACCTTAGACTCCGATAGTTTTAGCTGCTTTACCTTGTCTTCTCTACTCTTCAAGGTCATGCCTGTAGCCTGTGCCTTGGATCTATTTTCCTTCAGATTTCCCCTGGAAAAGTCATTTCAGAGCATATTGATTCCATTTTCTTCTTTTTTAATCTGTTATTTCATACAAAGTGCTGTGCAAAGTCCTCTATTTACCAGTTGAAAGTGGTGCTCCTCAGCCCTCAGGTGCTCATCATCTTCTGGGCAAGGAGGACTGTTCAAGTGATGCGGACATTTCTGTGTGATAGATGCAGCCAGTGGGAAATGCAAGCACCATATCTGGGAAGCGGGGATGTTTTCCACATAGTAGCATAAGGATTGAGAATCTATGCCTCCCTGTCCTGCCTTAGTCTTTGCTCCCCTTTCCCCCCCCCTCCTCCCCTGGCACCCTCTCTCCCTTTCTCTGAGTTCTGTGCATACCTACATGGATTGAGTACTTGGATTTCAGCTCCTTGCCTTCTTATTGCGTCTTCCCCAGTTTTGTGTGTTAACGGGTAAACAACACAATTTTACTCTGTCTTAGAGCCTGTCCAGTATTTCTATCTTACTTCCTACAAATTCAAGTGACTAAGATAATTTTCAAATTTAGATGAGTTTAGGAATTCCCAAGCTTTCAAAGCACCATTTTTTTTTTTTTTTTTAACATTTGCTTCCTTGTCTTAATCTGTGAAACAGCGAGACACTAGATTTGGTGAAGACTTCAAGAATAGAAAGGGCTGTTCCAGGACCACTTACCCATTGCTATGGCCTCCTGCCCATGATGTGTCTGTGTCCAGAGAAGCCCTTGCTCTGTCTTAGACACAGCACAGCCTTGAGTTGTGGAAGCTCCCTACATGGCCTGTTCTTTGCACTTAGATCCCTATCTACGCTGTTCAATTTGTGATCACCTATTCTCTCCTGAATGATCCTATCTTGATGGCATCCCTGAATTGCCCCCTGACATCCAATGAAACCAGCTGTGTTAACTTAATTGCTATTGACTTGGGTCTCTTATCTCTTGTGCAGTTGGAAGGTATAGCTAGCTATCCATGGGAAGCTGCTATGTCAGGTGGAGGGCATGGTGTTATGAACGGTTAGCCTTGAAGATGCTTGGATAGACTTAAGCAGGAAGCATTTTGGAGCACTTTTCCACTGCTGGTATTTTCTTCTTTCTCTCTCCTTTGAGGCTTCATTGGGCTCTCCACCTCCAGGGCCTGTATTGAACTGCAGCTGATTGACATTGGGGCCACGCTGCCTTTCTGCAACACAGCCCATGTTTTCCATGTGGATGGCCATTCAAGTCCAGCCTGAATTGATTTTTCCTGAAAGGCAAAAAAAAAAAAAAAAAAAAAAAAAAGAAGAAAGAAAGAAAGAATACGATTTCAAAACTAGACAGAATCTACTGTCATTTCGTTTAGTGGTAACTGTGGGGTGGAATTGTCGGGATAAACACTATCTAGCTAACTAAAAACTCCCAAAAGCCGACAGGAAATATAGCAACTGTTTCAGCTCCTGAACTCCAGGGCAGCTGTAACCTGTGCGTTAAGAAACTCCCTATTTTTCTCTTAATATCCCATGATTATCACTCAAGATAAGCAGGTTGGGATGACGCTCTGTGCCCAAACAATCATCTTCTACTCCTTTATCCAGGAAAGGGAAAAGGAAAAGACATATCCAGCATCTAAATAATGCCACAGGGAGGTAATTTCCTGGAAATCTCGAGGTCGTAGCCTTCTAACCTGGTAGGCTTGTACCAAAGCTGACAGCCTCATGCTTGCTTATTGATTAGAAGGTACTGATTGGTGTACTGTCAGGAGAACTTGTGGTCCCCACCTGGGCGTTCTGCTTGTATGTTGTTTGTGCCTCAGTGTCTTCAAGCCATGTCCCGGGAAACCAAGGTGATGCTTTGGAGGTCAAACTGCGACCCTAGAGCTGTCAGTGTCTCTATGGCCATACTAAAGGGTATGTCACTCCTTCAATACAAAGCCCAGCATTTCTGTCTGTGTGTCCCTGAGGACGGTAAGAGAAATAAGGGTCAAAATGTCCATATTTGCCAAACATTCTGGCACATAAAAGTGAAAGGACTGTGTTGTCTTTGTGACTTGGAGACTCAGGCAGTGCAGCCTTTACCAGTCCATCTTTAGCATCAACTGTGGTGTGATGGCTGTGCTCACTGTTGTCCCAGATATGGACCACTTCGTGTAGGTGCACCCTTTCTCCAACCTGAATGCCGCCAACACTTCTAGTCTGTGTACGCCACCACGGTGGGCCTGAGGTCCAGCTCTGTGTGGTGAGATCCAGAACAAAGTAAAAGTTGGGGTACGTAGTGGGCTCTGTCCTGTATCGTTTATACTTGGCACTGTTCCCATTGTCTGAGAAAACAGACTAAGGAAGACATCCAAATCCCAAATCTGACCACACAGCTTTATAAGAAGTTGAAATCAGCCCATGTTGGTTCAGTGATGTCACCAACAAGTTGTTGTTGGATCTAAATGGCACTGCTTCCTGTGGGGGGTGGGGAGCAAGCTTCTTATTTAATTTCTGAACTCGATGGTTACATTTGCAAACTCTAAGCAAATTTCTAGAATTTCACTGACAAATTCCCTGGGGAATGTAAAGCAAGCTCCCTCTGTGTGGAGATGGGCTAACGGAATGGCTGACACATTCTCTAAGGTATCTTTCGCTGCCAGGGACCCCTCCCTTTTTGTTTTCCCCCCACTCTTGGAAGAGACACTGCCAGGACTTGAGTTGTTTAGCTTGGCTCTACTTTGGAAGAACTGATACCGAGTCGGCCTTGTCTGAGTCCCGCTTATGGATTCCTGGTGTCTGAATGTTAAAAGTACAGTATGTTCTAAAGAACACACAGCACCCCTGCCCCGGGCCTCTCTCACATTCTCGGCTTAGAAAGAGTTGATGGCCGAAGCCTTGGGTACCTACTCTCCATCGTTGTTCAGGAACTGTGAGAAGGACATCTAATCATTCACTCTTTCCCCAAGCTCAGTGGTTAGCAGAATTGGGCTTCCTGTTGAGAACTTTACCAGATGCTCAACCTTGTTAGTTGTGTGCATAGCACCCTAGGAGACCTCAAGCCCAGTATCCTAAGTAGTCGTTGTTTGTATCATTTGACTTTTCTTAATCTCATTCTCATTTTCCCTGAGAATTCAGACAGAAAGCCTGTCTTATTATTCTTTCTTTCTGGGATCAGAATTACTTTCTTATACTGCTCAGTGCGGCGGTAAAATTCTATTCTTCTCCACTGAGTGGTCCAGTGTCTTGGCCTCTCTAAAGTACCATTTCAGCTTTCAGTCCTTCCTTTTCCATGGCTGTGAGGCCAGTTCAGAGGAGGCCTGGGGAGGGCTCTACCACAGTGGGGGACACTGGAGGTCTCTAATTCTAAGCCAAGTCTGGAACAGACTTGGAGTTGCTCCACTGACCCCGCCCATAGGAGCTGCCTGCTGAGATCTATTTACTTAGCTCCTGAGCATTTGATCCTGTTCAGTGTGGGGTGACGTCACTGGGTCAATGCCTTTAAGCAGCTGAGTGGAAGGAGAAGGGTGAATGGCTGCTTGAGGCCTGAGGTGTTGGTGCCCACTGAGCAACGGCTGGAGCAGCCTCCCAGCAAAGGCTGGAGCAGCCTCCCAGCTACCACCGCATGTTGGTTTTGTAGTGAGATCATTGCCTTGTCTGGGCTGCTAAATGCAGTTTAATCTTCCTTAAGACAGGGCTGGACAATGTTGCTTTTGTGACTTCAGAGAGTCACTAGACAGGTTAGAGGAGGCTAGCTTTACACATTCCAATCCAGAGAAAAATCATAGCCTTGTAAGGAAGTCAAGGAATGTGTAGCACCTCCCTTCCTTTGTGATAGGCCAGTGCTCATGTTAGAATCTTAGAAGATCGGGGTGAGTAGAGGACTTCAATGGTTTAGTGGGAAATACCATTTTTTTATAGCTGCTTTACACACTTTCTACGCTAGGAGTAGCAATTCCAGAAGTGTAAGAAGCATACCTCAAATGCTACAGATGTAAGAATGTTTATAAAGTGCTCCACAACTTCTTCCTGTGGCTGTGGACAGTCCCCCTTTGCTCTTACAACATAGCCTAGTAATGGTTACTTTGGGGGCAAACAGTTGTCAGGAGAGGATGGAGATCAGGGAATGGGAAGGAGGAAGGCAAACGGAACGTGAGAGAAAGATGGCTGATCGCAAAGCCGCCCACTGCTGACCGTGGGGAGATTGCGAGGGAAAGGCTTTGAGGAAAACATACTTGAAGTGTGTGTGAACCTTCAAGGCCTTCTGTGAGGGCAGCCAACTAACTTACTCGAGTCCCTCTGTCCTTCCATAGCAAGCCTACAAGTCATATAGTCTCCAGGCTTGTTTCTGCCTTCTAGTTTTGTCTTAGGTTATGTTATCCTATCTCAAGTATTAGACTAGAATAAGATTTCAATTACAAATGCTGTGTGTATGTGTGTGTGTGTGTGTGTGTGTGTGTGTGTGTGTGTGCGTGCAAATGTATCTCTCACACACACACACCTTTTCTGCTAGCCATTTGGAACCACTAAAGGGAGCTACTCCTTGCTCAGGAATTGTCTGTTTCTGTACAACCAATGGCCAGCTACACACTCACCTCAGAAACAAAAACGCAGATTAACCCTGTGCCTTCTTCCAATTGTCTCACGTCCACACTGGCAGAAGGCGTCTTTGGTCCCATTCTCAGGGCACCAGAGATCAGCCTGTGTTCCCCTCCTCCATTTCCTTCTCCATGAGTTACAGATTTCTCAGGTTCTATTCTCATTTCTTTCGTCCCACGAGTATGTAAGATTTACTGACTTCCATAGCGTAAACACATACATAACTTTTATTATGTATTTATTTATTTTGTTACCAGATATCCACTTTTTCTTATTATAGGGTATGCCCACTTATTTCTTGAGTTTCAAAAGTGACTGCTCACTGTTTCCATCCCACCTGTGGTAATGTAGAATTTCTGATTTGAAAACTCCATGTACGAACCCCATCCTATATTCATTTGTGGGGTCAGCAGGCCAGTGGGTGCAGGAGAAAGCTGGCTGTGTCAAGCCTGTCAGTAGACAGGTTAAGTCTAGTCCAGCCCTCCTGGACTTGGGAGTGCAGAAGAAAGAACAACCTTAATGAGGACCCCCACAGGGCTGTGAACGTAGAGCAGAGGGAGAGGGTGCTGCTAATAGAGCACGTAGAAGAGGTTTCCACCAGAATGGAGGTTTCCTGAAACAGGTGGTGTCCATGCTGAGAGCTGAAGAGGGAAGAATGAGCCAGGTCAGGGAGTGACTGAGCAGGAGCATAAGACTGGGTGGGCAGAAAGTTGCAGAGATAGGAAGGGAATGGCTTGTTCCAATGTCCCTAAAGCAAAACTAAATCTAGGGCATTGGGAAACTAGCAAGTGCCATTACAGTATGTCTAGAGTCAGCAAGGGGTAGCAGGTGTCTTCTAACCCGATGGATAATTCTGTGTTTTGTTCCATGGACAATGGTAACATTATTCTAGTTACATTTTTTTTCTTCTTCTTCACTTTCTTTTGCTTTTTTTTCTGTGATAAAATGCTCTGTTGAAAATGAAATGGTTTAGTTGGCTGATACTTCCAGGTCATGGTCCACCATGGAGGGAACTTAGGGCAGAAAGTCAAGCAAGACCTTGAAGCAAAAACAATAGAGGAATGCTTGCTTCTCACTCTCTCAGTCTCTGGCTCATGCTTACCCAGATTTCTTATACATCCTAGAGCCACCTGGCTAGGGAAATGGTGGTACCCATAGTGGACTGAGTTTTCCTGTATCAATCATTTGAAAAGTCTCCCACAGACACCAATTTGATCTGGGCAGGACTACCATTGAGATTCTCCTCTTAGATGACTCTAGGTGGTGTCATGTTGATAGTAAAAGCTAGCTAGGACACTAATTGACATGTTTAAGTGTGTGTGTGTGTGGGGGGGGTGCTTTTTCTCTAGTAATTGTTTTAACTTCCTCAGGGAAAAGAAACTGTAGGGTCATAAAGGAGTGTTGTGGGATGTGTTCACTGAACAGATATTAGAGACCATATCTTTACAGACTACTTCACATCACAGCTATATTGCACAATGATTCATATACATATACACACGCACACACACACACACACACAGGCATGCACACACTGGGAGGAGGATCCACATAATTTTCATTTTTTTATCTTCATTGCTTACTATAGTTTGTGTCATTAAAGTTTCCCCATTAATGTTTGAAATTTAATGAACTGATGAAGAAAGATATAATCCCTAACTCATAGGCTCCTTTCTTGAAAGAATTCTCCCATTAAGATTTCCTTCCATATCTACAAGATAAGTGTCAGAGGCTGAGAACATAGTGAAAAACAAAAATATAGCACACACACACACACACACACACACACACACACTAAGCAAGTAACAATGGAGTTCTTGCCCAAGTCAGCCCATGAGAAGTGAGTAGAGCAGGCCAAGGCTTGGCTATATGATATTATTTCTTCAAGTATAAGATGAAGGTGTTAGGCTGCAGAAAGCCTATTAATCACTAAGTTTTTGTGAGTCCATGACTTACAATACCATAATACTGTTTAAATCAAATGCAGCCTTTGTTCTTGGCAACCCTCACATTGCCATAAAAATGTCCTTTGCTAGAGAGATGTCAGAAAACCTGGGTTACTTCATGGTGGGGTGTTACACGATTCCCCCTGGTCGGGGGGATTAAGGATATTGAAGTAGCTTCCAGGAATGCAGAAGGACCTCCACCAGAGGGTCTCCTACAGGCATGCTGCGGGGTCTTGCAGGGCATGAGCAGAAAGCAGAGTGTCTTGTATGAAGAGAGATTGCTTTTCTTCTCTCCCTTCCACAGAGAGAAGGGGGATCAAAGAAAAACATGACTTGAGCTTTCATTTCCTGATAAGAATTTCCTGTGATTTAAGACACATAAACTATACTTTTAAAAGGAAGATAATGCATTTTTGTTAGTTGGCCGTGGTGACTGGATTAGAGGAAAAATGTATTCTTTTGGCTGCAATCTGTAGATCAGGTTGAACAAGAGTACTCACAACTTTGTTTAAACACATATTTCATTACTTCAGAAAGGAAAGTCGGAAAGAAGCAGACGGAAGCCCTGCTAAGGCTTCCTAACCACAAACTCCCGTGGTTCTGTGGAAAGAGCTGTATGGTTGTGTTGAGTCTCCTTGATAGGACCTGCAGAGGGGCTCCTTAGTCCAAAGACCAGAGCAAACTTTTGTCCTTGGAAATAATTAGATGGTCTTTTAGACCAAACTCGGTTAAGCAGCACGGTTTAACAGAGGCCGACTGTGCCTTGTAGTGGCATCTTGTTCCCCCAGTGGACTTGGGGTGGTAGCTATATGCTACAGTGCCTTTCCAAGTGTCCTGTGTTTCTGCAGCACTTCCCAGACAGGGTTCACTTCCACCACCCAACATTTTGGACTGGACTACTGGTCCATGAAGAAGACAAAGGAATGGAGGATGCCTGCAAAGACTCTCTTGGTCTTTTCATAATCACTGGGAGCCTGAGCCAGTCATCACATCCATGGCTTTCTTCCATCCTCATTGGAGCCTTACCCAGAAGACAATTGTGCCTGCAAGAGACTTGCCCAAGGTGCCACAGTTTGTCCTTTGCAGGATCTTTCTCCTGTGTCTTTATCCAGTCATTTTTCTTGTGTAACATGGAGTAGCTTCTCCTACCGTGGGAAATCTGAACAAAGGGTTGGCAGTAGGTGAGAACTATGTTTGTGAGAAAGATTAAAGAATCTTCTAATGTCCATGGAACCGCTTCCATGGGTTTCTTTTTATTTATGTTATAGAAAGATATCCCTAAGGCCTATCTCAAATAACGAGAGTCAAGATGTGTGGAAGGATCTAGGGGGTACACATGACAAGGAGTGATGCTTGCCTTGCTCTTTATGGTTTCTTAAGAATTTATTCAGTTCATAATGTTTAATCTTCCCAACGATTGGATGACACGAGGAGAGCAAACATTTTTATTGGATTAGATGGTTGGAGGTAGAACATTAGGTCTGTAGAACTTCTTTAACTTAGTGCTGTGAGTCTAGAGTTGGACCTCAATGCTGAGGCTTTAGTTCTATCTCCATGGTGCAGCTGTTGCTGATTCTTTATATTTGAATTTTTGAACAAATGGTTCTTTTCATTCCAGTTGCAAACTTGTTATAGGATAATGACTCATTTGCAGAACAGAACTGAGAACCTTTGTTGATAGGCAGCCTGATATGGGAAGCATTGCTGACTGATAGTCTACTCCTAGTTGGCTACTGCCATGGAATGGTATAACTTCAAGCCTTTTGTCCCTGGGTTTCAGTAATTCCTCTTACTTTATAGAGTATATCTGCTCTCTCTTCTTTCTTCCTTCCTTTCTTTCTTCCTTTCTTCCTTTCTTTCTTTCTTTCTTTCTTCCTTTCTTTTTCTTTCTGTTCACGTTCACTTTTAGAGAGTTTGGCCAATAGATAGCCTTCATGACATCTTAGACAATCTTCCTCTTCCTTCCCAAAGCCTAGTGGGTTTTTCCATGTGTTGTACTTAATATCTCAACTCTGTTACATCCATGACATGACAAGCCCACTATTGTTATTTGTACTTGACTCCTGTTGCATCCTCCAAAGCGACTTCTCATATTTTCTTAGTTAAGGTCTCTAGGCCTCTATTGTTGACCTCTTCCTTCCTCCCTCCCTTCCTCCCTTCCTCCCTTCCTCCCTTCCTTCCTTCCTCCCTTCCTTCCTTCCTTCCTTCCTCCCTTCCTCCCTTCCTCCCTTCCTTCCTTCCTCCCTTCCTCCCTTCCTCCCTTCCTTCCTTCCTTTCTTTTTTTTTTTTTTTTTTTTTTTGCTGCAAGGTATTGACCAGTGTGTGTATTGTAATTATTACTACTTTGGGTATCTTTGTATGTCCAGGTATGCTGGATTTAAACTCCAATGGTGCTGTTATTTTCCTCTGTATTGTGTACCAAAGCCCAAGAATGATGATTTTTTTTTTTTGCATAGTAGGAGCTTATGTGTTGACTGAGAAATTTATAACATGCTCTCAAGATTACATAGTCAGTAAGGAACTGAACTCTGGCTGTAATTCAATCACTCAACTCTTAGTTTATTATTCTTTCCACTTCATATTATGCTGCCAAAATTTATTCATATTCATACCTGGGAGTTCCTGATGACTACTGATAAAACTTAGAATGGTTGTGAAGCATTTATGTGAAACCAAATGCATTTCTGAAGGGAAGTGGGAAATCCCCAAGGTTTACATTGTTCAGTCTGTGATAACAGAGCTTCATAATCTGTGTACTTTGTATATTCACCATCAATCATCCTGTATTTGCTTAACTCACTTTTAAAGGAAGCTTATTTTAGAAGCACTTTCTATATTTTTTATTGATGATGTTTGGATTTTCACATATAAACACACCACCATGCACACACACTCACAGGAGAGTATAAACAGTGACATACGTGCTACATTCCTGCTCCAACTGCAGATAGTCTCTCACTGACAGAAGCCAAAAGGTTTTATGTATGAGGTTAGTGAGCAGACATGGTTGCCAGGGGACATACTGTCTCCCTCCAAAATCAACCTCAGAAGTCACATTGCAGGGATGCTCTGCAAGACCTCCTTGCTTCTGTCACTCGTTATGAGTCTGTCACTTTCTTAGACGTTTTCATGGTGGACACCAGGCAGTGCAGGTGGGCCCAGATCACCTCTGAGTTGTAAAGTTTATTTCCTGTGGTGTTAAAGACCTTCCTTTTATTTGTGCTGTTCCTTCTTAGAGGCATTAACACTTTTTCCTCTAGATCAGTGGTTCTCAACCTACGGGTCTTGCTCACTTTTGGGGTCACATATCAGATACCATGCACATCAGGTATTTACATTATGATTCTTAACAACAGCAAAGTTTCAATTACGAAGTAGCAACAGAATCATTTTATGGTTTGGGGGGTCACCATCACTTGAGGAACTGTATGAAAGGGTCACGGCCTTAAGAAGAATTAGAACCCTTGCTCTAGATAAATGTTAACTATGTTTGTGTGTTTGAGTCCCATAATGTAGCTCTGGCCATCTTGTTTTTGTTTTTCTTTTAAATTCTCCAGTAGATCACAGTGGACTTGAACTTTCACTGATCGGCCCACCTCTGCCTAATGATTTCTAGGACTATAAGCCTGTGCCACTCTGGCCTGGGAGGTTTTGTTTCCTTTTGTTATTGGCTCTTCCTCCACCACCGGCCCCCCCTCCTTCCCTTCTTCTCCTTCTTCTTCTGTATTGTCTGAGAGAGTCTCACTCTGTAGGCCAGACCGATCTAGAGCTCAATGCATCCTGGGCCTTGAATTCATGGCAGCCTTCCTCCTGCATCCTTCTAAGTGGTGGGATGGCATCTGGTTTTGGCCTTTCTTCTGTTCCCACATAGCTTTCACCTGACACCTTGAGCACAAATGCTATTGATGAATCTTGGTGATGCCATTGCTTACTCTCCTGATGGTTTTAGCTCTTCTCTTCTGTCCCAAGTTCTAACATCCTCATCAAGGGATAGCATTTCAGATTACCACTAAGGATGTTTTCCTATGATACACACCGTCACTTGACTTTCCTCTTCTACTTTTAATGACACACCAGTTTTGCCTTCTTGGATTTTGTCAGCGTGACCTGCTCCTACCTGAAATGACTGTGCCATTGTCCATTTTCCTCTTTTCCAAACGATATTTGTACAAAGCAAAATTGTCATGGCCTTGTTCTCTCTTGCTTAGTCTCCCAAGAGCTTCCTGCCTCCCCATTTCTATATTTCCTTCTACTGATCTCTTTTGAGGGAACCTCCTTGTACCCCACTTTCGAGTCTTTCCAGGCTTGGAACTGCAGACAGGGCACTGATGATCCTGGTTGTGATGTGCCTGTTTGTGCAACCCTTTACTAACTTTGCCTCCTGTCTGTGAGAGTGTTTCCTCAATGCTTGGCCATGTCATATTTCTTTGAATGTTCAGAATTGCCAGCCTGAATGCTTCCTGTGTAGATACTTTCTGAAGAACACAAGTTTGCCTTCAGCCTACCCTGATGCCTAAAACCCTTGCCTGCAGAGACATGCATGGGTGTAATGTGGAGGCTCTTAATACTTTTTCCTTAGAATTGCATCTTTTCCCATGATGCCTCATAACAGCATCATTGTGTGTTGTGAACATCATAAACAGAGGTCACTGGTAAGCTAAGAGGGAGAACCTACTTTGGGTCTTTATCATGTACCTGTGCTAAAGACAGAGAAAACAAGTGTGGCAGAGACCTGGTGTGGGACCACAGAGAGGAGAGAGTGTACTTTGTGCTCCTCTGAGACATTAACTCTGTTGGTAAACAGCAGCTACTCCTGGTGGAAAGAAAATATTTTTGATATCAGTAGGACATTCCCCAGGGATGTGGGCCTTGCTTCTTTCCTCCCTCTCCCAAGAAACAAACACAGGGCCTATGGAGGCGTGGCGGCACTGCCTTTCCCTTGCTTTATCTAAGCAATTGAGTTTGTGGGGAAGATGTGGTAGTCTCTATCGGGTTTCATGCCGACGTGCCCCTGCCACACTGTCAATAGTTCTTAGCTCCTGACACTTCTGTCACACTCGCTGTGTACTGGTGGGACGGACAAATGGCCCTTCGGGTGCTGCAAATGGAGGGCATTTCAAGCTGTTCCCTGCAGTTCTGTTTACAGACTTTGAAGCCCTGTCAGCTTAGTTCTTGATGGTGCAGAGTCGTGTCCACAGCACAGTGAGACTTTGGAAGGTGATCTGGATTTCTCCCCCCCCCCCGCCCCCTTGGGGATGATTGTGTTTATGAGGGGATGGACAGGAATGTCACCAGGACAAGGAAGGGTGCTGCTGTGTAGGCAGACTGGCTCTCTTAGTTATGGTTATATAGCTTAATTCAGTCTAGCACAAGAGCAGTGATTGGAAGGATATTTCATTTCTACAGCACCTGTCAGCCTCAAGTATCTCTGAGTTTCCAAAAACAGGCATTGCTTTCGCTCTGAAAGGTGTTGCCTAGTCAAAGTCTAACTGAGACAAACACAGAAGGTGAAGTGGACCCTAGCAGTAAAAAAAAAAAAAAAAGCAGGATGTCAGGTATGAGATAAATAAATCACTTTTAAAAAGGGCAGAAACTGTGTTTTTAAAAATAGGATCACCTTAATTTTACAGCAAGTAAGCTATCATCTTAGACACTAGGCGTGTAAAGAGTGTAGGGAGAAGGCGTTTTAAAAGGAAGAACCCCGCATGGTGGTGCACACTTGTAATTCCAGCACTTAGAACAGCAGGAGTTCAAGGCCAGCCTTGACTACAAGTATAAATCCAGATTAGGGCACACGAGCCTTTAAAAGTTTAAAACAATAAACAAATAAAAAACTATAAATATTAGGTTTCTTATTTGTTGTTGTTGTTGGTTTTCTGGGCTGCTAGGGTGACTCAGTAAGTAACAGGTCTTACTGCCCACTCAGATGACCTAAATTTGATCCTTGCGATCCACATTGTGGAAGGAGCAACTGATGCTGGAAAATTGTCCTTTGACTCCACAAGTACTTGGACACACACACACACACACACACACACACACACACAGTGTAATGTTTTGTTCTAAGCTAACAATAGATCTGTGCTTTGGAGAACAAAGATAAATGTGTCCCCGGGGGTTTATTTCCCAGATGATGATAGACGGAAAACTCTCAAAGTTTTGAAACATGGCCACCCGTAGAATGGTGGGATATTAGTTTCTGGCTGGCTTCTGGGACACAGATCTGATGGTAGGGGAAAGAGCTAAGTCCTTAGCAGAGGTGTACAGAGGCTGTCTCCTTTCCATGTCAATAGAGGCTTGTTCAGAGTATAACTTCTGATTCGTGTTCAGATTGTACCGGTGCCTACCAGTCAGCTTGTTCCCTGTCGATTCTTCATGAGATGCCCCTCCCCCCAAGTCCAGGCACCTATATTTTCCTCTGTTTTCTCTTGAGAAGGGCCCTGTGGAAATTGGTCTGGTGTTAATTTCAGATGGCTGAGGGTATTAGCAGAAAGGAGGGAGCAGGCACCTGGGAACTTGCTCTCAGCACACGCCACGGGGACATTCCCTAGAACTTTAAGCTTTGTTTTGCTGTGTTTCAACTCTCTTGTGGGGTTGTCTGCCCCAAACACGCAGGAGAAGGGAACAGACTTGTATCTGGCAGAAGTACGTACTCAATGCTTACTTAAGTATCAAAATTAGCAGTCACAAACATGACCATTTAAATGTAAGAACGACTGGCAACTCAAAGCAATGCATTTCCCCTCATGCTTTGAGACAAATAGCTGAGGAAGAAAGCCTTCTTTCCCTTGGACCCAGTGTACTCCACCGCGGTGAATGCTGTTTAGTGACAGTGCATAAGGGAGACGGGTCACAGCATTTGACTCCGCTTTACCAGAAAAGCTTTGGGACCTTAATCAGTCAACTATCTAGGTTCTCACTGTCCCCTGTGGACTTGGAAGGGTGAAATGTATGCTGGGCTACCTTTCTGCCTGGTGCATATAAAGTTGTAGCTGTAAAGATGCTTAAGATGGATTTATGGGAACTTATGTGTCCTTGTGACATGTGGCAGGAAGAACAGGATTCCTCTCAGATCTGACTTCATGCACTTTGTTGGAGAAATTGGAGGGGCTCCCGCTGAGCGACACTGAGGAGTTCCCTGGCAAACTGTGTCCACTCCACATTCGAATGATCAACACTCATGTTTCTCCTCAGAGCGGAAATCTGTCATCTCCTAGTCCTGTTGGACCCTTCGCATCTTCAAAGAAACAAACTAACAAAGGGGCAGGAGGTTTCATACCCTTCTGTTTCTCTCTTGCCTTCAGCAAGCAGTCCCCCAGCTGCTAGTAAACTCCTCCCACATTCCTGAAATCTACCAAAAACCCAACTGCCACATGCCTGGTTTGTGTTAGCTCTATTTCAGAAAGTACTTTTCCACACCGATTCTTCCTGATAAGGCCTGTCCAGGGTTGCTTTGCAGGCCCCAGGAGGGGCAGGCAGAAGTCATTGTGTGGCAGGCAAGCTGTGTGATCCCAGCTCAGCTGGGCAGTAAGCTCAGGGATGATGTAACTCAGCAGCCTGGTTTTTACAGAGGGTCCCCACCCTCCCTGAGGCTTTCCTGCTTCTCCGCTGAGTCTTGGTAGCTGGTGAGGGAAAACAGGAGATAGTTAATCTGGAGAGGCAGCCACGTGTCCTACAGCCAGTTTTGCATGTGGTTGCTTTTGCTTCAGAAAAGTAGATTTTGCATATTTGGGGCTCAGTTGAAGAAAACAAAACAAAACAAAAAACAAAAACACTGCAGCAACAATTAAAAAAAGAGAATTCTTTAAAGCATGAGTGTGTTCCTCAACAAGATCTACTCACTCATTGCTCCTGGCCAGCATTTGGAAAGGAAACAGACAGCTCTAGAATACTGTATTCATGCCTCTAATTCTAGCTCTTAGACAGGATCGCAGTGAGTTTAAGATCAGCCTGGCCTACATAGTGAGTTCCAGGACAGTCTATGCCTTAGAGTGAGATCCTGTCTCAAACAAAACAAAACAAACAAACATTGTGGCCAACCGGGTCCTCCTCCCGTGTCCCAAAGACTTTCGTTTCCTGAGCAGAAGGTTTGTTTTTGTTGTTGTTGTTGTTTAATATCAAACTATCTTTCATTCCCTTTCCCCATTTGCTTAATCAGAGTCAAGCAGATGTGATAGTGATGACTAGGGTAGTCACACAGATACTGAGACACTGCAAACACTGTTTTAGTTAACCTGGCCTTCTCTGGCCCTGGAAGCCTGGGACTCCACTGTCTTCCAGTGAATACTGACTGGGATTGGTTGCAGGTCTGATGGGCAAGAGTTCTTCTCATTGGCTGCAGCGACCTCCAAGGAGTCTCTTTGCTTTTGTTTGGGGTTGCTTCTCCAGTCTTGGATTTTTTCATTTTATTTTATTTTAGTTGAACTATACTTACATCACTACCCACTTCCCTTCCTCTCTTCAGCACCTCCTCCCATACCCACACCCTCTCAAATGCACAGTCTCTTAATTCTGTAATAGTTATTACGTCATGCCTTTGACAGATAGATAAGTACAATCTGCCGCATCAGTCTAATTTTGGTTGCATATGTACAGTTTTAGGGATGACCACTGGGTATTGGGTAACTAGTTAGCAGGTCCATCCCTGGAAAAGATGCATTCTCCTTCTCTTGGGATTTTTAAGGTATTCAGCGCAACTTGAGGACTCCTGTCCTGGGCAATCAGAAATCACCGAACTAAACTTCTTACCTCAGAGAGTTTGCAATTTACATGTGACATCATATATATAGTCTTTTATACTTCGTGTGCCGCCCACCCCCACTCTACTCTTCACTCCTAACCCCCTGTACATGCCATCAAGTCACACATGTGAAAATTCTAAGGACATTTTAGGAATTGTTTTTCTTTTCTACCCTGGAGTCCTGGGACTGAACTTGGGTAGTCAGACCTGGTAGCAAGTACCTTTATCCTGAGAACCATCTCACTGGCCATGCAGTGGGGGGTGATGTCTAAATGGAAGTAATTATTAAAACATGTCTATTCAGACTGACTTGTACTGTGGGCCACGTTCTGTTGAGGCTCCCGGGGGTTCAAAGGCAGCCGCACTGGTGAGAAATAAGCCTGCGGGGAGCTCAGACAAGTTAAAGGGACATTGGCATAGCAACCAGACACTCAGAAGATGATGAGGAAAATGTCTTGGAGATGGTTCTGGAATGAAAGGTCAGGGCTTTTCAGACGGGACAAAAGACAGATGCTAAACCAATGAAGAACGTTTTCTTATCCTGGAAGCCCAAGAGCATAGCCATGTTCTCTGGTGAGTTTCACTTTAGTCCCTGGACTTTAATGGAAAAAGGTAGATTATTTATCTGCATATGCTTCAGAGAATATTCCAAACACCACATACCACACACACACACACACACACACACACACACACACACACACACACACACACACGATCACACAATTTCTGAATGGACATCTTCATATTTGGGGATGGTGGTGGGGTAAAGTAAGATATTCTAGAACAATGGTTTAAGTAAGAAAAATCTTCCTACTTCTCCTAGCCCATGTGAGACCTAGTAATAGCTAGAGGAATTTTTGAGTGACACAGTTGAGTAGGGTATGCTAATGGCATCTAGAGAGGCCAGGAATAGTATTGTGTGCATTGAAAAGCACAGCTGATCTTCCTGATACAGTTCCAACCTCAGAAGTGCAGCATTTAAGAAACTCTCTAGATAGAGTTTTACACGAGAGAAGGGCTTCCTGCAGATGCCTCCTCTTACTGTGTGGGTTCTAACACAAACCATACATATACCAGATGCATAGAAGACAAATCAATGTTTCGTTTTGTGGTCTTTAAATCAGACCCCCAAGGAGAATGACATCTTCCAGTGGAAGCAAGGACATATTGAGGTACCTTGACCACTTTCTCTGAAGTTTGGAGGAATTGCCATGGAAGAGAATTGTTCTTTGGTTTCTCATGCTATGTCTTTCTTGTTCTGAGTGGCAGTTAAGTTTCTTTCTATCTCAGTGAAACTGAGGACCTAACTTTTCCTTCAAGAATGAGAAGTCTATCAGACTCTTCCTTGAATGCATAGGATTCTTAAAAATCATTCTGGCTCAAGCCTTGAAAAGCAGAGAGGAATGGTGTGAGCTGAATTGGCAGCTCAGTTATCCTCTTGCTGTAGGTGGAGCTGAAGTAAGAGACAGGAGGGCATTGGTGTGGACCAGATATCAGAGATCTGTTGTCCTTAAACTTTTATTTTGTTATTGTTATTGGGGTGGGAGTTGTCCATGGACTTGAGCATGCAGCAGCCAGAGCACGACATGGAGGCACCTCCTATTGTTCTCTGCCTCCTTGTCTTAAGACAGGGTCTCTCACTGAATTGGAATTTTGATCTTTCAGCTAGGCTGGATGGTCAGTGAGCTCCCAGGGACATACTTCCTGTGTCTGCTCTACAATGCAGGATTGCAGGCACCTGCAGCCATGTCTGGATGGTTTTGTGTGGATGCTGAGATTTGAACTCAGGTCCCCAGAGTTGCATAGTAAGAAGGCTTACCCACTAGACCATTTCCCCACAGCTCCAGTTCTTACACGCTTAGCTGTAAAATTTGAGATGTACCATTTCTTCATTCTCTGCCTCTCTCTCTCTACCCCATCTTCTATGATCTGCGAATTCCACAGATTTTAGGACTGAGTAGGAGCTGGTTTAGTTTATATAAAGTACCTGATGTATAGTGGGTGGTGAATAAGTGACAACATTTAAATATTTTTCTCTTCAAAAGGAAAGTGTCATGTCATGTGATCTCTACATTCCACCATATCCAAAACTGAAATATTTCTCAGGCTGAGGAATGCTCAGGTTTGGGGTGGGGGGAGTGGTCTGCAGTCAAATCGGGAATGAGCACTTTGTATTAAGTGAAGGAGAAAAATGCAGATGCCTGCATATGTCCCAGACAATTCTTTTTGTTTACATGAAGCTCTGTTCTTACTGGAAAGAAAGCAAGAAGCAGAGGGCAGGGCAAAAACAGTCTACTGTCTGGCTGAGAAATGAAGTCAGAGCTGTACCAGAGCCCACCCCCTAGGGATGGAGCCAGGATTCTGACTCCTGGTAGAACCAGTGCCAGGCAGCGGCCAGTGCCTGTTGACACATGCAGTTTGTATGTTGCTCCTTGCTACCTGGAGGAGACAGACCTCTTACTCACATTCCTCCCCTGCCCACTGAGATGTGCTAATTGTATTTAACTGGTCACCTCCTCCTTGCTACTTAGCCCCTTCATACCTTGGACACAGTGTGAATATCCTGTTTGATGTTGGCTGATGTTGTAAAGTTGTCTTCCACCTTCCCCCACCCAAATTACAAATGAGAACTACCAGGGTACCACACACAGTGCTATCTAGCTCTGATTTTGAAGAAGAATTTGTCCCCTTAGGGCTGTATTCTTGGGTGCAGCGGAATCTTTGAGATGAAAGTTTATCCCAAGGAAGCCAAAGCAGCCAAGAGTTATTCAGGATGCCTGACTGCCTGTTATATTTAGAAACTGCCAAGAGGAGAGCTTCAAGAATGCTGGAACCTTCCAGTAGCAAGTGGCCCTGCCGGATTTTCCTTGTTAGTTGGGGTGGCCAGATGAACAGAACTTTCCTCTATTATTATGTAGGGACCAAACTATGGGAACAAGATGGGGTGAGGGAGTATGGGAAACACTGATGTGTGGGGTGTGGCAGGGAAGGATAACCCAAGAAAGGGTATATGAAAAGACACATGGAAACTTAACTCTTGACCAATTTAAACAATAATTGGATGCATTTATAACACTTGTGAAAGTTCATTCACAAGACAGGATGCTAAAAGATTAGGAGATTGAATGAGGGGAGGGGGTATGGGAGTGAGGAGGAGGTAGAGAGTCGGCTAATCTAACCTAAGGATCTGTCAAAAAGCCTATGCCGGTGAGTTAGTAAGGCGATTTCAAAATACAACTGAATAAAAGTGTTCAGAGGCAATTACCCTGCATGGTTGGACCGTGCTTCTCCCAGAAGACATGGGATATTAAATAAAAATCCCAGTGTTAGGCATGGAATTCTCCCTTAGGAGGTACTGGTTAAGAAGGAACCAGAGGTCTCCAAACCAACACAGGCTATTGCCATTGCCCTTGGTTGCCCTTGATAACATGGAAAGACAGTTGCTGAAGGCACCTCACTGTTTTCGGGACATAAATAAATATGTCTGAAGCCTCCTTCTTGGCAGTTAGCTCCCATAGTGTTGGGGTGGGGGTGCTTGAGGACATCAATGGTCTTAATCGCCACAGCAGTCTGTGTGCCTGAATACTAACTTGCCAGACACACTATGCCCATCATCTGACAGTGCCAGGTCTGTGGGGGACAAACCAGTCACTCTGGTTGGTTTTAGGCAGGGAATTTCAGACCTTGTACTGTGATCCCAATTAAAAGCCCATGGCTCAGGAAGTCATAGTCTCCAGGGTGAAACTGCTGTTTTTATTTCGCTAAAATAATCATGCTATCAAGTGGCCTTCTATATGTTTCTATTTATCCCTGTAGACCTGGTTAGAGAAGTCTCTTTCTGCAGTGGGCAGCAGTTAATGGAGAGATACAGTACTGATCAGAGGATAGAGAATAAGAAACTGAGTGCTCAAGCCTAAACACGACTCCTATGTCATTAATACCCCTCACCAGCAATGAGAGGCTTGGATAATCTGATGGATGGGTGGGGGAGTCTGTCAGCGAGGAGTGGGGACTGTGTACTGCTGTCTTCTGGACAAGACACAACTATCTCATGATCTCACCATACAACATCAAGGAGCTAACATTCTGGAAAGACATGGGAGAAGATCTCCAGGGCCCACCACCCTTACTGGGGAGTCATGGGAGTTGTTTACAGCTGGTTGGTTATAGAGTTACAGGCTGGACCTCAAAACTGGTTTGTTTTTTTTTTTTTTTTTTTTTTTTTTTTTAGCATCCCTTCATTGCAGTATTTAGCCAGGTGTCATTTGATCCTCTTAATGTCCCTGTCATTGCCTATAAAATGGGGGTGATTGGATAAGATCAATGCCTTGTAAACTTCATTGAACACTGATATATGGGGAGCTTGTTAAAATGACAGATGCTGGGGTTAGAGAGATGGCTCAGCAGTGAGCAGTCCCAGCTGCTTTTGCAGAGGACACTGGTGTAGTTGCAAGCACCCACATGTTGGCTCAGCCATCTGCAATTCCAGATCCATGGTGTCCAATGCTCTCTTCTGGCTTCTGAGGGCACCAGGAACATGCATGGTACATATATATAGACAAAGTAATAATCACAGACATAGAATGGAATCAATAAATCTTGTTTAAAACCATTAAAGATGTTGAGGCTTCATGACCCGGGTTTTGCGTGCACATTGGGTCCATCACCAGTGTCTTTTCCCAGCGATTGTAATTTATAGTGCGGTTGACCAGAACTGGGCCATACTGAATTCTGAAAGGCTGTGATTTTCAAAGTGTGGTCTTAGAACCCACTGGAATTTTGTGTTCTTGGTGAATAATGAAAGTATTAATACCAACGCCCAGGGTAATGCCATTCAGCTAAAAGAAAAAAAAAAACTAAAAAGGAATAAATTCCATTATCTCCAATGTAGGTGGAACTTTAGGCTACCATATTAATTGAAACAAGGCAAGAACCTATGTGACATATCAATAACCAGTAGCAGAACTGGAACTCTAAAATTTAATTAAAAGTCCCAGGGCTTAAGTAGAATTGAAGGGAGCTCTGGGAAAGTTTGAACCTGCACAGTACTTTACAGGTTACTGGAGACAATAGATGGAGAGGGGCATATCAAAAGAGGTAATGCAAGGAGCCTAGAGGTTTCGTATTGTGATGAATGACTCTTCATGTGGGGGGGGATTTGTAGTTAAGGATGGAAATTAGGCGTAAAGTATCCTTGTCCTTTTTATGTCATTCTTGCCTATTACATCGTTTTCTAATGTCACTGAAAATAAATGTTGGGTGACACGCTTGTCCCTTCATTCAGATGCCACCTTTACAAGTAAATGGTTTGAAGGAGACATTTGACTTGGCATTCTGATTCCAGTCCTTCACAGATGACTGTTGTGGTCAAGGTGGGTCTTAGGATCTAACCTATGAGTCCCAGATACTTCCCTGGGTAACCAAACAAGGAGGCATTTATGGACACAAGGTGTTCTACTTAACGTCCTAGGCAAGGGTCAAATACAGAGGAGCATGTCCTAGACTGTGATTGCCATTGGGCATTTTAGATATCTTATTATTTTAGTTGTCTTATCTTCAGGATGCAAATTCATCTTGGTTATTGCTACTAGTAAATATAATAGTTCTTTCCCCCAAATTTATTTTCTAATGTGTGTTTTTGAAAACCAGTTGTGGATGGGAAGTGATGTCATTAAATTGCTGAGATTCAGACCAAACATTTCCTGGATCGGGATGCAGTTAAGAGCTGGGGCTGCAGCTTAATAGTAGACACTTGTTTAATGTGTGGATTCCTTGCAAAGCAACCACAATCCCAATGACCCAAGGAGCTCTTCTGCAATGAAGCTCAGATTGCCAATGCTTGGCAGGCTTCAATGATTTACATTTTGATTGTGTGTAAATTGAACATCTGTATTTTATGTATCAGTTTTCCTCTGGTTATTCTTCCCAGAGTCACAAAGAAATAGGAAGAAATTTATATATGCTTAATTGTTAGAGCTAGTAGAATGCTTGAGTTGGGGAATGGAGATTAATCTAGAATTGCCTGGGATAATCGAGCCTGGTGCTTGTTAGCTTGTACTGAATGCATGTGAGACTGACCAGGAGAGCTATTAAAATGCCAATGCCTATTAGCTGCCAAAAAGGATTCTCGAGTGGGATGTTCACCGGGATGGGTATTGGTTTAAAGCCCTTCACGTGATTTTATTGCAGTGAGAATTGAGAACTGCGATCTGTATAAAACTCTTCGGTCACAGATGAACAAACGCACAAGGGAGGTGACAGGCAACACTGTTCTGTCACTGCCCAAGATCAGTGGCGATCTCTTTGATGGGAGATCTCTATTATGAAAGCCTTTTTTGAGTGTAACGTTTCCCTGTCTAAACAGTTCCCACTCTTACTGTGTCTCAAGTGACGTGAGGTCAGGACTTGGCAGGCATGCACTCACAAATGCATCACAACACACACACACACTCACTCTCACACACACACTCACACTCACACATTCACCCACACACTCACACACACTCACACACACATGCCCGTGTGCATGCACACACACATACACACTCACACACTCACTCACACACACACTCACTCACACACACTCACTCACACCCTCACTCACACACTCACACACACTGACTCTCATACACGTGCACACACACACTCACACACTCACATATTCACACACACACTCACACACACATGCCCATGTGCATGCACACACACATACACACTCACACACTCACACACTCACTCACACACTCACACACACACTCACTCACACACACTGACTCTCACACATACATGTGTGTGCCCACACACACACACACACACACACACACACACACACGCTGCACTTCTATAAATTTTGGGCTTCTCTACAAGAGCTAAACAATAATCCTTCCTTTCTTCCATGTTTTCTGTTGTTCTTTCTTTCCCTTTTCCTCTGGACCTCCTTCTACCTACGTGGAAGTAAGCGAGGCCTCTGAAATGCACTTCTTCAGTATCATTGCCTAGACTCATGCTGCCAATGATGGGCTCATTAGATGAGGAACAGCACCTTAAGGAGCCGGTTTCAGGCAGATCCTGGTGTGTGCTAATGTTTAACCCGAATGCTCAGCAGTGGTCTAATTTGTGACCTAAATATAATTTCATAGCTGTTTTCTTGCTTATGAGTGTTGACATATTGGCGTCAGTGCCAGATGTCAGGATATTGACTATGATTTTTTTTTCTAACATGTGCTTAAACTTTTAAACAATAGCTTTTGGTATGTAAGTTAGAACTCCTATGCTCCAGTTCGTGCTTGTCTTCTTATATGCATGTATAACCATATATGGCTTGGCTTCCATTATGTTATTGTATGTTTTGGGCTTAACTTAGAATCAATCCACTTTTTAGTAATCTCAGAGCAGCTATTATGTATGTCACAGTCCCTGTTCACCATGAAGAAGAGGCTATTCACTTTACAAAAGAATAGTGAGCCCCGGCAAGGGAAGGCAATTCTCTGAGACAGCATTGAGGTTGGGTATGGAAATGACCTGAAATGAGGCTACATTTCTTCTTTCCATACTTTTCCTTCTGGTACAACACATTGCTTTCCACTAAACTGGAGGATGCCATTTCTGTCTCTTTCCTGAATTCTTTATCACCCTCTGAGGAAGAATGCCAAGAATCAAACACATATCCTAAAAAAAAAAAAAATGGCTGAATTTACAATACCACTGCCCCTTTAGGAGGAAATGTTTAATTTCTCAGGCATCAGGAATTTGGATTGTGGGGAGATCTCTAATCTTTGGAGCTGTGTATCTATAAGGAACACTGTGAGCATGAGGTCTTACAGTGTGGATGGATTTAGCAGCTTGCCTTGGGAGTGGATAGGGGCCACCACTTACATCCAACCCATCTCTTGTCCTAATTGTTCATGAGACCAAAATAACCCTAGCTTATCTTCTATTCTAGGGCCCTTGACCTGAGCAGATATTCTCTGGAGATAGGTGTCATTTGCTCAAGGTCAACCCCAGGCTAGCTGGAGTAAACTCATCTACTTGCTCTATACCTGCTGCTGCTCAGTGCCAGTGCTAGTTTTAAGGTGGATTTTTCTCCAACCCTTCTTCTTTAGTGAGTCACCAAAGCAGGGGCATGCATCCCTGTGGCTTAAACCATTGTGTTTGATACCATAGACAAAGTCTGGGTTGTAAGAAGCTTTTATATATTGAGACGGTAAAATACAAACTCGAAGATTTTTATTGCTATCCTGATTTTAATATCTTGTATTTGTATAGCTCATTGACATGACAAAGCACACCTCATATAATAGTTTAAAAGGCACATAGGAAATGAACGCTTTCACTTTTCTGCAGGCTCGATAAATGCTGAGAAAGTGTGTTGCAGTCTCTTGGAGAAACTTCTCTTTCCTCTACCTTCTCCCCAGTGGCCTTTCTACGCCTTCTAAAGCCCAAAGTCAGATCCTGAAGAACTCTCCGATCACCAACATGCAGGCTCTGATGCACTTCTATCCCTCCCTCCCTAAAATTTACCCCTGTCTCTACAGCTCCAGTTTCTGCTTCTTGAAGTGGTTGTCTCCTTTTGGGTTTGAGCTGGCTGTATAGATAATGCAAGATTGCTGCTGTCTCTCCAGATTAGTAACATAGCTTTACAGAGCTTTGCTCACAGCAGGCTTGTGGTTATCAGGGGAGATCAGTTCCAGAAAATGCATGTTAGTTGGGGATGGGTGCTGACAAGGGGGTGCAAGCCAAGTATGCTGCAATAACACCTGCAGGGAACTCTGCTTCCAGCGGGGAAGAATCTGCAGCGACTCCACTCACCTTCCTGCTGGTACTGCTTCCAGGCTGAGGCAGAGGGGAAGAGCAGAGGACACACACAGAAGGCCCCTGTCCTGGGATGGGAAAGGGGAGGTGGAGGGGGCTGAAGAAGTGAGCAGAAGACGGCCAGCCCAGTGGGAGAATTACCCCACTATTTCCCTCCACGTGTGTTTCAGGTTAGCACCTTTGAAACTGTGGACAGAGCTGACTAGGATTCCCCTCCACAGTTAATAGTGAGTAGTCTTAAGATGCTGGCATCTTAGGGACCAGGTGAGCCAGATGGAGGGAGATTGTCAAAACTCAACTGGTTGTTGTCAGGGGTTTCTCTGACTCCAGGAAACTGGGTTTGTGTTTGATGCTGGGAGATCCAAAAGCTAATAATTCACCCATTTGTGGTCGCTGATGTCTTGGCCCAGCATAACGAAGAGCACGCTTCGGAAAGAGATGCTCTGCTGTATCATTTCTGTTTTGTTTTTTGGGAGGTGAGTCCTTCCAGAGAAGTGGTAGAAGAACGTGCATGCCCCAGCATCCTTGCAGCTGAGCAAGGGATTCCATGCCCATTCTCAGGCATGATTTTCATACAACCCTGGTGGCATGGATTGAACAGTTAAACTGTACAAATGCAGTTCCAAACCCAACTGTGACGAGGCTGTGCTGTAGAGAGCAGAGCCTCTCCTCACCTATGAGTTCAGAAGGGAAGCCCAGGTTGGTCAAGACAAGAGAAGTGAGGAGCAGTAGAGGACGAGGTGAAGCACCTCAGGGACACAGACAGTGCTCGTGGCTAAGGCGGCTGTGGGGAATTGAAGGGCAGCGTGGAGTAGACTCAGGTCAGTGGGATGGGAGGTCAGATGAGCCAAGTCAGAAGACTTGGGTTCTTGTTCTGGTCTCACTGACCAAGCAAGAGACTCCTGTTGTCTGATTATAATCAGTGGGAGCTGTTAGGAGTTAGGAAGTGACCGGCTGATTTGCTTGTGAGGGTGTACTTCGGAAAGATCTGTGGAGAGGAGATATGAGTGGAAAAACAAACTGAGTCTGTTTAGGTACTTGGGTGATGGTTAAGGGCAGGAAGTTACAGCCATACAGGTTCTAGAACTGTAAGGAGCCAGCAGGACAGAACTGTTTGGAATCTCTAAACATGACTGCTTTGGAGATGTCTCCACGTGAAACCAGGCTCGTCAGGCCAAAGCTCTGCTCGGCCGGCCTTCACTTTGTTGTTAGTGGGAGCGTGTTTGTACACATTCATATGTATGTGTGTTTCTTGGCATTGTGACCTTCGATGTTTAGGGAACTGTCAAAGTATGGGTGCATTCTATTTATTTCTTCATCTAAACCTAGTAGCCACTATGTTTATTAAGTTCACTATATGAAAACAATCAGGTATAGGAAAGAGAGTAGCTTTCACACATAGTGTTTCATAAGGCCTTGGTCTTTTGTTTTGTTTGTAGAGAACCCCAAAGTTGAGTTTTCCATACTGTGGTGGTGACACTGTTACTTGTCCGGGCAGACATGCCCATAAAGTCATTAATGTATTTATGGGGGACCATCTGGTCACTGGACATGATCCATTACAAATCCTAATGAGAATGTTCTTCTCTTGGCCCTTCAGCCAGGTTGGGTTAAAGGGATTGGACAGCCAGGCGGTGAACTCCAGTACAGTAATACCCTTTGCTGCACCTGGCCCTCGCCTCCTCGGTGGCTCTTTTCTGCCAGGCAGGAGTGACTGACATATGTCTTCCTCCTGGGGCTCTCCTTTCCAATGTGCAGAGTGGATACTGCTTCTGTCTCTTCAATTGTCTCACTGCTTGTACGATGCTGGTCTGTGCAGAAGTGGGAGGCCATGTTTCTGAGGACACATGCACATTCCTCGATACTTTCTGCTTACCTTTCTTAGTGTTCTTCCATGGAAGAGGGCATTTGGCTTCTGGTTTGTAGATAAGGATACTTCTTCTTGCAAAATACTTTGTATAAACGACCTTTGTTCCTGGGATTGCTTATGAGAAATCTGTATGTGCCAAGGCTCAGGGTTGGAAGCTTTATCACGGTTTAAATGTCTCGTGCCACTCAATGGAAAAACAAGGCACATCCTGGCTTATTTTCTCCCTTCACACCGATTTATTTATTTATTTATTTATTTATTTATTTATTTATTTATTTAGGCGTGTCTCTGAAACCTCCTTGAGCTTCTTACACCGAGCCTTGTCCTCTCTAAACCCTTGCTTGGAGCATCTCTAGTCTCCAGATTCTGCGTTGTATGATCATTGCCAAGCACACATCATAACTGAGTCTCCTTGAAGGAGAAGAGAATGTGTGTCATTGTCCCACAGAGTTTACCAGGGCGGCTTATGACAGTGGTGAGTCATACTTACCTAAGGGAGTTTTCAGTTCAAATTCCACCTCTGAGCAATTGTCAGACTTAGCGCTTTTCTTGGTGTTGAGAGTTGTTCATTTCTAGACATAGAGGATAAAGATGGGGAATTTTTCCAGTCCTCCATTAAAGCCATCACCCCACCCCCCACACACAGAGGGAGGCAGACTATTTCTCTGGCATTGCAAAGGAGACCTAAAGAAAAAACAACCAAATAAAAACTTGTGGGTAGTTTCTCAGGGACAGTTGAGCCCGGGGATACTTCAGTAGACACATGGAAGTATTTTCTTTTCATAGCATAGGCCCTGTGGAGTTGAAGTGAAGACCAGAAAATCACAAATGTTCTCAGGAGAGAGTATACCATATAAGGTAAAGGCCAATATTTGCTTTCAGGGATTGGGGGAGGGACATTGTTAGGAACCAAGAGTGATGACTCGGGTTTTCTGAAAAACAAAACTGTCTGGTTAAATAGCAGAGCCTTAAACTATGTTAACAGCCCAATCAGTTATGTTCAAAATGCTGCCCTGTTGTATAGTTGTATATAAACACAGTGAAGCTCTGTAGTGCAGAGGTCTGGGGCCCTTACCAAGCCACGCCTGGTTAGGTAGTAAAACGTCTGAGACCACAGCAGCTGCCCCCATGAACACTCTTGACTTGAGTTACAGCAGTGAGCTAAATATAGCCAGGTCTGTCCTGTGCACAGAGCTTTGTCACATCACGAGCATGGAATGTGCTCTAGGGGTGTGGACTTCTTAGATGCTATTATCTCTGCGGCTGCCACTTGAGAGGTATGCCCAGCATCTCATCTCCTCTCCTCCTCTCCTCTCCTCTCCCCACTCTCCTTTTCCCATCCCTCCTTTCTCCTCCTCTTCGCTCTCCTCCCCTCTGCTTCTGTGTTTCCTTTCTTTCTCCCCTCCTCTCCTTTCCTATTCTTGATTATCTTCTGTTTCTTTTCTTTCTACGGAAGAAACCTTCTTGAGTATGTCTACAATGTCTCCCCAGCTCCCATCTCCCAGGAGTGATGTTTCTCATGGTTTGCTGAAAGACCACAGTGGCATATAGCAAATGACATTATACTATTGGAATAATTGCTTTTCTCCTTTTGAAAAAAAACATTCTTTTTTGGCTACTAAGGTTTCAAAGAAAGTGAATCCGGAATAATTGGTTGTCTGCAACCATCCTTCTCTCTTTAAACACAGTTCAGATATGCTTGTGTCAACAGAAGCACAGCAAAAGGAGAAAATGGACCAGTTATAGAATATAATGGACATGTGAGGTGGACATGTACCCATAAGTCTGTGAGCCATTGTTTTGCCATTTATTGCCATTCAAGTTATGAATATGATGAGAAGGATACGCAAATTGGTTGGGCCCATAGAATACCAATTGCCATGCTATAAAGTCCTCATCACGGTGTATTATATTTGGCTTGATTTGAGGTATACATCATATTAAAAGGCACATCCTTTTCTTAAGAGACGTAAAAAGAACGTTTAACAAATGAACTATAGATTTTGTATTAAGCCTGAAAAGAAATACTATGACAGAATATTTTATGTAAAATGAGTCAGGAGAGCTGTTTAAAGGCAACTCCATGTCTGGCTAACTTGGTGATCATCTGCTTTTCTATCTGATATTTCCACTTGGTTTTAATGGATTCCGTAAAGCTAATGCTTTTCCCTAAGAACATCAAGGAATTTTGAAATGTCCTTCCTGTGGTTCAGGAGAGATTTTGTGGTTACCAGAAATCCCAAAATATGATTTGGCTTACCTCAAACACACAAGCACAAAGGTAGGATATTGGAAGGGACCTTGAAAGGCTTAGTGTAACTCTTTGCTTTTTAAGGGCAACCTTAAAACTGACCTGAAAGTAGGCAACATGGCCTCACTCTCCAGTGTCCCTTGTGACTTGCACAGAGGCCTCAGGATCCTGTGTCTTGCCAGCCCTCCAGTCTTGACTTTTCTTACAGAGAAAGGTTCAATGTCTCTCCCCCTCTGTCTTCCTCTCTCAGCTTATATCAAGGATCTCTGTGCAGCTGTGAGTGAATGCTCTAGTTTGTTTCCATTGCCACACTTAACTACTAGTAACACTCAAGTTCTACACTGAAGAAGGATGGGGTCGCACCCAGGGTTGTTTGGGGACAGCGGTAAAGTGTTTGGTTTTCTGGTTGTGATGTCTGCATGCTGTGCTCAGGTCTTTACTCAGTCCCCTCCTGCTCATCACCTACTGAGGTCTCTTGAGCTTTTCATGTTTCTGCACAGACTGCTAGCTTCACTTCTGGGTCCTTCTGTCACTGGCAATGTATCCTGGGGTGCAGATTGCCTGGAGGTTGAGAGCCCTCATTCCTTTACCACATAACAACAGGCTCTGTTAGGTGTGACTAGGAGGCTTTTTATTTTAGTTTTTAGGGGCAAACTTTTTGACTAGCGCAGTTTGGCAGTATGAAGCAGGTATAGACTCACTGAGGCACAGGGCACGGGTAATAGAATACATTGAAGTCACATTAGAGAGCTGCATAGAGTTACTCTCTGCGTCATACGCCTACATTGTAAATTTAAAATGAGTGGCCACCATTTTTATTTTTATTTTTTAACATTTTCATGGTGTGTGTGTGTGTGTGTGTGTGTGTGTGTGGTGTTTCTGTAGAGATGTTAGTGACTAGCCTCCTAAGAAGTAATTTGAATTTGCTTTGTTCAGTTCAAAATCATGGAAACTTTTTCTATCCTATCTTCCATTCGCCATTCCCCATGGTAGAGGCATTTCCACTCACAATTGGCGCATTCCTCCCTCTCTGCTTTGAGATATTTCAAGCCAAGAATACTTGGCAGTTTCAGTTTGACTTTGACAGCCAAAAAAGCTCCCAAATGCTAATAACAGAGTCTCTTGGGCAGCTAGCATCTTACCATTTTGGATTTATTTGCTGAAGGCCCTTTCTGCCTCTTTACTTAATTTTTCAATTATTCTTGTTTCTAGGGAGCGAGTAGGGTCTCGCATTTCTAATAGTTCACAATTGCTCATTTGGGGTGTCCTGCACAGTGATGCTGCCGAAAACCAGTTCTTCCTGGGGCCTCGGAGAAACCATGGTACAGGAAAGCACCTCTGAAGGGGTCTCCAAATAACCATAGTTATCATTCCCTTTTCTTCTCTGTGAAGACTCACAATGATGTTTTCCATGCTTTTAATATGAATGTGATTGATCTGGCAGTCACATTTGTTCTGTGTGGATCTTCCCTGAATTATCTTGACCTTTAGATTGCAAGAGAAGAAATGGGTCCTCTGGGATGTGACCACACTGTATTGTGGAAAGAGGCCAAGATTGAGATACAGAATGCATCTGTAGTTGTCCGCTGTTCTGTTCCAGCTTAAATACAGACCTTTTTCTACATTCACCTTGTGTGAGTCATAAGAAATCCAGCCTCCAGCCTCCAGCTGAAGTGATGGGATGTTGGTCATGACAATAGGGAAAACATATATTTGAATTGGAATCTGGATAGAGAAGTGTGGCTTTGTTGGGCGAAGACAGAATCCCTGTGAAGGGAGATGAGGGAATTCGCCAGGATGTGGTAGCATAGATGATGGCTGCTTTGGAAGTGACGAGCTGAACGTGTAGGTCTGGGAGCAATGTTAAAGAATTTGGAAAAGCGAGCCAAGAATAGATTTCGCCCTCAGTGTTTCCAGAAGCCATCAGCACTTAGAAATACGACAGAGCCTTCTTCAGATCTACCACTCAGAAAGATGCTGCTAGCCGCCAAATGGAGACTGAATTGAAAGGGGATATTGAAAACCCACCAATAACGAGGAGGGTATCCACTTCTAGCGACAGCTCTATGTACTTAGGAGTTCACAACAGCTCCTCTTAGCATCCTGGCTCACACCTAAAGACGTGACTTTGCCATGATCATCCTGACCTGAGCATGGCATCTATTTCCTGTTGGACCCTGACTAACACACCTTCCTTTATACTTCTTCACTGCACTGCTACTCTGTTCTTCTCCACCCAGCTGGAAAACACTCGGGTGTCTGCCCAGACATCCATCATACACTCATAAGCCTTTTGTAATTGCCTGCGTGCAATTACGAGCATGTTTGTAATTACGTTTAACCTGGGTTTTTCTGAACTTAAAGTGGAGAAAGAAGTTCTGAAGAACTAGCCATGGTGGGAAATAAACTACTGCTAGCCAGCTACTTAGCACTTCAAAGCTCTACAAGTTCACCTCTTACCCTAACATCACTAGAATTCACATCCTTTACAAAGTATGACTGGGGTAGGGTAGGTAAGGGGGTAGGTCACATGCTGTGGATATTTGCTGTGGGGAGCAGCATTGTGTATGACAGTTCCTTGAGTGAATGCCTCCACTTGCCTATTCAATCTGCTGTTGGGAAGTTCCACTTGGATAAGAGTATTAGAGGACTGGGGGGGGGGCATATTTTCAGAGGAACAGGTTAAAAGCAAAAAAGAAAAAAAGAAAAAAGAAAAGCAGATGAAAAGATCAATCTGGGTACCATGATATTCCAAATACCTGTTAAATGAGCTTGGAAACATAATTGATTCCCAGTCTCATGCCAGGTCAACTCTTCAAAAACGTGAAATTTCAAAAAGTTAATTTCATCAGTAAACTTTGGCTTTTATTCTCTTGTTTGGGATATATATGTCTCCGGCTTGGGGGGTTGTGCTATGAGTATTTGATTTCTGGTCTTCTAGTTTAAGAGGAAAATTAATCAATCTAGCGTCCTGACAGCCCTCTTAGAACTGGAACTTTATGAGACCAGCACATTAAAAATTAGTTTCCAGAGCTTTCTGTGTTCTTCAGAACTTTGCAAGCTGCATAGAAAAGTTTTGGGGAGAAAGTTCCACTTAGTGACGTGTTGCCATGCATAAGACCTCTGGCTAGGTGTGGAGGAATAGCTGAGAAGGGACCCTGCAGAGAAACCAAAAATGCATATTTGAGGCATGCTCATGGCAGATCAGTCTGAAATGAATGTGAGAAACTCTGATAGAGACATGGAGTCCAATCGGAGGTCATGAAGGTTAGGAGCGGAATGAGTCGGAATCACTATTTCTGGAGCAAAGCTAGTGGGAAGTAAAGCCCCTCTACCTTGCTGGAATGGCCTAGCATGTCTGCCAGATGCACCCACCTGCCCCGCAAAGGGCAAACTGCTTCCATGACATCTCCATGAAGAATATTGTCATCCCTGCTCTGTTTCCATGTCTGAGGCCCCTGGAATTGGCAGCCATCAGCCTGGGGTAAACAATCACAATTTGGGAGTCAGCAGAGCTGGACCCCAGTCCTCATTCTGTTTGGTGAGCTCTCACCTTGCCTCAGACTCACAGAGAATTGGGAGTGTTAAACTAGGTAGTATGTGCCTTCCCAGCTCTAAATTATGATTTCTCGTGAGGAAGGAAGTGTTGAACATATTAAAGGCCCTTTATATAGAAAAGGGCATCCCCTGGTAAGTTTACAACATCAGCTAAAATGTCATGCCCCCCCCCCTGATTTCTTCATTAATTATTAGAATCCAGTGACATTCTAGACAGTGGAAGCTTTCTTAAGTAGATGGTGTTCAGTATGCAAAATTTGCAGATATTACTGCTATAGCTGTGTGCTCTTAATTTGCTATAATCAAATATTTGAGACAATTGCCCTATGAAAAAAAAAGTGGTTTTTTTGTTTTGTTTGTTTGTTTTTTTTTTGTCTCAGAGGTTTGGAGTTTCCAGCCCCAACCTCAGTGGAACTATGACTTTGGATCCTTGTGGGGAGTTCTGGAGTCAGGAATGGGAAGAGAGCAGCCTATTGCCTGGCCAGGAGGCAGAAGGAAATGTGACTTGGGTCCTATAGTCCCTTTGGAAAAGTGAGCCTGTAAAGACTTCCCACACTTTTGTGTAGAGTATCTTGGGTCCCTTGGAGGGTATTCCACACCCTAACCGATTTTGTTTTCGGATACGGAAAAAATTAAAAGGAAAATGTAAAGGCAGAAGGGACCCTTCATATCATCTCATCATGTGTGGCTTTAGGTAAGAAATGCCTTCAAATGCCATGCATAGCTGTAGCCAAATATAAACTTACACCTTTAAGAAAGTGCTTCTGGAAGGGATCCTTGGCCAGCAATGGTCCACTCTTTGCATCCTCCAGGTTAGGAAGCTCCCACTTCTGGAAGGAAGGGCCAAAGAACTCAGTACATTCCAGAGTCAGGACCTAAATGCAGATTTATGTGAGAACAAGTCTCTTTACTCTGGTTAGGGTTTTTGTGGATAACTTGATGTAAGATAGTTGACCAATCCTTAAATGTCAAGGTTTTGGAAAAGCTGCTTTATGTGTGTATCCCGAAAGAGATAAAACAGCATTCCAGGAAACACACATGCATGTGCTCACGTTGTTATTCTTTTATGTCTATGTCACATACTATTTATCCATGGTAGGACACCCAGATGAGAGCCATCATGAGTTACTGAGGATGCTTCATCCACAGCTTGTCTGGTCCATCATTGCTTATTCTCTGACCACAGTGCAGCTGGTCACCTAGCCATGGGGACCTGTACCCACCTGGACATAGAGTATACCTCCCAAGTAGAACTTGTTCTCTGTGTTACAGCACTGAGCACAGATGCTGAGGATACCAGCAGGTGTGAGGAAAGGAATCGAAAGCAATTGTCCAGTTACACTGGGCCCTTTGCATTGATACTTATTGTTGACGGCCTTTTTTTATTTGCCTTAAGGAGAACTAAAGGGGCATAAATCACACCCCACACTGGTGTGCACAAAAGGCCCTGAGATGAAGTCTGCCTGTGTGGTTATATCCAAAAGATCAGTGTCTTTGGAGTGTCTGGTCAAAGTGCTATCCCTGGCAATGATGTAGTTGCCTTGACAACTGGCTGCCTCACCAGAGACAAATAGCTTGCTCTCGTTCCCTCTAGAAATGGTCTTCTTTGCAGTAGCCTAATGGCTGCAGCAACCAACCAATCAGTATACTGAGGTCCTATGGAGATATTGGCAGCATTGTGTGTGTAAGCTCATAGGATGAAACATTTATAGTTCTCCGGTGGCATGTCTTTGAGCCCCTGCCCTTGCTCATGACACTCATGCACACATACACATGTACATGTTCATACACATACATACACATGTACATGTTCATAGACACATGCCTTCAATATTAGACCCTGAATGCGGAGATAATGCTCTCACTCCCAAATTCCTTAAATTGTTTCAATAATTAGTTTTAGTGCTTCACGGGAATCCTTTGAATATCTTTGCTTTATCTACAGTGCTCTTAGGTTCTAACGGAAGGAGTTCGGATGCTACAAAATGCCTTTATGTGAGCAAGAAAAACATTGCCCTTTTCTGCCATTTTAGGACAAATTATTTTCTTAAGTAGACAATGACTTTTTGTTTCCTGCCTGTTGTGTCAGAGATACTGTGCACACTAACTTGGCATCCCATGACATCGACTTGTGCAGGACCAAGAGGGACCTTGGTACCCTGGCCAAGCATCATTTCCCCTCTCCTATTGATTGCAGAGCAGTTGCCTGGTTTATCACAACTTTGTTGCCTATCAGGTCACCAGTGCCAAGCCTTCGGGAATGAAGACTCATGATGTGAGCTGAGGTGGCTCCAACACTTGAGGCAGAAAATGCTAACTCAATGGGCAGTGTTTGTGCAGCCTCTGTGTGGTACAGGGAGGTATAGAGGACAGAGGACAGCCTACTTTAGCAGACCTCACTATCTCTTCTTTTGTTTCTCAAGATATCAGGACACCATGAACCTGGGGTAGGACCCAAATCAACCAACCTTTCTGTGACAGTAACACATCCGTAACTCTGGAATTACCTCCGACTCTCACCAGTGACTTATACACTTTGAACATTAGTTATCTATAGGAGAGAGAACATAAGTTTCATGGAGGATGAAGATGCTACTCAACTACCTCTTGTTTTATAAAGGAAGTTGGTGTGTTCCCCTTATATTCTTAGCACATCATTGCTGGTGGTCAAGCAGCTCTCTTGTTGAGCAGGGCGTCTTTCAGTCATTTCACACAGAAGTACCTCCTTTGGAAGGTAGTCGGAAATGACGCCACAGAGCATAGACGTGTCTGTCTGTTGCCAGGGAAGGGAAGGGCTTTACATTCCCTCTCCTGGAAAACATTCTTCATGATGGAAGGATGATATTACTGGGCAGAGATTGAAAGAAAGAAGCCAAGAGTCTTGCACTCAGCCATAGGCCCTAGCAGGTTGATGGAGCTTGAATTTCCTGCAAACCACGAGGGTGTGACAAAGTTGAGTGTGTGCTAGACAGGAACATGATGCCTTCTGTGAGATCTTGGACCTCAGTGTTCCCATCTGTAAATGAGAAGTTGGACTTGGTCCCCAGATCCTTTCCGGCTCTGCATTTCCATGCTTTCCTCTCATTATCCAGACAAACTCACAGAGCTCCTTCTCCCAGGAAGGAAGATGCTGTGGGTTTGTCCAGCTTATATCCTGGAAGCAATAATGTAGGTCCCAGTTGTAGTATTTCTACTGAATGTGTCAGATGCTGTGCTGGGTGATTGCTGTGCAAGACCTTAAGTCATGAGGTCTATGTTCTCTGTGGCTATCACACTCACAAACCACACTTATTCCTGGACTTGGGAACCAGAATGGGTTTTCTGCTTTAAGACTTTCTAACAGTAGAAAAGGGGTAGGATAGTGACCATGACTTAGTCTGCCATGTTAGACTTAGGGCTTTTGGTCCTCATTGCTTATGACAAACCCTCCACACACAAACCGTTGATTAATTACTAAAATCTATCAAGTCCTGTGTGTGTGTGTGTGTGTGTGTGTGTGTGTGTGTGTATGTGTGTGTTATAAGTATGGTACTGGGGAGTGAAACCAGGCCTCATGCTTGCACAGGAAGCATTTTATTGACTGACTCATCTCCCCGAACATCTTAGCATGTCTCAAAGGTGGAAATGTAGGGATGAATAAGGAGAGAGGCCCTTGCTCTCCATGAATGCTCAGGATAATGTCATCTAGAAAAGTGTAGCCAGCGGAATGGTGACACAGACAGAAGCAAAGGACAGCTAAGGAGATTGCAATGTGAGGGATGGCAAGTAGACATATTGTAGGCTTATGAGCAAAAGAAAAATCTCCTAGAAGATACATCTAGGTTATTTTGTTTTGGCAAAAATCTATAAAAGCATAAAATACTCTTTATGGAAAACCTGTAGGAGAGGCAAGATAATTGTGTTTAAACTGGAAGTATGGGACTTGGCCTGGAACAGTGTAGGCATAAAGAAAGGAAAGTGACCAGGTGGAGTATGAATGATTCCTTAGAATCGGCTGTAACAGTGAACTTATTAAGTGTCCGGAATTGGCAAGAGGAGAGTACTGACTGTTACTAACTGGTGGCATATTTTAGGTGGCTACAGTAGGCGTTTGCATGGGTAGGTAGAGCCTGAAGAAGCTCTCTCTACTTAATTGAATTTGGGGTTAGAAGATCCATATGGCAAGTTCTTTCAGATTTGAGCAGATAGCCTCAGGCTTCAGGGGAGACAGATGTAGGCTTGCTGATCTGTGAGCTGTGGCCTCCTGCGCTGTGCGGAACGCAAGGGCAGGTGTCCCTGCTACGCCAGAAGGTCAGAATCTGAACAGGCTTTTAAAATTGACTTGGAGTTGATAATTGGGTTTGGAGAGTCGCTTGTCCTCAAGGCTGAAATCATTTGAATGCAGGTATATGGAAGCAGGTATGAAAAGGAAGACAGCGAATTTCAGGGTCCTGGAAATCTGTTTAGGTACATTTAGCATCAGCTCAAATCTTGTAAATTTGGCTCTGCCCTCTGCCTCTGGTACCACAAACATACTTTCGGGGCAGCAGAGACTAGCTCATATTATAGACTCTTGTATTAAAGTGGGGTAATGGGAAGCTCTTGGCCTTGACACAAACCATGTCAAAAATTGTGTCGACTCAGATCCTGTTTTCCCTAGATTCAAACATCAAGCAGCTGGTGTTTACTAGTAGCTCTTCTATGAGCCCAGTGCCTGTTGGACACAATAGGATCATAGAAGACAGCATTTCCACCCGAAGGTCTCTTGCTCTTCTGGTGAGTGAATTAAATTAGACCACACACTTTCTACCAGTAAAGCGTATAACAGACTTCAAGACCTCAGAACTCCGATAAAGGGCCGTCTGGCAGGTTTCTGAATTACAACTTCAAGTGTGTGTCGGGCATGAATGGGGCTTGCTGCCAGAGGAGACTGTATCTAGTTCCAAGGGGGGGGGGAGGGAAGTTGGGTACCAGACATTAGATTTATCAAGTGAGACACTTGCTTTCAGTGTTGTGTCCCCCCAGAACTTCCACTTGCTTTGGTCATTTATTTTTGGGGGAGCTTTGGGTTATGAACTTTCCAGAAATTTTAGGCTGCTGGATATTGGGTCTTTCATTTGTTTGTTTTGTGTTTTCAAATTTCTGTGTGTGTCTAAAATAATGCATTTCATTATAACATTTTTTATTTACCTTATTTCGCATCCGTACATCTATATCTGTTTCGCTTTGTTAATTTGTACCCACCCTATCTCTCTACACCTGCCCCTTGCTGACCCCCCCTATCGCGGTAAATAAGGATCAGGATAAACAAATAGGCCGAATAGATGTTTATTCAGGGAGAAATAACTTACAACCTAGACAGATGAACACCAGGAAATTCAACCCGATGCTCTCCTGTCCGAGTCACGCCAGAAAGAGAGCGCCTTTCCTGGCCCCCTCCCACTCCTTCCACAGGTCACTCCGCCCATCCATGGCTCCACCCCCCAATGGGCGTGGTCAGTGCCACAGAACTATCTCCCTACACACACACACACACACACACACACACACACACACACACACACACCATCTGTCTTTTGCCTTCATGATACATATAGGATGTTGTTTGCTTGTTTGTGGTGTTTGTTTGTGGGGCATGCCATAGGAAATGGTTGGAATCAGCTCTTATCTTTCACCTTGTGGTTCTCAGAGACAGACCTTTGGGTGACAAGCTCCACTGGTCCACCGGGGAACTTGCCAGCCTCATGACTTGGTTGTTGTTTTCCTGGTGCAGTTGATGGTTGTGCGTTACTGTGCATATGTTGTTCTTGCACACAGCGCCTCTGAGTTTCTGTGCCTGTCTTCTTTCACGGTCCGGGGCATGATCCCATGGAGTGTGTCTGATGGGAGGTCCTGAGGGTGAGGGTGCAGACAGGGCTGCTCAGTCCCCCCCCCTTTCTGCCACCACTCGACACCATTCCAGTTCAAGTTGCCACTCATCGGCTCTGTGTCAGGTAGATAAAGAAGCTCAACCTTTGGGCACCTAGGTAGATGCCCAGTGACCGAAAGATTAGCATGCGCCTCTCATAAACTGCTTCATCTGTGTAGCGCGGGCCTGGAGGGGGTCTCCCGGCACTGTGTCCTCATTTCCTGCGTGCAGCCTCCTTAATACTGAGCGCTTTCTTCCATTGAACAAAAGTGATTTGATTCTCCCAATCAATAAACAAATTAAAGCAACCATAGGGAGACCCTGGACCAAGGACAACAGATGAAGGCAGGAGGCTTGGGGGAAAGGGAGGGAGGGAGGGGCAGAGGATTCCCAGGGAGCAAAGCAGGTGGGCAGAGGGAAGGCAGCTTCCACTGGCCTTTTTCGTTCTGAGGTATAGGGTCCTCATCTGCCTGGGAATCCACTAATGGTTGGGAGTGGTGGGGGCAGAGCCTGAAGGGGATAGCAGGGGGAGGGGCTGTGAAGCAGGTGCAAGCAAAAGCTGCAAGGCAGAGGCTCCTGGGGACCAGGGGCCAGCCTAGGGGGCAGATGTAAAGCACTTCTTGGGAAAGACACAGAGGCCAGCAGCTGACTGAGGGGAGGAGGTGCAGGGGGAGGTTTAGGCTGACCAGACTCTGCCACAGGCAAGTGGTAGGTGCTGGCCCTCCTGGGGGCCCGGTCGGCCTTTAGTAGAAGAACTATTTCCAACTGGGTATCTGCAGATAGAGCCTCATCCCCACACACCAGAGCATCAGAAAAGACTGGGGTGGGGGTGGCTTCCCTGTGAAGGAGTCCTCAACTGCCCAGAAGCAACTTCTGCTTTAAAAGTCTATTGTTGAGGAGTTGGGGGAGGGATAGGGGCCCCCTCTCTCCCCTGCTAGCCAGCTCATCATTGCCTCCTTGCATTTTTAATATGCGCAGTTCAGTGTTAACAAAGCATTAGGGTTTGTGAGCCTTTAACCCCTTTTGTACCTTTATTTCCCATGGGTCCTTTCACCTTGGCTTATTCCGAATGGACAAAAATTGTATTACAAATGTACCAGAGACTGATGTGAGGACATAGGTAGTTCTCTGTAGCTTGTTCTGGTGCCAGGTGATAATGCTCTCCCAGGGTAAAGGTAAAATCCAAGCAGCATATAAGGGACAGTGTCCCCATACTGCCCTATGTGTCCCCTCCCTGTTGGGAAGCTGGTAGGCACTGCAGCAATAACCCAGCTGCTCCTCTGGGAATCCACCAAGAGGCTGACATCCCCAAAATGCCTGTGGAGATTGGAGGAGAAAAACACTTTCCTTAGAGTGCAGGCCTCTTGTTCACTGGGGAGAACAGGGAGGCAGAGCTTGCTTCTGCATCCCAAAACCTCTCTGGGCACTGGAAGCCAAACTAGTGCCAGTTGTAGGGTCTCGTCCTTGAGTCTCCAGAGCAGACGGTGTCTACCCAGTAAGCTGTCTGAACACAGGAACTGGAGCAGGGCGGGCTGCAGATGAGGTTTGAACCTATAGGGAGACAGTGAGGTGACTGTAAATTCTGAAAGGCGGAAGGTCTTTGTGGGAGGTAGAGGCAGTCTTGCAGAGGTGTACCGTGGCCACACCCTACAAGTACATAAGCTGAGAAACTAGACCTTCCTCACATCTTCTGGCCCTAGGGGCTCTTCCAAGTCTATAGGCTTTTAGTGTGTTTTCAGAAGAACTAAGAAGAATAAACTGTTACATGGCTTACCTGTTTTGCTGCATATCTTCAGCACCAAGTTTCATGTTAACACACTAGCCTTCTAATACAGTAAGATGAATCACATCCCTGTGCATGGGCACTGAGTTTCATGTTTGTACTTTTAGTCTTCTGACACAGTAAAATGATGGAATTACTGTGCAACAGTACTGAGTTTCCTGTTAACAACACACTTAGTCTTTCGATGCAGTAAGATGAGGGTCAGGGAGAACATACTCGGCCTCCCAGCAGCACGTCCTGCTCCTCTCTTAGAGTACGCTGCCCCAGAGAAGGAAAAGAATGTGTGTTTTAGAGATGCTCCATTATAAAGTTTTTCACATACAAAAAGGATTTTTTTTAATGGAGGTTTAGCAGTTTGGAAAAATCACTGAACCAGAAAGCAAAACCTGCAGAGTCTGTGGATGGCAAACACCTTGCTCAGGACAGGAGGAGTTGAGGTCTGGCTGGGCACTGAGTTTGACCATGATCTTCGCTGAACCTGGCTCCCGGCTGAGTGGGAGAAGTTCCCCTCCCGTTGGATGTCTCCTTAAGTTGAAACCTATTGACTGCGGTCATCGGGAGAATATCCAAAGGTGGCAGAAGGTCTGGAAGATGCCCTGCGAACTTTACTATCTCATGACCCATTCCCAGCTCCCAGTGATATTAACTACCTTTAAGAAACTTGAAATCACACCTCCTTACCCCATCCCAGATTAAAGTTGGTGTATGAGAGCTCGCGGTCTGAAGTATCTTCTCTGGTGTTTATCATCATGAAGAAGTTGGTGAAAATCATTTCAGATTTCTTTTTGTGAGTAGAGACACGGTCACTGCTTATAATCTCCCCAGCCTGGCAGGGTGATGTTCAGTGTTGGAAAGTACTCTTCCACCAGCTAGCTCTCTGGAAAGATGACAGAGATCTGTTCAGCCTGTGTGCCCTTCATTGGGCACAGTCACAAATATTCCCTTTTATTTTCTTAGTAATTTTAATTGCTGTGTTATATTTCAAGTGGTATGTGTGGACAGCATTTTCTGCCCATGGACTTCACATCTGTGGAGGCAAAAAAAAAAAAAAAAAAAAAACCAAAAACAAAAGAGACCAAACAAATAAACAAAAAATCTACAGATTGAACGTATGTGAAGAAACACTTCTGAAACATGTACAGACTTAAAACAAAAGTGTCATCCCGGAACATTCACATCCATTTGCACAGCACTTCTACTTTTGGGTATTATAATATTATAATTAGTTTGAGGATGGCTTCAGGCATAAGGGAGCATGTGAGTAGGCTGTATATGAATGCTAAGGCATGTGTCTAAGGGAGCTGGTAGCTTCAGATGCTGGTTCTATGAGGATGGGGTTCCAGGTCTAGTGAGGACAGGTACAGAAGGGCAGCAGCAGACATGTACCTGTGAACATTCACCTGTCACTCTGCCAACAAAGGCTGGGCGTGTAAGCTTATCTTTTTCCCTCTTCCAGTCACTGACCTTTTTCTTTTTAAGTCTTCTTGTGCATTCCTTTTATTACAGGTACATTTGTGGAAGTAGATACAGGTGCAGACCATAACGGGTCTCTTAGCTCTCCTTTAGGTTTTACAGCCTTCCCTGGGCAGTGGAGGGTTATGCTACTGTTAGTGTGCAACAGAGGGCGGGGCGAGTAGCCCCAGAGGGAAGCAGCCTACCCAGGTTCTCCAGAGGACAGCATGAGGGAGAAGCTCACCCAGATCCTTTGACCTGGGACCCAGAACACGGCAGCACTGGGAAGAGCATGGAGGAAAACCAAGTGAAAATGGGGAGGGACTGGGGGAGGAAACGACGAGATTGCATTTTAATTAAAAAGATAAGATAAAAATTATAGGACTGTCAGTACAATTCATTCACTGTCCCTAGTGGAGGGGGCAGGCCATTGGGAGCCACAGCAGTCCTGCCTGCCCTGGAGTCTTCCAGAGGCTGGTGATGCCTGCTGGAGTGGCAGCTGTATTGACTCCTGGAATCTATCTGGAAGGATGCAGGGTAGACTTGTTTATCTCCCTCACTACCTTCCTCAAGGCACTACGCCTCTCTAAGGGCCTTTTATTGTTTGTTCCTTTGTTTTTGGTCCATGGATGAGTGTGCTTTTGTGTGTGTGGGTATGTGCGCTCACACGTATGTGTGTGAGAGAGGCAGAGACAGAGCAGAGAGAGACAGAGACACAGAGAGTCAGAGAGAGAGAGAAAGAGAGTGCACACTCGGACCTTGTTTTCTTGATGGCAGAAAAGTCTCAAAAGTAGAAAGTGAAATGCAGGAGATTGAACTAGAATATTCAGTCTGCTCAGGATCAGCCAAGAAGTAAAACCACTGGTCTCCATGGCGTACCTGAGATGTGTAGCTAGGGACACCTGCCTTAGCAGTCACGTCTGTGATGGCACAGCTTATTCTATTGAATTCTATTGGTCTTGTGGGACCGGAAAGGCAAAGGAGACTGCAGTTCTGTGAAGCCAACACCCCTCCACTAATTATGTAGCCGCTTGGCGATCCTCTTTTTTCTTTGATTTTCTCATGGGTATGTATTATTTATTGATTGAATGATCACACTAAGCAGAGATACAGTTACTTCTGCTCAACAGAATGAAATGAGCTGGTCTGAAACATGAATTACAAAATGCATTTATGGAGGAAACTTGTTACCTCTGGCTTGACAAAGCAAGCTTGTCGGTTGTTAGAAGAGAATACTTTTTACCTCAGTGCTATTTCTCTGACCCCCTTCACCATCTGGAAGTTCTGGGCGTACTTGAGAAATTTTAGTGACATCAAGAATGCCTTGGCTACAAACACCCATGAACTAAAACTTGCCTTAAGATTATGATATCATTTACGTTTGTGATCTTTGCAGTAAAATACCTGATGAGAGACAAGTGATACCATGAAGGATTTCTTTCTTTTTGGTCCACAGTTTGAATGTTCAGTCAAACATGTCAAGGAAAGCCTGATGTCTGGAGCAGTTTGTGACTATTGCCACAGGAGCAATTATAGCCAGTCAGCAGTCAGGAAGAAGAGATATTGGGACCAGAACTGGGCAAGGTTGTAGTTATCAAGCTCTTTGACCTTAGTCCCTGTGACTCACAACTTCCAACTAGGTCTTGCCTCCTAAATAAAAGTTTTCAGATTTTTCCTTGAACACTGCCAGGATCTGGGAACCAAGTGTTCAAACACACACATTTGTGTGTGTTTCACATTCACCTCGTCACAATGACATTTAACTACAGAGTAGCAGAGAATTCCCATTCAAAATGCTACAGAGTAAATGGTGTCTAAGTCCTGTTACTGTTCCCTCCAAAATTCCCGTTAGAATATATGTGGCCTGTCCTTGGCGATGATGTTGGGAAGCTAGGGGAAAAGCTCTGCAACCCACTGCATCACCTTTAGTATCTAGCCTCTCTCACCATCCATCTCTCCCATCAAAGATTTCAAACATATCTTGGCTCATCATAAATAACTGAGCTCAACTTTGCTCCTGTCACAGCTATGAAGAGAAGGTAAATCCCTTATGGGTAACACATGGCAATGGCCAAGCCACTGTTAGAAACCCAAGCCGTGATTTACGTGTCTCCAGCCACCTTCTGTGTATAGGTGTACATGCATTTGCAGCCAAAAGTTTACATGTAGAACTAGAAGAAAATTTACCTTTGCCTAGTTCCTCACGAACGATTTATTAGAATAGCTTTCTGCCTACACAAAACTTAGATCAGGCTCTCAATCTTACAGCGAAAATTGATTATTTGGAAGCCATTAGCATTTAACAGGTTAAAATAAACAAATATCCCTTGTCATGTTTTCTTACAGCTGATACTAATGAAAACAATACACGTGTCCATCCAGCTAAACAAAAGCACAGCCGGCTCCCAGTCCCTTCTGTAGTGGAATAAGCTCTTGTGTTTTGAGAACTCTATAAATGAGGGGCACACCTGTTATTTAGTAGGGCGTGTGTGACATCTATTTTATCACTTGGCATTGAAAACATTTGCCCCATCATAAACACTCGGAGCTTATGTTCCCTGTGTGTCCCAGACATTCTAAAACATGTCCTGGGCATACAACGTAGGGGCTGTGCTTAAACCAAGGGGATTCAAACCTTGCTGCAAACTGAGCCTCTTTATTTTAGGACTAGGAATTTTGTGAAAAGGGAACTGGGCATGGTTGTTTTGTGCCAATGTGCCAGACGGTAGCAGGAGGGAGGACAGAGGAAGAAGCACTGACCAGGGTTTGCCATTAGCGCCCTTATTTCCCAGATAGGGAGAAGTGATTCCACCTGTCTCCTCGCTCACATGGCTCTGCTGGCTGGGAGCCCTAAGGTTGGAACCGTTCAGGTATGGGATTAATTGAAGTTAAGTGAGAGCAGTGGCTGATGGATCCTACCTGTGCAAGTCACCTTGGGTTAAGGACAGTCATGGCAATAATCCTAGGAGGCTGAGTGACCCGAGAGGTGCCACACTCACTCTTACCACAAAGTCCAACTGGATCGCATCTCTGTAACCCTGCCGAGATCTGAAGACCCGCACAGTAACTTGACGGGGGACTGTGACAGGTAAGAAGAGAGCAGTGTGTGCAGGGCCTCAAGGTTGCAGCTCTCTTCTGCCTCTGGACACCTGGGCTGAGTTAACCCATCCTTCTGGACCTTCCCAAAACCTCTTCCCCTTCTCACAGCGCCTGGAGCGCTGGAACATTGCTCTGTTAATTTCCTCGTTTGTGGCGGTGGCGTGCAGCATCACACATAGGATCCCGAGTGAGTCTCCAATGGCTGTGGTTTGTGGTTTCTGTGCACATGTACTTCCTGCTCAAATATACCATCTTGGAGGAATGAGATTAAGCATTTGTGTATTGATTGATACAGAGTCTCCCCATGTAGCCTCGATGACCTGATGTTCACTATGTAGCTCAGCTTTCCCCCGCCTCAGTCTTCCAAGAGCCACAGCCCCATGCTCAGTTCCTTAATATCTATTGCCAATTTTAGTGTTGATGTCACCAATCCAGAGCCTGAACAGAGTTAGTGCTCCAAAAAATATTGCTTAATGGATTCCCTTAAAAAGGAATTATCTTCATGTGGTAGACAGAATTTGAAAGTGCGGTTTCAGAAAATCCAAAATCACTTAATCGAAAGGGTAGTCTTCAAACCAAATGTTTAACATCGTAAGGGCATAAGGGGAATCTAGAGACGTAAGAAAATTTTATGGAATAGAAGGAGGCAACAAATGGTCCATCCACTTTGTGGCAGTCATCTTCTGACCCGTTTATCCCGAGATACCCACGGAGGATGAGGGAGGTAGTTCCCTGATGACACACATTCTTAATCGAGATTTAGTGGGTGGCATAAATAATCCTAGTACAAAAAAAGCATTCTTGCTTTTGGTAGGAGACCTTCTTTATGTCATTTGTAAAAGATCAGCCAAGCAGAATGCATGGTTTTGCTGTCAAAAGCAAAGTGCAGTTGCTAACACTGCTACACCCTGGCTATGGGACCCTTCCTAAGGTAGATAGGGTTTTAGCACCTCAGTTTTCCTATCTGCTTTAAAATGCTGTGTGACCCTCCTGTGTGAAACCTGGAAGGGGCTGAGTGTATCTTAGTTGAATCTTCTTGGATCTTGTGGTGACTTCCCGTGACTGTCAGTGTCTCACAAGCAAGATAGGGGAAGCTAATGCACATTCCAGGTAATGTCCTGGAGCAATGCCTTTCCACCGCTTCAAAGTATATTGGTGTTTTGGAACCTCCTGTGCTTGTTTCTCTCACTGGGCAAGGAGAGAGATGGTAAGGAGCTATGCAGGGACATGCTGAGCCCTCCATCATTCTGACCTCCCCGGTCCCTCCTCAGGGTTTCTGCTACCAGCGCCTAGTTTGTCAGAAAGGCTTATTGCATCTGGTTTCCTGGTTGCTTTGGACCTGCTGGACCCGCCCCCCACCACAGGCCCCCTTTTGGTCATTCTTTCTTCCCCTCTCAAAAGACCCCGAAGGGCTCGGTGGCTGTGCCCCCAGGCTGCCTCCCAGAAGACATGGTGTTCAATAGAAAGGCATGTGGAGTCCTGGAGTGGGAAAGAGGAGCATGTTATCAATCATGGGCTGTTAAAAGCCAGGAGAGGGGCGAGAGCGAGGGAGAGTGAGGAGGGCTGAGCTGAAGTGGAGGGTTTTTACTCCCCTGTCTTCCTTGTTGCCCTGGTTGAGGGAGCTGTCTTGGACATCTGCCCAGACACATGCTGAGCTACAGAAGCAGCAGGACACATTCTTAAAGAATGAATTGGGAAACTGGAAAGATCTGGGAGTCGGGAGGAGTGCAAAAGGACCAAGGAATGATTCCAAAGTCCAAACAAAAGAGGCCCCTGTAGTCCAGCCCTCTCGGCCCTTCTGTGGTTCAAATGGTGGTTTGTTTAGCACATAATCCGGGGATAGCCAGGCTCCCCGATAGCTGCTCTCAGCCCACAAAGGGGCCACAGAGACTCATTAGAATTTCTCGAGTGTTCTTCTTATTTCCAGTGTAGCCTGTGAGTGCTGCTGTCCTCACCCAGAGCCAATAGAGGCTCCCTGAAGAGCAGCAGCTCATGAGCTGGGTGGAGATAATTTGAGCCTGAATTCAGGGTTGTGGTGTCATTGTTCAAAAGAAAGACATTGGAAGTTCTGAGTGTTTTCCAAGGTAGCTCTAGTTAATATACCTCCTCATACATTTTATGAAAAGAGAGAAATAAAACCACACCTGTGAGGCTGGCTGTTGGGTGGATTAAACCAAAATCTCCTCATTGGATTATGCCAGTATAGGCTTAGTGTGTGAGCTGATTAAATTAGAGGGTAGATCAGTTAGTGAAAGTTTAGCTATGGAGCACCCATGACAGCTCATATTAATTTTTGTTTTAACACACACACACACACACACACACACACACACACACACACACACACACACCAAATGGGAGTACACTAGAAATATCTTGAATCTTTGTCTTATATTAACTTTTAGACGGTACATGTATATTTAACCTTATCCTGTCTAATGAAAGACCAAATGGTCAAACTTTTCATCTAAACAGTAAATGTTTTTCTTTCATTGTAAATAAGTTCATATGAGAGGGAATATATGAACAATTCATAAAGACCCACAGGGAACCATTCATGTACAATAAAATATAGTTGCTAAATGTGGCATCCCCTGCAGTCAGTCATTGTGTACCTTCTGTGCACCAAGCTCCCTCTTCCTGCTGAGGTACCCAGCTCTCCCATGGGTGCACATTCTTTCTGTAGTCCCTTGGGTGAGAAAGGGTAAAAAGGACACAAAGTAATGAGGAGACAGTGTCAGTTCAGTTCACAACATGCCCAGACCCTGTAAACCATGGTCTGAGATGAACAGGGTTGTTACATTGCCTTCTGAAGTGTGGAGAAAAGTGGTGGCCCTGAGAACGTGCATTTGGCTGTGTTACTCCCAAGTACCAAGCAGTAATCACTGCTCAAAGTGTCTTCTCCCAAAACTCTGTACTTCATATTGCCATTGCTACAATGTGATTAAGATGTCATTCATTTTCCTCTCAGTCACTGATAAATAACTAAAACAATAAAGGAAGACTATAGTACCTGATTGTTCCAATAGACCCAGACGGGTCTCCAGTTAGCAAACTCCTGTGCTGAAACTGGTGAAGCAAGCTACCCTTGACTATGTCAAATGGCAGTGAGGACAAAAGGGATCAGGACCTTTGAGCTGCCATGAGTCCTGACTTGTCAAGTCTGGCAATGACTCAGTTACCCCTGAATATACTAGATCGAAATTCAGATGCCAAAGAACCAGGTGTCACCTTGAACGTGGTGATTTCAGGAACAGCTGAGGAAATAAGGGTATTTTTTTTATCCATTCTAATTTGTTCTGTGTCATTTAAAGGTGGTTTCTCCAGTTGTGGCCTTTTTTTTTTTTTTTTTTTTTTTTAAATCTGTGTAATGTGATAGGCTTGACTTTAAATGGTTGATTGAAGGGAGGGCAAGGGAAAAGAAAATGAGAGAAGACACGTCCTTGTGTGTCCGCATCTCACTTCCTTCACACTGAACTGGCTTGCGTCCACCTTCAGTTCATATCCCGAAGCCCTAACCTCCCATATGATTGTATTTGAGGCAAAGAGCGGGTGACTTAAGTGAGCTCTCAGGGGTGTGTCCCTGCACCTACAGAATCAGGGTTTCCAGGAAAAGCGGTGCTATGGCGTTTCACTGTCCCCTCTTTGCCCCATGAGCACAGAAAACAGAATAAAGCTTTCGCCAGCAACTGAACCCTACTAAAGGTCGCATATTCCTTCTCTGAAATGTCCCACAGGATATCAGTTGTATTTCTGATTTTGGAGTACTAACACAGACCTAAAGACATAGCAAGACAAAACCTAAGTCTAAACACGACATTCATTTATGTTTGTGCATGCCTTCTACACATTGCCTGAAGGTACTTGTATAAGGCTCTCAATGAGCCAGTGGCTTGACTGCAATTAACCCCTTAAGCTCAGTGTGGAACTTTCTCCACTCGTGAAGCCACATTGGAGCTTGAAACTTTTCTAATTTTAGAGCATTTTGGATTTGAAAATTTTAGGTAGGTGGTATCTATGCAGCCTGGATCTTGGACTTTGCAGTTCTTTGAGTGGTAAGAAAATGAGTTTTCTACTTTTTAGTAGCCTGATGTAACTGTGTGAGATTCCATTTCTGTCTATGTATCTGATACTAGAACAGGGATAAAGGCCCTAGAACTCTCCTTCAGACTGCTCCATGGCCAATGTTCATGTAATGATGAACTTAGGCTTTAATAACTTACGGAGGAAAGATAAAGATTGCCTGGATGTCACTTGAACTAGTCCTGTGTGGGTCCATTTGTGTTATTGAAGCCAACAACTACAAACCACTCTAGCCTTAGGTTCCTAGTGTACACCCCCACTGTGTAGGATTATGAGCTCAGGACAACACATCTTAGTGATTTTCCAAATCACATTGTTCCTAATTATTTCTCCTCTAGTCATTTACGTCTATTGATCAGACTGAATTCTCTGATGAAATGGGTCTGGAATGTGTTTATTTAAACTCATTAGGTTAATTAACTGATAATAGTTTAACATCTTTAAAAAAAAAATGAAGTGAAAGCCCAGGCCAGTCATACCCTATTTCCCAGGATATTGAACCAAGAATGACATGCATGGTCAGATTTCTGTTTTGGCAACATGCATCTTTTGGGTTGCTTTAGGCAGTAGAAGAAATCAAAACCAAGGCTTTACACTATGTCTTAAGCAAGTGTTCCAGCACTGAACCTATTTGTTTATGATAGACTCATATTCTATACCCCAACCTGTCCTAGAATCCAGACTGTCTTCACCTCCTGGTGTCTGAGTGACAGGCGTGCATCACCACACCCCACTGGTAAATGACATTTTCTATCTCAAGTCTTCATTAGACACCAAGTGTATTTATGCTTAGAGAGTAACAAGAAATTGTGTGAAAATAACTTGGTGGTAGGTAGCCTCAGGTACTGCTTTCAAAAGAAATGGAACTAGAAAGATCCAGGCAGGTTGATCCAGGCAGGTTATTCTGTGACAGAGGGCTGAAGGGCTTTATAGGTTGAGTCTTTAATTCCTTCAACGTGACACAGCTCCACCTATACAGGACAACTATAGCCAAGGATAAATTACGGACAACTTTGTGCTGCATATCTCTAATCCTTCTCCACATCTGACTTCTTTACTGTCCTGTAAACTTTTCTTTCCAGAGGAAACGTGTACTTGTTAAGTAACTGGACATGAGCTAGTATAAGATTTTGCTGTAGTTACATTTGTTGTACTAAAGTTAGAAAACATGATATGATACTATGCATCCTGTTTATGAAAGACACCATTCCTCTGCCTGTTGGTAGAAATTATATAGTAAAAATAAAAATACTATACCCAATATGTGGGGGCCAATGTCAACTTTTCATGCTAGAATTTCTAGGACTTTTTCATTGGGATTGAAGTCTGCATTCTGGCTGTACCAATGAGACAAGACTACAAGTTGTGTGAACTGGAATAGTATTTTCAAAACTGCCCTATAGTCAGGAATTACTGGTATTATAGCAAAGCATATAGACTTTGGGACTCGCAGCTGCCGTTTTAAAGTAAATCCTTTTTAAAGTACTATGATTCAGCATAGTACTTTACACAGCTACGAAATCTGTGTACTCGTTGTGATGATCTCCGAAGGCCTTTTCCACTGTAGTGCTGTGCTCCTGTTTTAAGAACCATAGAAGCATCTCTAGTAGGAGCATGGCAGAATGGGAGGTGGGTCAGGGAGATGTCTGCAGCTGCTCCAACCACACTCAAAAGCTCCCAGATATTTCTGCTGTTCTTGCGTGGTGGAAACCCTGGGAGTTTGATCAGATGGAAGCTGGGTGGGCCAGCATACAGAAAGCAGAGTTCCTGGTTATTGGCCAGAATACATTTTTATTTTCAGTGTCAGTAAACAGTGGACTCGGAGAAACCACACACGCTTTCTAAAACGTAACTGTCAGAAGAAGACGTGTCTCCTGGGGACTATGGAGGGAGAGGCGGGAGGGTAGGACCCTATACACTGGGGACTTGAATTGATTCCAAAAGTCTGGATTTGCACAAGGCCATGCAGTGTTTTCTCCAACTTGAAGCATTTCACGACTTCCTTACAGGGGAGCAAACCCCTTGCAGAAACGTAATTTGTTTTTCTGGGCAGTGCCTCTCCAGACCACTCATTTGGTAAGCCCAGGTGGAGTGCTGCCATTTTCCTCTTGTTTTTCACGACTCTCCTTTTAAAAAAGGAGAAGGAAAGGAAAGAGAAAAATGCACAAGCCTGGCCGTGTCTTTTGTGAATCGGTAGAGGCCTATGTGTGGACGACCTGCTCTCACGCTGGCCTTTACCCAAGCTGAGGGGGGGTGTGAACCCAGTCTAGTGCCAGGATCATTTCAGACCCAACCTTGTTCTCAAGGAGTCCAGGAGCTTTCCTATCCGTGCCTATTTGAGCAAACAAGTGTGGTCAAGCAGAATGTCGTGCGAAAATTTCAGAGCATCTCCCCCGAATGCCCTGAGAGGGTTATCCCTAACACTTGAATCACCCGCAGTTCCTATCCTGGGCAGAAACCAGGTTTCATCCCTCCTTTCTCTGCCTGCCTTTCCCTTTGGGATACCAGATCATGAGATGACGTTCAGTTATATTGCCCTGTTCTGGCATGTATTACACCTAGATCATTCATGGTGGTCAAACACAAGACTGAAAGTAAATGGAGTATGTGAGTCAGGCAAAAAATAAAGAAAGGAATGAAGGAAGGAAGGAAAGAAGGAAGGAGGAAAAAGAGGAAGATTTTCCCACCACATCTCGTAGAAACCATGTTTGATGATCAAGTAGCTAATAGGCAAATGGTTAGTATTTAGTAGGCGCTTGGTGATTATCCAGTAGATAAGATTTAGAGAATGCAGAAGAACAAAAGCAAAGTGATTCCCCTGCCATGAAAGATCATGTGGTCATCTGGTTCACATGTTGTGAGTGAGCCCTTCCCTAGTAAGGCCCAGAGGGCCCTTATTTGTCCCACTCACCAGGTGAGGAGGTACACCACTTGATGAGAAGGAAGGAGTTAGAAAATTCCTAGGCTTCTAATTCTTACAAGAAAGCCCAAGCAAGACCTTGTTGAATTGGGCAATATCAGGGAGTCTCCCAAACCTTTAGCAATACTCTGTAATATGATGACTCCCGAATCAGGTCTGTGCTGCTCAAGAGCTCCTAGGAGCATCCTGATTATCCCCATTGCCCTGATTTCCTGAGTGTTCTGTGAGGAATGCCGTGTCAGAGGAACACAACCATTGGAACAACCCTCAGAATCCCAGCATGCAAATTACCTGTTAGGAGAGCTGGTAAGCATCTATAGCTATCTACAAGGTGGAACTTATTTCCTCAGATTCAGTGTCTGTTGGATCCCTACCCCAACCCCCTGCCCTAGCCTCCCTTCTCTGCTCTGTCCCTCTGAGTTGATGTGCCCTCTGGGTTCTGATTATTGGAAACTGGCCAACAGCACTGTATTTAGCTTTTCCTTCTCTGGGCCTCCCCGGCCCTTGAATGAGAAACAGCTGCCTGCCTACTCCTCCTTTGCTCCATTTAGAGGGTTAAACAAAATTCATGCCTACTCGGCAAACAGCATCTCAAATATCATTGTGCCTTGGCCCCTGGAGCATTTTCTATTTGTGTTTTAATCCCATCGAGCAGACATGTGGAGCTCTGGTCTCTGTCGAGAACTATTGCTACCATCAGAGCACAATTTCACTCCAAATTTATGGTCCTAGGCCCAAGACCTCCACTGTACCTTGGTAGTGTGACTGGGCTTTGGAATTGAAAATTCTCTCCTGACTAGGGTCTAAGGCACTGAGAATCCTCTCACTGGGCATAGTGGAAGCTAGTATTTAGGCAAGAACCAAGGCCTCTTCATATCTGGGAGGCTGAGGAATGCCACCCCCCCAGTCCTCAGCTGGACCCTGTGACCCTCTGATTAATTCTAGGGACAGAGCTTAGTCCTTCACCTGTTTCTCACACTCAGCCACTTTTGGCAGTCTTGACTTTGGACATGTTTGGTGTTAGCAGCAGTTAAATTTGGACGGGAAATGTCTTTCCTAAGAAGAGTAGACTTCTGCAGCCTCACAGGGTGTTTCCCCAGTGTTCTGAGAAGTGAGAGTGTGGTGTTTCACCGTGGTCGGAGGCAGGAAGGATGACAGGTCTTCACTGTGGTCGGAGGGTGGGAAAATGAGAGCCCCGTGGGAGGGACCAGTGAGATTCTGGAGGGCACCGAGTCCATGTCCAGCTTTGGTCTTCCTACATCTCCTGTGCTGAGAAGCTGAGCCAGTACCAATTTAGAGCTCAAAGGACAAGCGAGCTCTCAGGGGTTCAGAGTTTCCATACACAACAATCTACGAACATGCTTCTCTGGGTCAGAAATGGTCACACATCATTCCAGGACTCTTTTTACCCAGACTGGACAAGACCTACTTAGCAGTGTCTTTACTGCTTCCGTTTCTAAAGGCCTGTAGGTACAGGCACACGCCACTGTCCTAGCTCCTGTCTGTCTGTCTGTGTTCATGCATGTGTGTATGTTACAGATGTTCCTGTGGTCATTCAGGTATGTGTGAAGGCCAGTGGAGATGGGAGTGTCCCGTTCTAAGCTCTGGCCCTCTCTGCCTTATTGCAGGGAGACAGGGTCTCTCACCGAACCTGGAGCCCCCCACCTCTGCCTCCCAGCAGTGCTGTCGTTCCATATCCTGGCCAAGCCCAGCGTCACAGCCACACTGCAGGACCCCTTGCTCACACTTCACACTCCATGCTCACATTCTGTGCAATAGTCAGGTTAGTGGAGACACGGGACAATGATGCTTTCATTGTCTGTGCCTATAGGAGAATGTACGGTCTTTTGTTAAGAGAAAACAGGCTATTTTACAAAGCTAACGGCTGGAAAATTACTTGTACTCTTTTTTTTGGGGGGGGGGTCTTACTGTTTTTGGTTTGTTTTGATTTTTGTGTTTTGTTTGTTTAGAGAGAGAGGGAGAGAGAGTGTGGGTAGAAGAGTTGAGAAGGAGAGCCACATGATCAAAGTGTATTTATGAAAACTACTTTCAATCCAAGAAAACCCCAAAGAAAGACTTACAGAAAGGGAAGGATCTTGCTTGGCATCAGAATAGAAAATGAAACATAAGATTAGCGGAATGAGCCTGGGGAGACGGCTTAGTGAGTAGGAATACTTGAGTTCCAATCTCCAACAACTGGGTTTGGCCTTATGATCACAAGTAAAGCCAGAGCTGCTGAGAGCCAGGGATGGAGTGACAGCCAGCGAGTGCAGTGAGAGCCCTTCTCATGGCAGTAAAGCAGAAAGTGACAGAGAAGGACACTGGTCTTCCTGCTCAGGCCTTCACCCCTGCATCAATGAAGACGGTTACATCTGTACCGTGTGTGTGTGTGTGTGTGTGTGTGTGTGTGTGTGTGTGAGAGAGAGAGAGAGAGAGAGAGAGAGGCACACACAGGTTTATGATCTGGAGGAGTGGCTGGCCTGTATCTCCAGATCTTTAGAGACTAGGCCATCTTGGGCTACACAGTGAGGTCCAGCCTGGGCTACAGCGTGACACCTTTTGAAAACAAAGACGATACAGAACCAATCCAAAGTGTCCAGACTTCTGATTTGATACTAGAGTGTGAGGGGTATGAATCCTTTGTGTGGCTAGCCTCTGACTTTCAGCGTCTCCAGTCCCAATTTTCCTGCTGTGTTTTACTTCAACATGGGTAGAAAGTCAGTAAAAAGCATAGCTCAGATTTTGAATTTGTCCCCACCATAACACATCATAACATAGCAATATGGATTTAATGATGGTGGCAGTGGCAGGGAGCCACAGCTTCTAGTCACATCCCAAGGGGACAAAACCACCACTCTCCCACAGTGTGCTCTTCTGCTAAGTTGGGACTCCCCCCCCCAGTTAAATGTATTGGATGTGGTTTTCTTTACTGGTGATTTCAACTATCACACTGCTTTGTAGGACTCCGCAGCATGTTGAGAGACACTTGTGTGCAGGTCTCTCAAGTTAGTCCATCAGAACTGATCGATTAGCTTCCATTTTCCCTCATAAGTAAAAGCATCTTAGAGTCTATCCTCAGCATGAAGTCTGTACTTGGGAAAAGCTCTAAGGCAGTGGTTCTCAACATCCCCACACCCTCATAGAGCTCCTCATGCTGTGGTGAATCAACCATAAAGCTATTTTATTGCCACTCTTTAACTGTAGTTTTGCTACTGTTATGAATCATAGTATAAGTGTCTGATATATAGTTTATCTAATATGACAACCCCCAGTGGGTCATGACCCCCTTGTTGAGAACCGCTGTACCAAGGTTTGTTTGGTCTGGTCCAGGGCCTGAAAAACAGTGGGACTCTCAATAACGGGTTGAACGCCTTGTCAAAGCACCCCCTGGACATGGCATTGTTTAGTACTAGAAGCAACAAATGTGGCAAATGATTTACAAAAAGGAGGGTCCAGGTGAACGAAGCAGACAGCAGCAAGTAACTCCAGAACGGAAAGAAGCTAGGAAACCATAACCAAACAGCTGTGAAAATCCTGCCACTCAACCAGTTTTTATTTTGTTCCTTGTTTCTGAAAATTGTTGGTGAAACTGATAGTGTAGAGATTTTATTTGTAGTTGCTCAGGTTTGTTGAAATAAACACAATGTTTTTCTCTCTGTGGTTTGGACTTCACTGTAAGTAGCAGCCAGTAAATCTTGATCCTAGCAGTTCTGAAGTGCATCTTCTGTAAGTGAACATAACTACTCCTGTATCATTGAAGGTTCATGGAATAGCTGAATTTGCTTTTGGTCTTTGAGTTCTGGAGATTTCTTTGGCCAGTAAAAATGGAGTTTCTAAAAGCCACCTTTCCTGGACCTACATCAAGGGGAAAGCCAGGAGCTACTAAACATGACATTGACTCTGTTTTTCATCTTAGACCCAGAGATGAATACAATGATAATGGTGTGTGCTCTTGGCCTAAGGTGTTTGGAGGAAGGGCATTTGTCACAGTAGCTGTTTCTGCCACTTGGTTGGGTGACAGAATAGGCAATGAAGTCTCAACTGTAGTATGTTTCTAAGCGTGCACTGAGGAGCAAGGGTGAGGGCATCCCCCCTGGGAATTGAGACGCCCACAGAAGACTGTTTCAGCCCAGGCGAGCAGGGTTTGAGGTTCCCACTGCTCAGCAACTCATTTCCTACCCCATTCTTGGGAATTGCTGGCCCCCATGATGTTTTGGAGGTTTTGTAGTACACATCCATCCAAATGCCCACTGAACAATGTTTAACCATTTGAAGCTGATTCTGTTTAAGTTTGAAGGAAGTAAACCTTTTAGTCATTCAAAGAGTAAGAGGCTAACACATGAAGTAATAAGGTACCTTATGAGATGAAATAGATAAAAGGGGCCAACTGCAGCCAAATCTAAATAGTGATTAGAAGGATCGACTGTGAGGAGCATCAGCCCTGGCAGGGAGAAAATGTTATACCCATCAGGGAATGTAGCAGGAAGCCAAAAACCTATTGTGCCACACATGGGCAGATTCCTTATTTTTATTTTTAAAGCTCCCTCATGGCAGGGCAGAATTCAGATAAAGAGACAAACTTACCTGTGACCAATTAGTATGTATCAGTTGCTGGGTGATGTCTTGAGCATCCTCAGTGTTTGAAGATGCCCAATAGTGGAACAGATCCATTTCAAATACTGGGAGAAAGAACAGGGGGAGAAGTCTGAGTTCAAGGATGGAGAGTATAAACCCAGCAACAATGGAGACTTTTCTTCAGCAGTAGTTTGGGAGACATTCAGCAGAGTGGGCTTTTATTCACTCCAAGACAGATACTATTTTCATAGGTGGATAGCCATCTCAAAAGACTGTGGTAGTCTAAGGAGTTGTCTTTGGGGACACAGGTGATTATTGTCTATGTCAGGAGGTCTGTGTCATGAGTTCATAGATTTACTTATTCATCCAGTCATGGCCCATGACGTTCCTTTGGAAGTGTATCAGTTCTTAATTGGTTGACTGCTCTAGCAGTGTTCTCTTCATATTTTATCTTGAGAGTTTTCTAGAAAAAAAAGTTTTATCTTGGATAAGGGAGCCCAGTTGGTAAATATTCCAGAGTTAGATATCTCCTATAACACTAATAAGGCCAGATAGGGTTGTTCAATCTAAGAGGGATGGAGATGGTTACCTGTGTGACTGCCCTCATAGGACTTTGGGAATTCCAGATCCCCTGGCTCAACTAGTCATGTTGAAAATCCTATAGTGAGTGGGCCAATTTTGTTTTGTATTGTTTTCATTTTACTCTGTGGCTATACTCTCTTGCTGGGAATTTAAGATTATACAAGAAGTTAAAGTTAATAAACCATTCCTTTTCAATTTTAAGTCAGTTGAGGCTCCTTAGGGGTTACTCTTAAGGGCTATAGAGGTCCTTTTGATTTTCTCTACTGCCCATGTTACTTATTAGAATGTAGTGATATTCCATGGGGTCATAAAGGAAATGTCCATTTTCAGTGACTCACCCCCTTCCAGAATGTGCATTGGTTAGGCTCCAACCTCTAGGTTTCCTATGGCATTTCTGATCAAGAAGACATGTGGTTCACTCATATTTAGAGTTGTTTTTTTAATGGAGACTTGGTTGACCTGAGGAAGAGGCCCTTCCACCTCAGCCCACAATCACAATTCAATTTGTCCTATATTATGGTTGTTCAACAGAACATTAGTGACAGTAGTCTTGAATAATGAAAAACAGCTTAAAATTTAATTGTTATATAACGATTAGATAAAGCTTGACAAAGACAGATTTTAATCTTGACTCTGTTACCTAAGTAATTAAAGCCTGGGAAACTTAACTGAAAGCATAAGTGTAATCTCTAGCTAACACATAGAATTTGTTTTTTTTTCCTTAAACCAATTCATTAGAATGTTAGCAGGATCAGATCAACATTTCAAATGGGGGGGTTGACTTTTAGTTTCATATAAATTTATGGAGTTTTGCCTTTAGGTATTTTAATAACTTTATCCATGATATGTATCATAATAGACATAGCACATTTAACTTGTATATCTTACAGACTTTTACTACACGTTTTAGCTTTAATTTTGTCCTCATCGGTCCTATTTCCATATTGGAACAGTCCCACCTTTCAGGCAAAATGAAACCTTATCTGCAAAGTTTCACTTCAGTCTAAAACCATTTCCTCTTCTCCTTTATCCTCTCATCTTTTTTAAACCAGAAAAATATTTTTTATCTATAACATCTATATACTTTTAAAACTATATTTTTTTCTTTATTATACTTATGCGGATGCATGAGTGACAGGGCACAACTACATGGAATCTCCTCCCCTTTTCTACATCTATGTGGAGTTGAAGTATTAAGTTCAACTTAATTGCACCTATACCCATTGAGCAGTTTCAACAGCCAATATTTCTGCAATTTTTTACTCTATGCCTTCTTCCCATACTGTTTTTTATAAACTTTTAAAAACATAAAAAATTATTATTTTACCAAATAAAATAACATTTTAATGAAGACCAATTAGGTTTTTCGTTGAAATCTGAAAATATGGTAATTGTATTAAATATGTAATAATTGATATCAAGGGTACGATTTTTTAGTAGTCCTGAAGAAATGTTTCTTTTCTTTCTAAATAGTTTAAAATAACTAATTTGCTAGCTTGGTTTAATTTTTATTAATTAAAATGAATTTGGTTTAAGTGTACATTTATGCTCAATTACTTATTTAAAGACAATTTTGAATTAAGAGCCTATTTGTGACTAGGGGCAGGTGGTATGTAAACATACCACACTATATGTATCTAGATGTAGCATGTTGAAGCACATATATTGATAAACTAAGGTGATAAAAATGTTTATGTCAAACTCAGATACAAGCTTTAGTAATATAGGAAAACAAATTTGTAATTTAAAAGAGGTATGGATTTAAATTTATAGCAGATATTGATCAAACTCTGAGTTTATGGCTGCTGTAAGTAAAGCTCATTGGGCTAACATTTTTAAAAGCTTTGTTTCTGTATTGATCCTCAGAGGGTGTGACAATCAACTCTTGAACATCTGTAGTTTCTATAGAATAGGCTTGAGACAGCAGTTTTGAGGAACTAGTTTTCTTTGACAAAGCAACACGGATACAATATATCCTGATAGTTACACTGAGAGGTTTACATATACCCTTGGTTCATAGATAGGCATAGGCTAACAGCTGAACCCACCAGACCAACTGAAACACAATTTCAAACAGATAACCAAGCACACTCTAGCAAGAAACCGAGAGAGAATACCACATAATTGCATTCGGCCACAAAGCTCGGCTAGAAACACGGTGGAAGTCTACACATTAGATGGAGTTTTACTGACATAGTAAGCAATACCCAGTGAAGGCAAGATGATGCAATGGGAAGATCGGGACACTAGGTTAAGAGTAAGCTGACAGCTGCAGGGGAACAGGCAGGGCTCGAGTTTGTCATCCCTCCTGTATTGTTGGGAGAGGGTTGATGTTGAAGAAACACATTAAGGATCCTTCTCTGGGTGTGAAGTTCACATTTAGCTCTGTTCTAGGAACACACTGGAGGTAGACAGAAGGGACACAAGCACTCTGTCCCATGTTGGGATGAGAGATACATACATGATCCTAATTCCCAAAGGGGTGTTCCTCCAGAGGGGCAAGGGCCTAAAACCTCTACAATGGCTGTAGGTGCAAGTGTTGGCAAGGTGTAACTTACCGGTTTGAAAGGACCTGTTCATACAATGGCCATAAGGGACTCAAAAATAGAGTTTTCAAAGCAATGTCCTGATGCTCAAGAAATAGAATGGAGAGTCCTTTCTCTTTTATACATGGAGCATCTGGATCCCTTCCAAGACTTGTTACCTTGGCCAATGACCATTTGTTGGAGGGAAGAAGTAATCTTCCACTGAGCAGTCTATAGAAGAGACTGGGTCTCATCCCCGAGTGTTTTGAGTTGTGTAGAGAGAAGAAAGAGATTTGGCTTGCACAAAATTGTTGCCTAATAAAGAATTCTCCTCAGGGTCATCTAAAGGTCATGAGTCTAGGCCTCCAACGGTCTTCCCAACAGGAAGGCTTCTTAGCCACACCAGACAGTGCTGTACCAGCCGCCCATATGGTACCACTCTGGGAGTCTCAGGTGGTGTAAAGTGGAAGTCTTCTCACTTCCTTATGAGGGCTACCAGATGTTGGCATCAGCAGGTGGGGGAAGTCCATATCAGAAAGAGAAACTTTTCTCTGACATACCACGGGAGTGGAGCGGACTGGGCAATGACCAACCACGTGAGATGATGAGCAGTGTCGTCTTCTCCTTCCTTTGTTTATTTTTGAGATTGCAACTTATTTGCAGCATTGCTATCTTCCCCTTCCTTCCTCCAAACCCTTCCCTGTACCTCTCCCCGTTTTCTTTCAAATTCATAGCCTCTTTCTGCCATCAATTATTATTGCATCTACATATGCATTTGTATATATGCATATATTCTTAAATACATCCTGTTGAGTCCCTATAATGTTACCTATATGCATGTTGTCGGGGCTGACTGTTTGGCATTGGACAACCAGTTGGAGTTCATTTGTTCCTTCCTGGGAAGGACCACTGTCCCTCCCACTTCCAGATTCCCTCGGTTACCTGTAGGGTACAGTGTCGTGCTTCCCAGGGGACTGTTGATTTTGTCCCCTTGTTCCCATCTTTCTCCTATTTGCTGCCCAATGTCTGCCTTAGAGTCCTCTCTTAGAGTCACTGTTGGCATAGCCTATCTGACCAAGATATAAACTAAGGTCTACTAAGAAAAATATATAGGATTTCCCCAAATGCTTTCTTGGCCCATGAGTACATATTCCCAAAAGTACTGTATGTATCAAAAAAAAATTTAACTAGTTTCTCTATGTTTTATTTGATAACGCCATGTCTGATATATCAAGGACTCTCACTTAAGATTATCATATGTTGTCCATCTACAAAAGTGGAAGAATGTGCATCTTGTGTGTATGCCTCCATTAATATCCTTTCTTGCAGTAGTATAAGGTCAGGACAAGCATGGCTTTCCGAGGGCTAGTGCAGGAATATTACCTCAGCCTGCCGTTGATGCCATCCCTTTCTTGAGATGCTTGAGAAGAGCTGATATGTCCCTAATATAAGTTGTGAGAGAGCTATCCACTCTTCCTGACTCTGGCATTTAGTGGTGTTTTGGAGAATGTTGCAAATCCAATGTCCTCTGACCCATCAGCATTGGTTCTGAGGGACAGACACATGCTAAGTGATATTTTGATTATCTGTCATTTAAGATTACCTGTCCCACGATCATGGGTTTATGCTGCAGAGTGTGAGAGCATTGTCCCCATGCCTCCAGAATGCTCAAGTTTATTTCCTTTTGTTGCTTCTTTTCTCTTGCTGAATCATACCTAACAGGCCCAATTTCTTCCTATTGCTATGAAAATGATCCAGTTGCAAGGAATAAACCAGGTTCCACACAACAGGAGTATCTCATGTGTACGCTGGCCCTTTCCTTCCTCACTCATCCCTAAAAGATATTTAGGAAGGCATATTTGACAGCCAGGTACATACAGTTTCACAGCGAATTATCTGCTACATGTTATCTACTATCTAATTCAGTATACAGGGCTGTGACTGCTTATCTACGCATACTGACACATAGCATCATTACCACACTTACTCCAGAAGCTGGGCAGGTGTCATCCCACAGATACAAATGGCAGTCTTCAACATTTGGCAAAATAATAGAAAGTTCTGCATTTAATTTATCCAACACTTCATCTCAGCCTTTGCTTCCATTTGTAACAAATGGGAAGGAGCCTGGGAACTGTAAGCCAGAATCTTACACAGGTATTTCTAGACTTGGGGGACTGGCTGAATTTACCTACAAATGACCTGGCTGAGACTGGAGTCCCAGAGGCAGCATCCTTCAGTGAGGTGAGTTACTCCAGGGCCTTATTACTGCTACTTAGAAAGAAAGGCTCCTATGTTCTGGTTGTTCTCTCTTCCAGACAATAAAGTGTAGTGTGGGCTAGATGGGGATTCTGTCTCTAGCCCTTCCTGAATGCAAGTGAATGATTCAGCTCCCCCTAATTACCCACACTCCAAGTCTCCTTGTTAGCCCCTGTAGAAGAGACACACACCCAAGCTGACCAGACCTTCCTCTCATACAGCACCTGAGAAACATAAATCCTGGAGCTGAGGATTGCTGTGGCATGTAGGAGCCACAGAGAGACAGATGAGACAGAGATAGACTCATCCCATTTTGAAGGGAATGAAATAAGCTCTTTAAAACTGATAATCAGGCTGTCTTTTGGACTGCTGCATCCACTGTTGATTTGAGGGATGAAAGTCTAATGTGACTTCTCAGCAATGAATGATTCTCTTAATGCCTTACAAAAGGAAAGAAAGTGAAAAACAAAAACCCTGCTTTTCTTGGATGTTTTCCAAGGAACCAAGTATTACAGAATAAACAGATGATAGACTGAAAGTAGCCGCCTCTGGGTCCCCAGCAGCTCACATGCAGCTCCTGCATGTGAGTGACTCATGGAAACACATGCCCTGGAGTGAGGATCCAGGCTGAGGAAGGAGCAGTCACTCTATTGAGATTGTCAACCTAATCCCTTCCAGCTAATCCCTCTGTCCACTTCCATTGCCCCAGGACATGAGCAGATATGGAAGCAGCTTTGGGAGATGGGAAAGTCCTGATGCTGAAGCTATAGGACTGTCCAACAACCTACTAGACATTTCAAGCATTTTCTAGAATCTTAACTGTTGCTAGAGGAAACAGAAAGCTCTAGAGCATGAACCCATTGTCATGGACCTATTCTCTTGAGAGTCTAATGCTATTTAAGTATGAATAAGTTGCCAGCACTGGAGTACATCAAGACTGAAGCAAAGATGACAAACCAACTGCCTAAGTTTAGAACAAAGTAAAAGCTCAGAGCGGTTCATGTGGGTAATTGAAGATTTGAACTCAGAATACTTATTATAGCTGTCTGCAAGATAGAATACCAGGTAAAGGTGCTTCCTGCCAACTCTGATGACCTGTGTTTGGTTCTCTGAGTTGGCACTCTGAACCCACTCAGTAGGAGAGTGCAGAGTCTACAACAGGCTCTACAAGTTGTCCTCTGTCCTCATTTCATGCCTAGTACTAAGTATGTGCACACACAGGCATATATACACACATACACATGCACACACAATACACACACGTGCACACACACGTGCATGCACACACGCACACATGCCCACACACATGCACATTCGTGAGCACACAGGGGGATACACCAAACAAACAAGCAGAATAAATAAACACAAATATAAATGTAAAAAGATTTTTTGAATATGTGATCAGCATTTCTTTCCAATATGGTGTTTAATACCCGTGAATGGCAAGCACACATAAAATACTTGATGAACAAAGAGATAAATGAATGACGGTTGGCTCACAATTAAAGTTTGCCGCATATTTAGAAACATCACAAAGTGAAATGATTAGATCTCCTTAGGAATAGCAGTGTGGAGGACAGAGCATCATGTGGTTACCCCCCAAACTTAATACTTTAAAGTTCCAAGTCATAACCTCCGAGATACTTAGCATAGGAATCTAGGGCATTCTAGGTGGCTTACTCTGGCTCTGAGGCTCACAGTTTTGGGGACTACGATCTTTGATGGAGTGATGGGATTGATGGACCACTTATGAGGATGGAAGCAATCATTCACATTCTAGCCTTTGGAAAGAAGCTTTAGTGCTTTGCCTGTGGTTCTCTCCGTGAGTTGCTTGAGTCTGAAAACATGACAGCTGGATTTCCCTAGAATGCATGAGGAAACCATAATGCCCTTTTGATCTAGTCTTGAGACATGACATGCCTTCCTTCTGCCACTGTCTGTCCATCATAAGGGAGCATCTAAGCTAGCCCACACTGGGTATGAGGGATTTTGCTCCATTGAAAAGGTACTGAAGGACTTGTAGACACGTCTAGAAGAAGACACACTTGGCCAATGCCATGTAACCACATGTCATGCTAGAGCTACTTATTTCCTGTCTTCTGGTTCAGTGCCTGTCAACTAGCCTCATCAGTAATTGATTGGTTCTAAGTAAGGAAATCCTGATAAAATATTCAGGGTCTCATCAATTACTCCAGTCCTAAGAACATGCTGGCTCTTCAGTATCCTGTAAAGGGTCTCTCTTTAGAGAAGCATGTGACCATCTCTCTGTGACTCACCTGGACCTGGCCTCCTCTTTTTACTCTTTGCAGTGCCCTGAAGGATGGGATTACCTTGCCAGTGGAAATATATGAGCTCCCTGTGTGATATACCATAACTGCAACGGCACATCACATAATTTCCCTCAAGGCTTGTTGCCGCCTATGTCGAGTCATTTGTATTTATGACAGCTTGAGTGTGATTTAGTGTGACCCCACTTTGATAAAAGCCATTTAGCGCTCATAAATATGGGTGACACTCTGCCTCCCTGGCTGGGGGTTTTAAGGAAAGACAGATTTGCATTATGATTCAACTTTCATTGTTCGAGAGAGGAAGGCACTGGGAAGGAGCAGAGGAAGGAATGGGAGAGGACAGAGAGGCCAGGAGGGTGAAAGGCCTTGGGGGAGTGATGGAATGTTTCTGGTTGCTGCTCCTATTGAGGAAAGAAAGCGGGCTCTCATACTTGCTGGTCTCTAGCTCTTCCCTGGGATGGCTGGGATTTCTGAAGGGCACTGGCTCAGAGGGAGGGCTAGAGGAATCACACAGGAGTGAAGGGGTCACATACTTTATGGGCCATTTGCTGCCTCCTTTAAGAGCATTGTTAAATCACAACCAAATTACAGTAGATTGTCGATTTTTATTGGACAGGAAAGCCCTGGAGTAGCTTCAGCTCTCAAGCACAGCTCCCTGGGGAGAATTTCCCTGCTCTGTAGAGCAGGTGGCAACAATGTTGTGGACTCTGAGGGACCAACCTGGGGGTCCTTGCTATTAGTATCTGCCAGTAACCCCCACATACCTGATACTTGGAGCACCAGGAACCACCAGCTGCTTTTTCTTTCTTTTTGTTATTTTTGTTTTGTTTTTTCTTTGTTAGTTTTGAGACAGGGTTTCTACATGTAGCTTTGTAGACCAGGCTGGCCTTGCACTCACAGAGATCCACCTGCCTCTGCCTGCCGAGTGCTGAGATTAAAGGTGTGCGCCACCACTGGCCGGTGAACCAGCTGCTTTCCATAGGAAGACCAGAACATAGGTAGCAGCAGATTCTGGGAGTCAATTTGTTTTCAATTTATCCACTAGCAAGTACACTGTGGAGGTTAGATCCATGGATGATGGATTTGGGAAGAGTATGGACAGAAGTTTCGAAGAACGGGTATGAGACAGACAGTTCCCCAGTTCTAGATGGGCTTTGGTAGGTGCCCTTGCTTATTTGTTCTCTTGATGTCCCCTCTGAATAAAGCGCTCCTTGTAAGTGTATTTCCCAGTCTTCCTTATAACTACCATTGGCTGTTTAATCAACACTGGTAACCAAACCTGGCGTGGTGAGTTGTGAAGTGTGGGCTGGTAGAGACCCTGGATGACTCCTAAAACTCCTGCTACTTCATTGTACAAACCAGAAAGCCAGGTCAGCCTGCTGGACAGCAGGAAGTTAACTGTGGCCAAGTCGCCTGGCTAATAGGCATCACATATATGAATTAATGATTGAGAAGTGATGGGTGCATGTGATGAACTTAACCAGGAGACAGATGAGGGGAACAGGCAATCTTGTGTGAGAGGTGGAAGGCCACATACTGGAAACACCCTCATATTGTGAGCCTGGGGGGGTCATGCCTGTCCCACAGATATCTCTTGCTTTTGCTACCGGGGCAGATTTTCTTCCCCATAATCTGTCAATATTTTAAAATGAGACGTCTGTCACATACTTATGCCACAAAATGGTAGATGTTTGGCCTTTATTCACTGTAGGATGGAATGGTCCATGCACCCTGACAGCTGACACAGTGGACCCATATAGCTCCAATTTACAAACAGGAAGCTTTGCCTCAGAAGGGTAAAGCAGCTCCTACAGAGAGACAAGAGCAAGGTTAACGACAGGGCAGGGGACAGAACAGTGCTCCCCTGTACCCATTTTTTAAGGCTTTCTTTGAGAACCTGTCCTACCCTATCTATCCACAGGCCTCAGTGCCATACCCCTCCAGGACATGTGCCTTTCCCAAGGGGCTTCCTCGGGACCATGTGTCTTTGTAGCCAGGGCTGATACTTTTCAAGGCCAGGCAGGTGGAATCAGCAGGCTTCTGGGAGGGGGGCTGGGAGGGGGACCCATTGCTCACCCTTGCAGAAAGCCATGAGAGAACAGGTACACGAGAATCCTGGTCTCAGCCCGTCTGCACTGACTGTTGTGCCAGAGGTCAGGGTCAAGCTCTTGAAGTCTCCATAAGCACCTTCATCCCAGCACCTCCATGGTAGACAGACAAGAGTCTCTCCCCACAATGATGACCCCCTCTTGATCCTGTGGAACTCTCAAGTGCATGAACCATTTTCATCTCCGACCCAGATTTTCATTTGTCCTTTCCTCAAAGGCTCACTCCTCACTCATTGTGTTCACGTATTTATGGCGTGGGATGGGCACGGTACTCTGCACTTGTTGCTTTGCAATGCACTTATCTGAGATAAGGGGACTCATTTTCTCCCTTGAATATATTAGTGGTTAAATAAAACTGGTTACTGTAGTGTAAATGAGGGGTGCACTGGATGTCAGCAGCCATGTGCTTGTCAAAGAGCTGTCAGAAATTTCAGCTGCCAAATCTCTTAATGCCTTTCCCTCCTGACATTCTGTCTCTCAACCAAATCCCCACCTCCTTTTCTGTCCTTTCTGTTCACCTCTGGCGTGTCTCTCTGCCAATCTCTTTCACATATTCACACAGGTGAGTGCACCCACACATGCATCCTTGCCTCAAAGAGAAAACCTACATAGCTTCTATTGTACTGTTAGGTTGTGAATCAGAGACACTTTCCGTTTCCCATTGTGGCCAAAGAGTTCAGGTGTAGGGGTTAGTGAAGAAACAAATAACCTATTTTCTTTTGTGTAGGCCTTAGTGTGTATGTGCATGGTATGCGTTTGTGTTTTTATGTGTGGGTACATGCCTGCTCCTGTGTGTAAGGACAGATGTCTATGTACAGAGGGGAAGCGGTAACCTTGCGCGTCTGTCTTCACCTCCACCATCAGTCTATTTGCCGTCCACTTTTGCATACTTAAGTCTAGCTCGCCTGTGATCACCCAGGGATTCTTCAGTGTCTGCCAACCTCCATGCTGCAGGAACACCAGCATTGCATGCCTTGTGCTACTGCACCCAGCTTTACGTGGGTTTTGAGCCTTTGAACTCAGGTCTTCAGGCTTGCACAGCAAACAGTTTATGCACTAAGCTATCTCATTAGCGCTCAGTTTGCTTTAAAATTTAGAATAGGAGTGATATAGTTGAATGTGATTATAGGGCTGGCTGGTGCTGCTTGTTGATAAGTTATTCTGCACCCAAAATTAAATATCCTCTCCAGACCATGTTACCCCCAAAGGCCACCCCTTGGCAGTCTTTGAGAGCCTCATTATTACCCCAAGATCCTAAAGAGCAGCCCGATTACAATCATTCACACACACACACACACACACACACACACACACACACACACACACACACACACACGCCTCATCAGAAAGTAGGAATCTTTGTACTTCATCTCATTATCTGGCTTGGCTGCAGTGAGATGACTTCCTACAGAGGGTTCTTCAGTCATAGATCTCTGATCTCTCAGTGACTAACTTCCCTAATGGTTTACACCAGACACCGAGTTCAGAGGAAGATGCTTCTAGGTGTCCCCACAGCCCTAGGTTCCCATAGAGATGAACTATTTCTATATACACACTCCCAAGTGCTAAAAATCGTAGTGGTCTCTGCCCTGTTGCTCTGGGGAAACCTTCCACGTGCAGTTGGCTCATTGCTCTCTTCAATGCTTATTCCAGGAACCATCAGCCCACACAAGTGCTGTTTTCTCATACTGAAATTCTCCCGTGAGCCTGGTTCTAATTAATTACCATGGATTCCACACTCGCTAGGGAAACCTGCTTGTGAGGGAGAACATGGAGAAATCCATTCAAGAGCTTCAGAGTGCAAGACCTGTGCGTGTAAGCAGCACTTCTTCCTAGGGTAAAGAAGAATAAGCTTAGCTTCTTGCAAAGCTTGTGTTCCTAGAGCCCAGCAGAGAGCAAGCCTAGCGATGTCAATGGACATGAACCTCCCCAAGCTTCTGGCTCAAACTATTGCCCTTCAGTATCAAGGTTTAGAGAAGCTACATTTGCAACTGATGCCCAGAGATGAACCCTTAATAAGCTGCAATTACCACCTCTCAGAGAGTTCAAGAGGTGATTCAGGGTGTAGCGTGGGTATTCTCAACAAGGGCTTCTCTTTCTTCCCAATCGCACGGTGACGTCTCAGAAAAACAGGGGTCCTTTTTTATTCACTTATCAAAATGTAATATTCCTACAGCATATTTTGAAGATATAATTTAGACAGTGTATATTTACTTTAATTATTTGAGAATTTCATATACTATGTTTTGATGATATTCGTCTGCCCTCTTCTAACTCCACCCAGAACAACCCCCATCTTGCTAATCAACCAAATTCATATTTTCTCTCTCTCTCTTTCTCTCTCTCATTACCTACATACTACTGGTTATAGAGCTTGCCCTAAATATTTACCAGGATCCTTTTCCTTAAGGAAACTGACTTGGCTCTTTTCCAGCAGCTATCAAGGGGCGGGACTTCATGTCCATTCTCCTGGCTCCATGTTGTGATTTTGCTGGTTTTGCTTGAGTAGGCCTTGTTAATATTATCACCATTGCTATGAGTTCATGTGTGCATCTAAAGCACTGTTTCCTGCCCTTTCTTACATCATGATCCCCAAGTCTTTGGGAGAAAGGGTGTGATATATAGGCGCATTTAGAATTGAGTTTTCCAGCCTCTCTTTTTTTCTCTGTGTTGGCCAATTGTTGTTCTCTGTGTTAATTGCCATCTATACAATTGAAACTCCTCTGATGAAGGTGAGAGATTCATGAATCTTTGGCTAAAGCAGTAAGTCATTAGGAATTGGTTTGATGCTATGTCCAGTTAACAGCTAAATTGTAGTATTACCTGTCTAGCCATAGGTTCTTTGCCCCAATAGTGGTTCCAAGTTTCAATTTGTGAAGTGGAACTCAAATCCAATCAGAAAGTGGTTGGTTACTCCTATGACATTCATGCCATTATTACATCAGTGGGCCTGTTTTACCAGGGCAGTCAACAGAGATAGGAACCAGATAAAACCAATGATTAATTTTCTCCTCTGATAGCTTGTATAGCATGTCCCAGCACTATAAAAAGCTATGCAGTGGTGATGAAGACTCCAGATCATTACCAGCTTAATTTCTCTCTGTTCTGTTACTAGAGTATATGAAGTCTTTAGACATAGCATCTTTTTGTCAAGTTCTGGTGGGTAACCAAGAGCATTGGCAATAGCCTGTAATGTTTGGAATTTTATGGGAACTCACTGGCCAATATAACTTAAAAAATGATAAGCAATTCCTGGTACTGGAGTTTTTATTTGCTGGCTTGGTTGTCTGGATTTTTGTTTGCTTGTTTGTTTTATCTTTTAGTTTCTATTTGAATGGCTTCTTTCTTTTTATTTTATAAGTACTTTTGTTATTGTGTGCATGTATGTCTTATACCAATTGTATGTCTTGTGGCCATGGAGGACAGAAGAGGGTGTCAGATATCCTGGATCTAGAGTTAATGATATTTGTGAGTCTCCATGTCAATAATCAGAAATGAACATTTGGAAGGGCAACCAGTTCTCTTTATTGCTGGGCCATGTCTCTTGGCCCCTAGTGGCTTCTTTTTAAAGTATATTGCAAATTGTGCAACTATTTATCTAACTGAAGAAGAACTTCAGCTCATAATAATAACCAATTCTTTTCTTAATTTTCCCCTCTTCAGTCCTAACTTTCTACTAATTTGTTTTTTTGTCCCTATAGATTTATCTTTTATCTTATTGGACATTTCCTATATAATATATAATTATATATTATACATAAATATTGATTCCTATAATATTGTCACCTCAACTATAAATGATTAATTGAAAAAATTAAAACATATCTATATGTATAAAATATGTATACTCTGTGTGTGTGTGTGTGTGTGTGTGTATGTGTGTATGTGTGATTGATTAAATGATTAAGCACAGTCAGGTTGTTGATCCCTTTGCTAGAAGCAGATATGAACTCTTCGAAAAGGTACATAATTCACTTAGTTATACGGATATGTTGTTGAATGACCACATTCTCTTTCCACAAGAATCTCTCGAGATGCAATGTGATGATGACCATTCCCAGTATACTGATTAGCCCTAACTTCTCTAATTAGCTTTTTAAATCAATACATTGTGGAAATGTCAGTAAAAGTCTATTCTGTTACCTCTTGTTTTAGATCAATAAATTGAATGAGTTTCATGGAAAGTTTGCTGAGCCTCCAACTGGCAGAGAGATTTTCCATGCTGCACTACAACTGTGAGATCATGAAAGTTGCTGCCTTTTCCAGAGTTCTGTCGTGGCAGGACTAGTCACAAAGATTGAAAGGAACATAGTTTGCATGGCCACACTGGAGATACATGAGGAATGAGAACCAAATCAGATGAGTGTTGGATAGAGATTATAATAATTTTATAACTATGGTATTGTGGAAAAGGAGGCTAGGAATGGATGTAACACCTACATGATTGGAAAGTGTTTAAAGCCAATTCATGTGCTATGTTTAGGGTCGGTAGAAACTTTTCTCCATTTTCCAGGCCTCCTGTTTTTAAAGGATTCATTTCCAGGCAGAGACCATACAGACTATGCTTTTCTGCCTTGTACCTTACACAGCTGTGTGTGACATCTGGATTTGCTACACATTTGTCTTTGTTGTCTACTCTGTGTCTTCTATGGCGGGCTAGGGAGTCTATGGTCAAGAAGAAAGAACTCTATGAATGTACAGGACCATCAAGTAAATGATGTCAAATTGGTTAGAAGTCCTGTGAGGAAGTAGGAATGACTTGATGCCAAGAAACAGCCCTTTTGAAAGCAGAGCGCATACTCATGTATTACTCACCAGTCCCATTTTGAGTCCAACAATGTCTGTTGTGGTATATAAGCACATAACATTAAAAAAAAAATCCCTGTGCTTGTGGGATTTATATGGAAGTGGTGTGGGGCAGGTGTAAAAGAAAGAGGATAAACAGTATGAGTTCACAAATGATGAAATGGTAGGGAGAGATTATGCTGCAAAGAAGGATAAAGGAAGTCAGTGAGATGAAGAGTCATAAAGTCACGTAGACTTGTGAGCAGTCTAGCAAGGAAAGGCTTGACTCATATGCCATGACCCACATGGTTAGGGAGAAAGAGCCCCACATACCATCAAAGAGCAGTGCTGGCAGAACACAAAGGCCGGATTTAATGTTCGATTCTGCCCGGTCATAACGTTCACTCTGTCAATGACTACAATCCCTCTAGCGTTGGATAATATTCTAGCTTACCGCATTATAATTCTGTAACAGTGCTTATGCACCTGTCCTCACATCCCTGTCTCCCCCCACCTTTTGAGTGTGTATATGTGGTCTGTCTGTGTAAAGTAACAGGTGATTCAATGACACAAGTAAATAAGATAACTAATTGTCATATTAAATGGCATCAAGGAAGGTATTAAGCCCAGAGCAAAGAGGGCAGAGATCCAAGGGTAGACAGGGCCAGTGCACAGTTTATGGCTCAGCCACTCCATGGTGGCCTTGCAGTCCATAGTGAGGGCTATGGGTATTATGTTGAATGGTGAGAAAGTGGTAGGCAGAATACAGGTAACAATGACATAATCATATTAGCACAAGGAGTTTCCTCTATGCCAAAGCATTCATAGAGGGAAAGGAAGCATGGGGGAGGCCATCTTTGCTAACACAGATCACAGATGATTCTTCTTTGATTTTATGTGTCTACAAGTGACATGTGTTCAGACTTCACAGGCTACAAGTAGCAAAAGTAGACTGTCTCTTACTTCAACATATTGAAATCTCCCACCACCTCTCAAATGGAAAACAAATGCAATTGTAGGTGCGGAGGGAGAGGGGGTTGCAGCCGTCTCCTTTCTCCCTGAAGAGGGGACTTAGAAATGCCAACATAATGAAACCGAGGAGGCAAGTTACAGATTCCGTTGCTGACGATGCATAATCTCCACTTATTTGAGCATGCCCATTAGGAAATCTGCTGATTATCCTGACATGCTTCCTAATTCCCCATGGACAGAAGGAGGCACAGGGAGAATAACATTTCTCCAAGGATAGGCCAAAGGTCATTTTGTGCATTGGGCAGCTGATGTAGTCATATGGAAATGCTGTTACCAACAGAACAGACAATGTCCTTATTAGTTTTGTCTTTTCCAAATTAGACTGAAATTGTGGATTCTCAAAACCAAGGAAGAAATTCTCCACCTATTTTCCCCAACCTCTCGCATTCACTCTAAGTCTCTGATATTGGAGACACACAAAGCCGCAGGGATCCAGACAGCATGCTATGTCTGGAGAATACCTCTGAATACTGTAGGAGAACTGTCCACATAAGAACAATGTTGGAGGGACAGATGCCCTACCTAACCCCCTTTACGGCCTTTCATTACCGCCCATGTCCAAGGATTCAATGAAATGTATGCTGAACCAGGAATGGCAGACTCGAGTTTCAACCCTGGGCCTGCCACTTACCAAGCATCATGCTCCACAGCTGGAGATTAACCTTTGCTTTTCAACTGGCTAATCTTGAAAGGAAAGACTCTGATGTTAAAATGCCAGAGTGTTCATCTGGCCGTCTGAGTCGGAGCCAGTGTCGGATACCTAAGTATGGAGATATTGTGCGGTAGATATTGTGATGTGGTCACTTTTGTCTGTGCTATGTGGGAGCAAGGCCTTGGTTAAGACCTTTCTGATGCATGGTTGAACTGGAAAAGGTGAGGTCCTGTCGAAGACCACGTAGTATCCAAGTCACAGTCTATGTAGTCTCCAGCAAACAACCCCGCAGCCCAGATCCCTTACCTTCAAGATTGCCTGGCTGTGCTGACTTAGATTCTTGTGAGCCGCATGTGAGATTTGGATACAGCACTCTTACTTGTAAGAATCTTTATAAAGTTCATTACTACTTTAACTTACTTGACATTGGACAATTACGCTTTATTTATATATTTGGAGTTTTAGGTTTGACAAGAGAAAGAATAGCTATATATGGAGACTTATTAGTTTGGAATGCTTGGCCTTAGCTTTGCTCTTTTTGGCAGCTCTTTTAGATTAACCTGTTTATTTTCATCTACTTTTGCCCTGGGGCATAGCTTCCTTTCACTGCTTTTCCAGGGAGCTGGCTGGAAGATGCCTGGCTTCTGGGGCCTGGAGTCTTCCTCGTTCTCTCCTCTCTTCATCTACCTTTCCACTCAAGCTTAGATTGCTCCTCCTGCCTGCCTCCCTCACTTGTCCTTTATCTGCCTAGCTATTGACTGTTCAGCTCTTTATTAGACCAACCAGGTGCCTTAGGCTGTCAGGCTGAGACAAATGCAACACATCTTTACATAAATAAACAAATGCAGCAAGACACCTTTACACGGTTAACTTTACATTCTGTCGCACAAAGAAATGCACCCCATATTTGCCCAGTTAAAATAATATCCCTTAACAACGAGCTCCTCAGTAGCAGGTCCTACAAACACTTCTAAACTACACCCACATCCTTATAGTTGGTGCCTATTCCTCAACCCCAATGAGCCATTATTGATGTTAAGTACCCTGTGGATTAGATCCAAAATGGGCCTGTATTCATAAATCACTATTTAAAACTATATCATGACATTAAAGAGATTTTCACTTTAGGCTCCCCTAGTGATCTAAACATAAATGTATGGTAACTCGGAAAAGAGTCTTCACATAGAGGGTTAGAATCTGATGACGTTGACGTGAGTCACATCCACCCAGCATTGTTGCCAGGCACTCAGGTGATGTGGGTTGTGATTCATTAGAATCAGAGAATTTCCCACATCAGAGATGCTCACATCATAATCCTGGCGGGATTAATGAAAGTATTCTGATATCATAGGAGCTATTATTAAAACACGTGTACCAAGTGCCAAATGAATGGCAAAGACAAAACACAGTAAAAAAGTTCAGCAATGGTTCTGAGTTACGTCTTTGTTTAGATCGTAATTATGTTCCTAACCGGATATGCAGAGAGAGGTGAGATCCAAGCTCCACTCAGGCAGAATGCATAAATACAAGATGGGATCCGGGCAGCAATCCCCCTGCTTCTTAGAGAAGCCACTCAGAAAGCTACTAGAGTGGTGTGTGGCAAATAATATGTGAATTAACAATCCGCTTATCAGCGTGTCCCACTTCAGGTACCTACCTCTGTCCTTTCTCCGTCCCTCACTAATATCTTTATTTCCCCTGGGATCAGGGTGTCAGTCAATGGAGGGAAGTATTAGCTTGATCTGCTCAGGGTCTTCTCCAAGGGTGTGGATCAACACATGTGGGAAGCTACACTTGTTCTGAGATGTGCTCAGGGAAGCAGTGCTCCTTCAGGCTGCCGGGGGCTGCCTGTCTCATGGCCCAGGATCATGGGAGCTGTGTCCTCCCAGGCACAGGCTGCTCTTGGATGCCTGGGTTTTGATCATGCATACAACCACCTCATGACAGAGACATCCATGCTATTTGCTTTAGATTACGATTGAATTAAACAGAACAGCAGCTGCACGGAGTTGCTTTGATTCAGTCCCACTCAATAATGTGCTGTAGAGGTATAGATCAGGAGGCTATAACCATTGGTCTCTCACAAACCCCATCCACCTTCCTTTGGGCACTCCTCCAGACTAGGGACACTGCAAGGGCACAGAAGGGACCAAGGCAGATTGCATGGGCCCGGAACTAAGTAGCTTTGTGCCCTCCACTTTATTCTATGCATGCCTCTGGCTCAACAATGTCACGATCTTTACAGGTCCCCCAACTTTCTCTAAACCACTGCTACAGGAAACGCAGCTTGCCCATTCCATGTTCCCATGAGGCAAGGCATAGATCATGATTACACAGCAGCTGACTGGCAGAGATGTGTCTCAAAGCCAGTTTAAGAACAGACAAATCCAAAGAGGGGTGGTGGTGGTGACTCTTTCCTTCCCATGACCATGCTTTTCTGTGGTCATTTGGTTTAAAAGAGACAACAAAGGCCAGTGTCCCCAATGAGATCACTTATGTAGAGCACATTCATTATCTGCTGCTATTTTATGTATCTCCCAATCTTGTGTTTTGTCATTGCCATTCATTTGGTACTTGGTACACATATTTTAATAATAACTCTTATGATATCAGAATAATTTCATTAATCCTGCCAGGATTATGATGTGAGCATATCTGATGTGAGAAATTCTCCATCTCTGACATGAGAAATTCCACGATTCTAATGAATTTTGAATCCTCTTGAAGAAATGGGGGAGTTGAGTGTCAGAGAGGGAGAAGAAGGAGGAAGGAGAGAGAGAGAGAGAGAGAGAGAGAGAGAGAGAGAGAGAGAGAGAGAGAGAGAGAGAGGAATCTTGTGTACCTTTTGGTACTCTTGGACCATCCCAAGCCATGTCCTTTTGACATCGAGCAACTTCCCTTTCTCTTCACTGGAGAATATCCTGAGTACATCTAGTTTCTAATGATGGGGCCATTAGGGTAGTGACTGCCTCGTGCGTCTATTTTGGTATACACAATGAACCACTGGGGGTTTGCTTGGGATATAAGCAGCTGTCTTGGCTAAATCACAAGACTTAAGGGAGGGAGCAGAGATAAGAGGGATTCTGACCAAAGCCCAGAGTTCTGTGGCCTGTTGGATCTACTAATACATTTGACCTTGAGGTAGTTCGTGTTTAGTTAAAAGAGTTTAAAGCACAGTGGGGAATTCCCTGTTTCTAATAAAAGCTTCCAGAGAAGGCCCACTATTTCTAGCTACCTCCCTCTTACCTTCTCCCTGAACCCAGAGGTAAATATCAACTTTAGGCTAAGGTTTCCACTTAAAACAACCACAGCAGAGCTGTCGCCAAGACCCTGTATTGCAACAACACTCTCTCATGTCAGAGATTAGAAGATCATGCTCTTTGAATGCAGAGAAGAGTTAGGAAAGGGTTCAAAGCATGACGACAACCATCTTATGTATTGGTATGAGGCAGCACACTGCCTGCTATCTCGTGTAAGTGGAGTAAGTTGAGTTGATCTTAAGCAGATCAAATAATAAGCATGAGAATAGTGTACTGAAGCCAGCTCAGGGCCAGTAGCTAGAGCTAGTTGGGACAACTTTCCCCTTCTCGATGATGGGTGGCTTCAGGTTGGTAGGTTGTAACTGAAAGTATTTCCACCATGAAAATTGATAAATGTCTGTGGTTGTAGCTCCCTGCCCCCACATCCTCCCACTTCTTAAAATTTCCTACCAGGTGACTGTTAACAGTACTAAATTTTTCCCATTGGTACTGTGTGCTCCATTTTGGGAGTCCCATTTTGAAGGATGCCTTTATAAACTAATGGTGCTATGGAGGATGAATTGAAGAAAGTTAGAAAATTCTGCCTGGGGTATAGAGATGGTATCTTCTCATATGTATCCATGGTTGGGCCATGTCTCATGTCACAAGGGCCAGGCAGGCAATGATGCAGGACTGTGGGCAGGACATCAGAACAAGGGGCGAGCACAGGAGTGAAATTTTGGGAAGGGCGATGTCTGAATCTGAACTGAAGCCTAGAGTGGCTTTCTCAGCCTGTCTCTTCTGAAAAATGGGGCCCAAATTCCCTACTTCATAGGAACATCATAAGCCTGAAAAAAAAAAAAAAAAAAAGGAAACTAGTTTCTGTTCCTCAGAACTAGGGGGGGGGGGCTGGAGTTTCTAATGAATCAAGGTGGGACTTTCAAAGATGATTACAGAAAGTACAGCAACACTTACAGGAAGTACTCAAGCTGGGTCCCTATCTTTCAGGTTGGAGAAGGGGATTCCTGTGTGGGGGGAGGGGCCTGATCTGACCCTTTTCCTCTGTGCAAAGACTTAGAAACCAAAACCAACCTTATCCCTGGGCAAGTAACTAATTGACTTTTTATTTTATTTTTGGCCATATTATTGCATCTATCAAATAAGTGGGATAGTTTCCAGTCCTCCATGTTTTTCCTTGTTGCTGAATTGTTAAAAGAGGTCACTGTGTGAGTCTTTATAGGTCTATAAATTAGAGCTATTTTTTTTTATCATACACCACCATTCTTGTTATAACAAATATACTATAGTGCCTAGAAATATGACACTATTCTTCGAGACTTGGTTATCAAGCAGTTTTGCCTCTATATATTAAAGGGGTGATACATAATTAAAAGATAGCCTTATTTCCAAGTAAGTGTCTGTGTCTTAGAATTAGCTTACTCAATATCCCAGAATGTTGAGGGAAGCTGTAGGGGGAATCAAAGAGAATGATCGTTATTGACAGTCATATCTTTTCCTTTTAGCTATACAGAAGATGCGTGGGTATTCACCGTCAGCTATGGCTTCCCTATTCTAATGTCCCATCTATCCTAAGCCAGCACTATCGTATCTAACATAGTCTCCATGTAACAGTGAACCTTCTGCCCCTCAGCCATGGCTGCCTTCCACTCTCTTGTTTTGTAACTAGAGTTCTTGCTTTTATCAAGGGCCATGAGTTCCTTGCCCATTTAAGCAGAAGCACAGCAAATGCTGATCTCAGGAACAGTTTCACCCTGATTATGGTATAACCGATTGTAGGTGAATATTTACCCAAACCAGGCTTTAACCAGCAAGAAGTACAGAAAGGAAAATGCAGACCTCCTTCTTGGAGACACCAGCAAGTGATAAAGGGGCCTTTTCCTAAATTCACAGGGGTTCCTGACTCCTGTGCTGTGCCCAGAACCTTAGCACCTCACTGTCCTGTATGATGCCTTGCCCTCAAGTACCAGCTAGGGTCTAGGTAACTCCCACCTTTGGTAGCTGAGATTGAATGTGAAGCCTGGAAATGTTCTGGATGATTATCAGTCCATCACCATTCTCATTCCAGAGAGCAACGAGCATGCATGACGTGCAAAGCTCTTTATTGTGGGGGTGGAGTATATTGAAGGGTATCTGGCAGAGTTCCTTATTGTGGGGGATCAACTGTATTAAATATGACTTGCAGAGATAGTGGGGATGGACTATACTAAGGGATACCTTGTAGGGCTTCTTTGTTGGGGATACAGCATTCTCATTATCAGTCAAAGATGTAACTTTCCCAAAGTCACAAGTGACTTGTTCAGTGACTGCAAAAGCATACATTGTCACTCTGTGGTAATCTCTTGTGTTACGTATAAACAACACAGGCATCTAATTACTAAAAGGTCTTAAAGTGAGTTAGTAGCTTCTTCTAATCATAATGATGTACCATCTTCATGGTTCACTGTGATAAACAGGCATGGTATCAAACTGCCTTCTAAGTGGTTATCTGTATATCTTTAGATTGGTTCAACTCTCAACCCTCATCAGAGGAGCTTCTCTTTGCTGTGGGTAATGATCAATACAGAGAGCCACAGCTGGCTAGAGTCCATGGAATTAGTCAGTGTGGAGTGTGCAGCTCATAATGAATACCTGTGTCACATTCTTTCCACTCATGGCTCTGAGAACATTGTAGAAGAGGGAATAGAAATATTCTAAGAGCCGGAGATTAGGTAGGAAACGGTGTCTCTTGGGAATCACAGGGCTGTTGGACTCAGACTCATGGTGGCTGTGGTTGCCTGGACAAGACTATATAACGTCAACCAGTCAAATTTCAACATAGATGAGGAGGATCTCATAAAGCCCCACCTCTAGCTAAGCAGCTTTGGAAGTTGGGAGAGTACAGGAGTAGAGAGAGTCGCTTTTCTTCAGATGAATGCCTGTGACCAGTTGCCCACTCTCCAGTGCACATATCGAGCCGTTCACATCCAGGCCACACCAGAGTAAGGGGCCCACTTTTATTTTTTCTCTTTGATAAAAACAATAGTGTTTTCTCGGAAGGTCTTGCTTTCTTCTGTCTAGCTCCTTGATTCATTCAGGAGTAAAATGTTCTTGCTGCTTTTGCAGCATACACATCTTGGAATTATTTAGCATGCTTTACCACCTGTAGTGACTGCTATTTGAGGGCAGAGCGGATATCGCCTTTCCCTGTTTCATTAAGAGTGACATCAGCAAGGCAGTGGACACATGCATTTAATCACAGTACTTGCAAGGCAGAGACAGAGGCAGGCATATCTCTGTGATTTTGAAGCCAGACTTGCCTACAAAAGCTAGTTCCAGAACAGCCAGACAGCCAGAGATACACAAAGAAACCCTGTCTCAAAAATAAAAAAAAAAAAAGTGACGATAATGTTACCAGCTTTTCTTCATATGAATATGATATATTTCCTTCCCAGTAATGATTAATTTATTTTGTGTGTTTTGGAGGCAAGTAGGGGAATATGTGTACTTATGGGACAGAAATTGACATCAGATATCTACATTATAGTTGTCCATGGTGGGGCTTTTGTTTTTGTTTTTAAAATAAGGCAATGTCTGCTCCGGAGTCTGGAGCTCACTGATTGACTAGACTGAAGGGATTGTTAGCGCCTGGGTTTTCCCTGTCTCTGCCTCCCTGTGCTGTGGTTACAGAAGTGTGTTTTCATGATTTGCCTTTTACATGAGTTCAAGGAATCCAAAATCAAGCTCTCCTGTTTGCCAAGAAAATACTTATAAGGCATCTCTTAATTGGATTACTTTTTCTTTCTTCTTTTTCTTTTTCTTTTTCTTTTGGAAACACCTATCTACTGTTTATCTTGGTAGGTATCTCTAGATTAAGACTTGTCTTGGTGTGATGTGTTGACCCATGACAACATTACGATTACTGCTCATGCCATACACAAAGAATGAATGCAAATTGATGTAATCTTCAGCTTTAAATGGAATTGTGTGTGTTCGGTAGATGTGTCATTTACAACTGCCTGCCTTTGAATAAGTGGTTTAGTGTTGCTAGGCTTCTGTTTTCTGATTTGTAAAACAGCATAATTATAATACTATTTTATGCGGTTTTTCCAGAGGATTTAACATTATTAGCCTTGGGAAATTTGTGGGGAATTCTGGCCTCTCCCATGGAGTCTGTGACTTGGCACCACCTCCCTTGTTCACAGGTAGAGAGGGGTGGGAGAAGGCAAGGAAAATGAGGGACGAAGGGGCGGAGGGAGGAAGGGTAGCTGAGGGAAGAAATGGTGGGGATGGGCAAGGAGGGGTGCCCAAGAGGGGTTTTAAGTTTGTCCAGGAAGAGATGCGTGCAGTCGCATTCACAGCAATGCACGCCAGGCTTCTGTGAGTCTTTTCCCCACCAGACTGAGGGACACAGTACTTTGGGACAAAATCAACTCAAGTTCAGAAAAACGTAGAAATGTTGAGGGAAAGTTCAAGAGGCAGAGCCATTGACTCCAATACCAACTATGTTAGGCAACATTGATTGAGAGTAACCCTGACTCCTCCATTGATGGTGGGGGTCAATGCTGCCTCCCAGGCTGGGGCTGGAGGGAGGGACATCACATGGCAAGGCTCCTGAGTGGGACACGCGTGGCTCCAGACCGGGCTGTCACGGTTACTCTGAGTTCATGGTAGGTTTCTGGCAGAGATTTTCCCATTTTGTCTGCGCCTTCGGGTTTTTAAACTGCTGGTAACTTCGTGGTTTGGCTATTGCTGATCTCACCGTGGCTTTCTCTGTGTCACATGTGCACCTGTAGCTGTGATTGATTGCTTCACATTTGCCCCTGGGAAGCCAGATTCTCTGCCAAACGGCTATATGGAGCAAAACGCTTTCTTCCAGACCTCGGATTCTTTCCAAACATCTTCTATTACCTCGAACATTTTCTACCACAGAGTAAATGTATGGATTCACCAAGGACATGATGAACTAGAAAGCTTTGATAGCTGCCTTGGAGCCATCTGGCCAGTTCTAAACAGAAAGTCGCTCAGAGTTAAGGAGGAGGAGGCAAGGGTGGGTCCCCTCCAAGCTTGTGGCTTTGGTTACCAGGTGTGCTACGACAAAGCAACTCCCTTATTGGTGTTTCAGTAACATTGCAAACTGCCCAAAGATGCTTGTGGTGTGATTTGTTAATTGTGTTGAAGGTCTTAAAACCCAGATCTCCCTCTGGAGATACAGCACATCTTTAGCTGTTGTCTTGCCTCAATCTATCTTGAGTTTGTAGCATGCTGAACTTCAGGATGAACAAAAGAGTGAGAGAGGAAAGAGTGAGCATTTCCCTGATAGTGGCTCCCTGCAGCTATTAGAGGATGCTCAAAATACAAAGAGTCTGGATACACATACAATCCACTTCTCAACAAAGGTGAAGGCATTAGCATCTTATATGGGGCTGGCTGGCTAAATCCTTCCCACATAAATTCTATATAAGAGCTTTTCCCCCTCAAGACATAAGTTTCTAATTCTTATTTTTATAAACCTTCAAATCAAACTTGCAAAATACTAATAAAAGTTATGTTGTCATGGTCGAATTGGATCATAGTTGGGAATGTCCCATTCTTCCCCTCTGCTCAGTCCTCGAGAACCTTCTATGATCTGAAAGTCCTTAAGGTATTGCTCTGTAGGCTTTCTTCTACGTGTTTCATTCCAAAGTAAGAGAGGCATCATGGAGGGACTGGTAAAGCCTTGCAAGATACATGACCCCAAAGCAGCCAGTCTGAGAGGATATTACAACGTATTAAAAGGAATATATGTTAGCCAAGGTAGACCATGACATTCTGCTGTCTAATAATAATGACCTAAGTGGTGACGATCAAGCCCTCTCACACTTGTGTTTGCTAAAATGCTTAATGGGTTATGATAACTACCAACCATGGCACCAGTGTATTGCAGACTTTCCTAGTAAAATTCCTGCATAATACAAACTACATTGATACCCATGAAATCCAGTTTTCTCAATCTGAGGAACAATGATTTGGAAAGAATTGAATTGCTAAAATTAAAATGGGCATCATGAGTATATGTTGAACTAGGGTCATGATGCTTAGATGTGGTGTATCGTTTTAGTTATTTCTTGGAACATGAGCTGCACTTGTTCTAGTGTGTGTCTGGCTGAGCTTCAGATGAAGAGAAAAGTTCCAGCAGGTCCAAACAACATAAGTGAAACTTGTCATCTCTGTGTTCTAGATTAGCCACAACATCCAGAAGCGTGGATGCACTACTGTAAGACAGGAATGCATATTTGCAAGTTGCACATGAAATCTTAAAGCAAAACTTGTGAAAAGCCTCTTGGCTGCATCTGTAGCGAAAGTTAGAAGGCTTTGTCATGGAACTTACCTGTAAGTGTTAGAATTGCATCATTTAAAACATAATCAAAGGCGAGCATGAGCAAGAAAGACCAGGCCAGCTTGCAATTATATACAGTGGTTGTTAGAAATTCTTGTCAATTATTGATGTAACACTGTTGATGTCTGGTGTTTGGGCTTTTGATTTAACCATTGGAATTCCACGAGGCTGAGGGGATTTAGCAAATGGGCACAACACAACTAGGTGACAACCACAAGTGTGTAACTTGCATTTTACTTTCGCACGAGGCTTCCTGGGACTCTGCACTGTGTACACCAAGTGCCTTGGTAGTTAGAATTAATGTCTGCTAATTTTGAAGGTTTGTTGCATTTCACTTGGATGTGAATTTGATCCCTGAACCCACGTTGCAATTTAACTAGTCATCTGTACACAATGCTATTTGTTAGCACCCAATGAAGCCGTAGAGAGTAAAACCACTTCATTGCCCATACCTCTGACATTCAGGGGTGTAGACAAGTGTTGTTTTTTTCAGGGTCTATTTTGGTGTGAGTTATTTGATGGGGAGAGAAGCAGAAAAATAGTATCTCCTCTTCTGTCTTAGAGTCCTAGTATGATGCCAATTTGATGTATTAGAATACTATAAGAGCAGGGACAGTGGGAACAAAGGCTTCATTCAGTGAGCGGAAAAATACGATGCAAGGGGGTTGAATGATACTAAAACTGATATCAAGGTGAGACATGAGACACGTTTTCTCCCTTACGTCTCCCTCCTGCTTTCTGCCTAACCGCATTCCCCTTATCATTATACCTAAGAGGAGTAGCAAGCAATTGGTTCAATTGCAGCTCCCTTTTCCCCAGGGTTTGCCGTATGCCCGCCATGCTGCAGACTCTGAAGTCTTCCATGACCACTCCAGAGTCTGTCGCTGGAACTTTTCTTTCCTTCTCTGTCTTCAGTCCTAGCATACCTCCGGTTCTTCTTGTACGTGTCTGTATTCCCAGCCCTCAAAACGGTTTTCTGTGCATCTAAATCTTGATTTGGGGGCAAATCCAAATATTTGAATACTCATATAAATTATAATACACACATATTTTTTCTTGATTTTGCCCTTTAATCTTTCTGCTCTCCATCTTTCTTTTTCAAGGGAGAGAATGGTGTCAGTCCATTTCTAGCAACCTGGGATAAGGATATAATTAGATAGTTGTCTTTGCTTGCTGGGACACTGCCTGAATATAAGTTACTCTAGTCTTTTCTGTGGGTGAAATAATTAGTAAAACATGATTTAACTTCTCTCTTATAACTAAAGCAAGGGTCAAATGACACTTAATGAATGAAGAGAGGGAGAAAAATCCATTCCCACACCATGGAAAGTACAAGGATGCATTCTTGAGAGGAGAGAAGGTCCAATAGAAGGCTCATGTAAGGAAAGCACAATGTTTTGGGGGGGGATTTGCCCAAGGATGCTTTGTCCTCCCTAGAGACACCTTTACTGTGTCCCTTTGCTTGCCCACCTCAGCATCTACCAACCTATACACCTGGGTGTCTGGTATCAGCCAAGGAGTATGTGTGAATATGGTCAGTGCATCGTAAAGATGGTAAAGGAACCAAAGGGGAGTCCTCTCCATACGGGAGGAGAAAAGCTCAGGCGGTTTCTGCTTGGGAAGCAGGAAGATGCTTTTCTTCTCCTCTGTTAGAAGCTGGGACTCCCTTCATCTCTCTCCAAGTCTCCTTTTGAGTCGAGAGACAAAGACACACCCTGAATTTAGGCCAAGAGAGAAATGGCAGCTCTTTAAAACAAAATGGACAGCAGGGTCATCCTCCAGTATGTGAACGTGAACTGTTTCAGAGAGCAGCCGCATGTGTCTGGAACGAGGCTGGCCTGAGCAGGGACCCCCGAAAGCTCCCTGTTCCACCAGGGAGATGAGAACACTTTCTTTCTTTTGCCTTTTAAATGAAATTCCGTCTGCCCTCCTCCCTGCACCTGCTCAGCCCTCTAGCTGAGAGCTGAGCAGACATTTAACCATCCTGGGAAAAGACAGGATCCTTTTCATTAACTTTACCCTGATTGAAGTCCCCAGAGCTGGGGTGGATTTCATTTTCCTCTTCTCATTCTCTGTCTAGCATGGATACAACTCAAACAGTGAGGCTGTCATGGGCATTGAACTGTTTCCCAGCTCCTAGCCGCACCAAATGGATGCAGGGCCACGGTGGGAAAAGCCGTGGGTCTGTATTTCCTTTCTCCTGTGTTTGTTTAAAAAAATATTAATAATATGTATTATTGTCGTTACTATTATGTGTGTGTGTGTGCTTGTGAGTGCGTGTGTGAGAGTATATGTCTGTGTGTGTGAGTGTGAGTGTGTGTGTGTGTGTGTTTGTGTAAGTATGTACGGCTTTCAGATATCAGTTCTTTCATTCCAAGATGGGATTGGAGGAGTGAACTTAGGTTGTCAAGATGCTCAGCAAACACTTTACCTCTGAGCCATCTGTCCAGCCCCTGAATCTGTGTGCATCTTACCCTTCTTTAGGTTCTAACTGGATGTCTGAGAGTTTCTCGCTAGACCTTAGAATCCAGAAGCCTATTCTGTTTGGGCAGTATGATTCTACCAAATAACACACAAACACACGCAGGCTTTGTGCAGAGGGCTGGGAGGGCTAGGAGACACTCATAGCTGTCATCTTAATGATAATAATGTCACTATCAGCTCTTTCTCCCCCCTACAAAATAAGATTTGTGTTCATTTTAATGGGAAACTATGCTTTCTAGTGAATTACATTCCACTCTTGAGAAAGGTGAAACCATTCTGGACTGGGAAGTTTGGGGGACAGAGGGACCTTCTATATTTCATTCCTCTGTTCTAGTTCCCCAGAAGAGGAGGCTTCTGAACACACTGGGGAAACAATGTCCATCCCTCCCTGAGCCTCTCACCACTTGATTTAGTTCCCAACATTAAGATGTATCTGGGAATCCAGGTTTAGGTGGTCTGTGATTTTGAAATAGAGGAGGACTTTTCTGACCCTGTAATTCTATCTGACACCTGAGCAGCACACTTAAAGTGTGATGATCAGCCCTCTCTCCTTTAGAAATTGTGAATGAATGAGCATCTACGTTGGGGAGCATTCATATCATGGGTCACTGCTCTGTCTAACATTTCCTGAGTTTGGTTACAGCGTAGTTAGAACCTGACATCCTGGAAGACTGTCATGGAGTGATGGGACATGACAGGCTTCTACACACTGTCATTTCCGGGCTCATAGTTAGGAGAGGCCACAGTATTTCCCTTTGGTCATTTCTAGGCCAGGTATCATCTGCCATGCACATTAAACTGTGAGTGAAATACTTGGCATCTCCAAGGAAAAGGATATGAGACATTTAAACTCTAGTTAAACTCTACTGTTCCTGGCCTCACATCCCTGTATCTTTCTACTCAGTAGAGATAGACAGGCCTATCTGAACTGTACTGGGCCACTGACCAGTTCACTATTGCATGGGCAGGAAAACAAGCCCCTCTCCTGGCTGGGGATAAATCCCTTGGTTTAGCCCCTGTCCTCAAGTGTTGTATACCCTTAAAGTCAATCTGTGACTTCAACACTGAAGTATCAGCCAAGGACAGATAAAAGGGCTTCTTCCTATCCTGGGAACTCATCAGATGTCCCTCATGCAGGAAATGTGCTGGGTGCTGAGTGCTGAGTGCTGAGTCCTTTTGTCAGCTTGGACAATATCTTCAGCTGTCCCTCACACTTCTCCACATCCAACAATTGCACGACTTGTGTCCTCACCTCATGGTTGACAGTCTCGCTCATTTTTCAATAGGTTGTCCAGCATCTACCTGTGTGAGCAGCCCCCTCCCAACACAATGCAAAGTGCAGAACTTACGTAAGATGTTGTTCCTCTCATGTCTTGTTTGGTATATTGTTAGTTAAAAAAAAAAAAACAGAACAAATTTACATGCAGCAACACAACATAGACATTAAAGGAGTTAAGAACTAAACTTCACATATCTGATACCTTTCTGAGGAGAGAGGAGAGGAATTAAGATTTCTGGCAGGGTTGGGGTACGCTAAAACTTTGTTGAGAACCAACAGAGACATGACAAATCATAATTGCTGTACAAATGGCTTTGCTCAAGTCCCGTTCCTCCACCATGGATGTGAAGATATGGTACTCATTTGAAGATACTGTGAATATGCTTGTGATTTTCCCTCATTGTTAGCATTTCAGAGTTAAGAGGTAGATGTTTAGTCCCTTGCCTCTGCCCCCCTGGGCAGTCCAATGGGCAGGCGGGTATTTCCTGGCTGGACTTGAAGGGCTTGGAGCATTTGTGAGATGATTCTAAGTGCTGACACAGGTCGGGGTATCATATGTGTATGAAGTCTGCCTGTCACCTCTCTGCTTTTGCCTGATTCCATTAAAGGCATATGTTGTATTGATGAGTCTTGAAGAGTAGATGGTCATTACCAAGAAATAACAGTGTCTTGGAGAAAAGGACAGCTAATGGTCATTGGCCAGGGTACAAGCATTATGAAATAGATACATACATATACACACATATATACATATACATACACATATGTATGTATGTAAACATGCACACATGCACACTTAAGCCCCTTTGAATAAGTGGCAGCACACAGAAGACGGGAGAAGACAGTAAGAGGAAGGGAAGGAAGTCCGAGAGGTTGTAGCCCATGGTTGAAGCTCAGAGCATCTGGGTCTACACATTTTGTCCCTCTATATCTGAAGAGCTGATCTGGACTATGGTAACTGCAGGTTGGTTGTCTTGGGGATGCTGTCTGTAAACAATGAGAAACATTACTAAGGGAAGCTCCTTTGTTTTCTTCCAGCTCCTCACAGCCAGTGACCTTGCAGCCAGTGACCTCAAAGGATTTCAGACACAGGTGAGTCTCTGTTCTAGTTTCATGGACTTTGAGAGTGGCATGACCTGTAGTGAAATTGACACCAGAGCAAAAGCTTCACTGGCGACCTCCTCTTCTCTGACTTAAAGTTCTGCGGGGAGGGTGACCTGGCACTTGATCCATGCCCCAGCTCATCTTTTATCTCGCCACTCACAAAATGATTGTTTTCTACTCTGACTTTCTTAATGTGTCATAGCGAAAACCAAAACAAAACACATTCAGGTCAATATGCTTGGAATCTTGAGCTAGCACAGGCTTTAATTAAAGGAAACAGAGTGGAATTAGGCCTGGGTTCTACATCCCTCTTTCCCTTTCTGTCCCTCTTTATCTGGACTGTGCCTTTATGTCTGTTTAATATTTGTGCGCAAACCCATTGTAGACACAGTCTGCTGGCCAGGATAATTCAGGTTCCTGCAAAGGCAGACTGTTGAGTTTTGCTGATGGTGGTTAGGGAACAGGTCATAGTATCTCTAGTTAATTCTGCTACAAGATCACTATTGGAAATATCAAGAGGGAGCAGGCAGAATCTGGGAACTAGTTGTGATTGTGCAAAGCTTTAATCCCAGTGCTTGGAAGGTAGGGGGCAGAGGGTTTCAGGTCCACACCAGCCATTGGGAATTCTTCCAAGTACAAGCTGAAAGCTGGCCCCATGCAATAATCCATGGATGCTTTCACTCCCAGGGACTTTAGCTGAGTGTTAGGTGTAACCCAGGAGGACCTCTCGCTGGGGGAACAGATTGGCTTCTCTGTAATCCACACATTTCACTGAATGTGGACGGGGTAGTCCTTGCCTTAATGCCCACCTCCTAAAGCACATAGTGGTGATTCCGTCACTATAGTTAATGACTTGAAAATGGAGAGTCTGTATTGGGCTGGGCCATTCTGTCTGTATCTGTTCTTCTCTCTGCATTTGGTAAAGTAGAGGAGGCTAAGGAGTCAGTTTCTCCCCTTTGTTGTTGACTCCCAAATAGACCCCGTTCAGTCTCGAACACACATGTGTAACTGTTCAGGCAGTGTGTGGGTATCTAAGCTACCATGTATTGAGGATGGGTAGACTTCAGTGAAGTAGTGAATTTGGCCTCAACACCACAGGTAGGACTGTGTTTTACAGTGAGGTCCGAGGCTGGTAGGCATGAACGGAAAAACTTCTGAAATCCACACCTAAACCACACCGACTTTTCCCGTTCTTGACTTTTGAAGCAGCTGACACACTTGAGGTCTATCATTCCTAGTCTTCAGTAACTGGAAATGAGGGCACCCATTTCACTTGTGAGACAAATGTTCTTCATCTCTGAGAGAAGTAAGATTTGTCATCTGATCCTTTAGGGAAACCCAATAAATATAAACTCCAGTCTTTTCTTCTCTCTCTTTCCCCTAATACAAAAGCTGTAAGTAGGAATTTGGAATGTGTGTGTGTGTGTGTGTGTGTGTGTGTGTGTGTGTGTGTGTGTGTGTATATATATATATATATATATATATATATATATATATATATGATAACAAACAAGCCTCCTGCTTTTCTACCACAGAATCATAAGTGATGGCATCTGGGGGTAGTCTTTTACTCTTTGTTGTACACAGCCACTTATATCGATTGGAATTTCCATTGTCACATGTTGCGTTTGTGTTGTTTTCTTTGCGTGCATTCATGTCACTGGAAAGCCATCTAGCAGCTGGTTATTCTCGCACTTGTCATAAGTACCTTTCTCTATTTACCAGCCCGTCCTCACTAAGAATTCCATCCCTTGTAGGCTGAGGTCCCCAAGTAGCAATCTGAAGCAGATGCTAGAACAAAGTCCTCTCTTCTAGGACACAAATAGCATACGAGTCTTCACATTATTTCTGCTTTATTTGCTAGTTCCCACCAAGATGAGACAGTTGCTTAGGCTTTGTAGACAAAGCCAGCAAGCTTGTCCACGTGTGATGGCTCGTGTGGGAATATAGTAGAGAGAATACTGTAGTGAGGGGATTAAATGAGGCACCAGCCCTTTGAGTCCAGCTGCAGTTTGGGGGGAATACTATAACACTGCTCACAGAGGAAATACTGCAAGTCTTGGTCCTTGCCTTCTGTAATTCCTCATCATCACAAGGGGAGTTGCTTCATTTAGAGAGAACTGAGCAGTGTTTTAAGGATGAGACAAGTGTAAGAGCAACAAATGAATTGTCATTTATACTGCATTTCTAAAATGTTAGTTGCTATTACAGTCAAGGGCACACAGGGAAAGATGTGAGGCATACAAGAAAACATTTTAGAGTGGAGAACATAGGAATTGCTGTCACCTAATCACCATCTGCATTCAATACCCTCCCCTGTAAGGTCTCTATGTGGTGCTCTCTTTGGTGTACAAAGCACCCCCACAAGATGCTAGAATTCTCTACCCAAAATATCATTTGTATTACTCTGATAAATACATCTAGTGGTTTTGATGCTTATTTTCTTTTATGGATAGGAAAAAAAAAAGCCTTACTGCATATCTGATTTTTTAAGAGTTGAATAAGACATTCCACAGGTAAGCCACCAATAGGAAGCCTGTGTGAACAATGCATCCAGGTATTTCTTCCATTGAAGGAGTACAGATTAACTAAAATTACAGACCAAGAACAGAGTATGTCTTTATAGAGCAAAAGTGAAAGTTTTCCAAGTAGAGGTATCAATCACCCGGTGCAGGAGAGGGGAGAAGAATTATGAAGTGGCAACCTTATTCCAGGGCAGGTGAGACCTACATGAAGACTAAGCTGGAAACGCAATGCTTGGACTGTGTTCAAGGTGTGGAAGAAGCTTGACTTTTCTGCCTACTTCAAAGGGGACCATGGGAAATACATTACTTGAGAATTGAGTTAGAGCCAACTTTCAGGTCTTAGAAATCTAGAAAAATATTTGGACTTTACAAATTAACTACTTTGAAGTTTTCAAATGTAATATCCATAATATGTATTATATATGTATGATATATACATCTATACACATACATCTAGACACACACACATATTCATAAAAATGATATAACATGAAGATGATATTTTTGGCACAACATTTTAAAATCTAGAACTGTTGTGCTAGGGAGAAAGTGCATATTTATGATAAATAGCCACTGCAGCAAGATATTATATGAGATGGCAATTAGATAACCTAAATTTCTATGTTTTCACACTAAAATATTTTCCTGTCTGTCTCAGATCTGCACACACACACACACACACACACACACACACACACACACACACACAGAGCGATATGCTACAGTGAGGCCCTTATTGGTATCATTGATGGTTTCTGTAGTTTATATACCCTTTTCATCAATTTTAGTACATTAGTGATTGAACATCCATTGACAAAGTCACTGCTGGTAACTCTCCAGAGATGAGATAAACTAGCCTCCTCACACCACTGGGTCAGATTTAGTGACCAGTTCTTGTTAACCAGTCTTATGTCTTCTATATTCTTATTTATTTTGCCTTTAATTTATGGTGGTTATTTTTAGTCAAACTCCAATCATTGAATTTTACTTACAAAATAAAGACTTTGTTCAGCTTTTCAAACTAATATAGCCTTTAAAAACAATCATAAGCCATTGCCATACCTATCAAAACTAAGGCTAATTCGTTGGTATTTTCAAATGTCTAGACCATATTGAGATGTTTCTGAGCATAGACACACTATTTCATAATTGATTTGTTACAGTCAGAATCAAATCACCATTATCTGACTTGTCCATAAATTCACTATCAACAGATATAAACATTAAAATGCAGCTCTGGTATTTCCAGAGAATACAGCTCCCATTGACCTCAAGAAAAATGTCTTAGTATTCATTCACACTGCTTTTGCTTGTGTATCTGTATGCCAGTGACTAACCTATGCCAAATGCACTGTATGATACTAGGAATTCTGTTAACTTTGAATGTATCATTTCATTTACCTAATACAATAATATGTCGGAGTTAGTAATTATCTCCATTAATAAGCACACAAGTGAAGACACAGGTGTGAAGATCATAAGATTTATGGCCAAAGTATTATTTGAACCTAGATCTTGTTCCATGTAACTTCAGTGTTTTTAACCACATATGCTATCCACCATGAGTTTGCCATTCTAGTTTCCTTTCTGTTGCTGATATAATACTTTGACTAGAAGCAATATAGAGGAAAAGGGTTTGTTTCAGGTTACAGGGCTATGGTCCATCACTGGGGGGAAATCTGGGTGGAAATTAAAACAGGAACTGGCATGCAGGCTTGATTGCTATTTTGCAGAGTAGCTTTGCCCAAGGAATTCACTTGATAGTCAAGTAAGTACCAGAGAAAACATGGAGGATGGAGCTTTCTGGCTTGCCCACAAGCTCATGCTTAGGTAGATTTCTTGCACAACTCATGATCACCTGTCCTGGAAGTGAAGCATCCCGAGGTGGGCTGTCCCCCTCTTACATCAATTAACCATCAAGAGAATCCCCCTCAGACATATCCACAGGCCGATCTCATTTGGGAAATCCCTTAATCGAGACTTCTTTCTCAGCTGGCCCAAGGCTATTGACGATGACAGGTAAAATTAAGATAGTCATGATTTTCATGGCTAAGATAATTCACATCTAGGCTAACCATAGGTAGGATCTACATGTGCAGCTCCAACTTCATTTCCATAAATCATGGCAAAAAATTTTTAGTCATGTTCCACAAAAAGGGGCTTTCCTGTATCTCAGAGTCATAGTTAGACCACTATAATGCATGGTAAATTTTTCCATTTTGGAAAAGAATTTCTGCTTTTTTCTTTCTTTCCCAGACTCCCAGAGGGACAGCCATTTGCTGGCTGCCTCCATACAGTGAAGGGCACTGAGGAGAGGTGGAGGGAAACATTGCATCCATCCATTAGGAGACCGGTTGGCTCAGTCTCAGTGTGGGAGATAAATCATCCCACAGCCAGACAGCACGCATGAAAGCTCTGTTGTTGCTCCCTGCTTGAACTCCCTGCTCCCACCACACACATTAAAACTGAGAGGTACCCAGGCACAGGTGGACATGATGAGGGATGTTATGGAGAACACGGAAGTCCAGGCTTGACTTTTGTAATAGTTGGGCTTGTACTGCTCTGCAGGTAATGTCAGGATCCCTGTTTTCTGGCTGAATACTTCAATAAAAAATAAAGACTGGGGGAGAAATGTGTGAAGAGTCGCCTGTCCAAACAGACTCTTGTGCCAGGAACACGCCATGGACTTAATTTGCCCCCAGAAGTCTACCTCCCATAGCAGCTTCGTTAGCTGAAGCCTTAGTCCGCCAACTCCTAGGCAGGGGGATTTTTGTCGAACATGGGTTTACTGCCACGTTCCTCTCCTGCTATTTCCATTCAATAATTGAACTTTGCCGAAGATTGTAGACTAACCAGTAATAGTGTGTGAGTATATATATAGTCTTGCTGTCTCAGCGTTTTTGTATTTGTTTGTTTGTTTGTTTCTGGATATAACCTTATCCAAATGGTCCATCCTTATTAAATTACCCTAAGGAGGAAATGAATGGGTGTGAGAGTCTGCCTCACCCCCGGCCTGCTTCAGCAAGCTGGCTGAGGTGGTTGCTTGGGATGCATTTGGTTTTATTTTTTATGCCTTTCTTCAGGCAGGTTGTGTATCAGCTCAGCTGTTATAGTGTGCTCTCCAGAGTCTCCGAAGGTTTTAGAGAACAGGGGGTTACACCCTAGAGTAACCTGTCCAGTGTCTGATATGTATCCATTGTATTAAGGGTTAATAGCTAAGAGCTTAGAAACATTTATAGCAATCTGATGTTTTTGTGGTATGTCTGAATTTGAGGGTTTTATTAGCAATGTATTTTTCTAACACTGTAGAATATTCATGACAAAACAATGCTTAGCAGAGAAATCAAGTACTTCCTTACAAATCACTGGGAAACTCTGTTCTGATTTTTACTGTCATTATTTCCTACTTTCAACAAAAGTAGAACACGTGTATGGTGTCTTTTTTTTTTTTTATTCTGCGAGCTTATAGCTGCATCTTTGTTTTATGAATATTGTCACCCCTCTTGAGGAAATAGCACCACCTGGAGAGGTATCTTTCTTGACACCTTTAGAACAGCTAGACAAAACACGGACATTTTTTCCTGCGATTGCAAAGACAGCCAAAAGTTTAATATTTCCTTAACAGATATGGATACTGTGATTATAACAGAACATTTAACAAAACACATTTGTTCACATGCAAATATATATGTTGAACTAAACGCCCGATGAACATGCCTATTTATCATATGTGAAAGCATGTGTTTCATGTTATAGGCATAAACTTCTTGCCCTGTTAGACAATGTTTCTAGTGTTTTTTTTTTTTTTAAACAGCATTGGCATTTAGCTGTGGAGAGAAAACTTCTCCAGGTGTTTTCCAGAGAGCCTGGCATTTCAAGGGGGATATTCTGAAGGCTTAATAAGTCCTCTTGGGATGCTAAATCTCTTTAGACTTCAGTGTGTATTTTGTTTCTGACTTCCAAGGTGTTTTGACCATCTGAGACGCATGTGCAGGTGGACCCAACTTAAAACAAACCAAATGTTGAACAGTTCGCCCCCAGGAAAATGGATGAACAACAGGTAGAGGATGTAAAGAGGAAGGGATTAGTCATACACAGAGACATTTTTCTACTTTATCAATGGGATCAATATAGACTGTGTCTGCTAGGATATCCAGATATAAAATAGGTTTCCAACAGCTGACTTAAATCCAACTCTTCTGTCTAGAAATAAAACAGAGTAAACAGAGTATAGGGTTAACCATGGTGACTGAGAATGGTACTTTCTGTTCTTTTTTTTTTTTTTTTTTTTTTTTTGAACTGGAGTTTTCTCTTCCCTCAAATGAAAACAAAAACATTGAACCTTAGCAACAAGGAGGAAAGATGAGATAATTCCTGTAATCCCTTGAGACACCCAAGGTTTAATTATCCTGTGACTCCTTCCCCAACCTTGTGTTTTTGGTGTTGTATTTATCTTCTTTACTTATGCTAAAAAGAACCTACATGAGAACTTCTTACATCTTCTCTTAGGGTGCATTAGACTTAATGCCTGTCCATCTCAGATAGCTGTGCTCACCGTAGCATGAGTCATGAAACCATATTTTCTCAGTGTGAATTTTTACTACAATGCCTGGCTTTCCTCCACATTTCCAGGTTTGATAATGACTGCCATGGAGTAAATTCTAATCCCCATTAGTACTCTGAGAGGTATTGTCATAATTTCTGCAGCAGGATTATTCCAAACCTGCCTTGTGAGGAAGGGTTATATCTCCAGCCAGTGAACGAACTTGTTTCTAAAGTTTATTCTACTTCTACTGCTTGGCTTGTCTTCGGTCCTCTCCTTCTCCATTCCTTTCCCCTCTCTTGTACCAAATAAGGCTCACTCAAAAGATGTTAGACCCCATAGTAGATGAGTCTTGTGGAACAGCTTGCTTATTTATCCCTAGCCACTTCTTTTGGCCACCTTCTTTCTGGTGGGCAGAAGACTTGCTGGTGGGCAGAGGTTCTGTTCATTCTTCAAATTGTCTCCACCACAGCATTCTGACATGCCCTGAAAATGGCCACCCTCTTTCTTCTTGTTTAATATCCAGTTATGGACATGCTTTTCCTATCACATCACTCAGCTTCCTAAATGTTATATTCCAGAGCCTCTAGCAAGACACCTGCTTCCATTCCACCTCAAGCCACTGGCTGGGGTGTCCAAAGAGATGTAAGCAATGCTGAGCTGTGTAAACATATAAATAGTAAAACTTGCAGTTCCAGTGTGAAGAACAAAGAAAATATTTCTCGTTGCTTTGTGAACCAGTGGTGAAGAAGGCCAATTATGGGCTGAAACTGTTATAGTGAGTCCAGGTGGTGTGACATCCATAAAAAATTCTGTCTTACTTTTATGAGACCAGGGACCTCTTCAGCGGAAGGACATGTCCTATGTTCCTCCGGGTAAGATTCAACCATGCTGGGCATCCAGTAAACAGTCTGTCAGTGCGCTCATTACTCTTGTAACTTTACATAATTAAAGTTAGTCACTGATACCCAATGTTAGAGTCAGAGTACAAATAGCAATTTCCCAAGGTAATATGACCAGAGCATGGGATTACCCAAAGGAAAAATAACAACCATAGTTTCACAACAAACAAAGAGGAGTAGTGACGCCTCTGCGCTTTTCGCCGTCTCCTCATGCCACTTGCCATCTGAAGTGAGCAATGGCAGACACTGTGACCCAAATAGAGATCGGCTGGGCAGGGCTAACTGGCCTAGGAAAACACCCATTCACCATGACTTTTCTCCTCACCAAAGACACTTAAGGTTAACATTTTAGGTTTTGTTTTTTTTCCACAGAAGAGAAATATCAGTAAAATATCTAAATTAATCTTAAGGGAATGAATCAGGGGCCTTCCAAACACCAGAATGTTGGCTTATGTTAGTAACACTTCTAAACTTATTTGACCCTTGCCCTGCAGAATGGTTGACAGCATGCTTCACTGCCTGGCAACGTCAGTGAGGGAGTGCCCTGAAGGTATTTGGGTCGGGTGTTGGTGAGAGGACCATATTGGGGACTAAAGGACTTGTAGGAGTCCGTGTGATGGACTTTGACATTCCCTAGTCAATTCCTCATATATCAACATAAGACAAGATGTATTTCGAGAGTACTTGAGTTCTGGATTTAGTGGGCCATACAAGTTCAGTGGCACCCACAAGGAGACCATGCTAGGCACAGGAACCCTGTTTCTCCCATTAGTCCATCTGTGATAACCAACAGGGAAAACACCTCACAAACTACAAAGACAGGCCTCTGTCTGCCAGCCTGATTAGCAGTGTGAGAAAACACAGCTGCCTGAGTTTGGCTCGCCTGCCCCTAATCTGGGGAGGGACAGAATTCCCAAAATGGGGACAGAGAACAAATATCTGTGCTTCCAGCAAAACAATAAGATATTCCAAAGTTATCTGTAGGCCCCTGATCTACAAAGAGGGGCTGTTTGTGTAGCAAAGTTTAAAATGGACACCCCCTGCACATAACAACATATATGGACAAATCCTGGTATTTCTGTAACAGCATCCAGGTTGGGGATTATACCGAAGATGCCCTCTGTTGCTGGTCTTATTTTTAGCTAATAATCATTGGGAGCTTTTTCTTTGCGTTCTTCTCGTTCACTGTGGTTTCGTAGCACAGCTTCAATTACCTCTGAACCGAAGACCCAAACTACACAGCTTTCAATTAAATCAGTTGGATTCCACCACTTTGAACTTATTGCATTATTGGTATCATGACATCTGTGAACAGCAGCCCGAGGCAGGGGTAGGTAAGAAGAAAGGGGAGGGTGTTGCACCAAGAAACCCTGTGAGTCTCAGCCTGCTGATGTTTCGAGAGGCAGCGGGTTTCATTCTTGATAACTCTAGCAGAAAAGAGCAATCAGCTAAATGAGAGCTGGACAAATTAAATGGCTGAGTATTATTTCAAAAGAGAGCTTGGGCAGCATCAGAAATTCCCCATCAGCTGTAATAACGCCAATTACCTTGCCAATTGCAGATTCCAGTGTGATGTGTTTAGTGCAATCAGGCGCTAGTCTCTTGCTTGGGCATGATGGGTTTTGTTTACTTTGAATGAGCATTTGTAGAGAATCTTCTGCACCCAAAGGTTTTGCGCTCTGAATGTCCTTTTCTCTGTCCAGATTCACACACAGCTGGGAGAGATTATTTTTGAGATGGAAGCTGGAGCATGCTGGACTCAGTGTTTTCTCTCTGTATGTGATGCCTGGGAGTTTAATATACCAGCACAGTGGGTTTGCCAGTGCTTGGTAACTGTAACAGTGCTCAGCAGAGCTCTCTATAGACTAACCAGCTATTTTATAAATATACATTTCTGGTGAACAACGAGGCTTCTTGGCATGTTGGAATAGCGTGCAGATCACCGTTGAGGAGCAATAACAAACATACAGCTCTGGAGTGGAGAACTGGCCAAGGGTTCATTAAGCTTGAAATATCAACAAATGGGGGTCCAGGGGGTTCAGAGTCACTGGGTGGAATGTCAGACATACAGATCACTTCAAATCCTGGAAGGAATGACGGCAGAGGACACCCACCCCTTCTACAACTCTGCAGCATTTGAGCAGAGGAAAGGAAATTTGGAGACTGGCAGCATTTGTTTCCTATTTACATTTGGCTTCTTGGGATAATGGGTGTGTTGCTCTTGCTTTGTGGGGGGAGCAGGCTGTGACTCACCATTTATATTCCCCATTGAGGAAGGTACTAATCAAGGGCATTATCAGCCTGACTGACAGCTGGAGTGGAAGGTGTGTCTGTGGCCTTTGGGGATACAGAGGAAAAGCTAAAGACTGACGTGTTTCCTCTGTGCTCAGCTGTCGTCTGAAGCCAGAACACGGGCAACGGGGCCCATTATGGTTCCACTGCCTCATGACACATGGTCTTCACGTCTCGTTGCTTATCTTCACCTGCCTTTTCCTCTTCATGCTTATGGCAAAGGCCTTTGCTTGGCCTAAGGAAGAAAGGATTCAAAGCCATACGCCCTTGCCTTTCAACCAGTCACGTGCATTTCCAGGCCCTATTACTCTTGGCTCTGCCTGTTTGCAAGCTCAGGATAGGGACCCGCTGACATTTGAAACCTGATGAAGCCAGGCCAGACCAGGATAGCATGAAGAGGTTTATACTGGGTGCTTGAGACAGCTTGAAGATTACTCATTCCAAAAGTGTTTGTGTGCATGCGTGCGTGTGTGCATGTGTGCGTGTGTGTACAGCTCTCTGCCTGTAGAGTTTCCCACATCAGGTGTATACCTGACCCACAGTCCAAGGACTGCATGTGGCCCAGATTAGGACAAAATGTGTTCCCAAACCCACATACAACCTACTTAAAACGTGACCTAATTTCATTTTCTTTTGCTGCGTTCATTTTAAACTCAATCATGTGCTTCTCAAGTAGGAACTTAAGAGATGCCAATGCCATGTTGCAGTGTCAAAAGGGTGCTCACGCCTGGCCTGCACTAAGTCTTTTAGCCAATGCCTTTAGTTTAGCACCACCTTTATGCAGGTGGCAGCTAGCTGTTCAGGTGATGCTCCTGGTTTCCAAACAAGAGACAGACTTTGTCCCATCTATACTCCTGAGGAGAAGAGAGGCCCTATAAAGCCACAGTGAAGTATAAAATGGAGATACGGTCATCAAGTCATGACACATACACCCAGCCTGAATGACACCCTTGCCAAGAGCAGAGAGTAAGCTGTCCCATCCCGCCTTCTTGTCAGCGTGAATGGAGAACTGGCTAATGACCACCTTGCCTCTGGGGAGGCTGATGTTTCCAACAGTGACCTCAGAGGACCACTTGACTTAGTTACGTACCGTGCACCAAGTTTATGTCAATCCATCAAGTGCAGGCCCCTTGAAGGTTGAGTAGCTGCCCTGCAAAGACTGGGCACAGAGCAGACATACTTCTAGCCCCCTTCCCTTATCTTTAAGATCCATGGATGTTCTGAGAGGACTGTCCTGGGAAACCTGCCCTGGTGGACAATCGTGGTGATTGCCTTTCCTTAGAGGCATCAAACTACAGTAGCTCATCACTGGATGTGCTAGCACATGGACCCAACCGTACCAAGATCAGAGTTTTGACGAAAGTCCTACCTGGGTGGCCTTGGAAATGAGTTTCATTACCTGCATTTGTGGACCAGTGGAGTCAGGCGCTAAACACGCATAGAACAGAACAAGCAGGAAAAAAAAAAAGTTATAGTTATGCCGCAAATTGCAGTGTGTTCCTGTTTGCAGGAAAGTGAAGTAGGCAAGGATAAGGAACTCTATGTTGCAGAAGGAAATAGAGAGGAAGGCAGAACAAAGAACTTTCCTGAAAACCCTTAGTGATTAAGTCACAGAACAGGACCCTCAGTCCCACTCTCCTTTCTACTCTTTGATCCCTTGTTCCTAAAACTACAGGGCACTTAGCCAGAGGTCCTGGCCCCCTCTATCCTTTTCTTTTAATGCACAATTTGCTGCTAAGTCAATTCCTCTGCAAAGGAAAACTGGGACCCGCAGGACCTGGTTGAGAGAGGCTGATTCTCAGTTTACTTAGAAAGTCCGCAGATGCAAACTGAACTCCCTGGCACCTGCCTCAGGGGCAGCTGATCACTGGGCACTTTCAAGCACCCTCTGTATGGAAGGCTTTTATCAAGGTGCATAGTCAAATATGGTTGATTGAGGTAGGGAGGCAACTCCACTTCCTGGTTTCCTAACTGTAAGAAACCTTCAGTGTTGGACAATCTGCCTGAGCCTCAGGTATTGTGAAGCGAATGGTCTCCCAACATGTGCAATTGTAAGAGCTCTCCAGCTTGGCATTTGCCCAAGTCTTCATGTATGTGGGTGTCCTCCCTCCCCTATCTTTTCCACATCAATGCCTGCCGTTCGAAGTCTCAGAACTTCCTTCGGTGATGACAATGAGGCATCAGGATGCATTTGCATGGACTCAGTTTGGGGACAGGACTTCTTAAAACCTCACTTTGGAATTAAAAAGCAAGAAAAGGTTATTAGGAAACTGAAACTCTTGTCTACAGCAACTCTCAGTGATCCATAAACAGGCCCAAAAGGCATAAATGGAAAGGTGTCAATGTTACCCAAATGCAGGGCCTTCCAGCCCAGGAAATTTGATTCTATTGGCCCCTTGAAGAGGCTTTTTTAAGAAACAGATCCCACAGGGAGTGAGGTGTCTCGGTAAATCACGAGTTCAGTATCTAGGTAGATTACTCTGAACATAATGTAAAGCTGTCATAAATTTCACGTCTCTAGGGCAATATAGGTTGATGGGAGAAAATCTGAAAGACAAAAAGAATTCAGATCCTAGCCAGGGACAACTACTGCCAGCCCCTTTTGGTATGCTGTCTCTGGATTGTTTTTATAATGGTACATTCGCTTTTGAATGAGAATGACAATTTGGGTGACAAGCAATGTTAACCACTTGAGATTTTCTCTTTATGGACCTTTCTTTTGTGACTTTAAATCTCAGTTTCTTTATCAGTAATTGCAACATAACTTTGTCCAGCATGTTCTAAATCAAATTCTCTAAGGGATTCATTTGGGCTCACAAGTTAAAAGGTTGGGATTCAGCCTCTTGTGGCACATGTAGCAAATCTAGAATTCATGGCTGGAACCTGGGGCTGGGTCTACTCACATCTCACCGAACCCAGAAAACAGTACTCAAATTAGAACCTGTCATCTAGCACTTGTAAGGTCTATTTCCAGTAATCCACATCCTTCTGGTTGGCCCTGCCAACAAAAGGTTCTATACAGCATCCCAAACAGGGGCTTCATTTGGGGACCAATTATTCAAATCCATGCTCCTGTGAGGGACATTGGAACAATGGCATTTCACAACGAATACCTCTAGAGCCATCTTCCAATGTGATAGGTCTTCTTGTGGCTAATTTAACAGAGACAGAGAGCCTGGCCCATTATAGTTTCTAAGAATATCTGATAACGGAGTGAGTGAGATTCTAGTTGAGTGAATGACATTAAAATATGGTAGTTAGGAAGAACTTGGACACTGAGGTTGGACAAAAGTGGGCCTGACAGATTTCTTCTCAGTAACTATAGGATATTCATTCTGTTTTCTCATTTGCCATGCTCCATGTTCATTCCTTTTCTCCTTACTTGAGCAAAATGCTTGATGGAAGCAACTCAAGGGAAGAAAAGGTAATCATTCAGTTTGAGGGCATAGTCCCTCGTGGTGTTGTGAGCAGGAGGCAATACTCTTAGAGAGCAGGTGACCAGAAACACGGGGAGATGGATGCTCATGTCTGGCTCTCCGTTGTGTTTGTTTGTTTGTTTTTTAATTCAGTCTAGAACCCCAGTCCATGGAATGGGGTGCCCAATTTTAGGACGAGTCTTCATACCAGGAAATCCCAGGTATGGTCACAGGCTAGCGCCCTAAGTGGTTGTAGAATATGTCTAGGGGAAATCAGCATTAATCATCTTGAGTGGAGATGTTAAATCCTTTTGACTATTATTGGAAGGATCAGACAACAATCTAAAGAAACACTTGGGAGAATTTGGTGCCCATTAACAGAAAGGTTAGAAAGGTTTTTTTTTTTTTTCTTTTTAACTTCCTTTTCTCTCTTCTGCTTACTTTTGTATGGGTCCTCAGAATGTGTTTGATGACTAAAGAGAGGTGAACAGCACTCATCCAAAGCCATGACTCATTCTCACACAGGGATTATATGCAGGGCTACTGTTTTGGCAGGGGAAGTCCCAGTCTCCTGGCTAGTGCATTCATCCAGGCCGCCAGGTGTCAGTAGACAATTCTGGCTACTCTAAGCATGAACAAGTTTACCTGGCAATTACACTCTTGGTTCTTTCTGACCTTAGGGCCCAGAAAGCAGTTCTGATAATGAACAGAAGCTTTGCTTCTTTCCTCCCCTAAAATCAGAGTAGCAAGAAAAGGTCTGGGGTGTGCCGAGGCTGCGGCCAGGGCCAGTGCAGATCTCCGGGTGAGGCATATCAGACCAGGACTAGCTCAGACTTTCAAGAGTGCAATTCTGCTCCCTGTTGAGAAAGGGGATCCAATTCTACATGGAGCTCCTTAGTGAGTCACATAGAACTGGAGCCTGAAGCCATGTACTTCAGTTGGTTAGAAAGAGAACAAATAAAACTCCAATCGTGGGTTTTTTTTTTTTTTTTTTTTTTTTTTTTTTTTTTTTGTTCTCATAAGCCAATTAGCTCTGGCTCTCTGGAAGTGTTTTCTTAGCAGCTACTCTAGGCCACTTGTACAGCAGGCTTGGGAGTTTCACTCAGGTCAATGCTTGCAGGAACCCTTTGACTGCATCCTGCAAAGTAGCACTTCAAAGCTCATATTGTTTACTGTGTCCCTTAGCCAAAGACCTTTCTTACTTCAAGCCTTATGAATGGAACTGGCGCCAGAAGGAATGGGCTTCCAATTTGGTACAAAGTAAAAAGTTATGCAGCAGATAAAAGAGCCTTGTGCTTTTATTAAAGCTATGACAACGAAGCTGCTCGTTTCCCACAGACTTACCTCTTCCACGAAGGAAGGCTTCATGCCTCTCTCCATTATGTTGACCCTCAGAGTGAGTTTATATGAGCAGCAACTCTCAATAGCATAGCCATTGAAGACTAATAACATTGATACCGCTGACAGCCCACCCAGGGTTTAGGAGCATAGAAAATGATGGGTAGTAAATTGGAAGTACAAGAAAAGGGACAAAGAGGTCCACAAAAACTTGAGAACCGATTCTAGCCAGTTTATTGCTTTAGCTTGAAGTTTGTCTCCCCCCGAGTCTTGTAAGAAGGCTTGGGTTTGTCCAAAATGGCACCCACCAGTTCTTTCTCAGATATGTAAGGTGCAAGGTCAAATAACAGCAGGGCTGGCCACTCCTCAGCACGTGGAAACTACTGTCTTCCACATCTTTATTTCTGGAGACTAACATGGAATTGATGTCTTAATTGGCTTGAAAGTTAAGTATCTTTTCTCAGAAACCTTTGTTTCTCTGTGTTACATTGGAGTCACACCTCCTTCGCCTTTTCCCCTCAACCTTTCAAAACAGGAGTCACTTATTTAGTTTGGCTCATACTTCTGAGACTTCTCACATTCTTGCAATGAGTTTCAGGGGCAGCAATAGTTCTCTTTTGGTTTTGTAAAATGATCTACTTCTCTCTCCAAACTAAGCGAAGACTCCAGAAAGGAAGCTCCGCACTTTGACCTAAGGTGTGCATTATTTCTTGACCAGTTTGACAGCTACCACTGGAGCTAATTTCATGTCTCTACTAAAATCTGTTCTTTAAACAACACTCCAAGGAGTTGGGTTTGTAAAGTCAGGTACCCTGTTACCTCTGATGTTTATTTCAGCTGTAACCATGTGCTCGACGATCTGGAGAGTACTAAGAAACACTGTTTTGGAGATGTAAACTGCTCTTTTCTCTGGAGACCACAGAACAGAATTGTAAATTGATAACAGGGTTTCCAATACAGGACCTACACTGATTGGTAATTTAAAATTAGTGATGTTGGGGGACATATTTGGTGTGTTCTGACCTGGAAATTTTGTTTTGTTTTGTTTTTCGAGGCAAGGTTTCCCTATGTAACTCTGGTTGTCCTGGAACTTGCTCTATTGACCAGGTTGGCCTCAAACTCACAGATCTGCCTTGCTTGTGCCTCCTGAATTCTGTAATTAAAGGTATTTGCCACCGTGCCTGCCTTCTGACCCAGAACTCTTGAGGGACTGCTAAGCTATTGAAAGTGGATTGACTATTGTACTCAGAACCTTAGTCTATATACAGAGGTCAAAGGTCAGCATAAGTTTAGCTATCTGGGACAACGTTCGTGGTAAATTTAGACACTAGTAATTCCTTGTCATCTGCATGGCTCATTGTACAGTTTGAGACTCGACTGGCCAACAGAAATGCTTCTACGCTACCCAATTCTCAGGGAAATTCTCTTTTTATCTTAACATAGTGTTGTTCCTCCAGTACTGCTAAGTCTTCATGTGAAAAAACAAGCAAGCAAGAAAAGAACGCATTTGTAAAGCACGGAGTGGGGGGGAGGGGTTTGGGTCCAAATGCTGCAGCACTGTTTTGTACCCTAGAATCTTTTCCAGGAGTTCTCTCTCTCTCTATTGATGCAATGAAACACCATGAGCAAAAGCCACTTGAGCAAGAAAGGGTTTATTTCAGCTTAGAGCTTATGCCAAACAATTTTGGTTTCTTTATAAAGCAGGTATTTTGCCTGGCAGTGTATCTTAGTGGTTGTCTCATTTGTATATAAGGTCTTATCCCCAGCCTGGGGGTAGCAGGGAAGGACGGAAGGAAGGAGGTAACTTTTCGCCCCTATTTTTTGCCGTATGACTTTTACAGAAATTCTGTCATAAACATCTTGAGAGAAGAATGATAAAAGGCATCATTTTTAAGTAGTGGAACATTACCTTTCGTTTTCTCAAAGGAATTTGCACATGATCGACAGATGTATTAATCAAATCCACCTACAAGATGAGAAATTCAGACTTCAGTGCCGAGGCGATGGGAGTGCCCTAGCGTGAGAAGAAACAGGAGAAATCAAGCTGAATTGTCTCCTAAAGTGAATCCTGAATAATCCTTCCACAGTCAAACGTTTTGACAGGACTTAGACATAAGTCGGGAAAGGAGTTTACATAGACTGTGCCTTCACTACCTGACATCTGCTTGTGCTTGTTTTTAAAGTGCTGAAAACAAAACTAAACTAATACCCTGCTGGCTGTCTGCAGGGGAGAAGTTCCATTGCGTGAAGGACTGCCCACTCCGTCAGTGGATGGTCTTGTGGTTTTCCAGCTTTTGCATTTGATAAACTCTGGGACTGGTGTTGCAAGGGTTACTATGGGCAAGAAGCAGAATGCCTTCTCCAAGAGTTTGATGGAACTTTCCAATGGTGTGGACAGGGACAATGAACTGAAACGTTTCCTTGGTGGCTCTAGGGTGGGGCTCTTGCATGACATGTGTGTTGTACTGAGACTGATCCCCAGCTTTCCCACCCTCAAAAGAATTAATAATATTTTATATATGTTCATGGCTTTAGGACTCTTAAATCCCAAATATATCTATGTTATTGTGTAGAAATTTTGCTTTGGCAAATATTATATATGATCAGATCCTGTGGCCAATTCAGAAATTCAATTAAATCTACCTATTAGGTCCTATCATGTGTGACTGAATGTTCCCAGCGATGGTTTCCCCTGGGCCAAGCAACAGATTGAGTTGTTGGATAGTTTTTATTATTTGAAAAAATTATTCTCTATATGTGTTCAAATCCATCTCATTGATATTTTTATCTACTGCAGTACATGTACAGTAATTATTCTTTGTCATGAACATAATGATTCAACCATTTGGAAGTAATTATTAAGTTCTCTTAAATCTTATCTGCAAGCTAAATGCTCCTTGTTTTCTCAGCCAAGCTTTTGTTCATGCACTCTTTATCTGTTCTGCTGTGCCTTCCTTCTCCAAAAGGCTCCTTGTGCCTCCTTACTGACACCCTCAACAAGGCACTCAAGAGTTGACATTGCATATTAATGTGCCTACCTAATGACACATATTTGTCAGCAGTCTCCACTGGGATTTTCTACTTCAGAGGCTGCCATCTAGGATTATGATGTCTACTTTAGCAACTACTGCTCACTCAAAGTGAACTTAAGATCAAAAGTCATCGCTGCCCTATTCCTGGAAGAGCATCCAGGCGTTTGTCCCCATTCAGTTCTTTCTCATCATTAAATTAAGCAAATAATCTAAAGGAAGTATTTGGGTGGTTAAAGCAGATACCATCTCCCTGATTTTAAAGAGAGAGAGAGAGAGAGAGAGAGAGAGAGAGAGAGAGAGAGAGAGAGAGAGAGTGATATTTACCAATGCTTAAAGTCTTACTTAGCACTGTGGTAAGCAATTTTTCTAGCAGGTTGAGTACCATTGATCCAAGACTCCAAATTCAAACTGTTCTAAAATCTGAGGACATTTTTAACACCAACATGGCACTACAAGTGGAAAACTAAAAACCATTGATTATGTTATATAAAATCATACCTCTGGGTGTGTAAAGTGTACATAAGTGGGTTTGAGGGTTAGAACCAGATCTCATCCCTAAGCTATCTATCATCTATTTCTCCTCTCTCTGTATATCTATATCTGTGTCTCACTGTTTATCTCTGTTCTCTCTCTCTCTCTCTCTCACACACACACACACACACAAACATATATATGAAAATATTCCAAATCATGATTAAAAAAAAATCTATACTCTAAAGCAGTTCTGGTCTCTCCATGCACTTTGGGTAAGAGAATTTTTGCTTGTATTAACCCTCCAAATGCTCATAATGTCTCTTGGGATAGGGCGCAAGATTGCTTCATTTGGGAAATATAGAAACTGGAGCATGGAAAGATTTATAGACTCACAATTTCACGTTACAGTTGTCATTGGTGAGGGAACAAATGCTGAGATTCTCACTCAAACTTGATGTTTTTCACCGGCTTCCTAATTGCTATGAGTTTGCTTATCAGCTAAAAGTAACCCCAACCTTCCAAGTGATAGAGCACTATTCTTTAACCACTGACGCCCTATTGTGGCCTTTCTGGAGCAGCAGCAAGTATTTCACCTTTTGGTTCTTGTATTTTTCAAATTGATATTTCAGGTCTTGTTAGTATATTGTGACTTTAATGCACAAAGGAAGAAAGAAAGGAAAAAATATAAAATAGAGAGACAGAGGCAGGAACATCCAAGTATCATAAAGTGCCCTTTCATATCTTAGACTCCTTTTTAAAAGCACGTGTGATACAAATGGACAAGCATATGACGTAGCATGAGTAGATTCAGACGAAAATTCATTTTGTACTTTTTCACATGACCGCGGCATTTACGAAAGCGTCATATGTAACATATGCCAAGACTTGCCCATTTCCTCATTCTAAGGTTGAGGGAGCATAGTAGGCCACTCCTCAGAGTGAGATGCTTCCAAGTCTATAGCCACTCATCTGGCAACTAAGGAGAGTATTAAGACAAATAATTTCAGAAAGCAAATGCATACTTGAAACTAAAATAAAAGGAATAAAACTGTTATATTTTTCACCTAATTTTCATTCACCTAGCTTTCCAACTCACCACCTCAACCAGTGACTGCCCCTCTAAAAGAGCCCTGTTTTCTTTCAATGTAGGAAATGTAGGAAGCTACTGTAATAGAAACTTATTTGACATGTTCTTCCCAGTGGAGACTTGTAGCCTCCCCGGAAGTGCTGTGTCTAGACTTGTGCTGCAGAGGATTTCCCTGCATCTCTTTCTCTTTGCCCTTTCCTGCAGTGATGCCCTTAGCTGAGGTAGCGATATTGTACTTACTGAAGTGTCATGACAATTGTTTTCTACATGTAAAGATCTCCTTAGTGAGTAGGAAAAACCATCACCATATAAGGGAGAAAAGGAAATAACAAGATTGACTCCTTACGAGCAGACCGAGATACAAAGACTGCAGATAAAAACAAAACAAACAAAAAACAAAAACATAGTAGCTCCCATCATCACTGCTAGTCATTTTAAATATTTACAAAAAAAGTGGGGGGTCCATTCTCCTACTTCATTCTTTTAAATTCTGTGTAAGGGTGAGCAAGGTTAGTACAGTGTAAACTTGCCCAGTAATCATCGAAGGACCACCAACAAAACCGAAATACACTTCAGTCATAGCAAACAGAAATCCATTTAATTGAAACTCCTTGTTTAAAAAGTAACCAAAAACCTATGTTCCACATCAACCGCTGGACATCAGAATCATTCCAACTTGCTTTAGAGTTAAAGAAACTAAAGACAAATAGAGTATCATGAGATACTGGGAACTATATGATGTTCAGTCTTCCCTGTTGGGTAATTACAGTTGCACCACACAACCATAACCACGACGTTCTGGTAGTAGCATTGATAGAGGCAACAAATGCTGGCCAAGGTGCCACACCAAGTGGCTGAGACAGGTAGATGGACTCATAGACCAGTGCTCATTCCATACCTGCATGCTGCCTCCCTGTGGGAAGACAGCAATGGTATGATGGTATGGAGACGGAGTCTCTTTATATGTCTCTGATAACCCCCAAGTGGGCAAGTAGCTAAGGATTGTAAGGTGGCTTTATGAATTTAATAACCCTGTGTTTAACAAAACTAAGTCACTTCTGTACAGAGAAACTAAAATATTCAGTTTTATCTATTGTACCCATTGAGAAAAAATAATACATTGAATGTGCGTTATAAGCTACTATTATCATGAAACAAATTCAAAGAGTTTATAAAGGGCCTTTGCCATAATACCATGACAGCATAGTGAGTATGCCTTCTCTGCATACCTTACTATCCATCATTACAACCATTTAAATTCGATAACTAGGTTCTTTCTTTATTGGTAACAATGTAACAATGTTGGAGAGCTCATCGGGTTGCATATTTACATAATTATACCTTCTGACCATCCTAAACTGCAGACAGCTCTTGGTTGGTGGACTTAGGCAGGTAACTTAGCGGGGTAGGATGGAAGCCCTTCTCGGTGTACAGCCGGTGTGTTGACCTTGGGTCATGATTATAATTTTGGATCTCACGAGAGTCTCTAACACACAGTCCCCGCTAATAGTCCCAGTAGCATCTCTACCTCTGGACAGCCTTCATGTTCAAGGTGCATTTATGTTTAGATGAAATCTGTGGGCTAGTTGCTTTCACTGGTTTGCCTGTCACTAACCAGTCTTCCCTGTGTCCACCTTGACAGATTCGAAGAGAGCTATAATCCCCAATGCTTCTCGCCCCTGGCACGTCTTGCTTCTATAGACCAAACATCCTCATACTTCCTCCTGTCACTTAGTTTTCCTTCCACCCTTATTTGTCTTTCTCGTCCTTGCCCCCAGTTTGTCTGTATCTTCCCTACTCAGTGATCTGCCTCCAGGCATTTCAGCAGCGGCCACCACATGCAACGGTACCATCCACACACGAGGCTCTATCTATCACAGCAGTGGGGCTTTATCAGAAACGTTTACCCAGCTGCCACGCCAAGCATGTTGACTCTCTCCTGTTGGGACTACACTTCCACATGGGCTGGGCAGCTGTGCACTCCTCACTTTAGATTTTCCGCCTTGTTACAAGAGAGCATTCTGGGAGTTAAGTTTGTTTTGCACTGAGTCTCATAGTTGCTGCATCCATTACTGTGCTTTGAGGGGCTTTTTCCAAAACACAAATTGTCGGGGTATGCCCCGTCTGGTTGAGAAACACCGTGGGCGGCTTCTCTGTTCTTCATTGTCAGCTGTGAAGCTTCATGCCATCCCATGTTTGGGGGTTGGGGGATCTGGGTAAGAATCTAAAACTCTGTGAAGACAATATGTTGCTTCTATTGATCCATGTGAGCGAAACATATGGGGACTCGGAGAAAAAGAGTCTGCCCTATTTAGCAGCCTGGGCTGATGAGAAGGTACATTACCAATCCCTATTCCTCTCGGCGTGTGGTCTGGAACACATGGGCTCATTTCACTGATGAGATGCCTGCATCGAGCAGGGGCCATCATCTTTTACCAGTTTGCAGCATTAATTGAGTCGTGTGAGAAAAGGTGCAGAGGCATCTGTGAGAGCAAAGAAAACAAGCTCCTGCTCTCAGAGAGGAGGTGGAGACGGAAGGGCAGGCAGCTATGTGGCTGGGGACACCGGAACACGAATAACTGTGCGTGGGAAACCAATAATAATAATAGTAATAAGGCCACCTTTGCAGGTGAAAGAAGAAAGGTCATATAATGCAGCTCTAGATATGTCTTTAGGTCTTTGTTATGGTGACCATATTCACGAAGCAGAACTCTAGACCCTTCGCCAGTAAAAGGATATTGTCATATCCTGGGTATGTAGCTGTGGTTTAGATATGAGAGGGTGGAGATGCCTACTATTTGACGGTGGCTTAAGGTGAGAGTACATAAAAATACTGGAAGAGGTGTACATCCTCAAATGCTGGTGGCTGTGATCACTGTAGATGCTATTGCTGGCCTTACAAAGTTTGCCATCCACGCTCCCTCAGGATGTCTCACTTAGCCTAGAGTTCAGCGTGGCTAGAAAGACAGAGAGACTCAATTCATTGTTCTTTCCTATTCACTCTAGGTTCCACGGCCGTGGTCTGTCTCAGCACACCACTGACATGTCCTGTGTATTTATGAATTATAATCTCTAATCTGAGTTGTAATGGCAGCTACTAATGAGTTCCCCACAAGCAGCACAGCTATGGAGTGAAGGTACATTAACTCTGTCCATGAAGAGCTACTTACTTGGCTCTCAAGATTTGATAGGCTTGAACATCACTTAGGAAAAAAAAAAAGGAGAGGGGTGGATTTATTGCTTCCAGTTTTCAATTTAATGTGGCTTTCAGGCCCCACCCATAATTTTAAGAACCCTACCCCACCCAGGAAACCTGCTGCTCCTAGGTTTATGTCTCCTGAATATTGATTGGCTCTGAGTCTTTTCTCTGAGGGGGCCCTGAGTTCCCAGGTCTCAGGGAGCAAGCCAGGAACCCTGCCTCCAGGATTTCCTCTCTTCTCAGTCTTTGTCAGAGGGCTCCAGGTTCTACTGGTACAGATCCTTGCCAAGCAGAGTTTGGAGCAGAGTAAATTCCTTTTAGGATTATAGGATTAGAAAGCTGAAAGGTGATTCAAATTCTTGATTAAACAGAAAGAAGGAAACAGAAGGGGATGCTCCTGCACACCCATATCACTCCAGCATGTTTTCTCTGTCATTAAAGGAAGTGATTGCAAAATATTTGAGAGGATTAAATGCTCAGAGAATATAGTGATCAAATAACAGGGGGAACTGCATTCTTTAAAAGGATCCCCAGTTTGGCTTTGTATCTGGTTTTCAACTGCTGTCACTTACCCCTTAATGCTGAGGGAATGACCAAATGGAAATGTTGTCAGTTTAGAAAAGATCTACAGATCTTGTTTGAAAAGGACACCGGGTACAAGTCTGGCACCCTGCAAGAGCCTCGGAGTGACAGAGAAACGTGCTGTAATTCAGATACAGTCTTTATTCGGCCGTTTAACTCCTTTCTAACAATAACAACAATACACATGCTGTCTGTCTCCTCCCCTGCCTATATTGATACCCTCTAATCTAGCAATAGTTTATTATAGCACTATAAGCTTTCTCTAGGACAAAGAGATAAAGTTTATATGTAAAGGATAATCATGATTACTGAGATTCTTGCAAATACCAAAGTATTTTGGAGGAACTACAAAGATGCAGTCCCCTCCCAGAGAGATTATAACGGGACTTGACTGGGGAGATGGGGTCATGCCATAAGGGTAAAAGACATGGCGTAGGGACGATTCTCAGAAAAAGGAGACTGTTTCCCTAGGCACACTGCAGTAATTCGCTGTGGCTGCCCAAATTTGCCATGGAAAATAAGGATTATTGGTCAACCATGGAGGAGAAACCTGTATACCTCAGAGCCAGGGAGAGCACTTCTTGGATATCTGCTCAGATCAGGACAAGCTTCAGAGATATTTGACCTATATAGTCAGAAAGGTTCACACTTAAAATATCCCCTCTTGGTTATCAGGGAGAATCCTTAGGAAAATTTAACCAAGTCTTTATATTTCATTATGTATTGGTGTTCCTAAATTATGTAGCCAATTATGACTTGGAATCTGTGTGTCTACACTCAAATTAATAATTCCCACAAAGTTAGTCAAGAGCCAGAATCACATATATGGTTTGAAAAGTAAAATCCAGCGGTGTGTAACTATATGTGACAATACAGAAGATAGTATTTTTGGGGGGGGATTTGATACTGGAGCTGGCTGTGGCCAGCTTTTTAGATAAAGGAGCCAGATACTCAACACAGTCTATTGCAATGACTCAACTCTATCATTGTTGTTTGAAACATCCACAGACAATTCATTAATGAATGGATGGAACTGTGTTGTAAAAGCATGGTTTTGAAAAGCAGGTGGCCATAGTTTTGGTGTCTCCTGAAGATTAGAGGAGAGGGAAATTCCACAAAAGGGAAACTGAGGCAAACAGGCAAGTGGGTTGCAAGTATGGCACACAGTAGTAGAGGACTCTGTCAAAATGTCGGTTTTCAGGTCTTGTCTCATGCTTATGTTTGAGAGTCTGAGGCGTTCCTGTTTAATGAGCTATGATGGTGAATACTGATTGTTAAGCTGATTGCATTTAGAACCATAAAGCAGACTAGTTTATGCTTATGAGGGCATGCCTAGGTTAGGTGAGGTGAGAAGACCTACTTTAAATATAGGCAACACCATTCCACAGGCAAAGGTATTAGACAGAATAAAATGGAGTAGGCAAGCTGAGCAAAGCATCCTCTCTCCTGTCTCTCTCTCTCTCTCTCTCTCTCTCTCTCTCTCTCTCTCTCTCTCTCTCTCTCTCTCTCTCTCTCTCTCTCTCTCTCTCCTGCCAGTGCAGAGGGAGTAGCTACTTCATTTCTCAAACTTTCAATCCTGAAGGATTCCCAGCTTACAACAAGGAATTTCTCAGGTCTCAATCCAGACTGGTCCTGGGCCCTGGGCCTGGAACTCTGTTTAGGGGACCATCACCCAGGTGACTGTGAGGACAATGAATTGGGGGAGATCCTGCACAAAGGCACTCGTGCTTTTGCTGCACCAACAGTGAAGTGGGTTGGAGAGACCAAACTGACTGCCAAGGGCACTGGGCTGCTGCTAGGAACATTTGCACTTACTTGAGTCTAAATCTTCTTGTCCTGAGCCCAGAGCCTTTACGACTTTGCCAAATCATACTGGAAACAGATGAAAATCCTCTTTCCACCACACCTTTTAAAGTATAACTTGTGAATCCCTTTACTTCCCCAGGAAAAACAAACTGTACAGGGGTCTTTAATATATATAAGGGGGGCTGTTTAGTTTGACAGCTGTTGAGCGAGCCATGTTATTTGAGTTCCGTGCTGTTTCTTTTGGGGTGAAACAGCTGCCTCTCATTTTGGTAGATTCCCCTTTCCTGTCTTGTGCTGTCCAGCATGAGGATTAATCTCCAGCTTTGTAGTTGATTTGTAACATTGTCTATTACATGCTCTTTTATCTATTGTGGGATGAGACTAGTCTTCCAGGTCATTTCTTCAAGCAGACACAATGGTGTTGATGTGTTGAAAAAAAAATAAAGCTAAAAGAGATATATTTTTGAGATTCAGCTTTTGACAGCAAACAGACCTACCTAAGGAATTAAGTCTTCCTGATTATTATGTAAGGACTTCTTTCCCTACATGTAAGTTACATCTGCTCACTGATGGGCTGAACTTCACCTTATTACCATTGGGAGGTAATCTTCTCTCAGTTGAGACTTAAGGCAAGAATAAGTGGCAAGGGACAGAGAATGGTAGATGACACAATGTCCTGCGTGTACTGCTCTGTAAACATACCTCTGATCGATATATTCTATCCATTTTATTCTACCCATCTTGCTAAAATGGGCAAGTATCATATACTTTGCACGTAATTATGTTGCATGCTGTAAGGAAAGATGTGATACTGGGAAACTTTGCTGTGTACACATCGTGACTTGGTCAGTAATTTCTAGGAGTGTTTATCATTAAGAACCTCAGCTACCTTTTTTTATTCATTCCCCAGCAGCTTTATATTTTAATGCATCTTTCAGTAATACTCAATTAATGGCAAATAAAATTGTAAAACATATGCTTTATTTATATTGTGCACATTCCCAGTACTAGATAGTTAGATATATCTTGCATTGACATATTGAATAGTGCTAATGTTTAATTCTATCTCTTTGACACAGTCTATTGAAACTTACCACTCTAGGATTTTTCTCTCCTCTCATGTCTTTCCTTGTCTTCCCCTCCCTCCTCCCATTCTTGTTCTCTGTTACAATTTACAGCATATTTTTATATTCTTTCCCACATCAACTCTGACCATATTGCATTATGTATTTTCTGTACATAATACAGTCTGGATTTGCTAAAACTGTTCGGTGTGCAAACATGATAATGTGAATACAATTTTAATCGAATTGCATTAGGATTCTTGATGATGAATTTTCAGATATTAAGATTGTAATGAGGCAGGACAGGTATGGGGAGCATTTTCAATAAGGCTTTCCAGTGGCTCCCAGTCACACATGGAAAATATGCATTTTCTAACATCCTGTATTATTAAAAGATTTAAAGCACAGAAAATTTGAAAAATCACTGCATACACGTTTGAAAAATTCCTCACCATTATCAAATATTTCTAAAATTTTTTAAATTACCAATTTGACTAGCCCATTTATAGATGTCATTTACAGTAAGCATAGCTATTAGCTATGCTTATTATTTATCATTATTAAACACATGTATCATAATGGCAAGACTCAACTTAATCTCAGTTATCACACACACTTTGTCTCTCATGTAAAAATGAGTTTTTGGTAAGCCAAGATGGCTGTTAGTGGCCCTAAAATGTCAAGAACAGGTAGAGGTAGGTTAATACTGAGAGTAATGAGAGCTTGGATTGCCGTCATTTAAAAGCCAATGCGGAAGAAAACAATACCCAGGCACCCTGTAATAGAGCTTGTAACCAATCTACAGAAAATCTAAGAGTTGAGGGATGACTGGGAACTACAAAGAAATATAAGGAGTTGCCCCTTTCTTAAAAAAAAAAACTGTGATGAAATAATCAAACCCATTTATCTTTACAAACACAATTCTCATAGGCATTGTAACACTTAGCCCATGGCATCTTCCCCATGATGAGCTTCCATGCATGTATCTATTCAAGGCAGTGTCAAGCACAGAGAAGGTTCAAAACACAACAAACAGAATGGATTTCTCAACCTTGCTCTTGGGAACTGTGGCACTTAGAATCTGTGGCGCTGCTCATCTGATAGTCTCATGCAGGTGCTTAGTGCCTCACGCTCTATTTTCCCTTGTTTTCTCTTCATAGCTTTACTTCATGTCAAGCCATCAGGTCCATTTGGTTGTGTATTAGTTAGGGTCCTTGTTACTATGACAAAATAAGGTGACAAGGAAGGAGGGGCGCACTCTGGCTTACACTGCAAGATTACTGTCCATCATGACAGGGAAGTCACAGCAGCAAGAGTTCATGAGGCCGCTGGTCACCGTCAAGAAGCAGAGAGAGACAATATCTGTGCTCAGCTCACAAGCTCTCGTTTTAGCAGTCTGGGATCAGCTTATGGAATGGTGCTGTCTGCCTTTGGGGTGGACTCTCCCATATCAATGAAACTAATCTAGAAACTTTCTCCCAAGCATACACGCAGATTTGTGTCTTAGGGGATTTTAGGTACTGTCAGATTGACAGTCAATAGCAACCTTCATAGCCTTGTAGCCATGTTTTCTAGTTCTCCCTATCCTGCACAAAAGATATTATGTATGTTATATATACACATATATATACTATATATACATATATATATATGATATATATATGATATATATATATATAATGTATAAATAATGTATAATGTATAATGTATAAATCCGTACCTAGCTTTTCACTGTTCTTGCTAAGCTGAAGAAAGGGGGAAGATTTACTTTTATAGGCAGCAAGCATCGTTACGGACCCCACTCACCGCGAAAACCAGCCTCCAGTTCCCACGTGCCAGCTTTACGTATCTCACTACCTCTTGCTCCTCACGCCTTGCCATCTAGCTACCCTACGCTATTCTTTCTCTGTCTTCCATTCAGTGTGTTTTAGTCATTTATACATGATTACTGTATTGCAGCATTTCCTCCTGTCCCTTTCCTCCTTCCAGTTCCTCCCATGCCAAGTCCCCATTCTCTATCAAATGTATGACCTCATCTTTAACTCTGTTGCTATATATGTATATGTAAATACAACCTACAGAAGCTATTTACTGTTCCTTTTGTGTGTATGTGTTTTTTAGCTGGGCACTTTGGATTGGATAACCTACTGAGGTTCTTGTCCCTAGAAAATATTAAATTCCCCTTTGCTCAGAACACTGATTGTCTGTAGGTCTTCATTTAGGGGTGGAGATTTATGAGATTTCCTCCATTCATATTTTCATGTCTACTCATGTTTCATGGTGCTTATCTTACCTACCACTCTCTAAAGTTCCAAGGATGGTGAAATCCAGGACGATTATGAGTATAAATATGGTACTTACATTTCTGCACATCGCTGTATGAACTCATGCATTACTCAGTGTAACATAAGCTATCTGAGTGTATAGCTCCTTTTTTTATCTTAAGAATGGAAAAGAGAAAGAGATTCTATAACATGAAAAGCTCTTCAGGCTTAGCCCTGAGATTGAAGAGGTGGGGGGGGGGATACTTGTTACATAGAAGTTTTACAACCATGGTGAAGCATTTGGTCTAGTATCAGCAGCCTTATTTCCTACATTGTGCATTTAATGCATTGAGACATCTGTTAATGAAGCACCTCTCGCTTCTGAAGTGGAGCCTGACTTGATATATGGAGCCCTGAAAGAGTCTATGTCTTAGTCATTGCTTCCTACAAATGGTGTCATCCAGTCAGGAAAACTAAAGTGACCTTCTAAGACTCAAGAAGAGACCATGTTAGATTCCAAAAGGCCCAACTCCGATGCCACGCTTCTTCTGCCTTCTAGCTACATGTGTCCAAAGGAACATTTCACCAAAGGGGTGGGAAGCGACCACACCGTCGACACGGTGCTCCCACTACAAGGTGCTATTACTCTTCCCACGTGCCCTTCACTGCGCACACTGCCAGCGCTGCCGCTCTTACCTTCCTTGAGTGAAAGTCTTCATTAGGAAGAGCCAGTACTGTCCTGTAATACCTGTTGCCTGGTCTCACAGTCTTTCAGCCAGTGTTTCCAATGCTTGCTGGAATGCCCAGGGCCCTATGGGGTAGATCTTCATGGAGTAGATACTATGAAGGAGACACAGGTATGTAAGACTCAGTATTTATCACATGGGCACTGAGACAGTGATGGAGATGAAAAGATAACTCATGCTCGTGCCCCATAAACACATACTTAGAGTTTAAAGCAATGGGTCACATCCCAAATGTGTCCAATATAAAGCAAATGCTTAGCGGTGGGGCAAACTGCTCAGTTAATAAAGCATTTGCCATAAGTCACAAGGATCTGAGTTTGTTCCCCGTCTCTACATGGAAAAAAATGAGGAAAAAAGAAAAGAAAAAGCCCTGTGTGGTGGCACAAGCTTCTTATCCCAGTGCTGCGGAAATAATGAAAAACTGGTAGATTCCTGGGACTCACTCATTGGCCAGCCAGCATAACCTAGTAGGCCAGTCTCAGGACAATGAGAGACCCTATCTGTAGAACAAAGAAGATACTGCCTAAGGAACAGCACCCAAGTTGAGGCTGATCTCTAGCTTCCTCATGTGCAAGCATGGGTGCGCGCGCGCGCGCGCGCGCACACACACACACACACACACACACACACAGAAAAAGAGAGAGAGAAGACACAGGAGGAGGGGGAGAAGGAATCAGGAGAAAGGGCTTCTAAGCGTTTTGAAGATGTGTGTTCTTCCAACAGTGAAAAGCAAGGTGAAGTTGGCATTCAAATGAAGTGGCATTAATAAACTCTTTCAAGTACAGCTCATCTTGCTTGCTTAGTAAATGTTGGTCATAAATTTCAACTGCATTTGAAGAATAATAACTTTATCACGTGTCAATAGTTCCATGATGGTGTGTGGAAGAGCTGAGCTTTGTCTGTTTCTCCTAGAACTTGTAGCAGGGTAGTCCAAGAAGTTCTGAAATTCAATCCAGGTGAGTATGAAGAGGACTAAATATAGTGCGAAATGATTGCTGATGGTTGCCTTTCTTCTAGAAGCTCTTGGTATCTCTTGATGCTCACTGAGCACACCTTTGTACATTTTCCTTGATGGTGTTTTCTATGTTCTCTTGACAAGCGCATGAGTAGGCTTTGCCACTTTCCTTTCTATCCCTTCCTGCTGGTCCTTTCCTGGTCACTGCCCTTTCCCCACAAGGATACCTAAGAATATAAGGGATCAGATGATTGTCCCATGTTCTAGAGTCCTGGGTTTTCATCGAACTGTCAGCAACCACAAAATATGGAGTCCCTTCCTTCACATATTGGCTTTTAGCCCGGAACAGCTGAGAGTTGTGAAGCCAGGGAACTACGGGAATCAAAGGGGATTATAATACAGTGCATGGACTGCTCCGGACCTACTTCAATCTGGCCCCAAGACATGGCTTGCTTGATTGTAATGGGGCATCACAAACAGTCCTCCACTAAGTGCTGGGCTTCTGTGTCAGGGAAGGTCCAGGGCAGCTGCCCAAATTGTAAAATCCACAGGACAAGTCTCCAAAAAGACTGAACCTCTGTTTGCCCTTGACTAAGTCCCACTGGTGACACAGCTTCGTCATGTCATAGGAATGGAGTCTTCTTTGGTATGCCATTCCCTACTAGCCCTAGAGCAAAGCTTTCTCCTTCATAGAGACCTTATAACTAGATCCAATTGTTGACAGCCTTACAAAGTGTAGGTGCCAGAGGATGCTGAGCAAACAGGATGTGAGGGTACAAGGTCAATTTCTGTGAACACTAGGACTATAGCAGCACTCTGCTGAATGTGGGGCTTAAAGGAAGGGAAGGGTGTTCTGGGAAAGGAGACCCAGTGCCACACAAACTGCCTTTACTTGTCCCATTAGAGCATAGTTCTATCAGAGTCTACAAAACAATGAGTAGAGTAGTCTCTGTCTTGGGACCCAGAACTGTGTGTCTGTCTGTGCTTTCTGTGTGATTTCTCATTTATCTCCACATGGTTCTGACTGACTCTAGCTGGGGTGTAAAGGTCATGTTGACATCACACACCATAGTGGGGCACATTCCATTTTTAGTTGCTAGTCAGGTGTGGCTTGCCTACTTTATTTCTTGTTTTTTGTCATTTTTGTAACATGGGCTATGCATGCAATTCTAGTGATATTAAAATAAATTAGATAAATGGTAGATAGATAGACAGACAGATAGAGCAGACTCCAGTATGTGTGCTGCTTAGAGCTAACCTTTTGTGTGTGTGTTTACAGAACCTGGATTAAGTGTCTGGAGCCATCAGAAATATCTAAATCACTGTTATTTCCCATAATTTGGTAACAACAAAACATGCCTTTTCTCACTTTCTTGAAGTATAGTCTCCTGTTGCTGCTTGTACAGGCTTGCATGGACTTCCCAGTTACCTGGGAAAGGAATAGTAATGACTCAAACATAGTCATGGCTGTTTGCATCAGCTATGAACACACTACTTAGGGCAGAGATTGATGAATGAAGCCAACTCCTTCATCCATGAACTATCCTACTTTTAGTCAACACAGACTACAAGTGATACTTGGCAAAGAAAGTATCAAGTATTCAAGTTGGATTTCTAGTTTAATTTCTACTTAGTTTTGTTATTACAGTGGGTTTTTTTTTTTTTTTGAGTTGGATGAAAAGTACTGCCATCAAATGATTATCACAGTTGACAAATAGTGAATGTGTTTGACATTCTGCTACCTTTTTAGTGGCTGTTACCTTTCAGACTAAAATAGGAGAGTCGTTTGATCTAAGGTCCCATATAATTAAGTGATTGTGGGAAATGATAGGTGGAGATATGGATAGATGTCTTTGGTCCTTATCGATTAGTATAGATTGGGATTGTAATCTAGAAGTTCATCATAACCAGCTCTTCACATCTATAAATAAAGTAACTTAGCAAGACAAATAGTACTCAAGCCCAGGATTCAGTTTCCAGACCAACATCATGAAGTAATCTTGTTTTGGTTATTACCCAAAATGTGTCCTGAGGCACATGTTAACATGTTAGAAGAAAATGTATCACACAAACTATTGGGAATGACCCTGAATGTCCAGAGTCAGGGCCTGTTATTGCTCTTTCACAGTTCAGAGATAAAAAGAGGGGTCCTTCAAGAAACACTATAGTGAGCTGTGTAAAATTCATGAATGTATGATTTCATTGATTTGAATATAATTGTGAAAATAGATGATAAAAATAATCTCAGATACTACATTTCCAATTTGGCAATGGATGATCTCTGAGTTTTTAAATGTCTTTAAAATGCAACTTGTGAAACTGCCAACTCTAGTCTCCTTAGTCCATTACACTCCAGAATGACAATTCTTTAAACATCTCCAGACTCAGAAATTAAATTAATTAATTAGTTAATATATTGGGTTTTAGTTGGTGGGCTAAGATTATATAATATATGTGCTATATAGATATATATATAGAGAGATCTATATGTATCTATAGCTACACACACACACACACACACACACACACACACACACACACACATTCTTTTCTTCTGGTCAGAAAGGATATCAGGATCAAGTGGTGGGTATGACTCATTCAGCTAACCATCTAGTCAATAGATGACTATAAGCAAACTATGCCTAGCTCTGTGGCAAACACTCAGAAGCAAAGGGTGCTATGATAACAGACATAAAGAGCTGTTAATCTTTACTTGGAAGGACAAACATATAAAAACACATTAAAATAGTAACAAATAGGTGATGGCACAAATGTTTATCTTCGGTTCTTAATGAAAACCAGGTGGTAGATACATGTGATAAGTAATAAAGAACCATGAAGAACTCAGAGAAAGCTTAGGGTGTGCACCAAAACTGGGCTTCACTTGAGTAGAATCAGTTGAAAGCCAGAAAGAGAGGGCCTTGGGAAGAATGGAGCACAGCCAACTGTTGCCCCTTCCCTTTCCATGGGTCACGCACATCCTTCCCTCAATCTATCTGTTCTGATGAGGATGAGTGAGGATGTCAAGTCCATATCGCCTCGCTAGCAAATACCAATTGCAGCCCAGTGTAGCCCTAGAGGATTCCAAGACAGCCACATTAGCACCCTTCTCCGTTCTGAATCATCCTGCAAGTGATAGACCCCTGAGTCCAGACAGCTGACTTTCCCCTTCATGTTTGTTTTCATTTTCTGATTTCCACTTTCCAGGTTAGCTCAATTACTCAGAGTCAGAGTCATAGATCAGTGAGGAAAAATTCCTTGAACTTCACAAACGCTTGATGCTACAAATGTCCCTTCTCTCAGTCTACAAATATTTACTGGGTTCTCCTTAAGCACTTCCGTGTCCTAAGCATCATGTAAATAACACTGCTGTCTAAGTCGTTATGGAATCTTGGGCTAAACAGGACCTCCTAACACCATGACGTGACCTTGTCCTACTGGAAAATGCAGAATAAAGTTGATAGACCACCTGATGCAGAGTATTTGTGGCTACTCAAAATAATAAGGCTGAATGAGACTTAAACCACATCATCATAGCTATGTGTAATGCCCGACTTTGTCATTCATTTCTGAACCCTGAGACAAGTCATTAGTTTCGAGTACAAAATGGAACTGACAGTCTCCTCCCTTATCAGTTTCATGTGGTGTCTTGGAAGGCACAAGAGATAATGATTCTAAATGCTCCAGAAAGTCTAACCCACTCCAGGTCTGGCGACACACACTTGGTAACTAAACCGGCTTTCTGTTTCACAGACCTCATTCATTTATGGATACTCACGAGTCCTTGACTTCACTCTGCCATATTGATAGACTTTCAAGAGCTCAATTAGACAAAGAAACAGATAGACACACACACACACAAAGAATATTTGATGCCCGGCATTGGTGATGCAGCCTTTAACCCAGCACTCGGGAGGCAGAGGCAGGCGATCTCTGTGAGTTCGAGGCCAACCTGGTCTACAGAGCTAGTTCCAGGACAGGCTCCAAAGCAATAAAGAGAAACCCTGTCTCAAAAAATAGCAGCAACAAAGAACATTTGCTGGTTTGGAGTTGGCTCCATTTTTCCAAGGACCCCTGGAGTATCCCTTGAACATTAGTTATTATTTTTAATATACTCAAAGCAGGGGAGCATAGGCTAGGATTTGGAAGATGGTTATGCTGCCACCCTCTTCTCACTGGGCTTCAGCTTCCTTATTCAGAAAATAAAAAAGTAATTGGAATTCCTTTGTGGCTTTTGCATAGTGGAGTTTTCTGTGTAGTTACTGCCCAGTGTGAGGTGCAGGGTATTTGAGAGTATTTCTAGCTCTCTGATTCTCGAACTACTCATCTTGCATTTTCTTTGCTTATGTTCTAACTGTGACTTCATTGAACCCAAAAATCATATTGCAGGCCAAATGATATATACATGCCTGACTTTATTATTCTCTGACCCAGTTAATGGATAGATCGTCTTCAATCCTTACATCCAGTCATGGGTTTAGGGGACAGAGATGGTCAGTCATCTCTCATTCTGTCATCCCCCGCAACAGAATAGGTTCCCTCTTCAGTTTGTCTCAAGCCTCCATCATCTGAATCCATCCATCACAACCAAGACTGTGAGCTGGTGCAGGATTCTGGGTTCTCTAGCTCTGAACTCAAAGCCAGTGCATGGGATTGTCCCACATAACCCTGTTTCAAATGGAGAAGTCTGCTTTAGGACTCCATGAGACCCCAATGTGGAGAGGAAGTGTCAAAGAATAGACAGCCTGGAACACACCAGCTGCGGGTGCAGTAGACTTGTGTCTCACCTAATCTCCAGCCCAAGCACATGCCCTTACATGGACTGGAGCACCATGGACCGCCCGAGCTATCTGCCCTCTGTTTGTGCTTTGGAAGACTTAGCAGAGACGATTAGATTTGCGAAAGTCAAAATCCCTCTCAGACTGCTGAGCCATCTATACCTCTCAATAAACAGTTGTCAGAGAATTTGATTAAATGAACACACATACAATCTACTTCAAAAGAGTAATCCCCATAATCAGGGTTTACATTTGGGGCCAGCTTTATTTTTCTAGTTCCAGTTCCCAGGGACATACACTTACAAAGTCGGGTCACTGGAATAGGACTGGAGTCTCAGCCTGATGAAGAGGGGCCCAGGCAGGCTCAGCTGGAGTGACCTGGAACTCTGTTCCCATTGTAACCCTTCTCTATGAAAAGCTGTCCAGCAATGGCCCAGTTGACATGAATTCTGACAGGATGGGTCCCACTGAGAAACCCATTTGACTAGGAGGTAGGGGACATAGGATCTGCCCCAGTTGACTACAAGCAAGCCAGGGGGCTTCTGAGAATGAAGGTGATTGATTGCTTTGATAGGAGATGACACACCCTTTATCATTCCAGATGTAAAACGGAGGTGATGGGTCATGCTCCAAGGCGCCGAGGAAAAGACTCGGGTAAAGGTAGAAGTTGCAAGATTTCAAGCTGTGAATAATTTTCATCCCAGACATTTTTCTCAGCTCTGCTTAATAGTTAGAATAGAAAAATAAAACAAAACAAAAACAAGACAAAAAAGGGAAAATAAAGATTCGGATAAGGACATTTGATTATGTAACGTAGCTAAGGGCATTAGAATCTGTGTTCTAGTTATCGTCTCTAAGCTGGGTTGTCTATCTTTCCTTCCCCACCACTGGGCTGTACCTCATAAGTGACCCCAGTAAACCCTGAGTGCAGACCTCACTTCTAAGAGCAGTTCACTGCATGTCTATTTGTGAAAGGCTATAGCCATCGTATACATCAGCCACACACTGGATTCTTCTGGCAATAAAGCAAGAGTGTAACCAGCATGCTTATTCCAGTAATCCTTTCCACACCTGCTATTTATTTCATGTGCTAGTCCCTGCTCAGCTTACAGCTCCACAGAGGCAGAACTATGCCCATCCCATCCTCAATGGTGAACCCAACATCTACCCCCATGTTTTAATACACAACACCCAGCAAATTTATATTGAACAAAAGTGAGACATGCCAAGGGAATTCAGGGCTTACCCACAGCATTCTGAGTCTTCAGATACTCATTACTTAGAGAAGTAAGAGTTAATTTAATTGAATATATGCTTAAATATTACAGGTTCAGAATAAATATATATGACCAGCATTTCTAAATCAAATCTTTCCATCTTTAAATTTAACTCTCTATACAATTTGAATGTTTTCTTTATATTGAATATCATTTGATTAATGTTAATCTGTATACTTATACTACATGTAAAAAACATGTATTTGATTTGTATTGATAGGCTTATATATGTATTAGAATACACATAGGGATAGCAAATACATAGATACACTTTCAGATTTTTGCTTTTTTTTTCTTATCTATTTTCTGTTCAATATAATGTAGGTTTACCGATATAAATGATGTTGATTTGTTCACTACTTACATTAATACATTTATTGTTGCTATAGCAAAATAACCAAGACTGGGTAATTTGTAATAAACAGAAATGTATGTCTCACAATCTGGTAATCTCAAGATTAAAATGCAAGAGGTTAAGACTTTGTGTTTCTGCTCCCAAGATAGCTCTTTTAACACAGTACCCTCCAGATATGCCAAAAGAAAGTGCGAAAACAAACTCACTCCTGTAGCCTTGTATATAGGAGTGATAATCCAAGTATAGCTGTAGCATGGATTAGATTATGTTTCCTAATCCATCACAGCGGACATTACATGACTAACATGTTTACAGGGACAGAAATACTCTGGCTATAGTACTACTCATTCCTGCAACAAAAAATGTGCGTTGGTGTTTAATTATTGCTCAACAACATTAGGTGAACGAGTGAGTAAGAGAATGGTTATTAAGGAAAGCAGACTTGAGTTGGATCTTGTAACTGATATAATTTAACCAAGACTTGCAGAATGAGAATATTGTGAGCATTGGAATGAGATGAGACAGAAAGAGATGAGAACCAGGATTCAATGGTTTAGCAATATTCTCTGTGCATATGTATTATCATATGGGTTGCTGTCAGACGTTAGTGGTTGCCCATATGGTTCTGAGTCTCTGAGAGTAGGGACAATGATAGCCCCTGTGGATTGTGTTTAAGCCCTCAAAGATAGCATACACTAAACTGAAAATCAAGGAGAATGCTTTCTACTCTGATGCCCCAGAACTTACATGTTACTTAAGAATATAGTGATAGATTGGAAACAACTTCCCAGCATCAGGGTAGTCACCTTAGCACTTTGCAAATGACTTCCTTATCCAGCCATAGGTCTTCACCTTCCGCTTTGTTCTCACAGCTACTAGAATCTTAGTGGCAATTACTGGGGGATGCGTGTGGAAGTCGTGGTGTACTAGCAATTCTGACGTAAGAGCTTCATTGTTGTTCTATCATTGACCAGCTGGACCGATGCCCTGTTTTACAATTTCCTTTCTCACAGGAGTACCTCATTGGGCTACATCCACTTTAAGACACCTTGGTTTTCAAGTCAATTATCTCATTCTACTATTGGCAACCCTTGTTATATACATGAGGCCATTTTAAAAGTCTACTTACAGTTCAGTTGTGAAGAACCTTCCTGCTCTTAGGTTGCTCAGCCAATGCTACAAAACTTCACAGAAGAATGAAACAGTAGTAATTTTCTATTAAGAGTCTAGAAACTTGGTGTGTCAGGGGCTGAACTCATTTGGACTTAGCCCAGTAACCTTAATAGAGGGCCAAACACTTCTCTCTTTGCCTGACCTGATGCTCTGGAGGCATCAGGTATTAGACTGGCCACACTAGAGCCAGAATGGGACACGTAGAGCTCTTCAAAACTAAGGTCAATGAATAAGTCTACAGCTAGAAGATGAAATTGCTAATGAAGGCATTAATGTTTCAAAAATGTCTCTATAGGTTTTGAGTCACTGTGTTATGCATAAGGAAACCTTTCTTAAGTTGGTAAGAGATTGTCTCAAGAGATCTGTAATTCAATAGGCCTAATGGCAGCAAGTATCCCCCCTGCAAATCTGGCTATGCTAAACCCTATAGGGTCCCAGGGTGTGGAATAACAAATGATTGCATGAAACTTTATGGAAAAGGTAGCATCAGAGCTGACAGAATGGACATAGAAATATAGAAGCAAGAGTAACAACAACAATCCCCGGTTACCATGAAGGGGGTAACTAATGTCATTGATATTGAAAAAATGTCATTATATCCTTTGTAACACTGAGATGTGACAATGACACATACACATCTACAGACATCAGATTATAAGGACTGATTGGCCAGACTGAGAAATTCAAAAGCTATTCACAACTGAACAAAAGACTTACAAGGATTAGATGGGTCAAAACATCCCTTTCCTTGTATTTCCATGTAAAATCAAATACAAGAGGCTCAATGTGGTTTCCCATCTCTATGTTCTCATGGAGTAACAGAATATTGAGCATGCATGTGATATATAGGGTCCTTATTCTTTCGTCACTATACCCCTATTTAAGGCATTTTAGTCTATTTTTATACATGAGCAAATGGAGACTTGCCCCCAAACCCTAAATGCAGTGATTATAAAGTCAGAACAAGAGACTCTCAGAAGTCCACCTGCAGAATTACAAAACCAGTGATTCTTCTAACAGAAAGTCCTTGAAACTCTGTCTGTGATCCTCACTGAGGTCCTAGGAAAGGAGATATTTTCTGTTCTGTCAAATATTACCAAGTGAGCTCCAGCCATTGTTGGAATGTAAAGTGTTGCTCTTGCAAATTATCTTTATAAAGAGCTAGTATAATTATCACCTCCCCCTACAAGGCAGTGGGGTTAGAATCTGAGCTTTGTGTGTCCCAGTTAAAAACCTCTTTTCTCCAGTTCTCTGGAGCAGCTGTTGTAGGGACCAATCCTCCATTTTAATGACAGTGTTTCCCTTGCCTAGCTGAATTGAACCCTAGTGAGCAGACACATGGCATGGGAGGCCCTCATCTCTGGGTGAAGTGTCTCTCTCTTCTTTAAAACTGACAGAATACATGGCAAGGAAATCGAATTGCATGCCACATGTTCTAACATAGGATGTTGTCAGTTATAAAACATTAGGTAACCCCAGACATATTACAACAGATACTTTGAGTGGCTGCTGTATCCTCCGAGAGATGAGGAGAGCATCAGGGACCTCTCCTAGCGATAGCTCACAAGTTCTCCATCAAACCATGCATTACCCCAGCGTTTAAAAGAGTCACTTATATACTCCCCATTGGTCAGCTCCCATGTTGGCCAGTTCATAACAAGGAATTGTGGTGTCATAATATTACAGATTCCTAAGATCCATTGATATCTTGGCCTTCTTGTGGTTTTTATGTGAAGAAACAGAGGTAAAGATGTAAGTGACTAAAGATCAGAATAGGACATGCTAGGTATCAAGTCTTTTTGTAACATTAACCACTTTGCTTGTGAGTAATGTGGCTGAGCACTTGCAAGGCAGAGGACATTATTTCTATCTATGAAACTAATGTCTGAGAGTTTAGTGTGTCGAAATTTGGATTGTGCTCTGATTCACAAGCAGTATTCTGGATACTGTTGATTGTTGTTGTTGTTGTTGGTGGTGGTGGTGATGGTATGTGTGTGTGCGTGTGTATGTAGCATGAACACATAATCACATGGCCATTCACTTGGGCTACATATGTCCTGATCTTTTTCTTTAAAGTAATGATCTCCAGTGCCTAGCATATGTTTTCATGAGCCAGCTGAGAAGTTTGGGTCACTATATACAAAGGCAGAGATGAACTTTTTAACAAACCATTGACCATGGTATGTTCCAGTTTTCAAAACTGAATCAGATTATCTTAATACATTTTCATCTATGGGCATGCTTGCATCTTTTATCTTGAATAGACACAACTTTGAAGAATTTGTTATTATCACAGATAAAATATCAAGTGAGTTATTAGTGTGTTCTCCATGACACCCTAATGCTACCTGGAAGAGGCCCTGCAATCTGAAAGATACAAGTACTCTTAAAGAAGTTAGGATGGCGTGGTGGCAGTTTGAGGGTTAAAGAAATGGAATGCATTTGTAGAAGTTTCATGGCTACAAGAAAGGTCTCTGATTTTTACTTCTTTTGCCAAGTTTTATGCTTTTCAGGAAATCCCTGAAGCCTGTTCTTTATTTGGTTTCAGACAGACACAACAGGAAAACATCTGGATTGCCCAGTTATATATGTGGGACCCTTGGGACTATAGCTTTCTCTCAGGTTGTAGTAGAGGGCAACTGGCAGTTAGTTCATAAATGATGCCAGGATGGGGGCTAGGTACCCCTGCATCTGGTTCCCCAGGCTCCCATCACCCTGTCCTTTTCATTGATAAACAGGCTGTGGGATCCTTGAGTCAAATGTCACCATAGGGCTTTTGTATAGAACTGGCTCAGAGAAGCCCAATTTAAAAAAAAAAATGGCTAGAGAGAAAAATAACCTCATCTGTATTTAGGGTTATTATTCCAAAGTTCGTCCCCTCTCCTTCTTCCTATGGTAAGAATTCTCACATCCTAGAGTTTACAGTTAGGGAGCTGAGGTGAGCATTGACAACCCCTATTGTTTGTCTGCGGGGAAACTGAGGCCCAGAGGAATGGCGCAGGTACCAAATATCAGGATGCCAACATTTACCCTACCTAGTGCTTGCAAGTAGTATCCATTGCTTTTGTGTCCCAGGAGCATAATTCCAACTTAACAGGACATAGCTTCATTTAGAAGAAACTCGGAGATGCGCTACAGGCTCTAGGGATGTCTCAGTGCCCACTCCGATTATTGAGAAAGAAACCAACTCCCAAAATGCATCAGTCACCCACTCTAGAGAAAACAGACTCGCATAGGCATCTCCTTAGGAAATAACCCTCTTGTGGAACACCAGACACGTTCCCATGTGGTTAAGAACATAGTTAGCTCTCAGAGGATGTGGACTGAAGATCTGGACGGCAGTTCAGAGGGAGGCATGCCCAACGTGGCAACCCCATATGGGATACCAAGCTCATGCCTCTCCCCTCATCAGTTTGTGTTATGTTTCTTGCCTTTAAAAAAAAATCCACCAGGCTAGCTAAACTTTCCAGGATGTCTGTTTAATGCCTGGGACAGTGGCTACTCCAGTCCCACTAAGCCTTCATCTTTTTAACTACAGAGCACAAGCTGTGGAGTGCCCAGGAGGCATTATCCATAAAACAGAGAGACAATTTTTAGTTCCAGCACAAAACCCTTACTCCCCCAACCCACATGTAATAAAATACTTGGGAATCACTTTCACTTCTCAGTATAAATACAGGGTTGCAATGGCGGGAAATGGGGCTGGGGGAGAAAGGGCAGGCTGTAGCCTGCACAGAATGTGGCAGAATTCAGTCTCCGCCAGCCGCCTCACCTCTAGAAAAAAAAAAAAAAAAAAAAAAAAAAAAAAAAAAAAAAAAAAAGAAGCTGAGTAGGCGGGCTGTTTTTATGATGGGAGAAATGCCTGTTTTTATAGCACACTAAATAAAACCTGCTTTTGGAGCTAGAAGTTTATTGCCAGAGTGGGGAGGGATGTTGTTTTTCTTTTCTCTTCTTTACCTTTCTGTTCCTGTCCCCCTATCAGCTGAAACCAGGAACGTGGGGTGGTGAGGTTCCAGAAGTCCAAAAACAGTCTATAGAAATAATAGAATCTAAAGATGAAACCAGAACACTCTGTAATTTATCTCTACATCCCATGCTGGTTTTACAAGAACTATATTCGGTGTTTTCAGCTTCCCCGGGTCGTTAGAAGAGTTCTCACGAAGCAATAACAAACAGCGGTAACCTGCATTTATATAGTATTTAATGGTTTCCAAAATGTTTTCACATCCATTCGGTCTCCAGAGCAGCTCGGAGGATGTCCAGGCATGTCCAGATAATCATTCCGGTGTGATGGGAAGAGAGGTTAAGTAAAACCACCCCAAGGTCACCTTACCTTAGGTGAGATCTGAATGACCAAATACGGGCAAGCTGTATTAGACCTTTACCCTGGGAGTGGGGAGCTGGTTGGGGGAAGCAGAGTAAGGATGGGTAATGTAACGCTGAGAACATACTCTGAATGCACAGTTGGGAGCTTTACCTGGAGCTAGTCTGATGGACCTTTGACTTTGGAAGTGTTATGTTTTGTGTGAAATCAATGAAGACCAAGAAAAAAAGATCTCAAATATTGTCTGAGATTTTTCTCACTTATTAATGCCCTCTCCTTCCTCAGGACGTGCTAGGACGTAGTGTTTCTGGATCTGGCATGAAGTGGCCTTCTTGTGTGGCTGAGTGGTCTCTCTAAGGCTGTCCTGGTTCCCCAGAGCTCTGTCTCTGATGGGTGCCAGGAATTTCTGAGAGTTAACCCCCAGGAGCCTCTATGGGGCACCCCAGGGTATCTGTTACCTGAGCTACTATTGAAGGGGCAGGTGACTTGAAAGCAGCCTGCATGGAGAGTAGGGCCAAGTGATAGGGCTGGGTTCTATAGTTTTCAAAGATTGGTGAGAGGGGCCGGGGCAAATCCTGAAAACCAAAATAGTGCAGCTCAGCAGATGCCAACTACCCCAGTGCTGTGTGCACCTCACCCTTTGTATGAGGATGCACTGCCTAGTAAAGTGGCAGGCAATTTGGGATGGGTTGGTACTGTAGCCCAGATCACCAGAATAAGTCCGAGTGACTTGTTGTAAGATTTCACAGTTTTCCACATTGAATCTGCAGAATGGTTTCATTCCCATCCACTTACTGGGTGATTTTAACACTAACAGTCAGTCAGACCTGTCATGCAAGGGCCAGCCGGTATTCTTTCAGCCCACATCCAAGCTTCTAGTCATCCATCCATGATGCCCAATCCCCACAGGCAAGCAAGTCACTTGTCCATTCTGGCTTGGACACTCTTTCCACATCCTCTTCTGCCAGGTTCCCTGAGCTTGGAGGAGAAGGATTTGATGGCTACGTCCCACTTAGAACCCGAGTGTTCCAAGTCTCTCACTCTCTGTATATTGTTCAGTTGTGGGTATCTGAATGTGTTTTTCTCTACCGCAGGAGGAAGCTTCTCTGATGGTGGCTAAACAAGGTGTTATGAGTATAGCAGAATATCATCAGAAGTCAGGCATTTTATTCTGTTTTATTTATTTATTTGTTTCTCTCTTTAACTCCCTTTCTTTGATTCTCTCCTTCCTTCCTTCCTTCCTTTATTTCAGACCAGTAGTATTTGGTTTCCATGTAGGTTTCTGGGCAATCTATTCTTGGTTCTTGATTACTGAAGTAGTATTGGGTATGCATTCCATCTTGTGGAGTGGGCCTAAGTCAAATTGGACTTTGGTTGTTTACCCCCACAAGCTTTATAACACTATTGAACTGGTTTGATCTTGTGCAGGTCTTGCACAGGCAACAACAGATGCTGTGAACTCATGAGGGCATTGCCCTTGCCACATGTCAGGAAGACACTATTTTGCTGTGGTAATCCTCTACTTCTGATTCTTAACAATCTTTCCATTTATTCACCAATGGTCACAGTGTGTGTGTGTGTGTGTGTGTGTGTGTGTGTGTGTGTGTGTGTGTGATATAGAAGTGTAATTCAGGCTGAGCACTGCACATTTATTCTCTGTAATTTGACCAGTGGTGACTTTCACCATGAACTAACATCCACTGCACAAAGTAACTTTTTTATGTCTGAGACCTACACTAATCTCTGGGTATAGAGATATGAACTTGGACAACAATTTGCTACTATGTCTGTTTTGCAGAATAGTCATAGTAAGATTACCCATGGGGCCTGTGAGCTCTGTCTATCAATGGGCTCTTGGCCATTGGCATGTGTGTCTTCCTGAGAAATACTTACATCCCAGCAGGAAGTAATCAGTTATCCTCCACATTTGTGCCACACCCATGGGTGTACCTTGCCATACTGGTTATTATTGCTGCTCACATAATTTCTAGATGGATAAACCTGTTGATTTTTTTCTCCTTAGCTGCTCATATAAGCCCTTTGTAGTACTGTGTGAGCAGTAACCAGCAGGGAAGACGCTTCTTAGTGAGCACCAATTTGTTTTATCTATATCTTGTGATCAATACTGTGTAGTGTCTTCAGCAATTGGGTGTTATCATCAAATTCTGGTGCATGGCCAAGAGTAATGGTAATATCCTGTTATTTGGTGAGGGTGTGTTTCTGGGACACCTCTGACCAGCAACTCCAGGGGTATACCACAGCTGGCACTGGCTTTTTATTTGACAGACTGTATCCTTTGGGAAAACTACCATCCGCTGTATGGGATAACTCCAACTGAAATATGTACTATGACCAAAGAGCTTACAAACAACTAGATTTCAGTATGACTTTTGCAAACATCGTCAGTATTATCCGTTACCCTACCCGCTCATCTGCCAAGACTCTTTATTTAGGTCACATAATTAAAAACCCAACTATATTGTCTAATAATAGAATAAAATATGCCCAGATCAATGGGACCTAAAATCTGCTTAAAACAGAGATGGAAATGGATCTCCCTCCATAGTGCTCACCCCTTGGCCACCCTCAATTTTGGAATATTAGTTGCCCCTACTTACCATAACTGCCCATGGGCAGAGAACCTTCAGCTCAAGAGAAGACGGCACTGTCTGGAGCTAGAGAGATGCCGCAGTGGTTAAGAGCACTGGCTGCTTTTGCAGAGGACCCATGTGTGCTTCGCAGCACCTACATGGTGCCTCACAACCGTCTATAACTCCAGTTCCAGAGGATCAGACACTCTCTTCTGGCCTCCATGGGCACCAGGCAGGCACAAAGTACACATACCCACACACATGAGCAATGTACTCATACACATACAATAAAATAAATAAGTCTCTTAAAAGAAAGAGAGAATGAAAGAAAGAAATAGAAAGAGGGAGGGAGGGAGGGAGGGCTAGCAAGTGGATAAACGTGCATTCTTGCAGGTGTGAGCTCCATCCTGTCTTATATTATCAGGTAGCTTTCATGAGGCTGTGGAGAAGGATCTTGAGTTTTGAATACTAAGTTAAGGGTATGAGGTGTATTGTAATGCCTGTTATGCATGAGATAGTAGGAAGCTCTACCATGACAAAAGATACCATTACAAATTTCTGGGTGAGAGACCAAAAAGTTCATTCTGTTCAAAGTACATCTACACACAGACACACACGCACGCACATATGCAAGCACGCTCACACGCATGAACGCACTCACATGCTCACACGCATATACACACACACCCTGCCCCCATTGCTTGCAGCCTCTCTGTTATTTCAAGAGTCTCAAAAGTTTTGACTCAAATCAGCTGCTTGAGAAAAGAGTGGCATATGGCAAGTAGTGGTCCTTTGGTAGAAATATGGAATCTTAGCCCCACCCTAGACTATCAGAATCTGAGTCCAAGTTTTAAGAGAGTCCAGAGGTGAATCCCAGAACTCCAAGCAGTTGGTGATGAGGGGCTGTGAACTGCAGTCCGCCCTCTCCTCTACTCTGTGTCCCGCTCTGTGCCCTTCCATAATTGAGGTAGAACAGAGGAGACAGTGAACTGTCCTTATAGTATAAATGGTCGCTTGGCGTCCTATGCATTTTGAGCCGTTGTCATCAACCTCCAATTTGCGCTGACAGGGAAAGGAACTGGGGTTACTTGGGATGGCTGTGACGGGGTGAGGGGAGGGGGCACTATGTTAGGGACCCACAGTCCAGGACTCTCTCAATCTTACTGTTGTCATCTCAACGATGTGCCCTGCATCGTGTCCCTATCAGCATCTCTCCTCTGTAGAGGGCAACAGAGAGTGGCTCCGTCCCTCCTGAGAAAGTCCTCATAGGTCTCTGAATGTGGCTGTCCCTGAAGTCTCAGACCGACGTTATTAATTTTTTAAAACAAACTTCCTGATTGAGGTTCTGGCTGCCTCTAAATTGTCTCTACAATGAGACTGTGTACTAATTAACCCATAGAAACAATCAATGATGTACCTTTTTCAAGTTTCAGAGTGATTAGAATATGAAAATGAAGAGCACAATGGTGCAGATGTTTTAAAATCACAGCAGACAGCAATTAGTGACAGGGGAACCAGCTGCTTATCTCTCCAGATAAAGCCTCTTAATAGGGAATTACACTGGAGGCGTCATTACCCAGATGGATCACACATGATTTACTGAGGAGGCGGGGCAGCGCTAACTCTGATTTGTGAGCCAGGTTCTTGTCAAGCTAACATGCTTACCTTCAGAAAGGCGAACTGGTAGTGGTGGAGGTAGCCTTTACCCTGACACCTATTAGCCTGAGTCAGAGTGGATGCACAGGAACAAAACACCCTGCAGAAAACCACAAGCACCTGTCTTTTAGAGTCAGGCTCTATTGTTGAGGGATGAACTTCAACTGCCTCTGAGTATTGGGAAAGATGAGCACCCGGTGAAGGGGGAAATGGTTAGTTTCAGGCTAGAGTAGAAAACCACTGGAAAGAAAGGTTTCTGCTTCCCTGCTAAGAGACTCTGTGTGTGTCTGTGTGTGTGTGTGTGAGAGAGAGAGAGAGATGGGGGGGAGGGGGGGAGGGGGGCTGGGTGGAGGTGGAGTGATTCATCCTATTTGTCTACTATATCTCTTCTTGGTTCCTTTTATTAGTGACTCTCATTTGTATTCATGTTAATGGGCATCTGAGCTGTCCTGGGCTCTAAGAACTCTGAATAACCCACTATGGCATTTTATAAAAGTCTATTTATAGATACTTGTTTTGGTCTCTCAGGTAAATAATTGGAGTGGAATTGTTGGGTCATGAGGTAAATTTAGACTTGACAGAAATTGCCAGAACGTTTTCCAGTGTTTCCACCCTTTAACACTCTTCCCTCAAGCAACGGCTGAAAGTGTCAAGTGGTTCACCTCCTTGCCTACATTTGCTGTTTGTCCTTTCCATCCCCAGGGAACAAGTGGGCATCTTTCTGTGGTGTTGTCATTTCCCTGACAGCCAATAATGTTGAGAACATAAGTGTGAATTCACTGGTCACTCCTCCTAATTTCATTACCCAAAATATTTCAATGAAAGTATTTTGCAGTTACGGGGTAATGCAGAATTTGTTGATATGCTAATTAGTTCTTATATACAGTCTTCATTTTGCATAGATGAGAAGTCAGACTTCCTAACCTTTCCTCTACTTTGCTACAACTTGCCTAATTTATGGATATGTCTGCTTTTAAATTTTTTGGCAAGTCTTTGGGGTTTTTTTTTTTTTTTAGCAATCTCTTTACAATATGCTTGGCTATGATTTCTGTTTGTGTTATTTTGCCTCTGATTTTTGACCTTTTGACCTTTGCATGCACTATCCCTTCTCTGTTCTCCTTCTGGTAGTCTAAGTATGTTCCATCTCTCCGTGTGGCTAAAGTGCTGGATTGAAGCACTGATGTTTTGTTTCCCCCAGTTTTCAGTGACTTCTTCCTTGAATTCCTTGAATGATTTCTCCTGTGTTATTTTCATACGGACTAGCCATCCATAGAGCTCTGGAAGCTCCTACTTGACATTTTCATTGAGGTACAGAGTTGACTCTTGCTATTTTAGTGTTCCTGTGATTGCTATGCTACGACTTCCCATCAGGTCATCAGTGATCATTTCTTTAAATAGTTAGACATTCCCAGGATGGTTATTTTGATCTAGTTTTTTTTTCCCCTAATTGTAGGACGATTTTGCTTACCTCCTTGCTTCCTTAATAGTGTGTGTGCACATGTGTGCTTGCATGCCTGCCTCTGTGTGTATGTGTGTGCACATGTGTGCATGAATGCCTGCCTCTGTGTGTGTGTGTGTGTGTGTGTGTGTGTGTGTGTGTATGTGTGCACACGTGCATGTGCAGGTCCCTGTTAGAAGCTAGAGGTGGTATCAATCTTTATCATGCCTTACCATTCCCTTGAGAGAATGTCCTTCAGTGAGTCTAGAGTTAGTCTGGTAGCCAGTGAGGCAGTAATCTGCTTGTCTCTGCTCACACAGTTCTGGACTTAAGGGTGGGCATGGTCATATCCATTGTTTTATGTGGGTGCTGGAGATTTGAACCTGGTCCCCATGATTGTGATTGCAAGTATGCTTACCCGATGAGCTACCACCAATGCACTGTTTACTGATTCCCTATTGTGTCTTAGATATTGTATGCATTCTATGCATGCAGAGTCAACATTGCGGTTTTTCTCTAAAGAGTTTCAACTTTTGTTCTTGTGGGCAGATAAATCAGGGTCCTGTTTATAATCTTTCTTAGAATTTCTTAAGGAGAAACTAGAGTTAGTGCAGTTATGAAGAGTATCATTCTGAAGTTATAAATAGAAAATATGGTTATTCCATTAAAGCCTCCCCACCAGCTGGTAAGAAGTTCAGCATTGCCCCCATATTGTATAATTTTGGGACTTCATATTCAACTTTATCTGATCATTTCATTTTGAGTTCTTTTCCTCAAGTGTGAATTAAAGTTTGTCTAGAGACCTAAGCTAAATCCTAGTAAGGTTTATAGAATTCCTATCTATATAGTCTCCTCCTGGGTGCCTAACTCCTCAAAGTTCTGTTCCCTCATGAGTCTCAAAGTCCATCCTGCTCTTCTGTTCCTTCTCTGTAGTCCAAGAGGTTTAAAGTATCTCCATTCTCATTATTTCTGATACTGTCCTTCTGGCTTTTGATGGTTGAGCTCAGCCAACAGGACATATTGCCTCTGAAATTATACACACACTTACACACACACACACACACACAGAGAGAGAGAGAGAGAGAGAGAGAGAGAGAGGAATGCACATAATGTGTATAATGATAATTTAAAAATAGGTCATTAGGTCATGAATTTGGAAAGGAGTTGGGGGAGCAGGAGGAGTTGGAGTTGGGAGGGGTAGAGAGAGGAGTAGAAATTATATAAACATAGTAGGCATGTAGGAAATTCTTTACAAAATGTAAAAAATGCATATATTATAAGAAGAGTTCTTTAAATACCCTGTGTCCCATGGAACCAGCAAATGCCGAAGTCATGATTCAAATAGGGCACTCAGTGACATCTGTCTGTATCTACCATTAGCAAGTGCAGAACGGGGTTTGTAGCAAGTTCTAAGAAGCCAACCAGCTGATACCTTTCATGTTCATGAAGCTCAGTGGCTCGGCTTTGGGGCTGGGGGGGGGAGTGGTGTGCGTGCGTGCGTGCGTGCGTGCGTGCGTGCCTGTGTGCGTGTGTGTGTGTGTGTGTGTGTGTGTGTGTGTGTGTGTGTGTGTAGTGGGTATTTCCAGATCCACTGGATACAGTTCAAAAATGTTTTGGAAAAATCTAGGACTTCGTGAATCACGTTTAAAACCACTGGGATAGATTCTCCTGGAAATCTTTGAGTCTCCCTGGTGCCTAAACCAGGCGCTGCCTTTGATATAATCCAGGGTTCTGAACTTGGTCTGCTCAGCGGGGTTGCCTGAAAGCTTTGAAGGAAGTGCTGATGATTCAGGCTTACAACCAGAATGCTGGCATAATTGCTCTGTGTAGATCCCAGGTATGTTCTTTCTAGCAAGTTTTCCTGCGTGATTTTAGCGTATCGCTAAAGTCAGACACTTTCGATCTAAGCAGACAGTTTGTGGTTCGATTCCTCATCTCCTCACTCAGCTCCTGCTCAAGGTTAAGCACTTGCTTCTATCCCCAGAGATGGAAAATCTGGGCTCCCCCAGAGCTCTGATGATCAACCTGGATAAACACCCCAGAGTGGGAGGTCATGAACACATGCGTTTTCTCCCTTCTGGGATGGTAATACCTTCTTCCTCCCATGAAAGTACCCATTCTACCCCTACTAACCCCTCCCCATTCCTTCTCCCTAAATAGGAAACAGTGTTAGAGGTTCTTACCATGTAAATTGCAGAGTTGGTGGAGCAAAACAGGAATGTTCAGTGTTGCCAACCTGCATATCCTAACAGGCCTATGGTGATTTGCTCTGCATATTTGCCACTAAAAAGCGCTGTGGCTGTTATAGTAACCACAGATGAGTCTGTGTTGAAACACCAGGTCAGTGGGGTTTTGATCTGTGCATCAGCATTATCTGAGGACCCTGTTATGGGACATATTCCTTCCTCCCAACTGGAGAGACAGCGAGGTAGCTGGTGTGCAGCGGGCCGAGGAATCTGCGTTCATAGGTGTGACCTTTAGTGCTTCTGATCCAGTGACCCAGCCCCACATCTGGAGAGGCACCAAGTGCCATGTTCAGAGATGAAGATTCCCCCGTGACTTCATGTTTCCCTGTGCTTGTAAATCAACATATCCCACAGACAGTAAGTTCATATTATAGGTGACATCAGGAAGGAGCCAGGTCAAAGGTGTAGTTTAGCTCTACAAATGCATGCTTAATTTTTGTGTTTGTTTTGATGAGTTATATACTTTATTCTCTAATCTGATTCACCATAATTGTTCCTTGGGTAGAAAGGAAAAAAGCAACGTGTAGCCTTAGATAATCATGAGTTGAGGCTCAAGTAACTCATTTTCTTCCATTGTCTAAGAATTTTAAAGTATTTTTTTAAAAAATTAAATAAACTTCTTTTCTTAAAAGATAACTTGTACAGGGTTTAAGGGTGTATGATTTACATAGCAGATTTGGGGGTCGGGAAGTGTCATTTCCCTTTTTCTTTTTGCCGTGTACTTTGCTCCGTTCTCGGTGAAGGCTACTGGAGCTGTTGTGTGTGTGGTACATCGTGGCTGACAGATGAGGAACAGGGACTTCAGGGATGCACTCCACACAACCATCAGAAGCAGTGTGGGAGGCCTTCTCGGGCACTTCAGAATGGACTCTTTCTGGGTCCGCCCTGCCTCTCCGCGCCTCGCCTGTCTGCAGCCCAGGGAGGGAAGTGTTTAAAGTACTGGTGCCATCCCCGCCCCCCCCCCTTTCCCATACTTCCCCTTTGTCCATCCTGGCCTTTGATTCTTGAACCCACCTGAAAGGTAAACTGCCTTTGAAATGGTAGGGACAGTGGGTCAGTGAGGTCCAGCGGAACACTGGGACAATACACATGCTTCAGCTGGTTCCTGGCTGCAGGGGTACAGCCCAAGCATCCCTGCCACACTAAACACCTACCTTCTTTTTAGGGGCAGACCCCCCCACCCTCACCTTGGAAACTAGCAACAATATATATGCATGTATGTATGATGTATGTATGTATGTGTATGTGTGTGTGTGTTTCCAGATAGTTCTTTTATATATATATGTATGTATATATGTATATATATATTTCATTATATATTATTATATATAATAAATATATCATTAAGGGAAGAGGGCTACCTTGCCAGAAATTTAGGTCATAAGTCGAGGGAAAGAGGTGGTTTTATTTTTTGTTTAGGCAACACTGAATTTATGTCAGCACTCCAGTTTCATTTTTGAGCCATTACCAAATGAAAGAGGAATGGTGTATTACACACACACACACACACACACACACACACACACACTGTAATAGGAGCATCAGCTAATGGTAATTATTTTGTACTTACTTTTATTTAAGTGTGTGAATCACTGTGTATGCCACCAGTGTCCGTGAAGGTCAGAAACAGGTGACAGATCCCCTGTAGTTAGTGTTAAGTGCAGTTTGTAAGCCATGTGATCAGGATGCTGGGAACTAACTCAGGTCCTCTCTAAGAGCAGCAAGCACTATTAACCACTGAGCCATCTATCCAGTCCATTTTTTCTTTCTTTATTAATTCAACAAACATTTATAAACAATTTTGTGTACATGGCTTTGTAGTATGTTCTGTGAATCATAAGATTGATAAAAAAAAAAAAAAAGATGGGAAATTTGTTTGCTTGCTTGCTTCTACCTAAAAATAGTTGCAGTCATAGAGAAAGAGATAGAAGTATGCATGGGTTAAATACCACATGGCATCATGAGGACTGTGGTAGATATTCTTATAGAAGTCAGTAGAAGATGCAGAAGAGAGAGTGTGGGGAATTGGATGTAACTGTGTTAGATGTAGTAACTATGTTTGCAAGCAATATGTTACAGAGCCTAGCACATTAATCTCATCATTGACAAAATGAAATATCCATAATAAAATGCACATTCTTTTATTCACTCAGTAAATGTTTATTGAGGGCCTGCTGTGCATGGAGGTATTGCGGTAGGCACCTTGTTGCTATGTAATAAGGCAGCAAAGGAAGTGGGCATGTAATTCAATTATCATACAAATCAAACCTACAAAAATTAGCTGCAGCTAGCGCAACGAAGGTAAAAATGCAAACTAAAAATCAGGATATTTCTCCAATGTTGGGAGACATTACATGGATTAAGACCATCTAGCATGAAGAAAGTCCTAATTGTGGACTCTGCTAGAGTGTAAGGATCAGCTGTTAGAGCTGAGAACAAGAGGTAAGAGTCAGGCACCAAGTGTCCAGCCCTGGCTTCATCACAAAACGCCATTCAGGGTGGACTCTAGTGTCCAGAGCTGTAGGCATGGAAGAGCCAGGAATTTGGAACACATAGGATCTCCACAAATCCTGCTGTGCACTGGCTGAAAACTGTAATATTCATATCTTATTTTACTTGACTCTCAGAAATGCTACAGGGTGAGTTCCACAGTACCCTAACGGAGTAGGAAGTGCAGCATTCTTGAGCCCTGCTTCAGCCTGTGGCTTATGAACAGGTCACAGCAGAAACGATAGGTGGCAGAGTTAACTCTGTAGGTGCTGATCATAAGGATGTTGATACTACAAACTGCAAGGTGACGAAAATACTTTGTTCACGGATGGGTATCAGCTTGACTCGGGGAGGCTATCACAGTTGGAAAACTAGATACCATGGTCATATAAACAGAAAAAAAGAAAAAATTCACAGAATCATGGTGACAAGGTGTCCTTCCAGGTCTCCCGGGAGTGAGTGTTCAGTAAAACTGTTGATTTGGGGTATTGACTTTTGCCTACAAACCTTTGGCCACCCACCTGACTCTTCAGGCAATCATCAGCAATGGTTTCTGCCAGAATGTTCATTTCTATGGTACCATGACAAACAGAATTAAAACGATAGTTTGTATGTGCCCAAGAGTAGGTATGGTATATTTGTCTATAAAACTCAAGCTTTCTTTGGAGAGTTTACTCAAATAGCTGTCACTGTTTAAAGGGACACATGGATCCCGCTGCATGCTAAGCCGGCATGCAGGGGGCAGGTATGCCAACTGGCAGGGATGGAGATGGCAGTCCCTGCCTGCTTCTCTTCTTGGGGGTCTTTTGCATGCCCTGGACCTGTTCTGTTCTCACTTGCTGAATTCAGTGGAGCTTGCATACAAAGATCTGACCTTTACAGTGTGCAGTCCATACACACACACACACTCCACAAAAACAAAAACAGGGAACCAGAAAAGGGGAACACTGCACTTCTGAGGGGAAGCTGGGTCGAGAAAGGGTCACCCTGAATTCGGCAAAGGTGCACACGCGGGGGACTTCAGGCTCTTGCTGACTCTGCTGCCTTGGGCAGGGTTGGGTCTCCACTCCCTACATGTCAGCTTCGTGCTCGTAAGAGTCAAGCTCGGAGGCCTTGAGTCTACTCCATCCTCTCCATGGAAAGCAGCTCTCCTACTGCTTTAAAGCAAGTTCTTTAGACAGGGAAGACAACAATTAAAGCATCCTTGTTAATGTTCAAATTCAGCGTCATGTCATGTATGTTTAGTAGCGTAATTGAGAAAAACCTCTCTTTCTTAAGCTTCTGAAGTTTGGGAAAACATTGGCACAATCAATTATTTCAAATTTTAAAATGATGAAGCTTTTAGACAATAAACTTTGAGGAGTTCCAACATGCTCACCTTTGTTTCTCTCTCTCTCTCTCTCTCCCTCTCCACTCTACCCTCCCTCAGGCTTACGAGAGGCCTCAGAAACACTCAACACTTCATTATGACCCAGGTCTCTCACAGGGCTTCACCGGTGACACCTTAAAACCAAAGCACCAGCAAAAAAGCAGCAGCCAGAACCACATGGACTGGTCCACCAGCTCCGACAGCGGACCCGCCAGTCAGAATTGCTTCACCAGTCCAGAGTCTGGCCGAGACCCTGCAAGCACCAGCAAGATCCCAGCTCTTGAACCCGTGGCTTCCTTTGCAAAGGCCCAGAGTAAGAAAGGCAATACAGGGAGTGCCTGGAGTCAGTTGTCTAGCAGTGGCAAAGATCTGCTCTTGGGAAATGTGGTACAGTCCCCCAGCAACCACAACTCCCCTGCGCCCACTAGCAGCTCTGCGGAGTGCAATGGACTCCAGCCGTTGGGAGAGCAAGATGGAGGAGGGACGAAGGAGCTCCCAGAACCACCCACTGTAAGTAGCAAGAAGAAGTCCAGCAAAAAGGATGTGATCAGTCAAACCATACCAAACTCAGATTTGGATTGGGTCAAAAGTGCCCAGAAAGCCTTTGAAAACGCAGAAGGGAAAAGGGAGGGGCACTCTGCGGATAATGCTCAGGAGACATCTCCGCGCAGGCAGAGTATCAGTTCCGTCAGTAATCCTGAAAATGATTCCAGCCATGTCCGGATTACTATCCCCATAAAGACACCTTCTCTGGATCCAACCAACCACAAGAGGAAAAAGAGGCAGTCCATTAAAGCTGTGGTGGAAAAAATCATCCCCGAGAAAGCACTGGCTTCGGGGATCGCTATGAGCAGTGAGGTCGTCAGCAGGATACTTTCCAGCTCAGAGGGAAACAAGAAGGAGCCTCGAGTCCCAAAGCTGGGGAAGATGATAGAGAGTGAGGCCCCCTCAGCTGGCCTTCAAACATGTGGGGACACGGAGAAAACTCTCCCTGTGGGCCTGTCTAAGCAGAGGAAAGCACCGATGGTCATGACATCACCGACACGCACGGAGCACTCGCCGTCAGGAAAGCTGCCTGAAATCCAGCACCCCAAGTTTGCTGCAAAGAGGAGGTGTAGCAAAGCCAAGCCTCCATGTATGCTCCGAGAGGCGGTCTTAGCTACCGCCGACAAACTGATGGTGGAGCCGCCGTCTGCTTACCCCATCACCCCGTCCAGCCCTCTGTACACCAACACGGACAGTCTGACGGTGATCACGCCGGTTAAAAAGAAGCGGGGACGACCAAAGAAGCAGCCTCTGCTCACAGTGGAGACAATTCACGAAGGTACTTCCACTAGCCCAGTGAGTCCCATCAGCAGGGAGTTCCCTGGCACCAAGAAGAGAAAGAGGCGGCGGAATCTGGCTAAGTTGGCCCAGCTGGTGCCAGGAGAGGACAAACCTATGAGTGAGATGAAGTTTCACAAAAAGGTTGGAAAGCTTGGTGTGTTGGATAAGAAGGCCATCAAAACGATCAATAAGATGAAGACCCTCAAGAGGAAGAATATTTTAAATCAGATCTTGTCCTGTTCCAGCAGCAGTGTGGCCATAAAGGCCAAAGCTCCCCCAGAGACCAGTCCTGGGGCAGCATCGATCGAAAGCAAATTGGGCAAGCAAATTAACGTCAGTAAGAGAGGAACCATCTACATAGGCAAGAAGAGGGGCAGGAAGCCAAGAACGGAGCTGCCTCCCCCATCCGACGAACCCAAAACAGCCATCAAGCACCCCAGGCCTGTTTGTAGCCAGCCGGATGTCCCAGCCGTGCCTTCCAACTTTCAGTCACTCGTGGTTTCTTCACCAGCAGCCATGCACCCCCTTTCAACACAGTTAGGTGGGTCCAATGGCAACCTGAGCCCCGCCAGCACCGAAACCAACTTTTCAGAAGTGAAAACTATGCCAAACCTCCAGCCCATCAGTGCTCTTCCAACCAAAACCCAGAAGGGAATTCACAGTGGGACCTGGAAGCTGTCTCCGCCCAGGCTGATGGCCAACTCTCCTTCACACCTTTGCGAGATCAGCTCACTGAAGGAGATAACTTTGTCCCCCGTGAGTGAGTCCCACAGTGAGGAGACCATCCCGAGCGACAGTGGCATCGGGACAGACAACAACAGCACCTCTGACCAAGCAGAGAAGAGCTCAGAGTCCCGACGGAGGTACTCCTTTGACTTCTGCGCCCTGGACAACCCGGAGGCCATTCCATCTGACACCAGCACAAAGAACCGGCACGGCCACCGGCAGAAGCATCTCATCGTGGACACATTCCTGGCCCACGAGAGCCTCAAGAAGCCAAAGCACAAGAGGAAAAGAAAGAGCCTGCAGAACCGTGATGACCTCCAGTTTCTGGCTGAGCTGGAAGAGCTCATCACCAAATTTCAAGTGTTCAGGATATCCCACCGGGGCTACACTTTTTACCATGAGAACCCATACCCCAGCATCTTTAGGATCAACTTTGATCACTATTACCCGGTGCCATATATCCAGTACGACCCATTGCTCTATCTTCGTAGGACTTCAGATTTGAAGTCAAAGAAGAAGCGTGGTAGGCCTGCGAAGACCAATGACCCCATGGCAAAGGTGCCTTTTTTACAGGGGTTCAGCTACCCTATCCCCAGTGGAAGTTACTATGCACCCTATGGAATGCCTTACACATCAATGCCTATGATGAACCTTGGTTACTACGGTCAGTATCCAGCTCCTCTCTACCTATCGCACACACTTGGAGCAGCGTCCCCATTCATGAGGCCAACAGTGCCACCACCTCAGTTCCACACAAGTTCCCACGTCAAGATGTCTGGGGCGACTAAACATAAGGCCAAGCACGGAGTGCACTTGCAGGGAACTGTAGGCATGGGCCTCGGTGACATACAGCCATCCCTGAACCCTCCCAAGGTGGGCGGGGCCGCTCTGCCCAGCAGCAGGCTCCACAAGAGGAAACACAAACACAAGCATAAGCACAAGGAAGACCGGATCCTAGGGACCCACGACAATCTGAGCGGTCTCTTTGCAGGCAAAGCAGCGGGCTTCTCCAGCCACCTCCTGAGTGAACGGCTGAGCAGCGCAGATAAAGAGCTCCCGCTGGTGAGTGAGAAGGCCAAGCATAAGGAGAGGCAGAAGCATCAGCATGGTGACACGGGCCACAAAGTTTCCAAGAGCAGCTTCGAGGTGGACACCCTGTCGACACTGTCACTTTCTGACGCCCAGCACTGGACACAGGCTAAGGACAAAGGTGACTTGAGCAGTGAGCCTGTAGACTCGTGTGCTAAAAGGTACTCCGGTGGGGACAGCGGCAGCACAAGATCGGAGAGTCTGGATGTGTTCAGTGACATGAGTCCTTCCGGTGACAAGTGGGACAGTGACGTGAGTGGGAGTAAGAGGAGGGGCTATGAAGGCTTTGGGACATACAGGGAAAAGGACATCCAAGCCTTCAAGATGAGCCGCAAGGAGAGAGGTTCCTATGAGTCCTCCATGTCTCCAGGTAAGACTACGTCTTTTTCTCTAGACTTGGGCTTCCCAGTTGTGTAAAGCCTGGCCTTTGCAGTCTGGTTACGTTGGGCACATAGTGTCCACTGTTTTACAAAACAGGGAGCTAAATGCAAACAGGTCACCTTGCATGCTTAAATTTGCTTTGTATTTCATGTACCGTTTACGTGGTTTTTGGATATCATACTGATCCACTAAAGACAACGCCAAGAAACAAAGTCAGCCTCGGTAACTCTCCAAGTGACAGACATACATGCTACAATTGTATTTTTGTTCCTGTCATTTTGGTTTGTTTTGGTTCAGTTTTCCAAGACAGGATTCCTCTGTGTAGACCTGGCTGTCCTGGAACTTACTCTGTAGAAAAGGCTGGCCTAGAACTCAGAAATCTGCCTGCCTCTGCCTCCCAAGTACTGGGATTAGAGGCATGCACCACTATCGCCTAGCTTACCGTTGTACTTTTATTATTATTACTATTAGAGATCCTGTCCTTACATTATAAGCTGCTGATTGCATGGTACAGTTTACTAGTTGAGGCTCTAAAACTCAAGAGACTACCAGCAAAATCTTAATAATGCCAAGGATAAAGAATGGCATTGAATGTATGTGACGTGCTGTCAGTAGCAGTCACCGATCTTAGGTGATAAATTTGCCACAGAGTGTTGGAAGCTAATGAACAGAGGATCCTGAAGTCTAACCAATCATGAAGCCACAGTCCTAGCCATATATCCTCTCTTCACCCTGAGCATTGGACAGGCTGCCACAGTCAGGACTCTAAAGTAAAGCCTTGACTGCATTCACAATCTTGCTTCCATGCACCAAAGGGAAGAGGCTTGCAGAATGGTATTTTGTCCCTCCTTTACAATCAGAACAGTATCCCTGTGAAGTTTAGCACACTCAACTAAATTTGGTTCTTTGACTCGCTGATATCTAAATGACTATGATCATTGCTACCAGAAAAGTCTCACCCCATGTCAGTTACTGGCAGAATTTCTTTGCTAAGCCCCCTGTCCACACAAATCCTTTCCTGACATGCAGTTTTATAATTTGGCGAACACATCCTTGTATCCCTGTCCATATAGTACCTAAATGCTAAGACTCTAAAAGTGCAGAATTACTGGGAAAATAGGAGAAATTCCTTTAATGAGAATTGAAAGAAGGTAAAAGAATGTCTTGCAGGCAGTATTCTCTTGTCCACAAGTGGTGTGAAACACTCTGGCCAAACCCTGGTTTTAAAGGTCTCATTGCACACCGTGAAGATGTGGATATAATATTTTACCTCTATTCATGTTGCATGATTCTCAGGTGCCCTCTGTCTTCCTAGGCAGTCTGTAGTTAGTGATTGAAAACAGTCTATTCCAAAGGCATGAAATGTTACTTTGGGGCCAATGAGTCTCAGTTAGGAATGAGTACAGATCGCATCGTGTCGCTGTTGGTTTGTCAGTTACTATAGTGGCAGATTCTCTCTCTCCTTAAGAAAGGAAACAGTTTGTAGTCTCCTGGATTTGGTGACAGTGGTGAAGGTGTGAAGTAGCCCACATCTCCTGCCGCCCAGAGCAACTATGCACTTGCCATTTCTCATGGAAAGACTCCTTTAAGATACCTGGTTTTTTGAAGAGCCTAGACGAAGCCCACTTGGCATGAAGCACCCTTCGAAACATGGACACGAAAAAATGTTGGTATCTTTGGGCAGCCTAGTCCTGATCTACAAAAACTGAACTGGAAATGGATGAAGTTCTTGGGGTTTTTGTGGGGGAGAGGAGGGAGATGGTATTTTCTTAACATCATTTAGCTAAAAATCAAACAAACAAAACAATAGACAAAAAGTAACAGTGGTTATAAGAATCTAAGGTACACAGACCTAAGGGGGAAAATTCCTGGAGCAAAATTTAGTTGCTGTGGCAGATTGTGCTCAGATTTTTCTGTGGTCAGACATTCTTGCTGAGTGTTGAATAAATTCTCCCAGTTTTTCATTGCTGGTGCATCCCCAGACACCACGAGCTGCTGAGGGCGCCCCTGCTGTATGCAGTGTGTTCACATGGTAGACATTACTTTATTCCTATATTCTCATTTGATATTCAGTCAGCCCCGTGAGAGGAAGGAAGTAGCCATCATGTCATCATTCAAAGTGAGCCATGATGACCAAAGAGCTAGGTCCCAGGCTGTGTTGTGTTGTGAACTACCTGTCTGGCCCTAAGCATGCCATTCCACTTCTCTGGGGCACCACCTGCCCATCCATCACACGCAGATAAGGGCAAAAATTCACATGTGTAGTGTCTTTGAGTCCCTGAAGTGTTTTTTTTTTTCATACATTTCTTCTCAGTATGCTTTCTGAAGACCTAGCCTATAGATACACATTGAGTATTGTTTATCTGAAATGCTTGAGACCAGACTATTTTAAATTTCAGATGTTTTTATTTTCAAATATTTGCATTTATATAATGAGACATCTTGGGGATAAGGCCAGGGTCCAAACACAAAATTCATTTATATTTCATACGTAGCATATACACACATAGCCTGACAGTGATTTTATATGATCTTTTAAATGAGTTTTTAATTAAAATAAAACTTATAGCATGGGGTTTTCCTAATTGTGCCATATTGCTGTATAAAATGATTTACTTTTTGGACTATTTCAGATTCTGGGTTTTCAGATAAGTCTTGTTCACCCTGTACTATTATTTCCCATCAACAAATACAAACACCGAGCTCAAAGAGAGCAGTGTCCTACCTACCCACGGCCACAATGTGTCAGTTTTGATGCTAAGCAAGCTTGCCCTTTGTCTACTGCACTGAACTGGGGGCAAGTCCAGAACACAAGTCCTGTTTCTGAGCTGAGTGTCCCCATGTGTCATTATTGCCCAGAATCTCACCCATCGTCCAGCGGCATTCTCTTTGCCAAGGTGTGTTACTGTCCAGTGATCACGTGATATTTGCAGGAGAAAGCAGTGAAGGACGAACGAATTCCGTTACTTAGTCCCGTACTCATGAAGAGCTCTTCATTGCCCCCCTCTAAACACTAGTTGGAAATAATTCTCAAGCATGGGTGTGATTTATTGAGGATTTTTGGCACTACTTTGTGTCAGTCTCTGGGTAATTATCTGGCTAATGCCCCCCCAGACTCATTCATGGATCATATTCACTAATGACTTCTCTGTCTAAGTGAATTATACTTGATGTCTCTGCTCATCTTGTTGAATAGCACCTCCCTTGCAGCCCTTACCTACCCATGCCTGTGTCCCAAACACACCCTCTATTTCTGAAGCCCAAAACATCAGGCCAAATTTTCCTTGGCTGTACCTGTAACCTAGTATGAGAGTTTGTCAAAACTTTCTAGAAGGCATCTATCTTCCTTAATGGGAAGTCCGGTGAAAAGATATGAAGCCGGTAGGTTGAAGAGGAGGGCACTGGAGCCATGAAGTGCTTCCAAGAACTTATTCAAGTGGAGGTTTGGGCTGGGCTGGATAACACTAACACTGGTGATGGAAAATACCCACACTCTCTGCAGCTTCTCTACCTGTGTCCTTTGTTACTCTGTGCTCAATTCATTTCCTCCACCTTTGAGCACCCCATTTCCTATGAGCTATTTGTCTCTAAAATAGACACAGCTACTATATAGTTGTCGTTCTAAGCCTACTGAAGACCAGATTTAGGAGCTTGGTGGAGAGAGGGTTTTACCCCCTCCCTGAGATGAGAGCTGTTGAAAGGCACCTTATAAATGTAAGTCGTTACCATTATGGAGAAAGGAATTAGAGACCCCATTTAGCAAAGGCAGCAGCTGCACACTCCATTTCATCCTTCCTGCTTGGCCCATCCTTCATTCCTCATGCCCTGGCTCAGCCGAGGAGTGCATTGTCTCATGAGCTCCCTCACAACACGCTCAGTTTATAGTTGTGCAGACCCTTCCCTATTTTCCTTCTCACGCTCCCTCTGAATCTTCAGTTTCAAAGGGTGGTGACCCTTAGGGTCTGATTTCTAGATGTGTATACCATCTGCTAAGTCACCATTGTTCAAAATGCTTCATTTGTGCTAAAAAAAAAAAAATGCATAGAAAATGGAAAGATATAGTCTTCATTCTGACTTAACAGCATTATGTGAGTCTCAGGACCAGGCATCATTGAGTGCATAGGCTTCCGGTAGAGCAAACCCGCCCCGCCCAGAGCTGACAACCCATAGTCAGATGATGCCACATGCCTTCAAAGCCAAATTCCCATAGGTGGTGGGACAAGTCCCTTGTGTGGGTGACAATCTTCCTCTTCAGATTGCTTGGAATCAATATTCTCGTAGTTTGGCCAAAAATTCAGCCATGTATGAGAAATCACAACTGAACCAGCTGTCTAGGTTCCTCTCAAACAACGGAAAAGCAGTAACTGGAGAATATTTACATATGGTACCTCTTAGTCCAATGTCATCATTAGACAGGGAAGCCAGCCCTCATCTCCAAATGTCAGGTGCCTGCCTCATGATGAATGGAGGCTGAGAATGAATCCCGAGTTCACCTCCCAGATATCAGAATGGTGCCATGTAGCTAACTGGATTTCCCTGGGGCCTGGCCCACCGCACCTCTCCTGGTAGCTTCTGGCTTCCCCTTTGTCAGCTCCTCTTATCCACACTGCAGGGCATTCGGGGAGGCAGGGTCTGCTGACACTCATCACCACGACAGGGCTAGCCATGCCAGAGCAACACAAAACCCATCCAAGCACTTATCCAGAACAAGGAGCTAGTCACGTGGATGCGATGTCAGGAAGACCTTACAAAAGAAGCGTGCAGGGACTGCAGAGGAGGAGTAACAGGAAGAAGGTGACTCATGGGAGGAAAAGGTTCAGCCCACAGGCGAGGGCAGTAATACATGGAGAATGGGTGAGGGGTAATTTGTGCAGCCTTGACCCAAACTAAACTGCATGCCCTCCTGCAAGGAAGAGAAAGAGGAATTAGGTAATAGCTGCCCTGTGGCTTGGATTGCAGTGTCAATTCCTGCCCAAGTGCCATGTCTTACCCTACCAGCTCTCATGTGTCTGTAATAATAAAGGCTCTGACCAAACTTCAGTCTGGGACACAGAACATCTCAAGTCCATTACAGTGGAATTTGAATATGAACACAAATTCACCAACAGGCTGAATTGGAAGAAGAAGAAATGCTAAAAAGATAGTCAAAACATTGTCTCTTCCATGAAGTATTATAACAGGTTTCTATAGTGCACAAATTAATCCATGGGTCTCACTGGCTTCATCAGGCCTCGCCTGTGCAGGAAGATTAAGCTCCTCCCACCTGACTCCCACTGACAAGTGCGCTTGCTCCTGATGCAGGCTTAAGCCACAATCATCCCAATGTGACCCATTATTTGGGGATGGGCAGAGAATGTTTCAGACTCTGAGATGTAAAATCTTAATGTAGATTAAACACTTCATTTTGCTTTTGCATATATAGATGTAAAAAGGTCAAGTGTCTTATCTGATGACATATAGCTAATTCTTTGGTGGCCAGGAAATCTCAGTGGACCCATATTTAAAAGTAGAAGCAACCCTGATGAGTGTCATTCTGTTTCTGTCCTAACCATTGCACATATTTACTTCATTTATCCTCCCAAGATCTTGCCTAAGCTTTCCTTCTGGAAGCTGAGAATTAATCAATTTAAATATTGTAATATACCTTACTGGCAACAATTAAAAAAATGAAGAAAACTTAGAAGTATAACATCTCTTTTGCAGTGCAGAAATCAGGCAGTGGCTCCTTTAGAGAATGATGTCTCAGGGCCATTTATCTTCCTACAGTTGGCAAACACCCTGCTGTCCTGATAGAAGTTGTATGCATAGGTCTGTGGAATTAGGGAATTATACAGATCCATGTGTGGGTACAAAGAAGTTATAATATCTGCAGACATGGCACTAAACCCACATGGAGTCTTTGTGGCTAGAAAAATCAGTACAGTGTGCCTTCCAAAGACAAGCCTGTCTCTGGAGAGAGAGAAGAGAAGCATCTGCAAGAAGATTCTAGAAAAGGAACTTTTCATTCTATACTTGAACAAGTAATACTGAATACTTGCTAGGATTGTGGTCGAGCATTGAGACACTTAGCATTTAATGCAGATGGACAAAGTCTGAGGGGAATTGACAAAGACAAGAAAAATGTACTCAGTGTCAAGAATGCACCGGGTGGTGGTGGCAGGCCCTGAGGCAGGTAGATCTCTGAGTTTGCGGCCAGCCAAGTCTACAGTGTCATTTTCAGGACAACTGGGGCTCTGCAGAAAAACTCTGTCTCAAAAAGAAAAAGAGAAAGAAAGAAAGAAAGAACACACTATAAATCTTGGTATAATTCTACGAAGAATTTAAAAATTACTAACTCAAACATTTTGCTCCCAGTAATTCAGGAGGTCCTCTACCAGCAATTGTAACTTACCGTGCTTTTGTCTTTACTTTGTAAAATATCTGTCTTTTATTATTTATGTTATGAATGCTTTGTATGCATTCTATCTGGGTGCCTGGTATCCATGGAGGCCAGAAGAGGACATCAGGTTCCCTGGGACTGGAGTTACAGATAGTTGTGAGCTATCGCGTGGGTTTTGAAGTTAGAACCCAGTTCCTCTGCAAGAGCATCAAGGACCTTTAGCATCTGGGCCAACTCTCCAGCCCCTTATTTTATTTTTCTAGCTAAAGGCAAAGATCATTCTAATATTTTGATCAGGGCAATTAGAAGACTGGTAGAACGTGAACCAAATTATAGAAAGTGAAGGTTATGGTGAGGCAATGGAACAAGCGCATTGAGTCAGAAAATGTCAGCACCAGGCAGAGCTAGATAGTACCAACAGGTGAGAACTGTAGAGAAAGGAGAAGTATATGGAAAGAGGAGAGTGCCTTCTCCCCTACACAGAGAGATGGGATGATGAAACCGGGGAAGATGAACGAAGGTGTCTGAGGGTAAGAGGCAAGCTGAGGGATCAGAGCTTGAATCTAAGGAATGGTTTGTAGAGTTGGAAGCTGAAGAGCCCACAAAGGATGTGGCAAGATAAGGAAGAGTTGGTGTGAACATATCGATGGCCTGAAAGACAAGAGAAACGTTTATAATTATGTATTGGGTGCTTACATGTTTGTGGCTTCATGGGCTCTGTGTCAAGTCCAGATGCCAGTGTTAATGAGTGAATAGTGACATCACTGTTTTCCACTGGTTCATAAGTAACTGGGAAAACTTAACACAAAATCAGAGTCCTCTTTACTGCCACTCTTCACGTAGGCTACAGAACTGAAAGGATCTAGAACAGAAAAAGACGAGACAGATTAGACACCAGCTCCCATCCCCCCACCCAAAGTAACAGAGGCGAGTGTACACCATGGTATTGAATATTTGAAACCTTTTATTTGTGCTGCCATGGAAACCAGTTGTGAGACTATGATACATAGAGGAATGCCCTGAGTGTCCACGGAGTCTGATAAATGTATCTATCCCTGGACATTTTATGTGAGCAAAACCTCCTGATCCTCCAGAGCTCTTTCCTACTGTGAAAAATATATTCACACTTTTAAAATCATTTCAGAACCGTGTTTGGTGGCATGTAATTGAAATCCCAATTCTTGGGAGTGGGGACAAGAAGATTAGGATGACCATAAGGTCATCTTTGACCTCATTATGAGTTTGAGGCTATCCTGGGCTATATGTCTTTGTTTCAGTAAAACAAAAAGTAATGAAAAATAAAAATGAGCCTAAACTCTTCATTCATTGAACACATAGTATAGTGACAAGAGCAATTGGGATAAGCAGAAGAAAATAACAAGCAAGGGTGAGGAGTGCAGACACACACACTCACACACACACACAGCAACCAGAGTGAAAACCATACAGACTCAGTGGCCAGCAATGAAAGCTATGGAGATCCAGAATCGGAAATAACAATGTGTTCAGTGAAGGGTAACACCCTGACTCTAGGATAGTAGTACACAGTGGAAGAATCTCACAATACCAGCAGTTGGATGGACGTCACTGTTCAGGTCACACACTAGGATGCAGGATGGTACTCACCTAGATTGAAATTTGCAGTTGAGAGAGGGGGGGGGATTTGTAAGCCGCATGGTTTCCAAGAATAGAACATGCCCTTACAGGGTGTCAAACTTGGTGCTAAGGGCTAGGTGAAATGATGGAGTACCAGGAAACATGCCCATCCTCAAGGACATTGTATGGCACTGAGTCACAGAGGTTGACACCGACACACAACCAGGAGTCCACATGTCTAGTGACTAGAAACCAAAATTTACATGCTGTAAAAAGCCAGTTAATACCACTGCTTGTCCTGTTGCACGAGCATTCAGAGTGAGTTATATCAAGAAGAAGAAACCACGGGCGAGGGTGTGTCAGCAGTGGGTGCAATAGGAGGCTCTGCCATAGCTCCCCCTTCCATGGAACTGGGATGTAAAAGGTGGGCCACGACTCAGTCATAATTAGGACTGTCCTGGTTGATGGGGAAATCTGGGGACGCCCTGACAGGAAAGTCTTCCCCTGTCGCATATCTGAATAGGCTGTTACACTTTTCAACACATATCACATTCATTTCATTTTCAAATGTAATTGAGGCATGTAGGAAGTTGTTGCTTTCCCATTCGACGGATGAAAGAAATAGAACCCAGTGTCTCCTGGCCATTTTTGCACACACAAAAAAGGCATCTCAGATTCCCGCAAACTTCCCAGCATCCTCTACTTTTCCCCATTATATTTCTTAAATCTTTGTTAATGTCAATAATGTGATCCAGCTTCTGAGTTGCCCCTAAAGAAATTTTGCCACAAACTGTGGCAAAACATCACAAGCCATGGAAGCTGGAATAGGTCAAAAGGCACTTAGCCTTTGCTAAAATTTATTTCTGATGCGAACATAGTTCTTTGGAACTAGGGTAAGCCAAGCCCAGGTGTAATCAGACATTTCTTTCCTGCCTGACAGTTCCCAAATAACCACTCAGAGGCTTAATACTCATTATAATTGTTTGGCCTATTAGCTCAGGCTTTTTATTAACTAGCTCTTACAACTAAATTAACCCATGTCTATTATTCTATATTTTAGTGCAAGGCTTGTTACCTCACATCTTACTAATCTGGTAGTCTAGCATCTCTCAGACTCTGCCTTCTTTTTCCTTATCTCTTTGCTTGAATTTCCTGCCTGGCTCTATTCTGCTTAAATCAGCGTCTTTATTAACCAATGGCAATAAAACATATTCATGACATCTACAAAAAAGACATCCCACACCACCCAGTGCATAGGACCATTGCTGTGTGTGGCATTTTTATCCACCCCAGGATAGAGACTAGGGGGTGGTAGCTTGGGGACCTTAAAATCACAAAGTACATGCAGAGCAGAATGACAGGCTTCTTATCTACCAAATTACATGACCCAGAAACTAGTACTTAAATATGTGTTGTTTTAAGGAAACGCTTTTTGCGAATGGGGGAATATATACTTCCGTGCCTACAAAGAAGCATTACTTATCAAGGCTGGGGACTAAGAAATAAAAACAAGGGAGCAAGTCATAAAGGAACTGTGAGGCTGGGGCTACATATCAAAGGGAGGGAAATCGTTAGAGGAGAAAAAAACCTGTCCCCTTTAAAATCTCCCATATATTAGAATGAATTTGTATTGCTTTATCATATTTTATGTTAAAAATAAGATCAATAGTAAAAGCATTTCTCTTATATGATATAATTCTTTATTCAGCTTTATATTTTTGCTTTCCATTTATTTTAATCATGCACAAAAATATCAATCATCTAATACCTGTAAGACATAGTCTTGGGTAATTTGGGAGCAATAGTTATATATAGGATATCTTTTTTATCCTTTGAGAGACATGTCATAATCCTATAGGTGTCTCATGCAATCTTAGACCCTGTTGGTGCTAAATACTATTTTTATTCCTCAAGGTCCCAACAGTAACAAAAAACAAAATCATGAATTCCCTGCCCAGAGGTATTTGGATTAAAGGAATTGACTAGTATGTGTCTACAAAAATATGACCCATGGGAGGTCTGTATGTTACAAAGGACACAGCAGAACACTAAGGAACTACCAGGGCTAGGGCTCCATCTCAAAACCAGTAAAGCGGTAATAATTTTCTTATTGTTTACCGTACTATATTTAGAAGTCTTACTCGTAAATAGAAACTTGAAGAGCCTGTAGAGAAGGAAGTAGAATCCCCTATCGTCCCACTGATGAACCAGGCACTGTGCCAGAGCAAGCAAACAGCCTAGCTTTATTTCCCTGTGCCTTCCGCTTTCCTCCTCCCAGGGGAACTCAGGACATGCCACTTACTTTCCCTTCAGTCCCTTCCTCTTCCTTCCTTCTTTCTATCTCTACTTTGGTTGTGTGAGCATTCAAGTTTTCTCCAAAATGCCTTTCCATATTGGACTGTAGTAACCATTTCCTTCTGCATGCTGTCGTTACCCACACAGGGAATACATTTTAAAAATAAATTCAGCAGCAATTGGACATGAAACCATCAGACTTCCAAATTGTCCTGTGTAGCTAAAGTCATCATAGACTTTCAGTGCCAAGACAGGAACCCAGAAGGGGATAAATTAGTCAGTACTAGAGACAGTTGTCAAAATACTTTCCTAAGAGTCGCTGAGTCTTCTGAGCCTTTTTTTTTTCCATAACAGAATGGAGCAATGTTGATAATCCAGTCAGTTTCAGTTACAAATGTCATTCTCACTTCCCTTAGATTAGTGTGTGTGTGTGTGTGTGTGTGTGTGTGCACGCGCGCACGCGCACACACACACACACACACACCTAGAGCAAGTCAGCTATCACTAGTTGCTTTGGTCAGTGTTGTCACTTGTGTTGAGTACACTTAGAAGGCACTAGCTGTTAATTTTAGGCTACCGCACAAAAGGTCAACGAGCACTTGTGTAGTCTCCTTCTGAGACACCTGTGGGTATTTCTAAAGTGAAGTTAGGAAAGCCTGGCTGCCTTCTGAAAGGCAGCCCTAGTGTCTGTCTTCCATTCCTCACCCAGTTCGAATCTCCCTGTGTTGTATGTCAGGCCAGAGTGCAAGACGTAAGGCAAAGAAAACTCCTTCTAGAAAGTTCATCAATGGCAGCTGGCCGAGCCAGTGTGAGAGAGGACTTAGTCAAGCAGCAGATCACCTTTCTCTTTTGGCTTCTCCTCAGTTAGTTTTCAAGTCCAATTCATATTACTTAGAGGAGAAGTTTTCCAATTGTCTGCCTTACAGCAGAGAGTCCTCTTTCTAAGAGTCTATTCTAACAAGGGCTAGGACTCTGGGCACTACATTCCCTCAAGTGAGCTGTCCCCAGAGTGGTGTGTCATCTCCACCTACACTACAGAAGCCACGAAGAGCCCTCAACCACATCATTCCTGTGGGCCAACCTTCCCTGGTGCCATGGCTGTGACTTATGGATCCTAAATAATATGTCTGGAAAGGCACTTTTAAAGGCCTTTTGCTCTTTGGAGTAACAGAGCCTTGGCCTATTGTATTGGTTTCTGGCATACAACTGGAACTACAATACATAAATTATTTAAATATAGAAAGAACACTATAGTGGTTTTCAGAGCCTATCTCTGAAGCCAGCCGTAGTTAAATGAATAATTGATGCCAGGTGTGGAAACGTCGATTTCTATTGCGTCAAGTCAAAATTCTGTGTCGTGAAAGAACCTTTGTGGTCTCCCCCACACAGGGGGATTAGGGATTGTCTCCCAATCATTTGCAACCGCTCTCCTTGCTGGTCGTCCCATCCTTACCCCTCTGAGTCCTGTTTGCTCTTCCTCTGCAGTCCCTGCCCTCACTGGCCTCCTTCTCATGGAATGTAGGATGCCCCCCATCTCACCTGCTTTCCAAACCTGCAGCCGTGTCCTAACTGAGCCATGCCTCCGGCTCCTCTGATACGGCAAACGATACCGTTTTCACTTCAGTGCTGTTTGGCATTCGACCTCGTGCTGGTCACATTTGTGTCACATGGAGATGTATTGGCTCACCCACCGCACATCTGACTCCCGGGATATCAGGGCCACGCAGTGGTCTTTGTACTTAATCCGTGGGATCCTTGAGTTGATGCTGAGAACAGGTGTCATCGACCCATGCGCTAAGCTCAGCTTTTTAAACTGAAGTGTGTTCCCGGCATGCACTTTGAGAGGCGATCTCTTCAAAAGCAAAAATTTGAACTTCTGAAACAGACTGATTTAGCAAGAAGCCCAAGAGTTGAAGATGTGGATGTGGATACTTAATCCCCACCTCTACCAGCATCATGCCCTTTGGCCAGGTAGCCCCTCCAGGGTAAAGTTTCCTTGTCTATGGCGATGCTATTAACATCCATATTGAGGGCCGAACAAAGGTAAAATCCACACAGTCTCCAGTACCACAACCAGCACACAAACATTGCTGGCCACCTAGTTGTTCCCAGTGTCCATTCCCTTTCCTTTCCACTTTGGACGATATTTTTAGTCAGGGAAAGTATAACACCGCAGATTGGCATCCTCTTTAATCAGGAAGTTTTCCTCCCAATTATGTTTCCAACTGGGTGAGGCTGAGTTGGCTCTGAATGCCCCTTCTCCCCAGGGAAGGTGAGGCTTACCATGGGGAGTCTTCAAAGTCTGTCACATCATTTGGAACAGGGCCTAGCACCCCCTCCCCCATGTGTCAAGGCTGAGAGAGTATCCCTCTATGTGGATTGGGCTCCCAATGTCCATTCCTACACTAGAGATACATACTGATCCACTGCCAGAGGCCCATAGACTGCCCAGTCCTCCTAACACCCACATACAGGGGGTCTGGATCTGTCCTATGCTGGTTTCCCAGCTATCAGTCTGGGGGCCACGAGCTCCCCCTAGGTTCAGGTCAGCATTTTCTACAGGTTTCTCCAGCCTGGTCTTCACCACTTTGCTCATCACTCCTCCCTGTCTGCACCTGGATTCCAGGAGTTGGGCTCAGTATTTAGCTGCAGGTGTCTGCTTCTGCTTCCACCAGCTACGGATGAAGGCTCTAGGAGGCATGTAAGATAGTCATCAATCTCATTACTAGGGAAGGGCATTTAGGGTAGCCTCTCCACTATTGCTTAGATTGTTAGTTGGGTTCAGCCTTGTAGATCTCTGGACATTTCCCTAGTGCCAGATTTCTCTTTAAACCTATACTGGCTCTCTCTATTATGGTCTCTCTTTTCTTGCTCTCCTCTATTCTTCCCCTGACTCAGTCTTCCTGCTCCCTCATGTTCTCCTCTCCCCTCCTCTTCTCCCCTTCTCTTTCTCCTGACTCCCTCTCCCTCCCCACCCCATGCTCCCAATTTTCTCAGGAGATCTTGTCCCTTTCCCCTTCTGTGGGGAACCATGTATGTCTCTCTTAGGGTCCTCCTTGTTTCCTAGCTTTTCTGACGGTGTAGATTGTAGGCTTGTGATCCTTTGCTCTATGTCTAAAATCCATATTTGAGTGAGTACATACCATGTTTGTCTCTTTGTGTCTGGATTACCTCACTCCAGATGGTTTCTTCTAGTTTCATACATTTGTCTGCGAATTTCAAGATTACATTGTTTTTATTTTATTTATTTATTTATTTATTTTTGTTTTCTGCTGAGTAGTACTCCATTGTGTAAATGTACCACATTTTCTCCATCCATTCTTCAGTTGATGGGCATCTAGGTTGCTTCCAGGTTCTGGCTATTACCAATAATGATGCTATGAACATAGTTGAATATATATCCTTGTTGTATGAATGTGCATCCTTTGGGTATACGCCTAAGAGTGGAATTTCTGGATCTTGTGGTAACTAATACCCCTTTTCCTGAGAAATTGCCATACTGATTTCCAAAGTGGCTGCACGAGTTTGCACTCCCACCAGCAGTGGAGGACTGTTCCCCTTTCTCCACATCCTCTCCAGCATAAACTGTCTTTGGTGTTTTTGATTTTAGCCATTCTGACAGGATGATATCTAAGAGTTGTTTTGATTTGGATTTCTCTGTTGGCTAAGGATGTTGAACACTTTCTTAAGTGTCTTTCAGCCATTTTAGATTCCTCTATTGAGAATTGTCTTGATAATGGTGGAAATTTTAGTCTCTTGGCATTTGGTCTGTCACAGTAGGGGTGTCTAATATTATTCACTGTTGCCTCTTTCAAGGATCAATCCATCTGCTAACCCCAGTCATAAATACGTGCTGTAAGTAAAGGACTTGTGTTCATTTTCCATGTTACTGCTCTAACGAAGTCCCAGAAATGTGGCAACTTAGAGCAATACAAAGCGATTTAAGGTTCTATATAGAATGTAGGCTTTACCTAGTCCTATGCTAACCTCTCTAGGAGCTGAAGTCAAGCACAAGGCTGTGCTTCCTACTAGAGGCTCTAAGGAAGGAGTCACTTTGGGTGTGTGTGCACTGGAAGGAGGTTATTGGATGTTATTGGCAAGAAGAGACCAGTTAAGTAGAATAGTATGGTGACAGCTGTGTCTGGCCAATTTCCATAGTCACATGGTATCTTGGTTGCTTATGTGGTTCCCAAATGCCCTACACTTTTGTTATGTATCTGCAGAGTATAAGGGTGTCTTTTTCTGCATAGAACAGTGCTTTCTGCATTCATTCTGCATCTGAACTGCTGAGGTTTCACTGATGCATTCTTTCAGGGTATGCTGGTGGTCACAACACCAAACAGGCCTGTGTGTGATCCAGGCATGTAGTGTTGAGTGCTAGGGAAACACATACAGAACGTGTGCAAAGTCAAAATGCTTCTGGTTCTTGGCTTCTTTTCACAGTGCAGAATTGTTGGTGTGCTCCGTGCAAGAAGAAAAATAACTCCTTTGCTTCTTCTTCTCCCTGACATTTCTTTTCGGTGGGAGTGAGGGCGGGGGGTTCACTCTGCGTGCACACACTGTAACTCATGGCACTGCTCTGTGGCATTTTCACAAAATACCAACCACCAGAATTCTCATAATCACAAAAACATGCGCTTTCTCCTCAGATCCATGAAAATTCTTTCTCTCATTAAAAAAAAAAAAAAATAGAAAGTTCAGAAATTAAATTAGAAGGCTAAACTCAGTATCTCTAAATTCTTTTGGTTTCGGGGGTGGGGTACAGTTTTCCGAATTTCCTCTCGGTTAAATACTCTTGAATGGGAAAAATTGTGCAAACTGTCTGAATAGTGAGGCTCTGACATGACGGGGAGGGGGGATTTGTATTTCCTCCTATTAAAAGAGAAGTAGAAAAACCCTCAGTTACATTTAATCTTTAGGAACGCAGTGCCCTGTCCAACCCACAAACTGTTGGCAGGATCATAACTCTACACAAAACGTTCTTTTAAACTGTGTTCCCCTCCCAAACCTTTCCCATGAAGTTATAAATCTCAGCATTTAGAATTGCTTTAATTCAAATGGAGTATACGCTACATGTAGGTTGGCCCCTTGGGCATCCGTGCAGCTGGCGGCTTTCTAGAGAGATGGTCCCAAGGAGAGCAGACATACCTAACTGACTGGAGCCTGGGTTTGACATTTGGTGTGGAATCCCATCTATCTCTCCCCTACCAAGTACCTACTTTGTGAAGCTGTGACTTAACAGTTCTGTCCCCACAGGAAGTTTGACCCAACCCTTTACAACAAGATGGTTATTTGGAAAGATGGATTTCTCTGAATATCAACCCTTCACCACAGCTTGGGTTGTCTCTTCTGTTTGTGGCTGACCTCTTGGTGCCGCCTGAACAGCTTCCTCTTCAGGAGATGTTGCAGCAGGCGTATCTGTGCGGCCTTGGGCATCGCTGCACCTGGAAATATCCAAAATCACGCTTGCTTCAGTCAAATAGGCAAATTGATGCCCTTAATCTGGTTCTGCCCTCGAGTCAAAAAGATCCTACTTCTCACTATTTGGCTATTCTCTGTGCTTTTTAAGTTGAACATGCATAGAAATGTATGTGTGTATGCATGCATGCAACTCTGGAAGATTAGCTCAGGGATCCAATCCAAAATATGATGGTACCTTCTGATGTAGGTTACTGTGCTATCGCTGAAGGCTGTAGGATAAAGAGGACGGAACCAAACAAGTGGATTCAGAAGTGCTTGAGAAGATGAATGCCACGATTCTGCCCCATCCCATTGTCCCATCCCACTGTGAAAAAGGGGTGGGGGGAACAATAATAAGCATGTTTTAAGAAAATGCACAGAGGTCTACGTGACCTAAGGTATTGCCTTTTAGGGCCTAAGGGGAGAGGTGCATTTGGTAGTAGAAAAGAGCATTGAGATGCCTTTGATATTGAATATAAACTTATTAAACCAAATTATTACAAAAAGCATCCTTTCGCTATCTGTAACACACCCCCCAGCCGTTTGACTGTGTACTGACCCTGACCATAACCATTTTCAAATATCATTTCTCTAGCAAACTAGCTCTGCCTGAAAGACAAATGCTGCTCAGAACAAAGAAAGAATTAGGGGGTGTAGGCAGGAAGACAACCTAGGAGACAATGATGGTAACCAGGAGGAGATTCTGGGTTGAAAATCAGCTAAGTTGCTGAATAGGAGAAAGAAGTAATGAGCTGTGGGTAGGAAAAGATGGCTGCAGAACAGCCAAGCAACTTGAAGCAAGAAGAAGTCCCCTGGGGTTACGCGATAGTCTTGGTGTAGTAGGCTGATCTCATACATAGAGCACTTTGAGGGTTTCCGTTAATGACCAATAAGACTGTTTCAGATGTGGGAGAGAAACCACCACAGGTGGTGGGCGTGCCCTCATGGGCACATCACAGGGAGGAAAAATAGCCAAGCCTATGCACAAAATCCTGGGAAAACAAAAGCTAAACAATTCAGACAGACGGAAGGAGAGAAAGAACAGGATGGCACTTGACTCCTAGAGGTAAAGTCAGAGTGTCCAGTCTCTTCTACAGTATTGAGAAGAAGATGGGTGGATGAGGCAGCAGCAGTCCGGTCCCAAAGAACACAGCCAGTTTGTAAACCCCACTTAATAAAGATGCCAAAATCAGAATGCTCCACTTAGTTCACTAAACAAGCCTGTGAGTGACTTCCTTTACAAACTAGATTACTCTGGTTTGGAGTGTGTGAGCCTCTATACCTCACAAAGTCACTTTGTGAGATCTGGATTGACCGTTGTCTGTTTATTTGCATGGCTCCATCATCAATACCACAAGGTTTTAAGGGGTGGGAGGATTGATTGGAAATTTTCAGATGCAAGGAGAAACTTCATCCCAATGTTTTCAATCCTTTGACCTTAAGAGTCAATTTGCACTCATGAAAGAAGCAAAACAAACAAACAATAAAAAAACCCAGCATCAATAAGACTTGGGGAGTGCGGCCCAGCTCTCAGGTCTAAGTACAGTACAGTTAGCCATCTCATCCTGATGTCATTTGTTTCCTATGTCCCATTGCCCATTTTAGTCTTTGGAATTAAGTCTCAGCCTTGTTAATCAATTGTCTCACACTAAGATAAATTCATTTATGACAACATATTCATATTTACTGGGACTATCAGCCCAATCATTTTAAAACTATTGGAATGATTCATCAAGTTTCTGAAGTTTGAGTCTGAAACCCCTGAAACTAAATCATGTCTAGCACCCTAGGTAGTATGAACTGTGCCCTGTAAAGCAATTTGAATCTCAAATGCGTTTATTAAATACTATGATAACTACCACATGGTAACCCATAGCATTTGACAGAAATGAATGGTGTGTTTCATTCTACAGAGGTCAATACTTTTTCCAAGTTACGAACCTAGAAATTCTTATGCTTTTAATCCTAGTACTCAAGGCAGATGGATCTGTGAGGCCAACCTGGTCTACAAGTTCCAAGATAGCCAGACTGGTTACACAGAGAAACTTAGAAAAACAAGAGAGAGAGGGAGAGGGGGGGAGGAAGGAGGGAGGAGGGAGGGGGAAGGAAGGAAGAAAGGAAGGAAGGAAGGAAGGAAGGAACTAGACATTGGAGAAGGAATGTTTCCATGTGCAGGTGCTCACAAGCACAGGGACACCAGAGCTCTATTGGGAATAAAGACCCCTCCCCCACTCAGCACAGCATCCAGGAAGGGGAACTGGAGCACTAAGCAGGTGCAGAGGACTAGCAGAGGAGCCACTGTGGTTCTGAAGGCCCCTTGTTTGCAGGCAGTATTAACCCAGGCCTGCTGCAAAGGCCAAAGCTTGGCTCGCATTTGAGTACTGAAACTCTGACATTCAAAAAGCTCCAAAGCAAATGAACCTGAGTGAGTAAATAATTAAACCACAGAATAAAAAGCCAATTCTGAAAAAGAAAATGGTTATGATCCAGTGTCAACTCAAGAACACAAGCTGTGGGGGAAGTTATTGGAGCCTTTGTGTGACAGGGATACCACTCCTGGACACAGATCTCTTCAGAAGCCTGAGAGAGAGCCGTTGAAGTTTCAAGGCCCTATGATGGTGATCAAAGACGAGGTCTAGAGCTGTGTTTGATCAGAGCATGTAAGGAAGTAATTGGTTTTTATGTGACTAGCAGACGTCTGGAATATAGACTTGCTGAGTTTGGACCCAGCTTGGTCACGCCCTAGATAGAGGAGATGGAGAAGTCATTTGCTTCTCAGTGCATCTGCCCCTTCATCTGAACCATGTGACAGATGGCTCTATTGTAACCCTAGATGCACTGCAAAGATTAGAGTAGAACACAGAACAGTGTGGTGCACAGATTGAAGTGTTGATTGTGTTCGTGTATTCATTATTTTGCTGCTGTTGTTGATCTGAGGTCCCTGGTCCCTAGAAATGAAGCAGCAGCTAGAGCCACCTTTAGAGTCAGGCATGATGTTGCAATCATTGATTCACAACTCTGCAGCCTGCTAACTCTCATGCACCTCAATGTATGGTGACCTCAGTTTTCATACCTATTAAACCTGGAGAAATAAAGTCTATGTGAGATTTAATGCGGAGATTGAAAGAGCTACTGTGCGAAGGACACGTGAGTGTTTCAAAGATGTAGTGAGTGGTCTTCCTAGAGTGGCTCTCGCTGTCTCCCAAGGCTCTCTAATCTCACACCCTAAAAGGATGGCTTTACCATTAATGCAGATCCAACCCCAGGCCATGGAAAGGTTTCCTGTAATGACTGGAAGACAACGTTCCTACCATTGTCCCCCTCAAGGGCATGGGAACTGATCATTACTAGTTAACTGCTCTTTCTGATCCCAGGGAAAACCCATACTTGTCCAGAGGCATGTTGTAGTACATTTTTTATGGTAAATATGGAGAAAGAAATTAAGGAAATGTGTGTGGGCAATCCGTATGACCCCAGACAAAGAAAGAGAACGCAACAGCAAAAATAAAAGAGTAAGGAAGGGAAGGGCAGTAGATGAGATGAGTCTGGCTGGGTTTGTAAACCCACAGTGTACAATCAAGACAGCATGAGCCAGAAAAACTGACTGCAGTTGGCAAATGTCCCAAAACATCCTGGGGAGTGAGGGCCCAGGGTGGGGGAACGTTTCTTGATAGCCAGGATTGGATTGGATTGTGACTAAAACACTGCCTTCTAGGCACTAGCTGTTGAATTAGCCAGATAGGCTGATTGGATTCCAAACCTCCATGTTTCCTAAACACTGACTTTTTAACCTTAGTTGTCTTCTGGTTTGTTGGTAGATCTCTTTGCTTTTTATTTTTCCCTGGTAGATGTTAAAACCTTATTTCCCAGAGTGATTTTATAATCTGGAGTGGAGCCTAGGGCCATTCAGTTGACAGAGGCCACGCTGCCTGAAAACTCGTGCACACCTGACCCAGATGAACACACAATCAGCCCCTCGTGTTCCTCATGCTACTGTGCACCCTCTTCTTGCTGACATCTCTGCACCCAGCAGTGACTGAGCATTGCTTGCTGTGGGAATAAAAGAATACCCATGAGCTGGTAAAATGTTTCTCAGCTTCCAGAAGGGCACTGTTCCCCCCAATGTTCACAATGCAACTTCCCCCGCAAGGGGCATCCGCTCTTTATGTTCTTCAATCTGAGGTTAGCCACATGACTTTTAAAGCCCTCTATGCACCTGGAAGAGATCCATCCCCCCACCATGGCTCAACACTACACACAGCTGACAAGCCAGTATTAATTTGGGAAAATCAAGAAAACATGACTGCCCCATTATTCCTCTGCTTGTAGAGGAAGTGGACACTCACTGTTGAAGACATAACACATTGAGGCAGGCTCATATTCTAAGTGTCAATACACGTTTCACCTTTAAGGGCCCCCAACTTCCAGTAAGAACCCCACTGTATTCCCTGCCAGCCTGATTCTTTTCTATTCTCATGGCTCCCGAGGCCATCTGGCCATGACAGACTCCAATCCATGAAGCCACCTTTTCCCATTGTAAAGGGAGAGGTCAGCTCCGGTAGGTATGTTCTGGGTTTTTATTGTTGAAACTTTTATTCCTGGAAATGGTCTGTCGTAACTTCACCCCTAAACCTTTCGTATGTGTCTGGCCTGCTCTGCTGTAATAAGACCTAGTGACTGCCAGCCACTGCTCAAGGTGTTGTGGCTCTGTGTAAGACATAGTCCCTGATGAAGTCACAAAATGCTAATCAGCAAAGTGTCTGGATAGCTTTATCGTCTACATTTCAAATGTAAGTTCCTAAAGCTTACTTTCTTAGAGTTGATTACAAGTCACGCAGTATTAAAAAAGTGGGGCTCTCCCCTGCACATATGCAATCAACACTCAGTATCATGTCATGAAGGCTCTTCCCAGAATACTCTCATAAGAGTCTACAGATAGGATGTGCACACTCCCTCCTGTGTCTTAAGTCATCTCATCTCCAGATTACTCATGATACCAGCATAGTGTGACTGTTTTTTATAAGTAATTGTTCTAATATGTTGTTTGAAGAGGATGGCCAAAAACAGTGTGTACACATACAGTGTATTTGTTGGGTTGGAGGTGGGAGAGACTTTGGATTAAACCTATGTTCTTCTACTGAGCTGTAGCTCCAGCCTTAAAAACAAAACAGAACAGAACTTTTCAGACATGGTCTCACTGAGCTCTTGGGGCTGGCTTTGGACTTACTCTACAGCTCCAGCAGGCTTTGGACCTTGACCTTGTGATCTTCTTGCCTCGATCTGCTGAGTAGGTGGAATTATGAGCCCCTGTCTGAAGCCCCAGATCTTCTTTTCCTTTCCTTCTTTTTTTTTTCCAACATGGATTTGGTTGAATCCAGACATATGGAACTCAAAGACGTGGGTAAAATTGGCTGAAAGGTAGAAGTATATGGGGCTCTAAGCTCTCCATTCATGTTTCTCATTCAAGAGTTTTATAGGATGAGTAGCTCCTCCCTTCCTAGTCACGAGCCCCATGTTTCAGGAGCACGCTATGAATGTTAACTTGGATTAAGCTGTAGAGCTGACTCTGTACCACTGAGAATGTCCGTAGGAGCAGTGAAGAAGGGTGACAGTTTGTCTGTCCTGTTCAGCAAGGGAAGGCAAGTTTCTACGTGGAGAGCAGGGAGTCATCAAAGTAGGAAGTGGGGTACCCTGGTGCTAAGCACTTGCCCATGTATTGTGAGTGTGGCCCCACAGGTCATCAAGCCTCTCAGGGCTATGAAGCCAGAGCTGTTTCAGAGCAGTGACTCTTTCCTGGGCCTCAAGGGTCAGCCTAAACTGGGAACTTATTTGAAAGTGCAGATGCTTGGTCCTTATCTCAGACCTACTGCATTACAATTTCTGTGGCAGGAGAGCAGCAATCTAAAATTGAAGCAACCCCAACTCTGAGATCTGAAGTCCTGGGAGATCTCCAAGGTCTTCACTTCCAGCAATAACACCGTGGGACTGTCCAACGCAGAGCACTCAAAATTGTGGCACACCTCCCCCTCGCAACCTCACTCTAATCCAGTTCTACCACTGGTTCACCTTGCAATCCAGGAACCCAGTTACGAAGCCAGCAGCTACTTATGGGACTCTAACCTCCAGGGCATGTACCTCCCTTCAAAAATCTATATCCCGCCTTACGGAGATAGAATCAATGCCTGCAGTCACCTTGTAGCTAAGGAAATTGAATAGAACTGGGAGCTGGAACAAACCTACTTATTTATTTTGTGACAAGGAAAACAACTCTCAGTTCTGGAAGTCTTGACATCTTTGTCAATAAAATCTTCACACTGAACAATATAGAGTTGTTTTAGAATTCATCTTCCTGACAGTAGCAGGGTTTCCAAAAAAAGAGTGTCCACACATCAGCTCCTTGAGACTACTAAGTACCTTGCCCACATCTTACACCAGAACCACCCCATCAGTCAGTTTGGGCCCAGAAAAGCCAAAGCAGCCCCATGTACCACACATACCTTCTTTCTGGGTCCATTTTCTTGTCTGTGTCGCTAAAGAAGGCAACTGGATTGGATGCTTTGAGAAGCACTTAGTTTTAATAGCCGATTAGCCTGCGATAAGGTTGAACTTCCATTTTGTTTCTAATTAACAATGAAAACAGCTATGTGCACAGTTGCTCTACCCCCCCCCTTCCTTCCAAGATATTCTATCCACGCTGTTTGCAGTGCCACGTACACGGGAAATGTGCATTTACATGCATAGCAGGCCTATTGTAGGAGGCATAAAACCGCGCCTTATAAAGCACCGGTTTGGAGAAGGTGGGGTAAAGTTAAAGGTAGTAAGGGTGCCTCAGTCACTTGACTGAATGAAGGGGAGTCCTAGTGGAGTCGAGGCTGTTTGGACTTTCATAGCTTTGGAGTAAATGACACCTGCAATAGCATTTTCCTATACAGGTGTAAGATATACAAATCGAGAGAGGAAAATGTTGCCATCATGGAAATGCACACAAACAAAAGAGCTGCGAAGTGAGCATCTGGCAGGGAGCTGGACCAGTGAGGCAGGAGCCTCCAACTGGAGCATCCCTGTACCTTAGCTTTCTGGAGTAGTTGACTCAGGAGGCCAGAAACCCATCTCCGTCTTTCCCTATCTAATTTGGATGACTATGTGATTATTATGTCATTTGAGATAGTCCCTGCCCATAGTCATTTTTTTTTTTCCTCTCTCGATGCACAGCTCCGGATCGACTTGTTTTTGTCGTTGTTATTTTTCTGGGGTTTGTTGTTGTTGTTGCTTCTCTCTTCTGTGTTAGCCATGAGTTTCGAAAAGCATCTTAAACAGCACAGGATTTTTATTGTATCCATGACAGACAGCCAAGCAGAGAATTTGGTGAGCAATAAGCTAAATATTTACCCATATAATTCATTACAGAGCCTGAACACGATTTCCATTTTAATAGAGGAAACCATATGATGCCTGCTCATTGTTTATTTCTGCTCACAGTGAATCATACACTCTCAGACCATTCATCAAAGCCACTTCTGAAAGCATTTTGACCCCTGCCTTAAAAACTTTGGAACTGATGCTTATGCACCCAAGGGTGTTGCATATTTTACATGTTGGGTTTCAGAGCTAGTTTCTTCTGCTAAAATCATTTGATTTGAACATACCTATATTTTTATGCATGGTCTTATTGATGGAAACAGCAAGATCTGGAATACTGGTGGGAACTCCCTAAGATCACAAGAACAAAAACCTAAGGCATGGGCGTGATCATTATAGCCCCATGCAAAACCATTATACAACACTCAGATTTCAGTGTCCTGCCTTGTTGGGAGAAAAAAGTCAGCCCACTGAATAGGAACATTGGAAAGGAAAGGGACAGAAAACAAGAAACAGCACTTTAGTCCCAGGGTCTTGGGGGTGGATGCCCTTTTTCAAGTAAGTGGTTTCTGGAATATCAAAATAGAGTTTAAGGGAAATGGTACACATAGCCTTCCTTAAGCACATTTGGTGTTACATTAAATTTAATAGTGATAATTTTGAAGTCTGACAACATGGTAGATGCTTTCCTGAGTTTTTTTGTAAACCAGCTCTAATATACAGACCAGAGCACTGAGACTAAGAGAGGCAAGGTTGCTTTCCTAGGTCATTGAGCTCTCGGGAACAACAGAAATGGCAAACAGCCTCTAATAGCCTGAGTGACTTAGTCTAGGCTGTCCACACTTACTACCCTTCTACTGGTTAGGTAAAATGTCACTTGTCACACTTCTGTGATGGTACAAAATTTCAAGACCAAGTAGATTGCATTCCTTCCTGCCGTCTCTGTACAAGTAACCTACTCTCTCCAAATCCCATTGTTTTATTTGTCAGATAATTTTTTCCTGTCATGACTATCATATAAAAGGTATAGCAATGAAGAGTTAGTTCCAGAACAGCCTCCAAAGCCACAGAGAAACCCTGTCTCAAAACCCCTCCCCCCAAAAAGGTATATAATTATAAAAAAAAAAGTCATTTATGACCCACTGCAGTAATGACAATGATAAAGTGCACTCATTATTGTTAAATGACCCCCCTTAACAAGAACCCTAAAAGTCTTCTGAGGTCATAATGATTCTAACATCTAACAAGCTGTGTTTTGTTCTCTATACACACTCCCCAATGATAAAGTGCATGCTGGAAATTCGGCACAATGACAATAATAACTGAAAAAATACAGCAATAGTATAATACTGTGGGAAACATTATGTGGATGTGCTTTCCCACTCAAAACACTTACTGTCTGTACTCAACCCATCTTTGTGATCATGGGAGATAACAGAGTGTCTTCATGGTAGAATGGCATACACACTATCGCATACTATTAGACTTCTGTAAAGTGTTTCTCAAACACAAAGGCTTTGTCACTGTTACAGACCATCTAGCAACCAAGGCAGCTACTTAGTGACTAATGGATGGGTAGAATATACTACATGCGTACAACAGACTAAGGGAAGATGGATAGCCCAGGTGAGATAAAACTACACGGCGCAACATTTCTTCACACTACTCAGAATGGTGTCCAGTGTGACCTACGAATGTGTTCTCTTGGAACTCTTCCATTTAATGTTCTTCTCTTCTGGACCATGGTTGGCCCTGTGTAACTAAAACTACAGAAGTAGAAGTAAAGGAAGCTATTGCACTAATGGGGTGTGGTGTGGATTAAGTGAGTTCATCCATCAGAGTTAGTTTTCTCTCAGAGGGAGACATGCAAGTAGCAGATGTTTGCTATTAGTAATTATTAGCAATTATCACAATTGCTGATGTATCCAGTGGTGGATTACAGGTACATGCTCCTTGTGAGGAGAACATCATCTGCCTCTGACATTAGCAGCAGGTGCTATTGTTTCCATTTCTCATTTACCATAACTTGTGTGAGTTCTTACTTTGTGCAGATTTATGTCTTCAGAGCAGTGCTGAGCCTCTTAAGTGGGTCACACCACAGTGTGCGATCATATGACAATAATAATGGCATGCTTGGCTTTATGTACTTACCAATGTTTGGCTATGCTAAGCATTGAAATTACTCAAGGGCAAACAGTCAGCTTTGTTTTATAGGGATCTCACCCAAAGATACGGCTACATGTACAATGGTTATTCCTCTTAAGCTGTTACAGCTTGGATTTTGGAAGATAACTGGGAAGTTTTGGTGATGTCCTGTCCAAATGCCAGTCCATCAACTTGTCAGCATCCTTTCTGTGGTCCACCATTTAGGATCTGCAGGGATACTTCTGATCATCAGCTTTTAGTGTTTTCAACACTCAACTGGTCACTTTCAGTGTCCAACTTGTTTTTGCAATGACTCTCATTGTTTAGTTAAATAACAATGAGAAACCTCACATTTCAAGCCCTCCATAAAGACTGTCCTCCATGCTGGGCTGGCTGAATGGTACACTCAGTACTTCCCAGCACCAGGGATACCAGGGATGTAGCAGAAGGAAGACTGAGCATCTGAAGCCACCCTGGGATACATTCACTTCAGCATTGTTAACATCCTCTAGGGCATCTATTCTGTCCATGTCTTACAGGGCAGAACTTTGGGAAACTGTCCCATAGCTATTGGGTCCAGAGTGAGGATCTGATCCCAAAGTTAGCAGCTGTGTTCAACATCTAACCAGCTACACTGTCATAAGCACTATGTTCCCCCTCGAGGCCCAACTCCCACTGGCAAAGGAGGCTGAGGTGGTGTTACAGGGAAAGACAACATGAGTCTTACTGTGTACAAACAATATTTGGAGGACAGAACCAGATTATGCAATAGTGCGGCATACTTTTGTTCACAGAAGAAAAGAGGGGCCAATGCAGACTTTTTAACTTAAATCAATAAAGAGTAGTATTGAACAACTGTAAAATGATCCTGCTTCGAGTGGACTTAACCAGGCTCCCTTGTCCTGGCTTGTAATATATCTTCAGAGTCACTGTATAGTCTTGACCCAGAGACATGTCCACACGTTAGTGTGATAGTTAGTATCCATTGCTGACTGGCCAGAATCTATGGAATCACCTTGGGGCAAGCTGTGGATTAACTGGAGTAAAATCACAGCACCATAATATGGGCGGCAGTGCCATTTCCTGGGCACGCGGGACACGAGCATCCTCCCTCTCCACTTTGCCTTTCCTTCCTGCATCAGCACCTTCTCAGCCACGGAACACTGGCGCTCGAGGTTAGACCTGCAGTGAACTTCTGCCTCCTTAAGTTATTTTTGTCAGGTCTTTATTTTTCCCACAGTAACAAGAAAAATAACTAATTCTCAAAACTTAGAACTGAGCAGAGGGGTCATTCCTGTGACAAAGCTGTGTGGCCCATAGGCATTTGGGGCTGCGCAGCAAAGGGAGAGGAAAACTGGGAACTCGGGGGCTGGAAAAGCCTGGGAACATTCTGTAGGAGGGGTCAAGGAGATGGTAAGAGAGAGAGGACTAGGAAGTCTGCTGTGAGAGTTTGTCTCCTAGAAATGGCAGGGAAGCTTTACGCGTGATACCACAACATTGCTGCCCTAACAAGACCCAAAGGAGTACCACACCAACGTGGAAGGAGAGATTCCGTGGGGTTCCAGCCATACACCATGAGCTGGAGACAGCTAAGGAATGTTGAGAACAGGACAAATAGTCTTCCTTGGGGAGAAACCTCCTAATTAGTTACCCAACACCAAGTGATCAGCTCAGAAATCGTATACAAAGAAGTTGTACTAAACGGACTGAACCAGTTGCATGTGTACCCTTATGCAACAATACCAATTAAAGAAAAAGAGCCAGGATTTTGATAGGGAACAAAGTTGGAGCAGGTACATAAGAGGAATTGGAGAAAGGGGAGAAAATTGCATTACTTCAATTAAATATGCACACTCATACATATAATGGACTGAATTGTTTAGTGGAGGCCATTCCAAGGTAAGACAGCATAGCATAGTTAGTATCCACTGCTCTTATCTAGATTTGCAGAGAGAGACAGAGACCAAAAGACAGGGACAGGCAGACAGAGACAGACAGACAGATAGACAGACAGGCAAGCAAACAAGACAAACAGAACAAAAGTAAAAAAAAAAAAAAAAGGTGAATACATATTCCATTTGGCATGAAAAGGAGAAAGTTTCAAGTTGCAGATAAAATATATGCTAAAACAGCAACTGCAATTGTGAACAGATCAGCACCATTAAAGCACTCTTCACTAGGCTAATGGAAATGCATCATATGACAGGACACCACCCATCAAATACTGCACCTTAGGTACAATCGAAACTAATTTGAAAGGAGTGACCCTAAACTGAGAATGCTTTCGGAGGGATTCCCCACTTGAAAATAACCACCCAGGGAAATGTTTCCCCAGGGTCACCCTAGAAGATACACAGAAGCCAATTCAACTGTGGTATAAGGATTCTGGGCTACATTTCAAGCTGGCAACAGAATTTGGCAGATCATTCACATAGTACTTGTTTTACAGGCATAAAAGATGCAAGAGTAGGGGACCATGGAAACTACACCAAGGTCTCAGAAGGCCGCTAAGGGCAGGCAATGTGTGGCAAGGTCAGATTCCCTGAAAGCAGGTATGGAAGGGCCATTCTTTGATGCTGAGAAGATGAAGCCTAAGTTGCAGGAAAACCCCCAGGATTCTGGAGATGCCAGCCTTGAGCGAAGTCCACTAAAGAAAGCAGAACATACAATGTAGAATGAGTTCAAGAGAGAGACCATAGGTGATAGCATCAGCAGAGCTAGAGGACAAGAGCTACCCTCGCTCCTCAGCCCTTGTCATTCCATGCTGAGCCCCAGATGCTGGACTTGGAGCTGTGGGGTCTGGTGTTTTCTCTGCTGCTTTTCAGTATTGCTTTGCTCTGATCTTTCCTCATCATGCCATTATCCCTTTCTTTTGGAATGGAGATGTGTCATTGTATGTGGAAAGTACTTACATTAGACTCTAGTTTTAATTTACTAATGTTATCGTAGTGCTCTTTTTTGGTTAAGAAATTGCCTGAGTCTCAGGAAAGACTCTGTACTCATACTTTTGAACATTGTTGGGATGGAGACTTTTGAAGTTGGACTGATTGAAACTTCTAAAATTGTGATTTGTGATGGCCAGGAGACTAGGAGGTTGTGGCTTCAGAGCCATGTATGTGAGTATCAAGTCTGACAAGGTGCAGACCTGTAAAGGTTAATGTTCCGTGTTAGCCTGACAAGACCTGGAGTCACCTAGGGGGAAATACTGTGTCTGTGATTAGATTTCTGGGTTGGGTTAATCTAAGTAGGAATACCCACTCCAGTTATCCTCAGAACTCTTGCATGGGCTGGGATCCTAGACAGAAGAAAAGGAAGAAAGCATGCAGAACACAACGTCTACCTTTCCTTCCCAAATTAGTCACAATGGGGTCGAAGGCTTCATTTTCCTAAAACCATTGAATAACCTTTTCTGTCCTTACATTTCCTTTGCCAGGTATTTTTGTCATAACAATGAGAAAAGTAATTCATCTTAGCATCGTAACTGTCCTTGTTCAGAACAGTTCCTTGGTGAAACAATCCGTCATCACATAGACTTCAGATGAAAATAAGTTAGGATAAAACACCAGGAGTTGCTGTCCTCCATGAGCATCACCAACTATCCAGCAACAGCCACTGGTACAGATGCTTCTGCTCAAACATTTCCAGTCCCACCACATTCTTCTGGGTATCTAAAATGTCTTTGTCTTTGGAAAGTGTGATTTATGAACAAGGACAAATCACTTGGAGCCAAGCCTGGCAGAGAGGTCAAGATGGGTTATGCTAGTTTAGAATTACCTCCTTAAGATAGACTGCTGTCAGCGTGTTCAAGGGGAAAGATGTTTTGATTTTTCCCAGCAAAGAGAAGTAGTTTATTATCTTTAAGCTTGTGGCAGAAAATTACACAAAATTAAAACAAACCTATTATTAATAACCTCCATCCCTAGCCCCATCTACTATCATGCGTTAGTGGAGGAGCATGCGCTTGTATGAGTGAGAGTGTAAGCATGTCTGCGCTTTGTGAGATGTGAATGTGCAGCTCAACCCACTTGAACAGCTGTATGCTGCTTCTCATGGGATAGTTCGCTTTGCATTTTCCCAGGCATAGTCTTCAGCAAACGTCCTATAAGTGGGAGACTTTTCAATTGTTGATGTCCCTCTAAGATAAGCAATTCTTAACCTTTTCTGTTTGAAACTTACATATTTCTTTTTTGAGTCTGCTAAAATTTGTGGACTCTGTTAGAAAAAAAGGGGGGAGGGTAATAAAGTTATCACATTCTGAACTTTTGGCCAAGGGTTCAAAATTAAGATTGGCTTAAACTTCACATTACTTCATGTATTTAATGTAAGCATGTTAAGGTGACTGTTCAATAGAAGATGCACACTATATATTGTATAGGATCTTATAGCATGCTGGGTTGGATTGCCTAAATAAGACCAAGAAGGATTGAGATGGAAAGGGATTGAGATGGAAAGGGCACTGGCTGTCTCTCTGTAATGGCATCAGGAGCTAAAATCCCATGAATAGTTTCTACTTTAAGAAATATTAGACAATTAAAAAGCTCTCAGAAATAAAACATTTATAATCCAAAAAGTGTGTGCGATTTACTAAATGTGTAAATGTGGAGATACAGAATCTCAGAAACATAAAGAAAGATTAGATGGACTAGAGGTCCAAAAGAATTGGAGATACTATAAACAGGGCTGGGGGAGTTATAGGATAAATAAATATTTAAAAAGTATATTTCGATGACGCTCCAGAAAACAATAGAGGGGGGAAAGAACAATATTTGAAAATATCTACCTTAACAATTCACAATATCAGTTGTTGACTATAGACACATAGGACCAGAAAGGCCAGTGGATTTCAAGCAGACTATGTCTTCATTTTTAATATAGGTTCAGCATAATCAAGCAGCAATGAGAAAGGAAAGATAAATAAATAAGGAAGTGAAACGGAAAAGATCCTTAACCATTTGGCCAACTGCTCAGAAGTCACAATAAATCTTTTAGACAGTTGAAACTTACCTTCAAATGAAGGAGGGGGGAATATACATAGGCACTTAGGAAAAGATTCAGTGCTAATACTTTTCAAAGCTAAGAATCAAAATATTTAAAGTCTAACAAAATTGAGACTATTTGCTACCAATATGCTTGTTCCTAGAGACATTTCTAAAATGTGTACTTGGCTATAGCAAACATTGAGAGAGGGAAATGTTGGCAAATTACTATATAAATATACATAATTGGTGCTACAAATTATAAAAACAATGTTCAACTTGTAAAAAAAATCTAATCAATGAGTAATTTAAAGGATAATCAGATTAAAATGTCTGATGACTTAATTTTCATAAAAAAAAGGTTTCAGATACTTTCAGTATTGTATCACATTTGGGCTATATGATGTCTAGAGTGGCTACTAAGCAGATAGAGTTAAATGTGTGATATCATCTCAAAGAGGAAAATGCAATTCGAAAAAAAAAAATAATCAAAATGCACAAACACAAAGACCCAAAAATTATGCAACTAAACCATAGATAGTTAAATCAATAACAACAAACATAAAAGGGTTTTTAAAAGTCTATATCTTCAAATTCATGAGCACAGAATATAGAAATAGCTACACCAAATGGGAATAAAAAGTTCAAATGTGCAAATAGGGAGGGAGGAGATTCACTTCATCTTACAGCTTGCAATCAAGCCAATGCCCAGAGGAGTCAGGGCATAAGCTAATGCAGAAACGTAGAGTCAGAAGGAGGTAGAAGCTGTGGATGTCTGCTTCTACTGACTTGCTGCTAGTGGCTTGCCCAAACTGTTTTCTTACACCATATGGGATTATCCACACAGGGGTCACATCACTCCTGTGAAATAAGCTTCCACATACCAATTATCAATCAAGAAAATATATCACTGAACAATCTGGTGGGAGCCTTTTCACAAATGAGGTTCTTTCTTCTAAAAGGATTCTGTGTATTCTGTGTCAAATTGACATAAAAACCCACCCAGAACAAGTATTTAATAAGATTCAATGAAGACAGAAAAAATAATTATAAGATTAAAGGCAAGCAAAAAAAAAAAAGTTCAAATGTATCAACATTGTGTGATTATAAAACAGGCCAATTTTATCTATAGTCACAAATATAAAATTTCCAAACAAATTAATAGAAGACCCAACAAAGAAGTATATTTAAAAAAAAAATCCATCCTGACCAGGTCTTATGTAATCAAGGATTATATGTTATATATTATTAAATATATTATAAGTTAACTTTAATATTAATATGATTCCCTATATTAACATAACAGAGGGAAAAGCCAGGTGGACTGTTGAGGAAGCCATTGATAACACACAACACTAATTTGTGATAAAAAAAAAAAATCTCAATAAACTAAGATTAGAAAGAAATTTAACTCTGATAGGGAATATCAAGAAAAAATTATATAATGGCCACCACACTAGCATTAAAGCATCAAAAAGCCTTTCATTTAATATCAGCAACAAGGAAGAGAAGGCCGTATCTTCAGATGCACGATGGATTTCAGCTAGCAAGATAAGGCAGTGAAAGATATAAATTATAGCTTTGGAAAGTAGAAATAACAGCACTATTTGCTTGTGATATGATTTACTGAAATCCAGGAAAAATGCGCAACCTATCAAAGGTAAGAAAGTAAAACAGGAATGACAGTTATGAAATAAGGAAGGAAAGCCCTTTGATACACATCTCTGTTTATTGCCAGAACATAGAAGTGTATGTTGATAATAACAATATATATATATATATATATATGTATATATACATATATATATATATAAATATAAAATCTACTAGCTGGAAATACACCTGACAAAACATAAATAAGATTTCATTTTTAAAATGACACTTACTGAAGTGTATTAAAAAGTAAAAAAATATGTATCAGTGAATAGAAAAAAAATGAGTAAAATAAAGGTATCTGTTTTCTCCAAACTGATTTAAAGATTCAGCAGAATTCCAGGAATACAGTCCAAAGGCAGAGTTTTTATAACTTCATAACATAATTCTTAAATTCATACAAGACATTAATATGAAGGATAAATGAATAACTAGCTTCCTCTTAAGGATGAAAAAATGTGAATGAGATTTTACAAACTATTGCCATCTCTTTTGGGTAAATTAAATAATTAAATGTGCTAGTTGAAAGTGACGTTTTAGAAATGGTACAACTATAAGAACAGAAACTAAGAAAACAACTTTTAAGACAAAAATATGCAAGCCACAAAGAATTAGTAAATCTGACCATCTCAATGTAAAATATGTATCACAAGCCTTGAACAAGATATCAGTCTGTATACCGTATAACCGACAAAGGAAAGTCAGAATAAAATTGTCCTCTAACAAGGAAAAGCAACCTGACTGAAAGCTGTAATGGCAATTATCCATGAGAAGTGCCAAGCAAAGTGTCCAGACTCATTCATCAATAGGTGGGTGCAAACTCAAGGTGCTTTTTTCACTAGGTCTTCAACAACTGAAATATATTAAAGGTTGAAGAGCTGGGAAAGCAATGAGAATTCTTTATGCCCTGCTAGTGAAGTTATCAGCTTGCCATTTTACAAAACATTTTGGCATTATGTTAGCAAAATTAAAGATGTAACTGAGGTGTCTATTTCTTATCCAGAAGTTCTATTCTTAGCTACCTACCCCTGAGTAAGAGAACATACATGTCAAAGATAAATACCGGAGTGTTCGCGGGGAATATATTTTGTAATAAGTGCACGTATTTGAGAGTCTATTTACAGGAAAATGGATGGATAAATGATAGATTATTCATAAACAGGAGGACAATTAACCAAAACAGTGAATAAACAACCACCACACAGGCCAGCCTGAATTAATTTTAGAAGCAGAATAACGAACAAGCAAAGAACACAACTTTATTTCCATAAAATTAAATATATGGAAAACACGGTCGAAAAATGGATATATACATTCATGCATCACATAATGGTGTTTTGATCCAGCATGGACAATACAGGTGGTGGTAGTATCATAAAGATGATAACTTCTAAACATTCTCTAATCATATGGTATTCATTATATTCCAATGACCATGACACAATCACCTAACACGGCGGCACCTCACTTATATGGTATGGCATTAAAATAAACAGAGTTTGTGTAGTTTCTATATATGATTGCATCTTGTACAACCAAGAAGCTCTTGACACACAAGGCTACCCTTTAAGATCTCGTGTGAGACTACATCTCCACTATAAGAATGGGGAACTTTCTTAGTTTCACCCAAGACACCAGGTAAAAGAAAAGATTAACACACATTGGAATGCTAGAGGACTTGAAAATAGTTTTTCTCTTCAGCTAATGATAGTGGACAAATGGTCTGACTATTTACACACTCTGCTTGTGAGCTTATGTATGCTTGTTACATATAACTTTGCCAAATGAGCTGAACAGATTTGTTAGGAAATGTCTTTTATCTGTTGGAGAGGTCAAAGTTCAATAAGCCCATGGCAAAATCTGAACATGGCTACAGGTGGCTCCTAGTCGGACTGTGTCCTATCAAACACCGTGTGGCCACTGGTGGAGTCCTGTTGCTGATTCTTTCTAAAAATATCAAATGCTTATTAAGTTACAAAGAATGGCATGCTTAAATACAACCTAATGGCCAGGAGCCATGTTTATCTTGAACAAAGTGAAGTATGAAAAAGTTTTCTCAAAAGAATGCTAGAGAGTTACCAAAATTCCAGATGGCCAACCTTGGCTGGGTGGGAGCAATGGGTCCTCAGGGGGCAGAGGCTCGGGACTCCAGAAGAGGAACTCACCTTGTAGAGCTCAGGGTTCTCAGGGGAAACTGTCTTCTCTCCTTGGTTTCTCTGAGGAAGAACTGCCTTTAAAAGGCGCCCATAGAGGCCCAGCAATTGGCTCAGTGGGTAAAGCCACTTGCTTCAGAGCCAAGCCCAACAACTTAAGTTCAAATCCCAGAACCTACAGTAGGAAGAGAACCAGCTCCTGCAAGCTGTACCCTGAGCTCTGAAAGTGTGTACCATGGTAGATACACTTGCATACATGCACACAAAGAAAGAAAAAAAAGGAGGGATGAAAGAAGAGATGAAAAAAAAGTTTAAAAAGCTCTTCTATGTCTTCATCCAGCCAAGGGAGGTAGATCCAATAGAGAGCTCTGTTCATTGACAATGGAGTGGCTGAACTGACTCCAAGGCATCAAATGAGACGGGTATTCAGGCCAGTATTCCAGTCTGTTACCTAAGACAGAAGCAAGAGCAAGAAAAAAGGAGGAGATGAGTAGAGACTGGTTGAAGACAGGGAAGCAGGGGACAGGGGCAGTAGATACCTGAGCACATCAGCCGTGAGAAGGAATGCAGGACAATGTGATACTTCACTGTTTCCTTGAGAACCACCTAGAATATTAGTGAAGTGGCCTTCCGAGTGTGCCTGTGAGGATGTCTCCAGAAATGGTTAATTAAAAGAGAAACAAGATGCGTTGAGTGTGAGTGGTACAATCCCCTAGGCTAGTGAGGGCCAGGCAGAAGGAGGGGAAAGGAGAGTGTGCCCACGCTGCAGTGAATTGCTGTGCACTTCCATATTCCACCATGGGTCGAAGCCTCTGTAGCCATGGTCAAAGTCAACCCCTCTAACCCTTCAAATGTTTGGGTTTTTTTTTTTTTTTTTTTTTTTTTGCATAATTTGCACAGCAATGTTAACCATTGGAAAGTGGTACAGCCGGAGCAGCACAGGACCTTTTGAGAAATGAAGTTTAAATCCCCTTGACGCAGGACCTTCTTTTCTGGTTTTTCAATTTCACACCCTTATAATCTAGCAGCATCTGAACCAGTGCTGGTGACTAATCCTGGCTCTTTAGAATTGGTATTGTTAGTTGTCTAGAAAGATCACTCGTGTGGTGATATCTTTTTACACACTGGCAAATAAAGCTTGCCTAAAGATCGGAGCCCAGAGCTAACCACTAGCTAACCATAGAGGTCTAGAGGTCTGTACAGACAGACCACAAGTGAGATGGCTGGGCAGAGAGAGAAATGTAGGTGGGAGGAGGCAGGAGCTTGGTCTCTTTTCAGTCTGAGGATTTTGTAGAGGTGGGAACTCTAGTGGCTGGCTGCTCTGTTTCTCTGGTCTTTCAGCTTTCACCCCCTAATATCTGACTCTGGGCTTTTTATTATTATTATTAAGACCAATTACAATTCAGGCTACACTCACAGGCACCAAGACTTCAGGATGGGCTTAGTCATTCTCAGAAACCTGCCATCTCAGGGCCCCCTCTCCAGAAAGTGCACACCTGCCAGCATTGGAATAAACCCACTCCTTATGCCTGGCCTATTTGCCAGTTGGCTCCCAACTCTAATCCTTAAGTACCGCAGCCCACTGCCAGCATGATGCTGAGAGTTCCTGTGTAACTTTTATGCAAAGTTCTAGCCAAGCCCTGGCAAGATGTGGCTGAAGACAATAGCAAACTCTTTGCTTTAGGTCAAGGTCACTATACAATAATGCAATCCTCAGGAGCTAAAGGTTGAAGTTTTTACACTAACGAGGATTTGATCTCTATCTCATTGAGGTAAATTGGAAATGGATACCATATCTTTAATGCTAATTAGCTATTGCATTACTTAGTCTTCCAGGCCCCATGTAAATAACAATTAGCAATAATTTAGCAGTTGTACATGCTGGCATCTTCTGAGCCATACCATTGTATACCATTCCAAATTCCTTTGCATTAATTAGGATCATAAGCCAATCAGTACTAATTAGGAAGAAAATAAGTATAATAATAAATGAAACAAAATTAGTGATTTGTATCTGGTTGGTAGTTCTTCCCCTCTGCAGTCCCTCACATGGTCTTAATGCACAGGAACTTCTTGTAATTGAAACTAATTATGAGGTTTCCCCTGCTACTTTGAGCCTCATGTTCAAATCCCACAAAGCTCATTAAATAAGTAACAAAACTGGAATCCTTAGTATATATTGTAACTTGGATCATGGTAATTAGCACCACATGCAAAAAAGGCAGTAAGAGGCCGTTTAGCAGCCCCTGCACTAGTTACAGAGAAGGGAGATCGCAATTCTTCCAATTCTTTGGGGCTTGGCAAAAGCCAGGCCAGTGTCCCAAGAGTCATGTGGTCAGAAAGCAATAATGGCTGGGACAGATGGGGTGGGAAACTGAAGGTTAACTCATCCCTGCACTATGGCATTTCCAGGTAGACGTGCATGGAAAACTCGAGTACAATGGTAGCCCGGTTTGTTCATTCTCCTCCCTAGGGACCTTGTGCCACTCACCACTACCCTGGGCTATCTTGTCTCTCCCTTTGGCTGTTTACAGAGTTTGTCTCTTCAGGGTTGAGTGAGCATCAAAGCCCCTGGAGAACTCACTTGCCCTGCATAGAATGCAACTGTATACACATAAATCCATGTGTCTGTTTCTAGTCAAACATATGTACCGCTCAGTAGACATATTGACTGTATTCACAGCTTCTAGCACTGTTCTGAGCTACTGCCGCCCCTTTCCGTATCCAGCTGAATCAGTAGAATGCTCTTGGGGGCTCTCTGGGAAAGTGCTCACCCACCAGCAGGCCTTTTGGCCTCTTCTCTGGGCTGGTTCACAGCTTAAAGTTAAGGCTCCATGATGTTGCTGGGGTGAATTAGAAACAAAGAAATAAACCCACAGGAATACTGGCTTGCTGCACACCCACCTGTAGTACTGGAACTCTATTTGTTGATGGTTTAAGAGAAGTAATTCTAAAATAACTCTAATAGAAAGCACGTGATATTCTCCCGTTCAGACTTGTCACGTCTGATGGCTTTTCCAAACAGCCAGCTGAATCAAAGCTGCTAATACTTTGTACTGAAATAGTTAGCCTTATGTATTAGGAGATAGAACCCTCTGATTCCCATCCAATAAGCAGTTACCAATCCTAAACATCCTTCTAGTGGCAATAAAGGTTCCATTCCTCCGTGAAGCAGATCTCACCATTCAAGCTCACAAAGTTGTTGATGCCTTTTTTCTTGTTGCTATTCTTTATTTAGCTCTGTTTATCACTGTGAAACCTGTTTGTATACAGTCCTAAGTTGGCTGATAATAGTCTCATGGTTAATAGGCAGGTCTCAATAATCACAAGTCTTCCTCTGATATGTTTTTTCAGACACATAGGAATTGACCAAGGCTGAAAACACACACACACACACACACACACACACACACACACACAAACTGCATGTGACTAAATCACTACAGCATGGGAAAGGTGCATGAGAGAACACACACACACACACACAGAGATCCTAATTCATTACAAATTAAGCATGTTAAAAAGCATTCAAAAGCCAATATAAGAATGGCATTCTGAAGTGCAAATTTTTAAAAATTATTCTTACAGAGATCTTAATATTTATATTATGCAATATGAGAGAGAGAGAGATGTAAAGTGAGAATCCTGAAATCTTAATATGATCTACTAAATGAAAGCTGAAAAGAAGCCCAGGATATGTGCAGTGAGTTATTTACTTAACTGGCATTATTTCATCTAATGTTAGTGCATCATGAATGCAGAGCTTTTTCTACAGAGGCACAATGGGTTAAAGCAATCTCAGAGCTAACTTACAGTGACCCCTCATAACTTATGATCCATTTTGAAGAAGAAGATAATGGTTATCAGTGAGCTCACAGCACTGGAATTGACTGACCTGCATAATCCATTTCCGACAGGTTGATTCTATTTGTCTGTGCATTCACAACCTCCCACAATATTTTTAGACCATGATTCTGCACCATGTAGTGCTGAATAATTGACAACAAAACTAATAAGATAACAGTTATGCCCTGCTACTGGTAGTTTACAATCTAACAGAACTCATGGTCAGTCGTTGTGACAATACAGAGCCATATAAAGATGTTTAAATAAGAGAATGAATTAACACAAAAAGCTTGTTAGTCTTTCTACTTCTAGCCAGAAATTAGAGTGGAATTGGAGTTTGGTCTTGGTAATTGAGGACTATATAGACCTTTGGAGTTGGAGACAGACAAAATGCATTTATGTCACCATCAAGTAACTGCCCAGAGGATTAAATCTCAAAGATAAAACATAAGCCAGTAGTGAGAACCAGTCCCAGGCAAACCAGAATTCCTAGTAGGCTCCAGGACACTGGGAATCCACATATTTCCCCTAAAGCCTTCTGTAGACACTGTTGTTCAGAAAACATGGCATCATGGGATGGAGATCCCAGTTAGGAAAAGCTTATGTGTCCTAAAAAGCACCCTCCCATCCACCAAAAAAGATCAAAATGTGTCTAAATCTTGATTGAAAAGAATCACTTTGTTGAGCATAGTGGGTCATATCTTTAATCCCAGCACTCACCTGTGAGGCAGATATTGTTAGTTCAAATATGGCTTTGTGTATATAGCCACATCCAGACCAGCCAGGGCTACAGGGTGAGACCCTGTCTCAAACAAACAAACAAAACACACATACATTTTAGGCTTGATAAAGAAACCTCTAAGAATTCTACAAGCTTCCATACTATAATTTCCCCCGTGGAGAAAGAAAACAAACAAAAGACAACACAGAAGTTGTAAAAGAACGTAAGAATATAACTAAGACTTTAAACAGTTTTTAAAATGGCATCAAGATTGGGTGTGACTAAATCAATACTCTACAAGAAATGCACACAACATATCACACACACACACACACACACACACAGGCACACAAACATATGCATGCATGTACACGTACCCACATCTAAAGAGAAAACATAATTTATATTCAGATTGTTGTAAACACAGTAGCAACCCCAAGCAGTAGAATGAGCCGCTGCAGGCTGACTGACTAGCTTCCGACAGGGTGTTTTCTTGGTATGCTAATGTCTGCTAATTCACCCACCCAAAGTCCATTTGCTGGAAATTTCTGTACCCACCTCTGCACTCAACTCTTGATCTGCCATGGTCTCTGGGATCAGTGCAAGTTATAGTTTCAGCCCCTCCCCTTGTTAATCAGAACTTTGGAAGGTGTTGCGCCCTGTGTTATGATTCATCAATTCCCTACTGAAAATACTTTCTGCTAGAACTTGCTGTGAAATGAAGGCATGAAGAGTCTAGTTTCTTGGTTGTTGATGGTAAAATGTCAGGACTCTGTAGAACTGGTAAGTGGAGGGTGTCCACTAAAGGATCACAAAAAGAACATTCTAGAAAGGAGAACAGTAAACATAGGGTGGGCTACCAGAGGAGGCAGGGAGTTAGCTGTCTCCAGTCGTGTGACAGCAGAGTTTAGAGTTTGTTATATTTGTAGAAAGGCCAGGGCAGATGCACTTTGATGCCATTTCCCACTCTGACTGCTGATACTGTCATTTTCCAAGGACATTGCATCAAAAAAAAAAAAAAAAAAAAAAAAAAAAAAACCCAACCTCTCTGGCACTGGCATAAATTACAGACATTACAGAAGTGTTGTAATTCAAGCCACACAAAATCCCTGCAATGAAGATGTTTCTATCCCCTTTGCATAGTTAGGAAAGCTGAAGCTTAGCAGGCACACACGGGACGATACCCTGAGGAAACGCCAAATGGAACTTAGACTCCTAGGCCCATGCTCTCCGCGCCATGCTACCTGAACTCACAAGGAATCTTCGGGGAATCCATTACTGTTAGCAGTCCCCCCTCCTTTCATCTTCAGACCGTGTGCATTATATGAATCTCCCCTCCTGCATCGAAAGTTTAATATCAGTAACCTGCCTAACATCACCTCCAGGATCACACCTCTGAAAATCTCTCCCAGGAGACTTGCACCTTTATATACTGCTCTCTTTCTGACGAAAGGGGGGCAAGAAAAAGAAAAAAAGGGGCAAATACATTCTACATAACCCAGCCCCCTGGCTCCTTGTCCCTCCATCTCTTCTCTACTATGTAGCCACACTGATGAAACACAGGCCCAAACCAAGTATTCCAAAAATTCACTGCAGAATCCCCTCCTTTCTATCTTTCAGGTGTGGGATTAAAGACAGAAAGGCATAGAAGATTCTCTCTCTCTCTCTCTCTCTCTCTCTCTCTCTCTCTCTCTCTCTCTCTGGTGCTCTCTCTGGAGCTCTCTCTCTCTGGTGCTCTCTCTCTGGCTCTCTCTCTCTCTCTCTCTCTTCCCCCCCTCCAGATAACATTATTGAATGCTCTGCCATGGTATAAACAAGACTGAGCACACAGCATCCATCCTGAAGCACATGCCCCTGTTTTGAAAGCACAAGCCTGAGCTCTGGTGTTTGGTGTTTGCCTCTATTAATTTGCATATGATTTAGTCTGGTCAAATTAATGATGGTCAGAATGAATGAAAAGGGTCTTTCCTTCATCATCTTTGACATGCTTCTCTTTCTCCATATCCATTTTTTTTATACATAATTGGGTTTACTTCTATATGTGTTTCCAAGGACAATGCTTGCTCTTCAGCTCTTGGTTGGTTGTCTTAGGTGTATGCCTACAGACAATTTTGTTCTGGCTTCGTGTGAATCCTTCTTTAAAACACTCAGACAGACCTCAACAATTCTTACCTGGCAAGACATTGTTGATTTTCTGTGCCTTATCTTAAAGATTGTTGGTTTATCATACCTTGTCAAGGGTATCTAGTGGAAACTGCTTCTAACTCATTTATGGGCTTGAGTTGTTGAGATAAAAATGGAGCGAAGAGTTCTTTGGTGTGTATCAGCTTTGATACAGAATAATTAGATTAGTTCCTTTAAGAACAGTCATGATACACAACCAAATGAATAGATGCTCACCTCTGTACATCACCTTCCATCCAGCTACTGTTATTAAAATTATTTCTTGTCCTACCCTCTTCTTGAGACTTCTGTACAATTTCTTCTTAGTACTCCAGATTTACAGGAGAAACCTTTATATTTTGAAATTTTAGAGAATATATTGTCAAATGTATAGGCACTTTCATTCAAAACATCACCTTCACGTACACACAATGCTAGTGTGCTGATGTAATTTGTGATTCCTACACCATGATCATGCCAGGACTCTGAGACTGACTTAGTTGAGTAGGTCACTGTCTGGTCCCAAAGCTTCCAAACAAGCAGGGATATTTAAACAATGGCAGCATTGGGGGCTTGAGTAACTTACCTTTCATAGTACATCATTTGTGCCTGTTTTCTGACACTCAAAAAGCCTTTGTCTTCTTCAGGGCCACAACCAGAATGTTGTGTGCAGGACCATCAAGAACTAGCTGCATGGCAGAGCACACTCTGCTCGCTATAGACAAGTGAAAAAGGAACAAGACACCTATGTTTACATATTCCCGCATGAGTCCAACAAAGAACCCTACTTTCTTTTACCTGTCAGATTCTGCAGGGATACTGATGGAAGGGAAAGAAAAAAAGAGCATATGACTCTATGTTCCTCTAATCATTGCAAGGTCTGGTTGCATAGGGTTCCAGATGCTCTTTAGAGGTAGGGGGTCTAATGTGGTAACTCTGTATTAAAACCCAGTAGGCGTGGTTTGCTTACTCTTGTACTGTATCCTTTGGTTGTGCATAGTCCTGGAACAAGATACATCTTTCAAGAACACTGACTCTTCTCTCCTGTGATTTTTGTATACCGTTCTGAGACACTGAACAATGCCTAAAGACATGTTATCACAGCAGAGTGGAAGTTACTAGCAGTGTCTTAACATTAGAGGTACACTAGGCACAGGACAGCATGTAATCCCTCTTCATTTAAAAAGAAAAAAAGTATCTACATTCATAGAGCTTAAGTAGAGACCTGTGCTAGGAAATGCCTCACCTACCCAAAGCAAAGGAAACATGTAACATACAGGTGAAAATAGCTTTGGCAAACTAGTGTGCACATTCCTGCGTTCATTGAAGATTTAGTATAGAGGTTCATCCTTCAGACTCTCCTCCATTCGTGTCTTGAAGACAGAAGTGCTTCAAGTAGATGTTGACTTTAGTGCCTCAAATTAACCCATTATCCACCAATATTTGGTGGGAGGATTGATGTCACTTTACCCTAGGAATAGTGCATCCCATTCAAGTGTTGAGGATGCCTCCAGCATCTCTGCCATATATAATTTTGTCTTCACTTCCTATTATACAATACGTTGTCTGTTATAAAACCGAATATTGTCCTTCCCATTGTCTTTCCAATGAGCAAGCCTGAGAGCCTTTAATAGATTTCCTCACATGGCCAGTAGTAAAGCCATAGACACCAGTCAACGGTGAGAGCTTATTCCTCTCAGCTGTCAGTCTCTGCAGAGTCTAAAGTCCAGTCCCCTGGCTTTCCTGCTGACATTGGATGATGGTGTTCCACCTTCAATGTACTCAAAATGTCATTCTTGAGACAGTATTAATTGGCATTGAGAGAGAACCCGACAAGCTTTGCCATCATCATAACCAGGGTACACACCAGCAATGTAACTGATGAGCAACAAAGGGATTTCACGGGATGTGGTTATTATTATAAAAATAAACAGGAGAATCTAGGTGGTCTGCAAAGTGCTGTGAGGGTTTTGCCATCATTTCTCATGGAAACCAGCATTGTGATGTGACAGTCAAGAGTCATCATCACTACCCAAGACCAGCCAGGCTGGCAGAAAAACCTTCTCCTTACATGTATCATACATATTCATAATTTTAACCTGCTCAGTCTGTATAATGTCCCTTGTATGTGTGTTTTCAGGGCCAACCATGGTATTTGATAGCCAGTTGGTATGTTCTTCCCTGGGGAAAACTATTTCCCCCGCCCTCAGCACGCCAGAGTTGCCTGTAGTTCTTTGTGGTTGAGGCCTCGTGGACTTTGGCATTAATTCTTGTTGCCCTTGTTCAGCTCATGTTTGGGCAGTCATATGCCAAGGCTTTATAGGTGCAACTTCTGACTTCAGTAGGGGACACAGCCTCACAGCAAACTCTCATCCTTTATCTCTTACCATCTTTCTGCCCCTCTTCTACAGTGTCCACAGAGCCTTAGGTACAGAATATGTTTTGGAGTTTGGGACTGGATTCCACCATTCTGCATTTTGACCAGTTGGGGTTTTCTTTAATGATTCTTTCCATCAATTTCAAAGAGAAGTTTCCATGATGAGGGACGAAGACTATACTTATCTGTCAGCAGTAAAAATATTTAGACTTTAGCTAGGGTTTAGTAAAGTGCTGGCTGTAGGATCTTCTACAAGATTCATGACATCACTGCCCCTGGGTAGTTTGCTAAGTTTTCAGTATCAATAATGGTTTCCCTCCTGTTGAGTTGACCTTATGTCCACATAAAGAGTTACCGATTACCACCAAGATATGGGTGCCACTACAACACTAGTAGGGTTATGAGGCCATGCTGGCAATTGTTGTGGTTCATAAGCATCAAAGCCAGGTGGAACTGTTGCTTGCTTCCTTCATTTGGGAGTTTGCATGTTACCTTCTGGTAACAATAGGTAATTACCCCCCCCCACTTCTATGGAGCAGCCAAAGACAATAGCAATAATCTGTATAGTTTGGAGTCTACTGAACACCACTGACAAACAATACAAAAGGGAGAATTTCAATTCATAGGAGAGCTTCTCATGCCTGCTGTGGAGTTCTGTTGTTAGATGGTCTTTGGCTCTTGGAGGGATCATCATCAGCCCAGAAGAGAAAAATTCATTATAAAAAAAATATATATATATTTACATATGTAAATATATATATATATATATATACCTGCACAGACTTATTTGTGTTATATATTTTTTTCAGTAGTTAATGGTATGATTCCCTATGATGTTTTCAGACTTATTATTTTACCCTCCTTCTGTTTTTATCTCCCTCTTCTCTCTGTTATTAGAGCCCTCTCCTCTTTTTTCCCATTTCCCAGATAAGATCATTTGCTCTTCGACATTCCCCTTTCAATTTGTGAAAATGCTTCGCAAACCATTTCTTGGGTTACCAAAAGTGAAGTGAGATGCAAAAGTAACTTTTCCAATGGGAACACTGAGCAGAAACAAAATATAACTAAATGAAACCCTAGTCAGACAGTGACTCAGGGTTAGAATGATGTGTGTATAAGTCTCACAAAGTCAATAGCTGCATAAAAGTGGCAAGGTATGCCACAAAAGCCACTGAATCAGGAAACAGGACTCTACGTATCAAAGGAAGTATGAAATATGCTGAGTTAAATTTAATTCTATTCTTCCATGTGCTGGGAATGAACGGAACGCAAAATCTCTTGCCAGCTAACCAAGTCAAGAGGTGAGCTTTAACAGTTGTTGAAGGCCTAACTCAATCCGGTCTTGTCAATTTTATTCACCATACTATTTGTCTTTTGGCTCATTGTCCCTACCTAACATCGTGTCTGTCCCTCTTAACTGGTTCTTGTTCTTTTATTGCAGATTTGTTCTATCTCTGCAAATATATTAGTTTATTAAGGCTGTCTGGAAAAGCATACTGTGAGATAGTGACCTCAATCCACAAACATGCATTGGCTCCCGGGTCTCTAGAAAGTCTAAGATAGGGGTGGGTGCAGAGTTCTGTCATTTTCCAGACTGAAAGGAGACTTTTCCCCATAATCCTCTCCTGTGTCTTGTGGTTTACAATCAGACTCTGGCATTCCTTATCTTATAGAAGCATCAGCCCTTAGTCTGTCTTCATTTGGCACGATCTTCTTCCTGTGTGCATGTCCATCTTCAAATCTCTCTTGTTCGTAGGGATGCCAATCATATTAGGATTGGGGCATATGCCAGTGACTCCATTCTTACTTGTTAGTGAACTTTTTATAACTAAAATGAGAAGCTGAGACATTTACATTTTAAGAAAAAAAAATGTTGTGTTGTGCTCATGGCTGTAGAGGTTCCATCTCAGAAGCCAGAGGCTGGCTCGCTGGTTTTGGCCAATGAAGAGGGTAGCGAATCACATGGAAGGATATGGTCATGGCAGGTAAACCTCTTCTCAGTATGAATCATGAAGCAAATAGCAAAAGGGAGAGAGTAGCCTCCTAGTCTCACTCAAGCATTTAGCCCCAGTTATGCCAGGACTTTCCACTAAACCCCACCTCTTAAGAGTTCTGCCAGGTCCCATTGATGTCATTCCAGAAAACAGACTTTCATTACATGGGTGTGTGGGGTCTGTCTATCTGAAGTATAATACTGATTACCTTTATACTACCTCCCTCCATATTTGAAGATACCATGAACTAAAAATCCATGTCACTCTCTCTCTCTCTCTCTCTCTCTCTCTCTCTCTCTCTCTCTCTCTCTGTGTGTGTGTGTGTGTGTGTGTGTGTGTGTGTGTGTGTGTGTGTGTGCTGGCTGAGACCTAATTCAAATCATAATAGTAGCAACTAAATCTCAGTTCTTAAGGATGATAATTTCCTTAAGTTGCACTGGTTGAACTGTACAGGGGAAGCTTGTTGATTGATCAGAGATGTATCCAGTTGTCCAGTTCTACATCTGATCTCAGGCAGTGGTGCAGAAGGCTCTTTTCCTGAGATTTGTCCCTCGAGAAGTTGTATCAGGCGGTGCCACATTTCATCCAGGTAAAAAGCTCTTCACTATGAACTGCAAACCGGGGGTGCTTGATGGCTCAGCTGTGCTGGAAGGGAGCCGAAGCCTCCACTCCTGCTTCGGTTAGGTCGTTGCTGAACCCTCTTCGGCCTCACCTGTGACATCAGGTTCTAGTTATGGCTGATCCCATCAGTGGATCAGTGGATCACATTTCTTTTATCTCTTTACTTGTAGTGACATACTTTGTTAGACAGGAGTTCTTCTATTTGTCTCTCTCTGTTTTCTTCTTAACACGCTGACTACAAAATTATATACTTGTGGGGGACATAACTGAACAGAACAAAAATACTAAAAGCATCTGGAGCATCTCCAGAAATACTAAAAGGCTCACTTTTACCCTCTTATTCTCAGGTGGGCTTAGGGTTCTTCTCAGGGGAAAAGGCCCTATTAGTTTTCCACACACCTGCCAACCATCCTTCCTCAGATCCCAATACAAATCCGTGTACTGAGATGCGACCTGGTCTTACCCACAGGGGTTTCCAAACACTGCTCAGCTGTGACTTCTTTTTTTTCTGTTTCTTGTGTTTCTTTCACCATTGGGACTAGCTGTATGTTGAGCCTGGAGGTAACGCCACTCAAAATGGGGGATTTCCTGCAAGCTGAATCGCCAGCTCAGTTTCTATATTTAGTAGGGACAAACCATGTCTTGACTCCACAAGATCCACGTGAGATTTGTGAAGCCTTGAGGGTGGAAAAGCATCCAGGATGAACTGCAGGAAAGTGGACCTTTTGGTCCTATGCCCCCCTCAAACACCATATGATAGGTTTTCTCCCAGGAAAGATCCAGAGGCCGGTAGAGCTTTCTGTGTCATCAGAAGGGTTCCTCCCAGGCCCCTGAGTTACCAAGGCAGGGGCCACATTATCTCAATAAGTCCCTGAAGCTGTCCACAGAATCCCAAGGAACCCACACCCCACGTGTCGCACAAACATGGGGAGGGCCCCAAGCAAGCTCCATGTCAGTCTCTGGGTATCAGCTCTTCCTTTTTATAACAATTTATGTGATTTGATTAGCATAATCCAAACTCCGTCTTACTCCAAGAGACCAGGAGCCCTTTGTTTTGTCACTTAATTGTCGAATATACGGGTTTGAAGTCTCAGTGACAACTCACAGAGCTGATGCCGACTCTCATATTAAAATGATATATAGTCTTCATCAGAATCCTGTATGTTTTTCTGAACTCTCGTGAAGATGTTATCCTAATTTACATCTTTCCCAGTCGAAGCGCCAGGATTAAATCCAGATGTGCTTCTGGTGAAAACATCCCAGTGTCTGCTCTAAATGGGGCAGTGAAGCCAAAGCCCCACCCCATCCCTATCTCCACGAGAAAACAACCTACAGATACTGGAAGCATGAAGACCTCAGAGTTTGACACCCAGGTTCCAGGCTCTGCATCTCCCTCCCCCCCAGGTCACCAGCTCTGACCTTCAGCAAAGTATGTGAGCTATCCAAGCCTCAGTTTACCCCTCCCAGAGGGAATGCCCACCTCAAGATAGGAAGAGGCAGCGAAAGTTCATCCTCAAAACTCTAGTTCTCTTTCTTCTAGATAACTAGAGGCTTTCGACACCTTGTTAATGAGCACCGACCCCCCATCCCCTGGTCAGAATTCGGAAGGGAGCACTACTCCAGTCAGGTGTGTGGAAGTCCGCCATCCCGAGTACATCTAGGTGCTGCTGTCCAGATTTGGGTATGGGCCTAAGAAGTGTTTACGGCAGAGCCGTGAAAGAGAGGTTGCAGAATGGCATTGGGCCCCTGGGGTTGCCGCACTCCAGACCTGTCTTCCACGGAAGCAAGAGAGCAGGCAGTTGCAGTGTGGCCTTGCACTGAGGTAGCAGCGTGCCCCTCAGTGAGGCTCCCCCAACGTCATGTTCACAGATAGGATGCCATGCGAAGAAGCATGCTCCCTTCCAGCTGCCACCCATGTCAAGGGGGACCAGCAAGAGGATCGCTCTCAGCTTTAGGCCCTCTAGCCAACCTCACAAAATGCTTTTTGGTGTCTGCCAACAGGGAAGCTCGGTTTGCAGCTGCAGCCACAGGTGCTGGCTGCCAGGTTCCCCTTGGCAACGCAGGTGTATGTCAGGTTAGTAGCTCTGCCATAGAGAAATGGCTTGCCATTCAGAGCATGTGGCCTGAAGTGTGAGTAGATATGTACACACACACACACACACACACACACACACACACACACACACACACCCGTGGTGGAAAGATAATGATTGCATTGGTTTTTATGGGGCATTATATGACCTCAGCAGGGGGTCAGTAGCTGGCTTTTAAAGGCTAAGGAAGATCGCAACATGCTTCTTCTCCTCCTCTTCCTCCTCCACCTTCTCTTTTTCTTCTTTTTTGGTCTGAAAAACTTTTGTTTTCCTTGTCGTCATTCAATACAAACATCATCAGACATCGTTCGTGGATTGGCTTAGCCCTTTGGTTAATATGCTTGCAATTCCAAGGAGGCATTGCTTCCAGCCACTTAATAATTCCAGTGTGTATTTGTGTGTTTCACAGATGCATCTCTATCCAGGATCTTATTTAAATGTCTTTGGGGAGCAACATGCCAACCTCTCAAACAAGGTCTTCTGAGTCTCAGTACCTTAGCCTTTCATTGTCTGCCGAGACCACTCTTGTCTCCTGACATGCCTGGATTTTTGTGTTCAGGAGTCAGTGAACTGTTTAATCACACGTCTTTTCTTCTGATCAGTTGTGGTCTTGCCTTTGGTACACAGATCAATGCCTGCTAACCACAGTCTCCTGCTGAGAGGGTCTGTTACTGAGCATAGGAAAGGAAAGTAGGAGAGGAAAACCCGGCTTATCGAAGCATCTCCAGCTCTCCACCATGCCCCCTTTCTACGCAGGCCAAGTAGACCACTCTCAAGACTGCCCCCAAGAATGTGATTTTGGTGAGAACCACTCTCACCTGGAGACCTGCAGTGAGTAGGGCATGAAGCAAGCTGAATATTAGGTGCCACGATGCACTGTAGCTCAACTCTGATGCTTTAGCTGAAGTCATTCGATAAAGCAACATTCCGGTGGACCATTAGCTTCTCTTCCTTCTAAATGCATGATAGAGGATAGCTAAGCACAGAAAACTGCAAAAATTACACGTTCACATACAAACACAATGGCTGCCTCTACCTCCCCCTGTCTGCCTCCTTCCCTCCCTCTCCCCTCTCTCTCTCTCTCTCTCTCTCTCTCTCTCTCTCTCTCTCTCTCTCTCTCTCTCTCTGTTTTAACTTGCCAATGTGTCATGGTATATTTTGGTTTGGGCAGATTTAAAGTGTGTCTACATCCCTTGTCCCTTAAACAAATCACAACACACACACAAAGTCAAGTCAAAAACTTTCTCATATCTGGAGGTGGCATGCACTATTGATGGTTCTAACTGGTGGTAACCCCCACCCCCAAAATAAAGCAACCGCAAACCAGACTCTATGCCCCCTCCCCCTCTTAATTCACAAATAAAATAAAATGGCAAACACTGAGCTCGTATCATGTTTTCCTCAGACACTCTGAGAAATACCATACATTTATAAGTAACGATCATGCTTATTCATCCCTCGTGGTAACCCCACAGAACAGAGTTCCGCCAGTAGTTACAGGTAAGAAGACACAAGGTGAGAAGCTTTAACTAGTTTCTTCTGATCATGGTTAACACAGAGCAGGGTTGGGGAGGACAACAAAGCTCTGGTTTCAAAAGACAAGTGGCACCCTTGTAACCCACGCCGAGGAGCCTGCATATTCTTTCAGCAGGCAGCAAGTCACGTGATCTAGCAAAATCCAGCAGTTTACTGATATTGATGTTGTTAGCACGCCAAAGACTTGTGCATGCTAAAGTACAGTCTGCGAAAGGCAAATGAAACATTAACACATAAAACACAACTACAGTTGAACTGATTTCTTGAACCAGTACTGTGACTTCCAGGATGGAAGAGACTTTATTTAAAGCATATACACTATGACCTTAGCATTCACGCCAACGTCAGAACTTGAGTAGGCTCTTGGAGGACTCTAGTCAATGATTAAACATGAGCCTGCAAGATCATCCAGAGGAGTTCCCTTTTCAGTCCGGAAGCTCTCATGGCAGATGGAGAGCGCATGTGCTGCTTTACCGTAGTGATTCAAAATGCTGTTCTAGGTGGGTGAGATGAAGAAATGGTGTCTGCATCCGAAAAGTCTCACTTGGACCAAAAAGACAAACAGAAACAGAACAAAAAATACACGATGCAGCTGAATAATCTACTCACCTCCATACTTAATTTACAAACAGCTACAGTGTCTCTTGCCTCCAGAGGCGGAACACATTTGTGGACCTATATATAATAATCTCATTGATCTTCCAAGACTTGCTGCCCAGGCGTGGCAGCCCCTACCCATCACTGTGCATTTTTGTCTCTGTGTACTTTCTGAATAGCTTAATCAAATGGGTTTAGATGCTATGGCTGCCCAGTTATGTGGTTTGGGGAGATAGTTTTTCCCTTGGAACATAGAAAGTAGGGAGTGTATGAATGGAATGGAATAATCCATGGAAATTGCCCATATGTTGTTACACTTAGTATTTGCTGACTATTGTTGCTTATCAGAAATCCGTGGGCGCTTTTTAGGTAAATAAAATATTGTAACACACAAAAAAAAATAAAATAAAATTAAGACCTTAATTATCTAACTTACAGTAAAGATTCCAGAAATGCTAAGAGAAATTATATCCTCATCCTTGCCTCCCTGGAGGTAGACAACAACTTGAACCTTGGTGTGATAAAAATGTCCCCAGGACATGTTTGAATCACATGTGGAATGTCCCACAGACGTGGACATTACTTTTGTGAAGGAAGACAGGCATGGCCATGCATCCCTATGAACATGTGATGGTGTGTCTTGCAGAGCCGCTTGGAAAAGCACCGGGGTCAGTGAGCAGGCAGAGAGGTGAGCCGAGCAGAAAGCGTGTGTGGAGGCTCTATTGTGGTTTTCATAGGAAGGAATAGACGAGACAGTCTACATGGATTTCACATTGGCTAGCTATCTCATCTCTGTGAGCTGTGGAGCAGAAATACTGCTGGTAGTGGCCGGGTACCTGGTTCTCAGGAATCTTCAAGCAGAGGAATAAGACTCAAGACTTCCCTACTAGGTTTACCCTGCTCTGCCATTTAATTTGCTTCCAGGAAAAAAATGCCTATGGCTTCCAACACACTTGGGAATGCACAGATGTGTTTAAACAACTGGCTTTCTTCACAGGGTCTGCTTTAACTCAATAATCTCTTCACTCTTTCACTGGACAAGCAAACAACGCTTGAAAGAAAACATTTCTTTCTCAATTCCAAGGCAGTACCACAAAATGAGCGCTGAATTCAGGGAATGAAATTGCCCAAGGTGGGAAGGGTAGAGTGGTCTAATGATGCTACACAGTTGAAGCCAGCGTGCAGGGGGAAGATATTGTAAAGACAGCCAGGGCTATCTCTCAGAATCCCCTGAACTCCACCGAGCCCTGAGCAAGATTTAACACAGTCAACTGCAATCCCACAGACCCCAGTTGACTCCAGCTTCAGTCACTGGTCTCTGAATCTTCTCCTAGCTCTCTCTCAGCTGCTGCCAAAGTGAAAGAAGAATGTGACGGGACATGCTGATGAGTTGGGGCACATCCATCCTTCTCGTGCAAAGTCAAGTCCTACCGTCCTGCTGCAGGTGAACAGCACTTTCAATGGCGACAGCCAGTGATAGGGCTCTGCAGATTAGAACACATTAATAAATAGGCTCTTGTTTTGCTGGAAAACTTAGCTTCCTGTTAGCATCTGGGCTAGTAGCTGCTTAGTTAATTTCCCCCTGGCAAACACTCGGCAGACAAACACAGAGGGAATTCAGTGTCTGGTCCTGTGGGTTATACTCTGACTTCTGCTTGCATGGCTTCCAAATTCAGACTCTAGTTGTGATGATGAAGTGTGAATTATTTACTCTCTCCATCTGGGGATCACTGTCTCCTCCTTGCTGAAGTGGGAGTGAACACAAGGCCTCAGTCAGTGGGTCACAGCGAATGTGACGTGGATCACTGATACATGACGTGATTTCATTTTCTCTGACATCTAGAGTTCCGGGGCTGGGAGAGGGAGCTGCGGGCAGGCAACTCAAGTCCCTGCACGCTCTTTAGCTTCCACATCACACCGAGTGCAAAGCTGTGTCTTTGAACGTGGCCGGAGCAGAAAAGACAGAGCTGGTTTGCCGCCACACTGAGGTGGAAACAGACAGGGTTAAAGTGAAACTGTAGACCAGCAATCTGAAATCTTTTCTACCTCATTCCCGAGCTTCTCAGCAAGAAAAAGGGGGGGGGGGAGAGGGTTACTCTGAGTCATCTCTCTCTGTGCTTCTGGATTTATGGACTAGCTGCTTATGGCTGGGTTGAATTTATCTTGTTGATTTCATCATGGAGCCTTTACCTATGAACCTCAAACCACTTAATACATGTAAAACGCCCAGCTCTAACTGCTTGCTTTTCCTGGGTGATTGTGAATGGGGCTTGAGCAGCCCAGCCGTACATCACGCTTGCTATGACTGTTGAAGGGCCACGGAGTCTTGGAAGATGAACAAATACTATTTTTAATATCCTAAAGGAGCTGTACTAGTTCACACTTCACACCTACCGATCTGCCTTTGTCAACATTTCACACCAGCAAGCAAATGCATGAAGAAAGGCAGTAAGCGAAGTGGCGGGTGGCAGCAAAATGATCCTAGGAAAACAAATGGGTTGAAGAGAGGAAGGTAGAGTCCAAGTATTACATCTCCAGCCCATAATCCAGGGAGAATCAGGAGATGTGAAACATGGTATGAGATATTGTGTTCTTGACTTGGAAGCTTTAATAGGATAATTAAATCCCTCCTAATTACCATATGAGAAGAACTGTTGGTATTTTGCACTCAAAGAAACCGAGGTCCTCAGATCCCCAGTTTCCACCTATTGGCTGTACTCCCTTAGGCAGGCAAGCTCTCTGAGGCTTAGTGCAGGGTATCAAGTGACAGAACAGACTGCAGTCCCTGTGTGGCTATGATGACCAGCTATTTTACTTTGCTTCAGCAATTAGCTTGAGCCCCTGCTGAGTTTCAGAGGAACTGGACTGCTGGGGATGGTAGCAAGGTGTGTGGGGGACATTATCTCTTATATACTATTTTAGGAAAACCTGCAATTGACTCTAATTTTGCAGCTGCTGTGGCAAAGCAGGATGGCGGGCACAGTGTCAGGGAGAAATTGCTCCCAGGAAGCAGGGTGGGAGAAGCTAAGGAACAACAAGAAACCCAGAGCAAGCCCCTACCTTCAAGTAAAGCCAAGGCCAGGCCTGAGAGGGGAGGTGGTGGGAGAGCAGGGCCCTCTGGTCCCACCACAAAAGGGCTAGCAGCTCAGAGTGCCCGTGGAAGCAAACCCTCCGTATCTGCCTTCTCTCTCCACCGCGGCTTGTAAGTATTAGCCTGATGTTGTTTACTTCTTCTCCCAATCTCTCCAAGGAATATGATTCACACATTTTCAGATTTATTTGAACAAAATGCAATAAATATGCTGCTTCAATTTTAACTGCTGGCCTGTAGCCAGGGTTTTTAATGAATCTGGCCTGTGCTTCTGAACTGTTCGAGGATCTCCAGGGCTCTGGGCACTGTGAGATTATACACAGTGGTTTGCACTCGCGTACGCATGGACACACACACACACACTCACACACACACACACACACACCCAACTCCTATTCCCTGGGGGCCAGTGACTCACAGTCAACTGCAAGGTTTTGTTTTTTTTTTTTTTTTTTTTTTTTTTTTTAGCTCAGACTCTAGTTAAAATTAACTGGAGTCTTCATTGTTCAAGGAGAGGAGGAAGAATCCTTGTCTTCTGTCATAGCTATGAGGAAACAGCATCTTTTAGCAACCACCCCCTCCCCTTCCAATTGCTATGCCGACCCCCCAAAATCCTCCATCATCAGCTTTTCCCACTCTTTCTTTGTTTCCTTGATAATGGTCAGTAGATCAGGTCCAGCCTGTGGGGAGTCCCTTATAAAAACAGCTGGCTGTGGGGACTGAATGCGGAGATAAAAGGACCCACAATTGATTTTCACCACAACCAAATAGCCTGTGCAGTGGACTTCAGAAGGGTGTGGGGACACAGGAAGGAAGAGGTGTCTCGCTGTTTGTCAGCATGTGGAAGAGTGCACCAGCAAACTCAGGTGCCTTTCCCAGACCTCCCAGAAACCTACCCTGTACAGACAGGGACTGCAGAGTCTGCAAACTACGTCCCCCAGGTGGCTCTATTCCTGACATGAGAAACTGGTCCTTCAGAATCCGGTCCCAAGGTTGAGGGTGGCGTTGCTGCACAAACAGCTGGCTCCTGAGAAGCTTGTCCTCCTGAGGGTTAGGGGAATGTCCAGTGATCCTTGTAACCCTGATGTTCTGTTATCTCCACATCTGGGCTATGGAATTCCAGAGGTTCTCCTCCACCACTTTACCCCGGGGGTGTTTCAGAATTAAGGCTTTGATAGCTAAACTCTCCCCAATTTTATTTTTATTTTCTTGAAATAAAAAAATAGCTTTTTTTTCTATTTTGAGTCCTGAAATCATAAAGCATCAAAACCTCCCATGTATAATATTCTTTAATTGTAGAATAATTCTTACATAATCTGGAGAAATGTGCCATCTTCCTTCAACTTTAAACAGTAGTGTTCATGGTGTGGTTTGTGTTAAGATGAATTGTTCTTCCAATGCCCCTTCCAAACCCTGATACAGTTTGGTAAAAAATGAGTTTGTTAACTGTTCACTGTTAAGACGCTCTCAGGAACACAGCTAAAGTACAGCTAAAGACTCTCTGCTTATATTAACAATTATCTTATTTAGAAGTCAACATTTCTGTCTATAATACTAATGTCAATCACAATATACCTCCTAGGAGACAAGTGGCATCTTAAATACTTTATTGTCTCCCTCTTCCTTTCATTCAAGTTTTATATCAGAATTCTTGAGATCTCTTTTTAGTCTTATTTTTTTTACAGATAGGGAACTTAAGGCTGAATTTGTTTATGAAAATCAAGGTGGTAATTTATGCATCTGATCCTGAGAGTTTAAACTGTCATATAGACCAGCATTACAGTGTGGTGTTCCAACTGAGGTCAGGGTGTAGAAGCTCTGAGTGAGGAAGGCTGTCCACAGGAGTGTGCAAGGATTAGCCCAGATGACAGAGGGGAAGCACTGGTCCACAGGTGAGGGAAAAAAGTATGATTGCGGATGAGGATGCTATTGGGAACACAGAGGACCACTGTCAGCCTCCCCCAGTTGTCTTTCCTCACAGCAGAACCTTTGATGGGATGTTAGAGAGAAAAAAAGCCTCTACCTGCCCAAACCAGGGACCCGGAGCTCTCTACTTTCTGGCTTGTGGAAAAGCTGCCCTCAGATAGCTTTGATTATTTAGAAAACCACATTCCTCTTATTATATAACCGATGCTGGAAAAATAATGTTTTACTGTCAGTTCTATTACTCCAGAAATGTAATAATTTCCAGGTTTGAGAAATGCAGTAGGACATTTTACTTTACTTGACAAATTGAAATTAAATTGTTTCTATTTACCCTGTACAACATGTTGTTCTGAAATATGTATATATGGGCGGGCACTCAAATCATGGAACTGAATAACACTTCCACTGGCTCACAGACTTGGAGTATTTGTGAGGACATTTTTTAAGATTTCCTTTTAATACTGCATTTGCTTTGTTGATACTTCCTGACCACTTCAGTTACTCTGTGACTATTGATCTCAGCTTGAGAAGCCTAACTCCTGAGTTCATGTCCATCCTGGATGTCTTTTATAAGTTCTGACTTCACGATGATTTCCATAGCTGTGGCTTATTTGCACATTCTTCTTTTTAAATTCATTTTAGATCAATTTTCATACAATATATTATTACAATCAGTTTTCTTGCCAGCCTGGTCCCAGAGCTACATCAGCACAAATAGCAAACAGAGATGCTGTATTAGATATAAAGCTGTTGGCCTATTACTAGTGTTTCTTATTGGCTAGCTCTGTCTTAAATATTAACCCATTTCTATTAATCTAAGTATTTCCACGTGGTCTTATCTTACTGGAGAGAAGATCCGGACCTCTTCTCTGGACCTCTTCCTCTCAAGTCCCTACATCTTGACTCCCTTCTCTACTACATCTCCCAGAATCCTTCTCGTCTCCTAGTTCTGTCCATCTTGCCTTCCTATTGGCCAACAGTGTTTTATTCATTAACCAATAAGAGAAACATATTTACAGAATGACATCTCCCATCAATATATTTTAATTGCATTCATCCCTTCCCCCAACTCCTCCCTACCCCTCTTTATCCATCCAACCTCATGTTCTTCCTCTCAAAAAAAAAAAAAAAAAAAAAAAAAAAAAAACTTGAAAAACTAAGACAAAAGAGAGCAAAACTAAACAATGTACCCAAAAAAAAACCTCATAAAGTCAGTTTTGTGTTGGCCAACTGCTCCTGGGCGTGGGGATTTCCATGGAGTATGCTTGATGTACCCAGTGAGACTCAGTGGGAGAAAACGGAATTTTTCTTTCCTAGAAGCTACCAGTTGCAAATACTTCCTTGGCCAGTGTTGGGACTTTGTGCCCACTTCTCCTTCTCCATGTTTGGATCGTGTCTGAGTTAAAGTTGTGCAGGGTTTGGGCATGTTGGCATGGTCTCTTTGAGTTCCTGTTCTGTCTGGGCGAGGCTGTTCTTTTAGAGTTATCTATAGCCTCCTGCTCTTACAGTCTTTTCCCATCCTCTTCTGCATAGATCTCTGAGCTGTGAGACAGGGGCCGGATAAAGACCTTCCATTTAGGACACTGTTCTCCAAAGTCCCTCGCTTTGTGTACGTTGTCCACTTACTTGTGGGTATTTCTGTTAATGCTAAATACTGTAAACAGAAGCTTCCCTGATGAGGACTGAGTGACGTCATCAATGGCCATTTCATTGCTTTATTTCTATATAAATATAATAGCAGTGAGTTTTGTTTTCTTTTGGGTTGGTTTTGATTTTATCCCTAGGGCCTATAACCTACCTTGCTAGTATCAGGTTCGTGGCCACTCTCACAGTATCAGGCAATAATAGTTCATTTTCATGGAGTGGAGCACAAATCCGATGAAAAAGTGGTTATTGCCATAATATTTGTGCCAGTATTGCCCACGTATATCTTGCAGTCAGGTCACTGTTGTAGGTCATGAGGTTTGTAACTGTGTAATATTTATGATTGCTATGCTTGTGGCCTATTTATGTATTCCTTATGTGAAAAAATAAAAACAAAACAAAACAAAAAAGCAAGTTCTTCAACTTCTTAGTACATTAGGACATTTTCCCCTGGAGAAAATGAGGAAACAAACCACTTATAGACAGGGATTGTTTTCCTTCACCTTTGCCTAAAGGACGTACATAAAAACTACCTCTTGCTCTTCCCGTCTCTGCCAGGTATCCAGACACTAACATTAATATATTAATAACCTTAGGAGAGAAGGTCTGCTAAAAGAAATTACAGCACAGAGACTTCCATTCAAATTCCTGGTAACACTGAGTTGTGAGAACTGAACAGCCTCGTTTTCCTCACGGATAAAATATGGTTAGTGTATATTAGTGTGGTGGGATTTTAGATTAAAGTTGATACATGTAATCCTTTCTAAGTTCTACTAGGAAACCATGGGCAATTAGTTGTCCCTGAGATAACCACAAAGATTTTATTAGAAAATGGCTTCCCTGTAAGACAGCTCTGAGGTGAGGCTTTTTATCACTAGGTAGCGCCTATATCTCCATAATTGTTTAGTTTATTATAAGGAAGGGATATCTTAGAGATGGAGAGATGGTTCAGTGCATGCTGCTCTTCCAGAAGGCTGGAGTTCAGTTCCCATAACCCATGTCCAGTGTCTCACCACAGCCTGTAACTCCAGCTCCAGCAAATCCTACCTCTTCTCCTCGTATCTCCCAAACAAACCCACACATAGACAAATCCACAGTTAGAAAACTCATCTTAACATAAATGTTAGTTCTTTTGTCTTCCCCCAGTGTTGAAGTCATTCTCTCATTTGACTTGATCTTCCTGTCATATGATCAGATGCTTTTCCCACTGTTTAAAACCAAAGGAACCTTCTCTCTACCCAAGAGGAAAGAAAAATCAGGACTCCCAGAAAAGGCTACATTCTACTTTTCCAGTCTTCCTTTGTGCTGATAAACTATGCAATGAAGAACATCGTAAGTCATTCCTACCAGTGTGATCTAATAAATTCCTGGGCAGTGTACAAATGGTTCGTATAACACAGGTGCTAAGTGGGCCAAATCGTTTAAAAAAACAAAAAACTATGACTGTAGTATGGAATTAGGTGTCTTCTGACCAAGGAACATAACGACTTACACTTCAGGCTCTCCCCTATTAGACTTAGAAAGGCATTTCTAAAGCAAGAAGTATGGAGAGAACAGAGTAGTAAAAGCAAATATGAATTATTTGAAGCTCGACAAACAGGTTCACTTCTTCATCAGAGATTTAATTTCTAACCTTTCTAACCTTGATTTACAAAGGTTTTATATCTGATAGTTACTTCCTCAGACCCACAGGGAACAGCTTTTGTCCCTATAAACCAACTTGTGCAATAAAAGACAATATGTTGCAACCCCATGCTTCCTAACTCCTCCTTACCCACAGGTGAACCCCAGCTCTGTACGACGGAAAGCTTGAGACGTATCACCTCTTTCTTCTATGATAGGTCACCTTCCCACCCACTCAGAAAACCTGCGTGCTAGCCACAGGACTTCCTACTTTCCCTGCACACACCTTCGGTTTTCACTTTGTTGATTTATGTATTTTGTTCCTTCTTCCCAGAATCTCTCCCGTGTCCCCTTTGGCAATGCTTCCAACTTATTTAAGACCCAAGTGAGATGCTGTGTCTCCGTGCCATCCTTCCTGTGCTGATGGGGAAATCACTCCTGACCTGTGAAGCCACGTCCCTTATATCTGACCTTGTGGTACTTATCACAAAGTATTATCACATTAACTTCCCTACATTTTTCTTTGTCACTTTGGAGCAGAAGCTTGTCTTTGGATCTTTGTATTTAGGTCTGAGGTAAAGGAAAATTACTGAGCAAATTCGCTAGCTTATACTAGTGAGTACAGCTGTGGTTTGAACCTTAATAATATAAGCACAGAGCCAAGCCTTCTAACCATGTTGAAATGCCCCTCTTCCATAAAAATTATCACACTGTTTACACCGTAGTCTTTACGATGGTATCCACATTAATGTAAATTCTTTTTTTTTTTTTTCCAAGACAAGATATCTCTTTGTAGCCTGGATGTCCTGGAACTTGCATTATATATGTTTGTATCAAACCTAAACAATACATAATTCCATTATTTAACTAGCACACTAGAATATACTAGTTAAAATTGCCACAGTAAATCTCTAGCTTGGTCCCAGGGGCAAGGGATGGTAATGTAGTTGGCCTTTTCCACTCTGGGTAGATTGTTATTTTTATTTAAATTTCTCATTTCTGAATCTTGTTTCTTCAAGTAGGTAGTCAGCTTCACTAAGAGTGGACTGTTGCTTGCAGTGGTGAGGACCCCCCCAGAGGACCTGGAATCACTGTGTTCACAGTGGGCGAGAAAACTCCTCTTGCTGAATAACACATGAACACAACTTCTTTCCTTCACCTAGCAATTTATTGAAAATGTAGCATCAAATTAAATACTTGGGAGTTATCAACACATTGCTTCCTGGGGCCTCTACTTTCAGATAGGACCACTAAGATGAGGCAGTCACTTGGCCAACAACTCTTCCTCCAGGCTGTGAACATCCCCGCGACTCCTTTGGTAGTGGCCTCCATCCTAATTGCCTTGGGTTTTTGTCCCCTGTACTGAACACTGAACCCAGGGGCTCACCCAAGCTGGGTGATGCCTTTGCAATGTTCCAGGTTCCCTGGACCTGCTTTCCAGCTGGCTGGTTTTGAGCATGTTTTCTGCCACACCAAGTAAGCATTTCCCAGGCACCATCAGCATCATCCCTATCACAGGCTTGCAGGTAGATAGTTTATTAAAGGAAAGTGGAGCTCTAAAAGGTTAAATCACTTAAGCAAGGTCAACCTCCTAGTTAAGTGATAGCGAGTGGATTTTTAACCAAGGCCCCTCTGGCTGTAGGGTCACAATCTTATCCCCAGCTTAAATCTCCTTCCCTTTCAAGTGGTGTATTCTCAATTACAGGCTAACACATTTGGATTCTGCTTCCTTCCTGCATGAAATGTTTCAACCTCCGTATCCTTGCCTCCCCGATCTCCACTCAGCCCCTCCTTTCTCTGAGGTGAAGATTATAAATTGTCACCGATACGTTTTATTGTGAGCTAACCTCTCATATTCCACTCTCCAACCCCTGGGACCTCAGTTACTCTGAGATTGCCTCTGTGGATATGTTGGTTCCTTTCTTGGGTGCCAGCTTGTCTTTGGAGTTCCCACTCCTTGGCCTTCCAAATGGAACCCAGAATACAGAACTCCTTGTTACTTATTCTCTATCATGACAAGGCTCCGCTCAACTGAATTGACTCCTGTCACTCTTTGAATGCAAAGTGTAATAATCTCTTCACTAGTGCCAAACCTCAGTCATAACAATTTCCCCTCTGGTGTCAAGTGTGACCAGACTCTTCATCGGCAGTGCCCATGCCTGGAAATTCCTCTACTCTTTTCTGCATGACTGAAAGACCCTCCTAAGTGTGTCAGCGATTGAAATGCTTCTTTCATCTTAAACCGTATTATTGGCCCTGCTACAGTGTGAAGATGTGTTGTCAGTTAGCCCTGTGCACTGTAGAGTAATTTGAACCGGTACAGGCATCTCTCTAATGAAACTTAGTTTAGACCACTTTCGAGGCTAGGCAGTGCTAGAATTACCTTAGAAGACAGTTGAGAAAATGCATTGCATTCATTTCTTGATTTGCAGAATCAACCAAGTACAAAGCAACGTTGAGATGTATTTAACCTCATTAGTTTCTGAAGGACCAACTATCTCCGATCCATCAGAGTTGGGCTACATTAGTGAGACTCAACTATTTCCAAACCTCATTTGCATAATGGATGAGATGTGAAATGAGCCCGATGCAATAGGAGCCACCCAGAGGCACTAAAGTTTATCACAATATGTAAGAATTCTTTAAGATCATTGCATTAAATTCCCACTAACAAGATAACAAATTAATTGCCTTTATTACTGTACTAGGCCAAAGTCTATTGAGTACAGAGTATCAACCTAGAAAAGCAGCTGGGGTTCCAATGATGGAGGGCAGAAGGGGTGAGTAGAGGGAGATGGTGTGCAGTCCCTTGATTTTTCTCCTGTGCCTTTAAGAAATTCCAGGCACCTCTGTAATCTGATGGTGGACGTTGGCTTTATTAGTGAGGTAGGCAAGGGTGAGTAAATCAACTGTATCAGACAAGCCTCGGGACATCTAGAAATTGATCATTCTGCCGAAATAAGCACTCTGTTTATTAGCTGGGAGTTCATCACTATCTCTTCTCCTCATCCAATTCCTAAGAGATTTCAAAGCCATCATCATGGTATTAGCTTGTCTGACTGAACTACTAGAGATAAAGATTAGGAGATCTGTCTAATGATGGGTCTGATTCTCTGTGATTCTGATTTTTGCTTTCTTCTATTGCAAGAAGGGAGCCTTCCTGGAACACAGCCTTTGTATATGTGCACACCTGCACACATACGCGTTTCATTTGTACCCAGGAAAATGATTTCAAATAGTGGAATAGCATGGATGATTTTAAGGAATTCCTCAAAGGTCATGAAATAGTGAATTATTCTTTGCTATTCATAAAGAGGTGACCACTTAACACAGGGAATATGTGTTACATTGATTTCTCCAACCAGAGACAGTAGGCAATATTGCACTGAGAATAATTAGTTTCTACCATCACATTTATAACCAAAACCTCCGTCAATGATCAGACATCCAGATATGGCCAAGAGGATGACTGCATACAAAACTGATCTCTCACAAACCAGTAAACGTGCATTTATCTATTTATACATATATTTATATACACACATCACTAGGCCCCTGATACGGAGCTTTTTCTCAGCGCGCCTTCTAAATAAGCAGTAATCAAAATGCAAATAAGGTGACCCAGTTAGCATCACATGAACATCCGCAGTGCCACACAGATGTGCTGCACAACTGCGTGCTCTAGAAGTAGAAGAAAAGGCGGTACAAAAGATGCTTACATTCACTGATGCGGATTTCAAAGTCCTGCACGTTCTGGAGAATCCAGACAAGAATCTTCCAGAAACCCAGTCCTCTAGTTTATATCACAGCTACTGTTATTTGTTTGGCCTGCCTCTAAGCTGCCCTGTGAATATAGGCTCACAATCATGCACCAGGGGGTCAAGGAAACTTGTTCTGTGAAGTTCAAAAATTCAACCCTTGAATCACACAGCCAACAAGCTGGACTGAGATGATGAGAAGATGTTTTGCTACAATCAGAGGACAAATGTGTTTGGTTTGCTAGTGTGTAACACTGGGTAAAACAAATTGCTTTCTCTCAGCAGGGTAGGGCCCAGCTGATTTCCATCCAAAAGAAGCTACTTTGCCTTACTTTACTGAGCTCCCTGTGTGTTCCTCAGCAGCAGATTGCATAGCTTTATACACATTTCAGTAGTAAATTTGTAACTGACCTGCTCTCCAAGGATATAAAGAGTATACTAGAAGCATTGTACTATTAAATTGGTTTTAATTACATGTGTGGATGTGTTCCTCCCTTGTTATTACCTTTTGAAAATCCCCTTATTATATTTTCCATAGAACAGGCAACCCTATTGTCTGCATTTTTTAAAACACAGATGAAATTACATCAGCATTACATTGGTTTTATCTGCCCTTTGTCCTTTTGTGGTGTGTACAGTGTGTGTGTGTGTGTGTGTGTGTGTGTGTGTGTGTGTGTGTGTGTGTGTGCGCTAATTTAGACAGAGATTCATACCAAACCCCAAAAGTATATATGAATCTTGATCAGGATGCAGAATTTGTTCTCTGTATAAATGTTACTCTTTAAAAAACAAAGCAAGCAAGCAAACAAAATAAAACGCTGATGTTGGAGATAAAGGATGATTCCAAAGCCTCTTGACTTGGAATGTCTCTTCTATGAAGTTTTGGTAGTAGATTGGTCTTCTGGATGACATCACTGAGCATTTACAGAAATCTCCTTTCTGCTGGCAAAATCTTTCCACTACAAGGTCAAGAGAGACTATTTCTGAATCATTGTAACATATTACATAAAGTGAAATACACTTTAATGTAAGTTTGTTTACAATTAAAACAGATGCAAAGGGGTTTATCTGTTTAGAGGTTTATCTGACATTTGAAAGTTTAGAATCAGAATAATGGGCTGGAATAGATTCTGGTCAAAATAGATGCAGAAACACTTGTAACATTATTCAACTCCACCCAGCAAGTGTGGGGAAAAGGCATTGGCTCTTTTACTGCTCACCTTATCAACACCTCTAATGTGATTTATCAGCTATACATACCCACTGAACAATATATGTGTGTCAGTTTTGTGACAGGACTATGTTTTGAAAAGTCTGAACTTGATGCATCCTAAGGAATCGAAACTGTGCAGAGCATGAACATAACTTAAAACATGAGGCGTCGCTTTTAGGACAAAGGACTGTGTTGCAAAGAGGTATTGATGTTGACACGCGTTCTTAGTAAAGTGAGGCACTGCGATGAGGATTTTTGCACTAATATTAGTTTTCCTTCATCGGTGCAACAGATCGCTACAAACTCAATGGTTTCATATTACATTATTGGAAATCAGAATTCCAAAGTGGGTCTCAATGAGCTACACTCGGAAGTAGATTATTTCCTGGAGGCAAAAATGGAGCGATTTCTTTAATTCCCTGCTTCCTTCTGTAAAGGCATCTGCATTCCTTGGCCTGCAAGCACCTTTTTTTGTGTCTTAAAAGCCGTGGCAAAGCCTCTACCACAACCCCATCATCACATCAATCCCTTTCTCTTCTCTTCTGCCCTGTTCCTTGCCCCCATGTGGTTACATTGTGGCCATTTAGATAAATACATTCATTTTCCCTCTTTAGGGTCAGCTGATTAGAGGCACTTTTTGCCCTACAGAACTTATTAGAGACTAACCCTTTTAGGAAATGGCAGCTTCATTTTGACCAGCACCATATTGCTGATAAGAGAGATATTTGCTAGTATTTGTGAGTTAATGATTAACATGGTGCATCAATGAATGAATGAATGAATGAATACAACTTTGTGGCCAGACAAATGGCTCAGCAGGTAAAGGTATTTCCCGTGTATATCTCATATCTTGAGTTTGATCATGACAACACATGTATAAGTGGAAAGTAAGAATCCACTCCATAAAGTTGTTCTCTGATGTTTTCATGTGTGCTGTGGCATGCTCATGCACATACATATACACACACATACATGCACATGCACAATCACAAACATAAAAACATATTTAAATAAAACTTCCTGAATTTGGCACATACACACAAATGTTATTTTACGGAGTATAAGGCTTCCTGTAGCTACATTCCGATTCTTCTGTATCATAGATTCCCTTTGCTGGCCATAAGTAAAGTCTGTTTCCACACTACATTAGGGAGAAACTGTAGACTTTTAGTTGGCAACTGGTAAATTGGAAAATGAGTGAGTGTTAAACCAGGAGATGGAATATTGAGAAATTAAAAGAGCTTTGAGCTGAAACATGGGAAAGCACCACGCCACTCACATGCATGATCTGTGAGTATAGGTAAGTCACCTGGTTCTCTCTACCTCTGTTCCCTCGCTTGTGGATTGGAGGGTTTACCACTTACCTCTTCCCATCCACAGACAGCATGCCGGATGTCAGATGTCCTGGCAAAATTGAAAGCTATTTAATAGCTCAATAGGATGTAATTCCCCACCTTTACCAAACCCTGTATTCTGCAGGGTAAGTAGAGATCCAGGAGGTGATGGAAAGGCCCAGCTAGCCCAGTGGCATTACTTTGCCCCACCAAACCAGCATAGACATCAGCTACAAGAAGCGCCTGTGTTTGCAAACTCCGGAATTTGAAAATTAATTAAGCTATTCAGCAGGCCTACATGAGTCAAGTTCTGCCTGCAAGGTACAATGTTCTCCATAGTGGGTGTTCCAAACTAAAGTTGGTGGAGTTCGTCACCGGTGAGCTGTCGGCTCCCCATTTCAAGGAAGCCATGTGGAGGACACAACAGTGAGTTGGTGCATCCAGATTGTGTGACCTTTGCCATTTGTGTGGCTTTAGGCCAATCATGATCCATCTTGAGCCTCTGTTTTCTCATATGCTAGAAAGGGGAATGTACAGTAGACCTCCCAGGAAGGCTATCTGTTTGTTTGTTCCCTGTAAAGAGATGGGAAACTAGCGATAACTAGCTTTATGAACCTTAGAGCAGCACACAAGTTACTTAAGAGGAGGTTGAGTTTTACTTTCCAAGGTCACAAAGCTCATTAAATGGATCCTGAGAAGTCAGGGACCATAGACCCTGCTTTCCACCCTGACCCTTGTGACCTTGAGTAACCTGGGGAGGAGGTAATTGAGCAGCTACTTCTACTTCAGAAGGAGGAGAATCAAAATATTGAAGCTATTGACTCACCCGCAAGGCAGTCAGCAGTGCTTTGGTCCCTGACCTTTCCACATCCTGGGGCAGTCAATAACCTGGCCACTGGATTCAGCTCCTGCCACTGATTTTGATTGGGAGTAGTTTAACCTTGAACTGAGCTCTGAGTAACCAAGGCAACAGGAAGTCCGTTTCTGCATCTCAGGAGAGGAATCCATAAATCACATCCCTAATGCAAACACGGTGTACAGGGAGAGGTTGGATGGAATAGGTGGTCTGAGAAATTACCCTTGAAAACCAGTGACAAAGAGTTTTTAAAAACTTATCAGAGCGGCCCAACCGGCTTTTTGAAAATATTATCATATAAGTAACTTTAAATTTTTTCCTCGCAGTTTGGTCTTTTATTTATGGGCAAATGTTAGATTAAGGAAGCTGTTAGTGCTGTGATTCCTTCCTTTGGAAGCACACCGGCCTCAAAAAATGCAAACATCGATGTGGTATAGTGTTAAAGTCTGAAAGCTCAGGAACAGTCAGAACTCATCTACCAAGAACGCACTCTGTGCAAACTGCCTACTGGATTTTAGTGATAGTCCTTCCCAGACACCAACCACCCAGTCTCTTCACATCTTTCCTTGGAGACAAGGGTGTGCTCTGTGTCCCAATCCGTGCAAGACTCTGGTCTTTGTCATGACTGTTGTTTGTTTTTGTTCTTGAATAGTCAATTCTTTGCCTCAAAAAAATAATCTCAGAAGCCAGGTCCATTCAGGGAAGAAACCCTGCTAACACCCCACCATGGTCCATCTGCTGTCATTAGATTGAAAGGAAACAAACTTTCCCATTGGCCACCTGTACAATGTCATTTCCCATGGGGCAGCTCCCTTCCTCCCTCCCCCATTCCAGGTTCTCCAGACCTCTGCTCTCAGAAAGTGAGATCCTTTGTTTAAAGCTTATCTGACAGTCTTGTCCATCTATGCTATTTCTGAGTGTCACTTCAAGATCCAAAAATTGACTGAGGAAAACATCAGGGCTGGTTTCCTTTCCCTCTTCTTAAGTGCCATTTCAAAAGTTGACAATTCCTCAATTGTCTAGGGTGTTTGCAGAAGCTAAATAGTGATGATGTGAGTGACAGTGTGCATTCAGTGTCATTTTATTGCATTTAACATAGTCTGTATCATAAGCACTTGAGTGGCAAAGTATACCCTGCAGGGTTATGATCAGACCAAATCTAATGAGATGATGTGGACTGAGACTAATTTAGATGGTAAACATTTGCATGAAAATGGGTACAACTGAAATGACTGGATATCAGCCCGTTCCCAAGTGAGGGTTAAATATTCGTCTACTAATCCCGTTTATTGCCTCCATTCCCCAAACACGTCATAATTTAAATAGAAAGGTATCTGTTTAACCTGCATCTGCAGGTACAAAGATGGCTTGTCAGTGATTTTTTTTTTCCAAAGCAGCAGTTGTTCAATGTAATGAATGCTGATAACTTAGAGTTCCAAAGTCTGTTTGCAGGAATACTGTTGAGGTCCTGCAGCGAACAAAAACGGGGACTTTGTTTTGTTTCGTTCCCTGCCTGCTGGGGCTGTAATCAGTCCTGTTAGCAGCCATAAGCTAAGGCACATTGGACGTTCTATGTCAGTATCATGCTCTAAGATATTTCTGGATTTGCCCCCTCAAACTCTGTTTTCTCAATGAAAAAGGAAAGTTAATACATGTTTGTAGTTTAAAAAAATATTAGTCATTGCTAAAGTCCTAGCTCATACCTCTAATCCCTGCTCTTGGGAGGCTAAGGCAGGAGGATTGCCCCCTGAGTTGCAGACCAGTTTAGTGAGTTCCAGAATAGCCTGGACTACAGAGTAGAGCCTTTCCCCTTCCCTAACATACCTGTATCACATATGTGTGATATATAATATGATATACATAGGACAGTAAAGTCAAGACTAAGAAGTAAAGGGAGACTCATCCTGATTCTTCCTTCTTTAGAATAACCCCTGCTAGCTGTTTGGATTGGTGTCACCCAGGTGACTATAACTACCCTTGGCACCGTGCTTGGCCTAAGCACACCGGCATATTTTGCTAACTGCGCACTATACACTTTTGTGTATCTTGGTGGATATGGCTCATAATATTGTTACCATAGAACTTGATATTTGTCTCTTTCTGTCTTCAAACTACGCTGAAATGAAAGATCAGAAAAGCACAGAGATTTTAAGTAATGTCATTTTAAGCAAGAGTTTATGAGACTAGAAGGAGTGAGCGTAGCAGAAGATAAAACAAAGCATTAGCCTGACCCACACATTGGGTACCTTCAGGTGTGTCTCCAGTGTGTGACAGGCTTGTGTCCTCACGGGTTGTGGGCCTTGCTGGGGAAGGCGCAAAGGGGGGGGGGGGGTGTCCTCAGCATGAAGGATATTGTGATGGCCTTGAACTGTGGTCAGTATTAGTATGGTCCAGTGGTCCAGGGTGGTCCTGGCTTTAGCACATTGCAGCTGGAGATATCCAGCTCTGCCTAAAAGCAGTAGGACTTTATCCAGTTTTCCCTTCAGCTCCCCAAAAGGGTGTTCCTCTCATCTGTAAAACTGACAAAATAGTAATAGCCATGGCCATGCCTCACTGAATTGCCGTAAAGCCGAAATAATTAAAGGTGCTCTTGCTATAGTGATTGAGATAACTTTGGTCAAGGAAGGGACTATATCACTCAGGTTGGTTAGGGTGGAAAAAATAGTGTCAAGAATAATTGTCAACCCCCAATTTGTTATTTGTATTGTTGGTCTTAGCCTACAGATGGAGGAAGTCTGAATAGAGGGCCATTTGACATGGATCATACACACACAGCCCTCTAGGTTTAGATATGCTTTACCGCCGAGGGGTTTAGATAGGTGCTCAGAAATCCTTAACCGCAACAAAAAAGAGGACCGAACCTATACTTACTGCTTCAAATTGCTTCCGAAGAAGTCATGTGTTATATTTATTTCCATATCTATAATAATATTGATAGTTACACATTAGTGATAATGCTAGGAAAATTGCAGAGCATGGAGTATGCCCTAGACCTCAATTCATGTGCATAACGTATCTACTCACTGGATACTCACACACCTTACAGAGTTCTGCCATTGTCCCACTTTTTAAGTTCTGGAACTTAACCGTAAAAATCTCAAGTTTAAAACTATGAACTCAGCACGACTCCTTTTCCTGCTGTTCAGTCATGGCTGTCTCCCACTGGTGTCTATGGGCCTGGCTTCATTTTGCTATACTCAAATACCAAGTAACATACCCTAGTTGCCATTTTTTTTCTTTTTTCTTTTTTTTTTTTTTGTTTAATTGCCATGAGCCAAATACTTCCTTTAAATGATTAGTCCATTTATTTTAATGGCTGCCTTTTCTATTGTTTTTCTTTTTGCTATCCATTTGTATGTGGTTGGTGGGGGGAAATGTAGCCACCTTTTTGGGAAGGCTAAAAGTGAACATTTTGAAAGTTTCTTAATTGGTAAAAGAAAATAGAATAATGCCACCAGAGACTGAATGGAAATTGCCCATTTTGAAGGTGCCATTCTTAGAAGCCAAGTTTTGGTATTTTAAACTTACCTTGAGAGAATAACATGTAATATAATTTGAAATAAAGGTATAGTAACCTTGAGAGCATTATAGCAAAAACATTGATGGGTGGGGTGAATTCGTAAAATGAATGACTTTGATAAAGTTTTATGAACAGGCAAATGTTCTCATTAGATTCTGTGTAGTGATCTGCTTTTCCTTTGTAATTTGTAGTCCTAAAAAGAAAAAAAAATTTTTAAATAAAGTCCATCCTTATATTAAAAAAAAAATACTATTAACTCAAGTGTTAAGTGACATTAAATATGTTAACTAACTTGTTCTTGGTGATAGCCTGGAAATGTCAGAGCTGAAAAACAGGATCCAGATAAAGAAACAGGTCCAGAATAGCCCATAAGAGTCTATCAGGAAATGCAACATCCTAATCACATGACCTATGATACTTGTTAGGTCCTGACACTATAGCCCCCCAAATCAGCTGTTGAATCCAATCTGCCATGATCTTTCTCAGCCTCCAGCCATCGCTGTTCTGCATTCAAGTCCATTTTTAACTTCCTCATATGGGAGAAAATCGTATTTCTCATCTAGGCATTTTATTGGAAATGACAAAGTTTCATTCATTTTGAGTTGTGAATGATATTCATAGTGTACCTCATTTTCTTTATCCATTCAGCCATTTGTGGACAGCTAAGCTAATCTATCTGGACCCTGTTCCTCCCTACCTATTATTTTGCACATGAATTGAGTTCTCTTAGCACCCAGAATGGCTTTCCCTCAGCCTCAAGATTTTGCATGAGTCCTATGAAATCCTCTTCCCATGTTGACCTCATAGCTTTAGAATCTCTACAGCACCTAGAATGAATAATGCACAAGCCTACAGGAATTGAATGCACAGTGTTGTCTTCTCAAATAGTCTTGTCTTCCCATCCAAGTGGGATGGGAGCCTCACTAGGGTAAGAATCAAATGAGTTACCCTTCATACTCCATGCAGTGTAACCTCTGAAAAGATGGGCTCCTTAATCCTCAGAAGGCTAATGAACACCTGATATGTTATAAGTATTATACTGTCTCATGCATATGTGTAGGTGTTGTATCTAGCCATCCGTTCTAGAAAGCCCTTAGTCCTGACTTCACCCTCAAACAAGCCATGGCTAGTTTTCTCCTTTAAATATTCTCAGTTTCCTTTCTGTGTGTGTGTGTGTGTGTGTGTGTGTGTGTGTGTGTGTGTGTGTGTGTGTGTGTGTGTCTGAAGAAGGACAAGCAGTTGAACTATTTACTCAGATAATGTTCAGGTTTTATGATGGTTGCCCTATTGATCCTTTACATCAACTACAGGTTCTGGCCTTGTTGTTTTTCAGGGATGCCAAGTCCCCACTTAAAAGTGGACCAGACAGCAGCACATAGTAGGAGTGAGGGCTCAGTATCCACCATGATGGCCAGGAAGAAGCCAACTGCAGTGGACAGTGTTGCAATTCCTTCAGCCCCGGTATTATCTCTCCTTGCTGCATCTGCAGCAACGTCAGATGCAGGTGAGTTGTTTTCTCATACTGAAGACTGACTGAAAATGTATACACAATGTATACATGTATGAAACTGTCAAGCATCAAACCAAAGGTACCGTATAAACGTCCTCATAATACATCTAATAAGTAAATAAAAGTCAACACGATGACTGTCTATAATACCAGCACTCAGCAAGCAGAAACAAGAAGATTAGAACTTCAAGGTCATCCTCAACTACTTAGGGAGTTTAAATAAACAAACAAGTAAATAAATTTGCAATAGCAAGGACCAGGAGCCAACTGTGTGACTCAATGGTAAAGTACTTGTCTCACACACACAGGTCTCATCCATACTATCAAGAACATTAATTGATTATTTAATTTAGATACAATTGCAGGTCAAGTATCTCTAATTAGAAATGCTGCGCCCGTTGATGGAGAATGCAGTGCGGGGGCCATTTGCATACACATGTCAAGATACCCAACAATTTTATTTTGAGCTTCAAAGAAGCAAACTCAAGCCAGTAGATAACAAACTAATCTATCTTTTAAAGTCCTTCTCATCAAGCTTGCTTTGTTCAGAGACACCGAAGATGAGCAGGGCATGTTCTCATCACCAAGCTAAATGGTCATGTGTCAAGCAACCATCTTTACTTTCTATACACACAAGTAGGAAACCAGGTCATGACTGAATATGTGGTGACTCCACCCCGAACCTCCAAAAAAGTATGTGTGAAATCTTTCCAGAACCAACCAACTTGTGGTGGTGTCACCAGTTAAGTCATTGCAGAGTGAGTGCAGGGAAGGACCCTTCAGTTCTGTGACGAAGCAGATCTGGTGTTGCTCTCAATGGAAGGATAAGGTGCTTTGTATTTTCACCTCACAGCAATTTTAGTAAGTTAAAAAATTTAAGGGAAAAAGCAACTAGAAAAATCAAAGGAAACCCTTATGGGTCTCTTTTAAAATAAATGTTTGAGGGTTACACATGGCACATGTCCAAGGCCCTGCAACCATATCAGGAAAAACAAAATGCATGCGTCAACTGATATGTCTTAAGTGTGAGGACCAATGAAATTCCTTTACATTTCATATATATCCATAGACTGTTTGGATTATTTTGAGAATTTCACATATTACTACACTATATTTCCATTACATCTTCTCCTCCTCCTCCTCCTCCCATGCCTCCCGACATCCACCTCTTAAATTCATGTCCTCTGTTTTAACAATGTATGTATGTGTGTGCATGTATGAGTATATTCTATTAAGGACAATTACTGTTGCACATATACACACAAATATAAGCACACACACAAATATATGCACACACACATGTGTGTGTATGAGAATTCAGGGACCCACTTGGACATGGACAATCTACCAAAGGCCCCTCCATGAAGGAAACTGACTCTCCCTCTCCAAGCATCTGCCTGTAGCTCTCTACCTAGAGAAGGGGCCTTGGGAGTCTTTCCTTTTCCATACTGGAATGTTGATTAGTGTGTTCTTGTGTAGGCAAGCATCTTGTTCTGAGATCTTGAATAGAACATTTCTGTCATGTCCAGAAGACACGATTTTGTGGCTGTTCTTCCAGTCCTCTGGCCATTACAATCTTTCTACCCCCTTTTCCATGATATTCCCTGGGCCTTAGGTATAAGGAGATGTTATACATGTGTCAGTTGTTCTCTGCACTATAATAACTTCCATCTGATGCAGGAGGGAGTTTCTTTGATGAGGAGTGAGAGATTTACTTATCTATGGCTGAAAGCATAAGTGTTTAGAAAGCTGAATCAATTTAACAAAATGGTAGAGGCTCTCACCTATGGTCTACGACCTTTTCAGCCATGGGTTTTTGGCTAGGTTTACAAATCCATTCCTTCTATTGAACAGAGTCTTAAGCCCAGTAAGACAGTTCTTGATTACTCCTTAAATATTAGTTTGAAGGATTTGCATTTGAGTAGGACTGTTGAAAACTTTTCTCCCTTCTTGGCTCACATAGCACCTTCCAACACCAGAAGAGCTGGTTACCAGGGAGGAAGCTTCCAGGGCAGTACCAGCTTGACTTCTCCAAGTCCTGTGATCTAAGTATATGGTGCCTTGAGCACGGGAGACTTACTGTTCAATTCTGGCAGGGCAACCTCGAGCAGTGGCAATAGTTCTTCTTGTTTTCGGGTCACATGGACCCTTCTAGATAAACACCTGAACATCATCTGGCACTGAGCTTCTTGTTTGATAATCATATGTCTTATGGGTGGTGTGGAAACAATACAGGGTTTCATTTTTCTTTACAGCTGAGTATAATTCTGTTGTGTATATGTACCCACTCATTATTCTTTCATCCGCTGAAGGGAATTTAAAATGCTCCCATTTCTTATCCATTGTGAAGAGAGTAGCAGTCCACATGCAAGTCCCTCTGAGGTCCACACACTATGTTTAGTACAGCTGTGTTTTGGCCGAGACCCATTCATGGGGCCAGGGGTCCATCATACCACTTGCCGTTTCATATTGGTGCTCCAGTGTTTGGAATCCTGGGGCCTTTGATTTACGGTCTGCAGATTAGGGGTGCTTAACCTGGAAACTTGTACCTCTGTCTCCTTTCATCGTTTTCATGGTGCTGGGGGCCTGGTATCATGAATGTTTGGCCAGTGCCTTCTCATTACTCCTACAAGGCCACACACTCCTACAAGTCCCTTTTGGGGACCATTTTCTTTCAAACCACCACAGTCACAGAAGGATGAAAGAACCCAGAGGGGCCTGTGGCACCTCTGTGGGAGGGCATCTAGGCAGAGCGAGCTGTGTGGAGTACTTCACTTGGGAATCCAGGAGGGAGTAAATAACTTGACTACACCGGATGATTTGGGATGTGGTCTGCACTATTCACCTTGAAAAAGCTGTTCAAACTTACTGTTTATGCACTGAGACCACTCTTTATGGATTGAAGAAATTTCTCTGTTTTTGTACCTTTGCTTGCCAAGCACAGATATTTCCCAGAGGCCAAACACAGGTGGTCCACAAATCCCCTGCCCCTAGCACTTTCCATCCACTGTGAAAGACGGTGTTGTTGGGATCGCATGCTTATATGGGCTTACCTCCTCTGCTTGCATCCAGCAGGTAATTTACAAATATGCCAAGTAGTCAGGAAAGCAGATGGGTATTAACGCCCTCAGTAATCAGAGCTAAGCCAAAGCTCTCCTGTGTCAGGATGCAGGAACAGGCTATTTCATTTTGGCAGTATGAAAAGGAGACCCTCAGGAGAATTGCACAGATTTGGTTGATTTCCGGGCTCAGGCTGCAAAGCAGATCTTTTGCAGGGAAGCAAGCCAGAGATCTCCCCCAGGTGCTAGAAAGGATACCTTTGTGAGATCCCACTCTCCATAGACAAATGGCTTCCTACAAACCGAGGGGAGTTGGGAACACACATGTGGGCTCACCGCCAACATCCTGTTTCACTCCATGTGTGGAGAAATGATGTGTCCTGAGATTCAGGGATCTGCCTGAGGTCACAGAGTTGGATTTGAGTCCCATATTCTCATCTACTGCCTGACTTCTAGTCAGATTTCTTTTTGAGTAAGTGAAACTCATCATTGGTTGGGAGAGATCACTCTAATTCAAACTGAGCACGTGATAGGCAGGTAATGGTTTCTGAGTTTGATTGTGTCTAATTGCATGCCTATACATTAGCCAAACTTTCTTGTGAACCAATTCACTTGGTTCTTGTTTTCCCCTCTTTTCATCTTTCCCTATAAACAAAGTAAATTTAGAATTGGTTTGTGAAGAAATCAACATCTTGATACATTGTTTCCTAGTGGGTTGTCATTTTTACAGGATGGTTTGAGGAGCCAGACAACTTTTAGTTTAAAAAAAAAAAAAAAAAAAAAAAAAAAAAAAAAACTAAATGGCTTACAAGGCAAAAATGTAATGATATGCTATTTATTCTTTGAGTATTTCATAGATGTGTGCAAAGTATTTTGATCATATCTACTCCCTACTACCTCCCTCCACCTACTCCTAAGGACCATTTAGCATGTGGTCCTCCAGATCCCTATTTAAAAACAAAAGAAGAAAAAGCTTTTCTAATCAAGGTTGAGATCAGCATGAATCAGTGAGTGTAAATACTAATGCAAAATTAGTTTAAGAACATACTTAAAGATAAGAAGGTACACCAGGTAGTGTGCATGCCTTTAATTCCAGCTCTTAGAAGGCAGAGGCAGGTGGATCTCTATGAGTTCAAGGCCAGCCTGGTCTATAGAGTGAATTCCAGGACAGCAAGGGAAACAAAGAGAAACCCTGTCTTGAAAAACAAAAAACAAACAAACAAAAAAATAATAAGAAAGATAAGATACTAAAATAATTCAAATAATTAGTTTATTCTTTCACTTCAAAATATTGGATGTTCATTTCCCCAATGTACTTGAGCACATACCTGGGGTGCTCACTAAATAACATGAGTGAAATAATTGGTTGAGGCAGGATCTATATGCTTATCTGTTTTTTAACATAGTGGACAGACATCTGAGAAAGACATACCGGATCCTGAAACCACTTCCTAACAGTCAGATGAAAAACATTTGATAGCACATTAGACACTGTTAGGAAGTATTAGCCAAATATGTGGCCTGGAGTCAAAACAGGACTTTTTCAAACATGTGATCTTTAGCTATTATAGAAGAAGGGTTCCCGCCATATTTTATATACAAGGATTACGGTCTGGAAAAGAAGGTTATAAATCAAAGTTTAGTAGGGTGCATTCTCTAGCTATAGTGTGTAAGCAGTTGGACAGGCACATGTCACAGGGAACTCCCCAATAGTTTTGTTTAAGGCAAATTTTTAGTTTCATGGAGTACGAGACACATGCTGATGGCAAAGTTATTGATTGGTAGGATGGGCAATGGAGGAGATGCCGGAGATAGCAGCCATCATGAGCTCTTCGAGGGTGGAAAGGGGAGGGAGGCATGCTGGCATCAGCCACGAGTGTTCTAACAGGCCAGCCTGCGTGATCACACTGCTCAATAGCTATTGATCTGCTGCGGCCAAAGAAGTCTAACTCAAGGGAAAGCGGCATCATTATTGGAAGTCATTAGGACTAATGCAGTGAAGGCTTCAATAAGGTTTCTTCAAAGTGATGCAGAATTTGAAACAACTTCTATTACACTTGCCCAATAATGATTTAATAAGCATATTAGATAATCTATACCTGACTAAGTCTGGCTAATTTTTCTTGTCTCTGCGTATTGATATGGCTTCTCAAGGAGGTCATGCAGTGGACAGAGAGTCATGATTTCAGTGTAGAAGCATGGGTTTTATTTTTCTTCTGTAATATTTAGGATGAGAACATATCTATACTAAATCATAATAGGAAAAAGCAAAAGAGGAAGATTGTTATGGTTGTGTCACAAAAAGTCAAGGCTAGAATGATGGGGATAAAATCCATACTGCTGTTTCTATTCCTCTCTCTCTTCCTACACACAGAAAGACAACAGGGGGATACACACAACATACAGAGAGAGAGAGAGAGAGAGAACCAAGACACACAGAGAGACATACATATAGAGGGAGACGTACTTGGAGACACATACATACAGAGAAACACACTTCCTATACCCATATGGAAAGTAACACACACATATTAGAGAGGAGAGACAGAGACAGAGACAGAGAGAGAGAGAGAGAGAGAGAGAGAGAGAGAGAGAGGCTGACTCATCTTAGGTCGAAAGAGGATGTCACCTGCCAGTCTTATTCTCATGGTGCATCTAAGTGTTAAACATGAATGCTAAGAGTTAAACTGTTCTGAGTATCCGTCTGTTTCCTATCAAAGCTAATCCATTACTCTACCTAATCTGCCATATTCATACGAAGGCCATGAGTGTGTAAAGACACTTAAATATCACAAGACTATTAACCTCTTAGGTGGCCCGCTTGTCACCATGGGAACTGATGTCAGGTAAACAATTTAGTCATAAACCCAACTTTAAAGACCTGCCAAAGCTGACTCCACTCATAATCCAGAAATCTTAAAACAGCTTTAACCTTAAAAATAAATAAATAAATAAATAAATAAATAAATAAATAAATAAGAGTGAATGACAGTGTGAGGCCTTACTTCTAACGGTGTTTGAATAGAGCCTCATATGCTGATAGCCTCAATATGATGACTATGGAAATTGCTTCTAGCCCCAAGTCCTCAACAATGGACTGTTCCTTTAACACCTTCTTCCTTTAAAGGGTCTTTGACATCAGCAGTGCTCTGGTGTAAATCTAATGGGGATTTGAGAGTTGTGCAAACATTTATTTCACATGCTTTTTGCTTTATATACAGTCGTAGTGTAAAGCCTTTAACCACAGCATCCCTTGTGAATGACTCAGCCAAAGGCCTTGTCTTTCAAAAGAATTAATGGAACCAATGGATGTCCATGTTAGTAGGGTTTGAAACATCTAAGAGCCTTTAGTTCAAACACTGAAGAAGTCTTCAGGTTGTAAAAGTAATGCCTTATAAGCTGAAACAGATCACTTAATATATACAACAGAAAACCTCCATTCAGAGAACATAAAATCTAACATCAGAACCATTGGACAAGTTGTCTAAAGTGTATTATAACCTGTGTTACAGCATCCCCAAAATGATTTTGTGTTTGTCTGAAAAGCCTACTAGATGTGGCAGGTTTATAGAAGGCTGTCGTCCATTGGCTTTGGGATACTTTGTGTTCTTGAATGACTGGAAGATGCTATGACCCCCTAAGGGCTACATTAAAGCCAAAGGTTATCTGAAAAATTTCAACAATTATTATTTCTACCTCACCTTGAGAAAGTCAAGTTGTGTTGTAGTTTGCTTTTTGTTTGGTTTGCTTTTCTTTGTTTTAATCTGGATATCATAGAGCAATACATGGCCAAAACTATAAGATTTCCAGGAAGAATTCAGTTCGCCAGCATCAGACAGCCCAGCCCCCCCCCACCCCGCGCTCCTGCCATTTCTATCTTCTTGGAAAGCTTTCAGACTATGATTTTCAAAGGATCCCTATTGCACTGGTTAATATTGGGGGGTTTCTTGGTTTTGCTTTTTAACTGACACAAACGGAGACATATCTACTAAGAGGGAGTCTTGGTTGAGGAATTGTCTGCATCAGATTGGCCTGTAGGAAAGTCTGTGGGGAACTTTCTTATTATTGACAAGGGAGAAAGGCCCCGCCCACTGTGGGCATCGTAACCCCCAGCGGGTGGTCCTGAGTGCCATAAGAAATTAGGCAGTGTAAGCTATGGCGAGCAAGCCAGTTCCTGCCCTCAATTCCTTCCGCCTTTCCCCCTCATGATGGACTGAACTATTAGATGAAATAAACCATTTCCTCCCAAAGTCATTTCTAGTCATAGTGGTTAGCACAGCAATAAGCAGCAAAGTAGGAGAATGCCAGTTCCTTCAGGGAGTGAAGAGCATGCTGATTCAGAGGTACAGAGGACGGATGGAGGACAAGCATTGGAATTGGAGGCCGCTGGATGAGTGACCAGTTGGTGTCTTCATAAACTAATACGTACTCATTCAAACATAGACTTCTGGAGCTTTATTCAGAAAGAAATAGCCAAGCCAACAGTGACACATTTTGAGAGACAATGAAAAGCTGAGCAGGCATGGCTGAACGGGTGAAATGACACACACCCTCCCATTTGCTCTGTCTAAGTGCTGGCTGAGTTTTATTATGTGGTTACTCAGTGCTTCAGCTGAACATGTATATTCTGACTTCGTTCTGCCTACACTTATAAGCTGGGTAAGGTCTGGCCCTGGTGTTCTTATCTGTGAAATGGGGAGAAAGTCCCACCTACCACCTAGCATAGAGGATAATGGTGAGGGAAAAAACGACGTAACACGGGCTGAAATCTTAGAGAGTTAAGACAAGTTCAGGGTGTGCTGCAGATGTTGCTATGGTTATTACTCTTACTGGTACTACTTTCTACCCTTAATGGTGTGTGTGTGTGTGTGTGTGTGTGTGTTTGAGACAATGTTTCTCTGCGTAGCCCTGGCTGTCCTAAAACTCACTTTGTAGATCAGGCTGGCCTCAAACTCACAGAGGTCTGCCTGTGTCTGCCTCCCAAATGCTGGGATGATGGCTTTCCTGGTTTAATGTTTTTTTTCTTATGTACCCAGCCTTGGTGTCATCTGAATGCTAATTTGTGATGACTCTTCTCTAGGATCCATTTTATACGCATTCCTACCCACTCAGGGTCATTGAATACCACAGCTCTGTTCTTCCTTGCCCCCCCCCCCAAGCCCACTGATCTCTGCATTTGGTCCAGTGTGCCCACGCCTGCATCCCACATTGGACTGCATCCAGTCTTCAATTGTTAGACTTTATTTAACCTTTAAAAAATCTCAATCCTTCCTGTTGAGTTGGAAACGAGACAGATGATGGTTAAATATTAAGATGAAGTGGACAGCTGCTTTCTGAGAAAATGTGAAAACGAATGTCAATGGCTTACCTTTCTGTCTCGCCTAAGCATTGGAAACAGATCCATTCCATTCATGTCAGCAAGGATGACCTGGGAGACACATTTGAACACCCAGTCCTCTTGTTCAATGATGTCAGTCCCGTTTCTGATTAACCTTCCTGGTGACCTCAGGGCAGAGTTGTTTTTAAGAAAAGATAGAGTCTTAGGAAAATAGCTCAGTGGGCAAGAATACTTGCTCAGCAAGCATGAGTACCCTACCACCCATGTGAAAAGCCACCCTGGCTGGGTATGTTGATAACTTCGGGATTGGATAGCTGAAGTAGGTGGGATCCGGGAGATCATTGGCTGATAGGGCAGGCTTCGGCTTTGGTGGAGTCATGTCTCAATGCCATAAGTCATAGAAGAAAGACACCTAGTATCCTTCCCACATGCACTCACAAGCCACACACACACACACACACACACACAAATACCCTTACAAAATATAAAAGCATGCTTTTGCAGAGATGCAGAGGAGGAACACGACACATGGATATGCTCCATCACTCAAACGTTATGTAGGATTTCCATCATTAGCCGCTCTGGAAACAACTCAAAGTCGCCTTGACTTGTGTTATTCTCTATTTCACACGGTGGCAGCAAGATGTGTTTTCCTGGGCACCGATCACACCATGTTTAGCTTCTCCACATTTCGTGTGTGCTGCAAAGCCTAGGAGCCTCCCAGACCCTTTCAATACAAAGAAGGTAAGAGACAATGAGAGACCCGGAGCACCGCTGTTGAGCAATCCGCTAACACAGTATGGTAGGAAGAACTTTGCCCAGTGCTGGGCCATAATAGACACTCAATAAATATATCTGGACTTACTATGGCTAATTAATATCTCTCCCAAAGTGAGTTATTTGAAAAAAAGAAAAGAAAAAAAAAAAGAAAGAAGATGGAAGGCTTAATGACAGGCTTGAAAGCGCTGTATCTGTAAGAAGTTTAACTCAATTTATCTCTGAATGCATCATGCAGATAACACTCCAACCACCTCATGCCACAGTCAGACCCTCTTAAAAATAGAGTAATGATAATAATACATTTTATCTTATTCCCAGTGATGGTATCATTCACGCCTCCATTGAAGCCCAGTGGGAGGTTTGGCTGTGAAGCATCAGACACAGGGGGAGTCAGGTGCGATTATTGTAATGAGGGCTCCACACCAGAGAATGTGGAAAGGAAAACCTCCCATACGTGAAGTGATTTCTATTAAGGTACTCACGTCAAATATCCAAGCTCTTTTTTCTCTAAATGGGAGAGAAGAAGAAGAGACTCTTCCAGGGGCAGGTTATATACAGAGCAGGAGGAAAGGGCACAAATACTTTATGACCAGTGCAGAGATGAAAGTGTAGTGTCTGCCTTGTTCCTTGGCTTTTTCTATTTCCAGAAGCCTAATTAGATTGTTGGTTTAATGGGGGTGAGATAATTTAGTGGCAACTGAAAGCAACTATGTTAATAAGAAGGTGCATAGTACTTTGTGTTTCCTGTAATTAATAGAACGTTAAAAAAAAAAAAAAAAAAAAAAGAACAACCCAGTTCCTGTGAAGTTGGTATAATGCACCCAGCTGTTGAGAGAGGGGCAAAGTCTTTCCCTGATCATTGCTACAAAGATGGCCCCAGGCAATGTGGAAGAAAAGTGTAATGATGGTCATTAAGGACAATGGTGCCTGGTCCAGGCAAGCTGTAGTCAGCTGAAGAAAGCAGAGACAAGAGAGGAAGGAGGCAGAGAGGGAGTCTAGAGTAAGGCTTTTGACACAGCCAGTGTGTGCTCACCCATGTACTCCCCATTCTACTGCTGGTGTGAGTCCAGCACATCTCTCCCAGGACCTCTTTGTCCTGGTTCTTATCCTGGAAAAGACTAGATATGACTGGGCCAGAACAGACCAATAAGGAAGGACCTTTTCCCCCCTCTTCATGAGAGTTTAAAAAGGAAGTGTAGAGAGGTTAGGCATGCTGCCTACTTGGGGAGGACTTCCAGGTCACTGAGGTGGAGCAGAAATTGAATTTACAATTCAAGGGTGAGCTGGACTGTAGTGGTACACACCTGTAATCCCAGCACTCGGGAGCCAGAGCAGGTGGGTCTCAGTGAGTTTGAGGTTAGCCCGGTCTACAAAGTGAGTTCCAGGACAGCCTGGACTACACAGAGAAACCCTGTCTTGGAAACCAAAACCAAAATAACAACAACAACAACAACAATAATAATAATAATAATTTAAGGATGAGATTCCTCTGGAGTCCTCATTACAATCCCATGGTCCTTTTCGGTTCTTAGGTAGTTCTGTGATTCTGGCTGGCACCTCAAGTCTCTCATCAGTGAAAATGAAAGCAAAATAATCTTTGCTTTGTCTGTGCCAAGAAAGAACTGGGTAAACAGATCAAAATATTCATCACCCTGGGGTGACACCCGCTTAGTAGAGTGATGGCTCCATAACAGGGAAGAGCTGAGTTATATAACCAATGACTGTGTTTAAGAAATAAAAAGGCACACAGAGCGTCACTCGCCCACAACGACGGAGCTGAGGAGTGGGGATGTGCAGAGCCCTGGGGTTCATTGTCATCTCATCTAATGCACTCTGATAGTTCGAAGCCAGTGACACACTCTGCCTCAAAAACCATGGTGGGCGCCATTGCCTACAGAGACTTGCACACATACTTGAATGCATGCCTCTCCATGTGTGTATACCCCCACACACATCTGGATATATCTTTGTTTCTATCTGTTTGAGTGTCAGTCTTGTCTTCTGTCTGGTTGTGTAGAAATATCATGCATGAGGGTGAAAGAGAAATTTGGGACCAGAATAGGGATCGATTCAAATTACAGCATCAGACCAATGGGTCATTCTGAAGGGCAGGATATGAAAGCTAAAGGGTAGCTGTTGGGGAAGTCATAGTAGTTTTGGCTGGCCTACCAGAGTGCTATAATCTTTTAAGTTAATTGGGAACTGCTAGGTTTTGAAATGTAGATTCTCTGGCACCTTTGTAGTTATGTACTTACCTGGCAGCAAATGACTGGAAGGTGATACATTTGAGCTACGACAAGGGGGTTATTTTCTTGAACTGAGTATGTCCTTCATCCATAAGCACCACCTTCCTTTACAGCCCTTAGCAGTTTCCTGTGACTGTGCTTTAGCTAAAGTGACACGTCATTAAATTGCCTTCTAAACATCTGTATTTCTATCCATAGACAAATGCTACTTTCAGCCTTAAGCAATAAAGCTTCTCTTTACAATAAACCGCAGTGAATGCAGACCCTAAGCTGCTCAAGGTGCTGAGAGCAAACAGAGGACATTTACACCATCCCTTCTGAGGCTCAGGGAATGTCACAGGCGAAATTATAGAATGAGTGTAAGATCTGGGGACTTGGAGGAAGGACTACAAAACGCCATCTTCTGGATATGAAACAGACTCAGCATCAGGGGTTATCTGCATGGGGTTCACACAAGATGGAACCGGCCAATACTCATGAATGGATAGAAGAAGCACTTACGGAACTGAACCATTAACTGCTCCATTCGGGGGCAGTCATTGTCTCCAGATGTGTACTCACTAGTCAGTTCACTAGAAGCCATTGGTCCATCAAGAGGCCCTGGGTAAAATTGTAAAACAAGATACAAAGACATAAACGGGGAAAATAGAGCCTAGGGGGGAGGAAAGCTAGAGCAATGCTAGCTGGGTATGGTGTTGGGCATCCAGGAGGTAGAGGCAGAAGCTTTCCAGTAGTACAAAGGTGTTAAGAGAAGCTGGGGGTGAGGACAATCCGTATACACACTTGTGAAATTATCAAACAACAAATATCATTCCAAAACAATAATTTAAAACCTTTGTATACACACATCCTTATGTGTTGAGTTTACCACTAAAAATGCTTGGAACCAAAAGTGTTTGGGATTTGTTTGTTTGTTTGTTTGTTTTGTTTTTAAGTAGCATACATTTCTATCTATGCAAATATGTATCTGTTGACTTGTTCTCTTTAGGGGAAACATGAAAGTGTGTAAAGTGAACCAAAACAGTGTGCAGGATCACTTAATCCAACAGAAAGGGTGTGTAAATTAGAGTAATATGCTTGGTTGTTTAATTATGATATTTGGGTCTTGAAGAGGACTTTTTGACATTGTAAATTGGGAGTAATGACACATCATCAGTAGTAATGACGCATCAACAGTAGAAGCTAACAGGGAAATTCAGATTTTCTCATGTTTTCTCATTCCTTGTTTGGATTGTTAGTCCATGACTTGATAGATATGAGCCCTTCTTGGGAAAGTGGCTGACCCTGAGAAGTCTCAATGTCCATCTCTGTGCAGAAGGATGCTGAGGTCCTCCAGTGGTCACTGTAATGTAGGAAGTACCCTCTGCCTAGGGTTTTCCAAAATCTTCCTTCCCTGCCTTTCCTGCCTTGTTCCATTCAAGGGCATGAAGACTACACCGCACTTACCTTGTGTAGTCTAAGATGCAGTATGAATCCGACGGACACTGCCATTGAGCACATCTCCACTAGCAAAGAGAATCGTCTTTTTTCTCCCTTCTCCCCAGCCCAGGCACCTAATGTTTATTTGTACTTTTAGTGACGTTTGGAATGAATCCTGTTAGTCTGTTTTATGAAGTCAGCTTGTAAAGGGACCCGAGGAAAGCACTCAGCTACCTCCACTTCTCATAGACCCCCCCCCCCACTTCTTACCTGTTGAAGAATCCTCCTCCTGCCCAAGAATTCTATTCCCTTAAATACCTCAACACCAAGAGACACCAGATGTGTTCTTGGACAGTTTCAAAGATGGGAAAGTTACTGTTACTAATGGGGGGAAATGAAACTGTGTAATGGTCTCAGCAAAGTATATGGACACTGTGTGGCCTGGATCCAGGATTTGCCCCAGGGAGATGCCAGAACCCAGAACAAAAGAAAAGGTTACTATTGTCTGCCATTTAGCACGGGAGCCAGATCCACTCCCTAAGTGATGTTGCTGGGAATTTGGCAACAGTTTCATTGCTCAGAAACATCCTTCCAGGAGACGCTGCCCTGTCAAGCCAGAAAGTATCTGCAGATTTTCCTTGAAATCTACTTTTGCTAGCACTTAGGCTCCCACCATCTTGGTATTTTTCTCATGCAAGTTGCCAGAACTAAGTGATTTGGGATTTACATATGGAAAGTTGATTTTGTTGTGTAATTAATAGGAAGCAGGCTTTGGAAGTTGATGACCCAGGCCCTTATTTATACGAGAGCATATGTCTGTGGTTTGTTTATGACTCATTCTTAACTCTGCACATTGTAACTTGAGTTTGTTTACACTAACTTTTCCTAGAATCCGAGCCTTATGGTTGAGTAGCCAGTAACTTCAAGTCTCGGAGCAAAGGAGTTGAATGAGCTTTTCCTTCCCACATTGTCAAGACAAGAATCTGAACTTAGAAGTATTTGCTGTGTTAAGTCTGTTGGAGCTAATGGCGGGGGGGGGGGGGGTTGATCTGTAACTTCTCCCCAAGCTGATATAACTTTTAGGATTCGAACCTACGACCACTCCTCAGGACAGCATGTGACCCCTTCTCTCAATGAGACATTATAATTTGGACACAAAGGTTTTGCAATGATAAAAAGGCTGTTGATGGTGGAGGCTAGGTATTTCTGGGATAATGAGATGTGTGGGAAATTTTGATGTAATCTTCCCTTTTCTGCTAACCTGAACTGTTCTTTAAAATTTTATGTTTTTTACAGTTCCAGTCCCCTGCCTCCCTCTGCCTTTCCCTCTCGGCCTTACTCCCCAGCCCTGTGTGTGTCTGTGGATATGTATTTGGGGGAGGGCGCTCTATATGTGATTAACTTCTTGGTGTTAGACAATCAATACGAGGGCTAGATTTCTATCAATCTGTAGCTTTATTAAATTCAAGCTGCTTTCTTAGGGACTTGTAATGTGTTCTAAACTTTTTTTCTTACTTAAGTCCGGTTCTCCCTTGGAGTAGACTGGATGTCTGTCTATATGTCGCAGTACTGTGGTCACAGGACCGAGAGACACTAAACTTAAGAACCTTCTGGGTCAGGTGACTAACCCCTGAGATGTGTGAGGCCCCTCCTCTTTGGAACGTGCTAGTTTTGAACCCCCCTCCAAACATCCTTTTCTTTCCCATGCACAGATCCTACAAAGCAGGGTTAGGGTAAGTCTGTGTTAAGACTGATTTCCATTCAGGGAAGTCAGCTGAGTTCCGTGTTAGTCACTGGGAGAAAGACACAGAATTGAGCACCTGGCTAGGTGCCTGGCTCAACATGGGGCTCCTTCAATATTTGTTCTGAGAATGAACGAGAAAAGCTAACACATGGTCCTGGTTCAGTAAGAAGACACTGTAAGAGGAGGGATAAATGTCGATTAATTCTACAATGTAAATACAGGACAGATTATATGCCGCTGTTAGAGAGAAACCAGCAGAGCGAAGGGAGCAGAATGGTTTGAGTGGAAGGCTAGGGATAGCTTTCAGAAGGAGGACTCACTGCCCAAATTGATAAAGACCCAGCAGGATGTACTAAGATGTAGGATACTGACTTAAAGATAATAAAAGTTTTACAATGCATTAATATTCAATTATAAATGAATTCTTGGGAGATTTGCAAGCACCAAAATCAAAATGAGTATTATTTGGTTTTGGTTTTTTTTTTTTCTTCCCCTCACTAACTTAGGAAAGTTGCCTTGGGATAAAAAAAAAAAAAAAAAAAGTGCAAACATTTTCTTCCCATCAAGCACTAGAAGCAATATCCTCTCTGACACTTATAGAAATAATAGAATTGGACACACACCTGTTGGCCATGCGTAGTTGCTGTTTCTGGACTTCATCCATCATCTGCTAGGCAGACAGATGCAACAAAGTGGGGAAATCTAAAGCAATGGGTGTAAGCACTTATTGTTGTTATGAAGAATGCAAAGATTGTATGAATTGATATTTGAGTTAGTTGAGTCAAACCCACAAAAGTTAAAAAGGCAGTCATTAATTCTTTCATTATTCAGCCCTTTGAAAAAGAAATACCTCAAAATCTGGTGGGGGTGGAAATGAAGATTAATGTGGTTCAAAACTAAGAACTCAGAACCAATAAAACTGAACTTTGCAAATTTAAATGAAAAGGTTTGCAGCTATGGTCAGGAGCATTTATCCACAATAGTGCTCAGGTTTGGTGGCAATGTGTGCTAAAGCCTTTAAGGGAGACTTCATTTCTTATGGGCCAATAGTGTGGGTGCTACAGAAACCATGCAGTTTTTAAGTGTGGCCTTCACTAATGTAAGTCATGTATTTTTCAATTACAGAAATCAATCAGCTCAAGTTTTGGGTTCTAAACCCTTTACATATGCAAAATTGGTTTAATTTGTGTACTAATTTGAGAGGAGAACTAGCAGGTCTGCAAATCCTTAGGGTCAAGTCATCAGCACAGAATGTAGTCCAGAATTCATCTTGTAGAAACCACAAATGATGGATTTGAGCATGTCACATGTAAAACAGAGGCAACCTGGTCATGTGAGCACTTTCACAGATTTCTCAAAGAGAGTCAGAGCTTTATCTAAAGTCAGAGAACTGTGGGTTGACAAGTCAAGACTAGAAGCATGATTCCTCCTAATTTCCAAGTCAACATCTACTGTAAGTAAGCCAACAGCAAGCCTGAGCATTGCATGAACAATGTTATTCTTTCAAACCAAAAAAAAAAAAAAAAAAAAAAAAAAAAAAAAAACTCAAGACCTGTAGCTTCTTGCAATTCATGAATTTCAGGTATGGTCAGCAAGGATTTACTTCATGTCAGCACACACTTTTAAGATATAGAAATATTCCTAAAGTCATGCTACTGCATTTTTTGTATTCTTTGTCTTTGTTTCTATTTTCCTTCAAAAATTAGAAGAGGAAAAAAAAACTCAAAGTCAGGTGAGAACATACAAACATGCATATAAAATGTGACATTAGATAAAACATCATATTTATGGTAAAAGATAACAATATACAAGATTTGTGAGGGGGGGACAAGAAATAGAGCCCCTTGGGAGAGTGTGCCCAACGCCTGTTCTATGCTTACCTGGCAAGCTGGGACTTCTGATGTGTCTCAAACCTTTGGCATTGACTCCCATTCCGTCCAGTGTCCCCACTGTCTACTCAAGGCTTCTTTGACCCTGTCTTTGTTTCAACACTGGGAATTGAACCTAGAATTTCACTCATGAAATTTAATAGACTCTTGGCTCTTTCTGTGCCTAAGAAGTTCTTACACAATTCTAGGTTGATAGGTATGCAAGTCAAATATTTGCAAATCATAAATCAGAAAGAAATTTATTTTCAAACAATTCTTTCATCTCATAATTTCCCATTTATTAAAGACAAGAGCCAGTTTACATACTAATAAGGTAGTTGTGCTTCTTTATTTTTATATAGTGATGATTCCCATTTTGATATTTGATACTTTCAGATGCAGATCAGCTTCAACATTTCCCACAGTTGATCAATATTTTCAATTTATGACCATCAATGCTGAAAACACTGATTTACATAAATACATAGTAGGAAATGGCAGAAGTCTGTTTAGGGTATTTTAGAATGGCTGGGAAGTCTGTCCTAACCCCAAGCCAAAATTTATTGAATGTTTATTTTTTTATTATTATTTCATGACAAACAAGTCAGTCACTTAAAAGCAAATTTTGAAATCAAGCCTTCTAATGCAACACGACTCTATGCATATAATAAATACAAAGATATACTGAAATGACGGTAGAGAAATACCAAAAGCCTTTGATTTCTACAGCTAAATCAGATTGTTTCTGTGAATGCAGAAAACGTTTATGCACAGCATAAACAAATTCAATTCATAACACATAGCAGCCTGAACTCTGAGTGCAGGTGTCTCAAAACGAAGTTCTTGATGTATTGTGACATCCTAAGCAATACAAAGTACACATGTGCTGGGAGATGTCATTCTGTAAATATGTTTCTCATACTGGTTAATGAATAAAGCACTGTTGGCCAATAGGAAAGCAAGATAGGTGGGACTAGGAGACAAGGAGGATTCGAGGAAGTAATAGGGAGGAGTCAAGATGGAGAGACTGGAGAGAGCAGAATGCCAGCCCCACTCTCCAGTAAGATGAGACCACGTGGAAATACTTAGGTTAATAGAAATGGGTTAATATTTAAGACAAGAGCTAGCCAATAAGAAATGCTAGTAACTGGCCAACAGAATTATATCAAATATGATGTCTCAGTGTGTTATTGGGGGCTGGTGTGGGTGTGGGACCTGGCCGGCAGGAAACACCTACTCATAACACACATGTGTGGCCATAAACACCTCCGGCACACACACTATGTGTGTGAAATCATACATTACTCATTTGATTTTTAATTATTTTTGTTGCTGCACGTTCAGAAACTTTCTACTGCTGATTATAACATAACATCAATATTTTGCACTTCCTTTCCTCCTTCTAAGCTCTCCTATACACCACTCCCCACTCTCCTTCACAGCCCCCATGTTCAGAATTAAGACCAGGTTAGGGTCCCAGCAGGTAATTAAAGAAGCATGGGTCTAGTCAGGGTTCTGGGGGCTTGGTCTGTACTACAGCAAACAAAAACCGGTGTTTATTGAGATATTATGGGGTTAAATGACCCTCTGATTTTCCTCAGTTTACAACTGCTGTGTCTCCCAATTCACTATTTAACAAAAGCCCAGAAAACATTTTTTCCCCCAGAAAATCTCTCTTGTCATTGCATGGTAGGCAATCAGCAACGCATCCCACAGAGTTCTAGTGCACATGCCCAGGAGCTGTGGCCTTCTGATGGTCACTCTGATCTTTAGGCTGTTGCCCTTCATCCAGCTCTCAGGCCTGTCAGAATTCTCCTGCCTGTTTTGAAGAGTGCCTAGCGATGTTCTTGGTAGGCTCAGAGTCCCCGTCAGTCAGCTGTTTTACCGTTGTCTCTATTTGATCAAAGCCATCAGTGATTTTTTTCCAACCTGTAAACTCATCAATGTGTGGCACTGTATCACCAGTAAATGAAGTCAACTAGAGACCAGCACAACAAAATTGTCTAACTAAATGAGGGTGTCAGCTACAAATCTCATTCTAGGAATGCTGTGTGGCTACAAAACTCCCCTGATGGCCATGAAATTTTCTGCAGTTCAGTTGGTGATGAATTAGAGGCTATGTAGATAACTGTTGCCGAGCCTTGACCTCTAGAAATTTATAATGTGTCAGGAAACATTAACCAGCATCAACCATAGAACTGGAACTGGCATCTTATGAGGACCACGCATTTCTATTCATCCTGAAAAAGTTCTCCTAGACATGAGTTCAGAGAAAGATAAGATCTGAGGTTAAGTGCTAAATGACTTAAAGAATTCTGATGATTTTTGTTTTAAGAATAAAAAATCTTTAGGATAGTAAACTCCATTTTTTTGATCTTGTAGAGATATCTGTGGCATCATTGTGAACAATAATGCATACTTTTCAAAACATAAACTTTAAAAGAATGAGATAATTTTCTCAAAATGATTCCATGTTCATTTAAGGTATTACATCAATGAAACAAAAATATTCTAATTGCTATAAATTTTTCCCTTATGTTTTCACACTCATGATAATATAATTTGAATATATGAATTGTTTTTCACTGTTTCTTATTGATAAATAAGTTATGAGGCTAGATATAAAACCAGAGAAGAAATCATAACATTTCATCTTCTCAACAGCAACTGAACAAGGTTTAATTGAGAACATGGATAGCCATCTTCCTTATTAAAGTTTTGGTGATCTTGTAGACCTGCAATCATTGCACTTTGTAATGAATCCAAATCTCTGGATGTTCTCATTTATCAGTGCTACTTTTATGAGCTTTAAATTTTCAGATTTAAGGGAATTTGAAAGGCTATTACATATCATTTTCAGCCACAAAGTTACTAATTAGTGAGTAAATTTCCAATCACTTAGCAAACACATTCTTTCCATAGTAGAAATTGTGTTGTTTCATTTGTTAAAGCATTGCTTTGGGGACTAGAGAGACTTTAGCCTGTAGGGAGATTAAGTATCCCACTTGTGTTCTAGGTCACAACCTAAGAATGCATAAAACCACGATGAAGAGTCAAAATCTCATTAAGAAAGCTGCCCCTGTCATCTTTGTAGAAGGCAGTCATTTTACCCAATGTGCAATAAAATAACAAGATAATTTGTTGTGATACATGGGTATTCTTTATCTTATTAAAAATACTTTGGTTTAACTTTTTTGTTTAAAAACTCTTGTCCTACTAAAGTTAACCTTTTGGGCAGACCTGCTTTAGCATTATTAGCACACAAGCTTGGTAGTCAGCAAGGTGAAAACAGTGAGCTGGTAAGATGCTCCATTGGATCCAAATGCCTTTGGGTTCACTTGCTTTACTTGAAACCATATATCAAATTATGGCACATGCATGTGCAGGCCAAGTGAGGACACCATTCTGGTCCCATATATAATGCATTAGAAAGCTTCATTGAATTCTTAATTTTAGACAAAATGTCGATAATGTGAACACAAATTGTTAATGTGTTATCCCTGCAGCCAAATAAATGTGCTTCCTCTTAGAGCAAAGTGCTATCCCCTGGAAGGCTGGAGAGGGAGACAAGAGTTGGACAATAGGCAAGATGTCAGGGACAGGAGACCTCGAGGCAAGGCTGTAAATTGCCTGTGAGGAGACACTGGCAGATGCACGATGCCACTTGCTCTGTAGTGTCTTCTCCAACTTCAGAGAAAGGTGAATGTAGGACTGGCATTGCTTCACCCCTCTGTCAGGCAAACAAACTATCTACTGTCTGTGTGAAATGAGAGCAAAGCAAAGCCCTCCATGCTGTTACAGTCAAAAAAAGGATGGTCTTTGACATTAAACTCCCAAGCTGGCCATGGCTTTAAAGAAGCACCAAAGTACAAGATAAATTTAAGAAAAAGAGTGGAAAACATACCTGCCCCATCATGACAACCTCCCTATCTCCAATTATTAAAAATGAATGAAATATGTTCTCTTATAATTTTATACACAAATATAATTAATTCTTATTACCCTCACGCCCACCATCTTTTGGCTTCCCCTACCCCTGTCCAAGCTCCCACCCACATACAATCCCTTTTCCACAATCATGTCTGCTTGGTTTAGAATTTCTTTTCTTCATGATCCATTGAGTTTAACCAAGACCCCCTGCTAGGGCATAGATTTAGAACTTGGCGCTTGGTGGGCTCATCATTGGGTACACAGCAGAAGACAGTGCTCCCCCTTTAACAGAATTTACCAGTAGCTAATAGTTCAAGAAGGAAGGTTAGCACTCCAGAAGCATCTTCTGCAATCATCACTGTTAGTTGGCAGGTGCGGTCCTGGTCATGCGCAGTGAAGGTAACCCTTGCAGCTATAAAGCCATGATTGTAAAAGGTGCGGCTTACCCAGAAAACTTCATTTTTGCAGTGTTCCTCCCGATTTTTCAGTTCTTATACTCCTTCTGCTCTCTCTTCCTTGAGCCTTTAGCAGTGAAAATGTCTGGTTTAGGGCTGAGAACTCAACCATCCCTTATTCTGAATACCTTGAGCAGCCAAGAATCCCTGTATTTCCTGTGGTCACTGCAAAAAGAGCATTCCTTGATTAAATATGAGAGTCCCTGATTAAATATGAGAGTAGTTTTGTCTATGGGTATAGACAGACGTATTTAAAAGGCGATTTAATGCCACTTTAACTTAACTAAACAACACCAGGAAATTCCTCTCCTAGGGCTTGTGACCTCTCCAGCCCCTAACTTTGGTTGTTGTTGTCCTTTGGTTTTTCTGGGTTTATAGTACCAAACGTGAGTTCCCTCCCACCTGTGAAGTAGACCCTAAATCCAATCAGAGAAGTGTGGTCACCTCCATAACAGGCATAACCCTTAGTTCAAAACCATTGCTGCAAATTCAATGAACAGTGTCCCAACAGCTATTCATTTGTTCCTTGCCCTTTAGGAGTTTAGCCAAATAAATAACTTGTTCTTTTCAAAGGAGCCTTTAATGCCATGACTAGAAAGGGTTTACTTAAATTCAAAGATGGGAGAAGAAGTTACACATGACAAGGTAGGCTGTCACGTACTTCCCATTAACTAATACAAAGCATCATTAAGATAAATAAAATATTGTTACAGATTCAAACTCAAGTACAAACACAAAGTGCTCAATTTACGTCCAATAACACTGGGCAACTGACTTTCCTTGAGTTCCCTACCAATGCTGACCAGATGCCCATGTTGGAACCTCAGAAAGCACAAAGGGAAGATGTGGTCTTTGCAAAGAACCTTCTACTATACATCAACCTAGAAATCAATTCACACCAAAGCACTCTTTACTAGTAGAGGCAGACAGTGCTCCAACCATCTCAGTCCTGAAAATCTTCCTTCAAATTGACCACATGTCCCCTTAGAGCCATTCAGATACCAAGAAAAAAAATCTCTTAAGAAGTCTAGAAATAAATCTGCCTTACAACCAACCCACCCAAATCTGTCTTATATAACTAGACTATGTCATACACACGGACTACATATGGTCTATTGACACTGGAACCAGGTTCTTAAGGAGTCCTCTACATAACTAACCTGGTAGTAAGCCCCTGACTCAGCTCTCAGCACTTACACTATATCTGTATGGCTGGTTATAAGAGTAACGTCTGAGTCTATTCTTCCAGATCATAAAAGATGTGAGAAAAATCATCAAATGCTGATAATCCGGACCTCCAAAAATGGGAGTGAAGAGGTATTCTAAGTCTGGGCCAAAACCAGCTTACCATTTACATGGCAATTCTGAAGACCTAGAATTATGAAGTATTTTTGTATTTTGTCTGGGACAGCCTAATTTTTCTTTAAATCTAACAAATAGCAGGCAAGATACAGGACAAGGACGGGAAAGGGGGCAAATGTGGAATCAATCTTTACAGCAGGATCCCAGAAATTACTGTCCAAGAAGGAAAGAACTTAAGGAGAGGAAAATCTGTAAACATTTAGAGAGACAGTGAAATCATAAGCAATAAGGGGAAAGATTTGTGGATTCCAATCCTTGCCAAATCCAAAGTACTCTTCTCCCGATCTGAGATTTCAAATTTATTAAAGGAGAAATAGAATTTAGAAAGCCATCCCACATTTAGGGGAGGCAATTGATAATAATCATAGGAAAAAATTATGGCAACCTCTAAATCCAGAAAAAGCTTCAAGACCATTTAGTTCCTAGGTGCCGGGTAACACAGGCCCAGAAGCACGGAAAGCCTCATCGTGAGGCGTCCATTTCACTTCTAGCACCCCCGAGCAACGTCACATCAGCTGGGCTTCATTCTGCCCTCTGTCCTCAGGGACACTGACTCTTAACTGAACATATGGATAATAAGCACAAGCACAAAATAAGCTCCAGGTGCCCTGCACATGTAGAAACCCCGAGTATTATAGTATACAAAAGGTAGGATATTGTTATAATATCCCTATAACATCAAATAGAGGTTGGCTCAGGACATGTTTATGTGATTGTCACAGCATAAAGCTGAGAACTCATTGTCCCATACCATTAAGCCAGGGGTCAGTGTGACCTGCCAGAGGAATGGGGACTCTCTTTCTTCCTAAGCTTTATGAACAGAACCCTTAGGGGGATGAAAACTACGCTCTTCCCTGTCCTAATAGTATTCCAAGAGATGCATTTTTTTTTTGCCACCAATTGTTCATAATTTTAAGCCTGTAGTTTGAAAAACATGAAGCATATACCAAATTATTGAACCTTGAGTGCCATTACTCAGCTTCAACAGTACTTGTTAGCACTCAGGCATCTGTACTGGCCTGTCTTTGGGGTCCTGACAGGATACGCCCTCAGCTGCAGCCACTGAGAGCATCACCTGTGCGCATTCACTATATTCCCTTTTAAAAGGGGCCCTGCCCACCTCCCACCCTCTCCTTTCTCTCTCTGCCTCCTCCCTCTCTGCCTCCTCCCTCTCTCCCTCCTCCCTCTCTGTTTCTCTGCCTCTCTTCCTGTCTCCGTCTCTCATTCTCTCCCCCTTCTCTTTGCTGCTCTTATTCTCAGAGGCCTGTCTCCCCTCTCCACTCCCGGCTTTTCCCACTCACTTTCCCCCAGTAAAAAAGTCCTCCCCCCAAGCAATGCTGCGTGGTGTCTTTCTCCGGTGAACCACTTTTTTTTTTTTTTTAAACTGCAACAATATTAGCTCTTGATCAATCATGTTTAAGCAATGCTTCTCACTATTTTCCCTCTCCCTGGTTTGAAGCCAGTTTCATATTTCTTTACTCACAAATATTTTAATTCATTTCTGAAAGACAAGGCACAGAAATAAAAAAAAAAAAGACCATAACACAATGATTACACCTAACCAAATTAACAACAATTTTACCAAGAAATGCCCAGGCAGGTTTTAATTTGAAATTTATTAAGGGTCTCTTTTAGAAATTTTATTAAATTGATATCAAAATAAGATTATTTTATCCCTTCCATGTTTTTATAGTTAGTTTCCCACTCATCCAAATGAATTTTTGGAGACAGCAAATTATTTAATTTGAATTCACAACAATCTTTATTTTATTGACAGAATCCTCAAATACGCTTTGATTTTGGTATCCCACCGTTTAGTTGACAACCATGCTGTCCAGGAAGTAATCATTAGGCACATAATAACTATTAACGCTGAACTAATGGTCCAATTTCTCCATTATAGTTGCCACCTTTGAGAGGTAGTTGCCATGCACCACTAGTAGCTGGTTTGAGGGACTGAAAATCATTTCCCTTTCTGTTGTTGTTCTCATCATCCCCTTCTCTACATCGTCCTCCTTCTTTTACTGATTCTGAGACAGGGTCTTATGTACTCTAGCCAGCATCAAACTTAGTATGTAGCCCAGGATGCCTGTGGCTTCCTGATCACGCCACCTGTGCAGGTGCTAGGGTTACAGGTGAGCACAAGCACACCAGGTTAAGATAAAAGAGGTTTTAAACGGCCAGCGACTACTGAAGCTTTGCAACCTTTTCTGGAGTCACCTTGGAGGGTAACAAGTACTGCAAACTCTCCTTCACCAAGGATTTTATTCACGGCTCATCTTCCCCTCCCGCAGCAGCAACTGTAAGCTTTTCCTTTGCCTCCTGAAGATTGACATTGCAAGATCTGATCTCAAAAAGCACCAACTTATTAAAGCAAATGAGATGAACTATGACCATTGACTGAATGTAAATGGGGGATACAACAGTTGCTTACGCTGCGTTTAGTCTTACCATTCGGAGGATTTACACTGGCATAATTATTTCATGACCATTTCTAATACAAGGGTTGGGCTAAAAATTATGTGACATATGAATGAATGTGTGAGAACATTGGGTTTGGGTTGATTTTAGTTTGGGGGTTTCTTTATTTATCTATTTTTGTCATTTCCCTCTGGAAGCTAAGAGGTACCATCTAATAATTATACTTGCTCACTAATAAAAGCTTTTCTGTCATTTTATTTAGTAAGATAGTACAACTAATAAAATTACCTTATACTTAATTTATGCCTTGCTGTATTATAGCTCTGCAAAATTACTGCCTTCATATAAGTAGTTTCTTGATGGTGATACAAAATAAAAAAAAAAAGAGGACAGATTGCACATGGGTTCTATGTTTTAAATGATGCCCATAGTGGTATTTCTCTAACTGCTTTGGTTTACTGAGAATTTCCATGAACAAAGCACATTGCTTGTCTCTAACAAGGCCTGATAAGAAACTCCTAATGTTGCTGTATTTGTATTAGGGTTGCCTTCAAAATCCAAACGATACCATCTTCAAAGGATGTGACTAGAAGGTAGAAAGGAGTAGTCTGATTTGCCATCGAGGAAGCAACTTTCAGTCCCGGCCATTCAGAAGGCACCATACGAGGTCCCACGAAGGACATAAAGCCGCACGAGAGCTGATAATTGAGCTACCTTTTCTTTTTACAAGACTAACTACAAAAGTTTTATTTTTTTTTCTAGTCAGAAGCTCACTCTGGCTTTGTTCTATTTTGATCTTTATAACTTATTTTAAAGATCGCTCAGTAGTTACTCATTGCTCAGTGAGTCTGGCTGACCTTTGGCCAAAAGCAGTGGCAGTTTGACCTGGCCTGTGAAACTCAGCGCTTCCCACTCCATGAAGCTAGTCGCATAAATAACTTCAAATAAAACCCTCCTGGAAGTCTGTGATGGGCCTCAGCGTGAGGGAGAAGTGGGTAACACAGGAAGAATGAAGTGGGAGTACCCAAGGATACTGAGAGCGGTGGCCAAGTGCAGTGCTAAGCATATTTTTTCCTCTCTCCCTTGAGATATTTATTCTCTCAACCAATAGATGGGGAAAAAAAAAAAACAAGAAAAAAAAAAGAACAGTAGTAGGAACACACAGGAAAACAACACAGTAATATGGAATGTGTTCCCTTTCAAGTGGGCTTCTTTGGGGTCGGGCACATAGGGCAAATCAGAGCAGCAAAGAATTCGGTGAGGAGAGACTTAAGTCTGCCACCGACTGGTGGCCGGCACACAGGATGACTGGTGTGTCTGCCTGCGTCTGTGTACAAGCACAGATGCATGTTTGCCAGTACCCAGGTATTACCACTGTGCACATGTGCCTGCTCACACCCAACAGCAGGAGAGCGATCGATCCAAAGGTGAAAGGCTGCCTGTGTCTTGAAACCATTCACACTTTATGGTGTCTGAACTTCAAAACGAAGCTGTTCTGAAGGCCATTTAGTGCCACAGTACAGGACTTCCTGAGAAGCTAAGCTCATAAAACAGAGGTGCATCTGGCCGGCAGCACATGAATAGGGTTCTTTGCAAACAACTGTCTGGCAGGGGAGTGTAAACCACTGAGGGACACCTGGCGGATATTGCCCTTGAGGGCCCCGGAGGGTGAAGGCTAGGAAGAGCTTGGTTAATTGGGCATCGTCAGGCAACCTGACAGCTCCAGGACACTGGCAGGAAAATATTAAGAGACCACACCATCCCATCGGTAGTGTTCAGACATAACAAAATCCTTCACCTTTTAGCTTCTAGATTTTTGTCAAGGCCACACTCATCGCGGGTGCCTTTGTATGATCCAACGGGATGATGGAGGTGGGCTATGCAATTGTTCAAGGTCAGACAAAGGTAAAATAGCAATTGATGCTTAATTAAATCTCATCTAATGTGAAAGGGCTAAATTTAAAAACTGCACACACACACAATAAAGCCTACTTTGCTCTTTCTAAGAACCCAGGGAGATAGGAGCCTCAGTTTCCTTATCTTTAAAATAGGAGAGGGGGGGAATCGAGTATGGCATTAAAAGCCTCATTTCCCAGCACTCAGAATGGCTGGAGCATAATGCTCCAAAGTTCAAGGACAGCCTGCCCTACATAAGGAGATCCTGTCTCAAAAAACACAAAGAGAAATAAGATACAAACCATAGTATTTTATGTAACTATGAGGACTGAAATAATAGCGATAATAATAAATAATGCTTTGTACACATGTCACATTCAGCCAGAGGTGGTATTATTATTATTATTATTATCATCATCATCATTATTATCATTTGTTTAAATAGGAACACAGTATGTGAAGGGCATTACATCCCAAGCTCAACCTCTCCCCTCTTGTATCTTGCAGCTAGCTCCTCCCTGAAGAAGCGATTCAAGAGGCGGGAGATCGAAGCCATCCAGTGCGAGGTGCGGAAGATGTGCCACTACACCAAGCTTCTGTCGACCAAGAAGAATCTGGACCACGTGAACAAGATCCTGAAGGCCAAGAGGCTGCAGAGACAATCAAAGACTGGCAACAACTTCGTCAAGAAGAGGCGAGGCCGGCCTCGGAAGCAGCCCAGCCAGTTCGATGAAGACTCCAGAGACCAAATGCCAGTGCTGGAAAAGTGCATCGACCTACCCAGCAAGAGAGGGCAGAAGCCTAGCCTGAGCCCTCTTGCTCTGGAGCCGGCCGCGGGCCAGGACGCTGTGATGGCCACCATCGAGGCTGTCATCCACATGGCGCGGGAGGCGCCACCGCTGCCACCGCCCCCACCTCCACCGCTGCCACCGCCCCCTCCTCCTCCACCACCACCACCACCACCACCGCTACCCAAGACCGCGCGGGGCGGGAAGAGGAAACACAGACCGCAGCCCCCAGCGCAGCCCGCGCAGCCCCCTCCGCAGCCCCTGCCCCAGGAAGAGGAGGTAAAGGCCAAAAGGCCAAGAAAGTCACGAGCCAGCGAGAGTGATGTCCTTCCCTAGGGCGGACCTGGGCTGCGGGATCATGGTAGGGACTGAAGCAGGGGAACACAGCAGCCAGGGTGGGGCTGATGCCCCGCCACAGAGACACCCCGCCCCTCTCTTCAGTGGGCAGGCAGGATGGGCAGAGGGCGGGGTGGAGCCCTGGGAGCTCTTGGGGTGGCAGAGGGGATCCTCCCCCCAAAAAAGCAGCTGTCTGTGCTGCACAGCATTTCCCAACCCAGAACCAATCCCAGTGGCTGGATCCTCACAGGCTGCAGGAGGAGGAGATGGAGAGCAAAGCTGGTGCTCTCTGATGGCCACCTGACCCTACCCCCACCCTACCCCCACCCCCATCCCCACCCCGCACCTCATCCCAGGTGAGCCCTTGATTCCGATTTCATTTGCTGGTCAGAAAAATCAGGTGGGAAACACCCTCCATTAGCAAACATTCCAAGGGGGAGGAAAGCTGCAAATTTACCAGCTGGCTTGTAAGCCACTTCCACGTAATTGGTTTTTATTTCTTTTGGTCTGCGAACTCGGCTAGGCTTTGGGGCACCATCATCACCTTCAGGTGACCCGAGAGATGAATCTTTCCGTTAACATCACAGTTGCTCAGACGGAATGTTTGGAGCAGAAGGTGGAATTGGACTGATAGGCGATCTTAGATCTGCGCGTGCTCCCGTCCCCTACACCGATTTTGCATTGTCTGCCCCTGCTTTTCCTTTGCATTGTATTTCCATGTACTGCCGTTATTAACTAGCTGCCTTCTATTTTGTGGTACACATCTACACAATGTGAACTTTAACGGTGTTGTAACGTGTACTCCTGGCGCCCTGCCTCAAGAAACCGGCTGCGAATCCCAATCTTTGTGAAACATACTCAGTATTGCTAGAAGCTTTTTAATAAGTGATTCAGAGCAGCCAAGGGAGATGTTGGCCCAAGTGTCAGCCGGGTTATTTTTATATTTAAAACATATCAGTGGAGAATAGGCAGGATAAAATGATTTTAATACCCCACAGAAAGTGGAATAACTGATAAACCACCAAATATCAAAAATCCCAAGCCCGCCAGAAAGAAAAGTCTAGCAATGCCTTGTGACCTGATTGTTTTCACAAAAAAAAAAAAAAAAAAAAAAAAAAAAAAAGCTGTCATAGGTTGTTGAAAAAGAAATAAAGGAAGGAAGGAAGAAAAAGACAGTAAAGGTCCACTATCTATCTCTTAATAATTTTTTCTTAAAAGCAAAGGGGAGTAAGTGTTCTTATCTTAAACAAAAAAAATATTAAAATATTGAAAGGGTGTCACCACTCCAATTGCATCAAGCCACCTTGGACAAAGTTTCCAAACTGTGGTTGCCTTAATACACTAAAATATTGCTGTACATAATGTAATTATAAATCTATCAGTCTGCATGGATGCAAACTGTGTGTGACAAATCGTCTTTTAAATGGTCAATCTCAACTGTTCATTTCTCATCCAAGTTGTACTCTAGCCACTGGTTTAGTGTGGACAGATATCCCGTCTATCATCCACTTCCAAAGCCCAAGGAGAACATGTGAAGACTAGGAATGAATGTGAAGTTATCCCCACTGCCACAGACGTTTTCAAAAGTCAGATGTCGAAATATCAAATAAGTATTTTCAATTTCCTCCCTTACTCCTCACCTTAACATCTTCAAGACATCAAAATACCTGGCATCATAGCTTATGCAAAAACAAACAAACAAACAAACAAAACACAGAGAAATTCATTTTTTTCTAAGGAGAATTCGGATATCTGGTTTACCTCCAAATTAACTTCCTTTACTGTAAGTTGGGAATCGGCTAAGAAAGTGTATTATCACTTCAGAATATAGTTTCTCCACAGGGAGAGATGGATTTGGGAGGGGGGGTGGGGGAGAGGACATAAGTGAATAAGTGGGTAGTCCTGAAATACGGAGTACTGAAGGAAATTTGAAATCCCAAGTTAATATGCTTGTAAATGTCACTGCTGTGCTGTGGCACCAACAGTTGCTGGAATTACAGAGCCATCCTATTCTGAACTGTCCAAATGGACTTCTTATTATTTGCAGCCTGCTTGGTCAGTATCATTTAATCCTAGCAATACATAAGTTTAAAGGACTGTGCTTAGTTCCAGCTTTTATCCTAGATACTCAGTTTGTGACCTGGGTTGACCTATGGCATTTCACGTAATTTGAACAGCAAAATCTAAACAGCCATTTTCAATCTATCACTCCCGAGCCATGTATGATAGCTCCAAAGTCATGGGGAGGAATGTATAGATCAGCTCCTTTCCCTCAACCATGGCTACAAAAGAGCAGCCATTCCCATTCCAATTAAGCCATAAAGAGAGTTCTCTTCCTGGACTTTGAAAACCATTTTTAAAATTTCCTCCTTTATTCCTTTTTGCTGTGATGTACAGTCTCCCAACCAAGTCTTTAAGCAATCTAACCCTTCTTACAGAGGAGAGCTCAGAGAACACCCAGCATTTCATTGGCATCAACCTGCCAGTGGTTACCTCAAAAGAAGTTAGTGTTAGAATTTCCCTACCAATAAAAAGATTCTAGGAGATATTCAGTGGACCTGCAACTTAACAATGAATTGGGTGCACCATTGATCCCAGAGTTAAATGTGAGTCAAATGCAAATCTCTGTTTGCAAATTCTGAAAACTGTTTGGAAAACTAGAGAACCAAAGAGAACCATGGTAAACAGCAGCTATGGAGTGAAAATGAGCCCATTCTTCTACACAGGGCTCCCCAAGTCCAGGGACTCCTTCACTGATGCATACTTCCTTTTTCAAGAACCTAACTCATCCTATTGATACAGCTACTTCAGCATTCACTAACTAACCCCTTACCCTCTCCTTTGCTGCCCAGGCCCCTCCGTGAAGCCAATTGAATTTCCACATTGAGTTGGTTTTAGAGCCAAGAAGAGAACCAAGCTCTTGATTTTTTTATGTATGGAGGTTCTTAAACACACAACACTGCCTTCTGGGGATGCATTTCTACTTTGAGAGGTGTCATTGGGTATCCTCAAGACTCCATTTTACAGACCCACAAAATATTTTGTAATGATTCCTTGCTTTTAATTTCTTTCTTTCCATCACCTCCTCCTCCTTTTCTTTTTAGAAATGATCCTTCAGCAATTAGGTAGAAACCCACTTACACCATAAGGAGACCAATAAGAAGGTGAAATCTAGATGCCAAAGCTCCTTAGAGGGGCTGATGGGTCTTTCAGTTCACTTTTCCAAGGGATGAGAAAGCCATTTGCTTTTTGACTCCTTATCTCACATGACAGGAACAAAAGTTTAACTTCCTCAGAGAGCCCAGCTGTGGCTGCCAGCCAAGGGAGAAGGGTCAGATGAAGAGAAAGCAAGTAGAGCGTTTTTGTTGTCACTTTGCAGGACCAGGACTCAGCAGTCACTGGCACCCTAGCGATGTTGACTGTGGGCTGGCAGGAGATTAGTGTTTCAACTTGGCCGCTGTCTGCAGCGGGAGGCCATGTTCTATGACAGTCAAAATTAGTGTTTTATACATTGCCGTATCTATAAATATGATGAGCAAGTGGTGACAGAATTACAGTATAAGGTGGTATATTACAAGCAGATCATAAAGGATTTGGTATTAGGACTTAAGTAGAAAATCTTACTCCTGGCTTGTTACTCGGCAATATCAGATAGTAAGCTTGTGGGGTATATTTTTTCCCTATCGCTAGGCAGGTTGACCTGGGAACTGTCTAAAGTATACACAGATATTCCCAAAGCCTTTAAATGCCAACTGTAGCATAAAGAGCGAGTGGCAGGAGCCGAAATGCCTCAAAAGCCATTTAAGTGTTATGTCGCAGGATTTTCAGTCCTGCTCATCATGTAAAAGTACACAAATATAGACATTTTTCTCAACACTACCCTATCGTACCACAATGGTCCAAATGCCAGCGCTTACAGATCAATGTCATCACAGTGCCTAGAAACTCAAACTGTAACATACCGTAGCATCTTCTTGGTGTTTCTTCATGTTTCTTTCCACAAAGCAGGGCTCCCTCTGCCTCGTGTTTCTAAGAGCGTTCACCCCACTGAGGAGCCTGCCTTCCCTGTTGGACTCAGTCACTTGGGGGACAGTCGCAGAAGCACATATCAACCAAGGAAGAAACTTCCTGGATATCTGTCTCCCACTTGCCCAGATATAATAAACACTAAAGAGGGGGAAATGGAAAATCTGCCAACTGGTCAACTTGGAAGGGTAGTTCCACCCTGGACTGGTGTCTTTCTTTTTCTTCCTTTTTTTTTTTTTTAAAAAAATCTATTTCTTAAATAATAATAAATGCACATGATGTGTTTAATATGTACATATATATTTCAAAAAATGGGCACAAGATTGTCTTACAAGTCCTTCTGGCTAATTTTTAGTTTGTATTCATAAGTGGTTTTTAAAAGCCTTTTTTAAAGTGTAATTTGCATGTCCTACTTTGATTGTATGTAAACATATTTTAGAACAAAAAATGTATTTGTATTTTATTGAATATAGAGGCAAGAGAAATTGTACATTGTTTGAAATGTTCTTTTTGTAACAGTTTTTATTCATAAAGCATTTTTGTACATTTAAATGAACATGGACTTGCTGTCGTTTGAGGCTTAGCGACATCTGGCATGCTTTGCTGTCATGCTCCCCCATGGTCTTAGATGTTGGGTTTTAAACTTTTTTTTTTTTTTTCTAAAAGAAAGCTCGCTCAGTGTCTTCGCTACCAGATCAGGTTAGCACAGTACAGAGCACTTAACTATTGAAAAAAAAAAAAAAAAAAAAAAAGTTGGTCCTATTCATATGTTATTCATTGTGTGAAATTAAAGACATTCGATTCAGTCTAACATGAGTTGTGAATTCTTTTGTCTTATTTTCCATCTGGTTCGCATCAATAGGCAGTTTAATAGCATTGGAGGGTCACCTCTCACACCACGTGGATACACAATCATTGACAAAATTTTACCCCGACTTCTGTCTCCAGGAAATGCACTCTGTACAAAATTTGCATCTGATTTCTAGGGTTGGTGTTCAGAAAATACTTTCCAATAATTTCCTACCTGGGTATCCTGCAAAGTTAGCTCCACAACCCTGAAGAATTCCTGTTAGAGCCGATCTCAGCGCGTCAGAGCCCTAGCATACCCTGAAGTTCTAGAACATAGGGCAGGGAATGAAGGTCTTACCCCAAATTCATGGTTTCATATTCCTGAGGAAAAAGACCCTCTTTGGACTTCGAGTATTGCTACAGTGACAGGAAAGAAGGGCTTTGTAATAAATGTCAGCTCCTGGCCACCTACTGTCTCCTACATTCAGTACTACTGTGTAGTGGGATATTCACTTTGTCTCCTTCTGTGGCGTTGACCACGCCCATCAGGGGGTGGAGCCAGGGGCGGAAGTGACCTGTGGAAGGAGGTCTGAGGAGGAGCCAGGGAATGCTCTCTTGCTGGCTCTACTAGGACAGGAGAGCATCCGGTGGAACTTGCTGGTGTTCATCTGTCTAGGTTGTAAGTAATTTCTCCCTGAATAAGCATCTATTCGGCCTGTTTGTTTATCCTGATCCTTATTTAACCGCAATACTACTGCGCTGAAAGAGTGTGTGTGGCTGACAGTTGACCAGTAAACTAGCACTCCTAGGCAGTGTGACAAGGCCATAAAGATGATAAAGTCTCAAAGAAAGATGTGAACAGGGATGTTTGCTCTTCCCACCTTCCCTGTTCCCAACTTTTGTTTGTATTCGGAAATGGTTTTAGGTTGCAGGCTGTAAATTTTGTCTTGTTTATAAACATGCAGGCACAATGGGATTCTTTTTGCCTCTTTCATCTTCTAAGACTGCTGCCAACAAGACAGACAAGAAAGGCCATGAGCAGGTCCCCATACCCCTCCCCAGTCTGGCCCTGCAGACTGTCTTGTATTAAACAAAAACGTATTAACACTATAACGTTTTTAATTCCGGCTCACAGGTTGACACTTCCAAAATCAGTAATGACGTCTGTAAGTCTCCCTAATGCCTTCCTAGAAGCTTCTCAAACAGGAGTAAAGGTCCCTCCCCCTTTGCCCCAATGCCAGGGTTTCCGTTCAGGCCTATGTTCACAGTGGTTCTCAGGACTGGCACAGGTCTGTACCTGTGGTGGGTGTGACTCCCAGTCTGCAAAGACGTCGGTGAAATCAGTGCATGTCTTACAGCTCTTCTGTGAGTCATGCTTTAAAATGTCCGTAGACATTCATTCCAGCCTAAGCTCCAAAGCGGCCTTGAGGAGAAGTCAGTCTCCTTGAAGGGTTTGTTATTGGTGTTTTCTGGTTTTTGTCTATTTCGAGTCGAAGTCTCAATGTGTAGCCAGAGCTGGCTTCCAGCCCTCAGGAGTCCTCCTGCCTCAGCCATGGGAGGGCTGGGCCTACAGGTGGACATCACCACATCCAAATGAAGGACATAGTTTTCTTTTTTTTTTTTTCCTCCTCTACCGTTGTTTGTTAAAGTATTTTTATTTAAATTAGAAACAGTCTTACTTTACATAGTAATCCCAGTTCCCTCTCCCTCCCCTCCTCCCATGTCCCCCACTAACCTTTCCCCCATCCCACCTTTCATCCCTTCCCCAGGGAGAGTGAAGCCTTCCATGAGGGATCATCAAAGTCTGTCCAGTCCAATGGGGCAGGGCCTAGGCACTCCCCTGTGTATCTGGGCCGAGAGAGGATCCCTCCCTAGGGGATGGGCTCCCAAAGTCTATTCGTGCACTCGGGATAAATACTGGTTCCAGTGGCAGAGGCCCCATAGACTGCCCAGGCCTCCTGACTGACACCCACATTCAGGGGACTCTCCTCTGCCTTTGAAGTCAATTACATAGCCTGGAAGGATGACTATGACCTGTCCTATCTGTCTGTGTCACGCTGCTAAGAGTCAGATGTGGGAAATCAGTCACCACTTTAAAAACGTATCTAATATGAAAAAGAGTGTGATAACACGGTTTGGAGAGTTGGAGAATGCCCCTGGACCAGTAGACTCTTTTAGGTCAGAAGAGATAGCCAGTGGGCGGCAGGGGACAGAAGGGAAAAGTTCCCACACGGCATTGTACATCTTTGTCCTTAGTGCCAACACTGGTTTTTTGTGGGAAATGTCAATATCCAGATTTTTAGTTCCTTTTTGTCAGATTTTTCACTCATAAAACTGTGGCAATATACTTTCTTGTCATGAAAGCTTTTAATTTCCCAGATGAAATTAGAGGAGAAAAAAAAAACTCGTTCCAAAGTGTTATTCTCATTCACATATGGTAAAGCTGGGATCCACCAAATGAGAAATGTTAAAATCTTCAAACAGAAACCACACGTTTCTCTTATTAAGCTTGATATTTTAAAATGTAATTAACTCCTTTTCAGTACACATTGCATTGGAGTCCAGAGACCTGAGATATATTCTTGCCTGGTCACTAAAGAATTCTGTCCCTGGAAGTCAGCTCTCACCCACCTACTTTATAACACAGGAAACAAAACACAGTGAGGTCTGAGGCATCCTTCAAGTCTGGATGTGTCGTCATCTTTGTACGTTTTCAATAAGCGGTTCCTTCAGCTTTCAGCTTCACTATTTCCTGAAGCCAGTGACATTCTGAGTTGTTACCTCAGCAGCAAATCCCGTTCCAGTACTACTGATAGATAGAAAGATGCTATGGGGAAAATATGATGAAGTCATATATGCAAGCCCACACTCCCTCACCCTTTCCCTGACTCCCTTTCTTCCCTGGATAACACATTGCAAGATACCAAATCCATAAGGATGAAGAAGAAAAGCATCCTCGAGTAAGTTTCAATTTTGTTGAAATTCTCCTGTCTCAGCATCCATAGTGGCTAAGATTACAGGTAAATGCCATCACACCTGGATCATTGAAATCTATCCAAGATCCCCTGCCTAGTTAATGATTACCCTCTCTCCATTATCCACCTCTCCGAATTCTAATTATCTTTATGGCTTTATTCAAACTTCAGCCCTCACAGAGGTCTTGTGACTATAACCCACAATCATCTATCTCTTCTTGTACCACTAACTGGCCCCCATTAATTAATTCCCTATACCACGGCGTACAATTATCACTCTGTGGCTGCCAGGTAAAGTTATAGGCTGCTCTCCACACAAGGGAACTTGGCTGAAAAGAAAATGGAGATAAAACCCAGCCTGGATTCCTCCTCCCCCAAGCTGTGTGCTCTGGTGGGATGTCTAATTCAAGTGGACATCTCTTTTCTTATCCTCACATCAGTAACAGAAACAAAAATGAAAGGAGAGAGAGAGAGAGAGAGAGAGAGAGAGAGAGGGTACTGCATAAGACAGAGACAAGGGAGATCTAATGTAGGTCCTTTAAAGCTGGGGTCAGCCAACTTTTAGCCACTCACATACACACACCTTTTACCTAGCAATACTCTGCATTCTAGAACACCCCTGAATCTCTTCTCAACTTAAACAACTATTAGAGCACTTTGCCAGGAAAGGTGGGACAAAAGAAGAGCAGAACCAAAAGAAGACAAGAGTGATGTTCTGTAGCATATATCTGTTAATAAAATTCACTCAGCCACATGGCATTTGATGTCCCAGAAGATCTTCAGGTGTTCAAAGTGTATGGAACTTTTGTTATGAAATAATTATAGAGTCTCAGGAAGGTACAAAGGAATAATCAAGGATCTATGCAGCCCTGTCTCAGGTCTTTGCTCCCAAGACAGTGTCCCACAGAACCACAGCACAGTGTCTATAGCAGAAACACAACAGGCTAACATCCACTGAGCTTAGTCATACATCTCTATGTTTGTGAGTGTGAATGACGTGTGTGTGTGTGTGTGTGTGTATGAGAGAGAGAGATTTTATATAAAGGCTTGTGGAATTCTGTCACATGTCACATGTGTGGCATTATGTAACTACTGCCACAGTCAATATATTCAGTTGTACCATTCCCACAAATGTGTCACTATACTAACCACTCGCGTCTTCTCACTGTTGACACCCCTAGCAACCACTTAGGTATGCTCCGTCTTCAAAACGTTGCTACTTCAGAAGCAAATGGAATCATGTAATATATACTCCTTTATTTTAAAAGTCTATTTTTAGAACTACTTTAGATTTACAAAGGCTATGAAAATTTTAGAGTTTCTATGAATACTGAACCCAGTTTCCTTTATTATTAGCATCTTACAATAGTGTGAGAATACAGTGTTACAATATAGTATCGTAGAAGTTAATTGTTACCTTTGTTATAATTAATAAAATGATATCATTACATTTTCATTAAGATCCACACCTCATTTTGATGTCCTTGGTTTTCAGCTAATATCCATTTTCTTTCCTACATGTCTGCTCAAGATGGGATAACGGAATTAATGTTCATATTCCTCAGCTTCCTTTAGCTATGACAGTTTTTCAAACTTTGGTCCTTTTTGGTATCCTTTATAGGTTTGAAGAGTGCTAGCCAAGTATTTTGTAGAACAGCCCTTATCTGAGATTTGTCTGTTTTGTTGTTGTTATTGTTTTGTTTTGTTATTCCTATAAGTAGATGGATTACGCATTTTAGAATGAAAAATAGCAGAGGTAAAAATTATTCTGGTTGATCCTGTGAAGATTCATGCTACCAACACGATGCCTCATGATGCTACCTTGCTTGCCTTCGTGGCTTAGCATCTGTCTAGTTTTTCAACAGTAAATTTCTTCTCTGTTTCCCCTTTCCTACAGTGTGCTCATTGGGAGAAAGTCTGCACTCAGAGCCCACATTTAAGAAGTGTGAAATTATGATCCACCTCCAAGTATCTACATAAATTATTTGGAATTCATATGAATTCTATAAGAGATTTTTTTTCTATTTTGACTCATTTGATTTTGAAATCATTTCATACTTACAAAAAAATTACAAAATCAGTACAGATTTTTATGTAACATCTTCCCCCAGCTTCCTGTAATGTTAAAATTGTACATAACCATAACACACTAAGAAATTAACTTTGGTATAAAACTATTCTTGTAACGTCAAGCTAATTTCTCTGTTTCTTTTTTTTCTACTAATGCCATTTAGCAAATTTTAACTATTAGGTCTTAGCATATCTATACCATAGAATAGCACTTAACAACAAACAGAGGGCAAAGGTCAAGCACTCGGAAGACAACCAGAGCATAGCAAAAATACACATAGTATTAATTTTCTATCTGAAACATTTCAAGAGTGTTATTCAGTAGTGAGTATACCCACAGTGTTATGCAAGAAATTCCCCTTTTGTCATTTTGCAAAAGTAAATCATTCCCTATATACCTAACAACCATATTATACTTTCTGTCTCTGTGAGTTGGACCACTCCAGGCATTTAATATAAATAGAGACAAATAGTTTTGGCCTTTTAAATGTTTTTTTTTTTTTCATCTTCAATCTATTGCTGACTAGCATCCATGCATGGCTATGCCAAAGTTTGATCAACCACTTCCAATGAAGGACATGTGAGTAGTGTCAACCATTTTATATTCCCACCAACAATGTGTGAGTCCTCTAGTCTCTCTGAACCCTTACCAGTATTTGTTGTTACCACTATTTTCCCTTTTAGTCATTCTGATAGGAAAGTACTTGTCTTAGTCTGTTCAGACTGCACTAGATAGACGGGTGATAGAAAATGTCCCAATTATTGTCACCTTGACACAACCAAAAGTTACCTGGAAGAGGGAAGCTCAATTGATGAACTACCCACATCATATTGGCTTGTGGATAATTGTGAGGTATTTTTCTTGATTTCGAGTTGATGTAGCAGTTCCCAGATCACTGTAGCTCTGGGCTGTATAAGAAAGCTAGCTGATCATGTACCTAGAAGTGAGCCTGCAAAGCAGCATTCCTTTATGGGCTCATATACTCAACAGTACTAAACTGTACTCTTGACAAGTTCTGATAGAAAATTAATACTATATTTATTGTTCCTGCCCTAAATTCCATCAATGATAATCTATAATGTGAACTTTTAAGCCAAATAAGCTTTTTCTTCAATAAACTTGTATTTGGTTGGTCATGATGCTTAGTACAACAGAAAGCAAACTAAACAGATATGTAGACAGACAGACATATGATATAGGTAGATGATAGTCATATGTGTCTGTGTGTGTATATATATATATATATATATATATAATCTGAAATACATTTTAATACAAATGTCAATATGAATATGTTATATATGCAGATGTAGATGAATATGTTTTCATATTGATAGTATTAATTTATAATTGTTTCTGTTACTTAATTTCAGTTGGAAATTTGTAAAAGTTACATTCCTATCTCCTAAAAAAATTTTCAGAGAAATTCAATTACCTTTTTAGTTTATCTACCTCAAATTATATCTACAAGGGTTCAGAGATACAAACAGAATCATATCAACATGGTCATTAAAAACCATATTTTCTTTCTTCTGCCATGCTTATTACTGCTCTGCATTCCTACATTTGGAGCATAAAAAGCATGTGATACTCTTTCCTTTTAACACCAGTGTATAGGTGTTAAATGTAACCCAATAACAACCAGTAGATAGGATGTTCCATTCTGTGGGAAGTCTGCTTTAGAACACCCCCCTAGCCACTTTGGGTTTTTGATCTACTTAAGCCAGCAGGCTAAGAAGGAATAACAAACAATATAAGAAAGGGTGATAGACCCATACTGACAGAGAGAAAATGGATTGTTTCTCTACAATGAAGGTAAGGATGATTATGTCTGGAGTGCAGGAGATCTCTTGGTGCTACCATGCCCTGTGATTAAGGGTAATGGGAAACTACAACAACCTAATACAAGCAGGGTGAAAAAAGGCCCAGACCCTTCAAGGATGAAGGTGTGGGTCACTCCTCCAGGAAAAAACCAAGACTTGCTGAGGTACTTGAAAGAGGTGGAGAAAACACATGATGGGTAGTAGAGGAAGGTAGTTATAAATACCAGCTAAAGACATGTGGTCAGTTGCAGAAATACGAACCACAAATGATGTTAGTGTTTCTGTCCTATTTTGTTAAGGACATGTACATATAAATTGAGCTGGCATTTGCATTTTCTTCCTCTGTTTATTTTTATTATGTAGTATCAGTTGAGATAACACTGGTAGTTAAGTGTGGTGAATCTTTCTGACCATATTTAAAAGATGAAGCATGCTTCAAGGGCTTAGTCACAGATTCTAAAACATACAATGCATTAGAGGTTCTAGGTGGGGTAGCTCTATCTCCTAAGTCAGATTTATGACTTGGCTATTGCCTTCATTTGGAAATGATGCAAATTATGCATGACACCAGGAGATGCGATTGTGTGGAAAGTTGACAAGTGGTGGAATTGTGATGACTAAATTTAGTTGTCAAATTGACTACATCTGGAATCAACTAAAACACAGGTTGCTAGGCATTGCTGTGAGGGTTTTTTTTTTTTTTTTTTTTTTTTTTTTTTATCTGATCATTTGAAAAAGAAAGACCCTCCCTAATCTGGGTCACACCCTCTGGTGGCAGCCCTCATAAAAGGATATGAAAAAGGAAACTTTGCTTTTTTTTTTTTTTTTTTTTTTTTTTGTCTACTTGCCCTTATTCTAAATACCAATTCTGTCTATCCTGTTGCTGTACTGTTATGAAATCCAGTTTCTTCAGGATGCCAATGTAGACTGGAAATGAGCAGCTCTTCAGGAATTATAGAGGACCCTGGAACCAGGCTGAGACCACAGACACTTTAAGCCATATGGACCAGACAACTACTGAATTCTCAGGCTTCACACCATAACAGCCATTGCTGGATTACCTGGAACATATCCTGTAAGCCAGTCTAGATATATCTATATCTATATTTGTATCTATATCTACATCTACATCTACACTTACACCTATCTGTATCTGTATCTGTCTCTATATCTATCTGTATCTGTCTCTATATCTATCTGTATCTGTATCTGTCTCTATATCTATCTGTATCTGTATCTATATCTATCTGTATCTGTATCTGTATCTGTATCTATCATCTATATCTACATCTACACCTACACCTGTACCTATGTCTGTATCTGTATCTGTATCTGTATCTATATCTATCTGTATCTGTGTCTATATCTATCTGTATCTGTATCTGTATCTATCATCTATATCTACATCTACACCTACACCTGTACCTATGTCTGTATCTGTATCTCATCAGTTCTGTCCTGTTGGAGGACCCTGGCTAACACGTAAGAGTTCAGTGATTTAACTAGAACAGCATCAACATGATTATTGAAAACACAGCAGTTTTAGAATTTCTATTTGCGTGTTTACAGTTACCCCGTACTTTCACTGTGGTAACATGGATCACATATGAACTTGTTCCCCTTTTGCACACATATGACATCCAACATAAAAGTGGCACGCTAGCTAGTGCTTATCTCCTCTTTCTGTATCTTGTCCAACTAGACATCCTAAGAAAGGGCTCATGGCAATAAAGCTTCAGAGCTTCCTCAAGTTAGTGGGAGTTTTCACCCACATACTTGAAGGCACTGGATGCATATGAAGTCCTTGGCTCACAAGTACGTTTCCTGACTATTTTTAAGACAGTTCCTCCATTCTCAACTGACAGGAAATATGTTTTGGAAAATTTAATTATAATTTAATTTTCTTTTGCTTGTGTCAATTTCTTTTTTAGATGCACAACAATATTTTTCCTTTTCACTTTCAGATACATTGCTTTTATTAGAATGAATTTGGTTTGTGAAATGTTCTCCTTGACATGTAACTTAAATAATTTTAAAGAAAATTTCCTCATTTCTGTATTTTGGTCTCTCCCCTCTACTCCCCCCCCCCCCCGTTTTCTTTCATTAATTTTCTTTTGCAGGAATTCCTACCATCATCAGAGAACTTCCTCTTACAGCTCTAATTTCAGTTAAACATTTGGGAGTTGTCTTTATAGTTCTATCTCTTTTAAATTATAAAATAATCTGTCCCAAACACACAAGCTGTTGCCTTTAGTTATTACTTTATGTATTCATTCTTAGATTTTCCATTACTGACACTGTCTGGTTTCTTTGAAGGGTATTGTTTCTATTCCGTCTTTCTTTCTTTTTTGCTTATTTATTTGTTTTTCTGTGACACTGTCTCGCTTCAGGTCCCAGCCTGGTCTCCACCTCACTGTGTTGTCTGGAGCTGGCGTTGAACTGGTAATCTTTCTGTCATGTTTCCAGAGGCTGGGATTACAGGCGTTTGCTCCATCCCCAAGTTTCCATTGGCTTCATCTTCGTTTTTGATATAGGATTCTTACTCATTTTTTAATTTTTCTGAGTTCTGTCCATTCATCTGCTTCATTGCTCCCAGTCTGTATTATAATATCACAGCTTTAGCATTTTCTTAATGTCTCTGGACTAATCTTGAAATAATAGGTTAGAATTTGGGCTATGTTTAAACTTTTTACATTATTCATTTGTTTATTTATTTTGTGTGCATGGATGAGTGTGTGTAGTCTCAAAGGCCTGGTTTGTTTGTTTGGTTTTTATTTTTTTTTTTAATTTTTTTCCTTATTTTATATATCGATCGATCCCAGTTCCCTTTCTCTCCCGTCCTTCCATGCTTCCCACAGACCGCCCCCCCATCCCAATCCCCATCCCCAGGGAGGGTGAGTCCTTCCATGAGGGATCATTAAAGTCTGTCAAGTCATTTGGGGTAGGGCCTAGGCCCTCCTCCATGTTTCTAGGCTAAGGGAGTACACCTTCATGGGGAATGTGCTCCCAAGTCATTTCCTGCACTAGGGATACATACTGGATCCATTGTCAGAGGTACCTTCGACTTCCCAGGTGGCCTAACTGACACCCAGGTTCAGGGGATCTGGGTAGATCTTATACTGGTTTCCCAGCTATCAGTCTGGGGTCCATGAGCTCCTCCTTGTTCAAGTCAGCTGTTTCTGTGGGTTTCTCCAGCCTGGAGTTTGACTCTATGTTTAGCTGTGGGTGTCTGCTTCTGCTTCCATCAGCTACTGGATGAAGGCTCTAGGATTGCATATAAGATAGTCATCAATCTCATTATCATGGAAGGGCATTTAAGGTAGCCTCTCCACTATTGCTTAGATTGTTAGTAGGGGTCATCCTTGTAGATCTCTGAACATTTCCCTAGTGCCAGATTTCTCTTTAAACCTATACTGGCTCTCTCTATTATGGTATCTCTTTTCTTGCTCTCCTCTATTCTTCCCCTGACTCAATCTTCCTGCTCCCTCATGCCCACCTCTCCCCTCCTCTTCTCCCTTTCTTTTTCTCCTAACATGGTATGTACTCACTCATATATGGATTTTAGACATAGAGCAAAGGATCACCAGCCTACAATCCACACCGCCAGAGAAGCCAGGAAACAAGGGAGACATACATGGTTCCCTGTAGAAGGGGAAAAGGACAAGATGTCCTGAGCAAATTGGGAGTGGGGGGTAGACGGTGGGGGAGGGGAGAGGGAGTTAGGCCCGGTTTGTTTTATACATTTATTTTTTATAATTCTTTTTTTCCTTTTTTTAAACAGCTGTTATGATTTAGGAGTTAATTTTCACTGTAATTTTTTTAATTAGCTCTTTTAGAAACATGTAAGATTAAGGATAAAGATGGCTTTCCAAAATTTAGGACATCCCATCTTCTACTATTTCCTTGTAATGTCAAAAATATTGCTAAGAAAGACTTTCTACCTCTGTTTCCTTGCCCAGCTCCATGTGAATATTTTCTTCCACTGTCTCTGTTATCCTTAGTGACATTTTAAATGACACTGGATTTAACTGCAGATAATATTCTCAAGATTGTGTGGTACATGGCCTGTGGGTTTTAAGGAGTCTATAACCCATTCCATCCCTGTTCACAAGCCAAGGTTGCTTCTGACTTTAACCTGCAATATGACCCACAAAAAACGAATGAAGGTTGAGCCAGGCCACCAGTATTTGACGAAAAGGCGTATATCCTGCATAGAGTGCTCAGGAAAGCAGGGAGACATCTCCAGGTGACCATAGCTGACCTGGCCCTCCCTTTTTCTGCTCTCAGTTCTCAGAATGGTTGGAGAATATACTGAGAATGCAACATCTTGAAGACATAGAGGAAGCATCTAAACCCAACCAAACTGTGTTCTAAGACCTCTTTAGAGTAGGATGCTGAAAAACACTCAAGGTCAGTACACAAGCCCACTCCACCAGTGAACCACCAGGACAGAGTGCTGCTGGCATCTCTTGCCTATGTACAGTGTAGGGCCGGTGTAGATAAGACATAGTCTGCTGTGGGGCAAGTTCTCCCAAACCTTGAGACACTGGCCCTTGGCTTCTGTTTGTTCTTGCTGCCTCCCCATAAGTAAATTTACATTTAAGCCTCTGTCTCATCAAATTAGGAACTTTTTTCTAAGCACTATCCCCTGGCACATGTCATAAATGAAAGGAAAAAGATACAAGTGAGTATGTAATGACTATTATGCACATGGGACGATTATGGTAAAGAGACGCTGATGGGACAAAGTGTCACAGAGTATCAATGGGGAAGAGAAGATAAAAAGTAGGGGGGTGATAATGTTAAAGAGAAAATGCGGACACAATTACTTATCCTTTATGACATATTTTAAAAAAAATAAGTTAGTATTAAAAAATTTCAGAGAGATTGACTTATGGTTTATGGACCAAGTCTTATACCTGGAATTATGTGTTGCCTTTCTTACTCAGAAAACAGAGTATTTGCACATACACTATTTCAAATACATTGATTCAGTGCAGCAGTAAATTCCTATAGGCCTGCTAAAAAAGCATGGCTTTAGGAGAAGTCACAGATCCACAAGCCATACAGCCAGTGTCATCCCTTCAGGAAAATACATCAATGGTGGTAACACAGGAGATAATTTTAAAACTTCACAAGACAGAGGGCTGTAAGAGACCCACAGCGTGGCTTACTACTGAAAGTTGCCCCCAAGGTCCCCGTTACTCCCGTCTCATGTTGCTAAACTCATCTACGGGGTCATCTTAGGGCAGGAAGGACTTCTCGTAGCTCACTGCTCTGGAGGGTTTTAATGGTGTGGGAGGAAATGGCAGAGCTCCCAGTGGCGGGAGCACCTCGCTTTGCAGCTGGGTCCTAGGGATAGACCACCACCCCTCAGAGCCCCGCCCTTGTTCCTCAGTTCCATCAGGCAGGCCCTACTTCCTAAAGGCTGTTCTGCATCCAAAAGAAGCAGCACCGGGTAGAAAGAGCAAGTGCTCCCAGCACACAACTACGGCTTGAGTTTCAGATGCAAAGGGCAACCATTTTGTTCCTTTCCTTCCCACTACTATAGTTCTGCTTTCCCTACATCGTGGGTCCATGAACCATGAGACTCATGAGTGTAATTGTGCCTGCTCTTTACTCTGTCTGGCTTTTACTTTTCACATGGCCAGCAAGGAAATCAAAGCAAGGACATTTCACATCGCGTGACTGCCATGTGAAACTCAGAGTTAGCGTCTACCAGTAAAAACGCACTTAAACACATCCCATTCATTCATTTGCGTGCCATTCATTCATTTGCGTGCCATCCGGGACTGTGTTCAGGAGTTGAGTGATTGCAAGAGGAACTGCACAGCCTTCTCTGGGATTCACAGCTTTCAGTCCCCATAGTACACTTGCAAACAAGGATTGTGTCGTCATGATCTAGATCACGGTGAAGCTTGCCTGGCAACATTCTGCTCAGCTCCCAAGAAGAAACAGTAACACTCATTTTACTTTTTATTTTAATCACTATAGGACCAGACACCTTCAGCTCATTTTCCGGTGTCCTCAGTCATTTAGAACGCTAGTTCCTGGCTCCCGCTGTATGTATCTGATTACTCTCCTCACCTTGTATCCACGCACCCCAGTTTCCAGGGCAGTTAAAGCCTCCTGCAAACCCTTTCCATCCTTGTGCTCTGCCAGGCAAGCTCAGTCTGCCTTCTGTTCTCCTGGAGTGAGCCAGCTCACCTCACTTGGCTTCTGACAAACCGGCTGCCATCTTCCTCAGCACCTTCGAATGGCTGCTGATGTCCACACTGAGGGTCTCCATGGGAGATCTTCCACCGAAAATTTCTTAAATCCCTCTTGCCAGTGCCACCGCCACCCCTTAGGTAACGACCAGTATGTACTTGTTGATTGTCTCTGATGGATGGGTTGGGTGTTTAGGGCATTGGATGGCAGCCTGGCTAGAAGGAGGAGGCATTCTCTGAGGCTGTATAAGGCTGTGTTTAGGGCGGAGCCGTTTGCTCTCTGTTCCTTCTCCTTCTCAAGCCTTGGCTCACGGGATAGGAACTGCATTAAAGGGAGAAGAGTGAGTGGGGTGAAGCAACTCGCCTCCATCTGCCTTCAATTCCAGAGCTGAGAAACAATTTCCAGACGGCCTTGCACACAAGAACCTGAGGCGGTAACAGAACATTCTGTCTTCCTCTTGCTATACAAGCAAGTGCACCGATTTCTGATCTCTGCAGGTCATAAACTCTGTGGGCCTTTCTCAGGCACTTTACTTAGTCTGCTGGCCCCCATCCCAGCAAAGGAAGGCTTTGATACCCCCTGTGGATGGGAACACTGTGTTTCTAAACATCCAGGCCCACCATGGGCTGGCTGTCCCTCTCACAGGTAGCCAGGCCAGCCTGGGAAGTTCTATGGGCATTGGGTCTCCCTTAGTGCTTGCCCTCTGGAATGTTTGGGAAACCTTAAGTTGTTCAACTCTCTTCAGTGATGTGTTTCAGTGTGAATCCAAGTGTGTATTACGGATGTTTCTGGTGGAGACCCAGGGGATAACACAGAATGGCTGCCTGGCAGAGGGGAACTGGGTTAGAGAATCATTCAGAGAAAGGACTCAGTCAGACCCGAACAATTTGCAGCAGTCCTCTGGTTCCCTTCCAGGACCTTTGTGTTGTCTCCCACAACAGGACAAAACATCTAGTGCCCAGCTTGGATACAGAGGACATGTCCAAGTTTATATGTAAGTAGCCAACCACTGAACCCAGTGCTGCTGCACACACTCCCCAGGCTGGCTGGATCTGAATGATGCTGCTTCTTCCTACACTAATATTTAACAAGGTTTGTGTGATTCTGGAATATTTAACGTTGTACAAAGGTACTGAATGCTAAAGAGGAGACAAAGCACTGGACATGGGCAATGGACAAGTATTATGTCCAGCTAACCCTTATAAAATCAGGCCATGATATTGGTGCCCAGTGTTACCTTGAGAACAAAATGAGACATTTTGGATAGTCTAACCACTATCCAAGCAGAAAGATAAACCCACTGGGTGGATACAGGCATATTGGTAGTATTCAGGCGTCTGTACTGGCCTGTCCTTGGGTTCTAACAGGATACGCTCTCAGCTGCAGCCACTAAGAGCACCACCTGTGCACATTCACTATGTTCCCTTTTAAAGGGCCCTGCCCACCTCCCGCCATCCTCTCTTACTCACTGCTTCTCTGTCTGTCTCTGTCTCTCCTTCTCTCTGCCCCTCTCTCTCTCTTCCTCTCTTTTCTGTTCTGCTCTTCCTGACCCCAGGGGCTTGTCTCTCTTCTTCCCTCCCTCCATTTCCCCTTCACTTTGCCCAGTAAAAATCCCCTCCACACAAGGTCTGTCATGTGGCCTCTTTCTCAAGCCACTTTTAAACATTGTAACATATATGCCAATATACTCACAATCACTACCCTCAAGGCCACTAGTCTTTATAATATCACCAGCACAGTATTGCAATAGGCAGCCAGGTGGGGTGGTGCACACCTTTAAAGCCAGCACTCGGGAGGCAGACACAGGTGCATCTCTATGAGTTTGAGGCCCTTAACTGGCCTCTTGTGCAAGGCAAACACCTAACGTCAGTCTGCCCGCCTCCAGCGACTCCTGTAGGACCATTCTTCCCGAGCCTCATCTACCCATCTTTCCCCTGCACTGCCCCTGCTCTACCATAGATCACACTTAGTTACAGGGCCCAACTGGCCAGCCTCTTCACTTCTCCTCAGAACACATGCTGCTGCCATCTCCGATTACTCCAGTGATTGTTGCAAATACGGCTATAATAATCATGTGTGTGCCGGTGCACACATATCTATGTGTGCATGTGGGGGGAGGCAACATGTCATAATCAGCGTCCTTTTCAATTACTCTTCAACTTATTTGTTTAATTTTATTTATTTACTATATGTGTATGGGTGTGAGTGCAAGTGTGTGTGTGTGTGTGTGTGTGTGTGTGTGTGTGTGTGTGTATGCAATGGGGCATGTGTGGGAATAAGAGGAAACTTCAGGGAGTTAGTTCTTCCACTCCATCATGTTTCCCCAGGATCGAACTCAGCCCTTGGGAGGCAGAGGCAGGTATATCTCCATGATGTTGAGGTTATCCTGGTCTATTTATTATGTTACAGGCCAGCCAGGGTTACACAGTAGTGAGACCCTGTCTCAACAAAACAAAACAAAACACAAAACCAACCTCAGGTTTCCAAGGCTTGGTGGTAGAATTTCCTGCTGTACCATCACACTGGCCCTCCAGCTTTTATTTTACTTTATTTATTTTATTTTATTTTATTTTGATACAGAGTCACTCACTAAACCTGGAGCTCTCCTGTTCAACTAGTCTGGCTGGCCACCTAGTCCCACGGTTCTTCCTGCCTCTCTCCTACTCTTTCAATTTAAATGCAGGCACATGCTATACCTAACATTTATATGGATGATGGAGACAGAGCTCTAGTCATCATGTGTATTCCAAATAGTTGCATTTTACCAACCGTGATAGCTAGTTTGATGTCAAATTGACATAACCTGGAGTCATGTTGGAGGAAGAACTCTTAAATTGAGAAAATGCTCACACCAGATTGTCTTGTGGGCAATTCTGTGATGTATTTTCTTAATGAGGGTTACTATGGGAGGGCTCAGCTCAGCTGACTGTAGGCAATGCCGCTCCTAGGCTGGTGGTCCAGGGTGTCATAGAAATCAATCTGTGTAAGCCATGAGAGCAAGGCAGTAAGCAGCACCCTTCCATGGCCTCTGCCTCAGCTCCTGCCTCCTGGTTTCTGCTTCAGCTTCTCACCCTGATGTACCTGGATGGAAGACAAGTTGTAAGTTGAAATAAACTCTTTCCTCACCAAGTTGCTTTTGGCCATGGTGTCTTATCACAGCAATAGAAAGCCTAACTAAACTGAGTAGTTTTATTACCCCCACCCCCAAAGCATGAGGCTGGAGAAAAAAGATACACTTCTTAGCTTATACTTTCGGCAATTAGAATGATTTTAGATCAATATGACTTATTAACGACCCAGAAATTAGCTTTGAGAACATGATGCCAAGCAGAACTTCTTTGGTAAAATTGGAGTCATGGAACAATCTAGTTTGAAATGTTCACTAAAGCTAATAACTATGTATAAATATCACCTATGCACTTTATTAAAAATTCAGATATGGAAGAAGCAATCCCCACTGCACCATGACCCCACGCCACCACCTGAAGACAAAGACACCTGGGCATTCTTTGCCCCTCTGCCCCTCTGTCTGTTGCCTGAGCTCTGAGCTCTGTATATCCTGTCCACAATCCCTAAGTAAGGACAACTTCTCACCATGAGGGTTAAGTGTCACATGCATCCCCCTGAGCAGGGTCCAACACCCCTGCCATGATTTTACCTTCCTAACTGAAGATCAAGAGTCCAGCTGCCCCAGGTAGCACTGCCCACTCTCACTAACACTTAAGCGCCTACCACCCAAGGCCCAACTTTAAAACCCATAGACTCCTTAGGATCTGCAACAAGCAACTTCAATCTCTACAGAAGGCTGTCTCTTCTACTCAGAAGCTATACCTAGGCTTAGCTGAACTGGGGCCACTTCAGATACCCAGACCCCTGATGTGCTGGCTAGTTTTTATGTCAACGTGACACAAGCTAGTGTCGTTAAAAAAGTAGGAGTCTCAACTGAGAAAATGCCTCCATCAGACTGATTGATAGGCAAGCCCTGGGGTACATTTTCTTGACTGATGTTTCATGTGGCAAGGTCCAGCTCACTGTGAGCAATGTCACTCCTGGGCTGGTGACCCTGGGTCCTAACAAGCTGAGTAAGCCATGAGAGCAAGCCAGCCAGTGAGCAACATTTCTCCATGGCCTCTGCTCCTGTTCCTGCCTCCAGGCTCCTGCTAACTTTACACAGGACACTAAACAGGAAACTTTGGTCTGAAGTAGAGAATGAAAACACCCAAGATGGCATAAATAATTCCAGAAGAGTTAATGAAAAAAAAAAAAGTCAAAGAAAAGACCTCAAAACAACTAACTGAAGGAATCTTATTAGTGAACAGGGGTAGGACCCACAAGTGTCTTAAGGTTGAAGAGAAAAGAAAGATAGGATCCAATCTCTACTGCCATTTCTTAGTAGGTCACCCGAAGAAGCCATGTTTACTTACTACTCAACCCTGGATTTCCTTTTCTGTAAGACTGAATTGTAGATTCACCTTATGCCCATGTAGTAAAAATGAGTGAGCAAATGCCCTACCTCACACATTTTATATAAATGTAATATAAAAGTTTATATGAACATTAGCTAGCTTGCTATTACTACAACACAAACTTGTTCTGCTTATACTTTTGTCCAAGGCAGTCTTTAAGAAAAATTTAGAAAGTCCTAGGATTGGTGTGGCTGAAGGAAGCAGACATCCTCCCAAGGTGGACAACCAATGAAGACATTTTGCACACAAGGTAGGATTTCTAGGGGAGGATGGACATGGGTGAGAAGCAAGCCATTGTTTTTATAGTGCCTCACAGCAAATATACAACACTCACTTCCTCTACCTCCAACCCCCATTTATCCCCCCTCCCCACTTTCTTCCTGCGTTCGTTTCAGTGAGGATTGAGAGATTCCAGAAAATCTAGCAATAGCACAGCACTTTCCCAACTGCATGAAACTCCTAAATGAAACCCCGAGTCATAAGGGCCACAGATGGGTGGGGTGGTGGCCCAAGATATCCAAGCACTGTGCATTTTGCCATTTTACAAAAGGCTTAAATAGAATAGTAATTGAGGGAAGCAATTGGATCAAAAGAAATTATTTGCTAGGCGGTTTAGAAACCAGAAAATGCTTAAAATGCAAACCACAAAATGAAGACAACCTCAAAGGTTAATGAAAACCTGCACCAATAGACAAAGGAAATGAAGAATTGCAAAGAAAGCCTCCTCCCAAATCTATTAAGCAGTCATACCAACATCCTTCCAAATGGAGAAAGCTCTCCAGCTTCATTTATTCTGCCCCAGAACTGCTGAAATAAAGACAAGCTGTTTAGATTAAATGTCCCAGTGGCTTCTCTCTTCAGCAGACCAAGAATAAAAGATGCCCCTAGTCTCACCAGTCCCTCTGGGCTCTGCTGAGACCAGCCATGACTTGTGCAGCAAAGCCTGGTAGGTGTCTGGCAAAGATTTGTTGAATGATTCAGTCCGTGGTCCTAGCTAGCTAGAAAGACATTTATGAAGATCTGGGGAGGAAAGAGTGAAGAGACTGTGGTGGATCTTTGCAGAGCAAACCAGCAGTCAGGGAAGGAGCTTGAACAAAGTCAAGAAGCCAAAACCAGCAGGAATGACAATGTAATTGGAAAGGTAGGGATGGAGAGGTTGAAAAAGAAAAATGTGCTAATGGGTTCAAGATTGAAGGGAAGGAATGGGTGCTGTGAAGATCACAAGTTCAAGATTTCAGAAATCCAAGTCTATTGAAGATTGGGTAAGAGTAAGCATTCAACCCTGAGAACAGGGCTGAGGCAGGTGACAGGGGCATGGGGACAGAGAGGGGGAAGTTGCCACCAATTCGTAGGACTCACAGGATTCACATAACCATGATCCTATTTCTTGAAGAACATGTTTTTGAGACACAGATCATGCTACCTGCACTGATTGTGAGTGCCTGGAAGTGGAAATGTGATTTCGTGAAAGAAATCACTGAACTCCACTAATTACATAAATTGAAAAAATTGTTAGTTCAGGGCCTTTGGGGATTTGTTGGGAGGCTTCCTATTCAAGGTCTGATTCTACAGCCTGTTTACCTGACAACTTGTGGTTTTATTTTCTCTCTAATTAAGGGTGAAATAAATATCTTAGAATTTGCTCTTGGGTTATTGTGAGAGCCAATGAGATGCTGTGGTATATGATCTTCGCAAACCTAAAAGTAGTACTCAGACCACATGACATCATTATGCGTCACCAATAAGGCATGCCCACTACTAAACTATTAACTTAGGACATCAGTTAAAACCTCCTAAAATTGTATGGCTTCTTTCCAAGTAAAATCTGGAATTATTCCGGTTTTTTTAGTCTATTTATTTAACTTGATATCCCAAAGTCTTAGACTCTTCCAAGAGACTGGTAGCTAGACTGACCTGAGCCTGTCATACACCTCCACCTCCACCAGATTCTGGATACATTGATATAGATTGTCCTTTTGGCATCTCCAGCATGAACATCCCTTTCCTTACTTGTTTTGCAAGCTGTCAGGACAACAGAACATTAAAAGAGTTGGCATCCAAGTATAACCTAGCCACCTTGGAGCCTGTTTCCTCCATGAGATAAGCTTAGTTGTCCATGAAGGCAAATGGAGGGTAATTCTGTGGAAATTCACAGGAAATCGGTCCATTTGGGTGCCATGTAGTAGAGATCTTATGTGTGTTGGGTGAATTGATTTTCAATGAAAGCATCACCTCTGTCTGCTCCTGTTTTTGCTGACAGTACACAGGAGAAATGCTGAGCCAGGAAAAATCAGCAGCCGAGTTTGGCCTGTGGTCTTCCCTGCACTCAAGACATGCAAGCATTTCCCGATGTAGTAAACTAGCAGACAAAGCCCAGTTACAGCCTGATTAGAGATTAGCCCCAAGCCGCAAAGGGGCCAGAGAGCAAACATGGACTCTGAGGCCCTGAGCCCTACTTCTGCACCTTTTCTTCTGGGTTTTCCATTTTGTTTTGTCTCCTTTTTGTGCCATCAAAATGTCTCTTTCACAAATGAGTCTGATATCGTTAGTATATTACAATAAGCCATATTCCAATATGCCCCACCTCCAATTAGAAAGTCTGGTCTGACTCCTATCTTCTATTGAGTCCTAGAATGATATAAATGTTTCTCTGTGGTAAAGACACCTCCACTGTCAGCAAAGTGAAGCAACAAGGATGTCAAACTTCCTTGCTTGCCTTGTTCAAGGGTGGGTGGTGGGTGGGTGGGGGTGGATGTGGGGACAGAAAAAAAAAATAAAAAAAAAAACAGAAAGGCAATTTGAAACCTGAAAGTCACATTCGAATGGCTGCGTTTTCCTTGCAATTACTACTGGTAGAATTGGTGCTAATGGTGGCGTTGACAGTTGTTTTCACAGAGTCCTCCAGTGTTGGTAGCAGAAAGGGCACCCTATCAACTCAGTTCTTTGTCTCCTATTGACTTCCCTGTCATAATTCCTGCTTTATACCCTTCTTCCATGGTTCTCCCCCACCGTACCAACAACGCCTGCCTACTTACTGCCTTCCATGTCTCCACCCATTTATAGGAAACAGCCTGATCTCAGCCGATAAAACAAAGATGGCAGAGGAAGTCACATAAAGATCTTAAGCATAGTGAGAGCAAAACGGGAGAAGGAAGTGGGGGATGAGGGGACAACAAATGAATGAGTCCTGTCATCTGTAGTGAGATAGTCCTTCTGTAGCACTGACCACGCCCATTGGGGGTGGAGCGATGGGCGGAGGTGACCTGAGGAAGGAGGTCGGAGGGGGCCAGGAAGGCGCTCTCTCTTTCTGGCATGACTCGGACAGGAGAGGATCGGGTTGAATTTCCTGGTGCTCATCTGTCTAGGTTGTAAGTTATTTCTCCCTGAATAAACATCTATTCGGCCTATTTGTTTATCCTGATCCTTATTTACCGCATTATCCTGATCCTTATTTACCGCAATAGTCATCCTGGAATCTCATAGCAGAAAAGGACTAAAGAGGTGCTGTTTGGGAGGTCTCATCTGTCCTCTCTCTCTTTCTCTTTCTCTCTGTCTTTCTCTGTCTTTCTGTCTATGTGTTTCTGTGTGTGTGTGTGTGTGTGTTTCTCTTTCTATCTCTGTGTCTGTGTGTTTCTCTGTCTCTGTGTCTGTGTTCTCTCTCTCTCTCATTTCTCATCACTTTTCTAGAGTGAGAACAGTTGGACCTATGGCCATTTTTTTATGCCTGGTTTAGACTTCCTGACTATGGGAGAAGAAAACATGTATAAAAATTCCCAGAAACTTTGAATAAACGTGATCCGGCCACTCATGCCAAAATCCTTGTGATACTTTACACAATTAATTGCTTCCTCCAGATTTGCTTGAGGATGTAATTTTCAGAGCCAAGTGAGCCCCAGGAAGCACTCCTTGGGATAAATGGACAAACCGTGTCCTAGTGATCAAAACTCATTTCCAAGTGATTTCCTGGAATGGTGTTTTGACACCTGGGTCATATGTTAGCTTTATGCACTTCTTCTGTGACATGCAATGACAATGCAGACTTGTGATAGAACATTACTTACAAGGAGCTGCCTTGGAAGTCCGTGGCTGCTTGTCAAACTGGACTTAGAGAAATGTTGAAGAGGTGGGATTTACTCAGATGCAAAATGCAAGCATGTTAGTTACTTGTTCTGTAGGAAAATGTCATTCCTTTTTGTGACTTCCAATCCAGTTGTTCACAGCAGAACCTTTGCAAGGATCAATTGTGAGTCATATGAGTCTCCATTTTAGAGGCAGTGGGATCCTTCGGGGCCATCTTGTTCTTCAGATATTTCCTGTTGAAGAAAACCCATTATCTACCGTTTCTGATGATGGACTTTACCAGAAGAGTTTGGTTTTTGCTCATTTCCATCCTAGCCTTAGCCTTACTGCGGGGTAAATATTACCTTCACCTTTGAAAAGTAAAGGCCACAGCAAGAGCCCAGAGCACCAGGCCAGGTCAAAGCCAGGAAAGTTAAGAAATAGGAAATTAGTGCAAGGGGCTTTCCTCCCACAATTATGGACATTTCTTTCTTTCTTCCTTCCTTTCTTCCTTTCTTTCTTTCTTCCTTCCTTCCTTTCTTTCTTTCTTCCTTCCTTCCTTCCTTCCTTCCTTCCTTTCTTTCTTCTTTCCTTTCTTTCTTTCATCTGCTGTCAACTTGCTATTGCTGATGTAACACAGTGTCATAATTCTGCCGCCAGTCCTCTATGGGGGAAACAATGTATCCCATCGGCATCTCTCAGCCTAATTAATGTGCCAGCCAGACTGTACTTTTCTGAGGCCCTGGGGATAAATCAAGTTACCTGGGCATGGTGAAGCTTACTCGGATTGTAAGTCAAGCTTAGTTCCTTGCCATTTTAGGACCTGGGTCCCTGCTTTCTTCTGACTTTATCTCGGGGTTTTCTCTTAGCTCTAGGAACCTGTATGTGCTCTTCTTGTATTTCCTGCATGGCCCTATTAGGGGAAAGGAAAAGAGCACTCTTACACGGCAAATCTCTCTTTCTGTCACACTCTCCAGCCTCAGCCATAGAAAGTTCTCTGCCTGTAATTTCTCAAATAATGATATTGAACTCACCTGGGTGACCCAGGCTAATCTACTCTCCGAAGGACAGAAGCCTCAATTCATTAGCAAAGTTTCTCTACTGTGTAACATGGCACATTCACAGGTCCCATGAACTGGAACATAGACATCTTTGGGAAGCCTCTAGCTTCATGTCCTGTTATGGACTCATGGCTAATCTTTTTTTCCCATGACCTGGATTATTTTTCTCTTGTCGTTGATCACCAGCCATTTTTCTTTCCCCAACTTCTTTTTGGTGTTATTTGCTTATTGCCCAATGTTTATAAGTCCTTATCTTCCTAAGTGTGTATTATAGTTTCAGTGTAAAATGTCCCCTCACAGGGACTTTCGTGTGTTTTTACATTTCATCTCCATTTGGTAGCACTGCTTGGGGACTTTGCTGTTGAACCTTTTGGAGATCGGTCTAACAGGAAGAGGGGTATCACTGGAAGGTGGAATTTACAAGTTATAACCAGACCAAGTTCCAATTCAAATACTTTCTTTGTGTATGTCTCTCTCTCTCTCTCTCTCTCTCCTTTTGGATCTAACATTGTATGAGTAAATTCACACATAGGCTGCTAAGAAAATCATCATTTCAGCCACCATACCTCCCCTGTCTTTCATAACGGACCGTGCCATCTCAAACCATGGGACAAAATAAAATCTGTACTCCCTCAAATTGCTTCTAGTGTTTGGTCACAGTTACAAGATGAGAAATTGATATGAAATAGCTTTCCCTTTTAATATCTTATTCCAGATATCTCTCTCCACCCAAATTTGCCATTTCTACCCATGCTTATATTTTCATCTCCATATGTCATTTTATTTCTGGGAAATACATGGGAACCCATTGCATGTGTGTCATTAATGACCTCTGACCTTCTAATACCAGTGCATACAATTCCATGACTTTTGCATGGTGACTTTCTTCCTCAAATATTCTAATCTCCTGGAATTTTGTCCTCATTACAATTTCTCATAATCTTCTAGAGTCTCTTGTGAGTTGCTATAAATGCAGGGCTCTCTCTTTCAGAGTATCTTTACCTTTTACCTCACATTCACCTCAGCCATATCTAAAACTAACATTGAGGCCAGGTGGTAGTGGTGCATGCCTTTAATCCCAGCACTTGGGAGTCAGAGGCAGAGGCAGAGGCAAGTGGATCTTTGTGAGTTCAAGGACAGCCTGTATATAGAGTGAGTTCCAGGACAGGCTCCAAAGCTACAGAGAAATCTTGTCTCAAAGAATACTCCCCCCCCAAAAAAAAACAACCAAAAGAAAGCCTAATACTGAGCATATGATGTAGGTTCTCAAGCATTTACTGTAAATCCAAACCTTGATACTGAAATTCCAGGTGATTCTCCCAACTACCAGTCAGAAGTTTCCACTAGAAGTTATCATCTTTCCCACAAGTATGCTTGACTCCTTAGTCATCTTCATATACATTGTACTCATCTTTAATGCATGCTAATACTCTATTGTTATTCATAATCTTATGAAATAAACTTATACACATACCATGATATTTTATTTCTCTTAATATTATTATTATTTCCTTTAACCTCAAATAGAATGAATTTTTAAAATTTTTCTTTTATTTTTGAGATAATAATAAAATTACATCATTCCCCCTTACCTTTCCTTCCATCAAACCCTTACATATACCTCTTCTTATGCTTTCAAATAAATGTCCCTCCTTTTCATTATATATATATACACACACACATGCATGCATACATACATACATACATACATACATATGCAACCTCCTCAGTCTGTATAATGTTACTGGTAGTTTCATACATGGCTATTTGGTATTAGACAACCAAGTAATGTGCTCTTCCCTAGGGAGGCTGTTTCTACTGTTTTTGGCATTCCTTGGCTACCTGTAGTTCTTTTTTTGATGTAGTTTTTTGCTTTATTAAAAATTTTATGTAATATATTTTTATCACATTTTCCCCTCTCCCAACTCCTTCTAGATCATCTCAACCTCCCTACCCACCCAATTTTATGTATTCTCTCTCCTCTGTTGCAAAGAAAAAAATAAATAAACCCAACATTATTTAAAAAGCAAGAAATGAACAACAACTCCACAAAAACAAAAATAAAAGAACAAACGAACAGGGAAAGACCAATGAGACAAAAGAAGTAAATAAGAAAGAAAGGAAGGAAGGAAGAAAGGAAGGAAGGAAGGAGGGAGGGAGGAAAGGAAGGAGGGAGGGAGGAAAGGAAGGAGGGAGGGAAGGAAGGAAGGAAGGAGGGAGGGAGGAAAGGAAGGAGGGAAGGAGGGAGGAAAGGAAGGAGGGAGAGAAGGAAGGAAGGAAGGAAGGGAGAAATAAAGGAAGGAAGAAAGAAAGGAAGGAAGGAAGGAAGAAAGGAAGGAAGGAGGGAGGGAAGGAAGGAAGGAAGGAGGGAGGGAGGAAAGGAAGGAGGGAGGGAGGAAAGGAAGGAGGGAGGGAAGGAAGGAAGGAAGAAAGGAAGGAAGAGCAAATCAAAGGAAAACAAGACAAAAAAGTCCACAAAAGTAGACTTGCATTTTTTTTTTTTTTTTTTTTTTTTTTTTTTTTTTTTTGTGGATATGGGTTGGTCCTGGAGTGTGGTTGTATGTTGCTCAACCCACATCACAGAAGCACCTTCTTGCAGTGGATGACAATTAACACAGAGAGCCACAGCCAGACAAGGTACAGAGAGAGAGAGAGAGAGACTTCAGAACACTCTGTTCTAAACGGGATGTTTCTATTAGTTCCCTCCCTCCAGGCTCAGGAAGTTTCCCAAATGAGGAGAGATTTTAAGTGCCTGTAGTTCTTAGTATGGGTTGGGGCCTGGTGGACTTGGCCCTAGCATGCCTAGCTGACCTTGTGCAGCTCAGGTTTGAGTAGTCACATTGGTGTGATGTAATGGGTGCAGCCTCTCTCTCTCTCTCTCCCTCTCTCTCTCTCTCTCTCACACACACACACACACACACACACACACACACACACACTGTGTGTTTTTCTTCTTTTGAATTCAGCTTTTGGTGCGCTTATTTGTTTGTTTACATATTCTCTCCCCTTATTAGAACCATATTACCCACATCATACTTCTGTTTACATTTGTAATCCAGGCTTATCCTCTGTGCAGATGCAATGATTATTATTACAACTATGATTTCATTAAAGATAGAGACTTGGATTCCAGACTAAACAGTCTAGATTTGTCTCCTTAGGCGAAACAGAACAGCAAAGAAAGATGCTGGACTTCGGGGGAGGTCTGTTGCTACTTCTGAGCAGGAAGTACTATGCCCAAGGTGGATGCACACTGACAATAAGCTTGACATGGCCAGCCTCTGGGGAACATGTCCTGGGCCATTTCTTTAGGGCAGGTAAGGATGGAGATGTGAGAGGGGAAGGCGGTGAGGATTTCCCTAAGACAATTGCATTTAACAAATCACAAATGAGAGATTTACACTGACTTGGTATGAATCCTGGGTGACAGAGAGGCATCTGCAGGCAGCAAATGAGCAAAAGAAAAAGGGCAGGGTGAATCGGGAGTTCCATGCTTTTGGATTTTGAAAGTAGTGGGAGGACAAGGAGAGAGTTTATCATATTTTTCTGAAAAAAAAATCATAAATCTCTCTGGCACCAACTGAAAGTAAAGGCAGCAGCCTGAGTGTTTATTTAGATTTTTATGGTCCATTTATTGTCTCCTATTTCCCCCAGTCAAAGATAATTATTTCTTAATTAATCATACGTAAACAGTCTATATCCTTTGCAGAACTGGCTACTTAAAAGAACATTTATCAACAACAATTGGCCCCATATACCCTAATGGAAATCACCTTCCCGTTGATTTTGCTCTATTAGACCCCTGATCGCTGTTGTGTTTTATTGATGGCTTGTTCCAGTGGGTGTGGGGAGGAGAGGGGAAATTCAAGGAAGTCAGGGTAGAAATACTATATATAATTATTCTTTTATTCATTTATTTCCCTTTATAAAAGATGCCTGGGGATAGGAACAACAACAGCAAACTGTAGGTAGAGATATTGGCCATTTATTTTGGAGTTGGCCAATAGTAATTTTGTTCTCAATTCCTCCTTTAATAAATTAGCACTGTTCCTGATTCCACCACCAATAACAAGGACAGTTCATATTTAAGCAGAATATGTACTGAGTTACTATTTTATGTGCAAATATCATTTAATTAATTTAATGTTAATAGTATTAAAGGATGGACTTCTATTGCTATTCCCACTTTATATGTGAGACACTGAAGTTTGGAAGTGACTTGCCCATATTTATGTAGGTGTTCAGTGTGTGTTTATCAATTAGAACTAAACCCATTCTTGAGTCCGAAGATAAGCAGAGACTTGCATAATCAATGGCTGCAGTAGGTAATGTCTGTGATCCAAGACAGGACTCCTTTCTTTCTGTCCATTAGAGCCCTGACAGGAAGAGAAGAGTATGCAGCTTGCTGTGCTACTAGGAAACCACTGGAATTAAGTGACAATGACCACACTTGGTACTCAACTCCATTGTTCCCAACAGAACTATCCAAATATCTTCTTCAAATGAAACCACTAAAAAATATGTGGGTGTTTCCCCTTATATTTTCCCTGCCCTGATCTAACCTCTCATTATTAAGACAAGAAAAATGACTCATTTACTTTTTCAGTCTAATATCTTTGTTCACAGTGGGTACATAAATGCAAATTATGAAGTATAGTCATGTACCAGTTAGTGTCCAAGATATGTTCTGAGAGATGCATCTTAGGAGGCTTTCTTGTTCTTTTTTTAATGTTAGACTATAATTGTACAAATCTAAATGACAAATCCTGCTTCCATACAGCTAGCAGCCCCATGACAAACAAAACACAGCACAGGATTGAATTGAGAACAATAGAAAAATGAAACAGGATATATAGCGAATGGGAAATGTGTGAGGCTACTGTACTTTGGACGGCAAGCTTGTTTCATTAATACGTTGGAATATACTTTAAAATAACATTGAAAGTGTATATATCTGTACATACATACATGTATATGTAATAAATTCATAAACATACCAGTCATGTAAACGGTACACTTATAATAGCAAACTTATTACACTAACAAGTTGAAAAATAATGATAAAAGCATATGTATGTATATACATCATATAATGATATACACATATGATAATGAAGGATGTACAGTCCTTCAAGATGATAACAAATGACTTCTTGATATATTATATAACAATAAAAGCACATATTTATGTATATACATGTATATATGCATGTGTCCATACACACATACACATATATACATATATATGTGAAGAAGTCATTTGTTACCATCATGAAGTATTGTGTATTACTCACTGTGTGCACCACACTTTGTTTTTCAGACAGTCTCACTGTGTACCCTATGTTGGCCAGAAACCCGTTGTGCAGCTCATGCTTGCCTCAAGCTTCCACTCATATTGCCTCAGCCTCCCGAGGGCTGGGATTATAAGTAGTGCCACCACTCCTGTGACAATCTTGTAGATAACTGGCAGTACAGTAGGTTTGTTTATAATGGTGTGACCACAGACAGTGAGTCATTCATGGTGCTGAGATCTCATGATGACTACAGCATTAGACAGCAAGAGTTCTCATGTCCATTATCTCTTAGAGGATGTCCACTGTATATATGGTACATTGTGCACTGAAATTTCCCCTTGCTGTACATGACGGTATAGAAGTGGAAAATTCGATGAATTCATTAAGGGCATTACATTCTAACAACTGAACCAATGACACTTTGTATGTCATCCAGCCCAATTATCCTCTCACTTAGAAATGCAGGAGCTAATGTCTACTAGGGGAAATCAATCATGCTATGTCCAGGCAGCTAAACTGTAGGAATCTGTAAATTAAGTTAATAAGGAATTATTTTCCTCCTACCCCATTTCCTCCCCTGCCCTTTCCAATGTCATAGGCTAGGCATTATCCCAAGGGTGTCACATACTATGGAGGGTAATAGGGACCTTGTTATTTTGGTCTCGTTTTACCAATTTTGAAGTTACAATTTTACCAAAGGACTCCATCTAAGATGCATAAATCCTAAATTACAAAGCCATGCAGCAGATCACAAACCCTAGATCTGAAAGTTCTCTGTTGTGAGAAAGATGTCACTTCCTACAAGAAGAAACAGTTTTTATCTGTGTGTGCGTGTGCACACACACACACACACATGCATGAATGTGTGTGTGTGTGTATGTTAATGAGAATTAGACCTCACAGAGGACAGAAAATGGATGCCCTGAGGTAGGAGCTACAGGCGGTAGTGAACAGCCTGATGTTAGTACTGGGTCAAACTCAGGTCCAATGGAAGAGTAGCAAGCACTCTTAAATTCTCAGATACCTCTGTAGCCAGAATAAGCTTTTTATATTTCTATGGAAAAATAACCCAAGATATATTGACAAGATGACAGCAACATAAAGTATGTTACTGTTTAGTAAATAAACATTTAATATCTTTATGCCGAACTGTTTATAAGGGTGGATAGTAAATTAGTTACAGGGCTTATTAGTTCCAAGAAATGGGAATGGGCACAGAGAATGAAAACGCCCTTTCTACTCTTGAAAACATGCTAAGGTTGGGAACATGTACATGAGTAATCTCTTAAAATTTGAACAATTCAAATTTATTTTAATAAGTATATGGCGTTTTAACTTGGCCATTTATACATGGGACATTTTTCACTGGGGCTTACGAACACGGCTATTATAGCTGTGTAATTTCATGTCAGACACACTCATTCCATCACAGAGCCATGCTAAATCCAAACCAGCACAGAACTGGGATTATACCCAGAGCTTCTAGTTTGATCAAAAGAAACTGAAGACATTTCAGAAAGCCATTGTCATGACTTTAGCTGTCTGGCTACCACAAGACCTCAGCCCTGCAGGCTCAGTGCTCACATACCCGAGTCTTCCTTGACCAATAGGATATTGGTATCCTCAGAATAGATTCCAGTACCTGGAACACGAAGCACAGAGAGAAAATTTAGTCATTCAAACAAGACACACAGCATAAAAGCCAATACAGTTTCCCGTCATAGGCAAGGACACACGTGATGCAGCAGGTATGAGCAGATTGCCTCATCTACTTGTCATGAGAACCAGGATACCATCTACCGTGTCAGCTGTAGGAAAAGCTAACGATGCTGCCCCGGGAGATGGCATACACACAGCACCAGGATCTGGAAGGTTATGCTATCAAGTCTGGTTAGGTTGCCACAGGTCCTAGTCCAAGGGAGCAGTGCCAATCTCCTTCCCTAGCTCCGCACTGCTATGATTCTGTGAGACACGTTTGTGGATGCCCACAGAAGCCCTGTGTCCCTGACTCCACTCCCCAGAATTTCTTACTCTCTTCATGAACTTCCTCTGGGAGCCGGCCAGTGAGAGACCATGAGACGTTAGTCTCCCTTCTATGATCCAACAGTGAGGTTTTTGTTTTGGTTTGGCCTGGCTGTATTTTAAATCACTCTGTTTGCATGGGATTGGAAACTATTTTGTGGCTGTATGAGTACTGAGAATCTGTGCAAGAAGTTAAAAATCAGCGTATTTCAGAAAGGACCAAAGAGGAATCCCAAGACAGATCTTTGAGTCGTAGATGGTGAAAGCAGCCAAAGCATACTTGAGAGATCTCAGTTTCACTGAGAGTTGAAGCTGGAAGACAAAGGGGCCTAATATCAGCGTGCTGACCCTCACTCTGGGCGAGGTTATCTTGTGAAGGTGTTTGTTATCACTGAAACGTCTTAGAACAGTTTGTATTTCCAAAGTCAAAAGGACAGAAGGAAGCTCTGATAGCCCACAAACTGTTATGAGTTGCAACATAGAAATCCAGAGTTAAGAAGTCATTTGTTGTTGTTGTTGGTAGTGTTTTTTGTTTGTTTGTTTGTTTGTTTGGCTTTTTGTTGTTGTGGTTCCTGTTTTGTGTGTTGGTATATTGTTGGGGTTTTTTTTGGTGTGTGTGTATGTGTGTGTATGTTTTGGGTTTTTGTTTGTTTGTTTGTTTGTTTTGTTTTTGTTTTTTGTAATGTTGTGAGTTTGGCTCAATGTCCAAATATGAACCCTGTGGGTCCCATTCCAGGAAAAGAGATATTCCATGCAGATACCCAGTTTACGTGATAAACTGTATAGAAATACATGCAAAAGCCAGGCACTGTACTGGATGAGGGGAAAGTGTATCAGTCCTTACCATCACAGATAGTTTCAAAATGAGTACCATACAGTAAAAAAAATCTGTTCCTTAGTCACCCAGCTTTTCCCTTCTGGAGGCAACAAATGGATTGTATTTTACATACCATGATTCATTTCAAGACCATGCACTGACAGGACTATGTATCTTATTTTGTTTTTTGTTGTTGTTATTGTTTTTTGAAACAGAGTTTCTCTGTGTAGCTTTGAAGCCTGTCCCAGAATTCCATTTGTAGACCAGACTGCCCTTGAACTCACAGAGATCCACCTGTCTCTGTTTCCCAGCTGCTGAGATTAAAGGTGTGTACACATTTCTTGTGTCTAAAATGCAGACAGTACAGTGTCCTTTTAGAATGGAGATGAACTGTGTTGGCCTGTGCAGCACTCTGGCTGTGATGCAAGGATGCAGGAAGCTCTCAAAGAATTGCAACCTCCTCCCTAAATATAAGCGCATCATATCCATGATCAGTGAATTAACCAAACTGTAAGCACACCCCTGGGCCTCCTTTCCACATGGGAAGCCCCTGTATTCCGTTTAATCAGTTTTCCATGCTTGCCTTTTTCATCTTCTTATGTCTCTAGAATGGATTTGATCCCAAGGAACCTGGAGGGCCAGTATTTAGCTCTTAGATACTCACTCCATTGGGATGAGCAAAGCGTGGGACGGCAGCTTTTTCTGAGGAAGAAACTGAGGCTATTGTTAATCCGAGTTCATCAGGAAACAGGGTTTTGAGCCACAGAATGGTGTGCAGAAAGCAGGCTGGAAGGAGAAGATGGTTTAGATTCAGTGAGCCCAAGTACAAGAAGCTGTGTTCCTGTTTTCCCCCAGAACTTCCGGCTCCGGTGGGGAAGAAACACACAGGGCATATTACACAGGACGAATTAAACAACCTTTAAGGTGTACTGCTTCCTCCTCCAAAAAGAGATCGGAAGGAGAATCATAGCCAAGTGGCCACATCTGACCTACTTGCTGGGATAAATGCATTCAGGGTATGGGCTAATGGTGCTCCAGCAGCCTGAAGACGTCCTGCTACATCTGTTCTATGAACTCCTTCACCCAGGTTCACTCAAAAGGCTTCCAAATAGCACTTGCTGGTTGAATGGCGTGCATGTCTGTAGTGTCTCCTGGAGGAGTAATTAACAGTTCTCTGGCCTTAGCTATGACGCTCTTGACGTTCAACAGCAGTCCGGCACAGGTTAGAAGAGCTGCCTCGTGCCGTTACTGAGAGAAGTCAGAACTGGGAAGAGCCAGCTTTCGTCAGAAACAACACTTGTTCCGCCTATCAGGAAAGTCAGCTTTGGAGTGAAAGGTATATTTGCAGCCACAGAGGATGGTGCCTGGTTCCAACTGAAATATGTACAGCCAGCCACACTCTTGGGTTAGGATGAGAGTGATCCTCTAGTCTTTACTGATTGCTCACTCCATAAAGATGTCAGATTCTTAGTGTCGATGCAAATCAGCTGCCCTTAAGAGAGGACTGAAACAGGGGGAGCGTGCTGATGAACAGGAGGATCTGGTCTCTTCAACCGGGTCAAGCAAAGCTCATTGGGGTGCCAAGCATTTCTATTAAGCAAGAAGTGTGGGTAGCTGAGGGAGCCCTGGGTGAATGTGTATTGTTGATATGGGCACAGCCATGCCAAAGATCGTTGCCTCAGACCATGAGAGTGTCAACGTCATCCTCAGATCTGCATCAACTGGCAAAGCTGTCAGCTGGTCTCAGGACTTGTGTTCACAAAGTATTGACCAGAGTAATTACATGGTAGCAACCACTGTGCTGTAGATGATAAACATAACAGGGTTCAGGGTTGTAGCCGTATCTGTGCCACTCTATCAGGACTCACCCGATCCCAAGCATTTTGTACTTGTATCTGTCTGTTCTTTCTTCATCATCTTAATACGCATCGAATGGGGTGTCCCATCGTTCACCCACCTATCCACTTGATATGTCTGGAGCATTTGCTACATGTAGGAAACTTTGCTAAGAGATAAAGGATAAAGAGGCCACAGTCCTTCTCTTCAGGCTTCTACTTAAGACCCCCTTCCCCAAGGACCTACCTGAGGCACTCCAGGACAACTAAATGTCACCGGAATCTAGAGCAAAGAATTAGGGATGGCACCAGAAGAGGCCTGAGTAGCTATCTTCCTCCATACTTGCAAGGGAGTACTGACTGATATGCTGATGTGATGACCTGTAATAACGATGAATGTTGAGGATAGCCTTGATTGTCAAGTTAAGTGGAAGGAGAAATATCTAGGATATTATTCTGTATCTATCAGGGTGTTTCCCAAGACAGTTAACTAAGAGGGGACCGACCCACCCAAGATACAGCCAGTAACCTCTCAATGGTCATAACAAAAACACAGGTGTAAAGAAAAACAAAACAAAACAAAATCAGGAAGGAGGAGGAGTCTAGAGAAAAGCATTCTCTCTGGTTTTTGGCCACCATGAGGTGCAGAGTTTGTTACAGCCTTCTGCTGTGATCTCTCAATGGCCCAGAAATGAAGGGGCCACCCAACCGTGAATAGAAACCTTGGAAACCCAGAACTAGAAGTCTTTCTTCATTTTAAATTCTTTATCTCAAAATTTTTTCACAGTTGTAAAATATTAGACATAAAATACTATTCCAAGGACTCATTCCTTAGGTTCCAGACATAGGTCACAAGGATCCTGGTTTAGTAATGCTAAGCATTTAGAAAACTTTTAAAACAAGAGTAACCAGCAGTTACTGTTTGGCCAATTGTAGGATTTGTAGATTTGGTGGGTCCCATGCATACAGAGCAGGGACGCGAGACTGTAGCAGAAATGGCAGTGTCTCTTCATCTGAGGTTTTCTGTGTTTATACTCACCTCCTAAAGAGCCCCTTCTTCATAGCATAGCCCACGTACCAGCAACATTGCCCACCTAGTCAACCAGGTTAATGCAGGGCAATCCGTGTTTTCCTTCAGCTTTTAAAAAATGTAAAGACTAAATAGGTTAAGTTAATGAACATTGTGCTTTAAGTGGAAAATAGCATAGACTCACAGTTTTGGTCACTGTTGAAACGCTTTAAAATATCTCATAATATATTAATTTTATCACACTTTTTTTTGATTTTTTGAGAATCTCATGCATGAGTACCGTTTCTACATCATGTCTACCCATCTTCTCCTCATGCCAACTCTTCCTATATCCTCTCTACCATTCCCCTTCAAATTCATGACCTCTTCTTAATTATTGTATATAAAATACAAGTGCATATGTTTGTACATGTATATAAATAAAACTTGCCTGTCCACTTATGTATACATGTTTATGTCAAGCTAACCACCTAGACTAAACTATCAGGGTGCTGATTTCTGGCGAAGACCGATTCTCCCTCTCAGCAGAGATTAACTACCTGTCTGGCTTTTTCAATGATCTTTACTGTTCTTAGCCTCCACCTCTACCTCTCCTCTTCCCTCTGCATTGCTGCCTTCTCTTCTCCTTCCTCTGTTACAGACTTTTTCTATTTCCCTATCACCTTTGCCTATTGTCCCCTTTCTAGAGCTTCGCCCCACCCACTTGCTCCCTTTCTACTTTCCCGGTTCCTGTGGTTACTCTGGGTTATATAACTCACAACTAAAAGATCCACTGATGAGAGATAACATGTGACTTTGTCTTTATGTGCCTGAGTTACCCTACTCAGTGTATTTTTGGTTTCATCATTTTTACCCTCAAATGTCACGGTCTCATTTCCCTTTACAGATCAATGTCATTTCATTGTATACATATACCACAATTCCATTACTCATTCATCATTTGGGAGATGTTTAGGTTGCTTCCTTTTTTAAGCGATTGTGAGTAGAATGACAATGTGCATAGCTGAATAAGCACTGAGTCCTTCGGGCATATGCCAGGGAATAGTATAGCTGGCTCGTATGGTAGATCTTTTAGTTTTGTTTCCACAGTGGCTGTCAGTTTGCAATGATAGTTTACCTTCCCTCACATTCTCATCAGTGTTTGTTGTCAGTTGTTTTGATGGTCTTAGCCATTCTGGCTGGGGCAAGATAAAAATCTCAAAGTAGGTTAATTTAGTTTAAATCTCACAGTAGTAACTCATTTATCCTAATTGCTAAGAATGGTGAACACTTTTAAATACATTTTTAAGCAATTTCTATATTGCTTGTACTGTTGTGATAAGAACTGGGCACGTAGAAGTCTTTGATTGTGTGTCTGGTGTGGGATCCTAGCCTACCTCTATTAAGTGGAAGTTTGGTTCTACTTTTGCTGTTGCAAAGCTTGATTGATTTCAAACCAAGTAGGAAGAAAAATTGATAGATTAGTCCACCAGATACTCAGTGTTGCTGTTCTTGTTTTCCCTTTTAAATTGGAGGGATAATTATATCAAAGCTCATAACTGTGACTCCCAGCTGGCTCTTTGTAGACTTGGAGTGAAGCTGAGTTAGTTAAGGTAGGCCTGGGAGGGTGAGGACAATGGAGGCAGCCTGGGTCTGGCTCATTCACATGGCTAGGCTGTTGCACCATCTCCAAGACCAGCTAGGCCTGGGAGTGTGATGACAATGCTCACTGATGAGGTTCTTGGGCACACAGGCTGTGAAACTCAAGTTAGATCTTGTGGAAATGGGGAGATGATGTGGCCATATGGTGATATGGGACACTCTCTGGCTAGGCAATCAACATAAGATGAAATATGCTTATCAGATGTAGTACAGAAGACAGAAAAAAAAAACACAACAATCAAGCAACTACCTTCTTTCTTACCATTATGGCTCTTTATTAAACTCCTATTACTTCAGGTAAACCTTCAATAAACTATTGGTCTCTTTTGGACATGTATTACAGCTTTTGACTATGGGAAAAGGGAAGACAAAAGGAATGTTCACCAGGACTTGTGATGACCTTGTCAAATATTTTATGTGTGTCTCTACGCCTTCTTGGCTTTACTCATTTGCTGGGTGTCTATACATCCAATGTCTGTTTTGTGAAACATCCTATTTGAGGGGCTGGATCAGTAAGGTTAGGGAAGAGATAGGGGATTCTGGTTGCAGAGTCTGAAATGTGAACAATAAGATCAGGACTGCAGGTAAACACATGTACTGCAGAGTCCCCACAGCTGCTGCTTGTGAAAGCAGCAGAATATAATTTACAGTTAAAAAAATTATTGCAACACCACAGGTAACACAGAAATTAGGGCAAAATTTTGCATCTTTTCACTAAGTCAACTTAACTAGTTTTCCCATGTGAGAGCCATCCCTTGCTGCATCCAGTCACTTGGTTGGCTTTTGTTCAGGGGATATGTTGGTCAATGTGTGAAGAGTCTCATAGAACAAGAGTCACTTTATAAATAAATCTTGGAATAGATGCTCTTTAATGGAAACTGGTGACAGAACCTCAAGTTGCCTAAACTCTCCATCGGGTTGGATACAAGCCCAGTGCTTGAAAAAAACTGGGGTTTCTTTGCTTTATGTGCTTTGTATAATTTTCTAATCTCCAAAATATATGTATAAGATAAATATCATCTCCATTTTAAAAGTTTAAAGGAGGCACGCCAAAGTGAAGGCACTAAACCATAGTCAGTAGCAAAAGAGCATGTCGTCTGTCAGTGGCAGGTGACCCAGAACAACTAGATATTTTGATGATAATGTTTTTAAAGAGGTGGGCATTTTTTTTTCTTGGTCAACAATGATGTGCACTGTATTTTCCAAATACAGTGACAAAAGTGGTGTCACCCTTTCTAAGTCAAATGAACTAGGAAAGACTGCTGTCTAGAAAGCACGGCACAGGAAATGTTAAGAGCCTGGCTGGTAGGCACTTTGGTAATGTTGAGAGTTGCAGATGGCCACAGGTGACCAAACAGATAGGAAGCAGGGGAGCGATATGGCCCAAGTCCTCTCTACTCTTGGTCCACTTTCCCTTCAAGTTTCTTCCTTAATTGACCTCATCAGAAGGCATAGGTGAAACAAAACTCCGTAGATAATCCATACTGTCAATCCTCTGAGACCCTGGAAGGGGCAGAGAGTGAAGCCACAGCCACAAACCGAAGTTATCCATACAATTTTCTTCTGGATAGTAATTATTGTCAATATTATTTCACTCATCTTTTCGTTGTGGTGAACAATGATGTCACATCATGCATGATCAATGAGACGATCGGTAAATTTTCAGTAAAAAAAGGAAATTGTTGTGTTTTTTCCTCTTTCCCCTTTCAATGTTGATGTCTTTACGCTCTAGCCCAAAAATAAAGATACCATTTAAAACTAGCTGGATGGTTTATGGTTGAATAATAAAAACAATAAATACTGTATCTCTCTCGACCTCTCTGTATGATTTGGATGGTATGGGTTGAGAACATTCAGGAACAAATATTCTCCCCTTTTGAAAATGGTATGGATTCTGGAACTGGTAGCACACTGTTTCTTTTTCTGGAGAAGTTTCAAAGCTATTCTGTAGAATATGAGCAACATTAAACGAGGGTCAGCATCAAAGTTTGAGAGCTAAGCTATTCACTGAAGTTCTTTACAATGTGTTGGCGTGGGGGTGTACTGTTTTTCAGGTGACCAAAATTGTCATATACATCTCAGGTTTGAACTCCACTTATGAGAAAAGGCATCACAGGAGAACCAGATGTTTGTTCTCCAATTAGTTTTTACTGACTTCCTAACTAGTATCATAAAGAACCTTATAAAAAGGTCACTAATCAAAAAGTAGACACTATTTCATGGGCTAAAACCAATACATTTTTATCTTCTCGGATGTCTTCTCACACACACACACACACACACACACACACACACACAAAAGTGTGAAAAGTAATCAGTTATGCTCTGAGAAGGGCCCTTTGCTCCTATTGGAGTATTTGTTTCTTATAAACTGCTCGTAAGGATATCGGTGGCATATGAATCATATGCATCTGGGGTCTCACTATTCATTCAAAATTCTCTGGACATTTTTTGCACAAGAAAGTGTGCAATGAAAACTGTGTTCTGGAAGGTTCATGGGGAGGTCATCTAGTATGTTTTCTGTCCTTTGTGTTCAGTCCTTCAAATACTAGTTGATAAAAATCTGGCAGAGAATGAGGAGCCTAAAGTAGAAAAATCATCTTCTCTCCCAATTTGCTTTGTCTTGCTGTGGGAAAGCTAGCTGCTCTTGTTGAATCTTGCCTGTTCAGAATTAAAAGTGGAAAGTACAATAGTTTAATACATTTTATGACCTTCATGTTTTATTAAATTTCATAAAGGCATTCCATTCAAAAGAGGGTCAGATTTTAAATTAAGACTCTACAACAAATATTTAAACTCAGATTTAATAAAAAACTTATTGTGTATTCATGCAATTGCAATTGATTATAGTAGACTTAGGTATTGAAATTTTAAAAGGGTAATAGATATTGTAAATGGATAATAATGTTTAACAGGATACTGAATTTGGTATTTATTTGGCCTATTTTATGTACATTTTGAAAATTTATGAAACAATGGTAATTGTTTTCTAGATACAAGTGGTTCACACATAGAAAGGGCATGATAAATATTGATTGAAAGCATGCGTGAATTATATGAATGAAAAATATCTTTAAATTTTGCTTTTCTGTGCTGCAAAGACTAATACACATTAATTAATTGAACATAACAAGATTTCATGGGGAACACAGTTTGTTCTAGTACTGAACCTTGCATGTATGTGAAATGTTCATGAGATAGCTGGAATGCTTGAAGAAGCTGAGCATTAAATTCAAGAGGTAAAGAATGGGCAGGGCAGCTGAAAGGGACCCAGGGCTCTCATCCAGGTCCCTGTCAATCTGGGAGGGTTGGATATGACACTAGGAAGTAGTATTTTAAAAGTCCTATAAAATCCAGGTGATACTGCTACACGCTTTTAATCCTAGGACTCAGGAGGCAGAAACAGGTGGATCAACGAGTTTGAGGCCAGCCTGGTCTACAGATTTAAGTTTCAGAACAGCCAGAGCTACACAAAGAAACCCTGTCTGAAAAAAATGTTGTGTGAAATAACTTCAAAAGAAGCATATGATACATACTCTGCTTTTATCATAGTGAACATTTCAAAATTGCCAAAGATTATGCCAAATACGCTCTTCTAGACAATATACAAAGAATAATTCCTAGGAGAGTCGGTATGGGGGTTTTCTAAAACACCTGAGACTAGATCTTCCATGTGACACAACTGTACTTCTCTCTGGTGTTTACCCAAAGGTCTCCAAGTCTACAAGCCACACAAATACCTACACATCAAAGTTTATTGCAGCACTATTTACAACAGCCAAATTGTGCATAGAACCAATCTATGTGCATCCACAACTCATAAATGGATACAGAAAATAGGAGGCATGTACATGATGTCTTCATCCATAGGATTTCTTTCATGCTCCTGTCACATGGCTGTTTTAGGTTCTCTAAGTGACCTTCAACTCTGGCTGCATACTGAAGGACCTCTGTGGCCTGTGGCTGACTCTAAATCTCTATCCTCTGCTATCTTAGGTTACTATAACTTTCGTGCTGTATGTGAATTGGAAAGGGCATACCCTAGGGTCTAAAAAGTAGTTCTACAAGATATATTTAAATGCCCGTTCTCTGCTACATCTCCAAAATCCCAGTTCTCTTCATACACTCAATCTAATTGTGTTTTCTGTGGCCATGAAGATCACCATTTTTAAAAATCTGCAAGTCCAGAGGGATCTATCTGAGTGTTCTTGTCATCTATTGGGCCTTCTCATTAAGAACACAGCATTTCAGCTGGTTGCTCTCGAGCACATTCAAATCATGATTGACATGATGGATTCAGGCTTCCTTGATGCTTGGTGGGCTGTTTCTGGTACTACACATTCTACCATGGCCGGGGGTCTTCCTACCAAAGCTCAGATTCTTTTGTACATTCAGATTTACTTACACAGCCACACATATATGTGTAAATATGTATGTACAAATAATTTTTCTTATGTGTGTAGGTATCTACACATGTAAATATACACACATATGTACATGCATGCACTTTTAAATATGTACAGTACATATATGAATTGAATGAGTGCTCATGCAGAACTGATATTTAATTTACATTTCATGTTGCCTTAGATTTCCTGTGGTTAAAAGAGGTTTATCATTACCAGATAATTAGAGCTTTATTAGTTACACTGTAGATTCTTAGAAATTTATTAGCTATACTTTAGATTCTTAGAGATGTATTAGTTATACTGTAGAGTCTTGAAAGTCAAATTTCTGCTTCTGGGTCCTCAGTTTGGCTTTCTTGGAAGAAAGTGATACGATGAGAGTTTCAGAGATGCCACTCTGAAGCAGCACTCCAAGTCTTATCTTGCTATACTAAAATGCTCATGGTCAGAGTTGGCCTGTTCCTGCTATCCCTCGCCACACCCATAGTTCCTGACTACCTGCCATGAGCATGGCTCACTAAGTGAGATGTTTAAGGCAGCTCTCTACAGAGTCAGTCCTTCATCCCTCTACCCTGGTTGCAGTAACTAGATCTCCCCTTTATTTAACCCATGTGACAAATACAATCTGACACTCAGATAGAAGAAAGGGCCACCAGGAAGTGGGAAATAAATGACACTGCTGGACATTGTCTATTCACTGGTTTTTATATTTCATGTACCTTGACACTCTTTAGTTTATATTGTCCTGAGCACAGGGGTTTCCAGAGATCCATGATGCTTTCCTGTCCTTACTAATAGCCAAAAATGCCCCCAAAACCTTCAGCTTGAGGTGACAGTGATGATGATCAAAAGGGAAAAGTTATTCCCCTAGAGATACTTGGATTTTTAACAAGGGATCTAATCCTAGAGCAAAAAAAAATCCTAACATTCTAAAAATATTTCTAGCAATAGAGAGTAAGTGTGGGAAGGACTAATCTAAGGCATTCTGAACTAATTTACCATTCTCCTTGAAGTATGAGAATATTGAATATTCTGATATCCCAATCTAAGACTAGGTATATTAGAAATGAGGATTTTTCTAAATTTAGAGTAATGGTTGATTAGACAAAGAATTTCCTATGTTGCAGTAACAGATGAGATTCTTGTAGGTGTTCAAAACATGTAAGCTTTCTTTAAGACAGAAAATGTTTAGGTCTCATCAAAATTGTCCTCCATATGGTACATTCATTTGTGCTTTGGGATATTTGTTTGATGCTATACAAAGATCTGTTGCATTTGCCTAACTCTGTGAAACTATGTGTTACTTTGCCTGTTGAGAACACCTGATTGGTTTAGTAAAGAGCTGTGAGGCCAGTAGCTAGGCAGGAAAAAGGATCTGTGGGGCTAGAAGGCAGAGGGGAATAAATATGAGGAGAAATCTGGGAAGAGGAGATCAAAGAAGGAGATGAGGAGGAGAGAGGACACCAGGGTCCAGCCACAAAGCTACACAGCAAGCCATGGAGTAAGAAGTAAAGAAGGGTATATAGAGTAGAGAATTATAAAAGCCCAAGGACAAAAGGTAGATGACATAGTTTAAGTTAAGAAAAGCTGGCTAGGAACAAGCCAAGCTAAGGCTGGGCATTTATCAGTAATAACAAGTCTCCATGTGATTATTTAAGACCTAGATGGCAGCCCCCCAAAGAACAAAGATTTAAAAAACGTATAGACGAGAGTACCCTAAGAGCCTGGCTCACATTAGTGGAATAGCTTTAGATACCATTTATCTCACAGGTTACCTGCCTTCAGCAAGATGCTGCAAGAGTTGGTATGTTTGTTTGTAACACTCAACCTTATCTTATAAATTGACACAGTCATATCTCAATTTATATATATATATGTATACACATATACATATATATATATATATGACCTCCATAGTAATAATAATAATACTCAGCATGATGGACTCATATTAAAACTAAAGGTTATATTTTATATAGTAACTCCTATGTATATCCAACATAGTTGGTCTTTTTAAGTCATAGTATAAAATGAAACTTCAACTATCCAAACAATATAATACTACTCCTATTAATATGTGTTTGCTTTTTGTAATATTTTATAACCCCCCGATTTTCTGTGATTTGGATAATTCACAACTGCTCATTCATAAAGCCGTATAAAGCTGTGGCACTATTTAGAACCTGATCAAAGACCAGCTGCATTTTGTCAGTCCACATGTTGTCTTTGGCCAAATCCGATTTCCTGTGCCATAAATTACCAAGCTAATGTGTCTCCCTGAAATCCCAAATGCTAATGATAAGGCAGGAAAGATTTTGTCTTAGAGAGGTAACGTGGAGGCGTCAGTTGAATTTGTTTCCACACCCAGATGCTTAACTTGTATAATACTTTCGAAATGAAGGGTTCAAGATTATGCCCCTACGAATTTTGGAAATTGAAGGACTCCCTTGGGTAGACACATGATTCATTAACACAAAACTTTTGAAGTTACAGCCTAGAAATATATGACATGTTTAATTTCTAAAGAAGCGGAGGAATTAGTCAACCTAGGGTTTGAAAAGATGAGAACTGGGCTGACATTTAGAAGGAGGTTTCCCCAGTAGTGAGGACACACTGCAGAGGTTTCCCCAAGCATGGGGACTTATTGCACTGAAGAGTGTATAGAGCACAAGTGCATCAAAATTAAGATCCTGTGGATGTGACCTGCACCGACCACCTGAGTGATGTGTGATAGCCGTTCACATGGGTACAAAGAGCGGTCACTCTTTGGAAATGTTGTTTCCTGCAATGAGACAATCACTTCTGTTTTTCCTGTGCAACAGTGCTCCAAGTGCCTCCACTGGTCTGAGCCTCTTCCAGGCAGCTTGGCTAGTATCTGTTCCTTTAAGACTTCTTGGCTAGTCAGAGTCTTGTTTGTGGCTTGTCTCATCTGAGACAGACACTCAACCGTCTTTATAGTTTACTTTTGGGAAGGGAAGATCATGGCAACTCTGGTCATTTTCAGGAACTTCCTAAACAGTTTTGAGATACTTTCTGTCTTAAATAACTTCCCTGAAGGATAGATTGTTTCATTCTCTAAGGAAACTGCTGCACAACAACTTAATCATTTTAATGATGGGTAAATAAATGGAAGACAAAGGGAAGAGGTCTAGGGAGATAAGATTTTAACACACACACACTCACAAACACACACACACACACACACACACACACACGCGCGCGCGCACACACACACACACACACACCACCCATCATACCACTGGTTCACATGCAAGGCTTTCTAATTACTTTGTTCTTTCTTCACCAGCAAGCATATTTTATATTATTAAATAGGATAAATGTAGGCAAATATAAAGTCTACAAAAGATAAGAAGTGATTTTATTTGCCTTTTGTTAGTTTTTGGTTTTTATGTTCTTTTTGTTTGTTTTTTAAAATTAATATGCTTAGTTGTAGTTTTATTTTCACCTTACTTTTGTTTTTTCTTTTATAGTTTTCCTTTTGGGGGGATATAAAGGGTGGATATGTAGGGACTGGGAAATATATGGAGGTACTGGGAAATAAGTTGGATTGGGGGTACATGATGTGAAATTCCCAAGGTTGAAAAGAGAAAAAAAGATAATCTATCCTCTAATGTGTCAATCTGTAAATTAATAGTGTTTCTTCAAATATTTAGGTGAAGGAAATGCAGTTTTTATTTTTTAAAATTATGTTTTATTTCATGTACTACCTCCAGTTCCCCCTCCCTTCCCTTCTTCCAGCCCCCCCCAGCCTTCGCCCCCCCCAGCCTTCACCCCCCCCAGCCTTCGCCCCCCCCAGCTTTCTCACTCCCCCATTACTTCCCAGAGGGGTAAGGCCTTCCTTGAGGAGTCAAAAAAGTCTGGCATACCAAGTTGAGGAAGGACCAAGCCCTCCATCTATTGCTCAACTATGTTCATAGCAGCATTATTTGTAATAGCCAGAACCTGGAAACAACCTGGATGCCCATAAACCAAAGAATGGATAAAGAAAATGAGGTACATTCACACAATGGAGTATTACTCCACAGTAAAAAAGCAATGGAATCTTGAAATTTGCAGGCAAATGGATGGAACTAGAAAAATCCATCCCGAATGAGACAACCCAGACCCAGAAAAGGAAACACAGTGTGTATTTACTCACAGTGGATATTAGATGTAAAGGAAGTGCCGTTTTCAGAGTACGTTATTACATGAGGTACCTATCAAACACAAATTCATAGCAATGGGAAGAAAGTGCGTAGGGCTGTGGGCAAGGCATTGTGAGGAGTCATCATTTTGGGGTAAGAGTTTCTATGATAATGAAATGTGTTGGAGATGCAGGTGATGGCACAGAGAAACTCTGTGAATGTACGTAAAGCCATTGATAGAGACACTGAAGTGATGAAGATGACAGAGTTTATAATGTGCATATGTTTTCCATACTAAAAGAGGTTATCCTTACTTGAATGTTAGCCCTGAAGTCAAAGTATTAGCTTTCTACTATAGGAATAATTTCAAGACAGTGCATCTTGAAAGCTCCTAGCAGGGCAAATTGTCCTTTCTTGCCTTGTTTCTGCAACCTATAACTTTCTGAAATAGTGTCAATGGTTGTACCTTTTTGTTTATGGAGGCCATGTATTGACTTTGAATTTATAACATTTATCATTTATTATAAGATACAATTCATCCGTTAATATTTTTTTACTTCATGCTAGAAATTGGTCAGGGTTTTGAGTTTTGTTGCAGAATAAGGTGAGGATACTCAGTGGAAACTAATAATTGTAGCTTCTATATGTTTACTAATTTCTATAGTTAGGTTCCAGAATGACCTCAAAGATCACGTGTTGAGAGCTTGGTCAGCAGCCTGTTACATACTCTACTTGAAGGAGTTTTCGTAGTCAGAAGAAGAGAAAGAGGACCAGGTTACTAGAAGTTGGTCTTGTGAGGAGCATGGGCATTAGGATGCTAGTCCCTCTCCACATATTCTTTCCTTTCCAGGGTACCTAAACTAAACATGTTTTCTCTGAAACACATACTTGTAATAGGATTGTCTCCCTCACCGCAGGCCACCAATAAGACTAAGCAGTCATGGCTTGGAACCCAGAGCCTAAACCAAAATAAATAATAATAAAAGCAAGGACAGTACTGTGTGTCAAAAATTCCACTTCTGAGCTGGGAACGCAGCTCAGGGGTAGGGCAGTTGCCTACATATGTGAGGCCCAGGATGCAATCCTAATGCTATCCAAAAATTCTATAGCCATGTTTTAAATTAAGATATTAGTATGTATGAATAGTTTAAAGACTGTTGCATAAAATGGGGAGAAGTTATTTTAACAGTGAGGATTGAACTGAAATTTCATTTGGTCCCAGCAAAGAGCAGCACATGTTTTCAAATCTTACAAATGTTATGTAGACTTTCTATCGCTATGTTTATCAACCAGTGATTTTAACCTCTATGACAAATACCTTAGAAAACAACTTAAGGGCAGATGGATTTGTTTTAGTTCATGATTTCACAGGTTTCAGTCCATGGTTTCTTACTTTCATCATTTTTAGTCCTGCAATAATGCAGACAGGAGCTGCCCATCCCATGGCAGTCAAGATGCAGAGAGAGATTGACTGGGGCAAAGGACAAGATATAATCTTCAGTGACATCTCCTCTACTCACTTCCTCCATCAAGACCCCACCACCCTCTACTAGCTCACTCAGTGTGAAACCATCAATGGATTGATCCCTGAGGACATTATAGTGGCTGTAATCCAATCACTTTTCTGTAGTATATCAATGCATGCAACTTTTAGAGGAATATTCCATATGATGGAACTGTTTTAAAGTACATTGATTCTATAGCTCTAAGAGGAGACATGAGCTTGTGTTTAGTTTCTATGTCTAATTATTATGATCATATCTTTGGCATAAGTTATTTAGTGTCACTGATGTCATTTATAAAACAGAGGGAGTACCTCTAATGGTAACTGAATTCCCTAACTTTAGTTGATATAGCTTAGCTTGTTATGACATAATGGTAATAGAATATGTGATTTACTTGGTGTGATCCCTAGATCTGGCACAACCGTTCCTATTATAACATCATAACATCATTTCTATTGACAATATAATCAGGCTGTCAGTGACCTGTGTTTAATAGTCTTCTTTTTTTGTGTGGTATGGCTTACAGGAATGTAGCCCAATAAAAGAAACCCACAAGGGTTGGCTTATATAAACACTACAACGCTACAGATGCACATGTAAAAGTGATATATTTGTATTATTTTCAAGTAAGTACTTAAAGTACTGCAAGCTAGTGTCTAACAAAGTGTTAGGGAACAGGGCTCCCACCAGATGTGTTTGAATGACTGGCTATCAATCATTCATAATTAGCACACTGTATGCAAATTTATGCAACTTAAATGCTTGAAAACAATTTATTCTTGTAAGTAGATTAAATCGTCCCTTTTATAGTTCTGTTTACGTTGGTAATTTATTTAACAGACCTTTGTTTCATTGATGTAAACTTTACCCTGCCCAAGTTCAAATTCAGTTTGGCCAAATGCCACCTAAATTCAGGAGATTATATTGTACTAAGAAAAAAAATGAACTATCAAATTCCATCAATCAAGAGTTGGCTGTCAGTGACAGGAAGCTGGCACAGTCACAAGGCCCTGTGACCAGATGGTAGACATCTGTATCTTTTTCATCAACATGGCCAGGTCAAGCCATGCCCTCCTCAAATAGGCCTCAAAGAGTTGGTGCCTCATTGCGGGATGGCTCCTCAGGGCTGTTAAAGCATTTTGGTTCTGAAAATGACAAAGGAAACTAACATCTTGGGCACCTTCAGCTTTTCAAAACAATCATCACAAAACATGAAACAGGGACAATGCTTGATCTCCTCAAGTATTTTCAAAACTTAGCACCTGGGTCATCAGTGTGTGGATGTCCTCTTCCAGCTGGGCATTAGAGGTGTCCTGGGAAGGAGTCTAGAGGACCTCGGATCTGGCCTGAGTACTTGGGCTATCTTGAGGTTGGAACATCTCGACAAGTAGGAAGTATACTAATCAGCTTCTTTGACTTCCAGAGGAGACTTGAAGATTGCATGAGCTGAAGATAAATAATAAGTGTTCTTCTTGAGTCCGGAGGAAAAGAGCAAGCGGTACACCACAATCCCTAACAAACCCATCCATGCTGTTCCATCCTTCTTGACACAACACTCTACTACAGCTGTTCTCAACCTTCCTAATACAGTTCCTCATGTTGTGGGGATCCCTAACCATAAAATTATTTTCAATGCTACATCATAACTGTATTTTACTGCTGAGTAGTATCTCAGTTCCTAAGACCATTGGGAGGGATGTTTTCCAATGGTTGTAACTCACAGGTTCAGAACTGCTGTTGTGGAAATACCATTTTCATCCTTGCCGCTGAACACATACCTTCAAACTCTGAACACCTAGAACATCCAGGTTCTAACAGGGTCTGGTTCTGTTCTGGACTCCACTCTGAATGGAAAAAAAAAAATTTGAGCACAAATCTATGTCTTTTCATCTCCTTTCACAGGAAGATGCTAAATAAAAATGTGTTAACTGATTCATAGCTCTGACATTTCCACTCATATCCACAGCCCACTAGTCTGCAGTACTTTCCCTAAAATCTGGCTGAAACCCTGTTAAAAGGACAAGCAGGATATTTCCATTTGAAGGGCCTGTCAGTAAGCACCAAGCTTGCCAATGCCCACAGATGACTCCTGCCTCTTCTGTGTTTCCAAAGTGAGGGGGAACTCCATCAGCTGCCTCTCACTCTGAGAAAGTCAGCATTGGCCTTCAGAAACACTTGCAGAGATGACTCTCTTTAGCAACTGTTGTTATTGAAATTTGATCAGCATGTTGGTAGCAAAGACAACACATGAGACAAGTAGAGACACAGATAGAATTACTTATTGCTGCGGTAGAAGATGATATGAGTGAGCACAGAGATTTAGAAACCTGAATGCTAATTCTAGCCTTGCTTATGACTAGCTGTGAACTTCAGTTTTCTCTCTCTCCAAATGATGCTTGGGAGAAGATTGGCCCACTGACCCTTCCCATCCCTACCATTCAGTGATTCCAAGGAGAAAATCTTGAGGGGAACGATTAAATTCTAAGAGAATGGTGATAAGAAACATAACACTCAAACCTCTTTGATTAAAAAAAAATGAGCAAGTTTATGAGAAATCTAGATAGCAGGTTGTTAGCAGAAGTGTTCAGCTGTGCCAAGCTTCTAAACTCTGAGATGAAAATTCCATGGAGGAGAAGTCAGAGGTTCACTTATTTATTTACTTATATATATCAATGCATCCATAATTTACATAATAATGCCTTCATTTGACAGGTGTTTATTGAGACTATAACATGGGTCATGAACTTAAAATAGATAAAGATCTTGGTTTTCATTTCTCCTTTGTTTCAATATTCTAATAGGGACAGAAAAATAAGCCAATAACGTGTCAAGTAAGCTTAAAATGCCTGTGAAATAATACACTAGGTAAGGTACGTACAGCAAGAAATTAAGAAGGGGCTGCTTTAAATATTATTTAGCCCTTGTATACCCGAGGGACCGCTAAGAAATGCAGAGATGGGGCTCAGAGGACAGGAGGAAACTGAGAGGGACCTGGGTGGGGCCTGATATTACAGACACTCTACGAAGGTAGATACTGAGATATTGGCTATGAGTGATGTGTAAGCCAGTGCAAGGTTTTGAGCAGTGGTATGTGATTATCTGACTTATATTGTAGAAGGATCCTGCTTATATGAAATAAAGAATACTCCATCTAAAGGCAAGGCTAGGAAGAGAGAGACCAATTTGGAAGCAAGTTTAAATAATTGAAGAGAAAATGGATGGCTGTCAAATTAGGGAAGCAACAATAGTAAGAAGTGGTCTGGAAGCTAAATATTTTTACATGCTTGAACTGTCTTAAATTGCTGGTGGATTATATATGTGATACCAGATGACAATGTTGATGAATATTAATGAAACTAGCATTTTTGTTTTTAATCTGAGCAACTAGCATGTAGAATGGAGATGCCATGTGTGAGTGAGGAATTTGAAGGAGAACATGATGACTTTGGCAGGAGCCTTCTAAGCAAGTATCCTGCTTCAAACAGGTAAATCTAGAGCTGTCAATCAGCCAACCAAGCGTGGATGTGAAGGAGGAAATTATAGATATTTATCTGGAGATTAGAGAGGTCAATAATGATTGAAGGTATTGGATTGCAATGAAATTTCACAGACAGGTCAATAGAGACCAAGAGTTGAGACCCGGAACTCTAACTTTTAAAGATCAGAATAATGACAGTTTATGGTTAGGTCTGTCTGATATATCTAGAAGGATGAGAAATTTTACTTTGAAATGCTGTTGTGACACACACATGTCTTATTCTTCCTCACAAACAATGGCAATTCCCATTAATAGTCTTATGACTTGAAGGTAGGAAATAAAAATGGAAATGCAACCAAGCCCTCTTTTATAGCATTCATGGGAGCTCTGGATGATCTTCTATTTGTATATATGTGTGGGGGGGGTGTAGAAAGAGTGACAGATTGAGCGAGAAAGAGACAGAAAGAGAGACACACACATACACACAGAGATTTATGTAGAAGCAGATTATGCAGAAAGCAGAATAGAATTAAATATTCTAGTCCCTGACCTCTAGAAGTTTTCTTAACAACAACAACAAAGAGCATAAGAAAACCATACAAAAGCCACATGAATTGAAAACATGGTGACAGGACACCCACATGGGGAGACTGAGTATTAGAAATGTTCTGGAACTCAGGGGTATCTATAATGACTGGCAATTATTGTGACTGTCTTTGGGAATGCAAGGAATCGGTTTATCTTTAGGAAATCACTTAGAGTCCTTTCTTGAGTTCCAGGAGTACGTCCTCAATATTTTGTTTAAGACTATCTTAAGGTATTTAATTGTGGACAGAGTAATCTTTCTCTCAGAATGATGGCTTACATTAAAAACACATTTCAACAAATTCTAATCCTTCTACCTACAGTCAGCTCCTCTTTCAAATTCTTAGAGCATTAATTACCTGCCATCATTACTTAGTTGTTGTTTTTCTTTTACTAAGTGTGAACCTTATCTTTTCAAGCACATTGTAAGCTATAGAAGAAATTCAACCCAATTTTACTTTCTGTGTCCATTACCATAGTGCTATCATTTAATGGGTATTAAATAATGCTACTCCAAGGAATACCCCACAACTATTAAATATGTCTTAGCTGCCAATCCTATTATTTGAAGAGATGTAATAAAGCTGGGAAAAAGTGAACAGGGACATTTTCGGGCAGCAATGAATCATTGCTAAGATATTGTTCTATTGTGTTTTCTGTGTTTAAGTGGATTGTGAAATGAGATGATTTAAACCAAGAGTTGATGTGTATGTCTTTTGTGTTCGAAGGATTTCAGGAAGCCTCTCTAAATGCTTCTCTCCATCCTGCCAATTAAGTCAGGATTGCTGCCTGATGCTGTCATCCAATAAAAGAGAAAAACAATGTCTTAACTCGTGGCCTTAAAGTGCCTGTGGAGTGTATCTTCTGTGCTGGTGTGATTTTGAGAACAAACAAAAGGGGAAGCCAAGAAAAAGTATAACAGATAAATAGATAAACCCAGGACGGTTGTGGTTTCCCCTTTGAGTTATAGTGTCCTTGGGTAAAGGATGAAAGGATGGAAGCTAGTTTCTTTCTTTTTGTTTTGTTTTCTTTCCTTTGGTTTCCTGACACAGGGTTTCTCTATGTAACAGCCCTGGCTGTCCCAGAACAAACTCTGTAGACCAGGATGTCCTTGAACTCACAGAGCTCTGCCTGCCTCTGCATCCTGGGTGCTGGGATTAAACACCTGAGACACAACTGCCTGGCTGAAAGCTAGTTTCTATATCCAAAAAATTATTTTATAGTTTATTATATCACTGACCTTTATAGACTGTACCAAATCAAAGTTAAATTTGCACGTGCATAGTGATTACTTTGGAAGTAGACCCATGTTGCCTCAACACTTCCAAAGTACTCTTGGACCTTTTGTCCTTGAATCCCTTTGACTTCTGAAACACCAGAAAGAGTTCTGCATCCTGTGAGTTATAAAATTACAGGAAAAAATGGGTGTGGTGGTGCATACAGCACTCAGGATGTAGAAGTGGGAGGGACAGGGGTTCAAGATTGGTCCTAGTGGCATGGCCCTATGTGGTCTGCAGGAAACTCTGCCTCAAGGAAACAATAATACTAATAACCACAGCAGTCCAGACAGCATCACTGAAGTGATCCAGGTATCTCTGGGAAGAGTATGCTTAGTGTAAGTGCTTTCAGGGGAGGTAGAAAATGATGTTAATTGTACTTTAATTTCAAAAAGAAAAGCACATCATGTTAGCATGAAATTGTACTAAACTAATTGCACAATATGAGGGAGGTGTCATGTATGTGCCTCACCTCACTCTTTCTGCTGCCAGTTCTTGTCCCCAAAGATGTTTATGTTTCTTCACACATGTGCACAGGAAATCTCCGAGTGCAGCTGGGATAGCCTTTTATGTCTCACAACCTGTTTCTTACTACAGTCTCCTTACTCCTTACTACAGTAGAGTATTTGAAATACGCACAGAAAACATTTAAGTCCCTCCATAATTACACCTTGCAGAAGTAGTAATAGCACATACTCAACTTTCTACTTATTTTTCTATGAATAATATATATATGCCATAATAAGTTAAAATAATATTTGTAAGCATTTATTTGTATTTTCTTTCAACTCATATGTAAGGGTCTTTCCAATAACCTGGGACTTAGGATCTGACCCTTCTCCTTGAATGCTGTTAAAGTGCATACAAAGAAATCATGATTTGGATTTTTATGCTTACTTGAATTTTAATTGAAAATATGTTTTATATAGTATAACCCAATCACAGTTTACCCTCCCTCATCTTCTCTCAGAGCCTTCCTACCCCCCCCCCCCCACTGATCCAACTCTATGTCTTCTTTCTCTCTTTAGAAAATGAACAGGCCAAATTTAAAAAAAAAAAAAAAAGCTAGACTAAAACAAAGCAAACAGTCAAGCATAGAAAAAAGCATAAGGATCACACAGACACCTACTCACACACACCATAAATATATGAAATGGGAAGCCATAATAGATAAGTAAACGAGAAATAATCTAAAGAAAGTAATGCTCAAATAAAGTGTTAAATGACAAAACATCTTCAAAAACAACAACAACAACAAACAAACAAAACAATTGAGTTAATTTTGTGTTGCCCATCTTTTGCTGGACATGTGACACACTCTTCCCCCCCTTAAGTATGGCTTGTAAATCTAGTGAGAATCCATTAAAGAAAACTATTTTTCCTTTCCAAACAGTTGTCAAGTGGAGACAGCGTTTGAGCTAGGGTGGAGCTTATGTTCACTTCCCCTGTCAATGCTAGGACCCCAATGGCTTGGACCTGTGCAGTCTCTGAGTTCATCTGTGTATCATTCCTGTTGTGTACTGGCTCTTATGATCTCTCTGCCCCATATTCCACATAGATCCCTGAGCCCCGAGAGGAAAGTTTTGATGAAGACATCCCATTTAGTGACTGAGTATTCCAAGGTCGCTTACTCTGCACATTGTCCGCTTCTTGGTCTGTGGGTGTGGCAGAATGTCCTTAGAAGCCATTTTATTGCTCTGGTCCTTTAGCAGAACAATATTATTTGGCTTTTCTCTAGGTCCATGACCTATCTAGTTTTAGGTTCTTGTTCACATGAGCAATGTCAGTCAGGAGTCCATCTCATAGAGTGGACCTTAAATTAGTCAGGTAGTGGTTGGTTACTCCTACAACTTTTGCTTGCTTGTTTAATGCTGTTAAAATGCTTATGAGGAATTTATGACTTGGATGTTTTTGCCTAGCTGATTTTTAAAGTAAGTACAATCAGTAGAAGAATATTTGAGTAGCGTGATTAGGGCCCTAAGTTTAATCTCTAATATTAAAAAACTTAGAAAATACATAAAAAACAAATAATTATAGCAAGTATTTGTTTATATGTACTCACAAATATAAATGTTTTTATAATAAGCCAATAAGAAAAAAAGAAAAATATCTACAACTATATAATAAAAAAAAGATACTTGAGAGATACCAAAGCATTTTCTGGCATTCTATTTTCTCAAACATTGTTATAACGACTCTCATTTCAGGCAGAGTATTCCTGAGGTTCAGACATATCAAAGGCTTATAGAGGTTATATGTTAATCTAGTTAAAGCATTTAGTCTCAGGCAGCCAGCCCACCCAATCGTAATAATGCTGAACCTTTGTTTCTTATTAACATTTTAGTTTTGACTCTTCAAAATGGGAAGTCATAGATTATAAATTGTAAGACAGTGATGAGGTGATTGTTTAAAATTGAACTTTTGTATGGCAAATGTGGGCAGAAGCAAACTAAATGTAGGAAAAAAGAAAAGTGTACTTATGGTACAGTAACAATGGGTTTCTGAGACTCAGACTGTTAGTAGTCTCATCACAAAGGCTTGGGTGCACTTGGGTGAAGACTCAGGATTTGGCTTCAGCCAGAGAGCCGCTGGCAATTCCTCAGTGTGAAGGTGTGAAAATGGGAAGGGAGGGTGTCTACATTGATGTATCTGGCATTGAGCAGGAACAGCTGTCAGGAGCTTGAGATTAAAAGCCCATCTTTGGTGTTTTTGGTTTTGCCTACATAGTAAAGGAAAAGTATCATTGCTATCTATGGTTCTATTGCAACTACAGCCTGGAGCAATGTTGGGGGGAAACAGTCTCATTTCTTCTGTCAAGGATTAGGATTCTTATTTCAGTGATTCTCAGGTCTGGCTGGGTGTTAGTTCCTGGGGAGCTTTGCAAGAGCTTGTGGGTTCACTACTTCCGCTGGTGGTACCAACCCACAGGGACTCTGGGAGGTCTCAGATTACCCCCTCATTCCACAGAGGGCCAAGACCATTCTTGCAACTGAGGCTGTGGTAGTTTGAATGTAATTGGACACCATAAGCTCATAGGGAGTGGCACTATTAGGAGGTGTGGCTTTGTTGGAGGTAGGCGTGGCTATGTTGGAGGAAGTGTGTCACTGTGGGGATGACCTTTGAGATTTCCAATGTGTCAGTTCACTTCCTATTGCCTATGATTCATGATGTAGAACTCTCAGCTACCTCTCCAGCATCATGTCTACTATATGCTGCCATGTCCCGCCGTAATGACAATGGCATAAACCTCTAAAAATGTAATGCACCTCAATTAAATGTTTTTCTTTATAAGAGATGCCATGGTCATGATGTCTCTTCACAGCAATGGAAACTCTAACTAAGAGGCTGTTCCAAGTAGGACTGGGCATCCATCTGTGTGCTTTCTCTCTTGGCCTTAAAACATAATTTCCTTTGGATCTGAGCATTCATCTGGCCCAAAGGGGCATCTTTGGGTCCTTCCTTTACATTTCTGTATAATATTGTAGTACAGTCAAGAAAAGGAGTGAAAACTTAACCTGTAAATATTTTGTATATTTTTGTGCTCATAACTGTCTTCCATTTTTCAAATATAAGAGGGTACAGTTCATCTCACAGTTTAAATCAGCATTGAGACCTACCTTGCTGGCTCACAATACTTTCCTATCCATTTACCATCTACTGTTGGTTTACCAACTGGTGTCCAGTGCAGGTAAGATAACTTTTTCCTGAAGAAGTCTTTGTTTTAGTCATTCTTTGGGTCTCAGGCAGACAAGCCTGTCCTTCCCAGTCTGCCGGGTTGGACTCTATTCTAAAATCCCATGTTCACTTATTTTTACTTATAGCATTGTGGTGGTTTGCACAGAATGTCCCCACTCCCGTAGACTAATATATTTGAATGCTTAGAGAATGGCATTAGGAGGTCTCCTATTTGAGTAGGTATGGTCTTGTTGGAGGAGGTATGTCACTGGAGGTGGGCTTTGAGGTTTCAGAAGCTCAAGCCACTCTGTCTTTCTGCTGCCTGCTGATCTAGATGTAGATAGAACTCTCAGCTTCTTTTCCAGTGTATGCCTCCCTGTGCATTACCATGATGATAATGGATTAAAGTTCTGCACCTGTAAGCCAGCCCTAATTAAACAGTTTTCTTTATAAGAATTGCTGAGCCAGGAGGTGGTGGCACACACCTTTATTTAATTCCAGCACTTGGAAGGGTGCAGGAGGCAGAGGCAGATGGATCTGTGAGTTCAAGACCAGCCTAATCTACAGAATTGGCTACAGCCAAGGCTACATGTAGAAACTGTATTTTGAAAAACAAAATATAATTTTTTTTAAGAGAGAGAGTTGCCATGGCCCTGCTGTCTCTTCACAGCAACAGAAACCCCAACGAACACATTAACTCTGGTTTTTACGCCATAAGGATCTTTAAGTCCTGCTGATAGCAGTATTAGTGACTTAACACACGTGTTCCCTATGATGTTCTTTTATGCTCAGGACCACGCTGTGGGTCCTGATGTTTAGATTTTTGTCACACCCTCTCGTCTTCACCAATTTTCTGCTTTGCTAATTCTAGTTTTCTTGACCTTTCTTGTGTGTGGTTGGCAATTTCCACACCTCATAACAGCACTTCCAGACCCTGCTGTGTTATTCTAATTACAGAAAAAGACATACAGGCAGGAACTTTTTGGTGAGACATCTCCACACATCTCTGGCTTTTCCTCTTTAGACTGGAGGACTTGGTAACCTGTATAATTTTTACAGTTCTTAGATTATTTCTGTTTTTTAAAAAAAATTGAAGAAATCTTTCTAGAGAAATACTTTAAATTTCTCTCACTATAAAATACAGTAATATACATTCACAATCAGACCCAAGACCTCAAAAATCCATTAAATCCATAATTTAAGAAAAAGTCCCACCTATCTTTTTCTACATGTGTGATATTCTGATATTTTATATTGTATTCTGATGCGCTAAAATATAGTGATGTTAATTTTTTTCAATAGTGTTACAACATATAGAATGGAAAATACTTCTAGCATGTAGCACAATTATCAACACACATGTTTAAAAATGCTGGTGATACTGACATAATTTTTACCAAACAAGGATTCATTTTTTACTCAAAATAGATTGTAATTCCATTTATATCTTTCTTAAATGTAGGTATTAGTACACACGTCTTCACTCAAGCTGGTTATTTTATTCTAACTGTAAGTCTTTAAATCATCCAAAAGTCTTGGTGTTTCTAGGAGCTGTTTCTTAGAACAACCTTGCTCATACTGCAGCCCATAAGGACAAGAGCCTGGTTCCTTTCAACACCATAAGGATCTTACTATATATATTGGGTATGGTTATTTTGTGTTTTCTTTTGTGGATCTCAGCCTTATACAGAACGAAGATTCCAGATCTGTATTTCATGATTTTGTAGCACTGCGATATACCACCTGGTTGTTCAATACATTGTCATTGAGCAGTTGTGTTGTGCCTTCTAGCTTAGATTACATGTAATAAAAGCTGACATCAATTTATTCAAGCAGAGACCTCTTAATATACTGAGCTGTCATGTCCAGCTTTCCAGTTGAAAGACAAGATGGTTGACATGCTGAGATGGATTGTGTCACAAATTCTCCAAAGTGAGCAATAAGGCCAGGAGCTAAGCCAGGTCTAATCAACAATACAGGGCATGAATTGCTCTTTTAATTTATTTTTGTCAATGCATAACAACCTTAAAAACCACTAGCCAGTCAAATCATGAAATAATAGATCTAAAGCTAAGAAGAGCCCTCTGTATCTCTGTCATGTTAATTGGACCACAGGTCAGGCTAAGAAGCCCCCTGAGAGCTTGATGTTCCCTTGGTCCCTTGGCAAAAAGTTGATTCAAAAGACTTCACCAAGCAAGTTGGATTTCACACGGTTGCTATGGAAGCTGCACTGAGAAATTATCTGATTAAAAACTGTTTAATGAATAATGCACTATATGGTGAGTGAAATTTATAGGAGTACGTTTATGCTTGACTTTAAATGTTTCATCTCATCTGGCTACATTATTTTAAGTCACACCATGGCCATCTTATAGAAGCCATATAGGAAATAATAATAGTTAAGGAACAGAACCTCTCCAAACTGAAAGATTGATTTTTTATAGTGGGATCTAATTAAATTTATTGGATCATATTTTATACATATACACAGCAAGGCTAGCTAATGCTGTTAACTTAATGAGGTCTAAATTTTTTGAGTATGCAGAGTTGTACAAGGAAGAGAGAATGACCTCTTCAGAATTAACTATTGACATCTGAGGCTAATAATTCTTTTAATGAACTGGATTGAATAATTGCATGAAGATCATAAGATACAATTTTCTTTTGATTTTTATAAATTTGCTTTACAGGTTTCTTTTCACTCATTCAACAATAATTTATCGAGTACTCCTGATGTGTCAGGCAAAATGCCAGGCTTCTGACATTAGGGAGCTCTCACTCTAATCAGACAGCACGTGAACACAAAGGTTTTTTTGAATGATAAGCTTCGATAAAAAAAAATACCATAATAGAAGCTTGTTAAGTAATCTAATTCATGCCAGTGTTTTGTTTCTTAGAAAGTCAAACAGAATGGAAAGCTTGTTAATGTCATAAGAACTCTGTATTTACCATGTGGTGGTTATTGACTAATTTTAAAGTTGAAGACACTTATGTATAGATTTAGTGTCTATGAGTTTCACATTATCTTACAAACCACACCCAAATGCGTCATCTTCATTGTTAACTTTTAACTTTGCTTTGAAAAGGGGAAATGTTAACATGTATGCATCAAATAGTGAACTTTGAACACTTCTGCAATGTCTGGTTCTTATATCATACTCTTCTATAATTTTCATACATACCCCAACTTAACTTGAGTTAAAAACTTTCAAATTAGGACACAAAGCAACAGGTTTTCTATGACATTTCCATACTTGGTTATGATGTATCCTCTTTGCCAGCCCCTTCGCCCATCACCCTGTTGTGCCTTAGTTTACCCTTTGATTCCTTTCCACTGTGTCCCATGTGTTCTATTCCTCTCTCCACTCCTTGTCTTTAAAACTCCCTTTCTCTTCCTCTTCTTTCAAGTTCTGTAGTCTATATTGACTTAAACATAAATGCACTGGTGATGGTTATTCCTGGTTGCCGACTTGATTCAATCTGTAATCAACTAAGAGATGTACCTCTGGATGGATAAGTTAAGGGTACTTTCTGGGAAGATTGGATTAAGGAGGAAGATACCTTATTAGAGTGGGCAGCACATTTTCCGTGGTTGCCCAGATACAGACAGACCTGAGGGAAAGCAGGGCTGCTTGTGTTGGCTTGACCTCACCCCTTGCTGGTTGAGTCCATCTACACAGTTGCTTCCTTCTTTTGTTGGTTACTGGAACCCATCTTCATTGGCTGTTTTCTGTGAACTGAAAACCAGTGATTCTCCAGGAATCCTTCAGGCCTTTAGTGCCAGGCTAGGTCTGACATTTGAAGCTTCCAGCACCATGGACTAAGCATCAACTGGGTTCTCAGTGTCTCCTGAATGCTTGTTGGACTACCCAGAGCATGCCTTGTAAGCAAATCCAATACTTCTCCACTGTAACATATGTCCACTTCACTTCTGATTTTAAAGGAGTTTTCCTTTAAGTTTTCTCAATAGTATGATATTGGCAATAGGTTAATAATGTTTGTTTTTTGTTACATTGATGCCCTATCTAATCCTACCTAGTTTCCTCGAAATGTTTATCATGAAATGTATTGAATTTTGTCAAATGTCTTTTCCACATCTATTGAGAGGATTATGCGATTTCTGTCCTTAAGTTTATTAATATGATATGTTGCATCCCTGGAATAAAACCACCATGGCCATTATACATGGTCTTCATGTGCTCTTGAATTTGGCTTGCAAGTATTTTGTTGACAATTTCTACATTTACACTAACTTAGATTTTTGTTTTGTTCTCTCTGTGCGTGTATATTTGTCTATGTGTGTGTATGTGTATATGTACATATGTACACTCACATGTACATTTGTGTACTAGACTTTCTTTGTGTGGTAATTTTAATTTTAATTACAATTATAATCTCATTGCTCATTTTGGGTGTAATGTCTTTTTATAAAAAAAAAATGTTCAAACCAATTAGCTCACTTTCATGGAAACAATATATATTTGTTATTTACGTTTCCTCTGTTTAAATATATGCAATTTAGTTACACAATGATAAATAAAATTCATTGTCTCACTTAAGCTGCCCTGCAGTTGGACTGTACCTCCACTGATAGCCTATTCTCAGCTTTATTTGGGACTCTGACCCTGTCATGAAGTGTCAAGCCTCAATTTCTTTCCATGTGGCCTCTAATACTGGGTTTCTACAGCAGCTAAGGCTGCACCTTCCCCTCTGGCCTCTCACATGACTCTTGTACTATCTGGAAGATTCTTATACAGTGTGAAAAGCAGCCATGGACCAGGGCCTCCATGTGCCATCCCTGAGCAAATACTTCCCAGAAGAAACTGCCAAAAGAACACTGGTCTCTTGTTAATTGCAGATAATTCTTCAGATCCAGCTGACCAGACATCACACATTCTTAATTCAAGAGAGTCACAACAGTTTGCTCCCTACGAAACTTCATAGTCTGGGACTCAATCATGGGCATCACTCTCAACCCTGTCCTCAAGTTCCCGTAGCATTTAAAAGCTGTAAACACTCAATGGCTTTTCTGGCCCCAAAGTTCCAATGTCCTTCCAAATACCTCCAAAAATTGCATGCTCAGGACTGTCACAGCAATACCCCATGTCCTGGTGCCAATTCTGTATTAGTTAGGGTTTCTTCTACTATGATAGAACAGCTTGAGCAAAAGCAACTTGGGGAGGAAAGGATTTATTACATATTACAATTCTCATGTTACACACACAGGTACAGAACCATCCACAGTGGGTTGAGAACTCCCACACCTATCATTTATCAAGAAAATGCACCACAGGCTTCCCAACAGGCTGATCTGGTGTGGGTATTTTCTCAATAGAGGTTCCTTTATCCAAAGTGTCTCTACCATATGTCAAGTTGACACAAATCTAGCCAGCTCATTCACCTCCACCAGCAAGATTTTGAACACACACAGTTGGTAGTTCGCAAACATGCCACTAAAAAGCTGGTGGGAATAGAAGTACCCAATTGCACTTGGCATAAGGTACAAGACTCCCACATTCAGTGTGCCCTAGCAAATGATTTTAGGGGAAGAAAACTGTAAGTTAAAAGGCAATGTTAGTTATTTGAACCAGGTGTAGTGGCACATGCCTATAATCCCAGCACTTGGGACGTAGAGGCAAGAGGATCAGGAGTTCAAGGTCATCTTTAGCTACACAATGAAATCTAGGCCAGGCTCAACTACATGAGACACAACCTCAACTAATCTTAAATAAACCAAGAGAACTACTAAAGCAATAAACGCTGTAACTGAGGTCCAACATTTTCCTAAGAGTTTAAGGAATAACAGATCAAGATGAAGTATCATTAAGTATTTTATATACAACTTTTGCTTTTATTTATTATCCTATGAGAAAGAAATAACTAAGTGCTTGGACAAATGAAAGAAGGGCTCATAGAAGTAATGGTACCAAAACTAACTGTACAGACCTCTGGATTAGTGCTGTGGCGTGAGTACTCACTTCACACAATAATAAGTTCAAAAGTTAGAAAAAGAAAAATGAACAAACCACACAAGGGTACACAGTTGGACCTCAAGAAAATAATACAAAGCGAAAGAGCCAATTCTAGTCAGGCTACAAACTATATGGTTCCATTTGTGGACTTACATGCAACAAAACAGAGACAGAGAATAGGTTAATGGTTTCCAGGAATAGGGCTACTGGGTCTACACTGAAGAACAGTAGAAATCTTTGAGGTGTGGTACAGTTAAGGTAAGTATCTCAATCATTGTGGGCCCATCCAAAGGTTTCAGAATCACAGATATTCACAGACGTATACACACATATTCACCCTCCATACAATGTCTGTATATGGATGGTGAGACTGGAACAAACTCTGTATATTATTGTATTGTCAAGTTCTTGCTTCTGACATTGAACTAGAGTAGTATGAGCTGTTAGCCCTAGGGAATTCCCAGGGAACGAACAGTGGATTTGCCTGCATATTTCTTTGCAATCTACTGTGGCTCTTTACAGCAAATCGTGAATCTGTAATTATTTCAAAACAAAACTGTTTTAAACTTTGTGTATGTGTTCAGTCTTGGTACGGTGGATTCAGTATGCCAGACATCTCTGCTCACCATGTCTATCACCTGGTAGCAGCCTCCATGGTGAAAATTCTTTGCAAAGATTTTAAAATCTATTAAGTATCAATTTCCAGTCCAAAGCCGCAATACAGATAACGGATACATGTGTCAGCCTCTGTGACTGTAAGTGACAGACGCTGTAATACCGGCTTCACAGCTCCCTGCACACAAGGCAGAGTGGCCTTGGCAGAAGTACTCATGGAGGATACACATTGATTACACTGGATGGTATGTGCCATATGTTCGGTGTAAGTAAAATATGCATCTTTTCTTTACAGAATGGAATGCCGCGTATGCCAAGACAAAGTATCCACAACCAAAGTTCTAATGAAGGTACTGTCCTATATATTACATGCATAGGAGATTAAGGAGAAGCAGCAGTATAACAAGGAGAATGGGGGGGGGATGTAAATTCAAGAACATTCTAAAGCCATTAATAAAAAGTTCATCACAGTATGACAATGTTTTCAACTAATCTTTATTTGCAGGCATAACAGATTAGAGAGTCAAGATGCCCAGACATGCTATATTAGTCAAACTTTGTAGCACTGTGACAAATATGCCAGAGGCTGTTCCCCTCATAGCAATCAGCAAACAGGAGGGAGAAGGCGAGAAGGCAGGCACCATACAAACTGCAAAGCACATTTCCCGTGATCTGCCTTCCAATAAGCTTCACTTCCTAAAAGTTCCATCGCTCTCCTTGGTGCTATGAAATTATGAATTCATCAGTGTGTGAATGCCTTCATGATGTCATAGACCACATGATGAACTGGCTTTCCAAAAACTCCACCTCTGAACACACTTACACCAGGGACCAAGCCCTCCATACATAAGCTTGCAGGGAGTAACATCATCCTGAAATCATAACAGATACTGTCTTTTACTTATACCACTATAATCAAGGATAATGCTGTTCCTTTTAGATGTACAAAACCAGGTTCTACAAATTCCCTCTCAGCAAAGATAAAAAGATTTAAATTTCTCTGAAGACTGGGGTTGCTAATACAGAGTGCACTATACATGACAGTGTTTAGTCAGTGTGCTGATACATCTTGACTATCAACTTAATTGTGCTAAGAAAGTACTGGGGTCTTAGAACATCACACCAGTTTATCTACCAGACATGCTTAGCTTAGAGAACTACTCCAAATGCGGCCTAGAGGCTTGCATGAACAGAAGCAGATGGTAGAGGTTAAATTGCTGTTACTACACTGTACACTTCCTCCTGCTTCCTGGCCACTGTTAGGTGAGAAGCTTGTTTTCCCACTCATTTGTACCATGATGCTTTGTCTCAGGGCCAGAAGCATAGAACCAATCAACCACAAACAGAAACAGCCCAAAACTGAGCAAAAATAAAACTTTCTTCTTTGTAAATTATTTCTGATATTTGTCACAGTGACAAAAAGCCCAACAAAAATAAATAGGAAGACCAATGTTCTTTGAGAAAGAGGCCAGAGTCATATATTCTGAAAGTGAGGCAAACATGGAATGTGCTGCTTATGGCAGACAATCAGTAAATGCTTGCAACTCATGAAGAAAATTGATAATTTAGGGATCACATCATTATGGGAAAGAGAGACCCAGTAGAGCAATTTTACTGAGACAAGTTGGGGGGGGGTGGATAGATGGCTGAGCACTTAAGAGCACCAGATGCTCTTGCAGAAGATGCTTGTTCAAAGCTCAGCAACACAAGGTGATTCAGGACCTGCTCTACCTCCAATCCCAGGGAATCCAACTCTTGCTTCTGATCTCTGTGGATGCTGCATGCACAAGGTGAACAGATACGCAAGCAGTTCAAACCCCCATATATTAAAAAGTAATAAAGAAAACATTTTTTAAAACATGAAGAGGGAAGGAAGTGGAGGAGGAGGCTGTAAAGCACAAGTTATGTAGTTAGGTTTACACTTAGGATGTAAACAGTTGCCGAGCACATATTCTTCATCTCTATAGCTCAGCTCATCTGAGGCATCCACATCCCCTTTTCTTCATTAGACAATCTTCTACCGGGCTGCTAAGAATTCCCCTCTCCCACAATTACAACTTGAATTTGGCTTGGGTTCTGGTGCAAGCGTGACCTTGGAGCAATTACAGCTCCATTGGCTGACCCAATTGTCACTTCACTCCCATCTCCCGACAATGTTAAGTATTCATCACTGGGTCAAGGATTAAGGTTTTGTGGGTTGGTTGCTATGGGAAGCAGAATTCCCCTACAAGGAAGGATGGTATGTGATTGGCATCTTCAGAACCTGAAAGTAAATATTTCTAAATGTCTCCTAGATATCATTATCAAAGAAAAATGAAAGTGTGAATATGGATGAACTCTTAACAGTAAACCTTCCAACAGAATTTAGGATAGCTACAACTTTAGAATCGCGTTTTGAGGCTAGCCGTCCTATGTGTGCAAAGTGCCTGCACCAAGTGTTGGGCTGGAAGTAAGAGGCTCCTCTGGACCCTGGCCTTAAATCCAGCCCATTATGCACAGATGATGACTCAAGTGAAATGATCTTGCTGCGTCAGCCCTTTATGGGGAATGAATATGCAATTTTCTTCACCTGAATCGCACTCCACTACCACCTGAGGCTCCAAAGCAGAGGGCAGGGTGGAGGCTGTGCCAGCACTGATGCGCCACCTTGTTGCAAATCCTAATCTCCTCGTCCATCCCTTGGCCTTGTTGTCTCAATCCCCCCATGCCTCAGCTGTTCTCGGCAGCCCACTAAAGACACGCTGTCTCTATTAGCCACCAATAATGTACTAATACATTCATTCTCCTATTACCTCGGACACTAATTTGGTGGAATTGGATAGTGACAGCACATTGATGTTGTTGAAGTTAATGACCCAGCAATTTACAAGATAAGTCACATTAGTAGTCAAATTGATTGTAATCATTGTTTCACTGGATAGAGTCTGCATTAAGTACAGTATGTAGTGCTCTGCCCTTCACAACTCCATTAAGGGAGGGAAAGAGATGATCAGCATCTCTGCCTGCCTTACCTTCCCCACGGTTTTGCAATGGATACATTGCTCTTCTACTCACCATTATAGCTTTCATAGAAAGAAGGCGAGCACACATCATCACAGGGGATTTGAGTTGGTGCACCTGCGAACTAACTTGCTTAGGCTACCTGTATCATTATGGTTGCTTCTTCCTTTACTCGATATCCAGAATATTCTTGATTTTATTACCTGTCCCCAGGATTTCAGTATGATTTTTAAAATGCAGCTTCAGCTTTCAAGGAAGCTCATGTGCAAATAAGAACCATGGGTCACATTGAGGGACAACAGGAGACTCTGAGATTCCTGGGGAGTTAAAAGCCACTTGTGAGGAGCTAGGCCAAGGCAGGCAGAAAGGATGCCACACTGGTGATGGGATTACAGATACATCTAGGATACTTGTTCATGTCTGTGATCAAATCTTCATCCCTTACTTTGTAGTTAGAAAACATCATTTAAAACACACTTATTCCTTATAGTTGTATAATTTCAGCAAATTATTAAACCTCATTTTCTTCCTCTTAAATGGGTAGGCTGTGTCGGGTCTCACATATCTAAAATAATAATGAAAGAAGACATAAATTAAACTTCCTGGAAGAATGTTGGCGTAGAGTAAGCATTTCAATAAAAGCTATTTCATTCCAGATCTGATTTGATTTCTAAAGAAAATTAAAAGCCATTTAAAGCCAAGATGGAAATGAGGTGAATGGTCAGACTAAGAAATGACATTTGGGTCATAAATAAACAAGATGCATCCCGAAATGATGGCCTCATCCTTGGGCCTCTTGAGAATGCATGTGTGTGCACATATGCATTCATACAGCCATGCAGTGAGGAAAGGGTAGGTCTAGAGCTGTGCCAGCTTCCGTGGATAACTCGGTAGCATATAGTGCTATCACAGAGAGACTGTGGTACAGATGACAAAATTGCAAGTGGAAGATGGGTGTGCTCTGTGACACACACTTAGGTAAACACAAAGCCTGCTTGGAACACTGAAGACCTAACTCTTGGGGAAAAAAACATTCTGTGCAGTCAAGATCGTAATGTCCCCTGTGAACAACAACATTATTTGCTAGATGGTTCAGTCTGTATTTAATCTCATTCCTTTAACTTCATACATCACCAACTTCCCTTTCTCTTCTTGCTAGTGTTTTAATCTCACTCTATTTTTCTAAAATGCAGGACCATCTTGCATCCTCACCACGGCTAAATCCAAGAATGTGGCTTTTCTTCTGCCAGGCTACATTGAAACTTTTCTGAGTGACAACAAATGAAAGTCCCGACATAGCATCTTGTGCCATCATTCTCTAAGTCCTCTAGCCACTTCTCATTTGTATCATCTGTGGCTGTGCAGTCGCCAAGTGTCCTGATAGTTTTATATTAGAACATCTGCTATTTCAATTGAACCTTTGCTTTTGTGTTGTTGGGAAGCCTGGGGCTTGCATAATACCTTCCTTGTCACTGAGGTGCCTGTGTCATTTGCAAACATCAATGCCAACTTGAAAGCATAGGCAGAGGAAGGGTTCAACAACAACAACAGCAATAATCTTCCTTCTTGTCTAGAGAAGCCAGAGGGAAGCGTATCCAATGACTTCAAGTGTAACTGTCTGGGAATCACAGAACCCTTGAACAATAACACACACCAGTTGTAACTGAGAATCAGGGACTGGGATGCTGCCATTTACTGCTGATAGAAACCACAAAGGGCCAATGAAATCAATTCAGTGATGCTGAGAAGACATGGAGTGATGTCCCAAGGCAGAATATCTAGGTAAGGGCGTCGGCAAAGCTTGGCGCCTAAGGAGAATGTTAGAGAGCACAATATGCTAACAGGACAGCAGGAACAGATTCCTAAGAGTGATATGAATGGCCAGGCAGAGTATGGGTCCCAGGTTCATTTAAATCTGCATCTCCCTGATAGCTAACGGTGTTTACACACCATGTGCTCACAGGCCATCTCTTTCTTATTTTGAGAGCATTCTGCTCCTAACCATAGCCCATTTATCAACTAGGCTTTCTGGATGCTTAGGATTTTTTTTAGTAACTTTTAAAATATTTTAGACACCAATCTTCAGTTAGATATATAGCTATCAAAGAGTCTCCCATTCTGCTGGCTGCCTCTTCACTGAAATGGGCAGCTTCCTTACTGGAGGAACTATAATCACTTTCTTGATTGGATTTGAGTCCTGCTCCACAGAAGGGAATTCACAAGTGTCACTAAAAACTTGGCGAAAAACCCCATGACTAGGGAAGCTATAGGGACCGTGGGAGAACCTATTGATGTTATTTTTGCGAAACGGGTCAAGTTACCAAATTCCCTTCTAAATATTTGGGTTTATATCCATAGTTTTATGCTGTTCTCAAGGAGTTTCTTACTGTGGAATGGAGGGGTTAGTTCAGAGATTCATAACTGTTCAAAATGCTGAGAAGAAGCAAATGCGAGTGATGTGTCATAGATAGAATATCTATATTGTTCCCACCCACCATCATCAGGGAGGAGGGGGTGTGAGCCAGGAGACGGGGAGGAGTGTTGTGAAAGGACATGGCAAGGCTGCTACACATATGAAATCGCAGGTCAAAGGCCATCGTTCCATCCTGCTAGCTACAGCTCCGTTACATATGTGGACAGTTTTGCTAAGTTCATGTTTGTCCGGTTTATCTGCTTCTGCTTTTGTAGCTGCTATGTTTTTCTTCATCTACCCCATCTGCAGAGACACTCTTCCTTCAGCCAGAAATGCACCCAACATCCTTAGGATGCTTCTAAAAACAAAACTTTCCAATAGACAGATGGGGCCCAGAGATCACTTTATTTTAAAGTTTTCCATTACAGATTTAATTTTTCAACAGATTACAGCTATGCTGTTGGGATGTGTAGTCAATTATGTCGAGTTGGTTAATTCTGTTCATCAGGTCCTCTGTGACCTTATTGTTTTTCTGTGTGCCTCTGCTGATTATTGAGCATGGAGTGGTAAATTCTCCACTATAATTGTGGGTTTGCCCATTTGCCTTTTAAGCTTTATTGGTGTTTGCTTTTATGCATTTGAAGCTGTTTTTAGCTGCATTTGCCACTAAGATTGTTAAATATTATTGGTGAATTGGCTCTTTACAATTATGTAATGCCCCTCTTCATCTTTAGTAATATGCTGCTCTTCTTAATGTTAAAATAGTCTCTTCGGTTCGGTGCTTTTATTTGTATATGATTTGTCCTTCTTTAATACCTCTTTTATTTTTCACTTCTGAGAATGGAACCCAAGACCTGTGACTGCTAGACGAACTCTACTACTGAACTATACCTGCAGCCTCCATCTCCACCCCATAATGTATATATTCATAGTTAATTTTTTTCTCAATAGACTGTGTATAGTTGAATATCTAAGCTTTAATTACTGTGAAGGCTGTCTGTATTTGCTGCCATTGTCGATATGCTTAATTTTTTTTTTTTTTTTTTACAAACATCTAGTTGTTTTCAATTTGCTTCAACTGCCTATATTTATTTTTTGCTCTTTTGGGATTAACTGACTCCATTTTATCTATATTGGCTTGTTATTTATTCTTCTTTCTAAATTTACTTTTCGGTAGTTTCTCTGGGATTTGCATTGTACATATTTAACTAGTCAAGTTTGCTTTCAAATTATACCAGGCCACTTGACATGCAAGACAAGTCCATCACACAATTATAGTCCTCTTCTTTCCCCATATTGTTTATGCTTTAATTATCATGTTGTGCTACTACTATTCCTTGTAAACACAACGTGCTAATTTTGCCTTTGACAGACAGCATTAGAGTAGCAAAACTAACAATGAATTGATTTTACACTTACCCATTTTCCATTGCTCGTCACTTCTTCCTGTACATCCACATCATTCTTTGCCATTGTTTTCCTTCAACCAAAAGAATTTTTTTTTTAAAAAAAAATATTGTATAAAACTATTAGTAGTGAATTTTTGTTTGTTTCTTTAAAAAAGTCTTTATTTCAACTTTTATTGCGCAATAAATATGTGTGCAGATGAATGTAGAAGACGGAGTCAACTTGACATGTCTTCCTCAATCACTCCCCTGTATGTTCAGAGATACAATGTCCCAGGAAGCCCAGAATGCACCAAGAGCTACGCTGGCTGGCAGAAAGCCCAGGGATCCTCTTGTCTTTGTCTTTTCAGGATTATATCTTCGTGCCATCATCCCTGGCTTTTACATGATGACAGGCACTTGACCTTGGGTTATAAGTTAGCTCTCTAGCTCCTATGTCAGCCATTTATAATTTCATATACATATATATATTACATATATATATATATAACACATATATTTGATTAATCTTCCAATGTCTTCTCTTACCTTTTCCCATTATTACCAAGCACCTTCCCAGCCAGCCAGATCCATCCTGCTTCATGTGTTCTCTGTGTGTGTGAGAGCCTGCACGTGTACATGTGTGTGTATGCACATGTGCATGTGTGTGTGCCTGCATGTGTATATGTGTATGTGTGTGTGTGTGCGCGCATGTGTGTGCTTGCACATGTGCATGTTTGTGTGCATGTGTGCGTCCTACTACATGCATGAACTTGAGATAAAGGAGATTTACTTAGCCAACAGCATCATATCAGTGGCTAAATCACTGAAGAATGTGTTTTTCATTACCCAAACTACTTCTATCTCCCCAGGAAGTGGTGGGACCTCATGACCACTTTCATCATTCATGATGAAATGGTGATGAGCCCAGTCTCATGTCAGTAGGTCCTATGCAGGTAACCACTGGTCCCGTGAGTTCATTGGTTCAGTGGCCATGTAATTTCTAGACAACAGCATTTATAACAGTCCCATATCTTTCATCTTTTATATTTTTTGTTCTTCTATGATGTTCTCTGAGCCTGAGGTGAGTGATACAGAAGCTTAAATTAGGACTGAACACTCAGCAATCACGCATCCTCATCATTTTATTCTCTTGTGGAGCCTCTGTATTTACAGACACTCATGGCAAATAGAAGCTTCTCTTCCCAAGGCTGGCAGCAGCACTAATGTACAGGAATAAGCATGGGGTTTAGAAAGCAGTTTGACAACACCTCCATTTAGGAAGATTGTCTTAGCACTCCCTCCAAGACCTATGATCTGTCCAGGCATAGGTTGTGATCAGGTGTAGCATGTCAAATATTATTTTCCCTGCAGTGGAGTAGGCTTTAAACTCAGTTTAAAAGAGAGAGAGAGAGACTGATAGTACCCACAGCAATGACAACAATGATGCCATTCCTATTGTAGCCATTCCCATATGGCCTGGGCAGTTGGTATTGTCCTACACAGGGTCCGTAGCTAGTTCAGATACTATGAGTATTCTCTCATAGTAGTTTCCGTAGCACTTGCTAGCCCTGTGCAAGCTTTACAGAGGAACTTCCATCTCAGTTCCAACTGAATGTTTTCTGTCCTGCAACCAAAGTGCGTGCTATCTTCAGCAATGGTATCTTACCATCAAGTGGGCCATCAAGAACAATGACAAAGGATTGTGCTATTTGGGGGGCCTGAAGAAACTCCAAGAGCAACTCATAGTAGGACATTACACTCGGCCACTGGGCTTTTACCTTAACAACCCATGGCTTGATGGAGTAGTCCTATCTACCCAGAAAGGGCATTTCCATTCAAATGTTTTTAACAGTCTCCTTTATTTTATATAAGACTTTAACTTCATGAGGCCCTATGTCAGTCATTGGCCCTAGTTTCTGAATGAGTGCAGTCCTTTTCAGAAAGCCCTTACCTATAACCGTATCTTACAGTCTACTCCCTAAATTTTAACTCGTAGTTACACTTTTACATTAAAGTATTTCATCCATTTGGAGTTGACTTTTGTTCAACTTTGTTTTTTAAAAGGCATTTTGATTGAGTAGAGGACTTAGTATTCACTTTTCCCTTTTTGAAGGGGCTGTGTTGGGTAGTTTTATGTCAACTTGACACCAGCTAGAGTCATCTGAGGGGAAGGAACCTCAGTTGAGAAAATGTGTTGGTAAGATCTGGCTGTAGACAAGTCTGGAGGCTATTTTCTTAATTAGCGAGTCAGGAAGGCCCAGCCCATTTTAGCCAGGTGGTTCTGGGTTCTATCAGAAAGCTGGCTGAGCAAACCATGGGAACTAGGACAGTAAGCAGCTCCCATCCATTGCTTCTGCATCAGCTCCTGTTTCCTGGTCCCTGCCCTGCTTGAGTTCCTGAACTCACTGTTCTTCAAAATGGACAGTTACATGGAACTGTGAGTGAAATAAACCTCTCCCTGAATTACTTTTGGTCACGGTGTTTTGTCATAGTAATAGTAACTCTAAGACAAGAGTGTTTAGAAATTGTTCTCCATTGTTAAGTGACTTGTACAATTAATAATACAGGATCTTCCGTCAGCCTTGTTATTCTCCCTCTGTATATAATGTTAAAACATTCCAATGCCTTACTCCTACTTCTGTCATTTTAATGCAACACTTGCTAATTTGGGTAGGAGTGGTGCAAGTATTCCTGTTGTCCTGATTTGGCCTTGGCCTAAGAAAAATGCTTGGTCTCTCTGGGTCACATACATGGGCCAGTCTATATGACCCTGCATTTTCTGGTGGTCAAGGCTGTCTGTGGTCCCAAACCTTTCATGGCCCTTTCTCCCACACAAGGATAAAGGGATTTTTCTATTTTCACCACACCCACCCAGGCTGGATTTGTTTCTTTACCTGGGCCATAAAATCAGAGTACAGCAGGAATATCCCCAAGCTTTCTTTGTGTGAGGCCAAGCCAGATGGAGGAACAGAATCAAGACGGAGTTCTGTTCCGTGCTTCTGTTCTCCTACCCTAGGCCTGAACTCATGGCAGGGTTTTCTATAATCTCTCATTTTTCTCTCATCTTTTGGATGATGCTATAGCATGATTCATATAAAGGGGCTTGAAAGACATTGTGTCTGTGGCTCACTTCACCTCTATCCTCTCATGCTACTCCTTAGAAATTATCAGGTTTATTACATTTTAATTATATATTTTGGTTATTTTCTACAAACTTTTGCCCCATATGAGCTCATGCTTGTATCTCCCTAAAGTCCCTCCCCACGTCTGCAGATCACAGGCTCAGTTCTCCTTCAGCTTTAAGGAAGATTATTCTGTAAGGCACTACACACCTTTTCACATTCCAAGAATTACAATGGTTTTTGAGATTTTTCACATCCTGAAAAGAATATAGATATCTATTATTATTGCTCAATATTTTTTTGCTTTTGCTTTCCTGTTCCTCAGAAAATATTTTCCAGCGCTGTCAATATTTTTAGACTTGCATGTAGTAAACACAGTCATTTAAAAGTATTTGTGTGATATTTATGCAACATGAAATCTTTGTGAGTAGATATTTCAGTCTGATGTTTATGATGGTGTGTGGACATATTTGCTTGTTTTTGTCATGTTTATATTAACTGCGAGCTAATCACTTCCCTTGAAAATTTATACCAGTTTCCCAAGTTTTAGAGTAAACATATTTACTTCGAATAGTTTCCAAGGGTTGAAGAGAAGTTAACAGCATGTCCTGCATACTCACGGGTAAGGAGCTCAGACCTCTTTATTCCAGGGTACTAAGTCAGACTCCACCCATACCTGTAACCAGAGCTCTACAGGAAGCAGAAATATGAGCATCACTGGGATGGATGGCTTAGCCCAGGTCAAGGAGGAGAGACCCTGTCTCAAAGGAAGAGGTGGAGAATAATAGGGAAAGGCACCTGACCCCCTTTTCTGGCACCAATGCACACATGTAGTTGTGTGTATATTCCTCACCCACATGTGAATATGCACATATACACAAATCTTTAAAAAAACAACAAAATTTACCTCTTTTCTTGATTCTTCAGTATACTGCCAAGCATAAAATAACTTTCCATTGGTTCTTGTATGTTTGGGGGTTTATTTGATCATTCTGGGGGGTCGATAGGCATGATAAACACCTATACTCACCCCTCTCTCTCCTTGTTCCTCCCTTTTTTCCCTTTATTGTCACTGGTTTTGCACAGAAACAGTTTTTATTCTGTCTTGTAAATTAAACAGTGGAAAGTCAGCATTGCAGTACTGCAGTAACATCAGATCTTGTCCTAATTGCTATTGGCCTCTGGGGAGCCTCCCGTTCACATGGCTTATCACAGTCCTCTGCTTCTAACACCCTGTGTCCTTCATAGCTAAAGTAAACCAAAATTCTTTTCTACCTTCAAGAGGGAAACTGTTCTTAGGAGCAAAACTTCACATGGAGACATACACAAATTCATAATGACACAGGAAGACAGAAACTCTATTTGTTCTGATTCTAATGTAAGAGATATGCTTCTGGGGATCATTTACATTTCTTGAAATTCATATAATAGTAGAATAGCCAAGTACTTCTCAGAAAAAATCCAACCTTATATTTTCAGGGAGAATCTAGACTTGTGTTGAACCTTTGTGTGGATTTGGATCATTAAAGAGCAGTGGAAATGTTACTCATTTATTTAAAAGAGATTTTTTTTTGATCTACAAAGAATTTTGGAATTAAAAAAAAAACTTCAAAATTACAAAGGAGAAGGAAAGAATGAACAAATGCCTCCAATTAAATACCTTTGGGAAAACCCATAATAGCATCATCAGTATGGCTCTACTGAGAAAGGCCATGATGCTGGTCTGCTTGAAGGGAATGAAAAGAAAAGGAAATCCCACCTCAGAGGCTGTAGTAGCTTGTTGTTTTCAGAAAGTCGTTTCAACTTTCTGACTTCCTTATTCACCAAAAGACAGACAACAATGTTTCCATATCTCAATCAGAGAACTGTTCAGGCCTGGCACCTTGCTTGACACACTATAAATTAGCCCAAAGTAGGAGAAAGAGAGCAATGCATGCTTATCAAAACTCGATAAATTAGGTAGCGAATCGTGAATTAACCCAGCAACTCAATAGGTGCTGGGAATTAACATCATTGTAAGTCATTATAAAAATAGATTGCTTGCTATTTGTGCCATTTCATTTTGAAACCACTATTACCAATACAGGCACGTTTGCTCATGCCCCAAGGCCTGCTAGACTGTAGTTTAGTACACATGGACAGAAGATAGCTGCAAAGAATAGTGAGGACTTACTCCTCAGGCCCTAGGTATTTGGTAAGATGCCATCTCTGTAAAAGGTACTGGATTCCAGCCTGCTTACCAGATCTATATCAAGATTCAAAATTGATTTGTGTCTAATTTTAACCACAGTGGAACAGACATGTATTTTTGGAAGGCAGGTGTTTTTTCAGGGGCATTGATGTTGCCGGTGTTGGATCAGAACTGTGCTTCTCTATTGCCTTCCTTAACAAGTGGGGATGATTTTATTGAATGTTTACTTGACCAGGATATAACCTTTCCTCTTACCTTCTAAAGGACAAATAGGAGAATCCATTTTATCTCACCAAGATGCTTTATTTGTGAGGACTTAATGAAGCCATTATCCAGCTTAGCATTCTTGTGTAGCTGAAGGAATGTTAAAGCAGTAGCCTTTGATGGCAATGTAGAGGTCCACAGACCCTTCATACCCCAGGGCACAGCTGTGGAAGGATTGAAGAAGTGCTAGATTCAGTGGTAGGGCAGGAATCCATTCTCTGGCCCTCAGCATATCACCACCATCATCTCAGGGCACCTCAGGCATGCGACATGCAGGAAACCTACATTTATTCTTACTTAAAATATAAATGTGTACATGTAGATATATAAAATAATATTGCTTTTCTTGACTCCGTAAACATGCCTGAAGCTTATGTTATTTATCACAGACCTTAACCTTTCAAGACAAGTTATTATTCTTGGAATCTCTGAGGCATGATTCCATGATCATTCTTCATACCTTTTAATACTACTCTAAAGAATGAAGTAGTCATGGGGAAGGAAGGAAAGAATAAATGGCTTTTTCCTAGGAAGAACTGCCACTGTTTGAAAGCCAGTGAAAAGAATAGGGACCATAAATAGGCTAGATTTACTCCTTGATAGGGAGCTGATGTCATTTAATTCCCAGAGTGGTAGATTCCCAAAATATTACCGACATGTGCATTGCCCAAGACTGTTGCAGTTGTAGAGGTCCTTGAAAGGCCATGCAGCAACTTCATCCTGAGAAACATTCCACTCATGTCAAGGGATATCCGTGAGACTTTCTGTGCCTGAGTATGGAACAGGAAGATTAATGGATATGGTACTGGGAGTATGAAGCAGATGAAATAATCATGAAACAACATGGGTGAGAAGCAACACAGTAGACAAAAATAAAGTAAAACAAGAGTGTTTGAAATTCAGGATCAGGTTCTGCTACTTCTATGAATTTAAGGGAATCCTTGAATTTCTTTTAGACTTATTACTTCATCCATCCTTTAGATGAAGGTTGGAATACCAAAAGGTTAAGTGTGGGACTTGGATTCAGACTAATATGTCCCTCAGAAAGCCTTTGACAGGTTAGGTTTTGCCTTTGGCAAATTAGAAGAAGACATCCCCACCTTGTGTAGAGCATGCTGTTGACTTGTTGAACCAAGAAATTGGGTTGAATAGCAAATCTTACTTGGCCCCTTTGTATACTGCCTAACTCTACAGTCTCGTACTGCTCTCACGGACTGTCCCTGCTTTAATACTTATTTGCTTCCTGGTATTTAGTGAGTTACTCACTGTCCTTAACTTCAGCTTTCTTACTTACAGGGCATATTTAATGGCACTGTTTGTTGTGCGAGTAAAGTTCAGTACCAGATATAAAGTAATAGGTACATAGACCTACGATTTAGTATGACCAGGAAGGTTGTCAGGATGACTCAGAAAGATGTCAAGATGTGTTAACTAGCATTTGGGAGAACAAAGAAGAAAACACAATCAATACAGGCTCAGTATGACTTCATAGAGAACATATGCGTGGTCTTGGCCCTTTAAGAATTTGAACATCTTTTCTAGGGTAGTACATGCTAGCCAGAGATCTTCAATAAGGTCAGCACAATGACCAAAAGAACAAGAAAGTTCTCTTGCTTGGCATAGAAGACCCAAGAGAAAAGCACAAGCATTCAGAAGCATCTGATATCAACAATGAGCGAGGGGTGTGGCCTGCCTAAGAAATTCTTCTGCTGTAGGCTCTGCCATTTAAGGTTGCACATCCCTAGGAAAGGAGATCACTCAGATCCCCATACCCCACCCAAGTCAGACTGACATCTGCTCTTGAAGAAAAGAAATATTACCAGAGGACACCATGTTCTTCTTAGTCCAGTTGACGCCTAGTATATGGAATAAAGAGCATTAGGATCTTTCAGTTCTGTGGAAGAACCTAATATCTATGACATCTTTAGTATTTTCTGAATCCAAGCCTGGTGGAAACAGAACCTTCTGCCTATCCTGTAATTCCCATTTGTGGATGCCTGGCTAAACCTTTCTTTCTTTCTTTCTTTCTTTCTTTCTTTCTTTCTTTCTTTCTTTCTTTTTTTTGTGAAAGCAAAGAAACACATACACAGACACACGAGAGAGAGAGAGGAAGAGAGAGAGAGAGAAGGAGAGATACAGAGAGAGAGACTAATGAAGACTGTATTTTGAACACCTAAAACATTCCTATGCTTCTCAGATGAGTAGGTACTTGATATATTTCAATCAAATAGTCACTTTGTGTCCTATTTTCACAGATAATGAGTCGTACATAGACTATTAACATGTAGAGGAAGGAGAAAACACATTCTCCAGTTAAGCACACAATCAAATGGTAATTATTTGGTGAAGTAGGGAAAAGAACACTAGACTATGATCCAGCATCTGGGTTCAATTACAGGTCCTTCTGTTGACTGTGTGTGCTGTTCCAAAGGTCTTTCACCTGCAAAGCTGTGACTCTCGGCCACAAAGGATATAGTCTGCCTTAGCCAGATGAGATGGCTGCTGTCACTCTGTTCTTGTGGCTTTACGTTGGTCCGCCTTTCCTCTCTGGCAGCTTATAAATTTCTGTGTCCCTGATGTTCAGACATTATACAGCTAAGTGTCTAGGATTATTGTACCTGGCGATCCTCTTTAGACTGTCAACCTTAGGGACTCATATTCTGTCTGTTTTCCTTTGAGGATCCTTCTCAGGCATAACATTTTTCATATCCCCTCCTCTCTAACTTTTGCCAGTTTCTCTGTGTGAGATACTAATACTAGGTTTAGACTTTCCAGATTTTTTTGTTCATATTACATTTGGTTTTATTTCTGTGTTTTTAGCATCTAAAAGTACTCAGTTTAATATTTAGTTTACTGGTTTGCTTTTTGGTAACTTTTCTTTAAAAAAAAAAAAACCCCTTTTGTTTTCCACTTTACCACATGGAATTTTTGAAATAGCTGCCTACTCTTGTTTCATAATCTCCTGGTTTCACTTCACAGCTTCTTGTCGGAAATGTGATCTTTCTCAATTATGTCCTTGAGAATATTTTAGTGTATTATTTCAAAAGCTTTTCAGATTGCTCCTCATCACTGCCTACTTCTGTGCTGTTATCTTCTCTCGTCTTACTGGTGTCCTTTGTTGAATGCTTATCCTCAAGAACATTTTTACATGAGATGCTCCCTCAATCCTGTATTTTACCTAAGACAGGATCCCTGTGAGTGTCAAAGTTCTGTGCGTCTCTCCTTATCGACAGGGGTCATGCCTCTGTGGATAAAATGCATTTTACAATTCACTTAAAAAACACCTACTTCTAATACTTAGGGGTTTGAACTTCTGGAAATTGTTGTTTTCTTTTTTCACTAGGCATGGAAATACATTTCAAGAAATAGTGCTGTATCTCAAATATTCTCTCTGTTTTTTTTTTCCATTAAAAAAAAACCAAGTAAGTATTTGCAGATAAGGTAAGGCATCCTCAGGGTGGTATGACTGTAGACATCTGACCTAGGGTTTCTATTGCTGTGAAGAAACACCATGACCATGGCAACTCTTATAAAGGAAAATGTTTAATTGGGGCTGACTTACAGTTTCAGATGTTTAGTCCATTATTGACTTGGCAGCATGCAAGGCAGCATGGGAGGCAGACGTGGTGCTGGAAAGGAGATGAGAGTTCTACACCTTAATCAGCAGGCAACAGGAAATAAATCTTGACACTGGATGTACCTTGAGCATCGGATATCTCAAAGCCCTCTCCTACAGTAGCACAATTCCTCCCACAAGACCACACCTTCTAATATAGCCACTCCCTTTGGGGGCCGTTTTCTTTCAAACCCCCACAGCAATAGTTTCAAAGAAACATGTAATATATTAATAAAATGTTACAGCATACTAGCCCAGGCAGTTTTCTGTTGGTGATTTATGGCAAAGTTTTGCTTGAGTCCTTCCAAACAAAACCAAAGCAGTACTTAATATTTCCATGTGTCTGGGAACCACACCATCTAATAATTTAGGTTTGTTTATGATAAAAACACCATGACCAAAAGTAGCTTGAGAAAGAAAGGGTTTATCTGGCCTATACTTTCACATCCTGGGCATTGTCTTGATTGATGAGTGATGCGGGGCTTCCTCATCTCCTGTAGGTGCTGTCACCCTTGGGCAGTTGGTCCTGGAGTGGATAAGTAAACTGAGAAATCCAGAAGGAGCAAGCTAGTACGCAACGTTCATACACAGCCTCTGCCTCAGTTTCTCCCTCCAGGTTTCTGTCTTGAATTCCTGCCTGTTGTTTTTCACTGAGAGCATGATGTGGAAGTGTAAGCCAAATAACCCCTTTCCTCCTCAAGTGGCCTTTGGTCATAGTGCTTATTGCAGCAACAAACGTCTACCAAAGATATATGACAAGTTTATTAAGATGAAACAAAGTTACTCTTCTTAGTAACACTAGCCATATTTCAAACACTGAGCTGTCATATGTGGGTAGTGGTTACCATACATGACCATTTTTAGTAGTTCCAACCTAGCAGCTATTTATGCTCCACATCTCCCTGTCCCTGTGAAACCAAGATTTAGATTGATCACAGTAATGTGAAAGGCTTACATATTCTACCTTTCGGGAATAATACCAACAATTACTTCTCCTGTCCATTTTTTATCTGAAACTATATCTACAATGAAGATACATGGTTTCACTGTGGTCATATTAGCTGAACACAAGGGATGCTGTAGCTTAAACAACTTCTAGCTGCTAGCTAGAAGTTCAAGAGCCAGATGATGTCAGCAGGGCTGGCTTCCCCTGTGGCCTCTGTCTGGCCTGCAGATGGTAATTCTGGTCTACATCTTACCTGGCATTTTCTGAGAGAGGTCATCCCTCCCTAGTCTTCTTTCTGTATAGTCAAGGGTCTTATGTAGACATCAACTACATTGGACTAGACACCATCACAATACCCTAATTTTTTACTTAACCACCTCGTAAGTGCCCTCTGTTTAAATGCAGTTTCACTCAGAAGTACTAGAGTCTAGAACTTCCACATACACGAAGGCAACACAATTGATCTCATAACAGACAATACCTATATAACCAGGTAAAAAATACACTGAGCTATGATATACCAGAAGGCTGAAAGTTCTCCTCAGTGAGTGTGATGGTCATTGTCAGTTGTCAAGTTGACTACATCTGGGACAAACTAAACCACAAGACATGGGGCACACCCGTGAAAGGTTTCCCTGACTGGGTAATGTGAGATGAGCAGAGCAACCCTAACCCTGGGCCACACCTCCTGTGGTAGCCTACATTAAAGGACATGGAAGAAGAGAGCTTTTGGTTTTCTGGTTGCCTTCACTCTTACTGAAGAAATCCCCTATCCTACTGCTGAGGCATTCACTGGTATTAGAGCCTGCTTCTACAGGGTTGCTATGTAGGAATACCACCGGAGTCCAGCCCCAGATTAGGACTGCTGAGATACTCAGCCCTTTGCACTACAGAAGTTCTAGATCCTTGACCTTTGTGTCAGAAGACAACCATTGCAGGAATACTGGAGCCACTGCCCATTAGCCACTCTAATAATTCCCCTTTAATGTATATTCTGTCTGCTCTGTTCCTTGGAGAACCCAGACAAACACAGCGAGCTTAATCTTTTGCATGATTGAAGGTCATGTAGAAAAACCACTGTTCTACCACGTTATTTCCCCCTAACTGAAGTTTCTGAGTGTTTGTTCTTGTGCCCCCACCCCCAGACTGACAAAGATACTTCCGGATCTGAGAGTAAACAGGAAGCCATTTTGGGATTGGCTTTACTAATACCCACAGAAGAGATAAAGGGCCTCTTCTGATCTGACTCTTGAAAACAAAATAATAGTCCTCTTAAGGTGTGTGTTTGTGTGTGTGTGTGTGTGTGTGTGTGTGTGTGTGTGTGGTATCTTGTTGTTGTTGTACTTTGTATCCCCCCATTTCTCTTCTTCCCTTTCCTTGAACAACTAATCTGCTTTCAAGTCGCAGGCATAGGATAGGTAGACATCTAGAGTCTGCATCTAATAGGAAATCTGCAATGCTCCCCTTTCTTCCCCTCCCTGCCCTCTCCTACTTCCCTCTGCTTCCTCCCACAACACCCCTGCTCTGTGCACACAGCACCCTTCTACTTTTATCACATGCACACATACAAAAGCAAACCCAATTACATAACAATTCTCTATCTGGAATTTAGCTTTTTGCTAAAATTCAAAGGCTCAATTAGTGTCATAAGACCCACATGACTCACCATTTCTGCTGGGCGAATGATAGCTTACTAAAATTCAATGACAAACTCAGGTAGGCAGGATTAAGTTATAGAAGATAGGATCCTATTCATTTGAATCTTGGTTTGGCTCAGAGCATTGTAGGCTGGTTGATTAAGAGACAGAAGAAGCATCACTTTAAATGACGACTATTTCTCAAGGGAGAATTGTGGTGCTCTTTAATCCATCTAAATTCCTGAGAGCAGTGGTTCTCAACCTTCATAACGCTGCAACCCTTTAGTACAGTTCCTCAAGTTGTGGTGACCCCCACCATAAGTTTGTTTCATTACTACTTCATAGCTATAATCTTGCTATTGTTAGGAATCATAATGTAAGCATTTGGGGAGATAGAAATTTGTTGAAGGGGTCTTGACCCACAGGTTGAGAACCAGTACCCTAGAGACATTTGTACCATTTTGTGTGGCTTTGTTAATTACATCACTTGAAGAAATAACCGAGAAAAGAACACAAATACCTCTAAGTTGAAAGGATTTAACCCCACCTTTCACACATTGTAGGTAGCCTCCCTTGTCTTCATCCTCCCTCAATCATCCAACCTATCACAGCTGGTTCAGTTAGGAAAACTTCTTACCACCCTACCGTCACTGCTAACCCTGGAGACAGTCATAGCACTACACAGCACACCCTTAAGAATATTCATGTAAAACATATGTATGACTGAGAAAGAGAACAAACTCATTGATTTAATGGCAGTGTTCTCATTCCATGGACAGCATTCTGGGGACCATCCTGCAAGTCATAAATTGTGCCCTTACAGACGTCCAGGTGAGAGGATAATGCTAACTTCATGGGGATTTGGCTGGGTAATTAATGGCTGTAGACAAGTTTCTGTCCTACTTGATCCTGCAGTCATCCAGTCCCAAATAAAGACACGGAGGCTTGTATTAATTATAAACTGTTTGGCCTATTGCTCATGCTTATTACTAACGAACTCTTACAACTTAAATTAACCCATAATTCTTATCTATCTTTGGCCATATTGCTTGGTACGATTTCTCAGTATGGCATTCTCATCTACAAGTATGATCCTAGCTAAGATTCCGAGCAATAATGAGGAGGGTGTTTGAATGGGCCCTCCCCTTTAATCAGATTAGTGACTACCCTATTGTCATCATAGAACCTATATCTAGTAACTGATGGAAGCAGATGCAGTGACCCAGAGCCAAACACTGGACTGAGCTTCTGGAGTTCAGCTGAAGAGAGGGAGGAGCAATCATATGAATGTGGGCGGGGGACAAGACCAGGAGCGGGTGGACCACAGAAATAGCAGCTGACTTGAACTAGTGGGAGTTCATGGACTATGGACTGACAGCTGAGAAACCTGCATAGGACCATACTAGACCCTCTGAATGTGGAAAACAGTTATGTGACATGATCTGTTGGAGGTGGGCCCAAGCAGTGGCACCAGGACCTATTCCAGAGTCATGAACTAGACTTTTGGGGCCCATTCTCTATGGTATCCTTGACACACGGAGGAGGGGCTTGGTCCTGCTTCAACTTGGTATGCCAAGTTTTCTCCCCAAGGAAGGTCTTACCCCATATGAAGAGTGGATTGGGGGTAGGAGTTGGGGAGGGCAAGAGAAGGGGTGGGGAGAGCACTGGGATTGGTATGTAAAATTAAAAGTACATTTCTTTAAATACATATGTTTCTTAATTGTATAATGCTTGAGTAATAATTTTTGTCATTACAATAGGGGCAATATTTGTGGCTATCACACCAATAGTGTCAGCATCTTTGGAGCCATTAGAATATTGAAAAAATGGTATCTGTAAATGGTATCTGCCATCATCATTGTTTTTTGATCAAAGACAGTGAAGGAGTTATGTGAGACAAGGAGATGGAGAATCAGCCCCAAATGTGGGGCATGATCTTTAGGTTCGAATGGCTCTGACATCAACTAACCCTGCTCAGTTTCTCATCAGAAATCAGTAGATACTAGATATAGTTGTGTTGAAACCATGAAAAACATGTATAAATGTTAGTGAAATTATCATGTCACCTTCATTTTATTCTTAATTGTCTTTTGTGAGTGCTAGGTATGAGCCACCCTGGGCAAAATTGAGGTCATCTGTTCAAATGAACATTTAGAATTAACAGCAAGCTGAACCATGGGAATTTAAAGTAGGTCTTGAGGTGGAAAGATTTGTGGCCAGACATTCTTGGGTTCAAAGTCTCACCTTATTTACCCATATAATCTTGGATTTATGAATATAGCCACTTCACCATTTTGAGAATCAAAAAGCTCACACAGAGAGAGACAGAAACCTGGGTCACGCGCGCGCGCGCACACACATACACACACACACACACACACACACACACACACACACACAAATACACAGTAGTTGCGCAATGCCCAACAGGCAGTAGAAATTCATTATATGCTATGCTATATCACTTCTTCTTTCTCTCAACCTTCTTTACTTCTATAAAAATCCCTCAATCAGGGAATGCCTGGAGTGGAACATGTAGCAGGGGACAAAGGGACTGAGAGAGCAGTAGATTTGGCCAAGCAAATGGAAAGAGCTGGTAGGGTAGAGTAACAGTCTACAATTGATCTTATCCAGCTGTTGAAGAATACAAAGTCTGTGGTGAAATTTATCTTTCAGTTGATTACCAGTCCCCAGAAAGGAGCTGCAATCTGAGGGAGGGCAGAAAAAAACATAGGAAGGCTTCTTGAACTTCACACTTTCTGGAACTATCTTCTTACTTTCTAAGCTAAGAGACCAATTTGAAAATAAAGAATTAAGTTGTTTCATTTATTTTGGTCAAGTTGACACAAACCTGGTTCATCTGGGAAGAGGGGCCTCCACTGAGAAAATGCCTTCATCAGATTGCATCCATTTCCTTGATTAAGGATTGGTTTCAGAGAGCCCAGCCCATTATGAGCAGGGCTACCCTGGGCAGGTGGGTCTTGGGGGGGTGTAAGGAAGGTAGTTGAACCTGACTGTAAGAAGCAAGCCAGTCAGCAAGTTTCCTCCAGCTACTTCCTACCTCTGCTACTGCTTAACTTCCTGCCCCAACTTCCCTGAAAGATTAGGATTAGAGTAAGATCTTTCTTCCCCAGGTTGCTTGTGGTCACAGTATTTATCACATGGAGGCCAGACAGAAAATAGAACTTCAGATCTCTGCTCATGTGTAATTGTATCAAGGGCCTCTTATTTCTCAAGGTAACTCTATTTGCAATCCTATCCTATAAAACTGCTTTACTGTGTGAATAGATGACACATACTCATTGTCATTCCTGCTGATCTTACAAACCAAGCCAAAGTAGATCTTCATGTCTGTTAACCCTAGGATCAGATAGATGGACTTGTAGAAGTTCTCATTAGACACAGATGGCCCAGAAGACTGAGGTCAGTCTGGAAGGAACCCAACAGGCTCACAGACATGATGCCAATCCTGACACCAGAACAGCTTCTCTGGGATTCCAGGAAACTCTTTGAGCTTGCAAGGCCTTGGATCTCCTTCTTAAAATGTGGATAATAACATTATACTCCTGCCTCTAAATGATGAAGACTAACACAGATTATAGGTGATTATAGCTATGAAAGTGGGTAAAAACAAACACCATGATTATCTTCAGTAATAGTCTCCTCAAGTTCTGCCATAACTATCCTGGGCTCTTATCGTTGGGACACTTCATAATGAGATCATTTGGGATTTCACTGGCCAAATTTCATTGGATGCCATTCAGATTGATTCAGAATCGTATATTAGAGAGTGTTAGGAGCTCAAAATGATTGCATGCCTAGCCCAACCATCTCTTCTTTGTATTTTGAGACAAAAATCTCAAGTAGCCCAGGCTGGCCTTGAGCTTTCCATATAACTAAGGATGAACTTCAAGTCTTGACCTTTTTTTTTTCCTATAACCCAAGGACTAGGATTACAGGCTCCAGCTTTGTCTTTTTACAGGGGAGAAAGGGAGTTGTAGACAAAGAAAAGGACATGCTGTAGGCCACTCCACTGCAAAGTCAATGAGTTGGTGTAGGAGTGAGCCTATTCCCTCTGTACTGGAGGAACCAAATTCTACTTCAGCTTTAAAATTGGGGGGAGGTTGTATGTGCATGAGTTAGTATTACAGGTGAGTATTGTAAAACTTCCGAGCAACCTAGAGCTGAAGCTACAGGCAGTTGTGAGTCATATAAACTGGGTGCTGGGAACTGAACTTAGGTTCTCTAAAAGAACAATACATGTTCCAAACCACTGAGCAACCTTTCCAGCACCCCTGACTCTTCTATTCAGACAATGTCTGAACCCAACATACCTCTTTAGTTTACTGTGGTGGCAGCTACTAATGGACCATTGCTCATTTCTCCCTTGGAGTCTTATATTCATCTCCTGTAGTTTTCAAGTGTTCAGCACAATCTTCATTCCCTTAGTGGTCACAGAGAGCTTTTTGAAGACCATATCATTCCTACACACAAGTACGTGTACACACACACACACACACACACACACACACACACACACACACACACACACACCAGTTAATAATTTAATGCAGTTCCCTTGTCCTCAACATAAAAGCAAAAGTCCCAGAAGTAGAACATATGTTTTCCAGGGATATCTACTTTTCTCCTGCCCTTCCGAGTTTCCTCCTAGGGACTGTAGCCGGCAAACTTCATATCTGCATCTCCATTGACAAATGGTTCACTGTTCACTTTGAGAGGGACTGACTCCTTCTCCTGCAAGCCTGTTTTTTCTACTTTCTTACATGGCAAATCCCCTTCACTCACCCAGCATGTAATTTACCCTCCCTGGTTCTTACAGCCCATGTATAGAGGCTGAGTCTTTCCAGAAACTTTTTCATTGTTACATCACAGAACAGAAGTTGGAAGAGAAATTGTGGCTGGGAGAACTAACCTATATTTCCAGTCTGTGGCATCCATCAATCTGCCATCAATGAGCAGCAGAGCCCCAGGGAAGTTTTTGTTTGTTGTTGTTTTGTTGTTTTGTTTTGTTTTTTTAACGAAGCAATTGGATTGGGAGATACAAGTCTGGAAAAGAGATGTATCATTTCTGCATGCTTGTGTGTTGCTTTACAAGACACTTAAATCATTCAGCCAAGTTATGTCATAATGCCCCCTCCCGGAGGCTTCTGAGTGCTTCTGTCTTTTCATCCTAACTCGGTAAAGTTCCCGCACTGTGTGGCAGACATGGCTCTGCGTGCAGAGATGTGGGTACACAGGCGGTGTATTTGTCTTAGGGTATCGCAAAGAAAAGCTGCGCTCCTGCTTCTGCTGCGTTCAGATGACTCCACTGCTCTCTTGCCCACTCTTCCTCCTGGTCCCTTCCAGCTGATGTCATAGGGCAGTGTGTGGCATGGTATAGGAGGAAGGCTCCAGGGGACTCGGGTATTTCCAGAAAGGTCATTATCTTGTTGTAAGGGAAGGCAGCTGTCCTAAACACAGAACTGAGCAACAATTGCACAACCCTGAAGAACTTCCATGTCTATAACACTCAAGCCTCATTATATAATATAATGACCTTGGAATCAGGCAGATATTAGTGTTACACCTATTTAGTCACAACCCTGACTTTCTATTTTGTTATCCCCAAGGTCAACATGCTACTGTGAATAGAGAAAGGTCTGAGGACCTCCCATTACCTCCATGGTAGAGGATGGAGTCCCATCTTCCCTAATACTAGGTAGCGTTTTTGACATTGTACATTTGAGAGGCACAACCGTTTTGTTAGTCACATGGAGCCATAGTCTAGGACTTGACAGAAGTGAGGGCTATGTACTGTGTAGGTCCCAGGAACTCAGGGGATGTAGTCTAAGATCAGTGATGACACCTGGTTCCCAGAGAAGGATTGGCTTGTCCATATCCTCCTATAAGTACAGCCTGACACAGAAGTAAATACCAGGCTAAGTGCCCAGAGAGAGGACAGGGAGATACTCAGCTCAACCACTTAGTAATAGAACTAGCAAGGTGGGCGGGAAACTGGATTCAGGAAGTTCAATAAGATGCAGTTGGGCAGCACAGAAAGGATGGGTTTTAACCACATACCCCCTTCTCTACTGTGCACACCTCATTGCCCTACAGAAAATGCTCTAATTCGTGGGAACATCCCCCAGGCTTTCACTAAGATTGTTTTTCTGTCTCACACACAAACAACTCTTCATAAAAGAATACTGTCAAGGAGCTGTTTTGTCCCTTGATGGCCCAGAAGATAAAGAGGCCCGACATTAATTTATTTGCCTAATGAATAATGTGGCAACGTCTTGGTTTGATAAGTGCATCACTTACACCACGGCCTCATTCACATTCAGCTTTATGAAGTGGACATCCCTGTGGAAACCAATCGGATCTTGTTGGTATCTAGGATGATGAACAATGCCAGCACTTCAGAGATTAAAGGGCTACACCAAAGGGAAGTGGGAACTTGAGAGATCAGCTGTGCCTACTGGAAGGGCCAGGAGATATCACCGTGGCCCCCACAGCAAGACCATGCTTCCCACCCTAGTCAACCTCATCCTCAATTCTTCCTTCCTAAGTCTGCACCCTGAACATTCCAGATTTCACTGGTTGCCAGGAATGCTTCTGTTAAATGCCCTTCAGAGCTGCCCATAAGACTAAAACTGTTAGCTGGACTTTCAAATGGGATCTATGTTCTAAAGTAGCGTTTGGACCCGAACCCCAAAGCATCTGTACCCTGTTTCCTTTGAGACGTGGCCTCTGAACTAACACTGCAAGAGATGGAACAGTGTAGAGGGAGACGGGGGGGGGCATAGAGGGGGCCATGGAGCCTTTCTATCTTTCATTCTCACTTACTGTTGTAGGGGGAAACAACCTGAAACTTGCGAAGCAATAGGAAAGAACTGGCCTAAAGAAACCAGCCTGGATGCCCAAGGAAATGGTCCCGCCTCCTTGTGTCATTTTTCCTTTGCACAGCAGCTGTGCCCCTTCTGTTTTTGTGGAATCATAATTTCCCCATGTGATCCTGGGCAGCTGACTTCGTGTGTGGTTGTCTTAGACAGCCATGGTTGCAAATCCCTGATACCTTTAACCTAATAAGGACTGGGCCAGGAAAGCTTTTAAGTTCATACCAAGATCGGGTTAATACAGAGGATTAAATACAGACGGGAGAAAACAAAGGTTGCTTGGAGAGCAGGCACAAAAACACACCAAGAGATAAAGAGGTAGCTAGAAGAAGGAAGTCTAGAGTGAACCAGTGAGTCCTTTAGTCCAGATAAAACTGTTTTCCCTTAGTTCTAAGGCTATGTTCCCAGTCATGTCTGAGCCAGACCCTGTGGAAATCAGTTAGGAGTTGTGGCTACAGTGTGGGCAGATTCTGAGTCCAGGGATGTTCTAGGGTGCAAGGGGTAGTAGGTAGGGTTTAGGACACTAAGTTCTTTGGCGGGCAGGCGAGGGAGGGGGGATAGAGATTCTAAGAAAAGCAAATTTAAAGGATATATGTTTATGCATGTACAAGTCCATCCCATCCTGATTTCATTACTAGAGTTACATAGGCAGAAGTTTATTAGGGAGGAGGGAATTGCTGCACCCTCTTCACTTAGTTAAAAGTTTGATTCTGGAAGAAGGACTCCTCACAAATAGTACTGATTATATGATTCAGCCATATGTCCAAATGAGAAGCAATCAGAAGAGGCCAAATCACTCACTTACTCGTTTTGAACTTGTTCTTATACTGCAGAGATGTGATGCTGTTACCTTGATTGACAGATAACTTTGGGCTCTGGAGCTGCCCAGTAAGATCTGCTTCATTTGCAACCCAGCTCACTAACACTTCCCCTTCATTCCTTGCCTCAACCTCCATCTTTACTCAAAGACCTAGCATTTTCATTTGTAAACCTTTCTTCTTCTTGAATGATGAGTCTTCCCTTTTGTTTGGAGCGGTTAAAAGTTCACTAGTGTAGCACACCAGGCCTTTTTCTTATTGGAGGTGGTTTGATTAATTAATGTCTCCCAGATCTCTGGGCTTTAGATACTTAGTTCCCAGTTTGTATTGTTTGGGGTTTGTATTGTCTTAGGGTTTCTATTGCTGCAACAAGACACTATCACCAAAAAGGAGTTTGGGAGGAAACAGTTTCTTTAGATTATACTTCCACATTGTGGTCTATCCTTGAAGCAATCTGGAGGCAGGAGCTGATGCAGAGACTGTGGAGGGGCGCTGCTTACTGGCTGGCTTCCCCTGCCTTGCTCAGCCTGCTTTCTGATAGAACCCAGGACCATCAGCCCAGGGACATTCTCTCATTTGAGACTCCTTCCTCTCTGATGACTCTTAACTCATGTCAAGTTGACACACAAAACCAACCAATACAGGGGGCTTAGGGGGTGTGGCCTTGCTGGAGGAAATATGTCATCCAGAACTATTTCCAGTTTGATCCACTGCTTCGTGCTCTTAGTTTAAGGTCTGAGCTCTCTATGCTACTTCCTTGGAGTCCTCCACCCCCTCTACCTCTTACATCTTTCTGTCTTCCTTTCTACATAGATCCCTACATAGGCATGGGAGCAAGCGCTCACATGCATACACACACACGCATGCACACACACGCACACGCACAAGGGCACACGCGCACACAGAGCCTACAAAAGTTCATACCAGATAAAATCCCAGCATGGAGAAGGGGAAGTGGACATGAAGCCCCACCACTAGCCAAGAAGCCATTTGCCATTGATAAATGCTGCAAAGGGGAAAAACAGTTTTCTACAATGCACTGACATTGTGTATATCAGCCACAACCCAAGATAGCGTCATGCCAGGTGTAGCTGGCTAATGTATGTTTTTGTATACGTTTTGTTTGTTTGATTTGGCTCTGTCAGTTCTTTGTTTTGATTTTTTTTCTTTTTTCTTTTCTTTTTTTTTTTTTTGAGAAAGAAAGAAAATGTGAAGTTGGACAGGCATGGAGGTGGTAAAGATCTGGGAGGGGTTGAGGGCAGGGAAAGAATATGGTCAAAATGTGTATGGAAAAAAAAAAAAGATACGTTTAATGTGAGCTCTCAGCTTGATGCCAGGGTTCTTGGTCTCCTGACAGTGACTGACTCCTATTCCTCTAGAACCATTCCCAAATTAACTCTCCCCTTTCTAAGTTTCCTTAGACTTGATACTTGATCACAGCAATAGAAAATTAGCTAACACAGAATGTCTCCATGTTTTGGTTCATGGAGTCCAACTTTATGGTGGGTATATGCTACACAAAAGGCACAAGCAATGCTCAATAATCAGAACTGGAATGGATAAATGTCAGTAAGGACTTTGACTACGTTAACCTTTGAGTCATGGCTCTTCTAGCTGTCTTACCTCCTGGAAATCAAAGCAATCTATGTGAGCAGTTCCTGTTGTTGATGATGCATGGAATATTGATTTTAATTAATATTTACCTTGTGCTCATCCTCCATGTTAGGAAATACTAGGGGCATCTATGTGTGCCAAACCATCCTGTCTATAGAATGTAACTCCAGCTTAGGTCCTTGTGCGAGTATCGGAACAGAAGGAGGAAATAACAGCCGAGAAGGAGCAAGACTGGAGCCTGAAGTTCAGTGACCCCTGTACACACATTACAGTTGTACTGTGCTGAGGGTGACCAACTTCTCTGCGTCCTTAGAACTGATTTATGGGATAAACCGGGGCAAGTCCGACCCTCCAGTTGTGCTCCAGAATCAGAATGATTGCAACATGCTTTTTAAGGATAAATCTTCTGTCTAGGGCTCTGGAGGGCTTAAACAACACAAAATTGTTCTTGAGAGATATGAAGGAAACAAAATGATGGATTTTAGAGGTCTGACTTTAGGTTGATATGAAATCTCTCTCTCATTCTCTCTCTCTCTCTCTCTCTCTGTGTGTGTGTGTGTGTGTGTGTGAGAGAGAGAGAGAGAGAGAGAGAGAGAGAGAGAGAGAGAGAGAGAGAGAGAGAGTTAACTAATAAGCTTTCGGTAGATTGCTTTTGGCCAGATTGTCATTTTTACTATATTGATCCTACCTATCCAAGAGCATGGGAGATCTTTGAGGGAACAGGGAGACAGGCACAGGGAGCCATTATAGATTTAAGGAGAAATCTGGCACTAGGGAAATGCCCAGAGATCTATAAGGATGAACCCAACTAACAATCTAAGCAATAGTGGAGAGGCTACCTTTAATGCCCTTCCATGATAAAGAGATGATGACTAGCTTATATGCCATCCTAGAGCCTTCATCTAGTAGCTGATGGAAGCAGAAACAGACATCCCCAGCTACACACTAGCCAAACTTCTAGAATCCAGTTACAGAAAGTGAGGAGTGATGAGCAAAGGGGTCAAGACCAGGTTACAAAAACCCACAGAATCAGCTGACCTGAACAAGAGGAAGCTCATGCACCCAAGTCTGATAGCTGGGAAACCAGCATAGGACCAACCCAGACCCCCTGAAAGTGGATGTTAGTTAGGAGGACTGAGCAGTCTATGGGGCCTCCGGTAATGGATCGGTATTTAGCCCTAGTATACGAATGGACTTTGGGAGCCCATTCCACATAGAGGGATACTCCCTCAGCTTAGACACATGGGGGAGGGCCTAGGCCCTGCTCCAAATGATAGGACAGACTTTGAAGATTCCCCATTGAAGGCCTCACCCTCCCTGGGGAGCAGAAAGGGGAAGGGCTGGTTTTGGTGGGGGAAACATGGGAGGAACGGAGAGAGAGAGAGAGAGAGAGAGAGAGAGAGAGGATGACAGTGATGCAGAAGTCAGTCAAAGGTGGGAGGGTCCTGGAATTATGCCTTTCCTTGGTTCTGGCTTTCTCTACTTCCCATCTGGAATCACATGAACAAGCCAGAGCTGCCAGTTCCCGCTTCACAGCCCGAGCCACTCTACCATGACACCTCTCCTGGTGAGATACCACAATCCTTATGAAACCATGACCCAACATCATGCTTTCCTCCGCCCATTGTTCTGTCAAGCATTCTGTTACAGCAAGGAGAAAGGAAACTAATAGACCAAGTTATTTTAATATGGATGTGGAGATGATAATCTATCATCGATCCGAGTCAAGGGCCCTGCTGTGTCAACATCAGGAGAGAGAAAACTGTAGTAAAAGATACTGTGTGAAGTAGAAGGGATGATAGTACACAATATTCAAGTTGTCTTGGGAGTGTGTCTGCAAGAGGGTTGGGGACAGTAGGTGAGTCAGGGTTAAAGGAGCTTCCTGGGATCTTAGTGAGTCTTCTAGATAGAGAGTTTCCATGACAATGGGAAGCAGATGGATGACCAATGGCTGGTACAGACTCTTTCATCAAATGTTTGTTGGGGTAGAGTCTGCCTTTTTCTCTGTTGTCTTTCATATACACCAAGACTCAGCCAGCTAGCATACCAGAATCAAGATGAAAGCAAAAGACGATTAAGTAGACAAAATAGGAAGGTTCTTCATACACGTTTTCAGCAGATACATGTTGTTTGAAATTTCAGATTTTTAAAATAGAGACATTAGAGAACATTTGCTTCACAAAATGGTTGTCAGTGGGATGTTCTCAATAGCCTGTTTTCCTCCAGGGCTTTCTGGTTATATTTGCCAGAAATTGTTTCACACAATTGTTTTCTATAAGCACATCTGGCAAAAATCACAAACTACGTTTTAGGAAACAATAGCTTTTGTTTGTTTGTTTGTTTGTTTGTTGTTGTTCTTAAGACAACAGTTTTTAAACTTAAACACAATACAATAATGTACCTTTTTAGACTTGGTTGTTTCGTGTGCAGGATAAGAATCATTCCCTAGTTCCTAACTAATTAATACTTTAAAATAAGTAAATAACATGTATGAAAGTAATTAGAAAATGCTGAAGTGTTTTAACAAGATATATTTAAGGGAACCTTTCATTATACTAAGTTTATCTGAGATGTCATGATGGCATTGACATTGAGCTCATGGTATTAGATATAACAGGATGGAAATGCTTTTTCAATTAATGATTTTGGGAAAGACACTTGGCTACATGTGGTTTTCTGCAACTTCGAAAGGGGATTCTTTGCCTTCGCCCCAGTGAAAGAGAAACAAAGATCTCAGCAAAGAACAGGGGCAGAGCAGAGACCTAAAACCAGAGGAGGAAGTGCAAGCACATCAAAGTCCTTTCTACAATAGCAAGTAATACCAGCAGCTGGCTTCTGGAACAATGTAGAAGGCAAGTCGGGGCTTTCTTCAGAAGCCCGGGCCACATGGGAGCTTGGGCTTTTACAGATGGAAAAAATCAATTATTCATAAGAGTCTTGGAATGGGAAACAATCAGCAGAATGACAATGGGCTCCTGAGGTTATACAGAGGTGGGGTGTGGCCAAAGGTGCTTTGCTGCCCGCACCAGAGAACAGGACCAGGTTATTGGTGTCCTTAGGAAAAGGCTATCCCTACATCCTATAGGGAACAGAACTAAGAGAGGTGGTATATGAATCTCTCACCAACAGAATTTATAGCTGGATACACATAAGCTTGATCTACTTTGTAATGAAACGCATAGCTTACTAAGAATTAATGTTTAACCTTTCAGTTTTGGCTAAATCCTAAAGTGTCATGAACAAACTCTCTCAGATCTACTCTCTCTATTCTACAGGGAATAGTTTTGCCTTGCCCTCCCAGGAAAGCTGCTTTGAGTACACACATGAGGATGAACATTCCTTAGGATATGGTGTTGGACAGAGACTCATTCGGTTCTGTTCAGCCTGTGGCTTGCACACACAAGACACCCCCTCCCTCTGTGTACCACACAAATACCTTGTCATTTCTATAGGAAATTGTAAACCGAGGACCGAGCAGATATCCACCTCTTTACCTTCATCTTTTCTTGCTCCCTGGCCGTAGCAAGAACTTGCAATAGACTACAGACCCTGAAGAGACTACACCAATGTACAGTAGAAATGATATACATGGAAAGCAAGGCGGAAGAACATGTATCAGAAGTCATACTTCATGCCAAACCTACTGGGAATTCACATTTAAAAAAGGGAGAAAGGGGAAATACATGAGAAATTTGTTTGAAAGACATCCTAAAGTAGCTTGTCAGTAGGTCTGTTTGTATAGTGACTCATCACTCTTGTTTGAGCCTAGCTGGTTTTCGTCTTATATTTGGTGCATTTTAATGAACCTTTCAGAAATGCAGTGGGACTGAGCTACAGCTGAGTATTCCAGTAGGAAACTGGCTTCCTTTTGTGAGTTGTCAGGAAGAAAAGGTGGGTGCTGCCTCAGGAAGATGCTTTAGAGCACAAAGTCCTTCGCTTTTCTGAAGCGATGACAGGGCCGTTGACTGGCGACTGTCTAGTCAGTAATCTAAGGCAGTGGAGGAAATTGTGGTCTGAAGTTCAGGGTATTTGATTTCTTGCCTGTCTACAAAGTATCTGAGCAGAATCCCTTGATAGTCAAGGCAAATGAACTGTCAAACTAACTGCTTCTCCAAGCAGGAGACAATATATGATTTGCAAGATCTCCAGTGGCTTGCCTAAGTTTCAGAGTGCCGTACAAACTTTGAAAAAGGAATTGCCATGGCATCTCTTGCCGGCGTGCATTCTTCTAAGCAGGACTACATCCTGGCCTATGGGCAGACAACCTATAATGACCATGCTTGATAATTAATATTACCCTAAACCTGAAGATGGCAGAACTGTGGAGATGACTCATGACACAGACTGAGGATTTTTATACTTGTTCTCTTTCTATTTTTATTCTTGTTAACTGCATTTTAAATGTGCGATTCCAGGCTGGTCTGATGGCTCAGTGGGTAAAACCACTCACCTCATAAAGCTGGTGATGCTACTTTGATCCCTGGAACATAGGTAAAGAAAGATATATGAAGAGAATCAACTCCACAAAGTTGTATGTCTTCTATACACGTGTCATGGAACAGACACACACATACACACAATAATTAATAATAACAATACAAAATATAGTATGTTACTTCACATAGGAACATTTTCCTCAATGTCTTCATAGCCCAACTCAGATTTAATCATTTAATCTAGTTGTTTCTACCCATTATAGATTCTGATTTTCCTTCATCCATAGACTTGCTTCAAATTCCAGTCTCATGGCTTGCCATGTGTATCAGTTTCTTTTCTGTTGCTATTATTCAATACCCTACCCAAAAAACGAACTTGGAGGGGAAAGGGTTCATTTTAGCTCACAGATCCAGAGAGACAGAGTCACCGTGGGGAGAGACAATGACGGTAAAGGTATACACAGGTCCCGAAGGCACAGCATCTGGAAGAGGAAACTGGCTACTCTCACCCAAGAACCAGAGAGAGGGCGAACAGCATGTGAAGCCAAGCTATGAAACACCAGTAAGCAAGGCTGACATTCTCAGGAACCAGTTGAGCAGGAAAGTGAAGCACTCAGCACTAACACGAAGTTGCAGATGCGCAGCGACAGCAAGGTAGACATTTTAGAGGCACACTTCCTCCGGCAAGGCTCCACCCTCTGCAGGTCCCATAACCTTCACAAATAGGGATGTCAGCTGGAGACCAAGTTGCTAGTCCATGAGCCGTTGAGAACACTTCACATGTTCATGGCAGATGTGTTCCCAGCCCTGTTTGCTCCATGAGTCTCAAATGTCACAGTGCAAAAGAATCCCATGTTCACTGGGAAGAATGAATGCACATGGGTACCATCTACAGACTTACTCTTAACACACATTCCTTACATTACACCCTGCCTCTTCTGAACTGGAACTCCCCACTTTCCCCATTTTCTGAGGCCTTATACCCTGCCACTTTCCTGAGCCGATTTGGCTAGAGCCCCAAAGAGGGCAGCACCATCCTGTTGGACTCTGAATTCTTAACTCTCTTGTCTGGCTTTCACAAATCTACACATGATGGCTTTGGCTAGTATTGGGAACTTGGAAATTCCTATTACAGCTCCTAGGGAGATGTTACGGTCAATGAAGACGAACTCAGCTATCAACACCTGGCCCTTCATGGTGGCCGTTGCCCAGAGAACATCAGTATCTCTTCTTCCTCTTGCTCAACATGGAGGTGATTGCCCCAGCCAGGAGCTTGATGGATTTTATGTTGACAGCATGGAATGCAGTGACTTTCAAACATATGGACAGTTTTGTCCTTAACTATATTTCACATAATTCTGAATGATATTACAATTTTTGTTACTGTTTACATGCTACCAGCTTAGCATCAAGTCCCATGGCAGCCATCAATGTCGGAATTTACCAACCCCATGGTTGATAATTGCAGTCAGCCTCTTGCAAAAACTCAGCACAGCCACAAAGAAAGCAAATCAAGCAGTCAGTGGCCAAAGTTTCATGTTAATAAAACCTAACATAGGGCATAAGTAAAATATAGGTGACAAACACTTATTATACTTAAATGATAACAGACATCTGGCTGAAACTGGCTTCATTTTTGTGATTGCTCTTATCCCTGGTTTCATAGACATATGCTAGTAAGTAGTCAAATGGTGGGTCTTGTCTTGGGAATCTGCCATTGAAAGTTAGAGGGGATATCTTTTGCCTCGGTTTTCATTCAGCGTATCCCAGACAATCCAGATACCTGCTTCCAGGAGCAAGCCTGTTCTTCTATCACTTCAGAGACCTTTATATGTTGTCTAGCTTTCCACCAGACATGATGGCATGTGTGTACTCTGAGGGGTCACCATACCAAAGACACGTGCTTGTCATTTTCTTCGTTGAGTTCAGTTGCTGTAGGTCATGGCTTTGCTTGGACTGCCATGCTCTGTGCTGGCCTCCTTTCCATGCTTGTGTATTCTGTCATTAAGTGTGGGCCTGGTTGGTGCATCATTACAGGGTCACCCGGACTCTCACACCTAACAAACAGCCACTGTGTGAACAGCTCGGGGGGAGGGGGGGGACGTGCATCCATCCGGATGTTGCTGTGAACCTGTAACTTCATAACAATGCTAACTACTTCTTCACTCCCTTAACTTCTCCTTAAGAGGAACAGCTAGTATGATTTATAGAAAGACCGTATTTAAACCCACGAAGAGCTTACACAGACAGAAACATGTGAGCTCCAGAGTCAAACATTTGAATTTAAATTTTGACTGGCCACATATTAGCTTTGTATTTATGGGTAAATTGGTTAGCCTTCTGTGCCTCAGTTTCCCTGTCCATGAGGATCTGACAAGAGTAGTACCTGTTTATCTCTTGTTGAGTTTTGTGTAGATTAAATACAACTCATATAAAAAATGTATGTTTGCAGTATGGATATGCAAGCAACACCCAATGCATGACAGCTTTTAATAATATCTTTTACATATGCAACATAGTATTTGTTGTCCTAAATCTTGATAAAAGTGACTTCCTTTTGAAAAGTTACCATAAGTGCTCGGAATGTAGCTGATCATAAGAAATCTTCCTCTTTTGATGAAGCCTTCAATCAAGGCATTGTTTGGGTAGGAAGTAGGTAGCTTCTGTGGTACTGGCAATTCCTTATGCATGATTTTCATATCCAATGTTGCAATGGCATAGAATTGGTAAAATGGGGTCTCAGTAATAATATTACAACCTCAAAATTATTAAGATTTATTGGACACTTTAATTCCTGTGTAACAAGTATAGTAAGGACATAGGTCATGCCTAGTTCTTTTATTACCATACCTGGGGCTGCTTACCACCTGCTATGTGGTTGAAGCCATAAGAATGTTCATTGCGTAGGTACAAAATCACTGAAGATAAGGGTTTGACTGAGAAATGAGCTATGTGCAGTTATCTTCTTTACCTACATTCCTATTTCAACATCTGGCACAAAAAGTTAAAATAAAATGGAATTGATAAAAATCTATGTCCTTTAAAGTCAATTATTTCCCATAAAACAGATTGCTGATGATAAACTCCCAATATGAATTTCTTTTCTAACTTTGGCCAAGTTTATTCTATAGTTGTATGGACTCTTTCTTGCTAGTATTTGGTGCAAGTATCTGGATGCACCATGAGCCTATTTAACTTGCTCATTGCATGACTACTAACATGGCCAAAGCTGGCCACTACTCAGAATCTCATCTCCTCGCTGTCTCTTCTCCTACCTAAGGTTGGCCTTCAGAGAGACTCTAATCACACAGTCACCTCTGAATTTCCTTTGGAATTCCCCTAGCATAGCAACCCTTGTTTCACATTTCTCTCCTAATCACCACAGGGCACATTTCCTTAGGTTAAATAACACACATGGTTCAGTCCTCCCTGAGGCCATGTCTTTGGCGCTCTATGTAACCTGTATCCCAGGAAAAATCCAGGTATCCCTACTTCTATTTCCAGAGGTACCTCTTCACTCTGAGCAGTATTCAGAGGGTCAGGGGAGGGCCCGTGTTTTTGTTTATTAAGCCCTCAAACATGGGATCTCACTGTTGGGCAACACTTCCTACTTCTTATTCTTCCAAACAGAACCATCAGACTATTAGAAAAACAGGGCTCCAGGGGCTGCCCAGGCTTCCTCCTCACAGTACAGGGAATACTTTTCTCTTGGAAGCTTGCCATCAACAGAAACACAACCTTAAAAGGACTAAATACCTGAACAGAACTCCAAACAAGATGCTGCCTGGCTTAAAGGAGACAGAAAACACTTCCAGCTCGGATCCCGGGGAAAGACCTCATTAAAGAGAGCACAGCTGGAGGACCATGAAAGGAGCAAAGGGATGACTTTCGGGGCATTGTGGGTCATGGATCTGCCCCTGTACTAAAGCATCCATCACGTCTTCATATGAAAAGTTAGGCTATCAGGCAGGATTCTCGGGGCTTATTTCACTCTGTAAGGTCACAAACCATGACAGGGTGGGATCTGGAAAAGCAGAGATAAGGGACTTTAGCGAAAGGCAGAAGAATAATGTCCAAAGTGTGGTTAGGAAATGGTGAGTAGCCTGTGGGTAGAGCTCAACCGAACAGGAAAAAAAGACAGGAGCTAAAGTAGTAGAGTTGATTTTCAGAAAGGACACGGCTGTTGCTCTGGTGTTCCGGAGGCAGGACTGCACATAACTGAGTGTTTATACATGAATGGGAAGGAATCACCACCTCGTAAGACATTTCAAATACCCGGAGAGGTTAGCTCAATGTCCTTCAGAGTGGAGATTATAGTTTAAAGGCAGCTAGTACAAAACTGGCAAACTAAGGATTCAGCCTTGCAAATGACCTCATAGAACATTTTAATTCACTGGGAATACTTAGATTACCTTATCTAAGTCACAGCTACACTGGTCCCCTACACTGGACCTCACTGTTTATTTTCACTATGGCATCCTCTTTTCTGATGGGTATAGACAAGTACGATGTGATTGTGTTATCTTAGTCTTGAAAGAGGCAGTTTACACCTTAGTCATTGAGGTGAAAACACATGGGTTGTGACAAGAGTTTCAGAGGAAGCCAGTGATGAAAAGTGACATAGGTCATGGAAGATGATGCAAAGTAAGTAACATACTGTGTCCTTCACGGGATTCAAAATCTACTAGGGAAATCAGATGAATGCAGGCATTCAAAGTCAAGAATAATAATAGAACAATGAAACAGTGACTCAAAGAGAGATTATGGGATCTGGAGAGTAGAAGAAAACTATGGTGAAAGGTATGAATTTTAGAGTGTGTGATGATATAGGATACCTAGTTATGTTTGAATTTTAAAGAAATAATAAGCATTTTTAGCATAAGTTGCTCTAGTGTTATGTAAAAAGATGCTTATACTTAAACCTTTTTACTTATTTGAAATTAAAATTTAAGTTGATGTCTTACAACTTATTTGGCAACTCTAATCAGGGGAACTTTATGAAAAATATTTTGCCTATCTTGTAAAAAACTTTAATAAAAAAATAGTTTTCAATGAGGATACATGATGCTAGAGAAAAGGCTGTCATTTTTAAGGGGATGGCAAGCAAATCAGATAGGCTGTGCCAGGGACATGTGGAAGAGAAAGGTGAGTATAGGGAATTTGCCATTAAATCACACGGAAATTTAAAACCAATAGGTCCAGTGAGCTGTGGGCTGAAGATATGAAAGCTAGGTAGATATGATCTTTACAAAAGTTCATGGACAATTAATGCTCAAAGAAATATTAACAGTAATCTTGCTCCTCATTTACTGATGAAGAAAGGCGGCTAGTCACAGAGGACTTTGATCTGCCAATGTGCAAGCCAGTGTTCTTTCTGCTCCATTATGCTAGTTCGATTTTTCTTATTTCTCAAACTAGTAGTCCCAAACCATCAATAGGTCAACAATCTGCTGGGACCTAGCAGTAAAGTCAAGTAGTGAAGTTCTTCTCTAAGTGCCATCCCAAATCGCCTTAAACAGAGCTGGTAACCTTCCTTGGGTGCTCAGCCTGCCCTATGACCCAACTTCTTTTCCTTAGCCCTTGATAGGCTACTGATGCCTAAGATATCTAGAGAGGCTGGTTTCCTTCAGAGTCTGGTAGGTGAGTTGTTTTTTTCCACAGATACCAAACTCTCCACGTGTAGATTTGTGCCAGAAAATAATCTTCCAAGTGCATCAGTGCCGTAAGCAGTGACTGGCTTGGCTTGAGCCCGTAAATATTTGACTTCAAAGAGTTTTCATCTTGGTTACCCCACCTCCCCTTCACCTCTGTCTTGCACCCTTCTAGGAGACTTGTATAAACCTGCAAATGGGAGTTTGGCTCATGTGACCCCGAGACGATAGCTTACTCCCTCCCTAAGTCAACAGATAGGTTCAGCCACCATGAGAATAATTTACTACAAAGAGTATATTTATTTTTAAGGTTAATTCAGTGTTCGCTTCAAGTGAGAATGATACTTCTTAGGAGTAGCATCGTTGGTGCAATGAAATAATGATCTAAAGACAAATGGATTCTCAAAAGTAATCAGAAAAATTAGAAGTCATGCTTTATTTGAATATTCTTGAATATTGGTGAAAAATGTACCTTCTCTGAGCCCATTGCTAATGGATTGTTCTTTTCCTTGTCTACATATATTCTTTGCTTCCTCTAATGTCAACACTTCCAAGAGGACTATGACAGAATCCTTGTTCTCCAACCTCCCCATCATGATCCATCAAGAGATTCTCTCAATTTTAGTGGAAAATGTTTCATAAAATCCAATTATTGGAATTGTACCACCAACACACACAAAAAGATTAAGGCTTGAATTTGGTATGTTTACTATTAAGTAAACACTAACTTTGGACCAACAACTGACTTTTTTTTTTTTGTCTAATTTAGGATTATAGAGGAAGAAAAAGTAATGGATCAATGTCCCATTGCTTCTCAAAGGGCAAAAGCAAAAGCCCATACTGTCATTTCTAAGGTATTGTAATTAGCTGCCTCTGGGGCCATGTGTTTCTTGTCTGTAAGAGTGTTAAACTCCTAAATGGTGTTCTGACCCAGATATTGCATGAAGAATTTAGAAGCCTTAGACAGTTAAGGCTGGATGACATTTGAAATCTCTCCTCGTACCTGAGATTCTTGGATCAGGCTGGATTACCTGGCTATCTAGAGGCAATGAGGATTGCACAGCCGCAATGAGACTATGCACAGGATATTCAGCTATGCTACCTGTTTCAATATGGGGGGGGTGAATGGTAAACCTCTTCATGTTTCCTTTGATCCACATGAAATGCCAAGAGCAAAGGAAATCATCTGAGGGACTGTTTATAAAAAGAAAAGCTGAGACAAGTACTTGGGAGTCAGAAGGAACGAGAGAAAGCAAAGGGAAAAGAGGGAGAGGTTGTGGGAGAGAGACCCTCTGTTGTGAGAACATGCCTATAGCATTGATGGGCTGACAAATGCCAACATCTTGATTTCCTATCAAGTGAGAAGGTTAAGATCCTAACTGCAGCTTGAAGCTTGAATGGAGGAATACAAATAATTTTCAACTATTTTTTATTAAGCAAGGGCTTCTCCATCCTACAGTGGAGGAAACCAAGCCCCCAAATACTTCAACAATAAACAGCACAGCTTATACTAAAGCCAATGTCTCCTGGAGTTATTTTGATTGGCTTGTTGGTCAGGTTTCAAATCATATTCTGTATTCTATCTTTAAAGGAAATAGGGCTTAAATCTTTGGCCTTTATGAGTGTTACCAGGTCCAGTTTTACATGTGATTATGCTTCCTTCCCACCCATGAGCAGCCCCTGGACTAGGCTTGTCATTTCTATTATTAGGGCACAAGGTGGATCAGATATGTACACCTAGGGAATGAGGCTCTTCCCTGGCAGGGAGCGTGTCACAGTGGATCTCCGCCGCCATGTCAATGTCTCTATTGAGAGTGACATTCACTCTACCTTCCCCCTAGCGATGGCAGAGCCCTGACTCTTTTCTTTATCTGCCACTGGGTCTCCAGATGACTGGCAGGTGGTTGTAAGGGCAAATTCCTCCTTGACAATTTCCCCGAAACCCTCTTCTTTGTCTATCGTTTTCCTAACTACTGTCTTGGGAGCAATTGTTCTGGGCCACTATAGAAAGGTTGCACATATTCTCCAATTTGCACATTTCTTTCCGAACTGGGAAAAATGAAGCTCCACTTACATAGAGAGAGTCTGCCAGAATCATAAGCTTAAAAAGAAAAAAAGGGAGAGTTTGAATGTCAGTCATAAATTACATCCTTCTCGTCTTCTTTGCCTTCTAATAATAGTCTCATGGACCCCTCCTCCGCACAGACACACTTATATGAATATTACTAGAAAATTAAGGGAAGTAAAGGTCTTGACCAAAACATTAAGAACTAAGTCCTAAGGTGGACTATAAAAATATAGATGTGGTGGATAGTGTTCATATTTAAAATATCTGAGGAAAAGTTACCCAGCGTATGAACAGTGAACAGAAAGATCCTGACATGAAAAGATGTATGTGTCCACATACAATAAAAAAAAGAGAGAGAGAGAGAGAAATAAAAAATTATACTCCAAGCCGTTCTTCTAAGTTATGAGACTGGCAAAATTCCACAAGATCAAAGCATGCCCTGCCGTTAAGGCTGTGGGAAGCAGAGTCCTTTTGTACAGTACTGGTGGAAATTTAAATAAGTAAAATCCCCACAGAGGGCAATTTATTGGTATCTGTCAAAATTACAAATGCAAATACCCTTTGGCCCAAGAATACCAAAATATATTCAGGAATTTGTATCACAGATATACTTGCCCATGTTCAGAGGGGCGTAGTTACAACACTGTTTCTTGTTTATAACAGAACGTTGGAGACAAATGGAAACACTGTGGATTGGAGCCTCTAAACACATCATCACATAGCCATGCAGTGAAATTATATATAACGTGCTCAAATGGGGGAACCGACTCTGCATTGATGTTGAAAAATCCCTATGATACGCTAAGAATTTTCAGAGGAAGGTAGAAAGTAGTGTCATAATAAAATACAATAAAAGATTTCTTAAAATGGGTCAGAGAACAATTAAAAACATAAAATAGCTCTGAGAGGCGCAGGGCAGGCCGATACCCAGCCAACTGTGCTGTATTGTGCTGTTGTGGCCTTTGTAGGATAACTAGGCAGGTGGGGAAGGGGAATGCATCCCTTCCCTATACGCTGTCTAGCTTTTGTGAGTTATGAAAGTACTGAAGAGATCACAGAGGTAAGTTTTTGAATCAGCTGTATGGTAATGTGACAGGCTAGTGGGGAAAAGGCCTGGGCTCACAAGTCAAGGCCCAGCTCTTCACAGCGATGAATTAAATGATGCAGAATGTTCCACAGTGTGAACTTAGGATTGGGCTGTGGGGTTAGCTCCCTTGGAGAACTGCTGTGAAGGATCCTGATGGCACACTTTAGAGGGATCCCTCTTTGCTCAGGAAAGTCAAACACCATTATGCTTTCTGCTTTCTGAGACCTGAGTTGCCAAATAAGCTTTGTTGTCTTTGTTTAGGTTGATGGGGGGTGATTTTCTCTTCAAGTCAAATGAGTAGGAGTTGAAATCTACTGCATACAATGGGCAATGTCTCTAGTACCTTTAAGTAAAATTGATTTAAAGCAAGTGAATATAATATAGTTTTGCATCAGTGAGCCATGGAGTCTGGAGTGACGTACCAGCTAGCTGTCCCCTTCTGCTCACTGAATGCTCTTTATCACCAGGCACCTTCTGTAAGGAACACTTTTGACAAGAAAATTCATTGAATTCATTAGCTACAATGTGAGAAGTCCAAATCTATAATCCCTATTTCATAAATAAAGAAAATACTCTCAGGAAAAGTGCTCAAGTATCCTTAGTGAAGAGGAAGGCAAAGATATTTAAACCTGAAAGCTCCAGAACTCACATGATTCTGCCTGAGCATTCTCCTTCCCTGGTTGAGAAACATGGGGATTTCACTGTATAGGAAACCTCCACAGACAATGTGACCTATGCAGCCTGCTTTGTCTTTATCTTCTCCTTTCCCAACCACCACTTCATCCACATCTTCGCACACCAGAAGCCTTCCATAACAACAGCATTATGATTCTAGTTTGGGAATCAGGAAGAACCCTGGTCCCAGAATTTCATATTTAACATTTTTGACCAGGGGCAGATTCCACACTCTATATTTTCTCTCTACTCTGAGTTTCTGGCCGTTCTCTTCACCTACCCAATCAATCAATACTGATTTCAGAGCTAACCCAATTATCACAGAAAGTTAGTTCCTGTCTTGTAGGTTTACTAGACACCCATATGAGAGTCTATTCACCAAAGATTCTCAAATCTCACTAATTATGCCCAAACTTCATTTTAAACTCCAGACCTATATTTTGTCAGTACCCCCTCTGCTTTATTATTTGAATACCTATGGCTTCTCTATCTGAAATGGTGCCAAAATGATATGTTTTTCTTTACAAATCTAGTCTTTAAACTTGCGTCAATAAAAATCTCCATCACCTAACCATGCTTTGGCCCCTGTCTTGCATCTCCCTCTTTCATCCCCCTTTGTTTCCCCCCATTGTGTCCCCCTGTTATGTTTCTTTCCAGTCTTTTATCACATTTTTTCTTGTATTGTAAATCAAATCTTGAGTCTTCTGCATCTTAGACAGGCACTCTACTACTAAGCTAAATCTTTAATCTAATTCTTGTTATTTCTGTTTTTATTGTATCCCAAAGCTGTCCATGCTTTCCATCACTACACAAACTATCCTGACACAAGGGACCATCTCTAACACAGGCTACTAGCCTCCATATGATTTCCCTGTGCCCAAGATCTATTCTCTAATCATCTTTGCTTTTTCTATCAGGGAGACACTGCAAGAACAGTACACTTCTTAAAACTTAGTTATATTTCAATACTTCTAGAATAAATCCCAATATCAGTAGTAGGACCTGGGTGTCCTACCCTGGCCCTGGGGTCCCCATTGCATTCCACACTTTCTCTTGCATTTGCTCTACTGTCATGGATTTTCTTTTAGGCCTAACTCACCATATCTGTACTCAGGGTTTCTCCCATGCCATTGAGCAGCTTCCAGTTACCCTTCAATTCTCAGCTTAAATGGCTGTGCCAGAAAAGTCTTCCTTAATCAATTCTGAGTCGTTTCCTTTCTGGAATATATTACTCACCCCATTACTCCTTCTCAAACAGTACTCAGAAATTGACAATTATGTATTTATAAGATTGTGTGTGCGTCTTACAGAATGAGATCAAATATATTTTGCAGGCAATTTGTCATCAGTGCTTAGCATAGAGTAGATCTATGCAGTTGATAGTTATTGAATGCCTGCCTGCATGGATGGATGAATGAAAGACAATGACCTGGAGAACATATTTTTAGATGGAGGCAGAGTAAGGATATTGGTAGCAAGGTAACGTCTAGTTTTTCATGAGCTTCATCTATTCATCTTTTCACTTTGGAAGCCAAGTTATTCCACATGAAGAAGTACCGTATTAGAGATCAAATTTCTTAGAATATGAGCGTACTGGCCTATTGTTTAAACTTCAGGTAGAGATCTACAGAATCTACAAGGAACAGAGTGGCTCATCTGTAAGAGACTGCAGGACTGGGCTCCATTTCTCTAGAAAGAAGAGATTGTTATTGGGATTCAGAAACAGTTCAACAAAACATTTAAAACAATGGCAAAATCACATAACAAAATAATAACAAAGAATATTCAAAAACTAAAAAACGATTTTGGAGTCTTAATGAGAAGCAGCAGCATTTAGCATCCTTGCAAGAGTTGCTGAGCACTGTATTGGGGAGATGGTGACAGGTGCTGAGATGACATCAGATGAGGTGAGAGACAGGTAAGACAGGAGACAGGGGCAGGCAGGAAGCATAGACTCAGGCGCAAAGCACATGATTCTGATATCAAAGAACAAAGGCATCGCACGAGATCAAAGGAGTGATGCAGAGGGTGAGCGCGAGAAGTTCCATTATAACATGAAGCAAAATCAAATGCAAGCATGATAACAGAGGAAAGATAGATGCACACTGAAGAAAGAACCCTAGAGTAGCTGGGACCCAGACACCTACAACAGGAGACTTTCCCCAAACTGCTTTTGTGAGATGCGTGCTCACACATCTTTAGCAGTAGTCCTTCCTTACTGATGAACCAAGGCGCAGCTCAGTGCGATGTTTATACCTAGGGTACAAAGGAGGAAATCAAGGTATGGAAAGAGGAAGTAATTTGCACAAGGCTCTGCAGTTCACACTTAGCCTTGATGTTTGCCCTGGCCATTTGACTCCTGGGCTCTGTTCCTAATTACCATGATTAATTAAAAAAAAAAAGTGTTTGAGCCAAAGAAAGTGTCTGATCTGATCGTGTAGATAGGAGTTAATCAGTTCCTTAGTAAAACTGATAATTAGAATACCACAGATTCACCTCCAGAGAAATCTGTGCAGTTGACACTTGCTAAAGAAGTCTGCTTCATCCTCTCGGCTTCTAATGGATCCAGCGGAACTGTCTTTTACTTCAAATTTTCTCACCTGAGAGTGAAATGCCAAAGCCTTCTCAAGGATGCCTGAGAAAATTCCCAGGGAGCAGACTTCCTCCTGATGGTCTTTGCCTGCTTCCCTTCCTTTCGAGACACTGACTGTTCCTCCTTTTCAAAGCCCTGTGAATACATGTGACAGGACAGCTAGAGCCTGTCCTCCCGAATGATTAGAGACACATGAAGGAAGGAGCTTGAGAGGTTGTTACAGTGCTCACGTGGGCTGGTCCACCTTGCCAACACTTCTCCCCAAACTCTAGACAAGTGTCCACATCTCCCTTACACCCCTCCCTGACCTCAGAGAGACCATGTCAATCATTTTTCTCCATAGGAACTTGCATTGGAGTCTCACCTTTCGCTGAGCAGTTTACCAGTGTAGATTTAGGAGGGCAAAGTACATTTTTGTTTTGTTTTGTATTTAAAGGTATCCTTGGCTGTCCTAGAAGTAGCTCTATAGACCAGGCTGGCCTTGATCTCAGAGATTTGCCTGTCTCTTTCTCCTGGGTGCTGATATTAACAGTGTATGCCGCCACTGCCTGGCTCAATGTACATTTTTTGTTGTTGTTGTTGTTGTTGTTGTACCTTTGGAGGCTGTCCTGGAACTCACACTTTACACCTGGCTGGCCTAGAACTCACAAAGATTCACCTGCCTCTGCTTTCCCCTGTCCCCCCAAAAAACCCACAGGGTCCTTTCTGAAAAGCTATTATATGAATGATGATTGTTCCATCCTATTAGTAAGAATAAAGGTCTCTCTCTCTCTCTCTCTCTGTGGTATACGTGTGACCATATGAGCATGAAAAAGTACATTCACATATTAGTTTGCTTTTTTGTTGTTGTTGTTTTTTGTTTTTGTTTTTGACATGGTCTCAGCTGGGAAGCTCTGGAAGGCCCCGAACTCACCATGAAAATGAGACTGGTTCCAGTTCAGTGAGATACAGCTGCCTCTGCCCCCTGGGTGATGCAATTAGGGGTACAGGCAAGCACACCTGTGCATGTGGAGGCCAGAGGTCCCCAGCAGACATCTTCAAATGTCACCTCCTCAGTTTTTGAGGCACAGTCTCTCACTGAACCTGGAGCTCATCAGTTCAATTGGGCTTGCTGGCCAGGAAGCTCCAGCCATGTCCCAGCTTCAGGAAGAACGATTTAAATAATCTTTCTTATTTAAGTTCAAGATTTAAATCCAGCAACCATCCAGCTTACACCTACTCCATGTCACTAAAGCCAAAGTACAACTCTTAAGAGTAGTAGCATGACTTCTTCATGCTTTCATGCGGGGAGTGTACATGCACACCCATGCACGTGGACATGGAGGTTCTTCATGCTTTCATGCGGGGAGTGTACATGCACACCCATGCACGTGGACATGGAGGTTCTTCATGCTTTCATGCGGGGAGTGTACATGCACACCCATGCACGTGGACATGGAGGTTGGAGGACAAGCTCACATATCAACCTCAGGGCCTCAGGAGTGCCATCCACCTACTTGGTGGCAGTGCTGGGGCTCACTTATTAAGCTATACTGGTTAGGCAGCAGGCGCCAGGAAAACAAATGTATGCCACTATGCTCAGCATTCTGTGTAGCGTTGGGGACTAGAACTGCAGTCTTCACACTTGTGTGACAGGCACTTTATTGACTGACTCATCTTCCAGCCCAATATGATTTAGTTACTGAGGTTGTTGTTGTTGCTCTCCATGGGCTCGAGAGCAATGGCTCAGGGTTACAACATTTCCTGTACAAGTGAGAGGTCTGAAGTGTTGTTTTACTCAGTGTTCTATTGCTGAGAAGAAACAGAACAACCCTAGTAGAAGAATGTATTTAATTGGAGCTTGCTTATGGTTTCAGAGGTTTAATCCAGTACCATCATGGCAGGGAGCTGGTATTGGAGAGGTATCTGAGAGCTCTACATCTGGATTCCCAGGCAGCAGGAAGACAGAGACTCTAGGCCTGGCCTGGTCTTTGAGACCTCAAAGCCCACCCCCCAGTGGCACACTTCCTCCAACAAGGCCACACCTCCTACAACAAGGTCACAATGCCTAATCGTTCTCAAGTGATGCTGTTCCCTGATGACTAAGATTTCAAATATAGGAGCCCATGAGGGCCATTCTTATTGAAACTCCCACAGGTGTGGATCCCCAGATCATACATAAATGCTGAAATCTGAGGCAGAATCCCAGAATCAAGCTGGATAGGCAGATTAACCAGAACTGAGGGCCTCTAGGTTTTCCACAAGAGATTAACTCTGAAAATAAAGTCGAGAGTGATAGAGAAAGACATTGCTATCAACTTCAGGTTTTCACACACATGTAGACATTCATACATTCACACACATCGCCACTGCCATACACACGTAAAATAAATCATTCTAGGCCTGTAAGATGCCTCCTTGGGTAAAGATGATTGCCACCAAGACTGAAGATCTGGTTTAAATCTCTGGGGCCTGCATGGCAGAAGGATCTCCCCAACAGACTCTCAAAAGTCATTCTCTACCCCATATGTGCTATGTGTGACAAGCACAAATGTACACATATACATGCAATAAAATAGATTTAAAATTTTAAAGATTCTCCAGGTTAACTTAAACAGTATTTCTTTGGAGTCTTCTTCTTCTTCTTCTTCTTCTTCTTCTTCTTCTTCTTCTTCTTCTTCTTCTTCTTCTTCTTCTTCTTTTCTCTGTCTTCTTTGTCTTCTTCTTAATTTTCTCTCATATATTATATCCCGATTGCAGTTTACTCTTCCTCTGCTCCTTCCCTACCCACAGATCCATTCCTCTCCATTTCCCTTCAGAAAAGAGCAGGCCTCCCAGGGATATCAACAGTATAACCAGTTACAATAAGACTAGTCACAAACCCTACTATCAAGATTGGATGAGGCAACCCTCATCCAAGGGGAAAGGGGTTCCAAGAGCAGGGAAAAGAGTCAGAGAGACAACCCTGCTTCCTCCGTTTGGAGTCTCATAAGAACACCATGCTACACAACCATAACATGTGTGCAGCGAAACCTAGATCAGATCCACACAGGCTCCATGGTTGTGGCTTCAGTCTCTGTGAGCCCCTATGAACCCTGCTTAGTTGATTCTGTAGGCTGTGTTCTTGTGGCATCCTTGACCACTCTGGCTCCTATAGTCCTTCCTCCTCCTCTTTCCTTGGGTTCCCTGAGCTCTGCCTAATGTTTGGCTGTGGGTCTCCCATCAGTTGCTGGATGAAGCCTCTCTGATGATGACAGGTCTAGACTCCAGCCTGCAAGTATAGCAGGATATCATTAGGAATCATTTCATTGACTCCTTTTCCCCAGGTTTGTTTGGTTCTATCCTAGGACTCTGGGCTATGTAAGCTTCTGATTCCTGGCCATCCAGGCAGTGTCAGGCGTGGGTTCCCTCTCATAGCATGGGATGCAAATTAGACCAGTCATCATTGACACTCACAGAAGTTCCATGCCACCAGTACCAATCTTGCAGACAGGACAAATTGTACATTAGAGGTTTGGTAGTTGGTTGATGTCCCAGTCCCACCCCTGGAAGCCTTGCCTGATAAAGAAGATGACCAGTTCAGGTTCTGAATCTCCCATTACTAGAAGTTTTTACTAGAGTCACCCTCACAGATTCCAGAGAGTTTAATTTGGGTTTCTGAAATGAATTGAAAATAATTCTCAGACACAGAAAGGCTCAAAAGTATTGTTGGGGTTTTATTGTTTGTTTGCTTGTTGATTTTGTTCTTATAAAAATTTAACAAAAACCTGCATAGAAATTAACAATAAGCAATGATAAAGGGGAGGTAGCAGATGAGATATGACACTTCAAACACTGGCACAGTACCTGACAGTATGGGGTTCAAATCCTGCCTCCGGCCAATTAGGCATATGACTATTATAAATTATACTCTGTGTATTGGTATGTAAAGTGGGGATAACAGTGGCCCTAGTCACATAAAGATTCAGTACATCATGATTCTAATGTGCTGAGAAGTCTTGGTATCTGGGGATGACTGTGTAGGTACTGGCTTATTGTCATGAAGAGTGTTATGATAAAAGTTGAGTTATAAAAGATTGAAGTACAAATATTCAAATCATTCATTTAAATATTGAGTTAAAGCTAATGTTTGAGATGACTCAGTTGATGAAAGGTGCTTATTGCCAAGTCTGGCGACTTGAGTTTAGTTATCTTGGACACACATGATGGAAGGAGAAAACATTCAACTTGTTCTTTGACATTCACAGACACACACACTTTGTGACACTTTGTACCCACCCACACACCAACTAACCACATGTAATAAAAATTGTGTTTCATGTAAACATGTGTTAATAATGCAAATGTTGAGTAATATCACGTTATACAAAATGGTTATTTAATGAGGTCTTGTTCAGGCGGCCATGTTGGTGAAACTTCTTGGATATGCCTTCTCTGACATTTCTAGGAGACACAATCTCACAGCAAACTTCCCAGTCCCCCAGGTTCATACAAAAAACCATGAATTTGAATGAGCAAGGGGGAAGGAGAAGACACGGGGGTGGTTGGGGGGGTGATGTAATTATAATATAATCTCAAAAAATAAAAAAAAATCATTTTAAAAACAAAACATGTTATCTCTCAACAAACTGCAAACTCCTGAGCTTATACCCTAAAAGAAGTAGGATCAAAGAGGACAATGAAATTATATCCAATCCCCCCCAAAGTGGATGAGAGTCATTCTATTCTGGATTTTAGAAAACCAATTTAGACTATGGGTGTATTAACGGAAACTTAGTGAAGCGATAGATACTTCCTTAGAAACTGACAGTTCTTCCCCAATGGGATTGAAAACAGCATGATTCTTCCAAGTCCCTGGAGCATATAAAGCCATAAGCACTTTACATAACGCAAACAAAAACAAACAAACAGGATGGAAGGTGCAGCTCCAGGCAATGGGAGGCATTGTGCTACTTATTTGGGGCCCTTGGCTTACACATTCGGAGACATGCTTTTGCTCTCCATGGTAAGGAGGGGACTCAGAGGAACAACCATACTGGCCGGGCAGCCACAATGGGGACCTGGAACGCCCTACAAGTAACCTGGTCTGATGTAGAACTGTGTCCACCTGTGCAAGCCTCCTAAGGGCAGAGATTAGAGGTATGCTCCACCATACCCTGCTACATATGTTCAAACTTTTAAAATGCTCATTTGTCTATTTTTATGTGTATGAGTGTTTTTCCTACATGTAAGTACATGCAACATATGTATGAATGGCTTCCCTGGAGGCCAGGAAAGGCAGCAGATTCCCTGGTACTGGAGTTACAGATGGTTTGTGGGCCACTATGTGGGTGCTGGCAACCCAACCTCTGGTCCTTTACAAGAGCAGTAAGCAGGCTTCATCACTCAGCCTGCTCTCCAGCCCCAGGTATGGTCAATTTTAATTGTTAAAACATATCCTTTGAAAACAGAAACTTAGAATACCAATTAATAATGCCAAATATATTTTCAAACCATGAGAAATATGCCAAAACCTTTGCTTAAAAATAAGACATTTTAATGTATGTGTTTGGACATTTAATGTATTAAGTAGATTAAGATAATTAGAATTTGAAAACTAGTAGTGTTGTATTAATATAGATTAAACAAGGGCTTAGTTGTACAACCCATACAATCTCTCTAAAACCCTTGGGTTTAACAGAAAACCAAAAACATAAGTACAAAGTTCTTACAAAATATCTACCACGCTTTCAGTATTTATCGAAATGTGTGACTTGTGGTTAAAAAAAGTGGTAAGTTCATATAATTATGTTTTCTTAAGTTAAGCAATAAAATATGAAAGTAGTATATTAAAACACCCAAATTAATAAACTTTAGAAAATTAAGTTACTAACCTAAGCAATGAAGGAAGTAAAAGACTACATGCAATAACATTAATGAATTTTGAACTACGAAAATTAGGTACATATTCTTTTAGTAACACCATCTGCTTCATTAGGGAAAAAAAGCTGTAATCAAATAGCCTCCAGAAAATATCATCAAGAAATAAATGTAAAGTAAGAGCCAGAATGCCAGGATGTCTGCTGTGAAACAGTTTCTCATGGAAATAAACCCAGAAACAAGACCTGAACGACATCAATAGGCACTCTATCGCAGAAGTGGAGACCTCACAGGGCCCCGCCCCTCCACCAAGAACTAGAGGCTACTTACTGCTGAGAAAGAATCAGCCTCTGCTAGAGATGAGCTCCCTCACTGGTTACCCATTGCAAAATGCTCAACCCTGGAACTGTGTGCACACAACACAGACAGACTTAGCAGACTGTATGTACATGTTTATGCTTACAACTACACACATGCAACAACAATCAAGATAGGAGGCTATCAGTTTCAGAGTCGGGGGGCATGAAAGAGCGGGAGAGAGGGAATTGGGAGTGGCTGAAGGGAGGAAAGGGAAAAGGGGAAATGGTGTAGTTATATTTGATAACAACTATTTATAAAAAGAAAAGGGAAATAGAATAACATTATAAAATAACTACACTTTTAAAGTAGCATACTGTTACAGAAAATCTTATGCTGATAACTAAGAAATAAGTAATCTGGGAGAATGTACTCAACACTAAGGAGAAATAATTTTAAAATTTTCCCCAAAGACTGAAGCTGATTTGAAAATGTCACTTCAAAATAAAAAGATTAAAAAAAAAAAAAAAGTATCCTTATTTTGTCACAGCACAGGAAAAGAAACTACTTGGTAAGAAAATTAATTTTAAAGCTCCTAAAGGCAGCAAGAGCTTTTTATACTTTGAAGAAACAGAAACCCCAAGCTTCCTTACATTTGAAAATGGACACATAACAAACATCAGAACCTACTCCTTCTGAAAGACCCAGTAAATTCAAGATTATACAAAGCAAGGGCAGGAAAGGACCAGGAAGTAGCTGTGAGTGAAAAGTGTTGAGGACACAAGAAGAAAGTCACAGGAGGGCCCACAAGGCCATGGGATGTGGCTTTACAAAAGAGGAGGGTGCCAGGTCTGAGCAGGAGAGCGCATTACAAATGCCACAGCTCTCCCCATTGTCGGTTACAGGTTAATTTACCCCAAAGTGATTCTAGAATAATCTGGAAGAATAAAGGAATTAGATTGCCAAGAAATGATTCTTTTTTTCAAATAAAAATCATGAAAGAATAATTAAAACAGTAGGGTACTGGTGCTAGACTTGACAGATTGGTGACTTAGAACAGTATAAATGGCCAAAAACAGAGACTGGTATAGATTAGAATTATGAACAGTTAGATTTGGAAATGTAGCTCCTAGGTCCATCTGTTCATAGGCGCAGTGATTAGGAGGGATAATGTTTAGGCGGGCTTCCCCCTCCTGTGCGTTCTCACTGAATTAGACTAAAGTGGTCACTCCTGTTTTAAACTTGGTCACCAGTTACAGCTCCTACCTATCCACATACAGTGGCTTCTGCCTTTGGAAAACATGCCTCTTGCATGGAGGCTGATAATTCCATTCACAGAAGACACCTCCCTCCTTGAAGATGTATGTGTTAGCTTGAGAGACCCCCAGCAGTTAAAATAAGCAGCCCTTTAATCCCATCATTCATCCTCACAAGTTGGAGAATGCTGTGCTTGGCTAGGTGTACAGCACATCCTTACTGCATACAGCATGTGTGCCTTCCAATCTCTTCCTTAAACAACTGTCAGATTAGCAGATGAGTTTCAGATATTGACGATGATTCCTTAACTCATTCCTAAATAGTTTGTACTTCCTTTCCTTGAAAGTGCAAACTATCATTTACCCAGAAGAGTTTACTCAACACCTTCCTTGCACAACCAGCTTTTATCAGAACACATCTGCATGATTATTAATTTTATGCACGTGTGCACGACTTACCATTTGATGAGTATTTCGGTTTTCTATATTGCATTATTACTCGGCAATTACTTTAATGATCTCTACTTTTGTTTTTGCCCTCGTTTGACCCTATTCACCATAGTCCAAGTTCATACACAGTGTTCGTATTAGCAAAAGAAGAACTTCAATTTTGTACCAAATCCACACAGAAAATGCAATGAATTAAAATGATGACAAGTAATCATAAATCCACCTCCTCATGACAGATAATTGATATATTCTTGTTCTGGGGCATATATTAACCCCAGTTAAGCTCATAAGCAGAGAAGATGGTATTAAAAGACAAACCTCCCAGATCACGGAAGAAGTAAAAGATGAAAGATTAGTTGAGTTGACAAGAGAACATAATTATTTAAAGTGAAGAAAAAGTCAGGGCTTTACCTCACACTATACCTCAAAACAAGTCCTTGTCTATGAAATTTTTTTACTTGAAACATTGAAGCCAAGGGAGAAAAACAAATATTTACATTTTGAAAAATTAGAGATTTACTTTCTTTTCCTTAGTGTATGTTTTGCTCACACACACACATCTGTTCTCCACGTATGTGCCTGGGGCCCAAGGTCAGAAAGGGGCATCAGAGATCCAGAACTGGAATTATGGATGGTTGTGAGACGCTAAGTGGGTGCTGGGAGTTGAGCCCGGGTCCTCTGCAACAGCAACAACTGCTCCTGACCACGGAGCCATCTCTCTAACCCTGTGCTTCTTAAATCTTACAATGTAAGACCATGCGATAACACAGTATAAAGTGATATGATAACTGAAACACTAATGCAGGTACACTCCAACTGCAATAGAAACTCTATTTAAGTGGAGCTAAAGGCAAGAAAATGTTCTGTCCACCACAGTGGAATCTGGAAGCTGAGGAAACCTAGAGCATTGACTGGCCACAATGGACTCAGTCCCTTTCCTTTGCAATTGCATTGGCGTTACCCATCGTCCTGGGCCAGACTCCTCCTTCGGTAGCTGCTCCTGTCCTGTCATCAGAGTAATTATTATGTTTCAAGTTTCATGTCTGCATGCTTTGTTAGCTTGGGGCTTCCCCAGAGAGCAATAGATTATATGCTATTATGTATTAGAAATAAAATCCAAGTATAAATAAGAACATGCAAGGGGAGCAGGAGTGAGGAAAAGGAAACTGAAAAAGAAACAAACAGGAAGTCGGTTATCCTGGCTATTGTCTGTTTAGTACCAAACATGGCTGGCATACTTCATCTCAGCCTTGATCTCCCATAGTAACTATGGAATTGTCTATATCTCAGGAAGGTTCTGGTCATGGGGAGATGAGAAGAGCTTTTTCACCTTTCTATCATAGTTAAAAAATCATTCCATCTGGGGTTAATTGCCTTGGACTTCCAGTGGATACACGTGACACTAAATTGTTACCATGGCATGGTTCAATACCAACAGAAATGATCTGGACTGTAAAGCAAAAGCCACATAGTCAACACAGTGGGTAACTTCCTGGGGCTAGCCAGAGTCTACATAGACAGGGCTACCTCTAATATTTCTGGTAGAGTAGTAAGTGGCCTTTGCCCTGGAATCAGGAAGAAAGAAAGGTATGTCTCTAGTTTTCTGAAGTGTATGTGCAATCTACCATTGACTTAGTCAGCAAGGAAACACATTATGCTGATCCCCTTAAGACAATCTGTTTTCTTCTTCTTCTTCTTCTTCTTCTGAAGACAGGATTTCTCTGTGTAACAGTTCTGGCTAACCTGGAACTCACTCCATAGACCAGGTTGGCTTTGAACTCAGAGATCCACCTGTCTCTCTCTCTCCTGAGTTCTGGGGTTGAAGATGTGTGCCACCACATGCTACTTTGACTTCTATTCTTATCACTTTGGTTTCTCCATATGCTAGAGATTGTATCTGGTGAAATATGACAACAAAAGCATTCAATTTGAAAAGAGAAAACTAAACCCCATTTACTTGTGAACAGGATATTATCCGTATGCCCAGGTTCTGATTTTCCAACTTGAAGTTACCCAGAGTCACTTTCAAAGAAGGTACCTTAACTGAAGAATTTCCTTCATCATATTGACTTGTACATAAGTCTGTGGAGCATTTTCTGGATTGCTCATTGATGTAAACAAGTGAATCTGAGCTATATAGGAAAGCCTGGTAAGCATGAGCTTAAGAAAGCGGCTGCAGTGGGTGGGGAATGAGAGGGGAAAGAGCCAGTACTGTCCTTCCGTGGTTTTTGGGTTACTCAATGATGTACTCACTGTGTCCTGGAAGAGTAAGCTGAAATAAACCCTTTCCTCCCACGTTGCTTCTGGCCAGAGTGTTCAGCACAGTCACTGAAAGCAGGGGCAGCATATAAAAATCTGATGAAATCTACAAAACGCTGACAGAAGTGGTAAGCCACTTTCACAATGGTATCCTAATAAAAAGAGATAGCCACATTCAGATCAACGGCATGTTCCTATGTGAGTAACAGATAATCATAAAAAATGAAACTTTAAAAATAACGCCATTCATAAGAGCATCAGAATATTTGAGCATAAATCTGAGCAAACGTGTGTGAAATGCACACACGGGAAACTGCCCCCCCCACCCCCCACTGTGAGAAGACAAGCATTACTAAGCAGAGCAGTGTGCACTGCTCAAGGCAGGAGCTTCCTCGACGTGAGGATATCAACATTCTCCAAAGCGACCCCTAAAGTCGATACGACCCCAAACAAAATGCCAGGCTTTTATTTTGACAGGATGTCTCTAAGATTCTTATAGGTATGCCAAGTTTGTAGGATTCAAAACAAAGAGAAAGAAACAAAAAACAGAGGACTAACACTTGGGATTTCGGTACTTACTGCATATGTGCTGTGATAGGGACAATGTTGCTACATTGTGTTTAATAACCACAGGGGCAGTAGGCTAGGATAGAGGATAAAACCAAAGGTGTAAAGGTGGCTAGGTGAGAAATTAATAGGCTCTCCAAGTACAGTATTTAAGCAACTGCAGATCTGTAGGTAAGACAATAAAAGCCTCACATCACCCATCTGTATCTCAGACCACAGCACTAATGTGAGCCTTAATGCTAAGAAAAGAACAATAACAACAAAACATGGAGAAGAGACCACTGAAGCAAAACTCCAGAGACTTACAGTTTTTAAGAGGAGTCTTCAGTCCCTTCATTACCAGAAAATCTAAACAAGCAGAATATTAAAAATGTGTAGCTATGAAAAAGCTGAAGTTGCAGGGCAAATTGTTACCTACAATTCTAAATAAACTGTAGTCCGGAGAGGACCACAGCTAAAATGTGCTTAAGGAAAGCAGAAGTGATGATCACCATAAACTTGTGTGAATGTTAAGTGGTACTTACAATGCTAGTTGACCCCTCTGTGAAAAGTAACAAATTCTCTTGGACTCCAGACATGGTTCAGTAGGCAAAATGTGTGTGCAAGCACGAAGAACTGAGTTTGGATACCCTGCAACCACATAAACCCTGAGCATTGTGTTCTGCAACCGCAGCATGGTTGGAGCACCGGTGGCTGTGGGCATGGAGGAGAATTAAAGGCAAACAGATTTAGGAGCTTGCTGGTTCAGTAACAGACTCTGCCGCAGAAAGTAAACTGAAAGGGTGTCTGTCAAATGGGGTAGCTACATATAAAAGAATGAAATTAGATCATATCTCTCACCCTGCAAAAAACATCAACTCTAAATACACTAGTGACCATAGCCTGGATCTGACAGAGAGGAAAATAGTAAATATACTTTAACTTGTAAGCACAGAAAGAGATGTTCTGAACAGGCCTCTATTAGCACAGGCATGAAGATCAATGACTGAAAATTGGGTCTCATGTAACCAGAAGCTTCTGTGCAACCAAGGATACTATCAAGCTGCTGAAGGCATGGTCTATAGAAAGGGAACAAAAAACTTTACATATGGATTAGTGTCTATAGTCAACAAAAAACAACAAAAAACACTAAACATCAAGAAATAACCCAATCAAAAATTGAGGCATAGAACAAAACAGATGTCTCAGAAGAAGACATGCAAATGAGCTAAAAAAAAAAAAAAAAAAAAAAAAAAAAAAAACCAAATGGCTAAAAAAACAATATTTTTTTCTGGGTGTTGATAGTGCACACCTTTATTCCCAGCACCAAGGAGGTAGAGGCAGATGGATCTCTGTGAGTTCCAGGCCAGCCTGATCTACAGAGCTAGTTCCAAGACAGGTTCCAAAGTAATACAGAGAAACACTGTTTTGAAAAGCATGTGTGTGCGCGCGCATGCGCGCACGCGCGCACACACAAATCTATATAATATTCAACATCTTTAATCATCAAGGAATGTAAATTAAAACTACTTAGAGATTCCACCTTATTCCAGTTAAAATGGCTAGTTTTAAAAAAAAAATGACTATAAATACTGGCCTTGATGTGGAGAAAAGGGAACATTTGTTAATTGTTGATCTGAGTACAAATTGGTTGAGCCATTATGGAAATCAGTCTCTAGGTTCCTTAAAAAGCTACAAATATACTCGTGTTATGACCTAGCTATACTATTCCTAGGTACAAACCCAAAAGACTCTCTACCCTACTATAGAGGAGGAACTTGCTCATCCATGTTCATTGCTACTTTATTCATGATGTCCAGCAAGTGGAAACAGCCTAGATGTCTATCAACTGATGACTAGATGTTGCAGATATGATACATTTACACAATGGGATATTACTATTAAAAAAATGCAGGCAAATGGATAGAACTGTGAATAATCACTCTGAGTGAGGTAACCCAGGCCCAGAAGACAAACGCCACATGTTCTCTCCCATCTGTAGATGCTGGCTTTGGTCTTTAGAAATGTGTGTTTAAACTGAAATAGTCACCAAGGTGAAAAATGGACGAAGAGCCTTGAGGTTGGGGATTTCAAGGAAAGGGTGGAAAGAATACAGGTGATTTGATGGGGAAAGAAGGATAATAAAACAGAAAGGATTAAATATGGTGGGGGACAAGAGGGCAGGTTAGAGGAGGAAATACACAGAGAGCTAATTAACACTAAAACCTTTTTCAAAAAACATGGAAACCTACAATTAATCCCATTGTTGGTCATCTGTTTTGAGTTTTTTATAAGTGGGGTACCATAGATCCTCAAACAATACAAGCTATTGCTATAGTCCTTAGTTACTCTCTAGAACCTGATGGTAAGCCCTTACTGCAGAGGACGCCTATACTGGGGGGAAAGGGCATGAAGGTGCTAAGGCAGTACTGACCCGAAAGCCTTATGGGTAACATGGAAATTAAAAAACCCAGAGACTGATACTGGGGTTCAAGCTTCAAGCCGAAGATCAGAAAAGTAAAGCAGCCAGCCACTAGCTAGCCCTTACCTCTCCCTCATCTCAGACCAAAGGGGCAATCTTCAACCTGCTCCCAACTTCACTTGAAGCTGCTCAGATTCACTCAGGCTGCTATGCTCTCCTCAGCATGGCTAGAGACTAGCTGTCAGACTGAATGCCTCTACTTTTTATAGCTCTCAAATCCCAGGATTAAAGGTATGCATCACCAGCACCATGTAGCTCTATGGCTGCTGGGATTAAAGGTGTGCATTCCCACTGTCTGATTTCTATAGCTTGAGGGTGGCTTTGCTTTCTGAATCCTCAAGTCATTTTTAATAAATCATAAAAAACATATCATCACACTTGTTCTTATTAGAGTCTATAAACACTACTAGAAGAAAAGTAATCGATATTTTTACCCAGTGATCAACTCTGCAACCTACAATGACAATTGACCTGGAAAGGTAAGTCCCCTGGCAGAGTGGTGCCATCAGTACCATGGCAGCAACTAACTACTTTCTGATTGGACCGCTCTGTAAGACAGAACTCGTACCTGGTATTGTTAACTGGACCCAATTTCATGGCTGACTTGGACATGGGCTCTAGGGAGAAACTAATAGTATGGTCCTTCTCAGTGGGCATAATATTAAACTGCCTCCTAAGCCCTTATTTTTTATACCTAAAGATTAGCATATCTTTCAACCCTCACCAGAGAAGTGTCTTTTTGCAAAACATGGTGATTAATGCAATCACAATATGTTCAGGGCATGACAGAGTCATCATACACAAGAATTCACGGCAGCTATGACTACATAGTAAGACCTATAAATGATGAATCTAGCCAAACTCCCAGCACAGATGGAGTGGCTCATAAAGACCACATCTAGTTGGGGAAATACTGGCAAATGACGGTTGGCAGGCAAGGGAGAGTCAGTTTCCTACATGGATGTAGTCTCTGAGAGGATACCCTTACTTCAGCATTTGGCCCTTCACCTCTGTATTACAAGTAGCATTATGTATTCCATGGATTTTGAAACAGAGTACATTGTGTTGGAAGTGAAAATATGGGGGTAATAAGGAAGGATTTCAGAGTAGGGAGTAGGGTGTGGATTTGATCAAAATGCATTATATTGCTTGTATGAAATTTTCAAACAAAAATATGTGAGAGAAGTGATTGAGTCAGATATGATGTCAAACTCCGGCTTCCACATTCATCTGTGGGAAAGTATACTTATACACACTATATGTATATACCATGCGTGCACGCACGCACACACACACACACACACACACACACACACACACACACACGAGGGGAGATTTAAAAAGGGGGAAGAGAGGAGGTAGACAGAGACAAAGACAGAGAGAAAGACAGATAGACACAGAGAAATTCTCAAGGCGGCTATATTAAAGAATTTTGCCACATCTTCCAAAAGACAATTAAGAAATAAAAGATTATCTTGAAGATATATCAATCCCTCTAGCTAAATCATCAAATCTAGTTCTTCTTCTGCCTGGAACTCCTTTTAATGCATAGAATGAGAAAATGAATCAAGAGTCAGCCACTGACTCCAATATAATGGAACTCACAAGTAGAACCACATTAAGCCACTCAACTAATAGGGGTTAATAATAATAGGTGATTTCTAAGAGAACCAAGGAAAAAGATGACTCCTCCTGGTAATGCCCTGTTCAAAATCATCCATGACTTGAAATGAAGGAATAATTTCCACATCACTCTCCACCTTCTAATAGCTGTCTGCTCCCCCCAAGTCTACTTTGGCTTTTGAAAAGTCTTATTCATAATTGGAGACTTCTATCACTAAGTGATGTGAGAATATATTGTTTTAAAATAAGCTTTAGTTGTTACAGTGAATATTACAGGCTGTAAATCATCCCAAAGAGTCAATGAGGCAGACATTATATTTGTTTGAGTACTTCTTTGATGACTTAGGAAGTGTGGTGCTTAATTCATCAAAGGAAACAGGAATTCATAGGCATTCATTTCACCCCAGGGGTCTTTCTCTCATGTGTGAACCTTCAGAGCCATCCCTATATATAAGCCAAGACACTTTGCAGCATTCATAGGATGCTTATGTATTCTAGGAACATTGGTCTTCCTTGCTGGGAAGATATAATATAGAGGACAATGGAATTTAAATAATTGAGTATGTCTATAGTCTAGGGCTCCTTACAAATCAGACATGAGATGGTCAGTCAGTGTCCACACAGTGACCTACAGTTGAGGGAGTTAGGTGAGGTAAAATTTAGTAGATAATGGAATCTACTCCTCTGTTTTGTTCTATACCAATTCCACCTTCTGCCAGGGCCCACAAGTAAGAACTTGTAGACTCTCTGGGTATCTTCTTAGTGATGATTATGATTGACGTACCCTATATACTAATCATGATCAAGTGTATACCCTGTATTTTCCAACTGCATAATCTGTATAATCTCCTGTGTTGATAGCCTCGTACAAACTTAGCACACTCCTGGGACTTCCTGGCCTTGATCCTATATTCCAGATGCATATATTCATTGGTTCTGAATATTACCTCACTAGACTAGTATTGTCTATAAAAGGACTGCCCATACTCCTATTTTTACATACCCTTTCATGTCCTCTGAGATTTTCTTGTACCAAACATCTGCCCCAATCCAAACTAAATTCCACAGTGAAGACCTTCCTTATCCACTGGATGTGCAGTCTTAATTTATTCCCCAATCAACCTTGCTTGGGAAGTACATGGGGGTAATCTGGTTGGGGAATGAGAACCAAGTTCTTTGGCAAATTAAGAGGTATGACACTCCATAATATCAGAAATCAAAACAATGCTAGGATTGCTGTGATAATTAACACTGTTTATCAGCTAGCCAAAACCTAGAATCACCCATGATTCAAACCTCTGGGCATGTCTGTGAGGGATTTCCTAGACTGGGTTAGTTGAACTGAAAAGACCTACCTTTGTGGATAGTAAAATTCCATGGGTTGGGGTCTTAGGCTGAATAAAAGGAAGAAAACTGTTGAGCATTAACATTCCCTTTCTCTGATTCTTGAATGTTGATGCAATCCGACCAACTGTCAGACCACAGTTCTTTCACTAATTGATAACATTGCCCATATCAGTGAGCTTGCCTTTCTACATGTGAAGAGCATGTATGCTTCACAAAGATTAAGCATGTGGTATGCTGTACACATGTGTGCCCTCAGGAGAAGGTAACAGAAGCAGGAGCCAATGGAACTGAATGGAACTGAAGCCGAAGAGAGCTGAAGATAGTTGCTTGGAGTAGAAAGAATGAGATAAATCACAGATAACAAAGTCAAGTGTGTGTGTGTGTGTGTGTGTGTGTGTGTGTGTGTGTGTGTGTAAGAGAGAGAAAGAGAGAGAGAGAGAGAGAGAGGAGAGAGAGAGAGAGAGATCAAGCAGGCAGATTATTTCACATTTAGGTGAGCCTCATTTGCCAGAGTTCCCTTGGGAACATCTCCTCCTAGTCCCAAATTTGTAAAACCACAAATGGAGTTGTTATCACCTTGATTTTTCCTGGTACATACCTGATGTTGGGGTGCTGAGCTGTGTGAAGTCTAGAATCCATGTCTGAACAGTGGAAAAGGCTTTGCAGGTGAGACAAGAATAATTTGTAATTAGCGCCTTCCCCGTTTAACAGTGCTGTCTGCATACAAAGTGGCTTTTGCAATTACTTGAGGATCATACTGTTGACCCTTCTTCTTTAGTAGGCTAAACATTTTGCTATTTATATGATATTTTCTCTATAAACTCTTCCTTTTGATTTTGCTTGAAGAAGCTGTAAATCAGACTACAGAAGTTTGCAAATCCCTTTTCTGAGGGCAGACAAGTAAATGAGTATTGGCACTTTAATCTGACAGATCTCAAAGAGGAACACATTTCTAAAAGCTACTTTCGACTCCTGGAGTAGATATTAAAAATAGTTTCCCAGTTCCCTCCCTCACTGAGTGCAATAGAATCTCCATGTGCATCTCATAGTCTGCATTTTACCAGCTGCCCTGGGTTATTCATGTATCAGCCATTCAGGTCATTCCCTTGGGATTTTCTGCTACTGAATCAGTGACCAGATTGGTCAACTAGTACAACTCCTGATTTGTCATAGAAATGGGCTGTGACAGTGGCATAAGTTTTACCACTATCAACATCTCCTGGTTCATAAGGCAATACTTTTCCATCACACCAAGTTCAAAAAGAATTAGACTTGTTCTTCCCACTCTATGCCTCAAGGGACGTCCACCTTACCTGCCTCTCTTAGGGCAACCACAGTTAACGTGCTTTCTATAACCTAAGAAATATTTAAATCACTACATAGAATTTAAAATGTTGTTAGAATGCAGGTTTTATAGATGTGAAATCACGCTAAGTGGAAAATAATTTGTTCAAAAATGCAGGGATGAGAAAATCAGATCAGGGGCAGGATTGGAAGTCAGGTCCAAGTTTTGCTATTCCATGAGCTTTGTGTGTGTGTGTGTGTGTGTGTGTGTGTGTGTGTGCCTGTTGTTGTTGTTGCTTTGTTTTGCTTGAGGAGAAACCTTTTCCTTACTCTACTAGGGAACAAGAGACTTCCAGCTTGGGATAGAAAAGGATGGTGGCCCTTGATCTCCAATGTCAAACTTCTCTGTTGTCTCCAAGCCTTTTAGAGTGACAAGGACCAGAGTCAGAATCCTGAGGATTCAGTAGCATCCTGATGGGCATGACCTATCTGTTTGTAGTCCTGGTGCATACCCGACAGGAATTCAGAACCCATGGAGTAATGTGGCTACCCGGATTGGGTGAAATGATGAAATTGGAAGACTCTCACTCCCTTAAGAACTGTGTTTGCCCATCTCTCAGGACCTACTGACCCTGTTCAACTGCTATTCACATGGAACCCTCTTCACTTTGGCTTTCACAGTTCTCGTTTGACTTTGGAATTCAATATGGTGATTTCTCAGGAAAATGGGATCAGTCTACCACAAGATCCAGCAATTCTGCTCTTGGGCATATACCCAAAGGATGCACATTCATACAAAAAGGACATCTGTTCAACTATGTTCATAACAGCATTCTTTGTAACGGCCAAAACCTGGAAGCAACCTAGATGCTCCTCATCTGAAGAACGGAAGAATTATGGTACATTTACACAATGGAGTATTACTTACTGGAAAAAGACAATGGAATCTTGAAATTCACAGGCAAATGGATGGAAATAGAGGAAACCATCCTGAGTGAGGTAACCCAGGTACAGAAAGGCAAACATAGTATGTCCTCACTCATATATGCATATTAGACATAGAGCAAAGCATTACCAGCCTACTATCCACACCGCCAGAGAAACTAGGAAACAAGGAGGACCCTAAGAGAGAAATACATGGACCCCAGAAAAGGAGGAAAAGGGATAAGAACTCCTGAGCAAAATGGGAGCAAATGGGGGGAGAGGGAAGGGAGGAAGGAAAAAGAGAAGAGAAGGGAGAAGAACAAGAGGGTTCAGGAAGACTTAATCAGGGGAGGAATAGAGGAGAGCAAGAAAAGAGATACCTTAATAGAGGGTATAGGTTTAAAGAGAAATCTGGCACTAGGGAAATGTTCATAGATCCACAAAGATGACCCCAACTAAGAATCTAGGCAGTAGGGAGAAGCCGCCTTTGATGCCCTTCCCCTGTATTGAGATTGATGACTTCCTTAATTGCCATCTTAGACCCTTCATCCAGTATCTGATGGAAGCAGAAGCAGACACCCACAGCTAAGCACTGAACCAAACTCCTGGAATCTAGTTGTTGTGAGAGAGAGGGGACGAGCAAAGTAATCAAGTCCATGCTGGAGAAACCTACAAAAACAGCTGACCTGACCTAGTGAGAGCGCATGGACCCCAGTTGTAAAGCTGGGGAACCAGCATTGGATGGAAACAAGCCTTCTGATTGTGGATGCCAGTCAGGAGGCCTGGGATGTTCATGGGACCAGTATTTATCACTAGTGCATAAACAGATTTTGGGAGTTCATTCCCTATGAAGGGATAGTTTTTCAGCCCAGACACATGGAGGAGGGCCTAGGCCCTCCCCCAAATGATGGGACAGACTTTGATGATCCCCCATGGAAGGCCTCACTATTCTTGGGAAGTGGGTGGTGGTGGGTTGGGGGGGGGGTAGATGTGGGGTACGGAAGGATGGGAAGGGGGGATGGGAGGGGGGACTGATATGTAAAATAAGATTGCTTCTACATAAAAAGACATTACATATTAAAAAAGAAGGAAAACAGCTGAAGATCAGCCTCCAACCCCCAATATGCATATATAAGTGTACTTCTCTACACACGCAAATAAGTATATATACATGGATGCTATATATTTGCTAAAGTTTCCTGAGACTTCTCCCTCCCTTGTTCCAACCCCTCATGTGCCACACCCCTGTGTCCCACCCTAAGCTCCATGCCACTTCCCCCTGTAGTATAACTTACTGTATTATTCACTTATTTTCTCTGTGGTATAGCTTACTGAATATAGCATTGTCCTTATTTACTGGGTGTAGGGTTGACCACGTGAGCATGCCCAAACTATCAGACTGCTTATTCCTAAAGAAAACCGACTCTCCCTCCCTCAGAGCCATCTTCAGCAAGGGGTCCAGCCATGTGTGCATGTCCCACATCCAGATTGCAGTGCTGACAGGTGTGGCCTTGCGCAGTTCTTATGCAAGCAATCATATTATCAGTTCATGGGTTTAACATTAGTGACGCATCCAGAAGGGATCCATTTTCAGCAGTCCTCATGGTTCTCTGACTCTTACAATCTTTACAACCCCTCTGTGCTGTCGTGTGAGCCTTGGAGACTCCCCATATGGGACAGGGGCTCCATGGCCACGTGTTCTCTGCACTTTGACCAGTTGGTTTGTTGTTTGTTTGGTTTGGTTTTCAATTATTTGGCGATCCTGATGTTGACCTTCTTCTTCAGCAGGCTAAACATTTTTGCTATTTATACAATAATTTCTCTGCAAACTCTTCCTTTTGATTTTGCTTGAAGAAGCTGCACATCAGACTACAGAAGTTTGCAAATCCCTTTTCAGAGGGCAGACAAGTAAATGAGCGTTGTCACCTTAATCTGACAGATCTCAAAGGAGACATTTCTTCATCTGATGCCAAAGAAGCTTCTCTATGGAGGGGTGGGATCTCTACTTACGGGTACAAGGGCAAGTATTTATAAAGCAGTGTGTGGTTTGTCAGTTTAGTAAAATAGTAGAACGGGGTTCTCTAAAGTCTATGACCTCTTGAGCTGTGGGATTTTCACTCAGTTTAGAGTGCCAGGCATGGCTTCCTTTTTATTCAGTGAGCCTTAAACCTGATCAGACAGTTGTTGGCTACCCCCCAAGTTATCAGTACAAGAGCATCAGTTATCATGCTCTTGTGCCATTAGGCATGCCTGACATTGTCAATCACCGTTGTAGTTCATAGGATGTAAAGCTTTTCTCCTCTGTCAGCTCGCATAGCATTTTCTAACAGGACAGTGAACCATCAGGGCGGAGGCTTCCAGGTCAGTCCATGCCAACCTGATTTCTCCAAGCCCCTTGATCAAAGTATGTGTGGCATCTTCAACAATTGGGTCCTACCCTCACTTTGTCAGGCAATTATCTTGTATCGATTTGGGGGGTCTCTTGGACTGCCCACACCCTAACTAGCAACTTGAAGGGAGTTGCCCCTTGCCTGACACTATATTTATTATGCTATAGTCTATGGATTGTGGGGGAGGGTCATTATCACCCAATGGGGGGTAAATTCAATTATACATAAGTACTATATATACCAAAAGACATAGGCGTGTGTGTGCGTGCGTGCGTGTGTGTGTGTGTGTGTGTGTGTGTGTGTATGTGTAAGACAGCTTATGAAATAGTAGGTTTCCCTTTGGCTTAAAGAAATACTCTTATTGCGATTTGTTCCTAGCCCACATTCTCCCCCGACTTTCTCTCCTATCCTCTCCATTATTTATATGTTCACCTATTTTTTTCCTTTCCCTCTCTTGCACATCACCTGTATTTAGTTATCCTCATCAGAGCTCTGACTCCCCCTTCCTTCTACCAATCATCCTTTCTACTTGCCTGGATTCCTCACTTACTCCAACTTATACATGCTTTATGCATGCAAATCTTAAGGTTGAGGGTTACAATCGCCGTGTAAGAGAACACTTCCAGTGTTTACCTTTTGGGACCTAGGTTATCTCACTGGGTACTGCAATTCCTGGTTCCATATATTTACCTGACACTTTGTGATTTAATTTTTCTTTACAACCAAATAGTACTTCATTGTCTGTATTTACCACGTTTCCACTATCCATTCATCACATGATGGATGTCTTGGCTGGGTCTACTTCCTGGTTATTGTGAATAGAGCAGCAATGTACATGCATGAGCAAGTGTTGTTATAGGATACAGAGTATTGTATATGGGTATATGCCCAGGAGTGATATAGCTGTGTCATACAATAAGTCTGTTCTTAGCATTCTGAAGAATCTTCACAATAATTTCTACAATGGATGCACCAGTTTGAATTCTTACTAATAGTCAATAAATATTGTCCTTTTCCCATATCCTTAACAAAATTTGTTGTCCTTTTTTCCTCTCAATTTTATCCATTCTGACTGGAAACAGATGAAATCTAAAATATTTTTCATTTGCATTGTCCTGGTTGGTAAGAGTATTGAACACTTTTGATTTTGTACAAGCTATTTCTTAGCCACTTTTATTTATTCTTTTGAGAACTCTGTTCCTCTTTATCATGCATTTTCTGATTGGGTTGTTTATTGTCTTGATGCTTTGTTTTTGGAGCAGTTCATGCTTTTTGAACACTAATCTTCTATTGAATGTGTGCCTGATAAAGATTTCCTCCCAGTGTGTGAGTTTGTAACTTTCCCATTCAATTGATTGTTTCTTTTGCTATACAGGAGGTTTTTAGTTTCATGAGGTCCTACTTGTTGGCATTAATTCCCTAGCAAATGGAGTCCTATTCATAAAGTCCTTTCCTGTACTTATATCTTATATGATACTACCTAGATTTTCTTCTAGTAATTTTGGCGTTTAGGGTTTCACTTTGAAGTCTTTGATCCATTTGAATTTAAATTTTGTACAAGGTGAGTGATAAGACTCTAATTTCATTTCTCTCCCTGAGGACATTCAGCTTTCCTGCACTGTTTATTGAAGATGCTGGCTTTCCTCCAATATGTATTTTTGGCATCGCTATTGAATATCAGGTAGCTATAATTGTGTGGGTTTAAGTGCAGGTCTTTCATTCTGTCTCATTGATCTACATTTCTGTTTTTGTACTAGGTCTATGCTGTTTTTGCTGCTATGACTCTGTATATAACTTAACACCCTATACGGTAATCCCTCCAGCATTACTATTTTTTTTTGCTCAGGGTTGCTTTGGGTATCCAGGGTCTTTTATATTGTCACATGAATTGTAGGATTTTCTTTTCTGTGAAGAATGTTATGGGAATTTTGGTGGGGGGGTACGTTGAATCTGTAAGTTGCTTTTAGTAGTATGATGGATGATTCTTCTAAACTACAAGCATTAAGGTTTTCTCACCTTTTAATGTTTTCCCATATTTCTGCATAGACTTAATGTTTTCACTTTAGATGTTTTTTACTTCCTTGGTAGGGTTTATTTGTGAGGGTGATGGTGGGCCTTAATGTTGTGATTTATTTTTTTTTTTAGGATATTATTTCTGTGTTTTCTTTTTCAGCATACTTGTTATTTGTACCTACAGAGGCTACTGATTTTTAAAGTTAACTTTGTATCCTGCCACTTTTCTGGAAGTGTCCATAATTCTAGAAGCTTTCTGGTGGAGTCTTTGGGATCCTTAATGTAGATCATTTCATCTGATTTCATTATCGTTTGAGTTCCGTTCTTCTTTTCACCCTTTCAATTTTCCATTATTCTATTGCTTTGGATAGTCCATTTATACTATTTATTCCTTTTATTTTTATATATGTTGAACCATAGCTACATCTCTACAATAAAGCAACTTGACGCTGCTGAATGATCTTTTGATGTATATTTGTATTTGGCTGGCAAATATTTCATTGAGAAATTTTGCAGCTATGTTCATTTTGGGTACTGGATTGTAGTCTTGCTCTTTCTGTGTCTTTGCCTGGCTTTGGTGTTAGAGTGATGTTGGCTTCATAGATGGAGTTTTGATGTGTTACTTGTGTTTCCAATTTTTGGAATAATTTGAGAAGTATTTGTTGTAGTCTAGTATAATTCTGTTGTGTTAATCCCAGTTTTGGGGGCTTGGGGTATTTTTTTGATGGAAGAATTGTTATTATGTTTTCAGTGCCCCTGTTTGTTACAGGTATGTTTAAGTTATTGACTTCTGGCTTTAACGGGGTTTCAGGGATATCTAGGGACTCATATGTATCTTTTAGGCTTTTCCAACTCAACTGAGTATAGGTTTGTAAAGTGTCCCTATGATTTTATGAAATTTCTTTGGTTTCTGTTTCAATGCTTCCCTGTTCGTCTCTGATTTATTAATTTAGATATTCTCTTTCTTCTTGTTAATTAGATTAAGGGTTTCTCAATCTCATTTACCTTTTCAAAGAACACACTCATTTTTATTGATCCTCTGTATTGTTTTGTTTGTTTATTTTTATCCATTAATTCCTGCCATGATCTTTCCATCTACTGCTTTTGGATTTGGTTTATTCTTGATTTTTCTAAACACTTGTGGTACATTTGTAAGTCATTTATTCTTTCTGCCTTTTTTTAATGTAGGTACTTAGTGATCTAAATTTCCCTCTAGGGGTGCTTTCACTATGCCTCAGAGGATTGGTGTGCTGTGTTTTATTCTCATTTAGTTTAAGCAATCTTTTCTTCTTGATTATGTTTTCTTTTATCCATTCATCATTCAGTATGTGCTTGCTATTTAAACGCTGAGAGTTTGGGCCATTTTTAAAGATTCTTTTGCTTTGATTTTTTTTTTAGCTTGATTAGATTGTTGCTAGTTACTTAATTTTCCTGTATTTGATGTACTTTGTGCTCCAGTATGCAGAAACTTCCGTAGATTGCTGCGGGGAATGCATGTTCTGTGGTGTTTGTGTGAACTATTCTGTTGGTTTCTGTTAAATCCTTTTGAAATGTGATAGCACTTAATGCTAATGTTTCTCTGTTTATTTTTTGTTCGATGACCTGCTCATTGGACAAAGTCTATGAAATTCCCCTGCTATTATTGGGTTGGGGTTAACATGTGTCTTGAAGTCCAGTGGTATTTTTAAATGAAATTGTGTGTGCCTAAGTTTGCTGTATACATGTTTAGGATTGCAGTACCCTAATGGTTGTTCCCTTGATCAGAATGGAGTGCCATTGCTCATCTCTTCTGATTAATTTTGGAGAGTGGAGACAGGAAATCTCTCAAACAGTCTAGCTAACCGGACTAGTTTAAACAATGAGCCCCTGAGTCAACAAAAGACCCTTCCTTGATTATTGAGGTGGTGAGCAAGTGAAGGTGACAACCAATGGCATCAACCTCTAGCTTCCATGTACATGCACATGTACCCCTGAATATACATATATTCACAATATGCAAATAGGCATATACCAAAGCACACATGCATGTGCAACAAAGTGTATCATGAGACTATATATGTGCACATATATGCGTGAATATATGTACACACACACACACACACACAATCATTTGTATGATTTCTTTTTGTGAATTTCCGTTGAAGAATTTTGAAAGTGCTTAGACAAAGGTCCTTCACATTGTCAAGACAAAGTGTGAGCCTACAAAGTGGCAGAAGAAATTACTCACTAATGTAACGTTTACAACTTTTGATGAAAGTCACTTAGGTTCTCCTACTAAGGCAAAATCTACTTTAAGGTAATATTAGGAGCATTTTAAAGAGTAGATCCCTTGATTCCCAGGACTGGCTGGAATGCTTTTGTAAGTTATCTGTGCTTACTCTGTGATCTAACCTAATTAACCGACAAGGAGGCTGTGAGGGAGCTTTACTCTGGTGCCCTGGCTTATAAATGGGCAATCAACGTGGAGCTGATTCTCCAGTGCCTCATACACTGTCGCCTGTCTTCGCAAACTCTGCTTCATACCAGAGAAGTGGGCTTGTCGCCAGGTGCTCCACCATTTCCATAGCTAGTAAAATGTCCTTGAAGTAGTTCATAGATCTAGAAACCATTTAAATAAGAGCCTGACAAATACTAAACACTAAGAGTTCAGAGGCTGCAAGAACAGAGTGAGTCAATGGAGAAGGCTTCCTCTGAGAGTGACATGGGCTAGTCTTTGACTAATCATGAAGTATTACGAACTGGTTTCAGACATCCCTACAGCAAATAGCATCCCATGACCCAACAACATTAATTTGTGAATGTTTATTCATCACATACTTATTATCCTCCATCATATGTACATTCTAGACCAAAAAAAAAAAAAAAATCAGAAAGCAGACTGTGGAACTGTTGTCTGTCCATCCAACCCTTTAACCTGGGAGTGAATCAGTACCACAAAATTTTCATTATCTCCTAAAATCTTAGATTATTGGTTACCTTTCACATCCTGTTACTCTGTTTCAAAACATGTGGTGTGTAGCAGTCAGATCAATATATGCGGAGCTGCATGATCAATAAGACCTTCTCTCTACCCTGGAGTCTTACCCCCTTGCTGAGAACAAGTATGGCCCAGTAAGAGTAGTAAAAGTCTATTGATGTAAACTGTTAATAAGAAAGTTTCTTAAGCAGGAAAACGAAACTCCAACAAGGAACACATTCAGGGTCAAGATGAGGTCAGTATAAGAGTCGATCTTGCCAGAGAAGGCACTCTGGAAGAATTCGCTGTTTATGCTTGTGACGTTTTTTGTGTGTCCCATTACCGCTGCCTCTTTTTGGCAATGACTCAGCAAATATATTTTAGAGGCAGCCTCCGGGCACTTTCCTTGCTGATGGGTTTCTAATGAAAATGCTGACGCACTCCTAAGTGGCTCTGGGACTGTTGAGCAGCTCTGCAAAGATGAGTGCGTCATTTCCCCCTGAACAATGCGTCTCATTCATTGCTTGAAGTGTGACCATTCATGTTGAAAATGAAATTCCGAAGAGCGATCCGCTAAGGGAAGTTATTCAGGGCTACTCACTTCAAGATCTTCCTATCTTTGGTGGTTCTCAATTAAGACTCTTAAGAACCTCTCCAGGGTAAATTGGTGCAGCCTGAGCATTGAGGGTCAAAGAAACATGAAAAGTGAGAGACTGTAGTAACTTTTCAAAGTTTTCGACCCCAGGCAATGGCTAGCGTTGATTGTAGCTAGAACACTAGTCTGGTGTAATGGAAAGAACCCCAGGCTTGACGGTTTGAAAAGCTTGGTACTGGCCTAGGTTTTGTCTGCAGCTAGCTCCCTGGGCACTTTAAAAACGTATGTATTATTAGACATGGAAGAAATAATCAGACAAAACACACTTTTTAAAAATGGAAAGCCAGGAGATACCCAAAGAAAACGTAGGAACTGGGGCTCCACCATTCCTATCCAATCAGCATGGGAGTTTTGCTGTGTTTACTTGTCACTGTTTTATTAAACATACTTCAGATGTTGCAAAGTTGAAGTTCTATTGGGTCCTTTGCCTAATATTGAACCCAATCATGAAACAGATACATTTGACTCTCTTAAACAATTTAAAATACTCTACACAGTTGTCTGTATATATGGTATGCATGTATCCTAATAACCTATTATGGTTTTCAAATTATATGTAATATGTATCAAAAGTAGACATAAATTATCTTAAAAATTGCTTTACTGTGTATAGTTAGAACTTTTTTATGCTGCTACTTTATTTTACATTTCTCTTTCTGTGACTCTGCCTTACTCTATCAGTAGTCTTCATCTGATTAATATAACTTTATTTGTCTTTATGTTTTTTACACTCATTTGTAAGTTATGCATTTTATTTCCAATCTTTCAGAGGCTATCTCTAATTTTTGATAGTTCTATTCATGACTAATTCTCTAACATGTATGCAAGGAAAGCCTTTGCTCAGTACACTTTACTACTCTTTAGAGTCCCCCTCTCCCAATTTCATGGTCTTCATTCATGTTCATTCCAATGCTGACATGTTGCAGGATAGAAGGAAGTTCATTGATTTTCTTATTTACTGTAAATGCCTGGTACATTTTACATACAATACCAGTTTCTTTTCTTGTCAGCCTTTTCAGATCATACTCCTTTCAATCATGCCCTTCAATAGTTCCTCCATCCTTCACTGTCTACAGATGCTTCATTTTACACCTCCTAAAATGCCCAGAAGTGTCTGTTCACGATTATTTTCCTACAGGGCTTGGAACAAGATCTCTGATTAGTGAAAAATGAGCTGTCACCATGAATGTTGTAGTCTTTGGACAAGTGTCTCATCTAGTGGGACTTAACAGTCTGTTTCCCACTGTTCTATCCATGTGTGGACTTAGTTTTCTCTCCTCTGTTGTCTGCACTCATTGTCTCTCACTGAAAACCTCTTGTTTCTTAAATTCTGGAAAATAACCAACATTACATTTTTAGGCCTTCTTCCTTATTCTTTATGGTATTTTTTTCCATTGTTGCACACATGTTTTTCCCCACAAATGCATAACTTTTTTTCTAATATTTTCCATCACGGTATCACTCTTTATCCTGTGAAATCACCTAGCATCTCTCAACCTTTTATTTTCTAATGGCTTTGGTCATGCCAGGCTAGTATTTAACTTGATGTTCAATTTCCCACTTTCATCTTTTACTTCTTGAGGAATCCAAAGATAAGTTTTTTTTTTTAAAAGCAACATTTTCAGCCTTTCTCACTATTTTTATTTTTCTTCTGTAAGAATTCCCCTGTCTTTAAGCTTTCCATTCATCCCCTATGGAGATTTTCATCCATCTCTTGCCTATTGAGCTTCTCTGGTGCTCAGTGGGAGGAGCGCTTTATCATCACCTCATCCTGCATCCCCCATTGTCAGTCCACTTTGTCATCCACTTTGGCAATTTAGTGGATGTTTCCCTCTTTCAGAAGTGACAGCCCCATTCTCAATCTCTGTACCCACTTACTGCAGCCTGAGGTCCAGCTTTGAGTGAAAAATCTTAACTTTTATCCTGACCTTCAGCAGACAAGAGGAATGGTCTGATCTCTAAGGGCACTGTCCTAACCCTGTAAGTCACTCATATGGACCCTTTTGAAGGCCCAGCTCAACCATTTCATTTAGTTCCCTCTCACTGGTACCAAGGGGCTTTAGTCTCTGCCTGTAGCCTTCCTTTGTCTTATTAATATTGAATTTTTATTATTTATTTTAAAACAAAGTTATTCAAGTTTATTTGATATCAGAGAGATATGAAATATGAATTCTTCCTCTACCATGAGGTCTTGTCATCATATCAAGCAAGAAAACTAAATCCTAGAAAATAGAATAGTTTTTCCAAGGCACCGCCCAATTAATACTAGTGTAGCTATTACAAAGTAATTCACTATTTGTTTAAACATTTCTTTCAATTATTGTGGAACCATGGGTTCCATGGATTTTGCTTACCAAATTGCAAATTGTTCCAACTCTGACAATGTGGATCTCTTCATATATCTTTGACATACCCCCCCTTTTGTGTGTGTGTGTGTGTGTGTGTGTGTGTGTGTGTGTATTTGAACTCACCCTTCCTTCTTCTCTCCTTCCCTTCCTCCCTTCCATCTCCCCTTCCTTCCTTCATTTCTGTGAGTGAGTGTTTTTTGGCACATTGTATAAATTTCCCAGACCTCAAATCATGAATCTGTCTGAAGAGCCCAGATTTCTTTCAGTAAGTAGATTATTGACTAAAAGGAAATGTTGAACTAATTCATCATAACAAGACATTCTTTTCCTTATAAAATACTTGGTATTTTTTCTTCTGTCCATTTCACAGGAATACTAAGAATAGATAAAAGGCTTCACGAAGTCATAGGATTTCTTTGAAAAAAAAAAAAAAGACACCTTCAAGACATGTGACCCCTTGAAAAAAGTAGAAAATGCAGCCAAAATGACAACATTATCTTTCTTTACCAGTTAAGACCATACAACTCTTTTAAAGATGGGTTTGCTATTGAACTATCACTTGAAAAATCATTGAATGCAAGACCAAATTGCATTGGTAATATACTAAATGTATTTTTCCCTTTTTTCTTCCCTATGTATATATTAAATTTAAAGAAATAGACTTCTCTTTAATCGGGGTCAAGGGGAATACCACAGCAACTTTTAATAAGAGTGCTGCTGGTTTAAACAATAAACCCAAAATGTGCATTGTTGTAATGTATCTTTCAAATGTGCCCAGTCTCCAAAGCCTTGCTTATTTACAAGTCTCCACAGCACAGAAGTTAGCACAGATATAGTAAAAGCCCAAAGGAAAGTTTGGTGAACCTTTGGAGAAAAATGCATTTTCAAAGGTGAGGAGTAGCTATTGATGTTTAATGACAGTTGGTCTTTAAAGTCATAGCTCACACAAGGTCTTCTGAATAAAATCCCAGATTTCAGGTAAATCTAGTGACCAATTATGTGATGTTCAAAGAAAACATGTATGTATGTGAGTCTTTCTTTCTTTCCTATGCTTACAGCAAATATGTGCAAGTCAGGGTTGGGGGATAAAATCTTTTTTGAGGTAAGGATAATGAAGATAATGACTGCAAATGATATTCTAGGGTCCCAAGTTTAAGCTGCTTCAGTAACAAATTAACTACAGTTGGCAACCTCACTCCAATCCTCCCAAAGAGAAAGAAGCCAGCTTCCACTGGAAGGTTTTGGACTTCTGAAGATATATTTTTATTATTTTTAGTGTGTGTGTGCATGCACGCGTGCGTGCGTGCGTGCGTGCGTGCGTGCGTGCGTGCGTGCGTGTGTGTGTGTGTGTTCAGTTTCTTTCATCTTCTTAACATTTTCTTTTCCCACCTGAAACTCATGATCAAGTTTACTCATGAACTGACATTCAAAATCGCCAATGGAGTTTTCCACCCTGGACGGCCAGTTTATGAGGCCTCCTTATCTTCTATCAATTTGAAGACAAAAAAAATGTCTTATGAACATATGATTTGTAAAAATTTAACCTCTCAGTAATGTGTAATGAGAAGGGGGGAATAAAGGGGGAAACAATGGGGTGGGAAGAGAGACCAAGTAGAACACAAGTGGCCACAGGATACATAGTCATCCAATGGCTCAGGCCAGAGAACTGAGATGGGTTGTCTGGCTACTTAATAAGAAGCAAATCCTCCAATGAGAGCACACTCTGATCCTCACATATCACCTGACCACTGAAGGAGAACAAGATGTTGATGAGATTAGTACTTCAAAAGCAAGTCTCCAGAATGACAAACCCACTGTGGAGTAAAGTAGCTGAAAAAGAGAGGAAAGACACAGGCAGCCAGGACAGCAGACGCTGGGACACTCGCTTGCTTCTAGGCTGGCTCTGTGTTCTGACTTGAACACTCAGGAAAGACACCAAACTCATAGCAAGGCAGTCTCGGTAACAACTTCAGCTACGCAAAGTCATCACTGTGAAGCTCAGGAGATGTGAGGTGAGCCTTAGCCCATTCTCTGCCTTCATCTTCTCTTGACAGCATTTGGAAATTGATCTCTGTTTGTTCCTGGGATGGTTATTGGCGTCTAAACTTCTTTATCTTTTCTGTTTCACCCACCAAAGTCAAAATGTACCACAGTATGTATGTTGCATTTCTGTGTAGTGCTTTTTTATTGAAATAGGTGATCTTATTCAACAAAAATAGAAATGCTATACATGCCCTTTGAGAACGAATCTTCGTAGTATTATGGGATTAAACAACTATTTCCTGTGGAGTGACTTCTTAGTTTGTCTTCAAGACCCCCTTTACTCTCAGTCTATCCCTAATTTATAGAGTTAAAATGGCCATTTAAAATGTAGCCTTGTACAAGGAGATGATCTAATTATTCAGCCTTACTCTATCAACGTAATGAATTATGGAGCTCTCCCAGAGTATTTCACCTGAGAAAACGAGTATGTCAAGTGCTGTAGTATGAATTTTCCAGCAAGCCAGTGAAGATGCCAGAATAGTGAGTGTTTAGTGCCATGATCTAAGAGTTATTTTTATACAACTCAAAGAGCAAATGTTAATAATTCATATTCTTTTTCCTAGTGTTGGGAATATGTGTTATACTGGAGGCTCTTATGCACATAAAATATACTATGTGTGATAATGGTATATTTAGTATTCATTCAGATAATAAGCAGACTGTCACCTATTTGTGATAACTCTAGAAAAAGAATAAACTATAAAAATCTAAAGCAAATCCTCAAAGAATTCAAATGAGTTTCTAGAACAGAAAAATAATATCAATTTTTCTTTCTGTGTGTGGTGGAGGCCAGTATACCTGCAAGTATGTTCATGTGCATAGGCAGACCAGAGTTCTGTGTCCAGTGCATTCCCCAGTCTTGGTGACCTTATTACTTTTGAGGCAGGATCTCTCAATGAACCAGGAGCTCACTGATTCAGTTAGGCCAAATGGCCAAGCAAACCCCAGGGTCCTCCTGGCTCTCCCTCCCTGCTGCTGGGTAACAGCTGCATGGCCCTGAACCTGGATACATGTTTATATCCAAACAAATGGATGTAATTCCAGCCTCAATTTGTATATCTGCCTGGACTCTAGTCCTACTATGAAGCGCAACTAGATGTCTGTTGGTGAAAGCATTCTTATATACATGATTGTATACTCCACCTTCACTGTGGTATGACTGTTAAGCTGCTGTGTGCAGTTTTCTATGTCCTGTGAAACATCTGAATAGTTCAATTGACGGTTGAGGTTTCAGGGCTTTGAATGACATTTTAGACTGCCGTGTTTAGATTAAGTATAACTTTAGTCCTAAAAGTAAGCGGAGTGCTCATGTATTCTTATTTTGCCTTGTAAATAGCATTCTTAAGAGTAAGACAAGTACTGTAAATTTATTATTATTAAGAAGCTTAATGTTAAGTTCCATTCCCAATAAAGAAAGATAGTTTATCAGTTGTTGTCTTATGTCTAGGTTAACTGGATCACGTCAAGGGAAGTTTTATTTAGACAAGGAAGCTATGGTTTGATTTTACAGAGTTGAGTTCAACTAATGCATTTTTATATATCAAAACAGTTTCCAAATTTTAATCTCTAGGGAAGGTACCTACCCAAATGGCTTTCTAAAAATTAGCCTATGCTTTATGCCTCTACCTATACTAATTGTTCATGAAAAGACATTATGAAACCAGGATGAAGTTAGTGAGTGGGGGTTTCAGAGAAGATGCATGCACTGGATAACTGCCTTCTTAGCCTTGCTCAAAAGCCTAAGCAGGAAATGCATGCATTTAATCATAACCACGTCCATGATTATGCTGTGAAATTAGGTCAGAGTATCCACTTGGTGCTGGGCAGGGAACATATTGGAAAGGGTTTCTCTCTGTATTCTAAACTCCAAGCTTAAGATCTGACTTGGACCACCCTCCAGCAGCACCATCTGTCAGATAGCCAAGAGGATGAGAGATTAGCATCACGTCTCCCTGAAGATGGGTGGCACCCTCGCACCAGTGGGCCAAAGGTGGCCAAGGCGTGGTCTTTTACAAGTGTAGATGAACGGACTTTGAGCCAGTGAAAGCCAAGAGCAGGTTGCACTGTTCTTTTTATCAATCATCTGACAGAGGATCTTTAATGACTTCATGCTGTAAGTTGCAAAACATTTTATTAGAGTCAACTCTAATTGCCTGGGGATGGAAGGAGCCCAAAGAACTGGACATCCACATTTGTTGGACAGAGCAATATAATGAAGACCGCTGGGGGTTAAACACAGAAGTAGGGAAAAGGTCATTGCTGTTATGGTGCTTATGAGCCCTTGGTTAAAAAAAAAATAGATTGAATAGATGAAATTCAAAGACATACTATTCAAGATTTCATGACATGCATTGAGTCTAAAATTCTATCAGTACAGAACCTATTCAGGGGGGTAAAGTCTTTGCAGTCTTCCTCTCGTTAAGTGTGTGGAAGATGGAACACTTCAAAGGGCACAATGGTATAGAGAAGATACCTGGCTGGACCTGTTCCGGTATCTGTTAGCTTTTATCCAGGAAATAGAGTGAGCATTTAACACGAGTCAATCCCTGTTGTTTTTACCAAGAAAGCTGCTATGGACACCTCCATTTAGTACAAGAGACAGTGCCTGGGTAGTTCTGAGGCACAGGAGGGTAGGAGGAAGATTTGTGTGTCAGATCCCTAGTCTTACTAGGAGCTCTGAGTCATATAGGTTTGTTATTAGAGTAGGAATTGACAACATGATGTGGAGAGAACGGTGGGGACCAGTCCTCCCATGGAGACAGAGGAGAAAAGCATGTGGTTTCATCTGCACAAGTGACAGAGATGCCCTTACACTGGAATGGAGAAGGTAATTGTCCAAGTAGACATGATGGGTGGAATTGAATTCTGGACCTTGTCTTGGAATATTCCATGGACTCTGGGTAGTTTGTGTCAGCCACTGGAGGGCATATTTTTCAGAAGACTGTAGTCCTAGAAATATATAAGAAGGGCAGGATCCATTTATTCATTTGAAATGTGAGTACATTTGTAACGAGTATGGTTTTTCCGCCTGCTGCCCGGTCTTGTCCTGCTACCACGCCACCAGCCCCAAATAACACACAGAGACTCTGTATTTGATACAATATTGTTGGCCCGGTTACTTGTTACTTATCGGCTAGCTCTGCCTTTAATTATTAACCCATTTCTATGTATCTTCACATGGCCTTCTCTTACCGGGGAGGCGGCTGGGGTCCAGCTCTCTCCAGACTCTCCATCTTGACTCCTCCTTACTACTTCCTATTTCCTCCTTGTCTCCTAGTCCCTCCTATCTTCCTTTCCTATTGGCCAACAGTGCTTTATTATTAACCAGTATGAGAAACGTATATACATAATGGCATCTCCCATCATCTCCTCTTTTCTGTTTAAATAAAAAGAAGGGTTTTAACCTTAACATAGCAAAATATATAACACAACAGTTATCAAATAAGAATCACAGTTAACAATATTTAGTCCATTAACATTTATCAAGATTAAAAGAAACTATTTTATCATCTATCCTATATTTGTGAGTCCAAAGTCCTATTTGTAACTTATCTGTAAACCTAACTAAGGAAAACTATAACCATAACTATCTGTCTTCAACTCCTTCAAAGACCACAGAAGGATAGTATATAAACTCTAGAAATGACAGAGACAACTCACTGCCTGGTCACCCGAAGTTCTTTTGTAATCTTCCATCTTTAGCCCATAGGCCATAGTGTGTCTAGCTGACTCTTCAGCAACGCAGGAAACTTTAAACTGTTTTTTTGTATTGGCAGTTTGACAGTCACTTTTCTCTGTGTCCTGCATACTGTCTCGCAGACTCTTCCATGAAGCAGGAACTCTGTAGCAATGTCCATCTTGAATCAGCAGTCACTTTTCTGTGAGTCCTGCATGTCCAGTTTATACAGCACAAAGTCAAACATTCCAGACAAGAGCAGTATCTTGTCCAAATGGCTAGTCTTGCCGTATTGGAAGTAAACTCCATAATGAGTTTCTTCAATGTCCATCTTCCTTTTTGACGCAGGTGTTGTTACCAGGAGCATTTATGTCTCATTGTCAAGTAAAACCCTAAATCATTTTAAATGCCATATTCTGTAGGTCTTTGAAAGGTTTGAAGAATGCCTATTCATCTCAAATACATCTCTGTATATCTAGAAAACTTAACTAACTTAACTATAATATCTGACTATCATAGGTACTTATCTATAATCTGTACTACATTATACATTACATTTCTAAATAAGCTATACAAACAAGAGGAGAAATATACATATGACAAAATTGACCTTAAATTGTATCAATAAATGAAAATCCATTCCAAAACAAACTATGCATATCTATATCATAATTTACTTTTTACCTTTAAAAAGAACTGGCTGTGATCATTAACCATTTATACCCAAGTCCATTTAAATGAAAACAAACATTTATAAATATTTGGGAATTTGGGCGTCGTACTTTCCAAACTACTTCCTGTTGATAGGGGGCGCTGTCATGGGGGATCCTGAGAAGTTGTAGAAATCTTGGCTGTAGTCTTTGAGGCTGCTTTGTTTAAGCTGTTTTGAATGTTGGATCATCAGCGACTGTTTTAGGGGGCCTGGCTTGATCAAACCACATTAGTCTGGAAGGAATCCACAGCTTTTTATTTTTTGTTGAAACAAAAATAGAAATCTTTTTCTCAAGTAACTTGTCCTTAGACTTAAATTTTTGAGTCAAAGCATTTTTAAAATATATAAATTGAATTAATCCAGCAGCATTTCCTTTAACAGTTGTTGTTATTTTCTCAGCAGTTAAACTATTTAAAGACAACAGAATAGCATATAGCATCCATAACTTTTTTGTGCTTTTCATCTTTACGTGGCTTTTTTATTATTCTGTTTCTTTTTTATTTTTTGAGACAGGGTTTTCTGTGTAACTCTTATCTGTCTTGGAATTCACTCTGCATACCAGGTTTACTTTGAAATCACAAGAGATCTGCTTGCCTCAGTCTCCTGAGCACTGGGATTAAAGGCGTGTGCTACAACACCCAGTTCCTCTTTGTCTCTTTAAAACCATCTTTCTTTTCATGTCTACGTATATTTTAAAACACACGGTAAACCTTTAGAGGTTTTTCTTAATATGAATCTGTCTTTACTGTAAATCTTCATCTTCGTCTGGCCACAAGTCTTTTATCTGGTAAACAACAACATTGCTAAAATGAAAGTCATAGCTGTGTCAGCCGCGGTTTACCAAAGATGGTGGCGGGTATTTTACCGCCAGCACGGAAAGCTGTGCTCACCGCCTTGGTCTGCGCTGCCACCCAGAAAGCATGCTGCCTGCTTGGAGATGTGGTCACTGCCATTGCCATCTCTCATACACATCAATAAACTGTTAGCAGAGTTATTTAAAAGCTGTGTGGTTTTTTGTCGTTTATGTTGAGTTAGGAACCTTCCCTTAAAGGAGCCGCGCGAATATCTGCTTGTCTCTAGCAAGTCAGAGTCCAACCGAGAAAAATGTTGTTACCAAGAAACCTTGCTTATCTCTGTTCTTTTGTTTTTAAAACCCATCTTTAACCTTTTGTTAAATTTTAAGTGGAAGTTCTTACTGGCCACGTGGGCGCCATCTGTAACGAGTACGGTTTTTCCACCATCATACATTTGTTAAATATGTGCTAACCAATCCCTTCAGGAAAATTAGTATATGCACATACATAATACACATACACACACACATGCACACAGAAGAGTCCACACAGATGCTTGATTTTAAAAGGGGCTTCTGGTTTTTATTTTAATTTTTTTAAATTTAAATTAGAAACAATCTTGCTTTACATGTCAATACCAGTTCCATCTCCATCCCATCCTCCTAAAAGGGGCTTTTGATATACCCAGGTTAGCCTTAATCTATAATAACTTATAAATTATGTGTTTGCCTTCCCCAGTTTCAAGAGTCTGTGAACACATTTATAATTGGGTATATAGAGCATTTCATTTACTTTCTCCTGAAGGATATTATTTACTCAGAATTTGAATATTTCAAAGAAATCTGAAATATTGCATATTAAATGAAAAAATAATATGAGCTGTTTGGATGCTGACTGGAAGGGCTTGGTGAAGGTTTATGCATGAAACTGAAGACATGCAGAAAATAAGATGATAGGTTATCAGATCAGTAGTCCAAAAGCAGTGGGCATTAGGAAAACAGAAAAATGCTGTTCTTTGGAGCCGTTGTGGATATAAGGGTCTTTATGTGACCTCTGAGAGTGCTCTGATCCAATGATTCAATAATTCCCATCACATAAGAAACAGATCACTCTCTAGGCTGCGGAATGCCTGGGGAATGCACTTCAGCCCAAGTATGCATAGTAGATAATGCCTTAACTTTATAGTCTATCTTGGGACCTGATTGGTAATTATCACAAAATTAAGTATATTCTACCTACTAGTCTGTCTGGAAACAATTAAAAGGCACTTCAGGCTTGGGCAGGGAAGAAATGAAACATGTCACTAAAGATGGATACAACATTTTCTATGTGGCTACCACAAACTCCTAGAAGAAGAAAGGAAGAAATGGGGAGGTGAAGAAGATGTGAGGAAGGTAAGAGAGTTAGGAGAGGGAGGAATGAAGAAGGAAGGATGGAGGGAGGCAGAGAGAGAGGGAAGGTTAAACAGATGAGAAAATGAGAAAAGGCGAGAGAAAGGGCAGGTAAACATATCCACAATGGTGTGTGTATGTGTGTGTGTGTGGTATGTGTGTGTGTGTGTGTGTGTGTGGTATGTGTGTGTGAGTGTGTGTGAGTGTGTGTGTTTGAGTGTGTGTGTGGTGTGTGTATGTGTGTGTATGTGTGTGCATGTATATGTGTATGTGTGTGTACATGTGTGCATGTATGTGTGTATGTGTGTGTGAGTATGTGTGGTGTGTGTGTACATGTATGTGTGTGTATGTGTGTGCATGTATGTGTGTGTGCGTGTGTGTGTATATGTGTGTGCATGTATGTGTGTGTGGTGTATGTGTGTATGTATGTGTGTATGTGTATGTGTGTGCATGTATGTGTGTGTGTTTGTGTGTGTATGCATGTATATATGTATGTGTGTATGTGTGTGTACATGTGTGCATGTATGTGTGCATATGTGTGTATATGTGTATATGTGTTTGTGTGTGTATTTGTGTGTGTGTGTTTGTGTGTGTATGTGTTTGTGTGTGTTTGTGTCTGTGTATGTGTGTGTATGTGTTTGTGTGTGTGTGTTTGTGTCTGTGTATGTGTGTGTGTGTGTGTGTTTACTTGAAAGTTCAAGATGCAAAACAGCATGTAAATCTGACATTTAGTTACAACACTTGAGCCGTTGCCACCAATAGCTTAAGAATCGAGAATCAGCTCTTGAACACTAAAAAACAATTATTCTCTAGAGGAAAATATGAGTTACAATAATATCTATGTATGAGACTCTTTATGTCATTCGTTAACCACAGTTCCCACAGGATTCTTGAGGACAATGAGGAGGAGTCCACTTACTGTCAGGAAGAAGAGAGGCAGAGCAGACTTCTGTGGAGCCACAGACATGGAGTCACACATTTCATGACAATCACTTTTAGGACAGCTAGAAAGATTTGTTCTAGGGTGTACAAAAGCCAGAGATGTCCAGGACATCTCCCCTAATAACAGTAAAAATTTATAGAGCTCCTTGTACTCTATAGGGCATTTGCTGTAGTGGCATTATTTCCCACAATAACCATGCAGGTTTACATATCTGACTTCCTATTTTCAGCAGAGAGAACTGTTACTTAGGGAGGCTAAATGTCTTACCCTATGATCAATCAGATAGCACCTTTAAAAGTCACAGCCTCTTGATTCTAGATGTTTCCTTCTCTCTCTCCTTCATCTTTATTGAGCCCCTAAGTTACCTCCAAGGAAGTAACTTAACTACTCAGAGGAGATAATGCCATGACTACCTAAAGCTATTCCTATAAAAAAAAAAAAAAAAGCCAAAACAAAACCCTTAGGCTTGAAGGTCTATGTGTGCAATAAAAAAATTTTCAATTACTGTAATAAATTATGCCCTGCTTTTCCCAGCAAATGTAATTATTTTAAGGATTTCTGAGTTCTGTAATGATGAAGCCTTGTCACCACACTTGAAGTTTTAAGAAATTTCCCATGTGTTTCTGAGTGTCAGGAAATCAAAAAAGAGATTGTTCATGGATATCCATTCATTTCTGAGAGCTATGAGATGGTGTATGAGCAGCACAAGTTCTCAGCATCCCTTATAGGAGACATGGGGTGGATGCTGGAAAGAAAACTGATAGGTGAGTAACTTTGGAGAGCAGTGGATTAAGAACCTGGGGAAGGGAAGGAGAGGAGAGAAGGACACAGATCGAAGCCAAAATGCAAACTGGAAAACTGAAATGAAAAGGGGAAGGGAACTAGTGAGCAACATTAGGGGAGGCTAATCTAGTAGGAATACAGGGAGCTTGTCAGGTAGCAAAGCTAGGACTGGGAAAGACCTGTTACAAATATACAGTAGGATTTGAGTATGAAATAGTATCAATATAGAAATATTCCACAAGAGGGAATTATCGTAATCATCACTCCACCATTGGGATTAATAGGGAACATTCCCAGAATTAATGCGGAATCAATTTGAGATACTAGTGCATTTATCACAGATGTGTAAAAATCTTGGAAATGCTGTGTGAGATGGTGCACACCTGTATTCTGAAGCTCGGGGTGGGGGTGGGGGCTGAAGTAAGAAGGTGTTAAGTTCAAGGTGGAATTTTACATTTGAAAGCAACAGAAGATTTTTCTATTTTCCTCCTATGCCTCTGTTGTGACCGGTGCTACCAGGCAAGGCTCAGGGGAGAGGAGTTCTGGAAGACACAGGAAACATCCGGTCTGCTTTAATTCTTTTGTGAGGGAGCCTCCCCATCTTCCCTTTGGTATCGGGGTACTAGAGTTCGCCTTTCTTACTTTTGCAAGACAATGGTAAGCAATGAAACCATCATGCTTTCCTGTGTCCAGTGACCAACTCAATGATACAAGGTCCCCATCCTTTCCTCTCTCAGTCCCACACTCTGCCAGGGACTTATTTCAGTATGTTCTCCTCAACCTACAGAAATGCTAACTAATCTCGAGTGAAAATGAAAAGAAAAAGAAAGGGAAGAAAACTGCACACCGAAGCCTGAGACGAAGAGTAGGGCGAGTTTTACACCTCAGGGCAGGCACTTGTATGTCTCTATGGTTTCAGAAGCCCCGGAGAAAAAACGCTGTCACTAAGAATGGAAGTACAAATTATCACCTTCATCTTTGAGCTCTTCCCACAATTCTACCCATTTCCTCTTTGCCCTCTGTCTTACCTCCTTCGCTCCCTCTCTTCCCTCAGTTCCCTCTTCCTGCTCTGCTTTTTTTTTCCTTCCTACGCAATCATAAATACCATTGCCGGCTTTTATTCATCATTCTCCACTTACCAGACATTGTGCAAAATGTCCAGTATATACATCATTACTTAACCTGTCCCACACACACACACACACACACACACACACACACACACACACACACAAATGTGATTTACAAAAAGGTACAGTTTCAGAAGAGAAAAATTAAAAGGCTGCTGCCCAAAGATTACGGTGTCTTCAATGGAAACAGGCCATAGTTGAGTGGGTATCAATCATTTCAATGAAAATGCTTTTTCTACAATATAAAGAGGCAACAGAAATGGAATTTGCTTTACCTTAATGCCATCGTATGAGGATAACAGTAAATGGCTTCAATTACTTATACATGTGGACTTGATATATCTAGTTTAAAAGAGGCTCATTATTTGTTTAGATGACTTATTTTTATAGAAATATATATGGAATTTATGCTTGTGTGTTTTTCTGTAGTAGAGAGATTTAATCACTATCCTGGTGTAAAAAGAAGGAAGAAGGAATGTTTTGTTAATGTATTTCTTAAGTGTATTTCAGCCCACCATAGATCAGACTTTTGCATATATGTTATTTTTACTTTTGTGTAATGCACATGCAATATTGTTTGTGTAAACATACCTTAGCCCATTTTCCCTGGAGTTAATTTATACACCATAAGAAGTAACTCCAAGTCTACGTGATACATAGCTGTTTTCTGATTTCAAAGAGCAACAGAGCTATGCTTCAACCCAGACCTTACAACATGATAGCGCTATGATCTTGGGACAGTTCTCTAAGCCTGTGTGGAGTCCATCAAGTTTCTTCTTTGATAAACTTGTAGTGATGATAGTAATGATAGCTGCTTTCCAAGGTCATTGTGAAGGTGGATTGAAGAAGCCAATGGGAAGCCCAGTAAACAGCACATACTCCCCAGGAACTGATCCTATTTCTCCACCATACTTTCTATTTATTGCCATAATGTGCTCCAGCCTATATCTGCACTGACATTGACCTATACCTACCTGGTCTAACATGTATGTATATATGTGCATGCTCTTGTATTCATATATGACATCACATTCATAAGGATATACACTTATGGAATTCCATGTTTATCTTCCAGTGCACAATCAAGCTTCACTTCAGGCCATGTGAAAGGTCATAAAGAACCTTACAGTGATACAAAGCCAAGGTTTCCCTCTGCTATGCCTGGTAACAATACCCTGGAAGCCACAGATGTATCCTAGCACCACCTAGTGGGAAATTCCACTTTCTACCCCATGATGCAGAATACTGGTTCCAGCCATGGCTCCCACTCACCATTTTTGAGGGGTGGGGGTGGTCCTTTCATCACCACAAAGAAAGCCCATACTGAATAAGTTGATATGCATTTCTATTTGTATCTTTCCAGCTTTCTTCCTGAGTGGTTCTGGGTGTGAGCATATGGAAATCTTCCTACCTCTACCAACAGACAAGCACAAGACTTGGAACACCTCAGTCTAACTCATAAACCGGACCTGAATGATCGTGAGTACAAGTATCATTCTTAAGTCTGTGTCTTTGGATCCTAGAAGGATAATTATGTGCCTTATAAGAATGGCTTGCTAAATCTAAACTCAGGAACATTTTGCATTTTTCTTTGAAAAACAAATAAGAATTGTTATTTTCCGGGAGAATTTTGAGTTACGAGCAATTCCATGGGCCAGTTGTTTCCAAGAGACGGGATACTATTGATGCTCTTTTGGTCATGAAGGAAGCCAAGTAGGTTGTCTGTAGAAATTGTTTCTACTTCCCTTTGATTAACCCATGGGATATTGTCCTTTCATGTAGTGGTGGTATTTTGTGTGCCAAAGGAGTCAATAATAGTGAAGAAAACCCAGGCCATTACAGTTGTATCTATGCAGGTGATTGCTGTGCAGTTATACTTATTCCATTCAAAATCTAGACGGTGACTGAGTGTAGTCATGGATAGGGTAAGAAATTCATGTCGTCTTGATTAGTTAATGAGGCTACAGAGCTAATAAATACTTATGGAAAATCACTCAAACCATTATCAGTGTTTTAATGAGATGAACAGACAAATCAATCATCCTATTTAGGATTCTCACTTAACAATGTGGCATATATAAGCAGCGTTGAAAACTAATGGGGCACATTCTCCTAAATGCCCTAACTGTCCACCCAAGTCCAAGGACATTTGGATTGGTCTGATAGATTTACTCCATTGAGCCTTAAAATTCCTATACTTGTTGCTAACTTGTTCCTAGTACTTTCCATAAAAGTGGTAAAAATTTCTACCTAAAACTACAATCCAAGATAAAAGAAGGGGACTAAGTAGACAGAAGATAAATGAGAATTAGAGATGAGGGTTATCACTGGAATATATTCATCACAATATCTCTACTACTTATGAGTCAAGTCTTGTTAAAGAAGACAAAATAATTGTAATAGGCATGGTGTTTTACCTTTCCACATAAATTAGAAGTATGTGAACATACTAAACTTGACTCACATGACAAGAACATAATTCATCTGAAAGGGTTGGGTTTGTTTTGGCAAAGGTTGAATGCCCAAAGCTTGCCTTCCTCTTCCTTTACTCATGGGATAAGTGCTGGGCCTTCTACATATCTTGAGGGAAATCAGAATGTCCGTATCTTGGTTTGGGGAAAAGTGAAGGAAGAAGGAAATGCCTGTGCTTTCATCGTTCTTGAAGTAATTGGTTTACAAAGTTCTTCATCAAGGAATAGTCATTCAGCTCTTCTGATGTATCTAGGTTTCCATTCTCCAACTTAGAAATCATTGGGACTGCATTTGTCTGTATCTATAATTTCATGTAGTATAATCTGTCAGTATTCCAGATGCTTGAGTAGGGTATGGATGGGACATTATTTTGTCTTTCTCTTGGTGCCCAGGCAGCACTCACATTGATTTTGTGGCTTTCATGTTTGGTAGATGATAATTTTCAATTTTCTGTATTGTGTTTATCTAGATGGTATTTCAGATGCACCTACAATAGCTCATCATTAACAGCAAACATTTATCGAACTTTTATGGGCTGTAGAACAAGCTATAGGCTACAAACTGGGGATAATAAGAAGAGTTTAATGTACTCCTCTGCCCTGGAGGATTTTACTATCTATTGGACCATGTTTCTTAAACAAACAACAGTAACAACAAAAGATATGTAACAGACCACAAACTATGAGCACTGCAGGCAACAGTTGTTGCTATTCAGAGAAGAGAGAAATTGGTGAGGGTTAGATAGCCTGAGAAAATGATAGGAATAAGATGGAATTGGAGTGGCTTCCTAAGCTCTGTTCGTAGGATCCTGAATATGAGATGTTTCTAAAGATCTCATAAAATATAAAACCACAATACCAGTACATGTAAGATGCAATTTCCTTATTACGAGGTAGTGCTAAGAATCAAGCATCAGTTGCTTTCCGGGGTGCTTCTTCCAATGTTCTAGTATTAATACCTTATACACCACACCTTACATACCTCGGGAAAGTCAGACCTTCTGCTAACATTGTCACTAAGATCCTGGTCTATTTGTCATACCGGGGCTGTCTTGCTTTACCTAAACATTTCCTTCATTCTTCCACTTTGAAACCCCTCATCAGAAAAATGAGCATTTGATGACTTCTTAAAGCAAACTATGTTTTAATATATCCAAGGAGAATGGGCACCAAGGGTGACTTTGTTGTTGATGCTGCCTCAGGCAGTGCTAAGATTTTGACGGTGGAGATGATGCTAACCTACTAAGGGAAATAGCAATTTGTGAAAAGTTCTAGGATTTTTTTTTTGCTGTTAAAAAAAGATATTTATATTTTTTTGTGAATTACAAAGTTACTAGTCATCTTTGTAGCTCATACTAATCCAGACTGATGTTTGTCTCAGTTTGTTGACTGAAACATTGTATGAAGACTGTGGAAGGATTAATAATGTTTTAAGGACAAAGTCCAGTGGCTTTCTTTATACAAACACTTTTTCTTGAATCTCTCTGTGCCTCATCTGATAGTTTTGTATTCTTTCTAGACACTTTCTGATTATAATTCATTTTGGCTTTGGGGAAATAGAGGCAGGAAAGAACTAAAAGCCACAGTTCCCTCTTTTCGCTTCATTTAGTATATGTTGAAGGATATCAAAGAAAATGTCATCGTTTTTCATTGTAGGGAGCTTCTTAGGTTTAATGCAAGCAAATATTCAGTGAATTTGAAATATAAAATGTTCAGTCAAGAATATTTCCTCTTTTACAGAGGCATCTCTAGGTTTCATCTTAGCATGACTGGGAGTGTATGTGGGAAGCTGCCATGTCTTCCCAAAGTTAGACATCCTTCTTTCCTGGGAGACTTCTGTAAGGTTGTTATCTCAAGTTATTTCTTTCACTGTGGTAAAAGATGCATAATAGGAAATCTATCCCTTCAAGTATTTTAAGTGTAGCACTCAATGGCATTCAATATTGTCACAATGCTGTGCTACCACCACCAGCACCAGCCACCTCACAACATAATTGTCCCCATCCTCTACTTCTTGAAGGCTCTGGTAACCACCATTCCACTTCCTGGATCTTAAGAATGTGAAGTTCTAAGCAACTATAAAGATGGAATCAAGTGACAGATTTTTCTCTATGCCCTTTAGTTCACTTTGGAAAAGCTCTTCAACTTTGATCCATGTAGCATGGGTCAGAATTCCCTTCCTATTTGAAGGTTAGCAATATTGTCTTTTGGAAATAAACAGCATTTTATTTGTGTAGCACATCAGGGCTTGGGGCAAGCAAAATGTTCATTAACAAGACATAGCATCTATGTCCAAATTTTCGGTATTTTGGTAACAAGATTTTCTTCATATAGTAAAATATGTGACTATTTGATTTTTAGGAGCCATAGATGGTGCTGAGAAGAATATGCCAGGTGGTTCCAACCAGAAAAGGTGTCCATTCAGAGACATTTATTAGTTATGAGAACAAGCAAAATAGCCTGCATTAAAAAAAAAAAAACATTTTGAATGCATTTTAACTCTTCTTTTCTTCTAAGTCTTTGAAGTGACTTAGCAATGTCAACTCAGTGTCACTAACCTCAAAAGAGGCTCATCACAGACAGGGCACGGAGGGCCAAAGGAATCTGTGAGTGCTGCTTCCAGTGGCGCCCATCCCAGATTCTTTTGATACATAAGCGTTTAGAATTCTCTAAAGAATCTCACTGCTTCAAAGAAGTCTTTATTTTCCAAGGATGCCTGAATTCAGAATCACTTTTAGTTGTTATTTTTGTAATGCTTGAGATGTTAGTATTAAAACAAGATAGAATGTTTAAGGATGTGATGGAGATGGGAGCATATGAGAGTACAAAAATCCAAGTTCCTTTTGAGCTGAGCCTAGAGGGAAAAAAAGCCTCAATTTTCCCATTTTTCAGGACAAAAGCATTTATCCTCACAGCCAGAGAATTTATTTGCTATTTTCTTGAGAATTCTTTAGCTATGCCCAAGTGTTTGTCTACATAAAGAACTCTGAAAAAGTGGATGCAGTAAATAATTTCAGTATTTGTTGCCTGCCTTTTTCAGAATGCATGATTATGTTATTTAAATAAATTTATTTAAATAAAATGCTGCTTAAGTAAAAGTTTGTCCTAAACCTTTGCTCCATGAAAAAAGAAGTCCATGAACGCAGTTAAAGCCTTTGTTAGAGAAGCACATTCACTGTAGAATACTATTAACCATGGATCCCAAAGTGGAAACATGGTAAAGCTAGGAAGGAGATAAAAGGTGGGAGAAAAATCATCAAAGTCAAGGATGAAAAACTCAGATCCTTGTAGAAAGATATGTTTTATAAAAACCAAAGAGCAATAAAAATCAACAACAACAAAAAAAATCAGTACTTTATTTCTGTGTCTTTTCATGTCTTTCTATTTTTTTCATCTTCATTTCCCCAAATTACCAGAACAGACACCTTTAGTTTGCTTTTCAGTAAGCAATGTGGTTATTATCTATGAGGAAGTAAAATGTATCTAGCAACTAAAGTTTAGGAAGGAGAAAATACCTGCAATGGAAAGTAGTGAATAAACCACAGAGGAGGAAAAGCCACCAATAAGTAAAACCAAATTTGTAGAGAGCATGATGCCACCCAAGACTTAAGAATAATTTCCAAGGCTTGTGCTTGCAAAAAGTGAACATTTGAGATCTTAGCCCAGGCAGCCAAGTTAATACAGTCAATATCAATAAATGATATTCATGTATCAGATGAAGTCATATAAAGCTAGAAAGAACTTGATCTTGGTAGTCAGCAAGTAGCTCATTTGAGTTTGGAAAAAAAAAATGTGTCTTTCAGTCCTGCTTGAGGCAAGTGTTTTGGTCCAGTGGCTACCTGCAGTAGGATCATCCAATAGGAAAGTTTGTATGAAACAAACACTATCAGAAACAAGTTTCAAGCTCCCTTTTTTTAATTTACAATTATCCAGGCCTGTATTGCCTCGAGATTGAATTACATCATTCCTCAGTTCTAGGTTTCTGGACTCTGTTAAGAGGAAATGTTTAGCAAGAAGAATGGCTCAGGAAGCCACTAATTCATCATATTGAAGCAGAAGTTCAAACTTATCTAATTCAGGTTTGATCTTGGCTCATAAATGAGTCTGTGAAGGGACCTGTTATATCCTTATTGCCATAGCCTTGAACCTTGAGATAGGACATGAAGCCATTTAGAATATAATCAACCCTGAAACCTGCTTAGGGCACTTGACATGTTATTGTGTCCTTTGATTACAATATTTAGAGAGCAATAGTAAACTCATTTAAACAAAGAGAAGGGGAAGTTGAGATCTATATTAATTCTGGGGCTGCATTCAAAGCCTCACAGATCAGGGGTCGAAACCATAGAAATGTGTCTCCCAACACTAGAGACTAGATATCCAAAGTCAGCTGTTGGTCCATTTTTTTTTAACCCCACCATCACCACCACCACCACCACCACCGAGGTGTCATTATTTTGTTTGCAGCTGGCCACCTTCTTATTGTGTCTTCAAATGACCTTTTCTTCTATATATAAGTATCCCTGGTATGTATTCTGTATGTAGAAAAATCTTTTATACTAGAATACCAAGCATATAAGACTTTTTGCATAGCATAAGTCAGCCCATAACAGGGTTGTCTGATCAAACTATGTAACTGATAGAGAGGATGTTACTGGAAAATTGATGACTCAAACATAGTTAAGATTCCCTTCCTCTAAATGTCATTTTTATTCCTCTCATGGTGTGTCATTGTTCCATAGCAACCACTCATGTACGAGAGAGCCATAGGATTCCAGCAGTTTAACCTGGTTAATAAGGATTGCCTTCCCTTAAAGCTTGAGTTTGAAACTTCCAAGGTAAACCTCCAATTCTACTATTTGGAATCATACGGTATTCAATGGACCAATCATCAGTGGTAATGGGGCACTGTGATTGATTCAACTTCAGTAAGTTTTCCCTATCAGATCAGTTAGTAACTACAGCCAAGGTATCGAGGTCCTAGCAATATGTCAGCTCATTTCTAAAATACATCTGAGAAGGCTTGGCTTAGGTAGGAGGAAGGGTCCCTCCCCATGAAGATGCCAAGGGAAGAGTAGTCACCAAAAGTGGTGAAGTGAGCAGAAAAGTCTGAGTGTAACATAATAAAGACTGCGAACAGTAAACTAATCTGATTCCCAGGAGAAACCACTCAGTCCTAGAGCAGTGGTTGGTGGATACACCAGAATCTTGGAGGATTAGTAAAGGCTTCATATAGCCAGTCACCTTAAAGACAAATCCCAAGAAGGTGAAACTAGCCAAGGAAAGTGACACATGGAGGCCATGCAGACATTCCTCAATGGGAACTTTAGGAAAACTGCAGGAATTCCAGCACAGTGAAACCGAATATAAAAACACAGACAGAGAGCACACATCATCAAAATAGGCAGATTGGAAGGTACACGGTAGATCAAGAGTAAACATGTAATTTTGGCTCTTTTCCCAATCAAATTTGGGGTTGGTTCTCTGAGAAAGCTTACAGTTACCATATGCTAAGTCTGGCTGTCATACTGACTAAGATTCTGGGCTGGAACCATCTCCACTTTGAGACTTACTTGACATGAAAGACTTCTTCGCATCAGTGAACTCTTAGGACCCAGCCAGTTCAGCTGGTTTCTATTCATCTTTCCGGCCGACAAGTGCGTGTCTTGAGTACTGTGTATCAGCTTCATCTGGTCTCTGTACTGACCCGAAGTTGGAATCCAGAAATCCTTGTTTGGCACAGGTCCAGTCCATGGAGAACTGCATGGATTTAAATGTGAACAACTGGATATCAATGTGATGTTGCCACAGTGAGGACGACATGTAAGAGACAGAGACGGTTCTGATGTCAGCTCTCTAAGAAGGGGACCATTTTCACTATGAGTGTCCACTGGATTGAAAGGATGATTGAGACTAACATAGGCAAAGGCAAGGAAGAAGACTGGCCATGGAGAAAGGACTTGGGTACCAACCTGAGGGAGTCTGAGCAAGAATGTAAAGGTGAGGGAAAGCCAATATTATCCAAGACAAAGGCACCAAGGCTTGTAAAGGCCTTATGTGCCTTCTGATACCACTGCACGCTATCTACTTTTATATTATCTACATTTTAACCCACTTTTGAGACTTTCTCTGTGTCCTGCTATGGATCAGCCTTTTCTCTAAGCTCTAACCCCACAAAGAAGGTGGATTCCACTGTCAACCACTGCGTTCCCAAAGAAACTCAACAGGAAGCAACTGAGAATAATTTATTCCCTCCTCAAAGTCAGACAAACCCTCTGCCAACCCAGCAAGACTAACATTATATGGTAGTACGTGAGAAGAATGGCCTCTACCATCTTTCCCATCATCACAGACCGTCATGGCCAGCAGGCCTACATGTCAAGCCCTCTGTACTTTTGCTTTGAATCCTTCCAATAGTTCTAAGAGGCAAAGCCTGTATTACTATCTCCACTTCTCTAAAAGTGGGGGAATACAGAGCTTGCAAAAGATGGAGCAGCCTCTCTGAGATTCACAGATGCTTAGTGGAAGAGTTGGGATAATGTGTATCACTGTGTATGATATCGCACTGTGGGCTCAGAAGCACAGCAGCCCAGCCATGTGCGCAGATGTCAGCTGCGGTCACACAGACTACCCAAAACTTTGCCAGTTGGTGTGGAACTCCTTCCACTGTTATTCTTACCATTTGTTTGGTGGGCGTAGCCTAAATATTGGAAGCTTTTGGAGCAGGGTTTCATTCTAAAGAAAATAGACATTATTTCTACATAAAAGAGGAAGACGTATTTCAAACATGAAAATTTCATGGACCAGGTAGACACACAAGGCAAGATGGAGTGAAGGGAGGCCTGAAGGCCCAAGAAGAAGCACACTTGCTTTAGTCCAAATTGGACCTTAACCAGTGGACAAACTACAGCTTCCATGCACCTCAGCTCCTGTCTGTAAAGTGATGGTATTAAAAGGACTGAGATGAACACTGTAATTTTAAAACATATAACATAGTTAGAAGGGTGCCCAGCAGAGGGTACACATTGGATGAAAGTTGCAATGTTGTTTAATTACCTTTTGTTTATGGAGTGAAATCCTAACCTGTCTCTCAGACACAATGACCCCTCCATCTTCCAGAAACTTCATCAACAAGACAATTTATCCCAGTGACTCTTCTTCAACATGGTGCACATGTTTCATGTAAGAGCACACATGGGACCTCTTCTTTGATGGGTGTGTACAATGTCTGATCTCTTACCTAGAATAAAAAGAAAAGGAAAATGTCCCTTTTTGTTGTTCTGCATGTTAAATACAATTGGGAAAAATCATAATGGGAAATCTTTATTTCTGGTGACGAATTACTGAGTAGCTGAGGATGAAATGGATTCCCCCCACTCCCAAGTTGGTTCTCAGTGGAGGCATGTGCATGTATATATGTGTGTGCATGTTGATAGAAGGTATATGTCCCTTGCACCTTTTGCTGGCTCTCCATGGACAACCTCCACTAGGACTTCTGAGATTGGGGCGAGACAACTCTCTTTCCCATTGACCAAGGAAAGTGAGAGATATTGCCTTTCCTAGCTACCTTAAGAGACAGCCACCCTCAAGGACCAGAGGCAGGTCAGCCACCTTGGACAGATCCTTGAAGCTAATACACCCCATTCCCACCCCTGAGGCTCCAGACTATTCTGCATGGCAGTTGGTCTCACAGGGAAATAGGGCCTTGGTTAACCTCCTTTGGAGAGACGTGTAATACAAACACAAACTGCTGTTCCAGCCACTTCAGTCCACTCAGGCACCTTTGACTTTATCCTCACCAACGCCAATCCTCCTTTAAAAACTTTAATAAGAGCATGTTTTCATCTGTTCTCAAGGGACTAATTTATTTATTTGAAGTAATAATAAAGTTTTAGCATAATCCCTTGTTCCCAAGAAGCAAGGAGACTCTTTGAACAATTTGTTTTTCCCATCCTTGAAGTATGACAGAGACCAAAAGGCTGCTGCGGGGGGTCTCAGAGTCCACTGCCATGGCAACAGCGGGATTTTCTGGGATGCCCGGCCATCAGCCTCTGGGAGAAAAGCCTTAGAAAGTAGACTCACAGTTTTCTTCTTGGTGACAAGTTTCCCCTTTTTCAAAAACGCATGGATAAGTTAGAAGGAGTCCCCAGCTCAGCTGGGGTTCAAAACAGCAACTGGGACTCAGTCAACGTACGCATCAGAGTAGACATCTGCAAGGGGCAGTATGGACCAGATGGTGGGTAGTCACTGCATGTTTCTTCATGCCATGGAGTCAAACCTTGGGGAAGTCTGTGAAAGTGGGGTAAATAAGGTCTGCCTTAAGAAACAGGAAGAGGTCAGAAATCTTAGCCTTCAATGGTTTCACTAGGGAAACTAATGTTATTTGGCATTTATCTGCTGGCCACTGTCTTAAACAGTTTTAAATGAATCAATTCATTTCACACTACTTTTATTCCCATATTCTCGAAGTGTAGAATGAATTCTACATAAATTAGATAATTTGAGATTATGGAGCTGGTAAGTGGTCATTGGCCGCAGGATCCATTTGAACCCACAATGACTCTCATGACTGTCAGGCTGGATTGATCGGTGTAGGGTGATGCTAGTACTTACGCCGATTAAGAATAATTTCATGTCGATTAATTAAGTAGTTCAGCTTACTTAAACAAATCGGTGCTTTCTTTTCTCTCCCAATAAGAATCCAGAGATGGGCAGCATGGGGTATGTACTCAGCAACTCAGAGAAGCAGGGGTGTTCCTTCATCTTGTTGCTCAAGCCCATCACCTTTTAAAAACAAGGGCAACTGTCTCCAGAGGCCACATCTGTTTTCAAGGCAGGGGGAACATTTTCCATGCCAGTACTATTACCTTCTAGCAAAGGTAACCTACAGAAGCAGCCTCTCATTGGTGAAAAAATAGTCATTCATCCTTCCTGCCACTCGCTGGAAGATAGACTTAAAGAGGCAAGAATCTATCTTTGCATGCTCTAGAGAGAAAGCACAATTTGGCTCACAGCTAATGCGTGAGATGAGCTTTACTTAGTCACAGAGAAGGAGAAGACCCTTATGAGGCAAATATAAAAGACCATGTGTGTGTGTGTGTGTACATATATGTGTATGTGCGTGTGTGTGTATATATATGTATATATATATATATATATATATATATATTGCATATTTTAGTTACCATAATTTGTTTAACTTGAAAGAATTTGTTCCATGCCTTGGGGCTGCACTCCTTAGCAAGAAAGGGGGTTCTAGGCTCATATGTGAGTTTTGTGTTACATTTCAAATAGATTGTGTCACTTTAAGAAGATAATAGAAAAATTCTTCCTTTTCTATTTCCATTTTCTCATTATAGATATAGATATATAGATAGACCGCGTGTGTGTGTGTGTGTGTCTTTTATATGTCTTATAATGGACTACTACAAAGTGAATAACATACAAAGAACAGATACTTATTTCTCACATATGGGAAGTCCAAAATGAAAGTACTAGCATTTGGTCCAACCACCTTCTTGCATCTTCATGCAGCAGCAGAGGCAAGGGCTGGAACCCTCCCCACCCCACCCCCACCCCAGCCTCCTGGCTCCCTTTAGTGGGATAAAACCCTCCATGGCCTGATTACCTCTTAAAGGTTCCACCTCTTTTACCATCACATTGAAAGCACCTGAATTTTGGAGGCAACACATTCAAAGCAAACACAGTGAAGCTTGCCAAGGTCTGGATCCTAGGGTTGTTAATGGTAGGGAAATACAACAGAAAACAACTAAGCTTAGATGCAAGTAGGATGTAGGTACCAGTTCAGACACTGTTGCTTCTATTCTTCTGTGAGCCATACTTTCTGGCTCCTGTCTTTTAATGGGATGCACATTTTAGTTACCATAATTTGTTAAACTTGAAAGAATTTGTTCCATGCCTTGGGGCTGCATTCCTTAGCAAGAAAGGGGGTTCTAGGCTCATGTGTGAGTTTTGTGTTACATTTCAAATAGATTGTGTCACTTTAAGAAGATAATAGAAGAATTCTTCCTTTTCTATTTCCATTTTCTCATTAAGAATGTCTTTTCTATAAGACAAAAGAGAATCTGTCATTGATTAAAGGGATTAACAATAAGAACAATGAAAATGAGGATCGTGTTAGTGACAGAATAAAGGGTGATTTATTATTATTACAACATTTTTCTTTAAAGTTAAATTGTATTTTGGTCAACAAGGAAAAAGAAAAAATACTTCAGGTCATTGAAAAAGAATATATGACCCAATTATCATAACAGTGGGCAAGTCTTAATAAATGTAATTATTAGAAAATTTCTGGAGACAGAGCTATTTCCAATAGGCCAGGGGAATCTCTGTGTTTTGGGCTGGACTGTATCATTGGCTGTTGGTCAGTAAGTGGGACCTGTTACTAGATATTAAAGCAAGTCCCTGCTCTTGGGCCTGAATGTGACAAATCTTGGGCTCCATTGCTTTAATATCTAGTATTTCCCTCCTGTGGCTCTCTATCATCCCACATCCCTTGACTATGCAGCCTGGTCCACCTTTCACTGCATCCCCATGGCCTTTTCTAGCACACTTAGCCATTGTTATCTGTCACTACCACTTCTGAGATAAGCCATTAGAATCTGCTGAGCTAGGTCCTCTCCTACTTTTAAAAGGACTCGGTTCAGTCTGGCAGGAGCGTCTCTCCCTGCTTCTGCATCATAAGACTGCAGTCTTTTCAGGAAGCCAATAGGGCACACAATTTCTGTGGAAAATATTTAGATATATGTCTGTGACCCACATGTCCATTCACTTACTATTTCCAGCCAATGCCACTGTAGCACTCAGTTGCAAATTCATCGAAGCCCAATCCTGCCCTTACAGGGAGACTGAAGTCAGAAGTTAATAACTGAAAAGTTAACTGCATAAGGAGGAAAAATGTAGAATAGTGGCTCTGAAGGTCAAGTCAAAAATTGGTCCCATAAATAAAGGCTTTTTCTGTAAGCCTCTCGCTTTGCCCGAGACTTTCCCTTTCCAAGTATGTCAGGTAATCTCAGTGAGTTCTTCCAGGTCAACCTATGTCTGCCAGGAAATCTTTTGGCATTTAGAATGCCATTGACTCAAGTTCTGTCTTTCCTCGAGCATAGAGGTGTTTTTGGAACACTGTTCAGTCAACTTCCCAAAATGGTCTTAGTCTTTTCAGTCAAAAAACTACTCAGAGCTGGCCATGTTGCCTTGTGCCTTTAATCCTAGAGTTCAGGAAGTTGAGGCAGAAGGATCAGATGTTCAAGGTCAACCTAGGTTACACAGCAAGTTCCAGGTCAATGTAAACTACATGAGATTATATAGCACTGTCCTAGCTAGTCATTCTTTAAACCTGTTCTCTGATCACAGCTAGGAAAGGACCTACAGTTTTAAGTTTTTGGTTCAGTTATGTCCACCTAAATAACTTAATCCAAGAACATCTTTCTGTCACAAGACTACGCTGAAGCATGAGCAAGGAAACATATTCACAGTTTCTGAGGTTGGCCTCAAGGGGATTCAGTATTCTGCCTATCTGTACGAGACTCTTAAACGCAGATCTTCCCCCTGATAACTGTTCATCATGACCCTGTCATGGAAAAGTTCCTCAAAGGGAGTGGGTGAACTTAATCCAGTAATTTAACATAAAAGACAAAAGGCTCAAGAAAAATTTCAAAAAGGTAATTGTTTACTCAAAGGCATTTGAAAACATTATTTACACAAACTATTACAACGAACTGTTATACTTTTTGAGTTAATATCTCTAAACAAGATTTTATCCCAAGTCTTAATTATGTTCATTCTTAATAATAGCAATAAAATAAGAAATAGTAACAAGAGTGCCAAGACCCAGTGTACCTTACAGTAGTCTGTACAGTCTCCTTGAAATTCCAGTGAATTCAGCGGCATTACTGTCCCAGGTCTGACGAGTGAGAAATTGAAACATAGAAAGACTGAATCACTTCTGCAAGGTCCGAGTACGACCCTGAGTCGAAATTTGAAATACTATGACTTCTCCTCTCTCCATATTAACCTCTCACATGATGCCTAAATTACAGTTTACCTTCTGCCATTGATATTTACTCTCAATGTGGCCATAATAGCACTAGTATAAGCATGTACTACATTACACTAATAGTGTGAGACAGTGGGGACCATGTTTGCAGGATGGCTTACTTGATAATTATCTAGATTTTAGTTGTATATGAAGTATTAAGTAGCTCAGTCAAGACCACTGAGATATAGGCTTTCCCTTTCCCGTTTCCTTGGTCAGTTGACACAGGGTGATGACGAGAACAATCCTTCATATAAACAAGAGTATTACCAAAGAAGAAATGCAGATTTCTTTCAGGAGAAGCAAATGATGAATCTAGAAGCTGTTCCTATGAAGCCTGAAAAATGTATCTAAAGGATTTGAGCAAATATCCCATTGCAACCCTGAAAGCAACCGATGAGAACTTAAAGCGGTGTTGAAATTAAGAAGGGGGCATCAATTAGGTCAAGTCTGTAACATGTATCAACCCATTGTTCTAATTACTTGGTGCTCCATGGGCCATTTAGAAATGTGGGAAGATTAACCAGTTTGGACTCTTGCTTTGATGACTCATTTGGCAAAGCAGAATACTCTAGGCTAGCACCATAGGCAACACCCTGTATGATAGAACTCTAGAGACCCTATTTAAATACATTGTAAATTGTTGCTTTAAAAATTGTTATGCATATAATATAATTGGCTTAGTCACAAGCTTTGGAAAAAGCACATCCTTGGTAGTCTGCTCCAGGTTAGATGTTATGGGGGATGCAACTAATCTGCTTCTAGGCAACTGAGAGATGTGTCCCCTAATGCACAAAAGAATACTGTGATTCATAATATAAAGGAGTGCCCGGCTATGTGATAAGGCCTTCAGGGCTGCTTCAAAAGGAGGCCATGAGGAGAATAGGCAGGCTGTACACCCTAATTTTTCTTCTGTTTGAATGCCTCCATGAGAGTTTTTCTTTGCTTCTGATCAAACATTTCCCTCTGTTTGTGCTTGGAGATTATAAAGAATGTGGGACCTCGTGTTTCTACTCTAAGGGATTTCTATTACTTGGACTTGTTCCACCCTAGACTGCTGGCATCAGAGAGAGGTCAAGGTACTAAAGACACTTAAGCAAAACCTAAGGGCTCTTCTTTCCCCAGGGTCCCAGAGGGGAGTCCTGTGATGTTAGATATTTGACAGCTCAGTCTCTTAAGGTCGTATGTCTCCTAATATAAGCTCACATAACTAATGATTCTGTAGACTGTGGACCACCCCCACAAAGGAAGCTCTTGCTGCAGCGATTATGTAACTCTTTGCCCTTGATGGATAAATAGACTTCTGTATTGTTTAGGGGCCTAGTGTGGAAAGGAAGAAATGACCACACAGAAACATGAGGAAGAAAACAGTCACCAACCCTGTGTCCAGTCCATAACCTCTTAAAGATTTTTATGAAAAAATAAAAAATAAAAAAAGGACAACCCTTATTGCTTCAAAGACAAATGAAGTCAAACTATGATTAGGCAATAGGTTTGATTATAGTTTACTTTGACTTACTAAGTTCAGTTTTGTGATGCCATTTAGTTGTATTGCCCTCCAAGAGTGTTTGTACCTCTTGATACATTCCTAAATCTTCTTTACTTTCTATCCAATCCATTTCCAGAGCCAGACTATCTGTCAATGTCACAATACCTTCATGTAAGAAAACACAACTGCTTATAATCGACAAATACTGGCCCCTTAATTTCTGATCTGGGGAGAATTTTAAACGTACCTGTTAGAAAAATGAGAAATACGCTTATTGGACGAACTGGGCTTGAATATAAGACAATGAAAGGACACCTGGACTAAACATAATCTAGACTACATAGGAGCTGCTAAGCGTTTTCAGTAGTTTACCCGCATGTCACTTCTGGTCTTGGTGAATTACTCAGTTTCAAACTGGGCCTCTAAATAGCACTGAAAATCTCCCAACTCTATATACCACCTAGAGCTGAGAATCTAAGATTATCTTCTAAAATCCTATAGAGTACTCACATTGGCGTTCCAAGGCAAGGCAACCTCTGCTACTCTAGAGGGCGTGATTAAACTTTGGACAATTGCCAAATATTTCTGACTGTGTGCAGTCTTAAAGTGCTCAAAGTGAAGTTTGCTTAATGAGCAACTAGTAAGTTCTAACTTGTGCAAAGCATTCTAACTAAAAAATATTCAAACCCACTGATTTTTGTCTAAATCACTTATTTCTCAGTTAAGAGAAAGAATCTTATGAAAATGTGTACAGAATTGGATAGAAAAGGTAGAGGAATACCAATCATTTAAGTATGAAATGAAATGGACTGGCTATAACCTAATAATATTGTTTTATTTTCATTTTAACCAATGTATCACAAACCAAGAGTTTCCCATTCTGCATCTTCCTTGGGATCCAATGTCTATTTCTACTGCCTGTTGGGAAATTATATGTATGCTGAACCAATTATTTTTCTTATAGAATAAATCTTGTATATAGCAATTCCTTGTTATTTACCTTTGTGTCTTGCTTTTCAAAATTCTCTTTTTTAAATTCAGTGCCTCATTTAATTTTCCTAATACCCAGTGACATGGAAGAAGTTGCTGAGGCACATTGCATTCTAACTATAATATATATATATATATATATATATATATATATATATATGTGTGTGTGTGTGTGTGTGTATGTGTGTGTGTGTAAATGTATATATATATACATATATGTTGAACTTGAAAGTATAATTATTAACTAATTAGACTAATTGAGATCATCATGATTTTTAATGCATGTATCTAACATACAATGGTCATTTGTGACTTTTACATTTTATTCATTTGTTTAGTTTTACAGTTTTTCCATGTAGTCCAACCTTACATGGAACTCATAAATCTTCTCCCTTAGCCTCTCAAGTAGCTGGGATTATAGACATGTGTTCCCAGACCAGGCTTCTTTTCATAGTTTATTATTATTTTAATTAAAATATAACTATATTATTTCCTACCTTCCTTTTATCTCTCCAACATCTCCTCTCCCATATCCTTCCCCTCCAATCCTTCCCTCTCAAATTGATGGCCTCTTCTTTAATTATTATTTAACTATGTATACATATATTATATATGAATCTGCATATAGATGCATATATATTAATTTGTATTGTATACACAATTTAGTGACTTATCCCTGGAAGAGACTAATTTTCCCTGTCTTATCAGTCACTAGTTACCTTTACTATTTTGTCTTGGAGTGAGACCCTATAAGAATTCCTTCTTTTGTATTAGTGTGTCCAGTGGCATTATTATTAAGGTTTTGTTTAAGTAGTCACCTTGTTGAGGTATCATGGATGTAGCTTCCCTAGAAGACACAATTTCACAGCAGACTTCCAGGTCTTCTGGCTCTTCTAACCTTTCTGCTTCCTCTTTTAGAATGTTCTCTGAAACTTAGATGCAGAGGTTGTGCTGTAGATGTATCTCTGGGGCTGGCCACATGACAATCAACTGACCTTTGCATTATGGCCATATGTGGCTTTCTAGAATGCTCTTTTTTTCTGCAAAGATGCCAGGCAATTGCTACAGTTATCTTAGTTAAAAGTAGTTTAAGAATATCATTAGGAATTATGATGGCTGAGTAAAGTGGCAGTGCTAGGTTCTCCTCTAAGATCTGTGACCACCACTAGCCCCCAGGAAGTTGGGTGTCTAGTATAAGAAATGATTTCCTTCCTGTTGAGCAGGCTTTAAGTTCAATTAGACTTACTAGTTATTACCATGATATGAGTGCCACTATTTCATCTTCAGGGATATCTTGCTATGCCATTCAGCATTATGATTCAGAGGCATTATAGATGCATAGGACCATTGGTCGTTTCCCTTTCTTTATATTTTGCATGCAATCGTTTAGTACTATTATAGTTAGACCTCAGGAAGGAGACTGTCAGATGATACCCAGGTTGAATTTTCTGTTTCCTGTCTCTGAAGGGTGTGGTGTCTTCAGCAATAGGGACTTATCTTCACCCTCTGTGACGCAACCAAGGGCAATGGCTGTAGCCTATATTGTTTTGAGAGTCACTTGGAATTAACAACTCAAATGAAGGTTTCTCATAAATCCCTCGGTACTGGGGTTTTTATTATCTAATAAAATCCCTTGGTATTGAAAGTTTTAGTATATAGTCTATGGCTCTTGGGAATAACATCATCAGCCCATCTCAGTTACTCTGCTGTTGCTGTTAAGAGACCCTATGACCTAGGCAACCTATTCTTAAAAGCATTTAATTGGGGTCTTGTTTACAGTTTCAGAAGGTAAATCTATGACCATCATGATGGTGAGAGTGTAGAAGCAGGTAGGCAAGCATGGTGCTGGGGCAGTAGCTAAGAACTTACATCCTGAACTGTAGGGTACAGACCAGGAGCAAACCGGGCTTGCTATGGGTCTTTGAAATCTCAGCGGCATCCCCAGTGACACGCCTCCTCCAACAAGTTCACATCTCCTAATCCTTCCCAAAACATTGCCACCATCTAGGGACTAAGAATTCAAATATATGAGCTTTAGGGACCATTCTCATTCAAATTACCACACAGCCCAAATGACATGGTTGATTTAAGAAACAGACCACACACACACACACACACACACACACACACACACACACACAGACACACACGCATGAAAAATAGCACTCACACAGTTTAGGTAAAAATAATATGATTCCTTGAGGCTTTATCAAATACCATTAATTTTATTTGTCCCTTCATCTTCAATTATAGTTGTTTTGTTTTCGTTTTGTTTGGGGTTTTTTTTATGGTTTTCTGAAAAAAAAATATCTGGTCTGGTTGTATAGGCAGACAGAGTATTTTTTTTTTTTTTGAAACTTTCAGAAAGTTCCCTAATCCATTAGGATAGGTCACTTCTCCTAATTAGGCCAAAATAAAGCCTGTGTACCATTTCAACAGCCTGAACCACATGCAGCTGAAAAATTGAAGAGTGAATCCCTTCCATTCCAGCTTCCCCTGGGAGTCAAAGGAATGCTGGCTCTAATCATCCTCTTTTAGATGTAACAGCTAGCCTCATCGATGTCTCTTGGTGAAAACTAACGTCCTAACATCTGGAACAAGTGTCTGGTCTCAATGTCAGGATCTGGGAGAAGAAGTAGATGTGAGCCTTGAAATTGTGTTGGTGGGTGTCTGAGTGAGAGCACTCATCAGCTGTGAGTAAGAGGTCACAAGATTGGTGCAGCAAGTAACAGGGGCGAGCGCAGAAAATGTACTAACTCAGCTCTGGAAAGAACCCTGGGCCTGTGTGGGGGCTGCCCGCTGAGGCAGCTGTGCACATCAGGCCATCCTTCTGTTCCTTCCTGGTACTAGGGAGTGAAGGTTGAGCAAAGGGTAGAAGACCTTGAACAACCAAGAAGTCATCTCAAGAGTAAGACGTTGGTCCTTCTGATCACGAGAACATGTGAAATCTGCAAGAGATTTTCTCTAGGTACCCGCGGACATGGGGGCAGTCTAGGTCCTAAATGGAGAACCTTCAGGCTTTCCATAAGGTCACATGGCTAGACAGAACCCAGAACTTCCTTTTTCAGCATCTTGCTCATTCAGAGTCAGCACAACATGCTCTGCTCAGCTCATGGTTCAGCTCATGCTCTGCTAATGGCTCTGCCTTAACCACACTCCCCATTTCTCAAGCCTATGAGTAGAAATGTGACCTTGGAATGGTGGCAAAACAATTCCTCCTGGGCCTTTCTGTTACCCGTACACTGTCTGTTTCTTACCTAATTCTTCATATTTTTAGACACATTTCCCGTAAGCCATTAGATACATCATCATCTCAGGGCCCTTCGGCACAGCCCTGTAATGCTGAGAATTCCTGTCCTGCTTGTGAGAGTCTGGAGGTAGATGACTCTCCTTCTTGAACAACCCCCACCACACACAAGCACACACACACTAAGTGGTTGGCAGTGAGACCAGAGTCACCTTAAGCTTCTACAGAGTGTTCTGAGCCCCTGGGAGGCCATTGTCTGGGCTTCTGCAGACTTCCATGTGGTTAGTAGTATGCATGATAATGGCTGCTTAGTTCTTTTTCTTTAAAGATAGCTTTTAAATTTGTTCTCTTGGCCTCTTGATGAAATAGCTTCATGCATATTAATGACATCTTTTATTTACTGAGCTTTGCCATTAAGTGCTTTGGAATACTAGATTCCACTCAGGGTCTCTGGGAGACAGGCCAATATCTATAGACTTACTGGATACATGGGAAACTGAGGAAACAAAAACAGCTCAGTTACTTCCTGAGAGCAACATGTGAAGTCCCTAAACTATGTATGCTGTCTGGCTAGCAGATGGGTCTGGCCTTGACTGGGTAGTATTATCCTAGGGTTTATGAATGTCCCTTCCTTCTTCCAGCAGACTTCTATTGACTACTTGCCATATGTAAAGCACTGGGTATGGCAAAGAGTGGGGATGAAGACAAATTCAAGGCTCACAGGACACAAACAGTACATGGGAAGGCAGAGTGATCCTGGAGTAGGCAGATCCTGCTACCCTGAGAGTGTCAGAGCAGGGATAGCCAGGTTTCTGCTGAAGAGTTTGGGGGATTACTAGCCCTAAATGCTCATGCTTTGTGACTTAGTAACCATACTTCCAGGAGGGCAATGTATCACTGAAAGTGAGTTACACAAGGGCAACTTGGAAAAATGACTGTGATATGGCACTCAATTGTGCAAAAAAGAAAAAGAAAAAAAAAAAAAAACAACAAAACCAAAACCAAAACCAAAAACCTGTCGACTGATAGCTTCCCTTTTATGAGCTATATGTGTGTTCTTGAAGGTTTGAATGTTTATATTATGTGTATATATAAAAAGGAGGGAATAAATAGATGACAGATGATAGATAGCTATAATAAACATGATAGGTAGATAGATGATAGATAGATAGATAGATAGATAGATAGATAGATAGATATAGATAGATGGATGGATGATAGGTAGAGATGATGATGAAGATAGATGTTATAGATACTGGATGAATAGATAGGCTGAATAGATACATGATAAATACATAGATGATAGATGATGATAGGTAGATAGATGACAAATGATGATGATAGAAGATAGATAGATGATAGGTAGATAGATGATAGATGTTAATAGATACTGGATGGATAGATATGTTAGAGAGATGATAGACACATAGATAATGATAGGTAGATAGATGACAAATGATGTTAGATAGATAGACAGACAAACAGACAGACAGACAGACAGACAGACAGACAGACAGACAGATGCAGTATGATGTTTTAAATGAGAGTGGCCCCTACAGGCTGATATATTTGCATGTTTAGTCTCCAGTGGTTAAAGTGTTTAGAAGGACTATGAGGTGTGGCCTTGTTAGAGGAAGAACGTATATCATTGGAAGTAGGCTTTGAGGTGTCAAAAGTCCATACAAGGCCAGGTCTCTTGGTCTGCCTGCCTGTCTGCCTGCTCATCAGGGTATAGCTCTCAACTGCTTCTCCAACACCATGCCTACCATGCCTCACTCCATGCTTCCTGCCATGATAATAACAGACTCACCCACTGAAACTGTAAGCCACTCCCCAATGAAATGATTTCTTTTATAAAAGTTGCCTTGGCCAAAATGTGTATTTTCACAGGACTACAACATTGCATAAGAAATGCAGATAGATAAGAAATAACTAACTAAATGTATTTCAAGAAGAATGTGCTTGAAATTAGCAATATGGAAAAGAACAGAAAGGAATATATTCTCGTATTTTAATTTTGCACTGTATTTTAAGATTTTGATTAACAGTGTTTATTTTTATATTTTCATATTTTAAAACTAATTTAAAGTGAATACCAAAAAGAAATTTTCCCATCTCAAGAAATTTATAGTCCAGGAAAAAAAAAACCATGAGAAATAAACTATGTTGTCAGAAAGAATAAATAAAATATAATACAGAATGAAATAAAGTCCACTAGGGGTATTTTATTGAAAAAAAGTTTATGTAACATAAAGAAGCTACATGGTGAAAGAGCACACATCAGGAATATGATGATGAAAATATGCTCATCAGGTATTTGATGATGAAAGTATACTCACCAGGTATATGATGGAAGTATACCCATCAGGAACATAGACAAAGATGCCATCCATTTCTATGGTTTCTCAATGGCTAGTGAGGTGTCTCACTAGGTTCTGGGGAAGCTAGACCCATGCCAGGTAGAAACAATAAACCACTCCTAGACTCCTGAGGAAAGAAAATGTCAAATGAGCCCTTTGTGGGGTCTACCCTTACTGCCACTACCTAGCAAATATGTAATAACTGATAAGAGAGCAAAGTTTGCATTCTCACTGGAATGTTGTTTTTCCTAGCATACATCAAGATTTAGTCGTAGAATATAAGAGAAACTGACTTTGTACCATACTGTTTATATGTAGACAGAACCTCTGTGGTTGCATACCTGTAGACAGGGGTTCAGGCCTGGTTGCTGCCCATGTGGTGCTGGCTAGGTTTCTGCTGTTGAGGAAAAACATACCTGTCTGCACAGAAAAAGTACAAGTTCTGAGATTAGAAACACATGTGGAAGGAGAATGGGCCAAGAAGTCTAGTTCTAACTTGCAAGTGGATTGTCTCCCATGGGGAGAAAATACTAATGCTAAACATGAAAAGATTATATTTTCATCATTCCAAATGTGGGAAGGGCATTTTTAGCAGCAGCAGCAGGGTGCACTTCTCTAGCCCCTATTCTGCTGGGATCCTCTAGATCCTCAAATGAAGACTCACAGTACAACCACAGGTCTCGCTCTTACCCACTTCACAGCTGAGAAAACTGTGGCACCAAAAAGTTAAGAGGTTTCCCTTGGTCTCAAAGGAAATGGTAACAGTGGAATGCAACATGGGGGCAGGGGGCTAGCTTTGGACTTGCTACTCTCAGAACCTTTAGGAAGAAGACAAACAGTAGGCCACAGGTAAGGGGATGTGTGGAGTATCAGCGGTTAAGAGCAGGGGTGCACAAGACGGAAATATCCTTGGGACAGCTGAATCCAGATGAGACGCCAGGAAGGTAAACTGTAAAACCATCTGACAGGTGAATACAGGAGCCGTGAGCATGCTTTTGGCCGAGGTGTGGTACACACTGCATTCTGTCTTAGGGAACTACGCAGAGTGGGACAGGAGGCTCAGCTTCGAAAGGTGAGGTGTGAATTAAAGCAGAGCATGGAGCAGAAACGGAAGGCTCTTCGGTGGGAGAGCCACCTTCCAATTGTTTCCAGCTCACTGGCACTCGCGGTTCTGGTGGGAAGTGCACGATAAAGACAAAGAGAGCAATGCCAGCAGCGGTTTCCATCTTGAAGCAGCCCCTAGCCACTTCCTGGCTCTGCTGGTAGAGTCACAGGGTTTCAAAAACACTATCGCCCCATTACTGAAGTCAGGGGACCTGATCCAGCACCCTCTTGCCCCCGCCTTGGAAACTAGGGGCTTAATGCCTCCCCTGGCTTTAAGTGCCTAAAGCAGTGTTTCAGAATAGCCCAGCCCTAGCAAAGCAAAAGCCACCAGCCCATCACTGGTCCCAGCAGAGGCTGTGGAAAAAAACTCATGGGTATTTGGAAGCTGATGACACCCAGGAGCCACACCCCATTTGTAATTTCCTCCTACTGCAAATGGCAGACACCACAGCTAGGCATTCTCTTTACGGCTTACTTTCATCTTGAAATGTTCCCATGCTACATTTTCTTGTAACGTATGCACCTCAAATGTTGTAAAACCCTCTGTAAAAGTCAATATAAATGCAATAATGTCACGTCATTCAAAGGTAGTGGAGCAGCCCTTCCGAGCAAACAATTGGGAAACTAGAGGGAAAACTCAATTGCTTCATGTTGCAAATTGATTAAAGATATGAATCAGAAAATAAAAGGGCTTTTGGAGTTTGGGTTATTACTAACTGCTTTGCTTTATGGAGCAATTACTTTGATTCTATCTCAAGTCCAGTAAAGTGACTGCCAGCACATGGTGAGCTGACACCCTGCGCGTCTCTTATTAATGTGAACCGCTCCCCTGGACGGAGGCACGCATGCATCTCGGCCATATAAATTCAGTTCTGAAACACCCTACATAAAACATCAATATGATCCAAAATCATCATCATCCCATCAGATAGAAGAACAGTCCTATTGTCAAGGGATGTCATGTTCTGTAGGTCCCCGTTCCATCAGGTATGTAGACATTGGTTATTCATGTTACTACGGTGGGGGGGCATTATTAAGCACTCCAATGTCATCATTGCCCAATGTCTCAGCATCTGAAAGCCCAAAATTAGTTATTCCTTAGAGATTAAGCCTTCTTGTCCTGACTCCCTGTGCATGTATCTTAGGATCAAATGAGCCTGAGTTTTGAGAAAATAAGAAAAGAAACCCTTGGCAATAATTAATTTGGCCCTTTGGGTCTTGGCAGCCAGGAAGCTAGGAGCTAAATTTAATATGCAGTACCGGTGATTACTCATTGCTGGATTTCTGGCCTAATATGAGGCCAGGCCCCATTCAGTAGACGCTCAGGGAAGGAAAGCTGAATAAAGGAATGAGAGACGGTGAATAATAGTCGCATTTATTGTTGCTTACAGTGAGTGAGGGCTTGCCTGAGTGCCAAGTGGTTCACAAGTGTTATCGTCATTAATCCTAACAAAGCTTTCTTGACGATGTCAGAGAAGTTTTCCAGATGAGGAAGCATGGTCAGAAATGTTAAGTGATTTGCTCATGTTCTCTCTGCTTAGATTAGAAGTGAGTCCTCTACAATGTCTTGATGAGCTTTCTCAGATCCTGCCCCAAAGGGATGATTGCATAGAGGGAGAGGTGGTAATGTGAAAAAAATGGGGTCCTCAAAACAAAGCCTTGAAATTGGGGAGGAAGAAGGATTTCTCTGACAAGGGTTTCCGAAGTGTGTGGTACAACAGAACTTTTATGCCAAAGAAAGCTTCTAAACTATTTCTTGATTTTTTTAAATAAATTTTTATTTAAATTAAAAACGATCTCTTTTTTTTGCATACAAATTCCATGTCTGTCTCCCTTCCATTCTCCCATGTCCCCCAACAATCCCCCATCCCACCCTCCCATCCACTCCCCAGGGAGGGTAAGGCCTCCATGAGGGATCATCATTTGGGGCAGGATCTAAACCCTCCACTGTATATCTAGGCTGAGAGAATATACCTCCATAAGGAATGGGCTCCCAAAGTCCATTCCTGCACTAGGGATAAATACTGGTTCCGCTGCCAGGGGCCCCTAGGCTGTCCAGGCCTTCTAACTCTAACCCACCTTTGGGGGGCCTGGTTTGGTCCCCCCCCCCGCCAGCTGTTTAGACTGGGGTCCATGAGCTTCCACTTGTTCAAGTCAGCTGTTTCTGTGGGTTTTCCCAGCATGGTCTTGACCCCTTTGTTCATCACTCCTCCCTCTCTACAGCTGGTTGAAGCTTTGCGTGGCCTTTAGGGAACAAAATGGAAGGAGCTTTGTTTAAAATAAATGATCCAGGCATGTGTGAACCAACGACACAGTGAGGGACATAATGTCCAAGAAACCACACAATACCAGGCACCTCTCAAGCTGAAGTCCTCTTGGAACCTGAATCTCAGGCTTTAGCTCAAAATTCTGTGTCTTATTTCATGGTCACCAATACGATTTCTAGTTTGGTGGAAATTTGCTACCTAGAGGCAATGTGGCTGGGACAGTTGGTACAGGATTTGGGAAAAATTAATTAATGGATAGTCTGCTTTATACCATGTCTCTTCGGTGAACTGGAGACCATTCCTGCTAAGCCTACTCTTTCTTTGGTGGTAAACAAAATTGGTTCCCAGTTCTGCAAAGATAGAGAGAGATCTTGAACTACAAAATTCTCTGAGATCAGACATTAAGCCTCCAAAACCCATGGATGAGCCTAGCAAAATGACCCTTCCCCATTGCCTGTATTGACCTTCCTTCAAAGTTTTACCAACAGTCCTCTCTCCTCTCTTATGAAATGATCCAAGATCTGTGATCACTGCTTATATGTTTGGATTCACCTGTGCCTTATGAATACATTATTTCATATTTTAAGATAATTAAATCTCAAGTAAACTGGTATACCTATCAAATCTAAGTCAAAAAGTCTATTGGTAGATTCTAAAGCAGGGTAACGAAGGAAAGACATGTAGACAACTTGTGGTGGAGAGAAGGAGGGAACACCAGATAAACAACTCCAAATTCTTTCTCGGAAAGTTTTGCCAGGGGAAGACTCCCAGTCACTCACTCATTCCAAATAAGCTAGGAATCAGTCAAATGCTAAACTCTGCTGAGCCTGGCAAGGGAAGCAGAAGGTGTGGTGGCTCTCTCTCAGCGCAGCCCAGCTGTCCTCTTGCTGCTGTTTGGCACCCATGTAGACTGCCTCAGACATACATCACACAGTTACATAAAAAGTATTTGGAGCACCTCACACAGCTTCACACGATGTCTGTTTCAAACATCTATGACTCCTTAGGCCTGGCCTTTTCTCACACCTTCTTCCTGTGGAGAGACCAAGGACACTGTGGCAAGCACAGAGGCAACATTTTAACTAACCTACCAGCTTGATGAGAAAAAATGCTTGAGGTTCAGGATCTAAGAACTCCTGTATCCCGTCAATCATCCCTAGGCCAGCTTGCCTTTAAGGGTGACTGGTTATATCAGTGGTTCTCAACCCGTGAGTCACGACCCTCTTTGGGTCACACAGCCTACATATCAGATATTTACATTATGGATTGGATTCATAACAGCAGTGAAATTACAGTTGTGAAGTAACAACAAAATAATTTTTGACCGGGGGTCACCACCAATGAGGAACTATATTAAAGGGTCACAGCATTGGCAAGGTTGAGAATTACTGGGATATTCCCAGGGTCTTGAGGCAAGTCTGTAAGATCTATAACATATCCTCTCTGTAGGAGTCACTTTATTTCTGTCCTTTGTCACCATTCCCTAGTTCTGATATCTTTTCTTCCTCAGACCCAGATCTTCTCACCTCCTGACTTTACAGGAACTCAGTATAGATAATTCCTTCAAGGGTGGTCTCACAGGAGCAGACCCTGTCGGCCAGCTAAGACTCGAGGAGCTTGAGGAGTGTCTTGCAGTCTTGCATGGCTTGAACTTTACTTGGTGGCCATGACTGACTGCCACCTATTCTGGTAGATAACTGATGGCAGGCACGTGTTTTCAACAACCCTGCCACTGTGCTCTGTGGGTAGTCAGCACGAAGAGATGCCATTGGTACACAATTTACCCATCATTGTTGGGGAAGCTACTCTTTCATTCATTGTCTCATTCACTCCTTTCCCAATTATCCACTCATTCCTTCGGCCATGTTTTGAGTCCTCTATCATATTTTTCTACTAGCTAAAAATTGGTGACATTTTCAAGTTTTTAGAATTAGCAAGCTTTTGTAGTAGTAGTGGTGGTGGTGGTATGTGTTTTCTTTTGCTCTTTCAAAAGATACTTTGAAGTCATAGTCATAATCTTTCTGGAGAAGCTTCTCATTGATTATTATTGGATGGTGTATCCCACAAATTCAGATGAGGAAACAATACCTCTTAATGTGACCATACTCAGAGCAAAAGCCTTTCACAGGGCAGAGTTATTGCCCAAAGTATCCATGTCCTTGTAAGGGAAGGGAGAGAAACCAGGAGTGGGCCCATGCATAAAAGCAAAGCCATGTAGGATACAGCATGAAGTCAGCCATCTGTAAACCAAGACGAAAGGCTTCACAACAGAGCAAGCCTACCAAAACCTTGATTTTGAACTTCTAGGCCCCTGAATGATATGAAAATATATTCACATTGTTTAACCCTCCAAATATCTGCTGTTTTTCTAAGACAATTTAAATAGATGAACATAGACGATAAGAGAGATCATATAGCATGGCCCTAGGTAATAAGAAGCTTATGATTTAAAAAAATAGCATTAGATATCACATTATTAATATCAGTGTGTTACAGCAATTGTCTTAGTTACTGTTCTATTGCTGTGAAGAGACATCATGACCAAGGCAACTTAAAAAGAAAAGCATGCATTGGGGGTTTGCTTATAGTTTCAGACAGTGAGTCCATTTCCATCATGGCAGGGAGCATGGTGGCAAGCAGACAGGGAGGTGTGTATTCATGTGTGATCAGCAAGTTACAGAGAGAGTGAGACTGGACTAGCATGGGCTTCCAAAGCATCCCCCAAGGGCCACACCTACTCTAGCAAGACCTTATGTCCTAATTCGTCCTAAACAGTTCTGCCAACTGGAGACCAAGCATTGAAACATATGAGCCTATAGGGGAGGGAGGCATTCCTCATTCAAACCACCAGAGCAATGTATAGATTAGGCTGCTTGCCATAGGCTTATCTCCATTTGTATTTCCTATTAGCACTGGGAAAGAAGAATAGCTAATATTACAACCCCAGTTCTCCAGAGGATGAATATGAGGCTTAGTAAGTATATGCAGCTTGTTCAAAGCTCCCCCAATAAAAGGGGATGCGATTGGTACCTCGGTTCTTTAGATCACAAGGGAGAGCCATATGTGCAGTGACCAGGGAATACCTTTGATACAACTCAATATTAGTTTTCAGGCCTCAATTGGCAGAGCATCATATTAAATGTGTATGTATTTATAGGGCTCCTTCCAGTGTAAGCAGACCTAATACAAAATCTATATTCAAACCCTAGGTAAACTCTAAGACTATTTCAACATTGTGAACAACGCTCTCTCTCTCTCTCTCTCTCTCTCTCTCTCTCTCTATCTCTCTCTCTCCCTCCCTCTCTCTCTCTCTCTCTCTCTTTCAGTTGTTTAAATAGTAAACTACCTAGTCCTACCTAGTCCACTTAAAATTTAAGTCTCTATTTAGGAAACAAAAAGTGTGTAATGCACTTTCCACGTATCTACCCACTGTAATAAAAGACTGAAGGCATAGAGATGGCTTGGTGGATAAGAAAACTTATCTTGCAAAGGACTTAGGTTCAGCTCTCAGCATCTACGAGGTATCACAACCACCCAAAACTCCAGTTCTAGAGATTCTGGTGCTCTGGTAACTCCCAAGGCACCAACCATGCACGTGGTACACAGACAAGACACCTATGCATCAATGGTAGAATAAGTAAATCTAAAAAGAAATAAAAAATAACAGCAAAGACAACTGCAGTAGAATGGAGTAATAGGCCAAAGAAGCCCAGAACATGTGAGCCAAATAGTCTTAAATAATATCCCATAATTACTTACTTATTGCAAAAGTTGAATATGAAAGAGGGATTAGTAAATGTTGTGGGTTTCGAGGATAAACATAGTTAACTCAGTCTGTTCAATCTTTGTACAAACACCCTTGTTCCATGTTCGCTGGGTGGCACCATAGGGTCCCAGCTTTGGAGCAAGCTGGGCCCATTCTAGAACTCTGCTGATCTCGGTTTGTGGTCTGGCCTCCCTTAGATTAGCATCATCCCGACACTTCATGAGCATTGTTCAAATTCTGGCTCCAAAACAAGCAAGACTCTCTAATGATTGGGCAGAAGGCACTGGAGTTGTGAGCAACCACACCCCCATTAGGAAAGAAACTAGCTGGACTTGGACAGAAGTGAAAACAGAAGACGCAGAGAGGAGAGTGATGGAATTGCAATTCCTGACTCCAAGTTTCTCTGAAGTGACTGGTTCCGGGATCTTTTTGAATATGCTCTCTCGTGCCCAGACTAGGTCAGTTAGTCTGTCAGTTGTGCACAACAGGTCCCTTCCCATGAGTGAGGTTCTGGAGACTAACATCCAATCTTTCTTTGAAAATCTAGTTGTGGGACAGTCTAGTATCATGCAGCAAATCCTCCGAAGGCAGGGCTCACCAAATAAAAGAGGAATGGGAGGCTGGGCAGGGAAAACCAGAGACAGTGCCTCCTATGACAGTTTTTCTGAGGATAAACATACCTTAGAGAAGAAAACCCTTTCAACACAGGTCAGTCGTTTGCTACTGTGGTCAATCTTGGGCACTTTAATTTTACTTTATTACCGATCTTCTTGTAACCCTGTGAGGCCTATGAAACTTTTGAGTCCTTGCATCAAGGCTCTGGTCCATAGGAGAAATGGATGTAAGTTTTACTTTTCTTCTCTTTGTGGGGAGCCAGATGACTTGTCCTGATTCACACAAAGATCATGGCCTTCAAAGGACCCCTGGATGGCAAAATGTGGGAGTAAAAAAATTGTTTGAACTTGTCCAAACAAAGCCTCAATTTCCAGAAAAGCAATTAGAACTTGGGGTTATGTGTTGAGGTAGACTTCAGACTATTTTAATGCCACTCAGAGACTTGGGTCTCCAACCAATTGGCATTCAGGAAATGTTTATCAGTTCTGACAGCCACAAGTTCCACCCTGGCCAATTTTAGCTCCTATGACTGGAAATGACTTAGATATTTGAAATTCTGTAAAACACAGGCTAGTTTTGAAATGGAGCCACAGAATTACAATGGTATTCTAGCTTAGCTTCTAAGCAATTTAGGTCAAAATCCTTTCTGTTCTGAATGTGGAAAGCTTCCCTGAAAGGATGGGTGATAAATTTTCCATAAATCTGCTAGGTGAAGAGAAATGAGAGAATTTTTTTAAAGATTTATGAAACCGATGGAAATGATATTTTCATTGCTGTCCATTTTCCATAATTTTTGTCTTTTATGTTTTTTTAGGGAAATAAAAGAATCGTTCATCCTTTGAATGGGTACCTCCACAATAGTGAACACAGGAGCATCTGCCCACACCTGATTATTCATATGTGTGAGCATGTACAGAAGCATCTTCTATACATACCTGTCTGTTCCCATGTGAGCATGTACAGGAGTATCTATACATACCTGTCTGTTCACATGTGAGCATGTACAGGAGTATACATACCTGTCTGTTCACATGTGTGAGCATGGAAGTGTGCCTGCTTTAGCATCAGTAGCAAAGATGCTATTTCACTGAGTGAATTTTTGATGTGTTTCCTCTTGAGAGACAAATTGTAAAGTATACATTTGAATAGTATGTAAATTAAGGAGGGGAGGTCCTTTCATTCACCCATTCCTTTATTTCATCACTCATTCACACTTACATTGAAGCCTTAGTTATCATCTGGATATACAAGGGATAGGACATGCCCATATCTATGGTTAAACATGGTTGAGCACCCACTTTGGGGTTGTGAAATTAGCCTTCTAAGCATAAAAGATTTTAAATCTTCTCAAAAATCCTTGAAGCAAATGCTAAAATATTCATTTGAAACAGGATATAACTGGTCTCAGGTGGAGTAACTAACCTGAGTTGCAGTAATTGTGTAGCCGCTTCTAGTGTTTGCCTCTCATTGTGTCCAATCAACAGTCTCTCTCTCTCTCTCTCTCTCTCTCTCTCTCTCTCTCTCTCTCTCTCTCTTATCTGTCTTTTTTAACAACAAAAATAAATTTTATGTAATATAAACTGGCAAAATCTATACTAAAAAGATACAAAGTGTATTTCTGAGCAACAAATAGACGTATAGTGTACTTAAAATTCCTTTCTACTCCAGTGTGCAAAAGGAATAGCATCTTATTCCCCATACCTCCAAAAACACATTGGGACAAATGAAGCTAAAATGGGACTATTCAAGGCAATTCCACTACATGGTGCTGGACTAGGCTTGAGAAGAAGCCCAAGAAGTAAGATGTGCTGATCTTCCTACAGAAGAACTGTGACATACAACTGTAAATTCTGGTTACTTGTGTTTATTTTGGCTCTGATAAATTTGGGAGCAGAAAAAAAAATGTTCTGTGAATTGAATCAGGTCTGTTTCCCTGAATTGAAAATCAGTTGTGAATATAACTGGAAGCTTTGAAAATAAGATGCTTGAATCTAGTTAACTGGGAAGACATGCGGGACTCACAGAAACGTCATCCTTGACTCTTCTGAAAGTGATGCTAGAGGGTGATTTCATGTGAAGCCTAAGACTTACTGCCATTTAGACCAGATTTGTATTTCCTTTCATCGCTCTCTCTGTCTCCATGTACCTTTCTTCTAACCCCCTTCAATCTATATAATTCATTTTTAAGTCTCATTAAGTCTCACTCTGATTTAGGACCACCATCCTTGGCCTAAGATATTTAATCATAGCACCTAGACCATAGTAGGAATTTAAGAATTCTATGCAAACTAAATAAATAAACAAAAGCAAACTAGGTCTAATATGAAATCATCTAGAATTGAAGTAAAAATTTTGGAGTAAGGTCTGGCCTTTCTGGTGACTAACCAGAAACTCAAATAAAAAAAAAAGCTTAACCTTTTAGGATTTCAGATTCTTGTCTATAAACAGATGATGGGAAAGGCAGGTAGAGCAGATGACCTTTTTAGCTGTCTTGGAGTTTTATTATTCTAGGAAGGAACATTTCTGGATATAAAAACAGAAAAGTAAAACACTGGGCTGAAATGGGGCTGGAAAAAGTTCATGATTCGATTCATAGGCCATTAGAGAGGAATCTTGTTTAGAAAGAGTTTGCACTATTCGGGAGGAAACCATGCTACACTCCTAGTCAGAAAGGACTAGTCCCTCTAAGGTGTATGCTGATTCACTGGATGGTTAGTGCAGTCCATCTCCTGAGTGGTTTAAATAATGTATAATCCAGATATTAATTCTGGGGGCTGAAAGGCTAAGATCAAAAAGTGCAGGCAAAACAGTTTCTTTAAAAGCTACCCTCCTTGCCTTGAAGATGATTTGTCTTCTTTTGGTGTCTTCCCATGATTTTCCTTCAGTGTGTATGTTTTAATCATATCTACTTATAAGGACATCAGTCACATCAGACAAAACCCCACCTTAATTATTTTCAGTTGGTTGTCTCTTTAAAGATCTTGTCCCCAAATATGGTCACATTTAGAGGAATTGGGGGATAGGGCTTCAGTATATGAATTTTAGAGAGAGACACAATTTAGGCAATAACATATAATAAACAGTCTGTGGCAATATAGCTCCACTTAATGAATATGGTAATATTTCCTGATCTGGAGGTGTTAGAAACCAAAAGCCATTAGCTCAAAAAATACTAAATTTATGGTGTAGGAAGTACATTATTTCTTTACTTTTGTGTTTGAATATACCAATATGTCTAAGGGACTCTACTATTGATAAGATATGTTTTTATTGGAGAGGCCTTAGTACCTATTATGCTGAGGGTGTGCTAAGTTCCATGCCATACCTGTAACTTTTACCTCTGACCCTCTGCAACAGAAAAACTGGCTTGTTCTGTACATGAAATCCCCAACTGTTATCATACAACAAGTGTGGGTCTATCTTTGCCTGAGATTGGGAATGTAGACATAAGAGCAAACACAAATTTTTTGAGGCACACAATACCTCAGAAGTTGGCTACATTTATGTTCCCAATATTTTTTATTTTGTCATTAGTAATTTCTTGTGAGAAGTATTTCTAAAGGTTTCCAACTTGTTCTTTGCCAAATTGAAAAATCCAAGACATAAAAGGGCTATGGGAATGACTCAGTAGGTAAAGTGCTTATTGTATAAGCATGAGACCGCATTTAGTTCTCTAGCACACACATTTTAAAAAATGGGTGTAGTGGCAAATGCCTGTAACTTCAGACCTGAAAGACAGACTAGAGAATCCGGAGGCTTGGTAACCAATCTAGCCAGTTGGTGAGCTTCAGGTTCAGTGAGAAACTGTCAAAAAAGTACAGTGTAAAACAATAAAGAAAGACCCTTGAAATGGATGTCTCCTATCAAGTCTGCAAGCACACATACACACATGTATACACGCATACACACACACACACACATACATACACACGCATACATATGCATACACACACACACACACACGGGGAGAGAGACAGAAAGAATGCAAACAACAAGAATGAAAACAACAGAAATTTTGGAAGACATAATCCCGACTAAAAAATAACTATGTGACTATGATAAACAAGAGCAACTTTCTTGCATATACTATATACTGCCACATTCTGACAAGAAGTTAGGCGTGGGCTAGGAGTGTCACTGGAGACATGTTTATGACCCTTTCTAGTGTTCCAACATTCAAAGTTTAGACTTTCTATAAATTCAGTTTAAGAAATATTGGGATCAGAGTTAGATGCTTTTGCCTAAGGTGTTGTCTTAGTGTCAGCACACTCACACACTGCTGGTGACATGCAGTTCTTTTAACAGATAAAAGATCTCAACGAAGAGGGGCCAAAGGACTTCGAAATTATGACTAATATAGAATAAAATAAAAGTCATAGAATTGCATCTCTTCCAATTACTCATTGAACACTACATTCACAAGTTTCTACAGATAGGCAAACGTAAGGGGCTGCTCCAAAGGCACATGACTTGGTGTAGTAAAGAGTGATCCTGTTACCAAACACAAAAGAAAGGCTGAGTTCTTTCCCTTTGCAGTGTTTTTTCCTACTTCTGTTTCATTTCTGTTACTGCTGCATACATAGGCTCTGTCTTCTAAGTTGAACCTCTAATAAACTGAAAGATCTGTTTAAAATGGGTTGTGAGACAATGCATATACAGAGTCTGATTCCACAGATCAGAACGGGGCCTGTGAATGTGAACTCCTGGAGTGTTCTTAGACCCTGCTGAGTGGAGGGCCACATGTGAAGCCCTTTGCTCTGACACAGTCTGACCACATGGATATCCCAATACCCCAGTGGAAAGGTAGAAAAGATTGAGTTCATACAGAGATGAAACGTAGAATGTGTACCGAGAAACTGCACCAAGTGTTCAGAGACCCATGAAGGAAATGAGCAGAGTACTTTTACATAATACCTCTTAAAATAATTACCTTGCTGCATTATGCTGGATGCTTTGAAAACAGATATTCATCTTAACTTTAAAAGTCAAATGACTGAGGGAAAAAAAACTCGTTAATTTGAAAGCTCACAGCCCAGGCACTTTGGTGAGCATTCATGGTTTTCCTCCAGCTCAGCTGTCAGGAGGGTAATTACGGATTAAATTTTTATTTAATCATCCTCAGATATGAATACACTTCCCTTTTCCCCCATCACCACCCCAAGCCATTTGAAAGACAGAATTGAATCTCAGGCTCCGAGCATTATCTTTAGAGAACAAATAGATTTATTTCAATTTTGTAAACTCATTAAAGTGATTTAAGAAATATTTTATTTAATTCTTATTTCCTAAATTAAATTTTCATAGTGATTTTTTAATCATAAAGTTCTTCTCAAGTACCTGAATAGTGAGGAAATTCTACTCCTTGCCTAAAAACAAATCTGAACAAATCATATCTTATTTGAATTCAAGACTTGCTAGAGATTGGTGCCAGAGGGCACCATGGGAGAATGGAGAAGCTTGTAACTGTATCTCAGAATGGTAGAAGGAACTCTAGGGATCATTCAGTCCCATAGCATCTAAAAGGAGCAAATCCAAAATCCTAGGGAAAAAAAAAAATCCTTGAGTCTCAAATTACATAACAGGCAATTCACTTCCTAGAAATATATCCCAGAGTGTCTGCTTTATAATCCAGACAGCCTTCCCAGCTGGCCCTGTGGCCTCCTTAAGGGCCCATCAGAACGCAGTGCTGTTAGCTGGGGATAACGGCATACCCTTCTTCTGATTTTACTCAAAATCCCAAGACCCTGGGGAGCTTACAAGGAGCAGCCTGAAGGCAGGATCCAAGCATGTGTCACTATCTTAATATCCTCCTGTTCAGAGACATGGGTCTAACATGTTAGAGGTTACATCATATTTTAATAAAATGAGCTGAGATGCTTAAAATCTGAAAAGGGGCAGAAGACAAAGGTGTAAATACAAAACATGCATCTAACTGGCAGAGAGGTTATTTCTTTGTACTATGAATCAGGACCTTAATTTTAATGTTTTGAAGGCCCAAAGATTGCCAAGTGGATTTTTCCTCTTTCTTCAGTAAGTATTCAAATTCCCATTGAGAGATCATACCCTATTTCCAGAACTCCCCGTGAAAATAAGGGTAGAGAATTTCAGGCATGGGTCCATATAATGCTTCTCTCCGTGGCTGCCCCGAGGAGGCTGGCATTTCTGGCAGGCCTGAGCCTGGTCCTGCCAAACCAAAGGGAAGGGTTTCCACTGCTTCCCTGGAGTGGGCCAGGGCAGCTGCCCTGAAGATTAATTCCAGCTGTGCTGTGGCTGTCTGGCCAAGCCTCCTGCACTTACAGTGTTCCCTGAAGGGGCCAGGGCACCTCATCTCCACCCATATTCTTTCTCTGCTAGCCATCTTGCCCGCCTTGTTTCCTACTGTCTTTTTAAAATACTCCGTCATTTTCCCTTAGAATGTTTCTCTTTTCTCCCCTCCACTCTGTCCATATTCCCCTACCCACTTTTTTCTCTTGAGACAATAATCTCATGTAGCCTTTGTCTTTAGATCTAGCCAAAACAGGCCTGGAGCATCCATGATCCCTAGATCGCCATCCAGTGCTGGGATGCGGGGTGTGCGCCACCTCATCCCAAGTTCTCCTCCTCTGTAGAGCCATCGAACTCTCCAGCTCGGTTCCTCTAGCAGCCCTTTGTCTTGTTCCCCGGTCCTCAGTTCACACCATCACGAGAAAGTAGAGTGTTCATCCTTGCTTCTCCATCTTGCACAGCTGCAAGCCGGACTGAGCCGGACTGAGCAAGCTGGTACCAGACAGCTTGATCTTTTGTGGTCAGAACGGAAGAAGGCAACCGTTTGTGTTTGCTAGTTTTGTCAGGACTTCGTTGTCCAGCATTCAAAAGCAGATCCTTAATTTGCTGGAGAATCACAGACAAATAGTCAATTTACTCTCAAAGACTCCCGATTTAAGCCTTCTGTGAGCTTCACCTCTGGCCACAGCTTTGGAAACCAATTGCCTGTCGTTTCTAACGTTAGAGTAAACAGTGGTCTGCTCAGTATCACATGTTTATTTTCCACACTGGCATTTGCTAGGTCACGTGGTGGCCATTTAATTTCCACGACTGACATTCCACAGGTCTGGGATTTCATTCCTCTGGGAGTAGTTCAAATACTTGTGGTTTTAACTCAGAGGGGGAAAAATATATATGTATATATTTTAAAAAGAAATGCACATGCCAGCAGCCCCAGCACTCTGTTCAACCACATCCCTGGCAGAACTCTGTGATTAGTTCCTCAGCCCTTAACAACAAGTACCTGCTGACATAGAGACCTCAGACATGCTTCCCTGGGGGCTTACGAGACTGTGATCTTTGAATTGACACTCTTTTTTATAATTTATTTATTCTTTTAAATTTCATTTTACATTCCAACCACAGTTACCCTCCCCCCCACCTCCCTTCATGACCACCCCCAGTTCACTGCTCCTCACAGGTAAGGGCTCTCATGAGGAGCCAAGGAAGTCTGACACAATAGGTTAGGGTAGGGTCAGGCCCCTCTCCCGTGCATTAACACTGAGCATGGCATCCCACCATGGAGAGTGGGCTCCAAAAAGCTAGCTCATGTGCCAGGTTTGTAGCATAACCCTACTGCTACAGTGTCCCCAGACAGCTTCACAATTGTCTCTCACATAAGGAGGGCCTAGATTGGTCCCCTGGAGTATCTATCACTGTCAGTTTAGAGTTCCTGAGTTTCCACCAGCTTGGTTCAGCTGTCTCTGTAGATTTCTCCATCATGATCTTGACCTCTTGGCTCATATATTCCCTCCTCCCTCTCTTCAACTGAATTCCAGGAGCTAGGTCTGGTTCTTGGTTGTGGATCTCTGTGTCTGGTTCCATCAATTGCTGGATGGTTCTATGATGATAGCTGGGGTATTTACCAAATTGATGACAGGAGAAGGCCAGTTCAGCAGTTCAGGCATCCTCTTTACTATTAACTGGGGTCCTCCCTGTAGATTCTTGGAAATTGTCCTGGCACTACGTTTCTCCCTAATCCCACAGTGCTTTCTCTATTATGATATCTCCTTGGACACTCTTTTATTCTGTTCTTTTTATTTCTCCAGAGCTAGAAGGCAGTTCTATTCTCTCAGAGCTCTGAACATTTTGGGTAAAGAAACTAATAATATGTTTTATCCAAAATTTCCAAGTTAGATTTCAAAAAAAAAAAAAAAATGGATGGGAGAGAAGTAAATTCTTCTTGAAGAGTCTGGATTGTTGATGCATCCCTGAGGGAAGAAATCATGAGATTAATGACGAATTCCAAGTATGAATGATATGTCAATGAAAGGGCCAGCCCAAAGATCAAGTGATTAAAAAAAAAAAAACAAAAACAAAAAAAAAACAAAACGTCACTGCTATTCCAACTATCTCTTCCTTGCTAAGTCTTTGAATTCCAATGGAGCTTTGTATGACCTTCATGGACTAGAGAATTTCCCATGTGTCCTTCAGAGCCCAAAGGTGGCTCTTTACATCCTACCCCTGCCTCTGAAACCCTTATCTTCCAAAGGAGGTGAACTCGGTGGCATGGAATCATGTAGAAATTTCATTTTAACTGGGCCACGTTATCCGTTATAGAACTATCATTAAGACAGATCCTGTTAAGTCAAGTAGGAAACTTTACATTGCCAGTTGATGACTAAAAAAAATAACCTAATGGCCAGCATCTTTCCTCTGAGATCCTACTCGTCTGACTGTCTGGGGGCACAGTATGATAAAGGTTAAAGTCCAGGTCTACAATGCCTTAGGGCTTTGGAATGTAGTTCTGGAAAGACCTCAAAAAGTGAAGTACACATTATATATACAATATGAGGTGTTTCAAGGCCTGAGGCCCAAAGATAACCCTGCAGTGTCAAACAAATAGAATGGCTGGGTAGCATCTTTTCCTATGCACTATTAGGGCACCATCTTCTGACCACATTCTAATGGGGGTTATTTATATCCATTGGCATCCCTGAAGACTGTATCAGAGACAGAACTACCATGTCTGCCTTCTTTTCTCACATCTCCACCAATGTCCTTCTGGAAGGCCCAACTTATGAAACAATGGCAGCCCAATCTCAGCACATCTGTACAGTGTGGACGTTTTTACCAAGGGGGAAGAGAGATACACATTGCCTTCATATATGCTGACTCAGAGTTTTAGATAAATATACTCATTATATGTGAAGTTATTTGCAAAACTATTTCTGACATTTTGTTGTTTGTCTGTTTCTATTTTTGGTTTTTTAGGATGAAAAATCTGCTTATATTTAATACATATCTATTGCTATGCTTGACAGTAGACACCTACTTTTATGCTGTGTGACCACTCTTCTCTCAGATTTTATGGCTTCAAGTAATCTCTGTGTTCTTAAGCCGTGAACAGTTTTCTTTTTCAAGCTTTTTATTTATTCTTGTGTCTTTCACATCATACATTTTGACCCCATTCATTTCCCATCCCTAGGTATCCACCCTCTGCCCTTGCAGCCCTCTCAAGATAAAATTTAAGAGAAAAAGAAAAGACGAGAAGAGGGGGTAATCTTGTCATGTAAGCTGCAGTGGGACACAGTGAGCCACAGAGCAAACCCTTTTGTCCATGTCTTTACTTACAAGTGTTCATTGCAAAGAGTCACTGGCCTGGTTTGAGGCCTCTGGCTTCTGCTACACTGCCGATGCTGGGCCCTCACTGGAACTCCTCCGGTTAGCCTGCTCTTGCCCTGTGTTGTGGAGATCCTGCAGCTTTGGGTCTGCAGGAGCAGTCGCTTCAGATCACAGCAGATCACAGATGGTCTGGATATTGGGGTGGGTAGGCCAACTCACAACCCGGGTTGGCCAGCCTGGGGTCTCTCCCTTGTCCTCACCACTAAGGTGAACTCTCCTACATCGATGAGCAAGGGGCTGGACCAGTTAGTTCTCCTGCTTTCATGTCCTCAGGATCGGCTCTCCCACAGCTGCTCCTTCAGAGCCAGCTCTACTGTGTTGCCCAGTAATGGTGAAGGAGCCACATTCCGGGTGCTGCAGCAGATAAGGGGCAGGGCTAGTCCTCCCGTCCTAATGACCTCAGTGCCAGCTCTCCCACCTGCCTCCTGACGGACAGGAGGGAGGGGTGGACATCTCTGTCCCACCCATGCCACTATGTGCCATGCGATGAATGGGGACAGCTCTTCCACGCTCACAATATGGAGGCTAGCTTCCCCACACCTCTGCCAACAGGATCGACTTTATTGTGCTGCCCAGGTGACAGCCGAGGCCTGCTCTCGCAACTGTTGCAGCTGACGGCAGACAGGGCAGCCCCCCCCCCCTGCCTCAAGCATTGATGGGGAGGGAGGATCTCCCCACCTGTGCTGCTACATGCTCACACCTTTGGGATGGCTCACCCATACCACCACCAAAAGGGTTGGCTTTATTGCATTGCCTAGGCAAGGTACAGGGCCTGCTAACTTTTGTATTTTTGGTCAGTGGGAAAGACACATACTTTCTAATGCATTCTTTATAATACGTATTTCCTTATATAGATTTTGTGCTCCAGTCAATTTCAACCCCCTACCTCAAATTGCAGGTCTACTATTGGCTTTAGAGAAAAGTCAATAATGCTCTAAATTTTTAATCTATGAAATAAAGAGGTAATTATCAGATAAAATATTCAAATTGTTTGATAAGCATGACAAATCATTTGCAACATAGTTAATTTCTTTTGCAGCTGATTCCCTTATTATAATACAGCCAATGAGCTGAAAATAATTACAACTTGGGGAAGATTGTCTTTGACTTTTTTTCCCTCACAGAACAAACTTTTACAAGTGTGCTCTGTGGAGGTCTATGGGCACTGACCTAGGGCCAACATTAAGTATATTTAGTTAATTAAATTCAAAGACATCAAATTTTTCTTACATATTTTAATACTTGTTTTACTTGGGGTCTCTATTGCTATGATAAAAATAACATGGCTGAAAGAACCTAAGGTGAGAAATGGTTTCTTATAGCTCACATGTCTCAATCATAGTTGATCATCAAAGGAAGTCAGGGCAGGAACCTGGAGGCAGGATCTGAAGCAGAGGCCATAGAGGATGCCTGCTTACCTGTTTGCTCCTCATAGTCTGTTCAAAATGCTTTCTTATATGATCCAGGACAACCAATCCAGGGGTAGAACTACCTACAATGAGCTGGGTCTTCTCAAATCAATCCTCAGTGAAGAAAATGCCTTGCAGACTTGCCTGCTGACCAATCTTATGAAGGCATATTCTCAATTAAGATTTTATCTTCCTACATAACTTCAGCTTGTGTCAAGTTGACAAAACAGGAGACAGCATAGTACTGATACACATTTGTACATGTAAAATGTAGAAATTACCATTGAACCACGGGATCCCCTCTGAGAGAACTGTTAAGTTTTTGTCTGACTGACCTGTCTGTTAGTGAGAGCAGGCTGTTGAAGTCTCCTACTATTTAGGTGGGTTGATGTGTGATTTAAGCTTTCAGTAATGTTTCTTTTATATATGTAGGTGCTCTTGTATTTGGGGCATAGATGTTCAGAACTGAGACTTCATCTTGATGGATTTTTTTTTCTATGATGAGTATGAAGTGACCTTCGCCATCTCTTGAGTGATTTTAGTTTGATGTCTATTTTGTTAGATATTAGGATAGCTACTTGTTTCTTAGGTCCATTTGATTCAAAAATATTTTCCCAATCCTTTACTCTGAGATAATGTCTGTCTTTAATGCTCAGGTGTATTTTTTGTATACAGCAGAAGGATGGATCCTGTTTTCGTATCCATTGGGCTAGTCTGTGTCTTTTTATAGGTGAATTGAGTCCATCAATATTAAGAGATGTTAATGACCAGTGATTGTTAATTCCTGTTATTTTTCGGTGGTAGTGTTTATGTGTTTCCTCCCTTTGGAGTTTGCTGGTGTGAGGTTATCTTTCCTGTGTTTACATGAGTACAGTTTTCCTTCTAGTACTTTCTGTAGGACTAGATTGCTGGAAATGTATTGTTTGAAGCTGGTTTTGTTCTGGAATATCTTGTTTTCTCTGTCTATGGTGATTGAAAGTTTTGCTGGGTATAGAAGTCTGGGCTGGCATCTGTGGTCTCCTAGTGTCTGCAGCACATCTGTCCAGGACCTTCTTGCTTCCAGAGTTTCTATTGAGAATTTAGGTATAGTTCTGATAGGTCTGTCTTTATATGTTACTTGGCCCTTTATCTTTGCAGTTCTTAATATACTTTCTTTATTCCGTATGTTTAGTGTTTTGAGTATTATATGGCCAGGGGACTTTTTCCTTTGGTCCAGTCTATTTGGTGTTCTGTGAGCTTCTTGTACCTTCTCAGGCATGTCTTCCTTTAGGTTGGGGAAGTTTTCTTCTATGATTTTGTTGAATATATTTTTTTGTACCTTTGAGCTGGAGTTTTTCTCCTTCTATCCCTATTATTCTTAGGTTTGGTCTTTTCATGGTATCCCAGATTTCCCAGAACATTTCATGTTAAGAATTTGTTGGATTAAATATTTTCTATTTCCATTATTGTATCTTCAACTCCTGAGATTCTCTCATCTCTTATATCTGTTGTTTATGCTTGCATCCGTAATTCCTATTTGTTTACTCAGATTTTCCATTTCCACAAGTCCCTTAGTTTGTGTTTTCTTTATTGCCTCCATTTTAATTTTCAAGTCTTAAACTGTTTGAACTGTTTGCTTCACCTGTTTGGTTTTTTCCTTGGTTTTCTTGACTTTCTTTAAGAGAGTTATTGATTCCTTCTAAAAACATATCCAACCTCAAGGGTTCTGGAGAAGAGGTGCACTTCAGGTACTGAAAATGGGAACACCAGGAAGAATACTGCCAAAGTGCTTAGCAAAGGGGTTAAGCTTTTATCTTTTTCAAAATATCTAAGTATTGAAGCTACAGTTGACTCTGAAAAAGTCTTTTTAGAAGTACAAACAAGAGAACATTAAGAAATAGTCTGGGTAGTCAAACGGCATGATTTTTCTGCTCCCATCATTGGACTAGAGAAAAAAAAGAAGGGCAAAGCACAAAAACTGATCATGGATTCACTTGTCCACACTGGGCTTGTTGTGTGTAATGCTGACAGAGTGGTTTTGGTAGCGGGGTGATGCGAGGGAGGGAGGAGCCTGGAAAAGCTAATGATTTCTATAACAAGCTGGTAGCATTTGGAGGTAACAGTTCTGGCATTAAGGAATCTTCTGTTTTCCAAGTTCGTCTAAATATACATAGATGACAAGTTTCCCTGAAGCAAAATAGTGAAGTGGGAGAGCAATGGCCTTAGGGCCTTATGAATCTGTCAATCACGAGATAAGCCCTGGATTTCCCTATAAATGTAACTTGCTGGGGAAGGCAAGGACTCAGGGCATATGCTGGCTGCCCTCAAGATGCCTAAGTTTCACTCAGAAAGGCTCAGGAGGGTCTACCCAGCAAGGTGACATTGTAGTCCAACATGTGCCATAAAGCCACAGAGGTTTAAAGTAATGTCAAGAACAAACACTATGCAGCATTTAGCATGTTGCAAGAGGCTTTTAAAAAAAAGCTTTACCAGTCTTACTTTCTTTCATCCTCAAAAACAAACCAGTGGGGTAGATTTTTTTTGGGGGGGGGATGACCCTGTTTTTTTATAATTTAAAAAATTTCAACATAGCAAGTAAATAGCAGTTTCAGAATGAGAACCATAAAATATTAACATAGGCCTGAGCACGGAAATATTGTATGTGTTGTCCCTTGTCAAACACAATGTGCACGACAGAAGGTAAATGAATGCAGTGGTAAATACAGTAGGCATTGGTACTCACTGCTGTGACTCTGGCTCTAAGGCCATCTGAGGCCAACAAGAGCTCCGTGAAAAGGAAGACGGGTCTTCATTTATGCCCATTAACACAGTAGAAATTACCCAACACATTCCCACCAAAAACAAGCTGATGAAGTCAAAACTAAAATTAAGATATCTTTACCACTAGTCAGAACTTCCATCTCTAGTGTTGGTCAGGCAGGGGGCATATGAATTTGTAGTCCACAAGCACAGCCCTGGCCTGGGTACAGTCCTGCTCAATAGCAAAACTAAGAACTTTGTTAGAAGCCAAAAAGCAATGGCAACTCAAGAATGAGCCAGGACAGAAAAGTAACTGAGCCTGGAAGCTTTCCTAGTGTGTGAGGTTTTTTTGTTGGGTTGTTTGTTTGTTTATTTTTGTTTTGTTGTTATTGAGATATTTTTCATACATGATACTCTCCTCTCAAACTCCCCCCAGACCCTCCCCACCAAGCTCCATGCCCTTTCTTTCTCTCTTTAGAAAACATGGGCAAACCAAACCAACCAACAAACCGGAATCAGTAAAATAGAAAAGAAAGCCCCACCAGAAACATGTGCGTGTGTGCAAGCTCCAGCACGTATGCACACATGCATACACAGGTACCATTTAAAATCACAAAAACAGAAATCATAATATACAAGCAGAAGACCAGTAAGACAAAAATTGCCCAGAACAAAAACTCATGATACAAAATTTCTACAAAAATGGGTTTCTAAACTTTTTGTCATGATATTATTTTAGACTTGTAGATACACTGCCAAACATCACAGAAAATAATCGCAGATAATTTCCTACTGAGTTTCCCTGTTACATCTTGTATATCATAGCACAAATATCGAAGCTTAGAGGTAGACAATGGTAGTGTTTACTCTAACTTTATTTGTTCATTTATAAACCCATTTCTGTTCCAGAATCTTCTCCAGGATCCTATACTTCACTGAGTTCTGTCTGTTGCTATGTCTTCTCTCCTCTGTGGCAACCCCACACTGTTTTTTTTTTTTTTTTTAGCTTGTTTGACCTGGGCATTTTTCAAGAATATCATGCACTAATTTTATATGAGGTCTCACTGGTTTTATAGTCTAGGTTCTGTGTGGTGTTTTCTCATGTTATGCTTTTTTTGTGGGGGGTAAGAAATTTACAAGAGGAAGCCAATTTTTTCTCATTCAATCAGAGCAACAATTCAATGTGTTGCCTGATGTTGCAAGTTTTAGGAGGAAAACAACTATAAAAACAAACAAATCCTTGCTGCTGTGGAGCAAACAGTCTCCTCCTCAGAGACAGGTGATAAATACAATACAAATATATGGTGAGCTAAAGTTTACAGGTGAAATTGGCAAAATGTCAGCTTCCCTGGGAAGGCGACTTTCATTAGACCTACAGCAAGGCTGGCGATCATGGCTTCCAGCTGTGCACTGCGAAGAACATGCTAGAACTCTTCTTCCAGATTCTTTCTGCTTTGGTAACCTCATGTGACTTGTCTTGGCAACAAATACTTAGGATGCTGTCTGTTGAAGCATGTAATACAGACTTCTTTTTTAATTTTCAATATTCCAAGCATATATGAGCAAAAGAGTCCTTTTAAAATAAGATTGGTCCTACTTTCTTTACATTGTTCTGAATCCCTCAAATGGTGGAAAGCTTCCTAAACTATAGAAATCATCCTTGGGTAGGTGGTTTTACATGGGCCCCAAACACCCTTCATGGGTGTTTCCATGGGTACCAAACAGCTTGACTGTATGTACAAGCTATGTGCATACTAACTTTGTTGCAACTGAGGGTCCATAACTGTGTAGCTATGGCTGTCTGGGTGAATGCTAAGCTAGTGAGTTGACTACTTACATCTTTCTACAGATCAAAGAAAAGAAATACAGTCCATGATATAAAACAAAAACAAACTCCAACATGTAATTCTGTAACATGGGAAGGCGTTGCCTTGTGCCTTGAGGTGAGAGTGGGGCCAGCACACTGGCCAGGTCCCCATAATCACCGCACCAGTCTGAAGGACAACCAGGCCAGTGTGTACACTGCTTGGCAGTGCTGTCACAAACACTGGGAGATTTGTCAGTTTCACATTGTGCTCTTAGCATTGACAATTTTCTAGGGGCATTTATTTAGTGTTCTGCCCCAAATTCTGACTGTTCAAAAAAATTGAACACAAGCAAGCTCTGGCCTGGCCTGTGGTCACTCACCAGACATGAGGCTGTGGTGTGTTACGGGTCTGCTTACATTTGATCCCACTATGTTTGTGCTCTGATCCAAGTCCACGCCTTTCTTCCCCATAACATTAGCCAGCCTCATTTCTTAGCCCCATCATGTCGAACTTCCATTTTTCACTCGGTAGCCTTAGTCCACTCCTTCTGACCCCAAGTCATGAGGGTCACAGTGTTCCGTTCCACTGGGTGGCCATCCCTTTTAGACATATGGTTACCATATGGTAACATATGTCATTGGGAACAGTATACTCTCCTGGAACGTGAGTGGGTCTATGGGTCCATCAACAATTGCTGTACACCTACTACATGCCATTGATGGACACAGTAACACAACCATGAAATGAAAATCATAATGTCAAAAAGAATTAGCGCTGTTGCTTCTGAGCACTTCAAATCAAGTGTTCTTCCTTCTACTCATTTATTTAATGTGGTGGGCAGTCCTGGGCAGGAGCACAATTGTCATGGTTAGGGATGAAGATAAAGAGAATCATATATGTGAAACTTTTTGGTCAACCGCAACAGTAATAGAAATAAGAAAGTTATTAGGTGTTGTGCCTTGGGAAATAAAATTTTGGAAGGCATTTTGACCTACACCATTAGAAGTCCAGTGCTGGGGTGGGGGGGTCACAGGGGGGCAACCTAAGACCAAAAAGACTTAAGCTGTGAAGGTAGTTCTCAATATCTGTGATAGAAACCTGACCCATTGCAGTATCCAAAACTAGACTAAACAGAATTCTCAAGAGATAAACCATACAGAACAGTTTGGCACAAGCTAAAGAATGGGCCTGTTTTATGTCCTTCCAGCTCAAGTCATAAAAATTTACAGAACCAGGGATTTTTGTTTTCCAAGACCTGGTAGCAAAATAGACCAGTGCCTACACATATCACATGACTGTAAAATGTCTTACACTCATCTCTGTCAGCTTCATGTTCCTTGGTCCTATCTAATCCCCACTTAGGCAGAATCTCGGGAAAGGAAAAGAGTTTTACAAAGTCACCTTCTATAAATGCCATAGTAGCTAGAATGAAGTTGAAAAATCTGAGTTCAATGAGCTATGTACTGATGAATTCTGGGTTTGTTTAATACAAATACCTGTCTAAGAAGTCTGTTAGACACTAAAAGTGTAAATGTCTTTTCTTCAAAGTATAGGAATTTTTAAAAAAAAAATCACAAGTACTTAAATGTATGTATAGGCACCAAACAGAAATGGTGGCCATGGGCGGTGAGATGGTGCAGCAGATAAAGGTGCTCTCTGACCCGTGTACATCACCAGAAAACACTGGAGAGAGCCAGTTGTCCTCTGTCTTTGAAATGTGAGCTGTAGTACATGAGTTTCAACACATACATCATACAAAACACACATGCACACACGCACGCATGCACACACACACACACACACACACATTTTCATTTAGTTAGAAATGCTGTCAACTAATAATAATGGTATATATAATATAAGAGAGATCAAAATTCATCTCTGAATCATGATAAACACATGCTACAATAATATTGTGCAACAACGGAGTCATTGTTTCATAGGTAGGTGGAGCCAAATGGTGTAAGATTTTTGTCTTATCTGGAGCAAAAGGTGACTTTTTAAAATTACTTTTATCCCTTTTTCTCTTAGCATGACAGTATGATTATTTGAGGTTTAAATGTGTGCTGTGTTGTAGATTTGGAAGGACATATATGCAATTATGAACAAAGTGGTCCAGACTTGAGGATGGTGACCATGTGGTATCAGGACTGGGATCCTGACATTCCATCTGTTGGGGTGCTCATGGGTAGACAGTTGGTAGCCACCATAGATCAGGCTGGACAGGGTTAATGGACAGTCAAAAAAATCCAGCATCTAGCAGGTAAGACCAGCAAAATAACCAAAGTGGAGACACCAAAGTGAGTGTTGATAATGGTGGAGATTGGAGATGACCTTTATCACTTTTGCCACCCTCTGTATTATTGGAGTGTGTGTGTGTGTGTGTGTGTGTGTGTGTGTGTGTACATGTGCATGCACACACATGTACACAATATGGGATGGTATTTAGGGCAGTAATGGTGCTCATGGGCAGACAGAAGGGAAACTTAAGAGCAAGCCCTGCTTCCAGAACAGTTCTAAATTAGGAAGCAAAAAACGTTCCAGTGCCTCAGTGGACCATGAAAATCACCCTGAACCTAATTCCCAGGGCTCCATTCAGTAATTCCCACTACCAGGGTTCTCCCCTCTCAAAAGCATGAATCTCAGGTGTGTTGGAAAAGCTTCTTCCAATAGTTTCCAATCGATTCCTGAATGTCACTCCTCTGCCACTAGACTTTGTTTTAAATGGGAATATCTTACAATTAGCTTTTAACCATTGCTTACACATCAATTATGGTGTTCTCTAAATCCTTATAAGGGGAGTCATAAAATATAGGTGTTAGAAGATGAAAAGGGAAGATCGTGGCAGCAATGCACACATGGCTTAGCTTCATTGTCCTTTTCACAGTACAATCCCTTCTTATCACCAACCCCAAGACCACCAGAATGTTTTGGGTTATTTCTTATGGAACTTGTCTTTGAATGAATATGAAGGTATTAGTTAGTCAGACCTGCTATATCTTTTAATCATACAGCCTTGTAGCATCCATACATCTTTCATAAGTCTCTAGAACAGTTGGGTAGGAGGCGCTCACAAGGCCTTTACTGAGGAGCTATTTTCAGTTGATTTCTGCTGTGGAAGGGAATGTCAGTTTTCTTCAGGGATGTGGTCCCAGTAGGTTGTCCATGCTACAGGAGATATCCCACATCCAGGCAGGTATGGAGTCGGTGGAGATTAACAGCAGCATTAATTGGACTATGTGAAGAATAAAAGAAAGTAAGAAGATGGCATGAAATGGAAAGGGAGATATAAGGGATATGGCTCTAGAAGTAGGAGGTAGGGGGTAATGAGTGAATATGATCAAAACATATCGTGTGTGTGTGTGTGTGTGTGTGTGTGTGTGTGTGCGAAATTCTCAAAGAACAAATACATCTAAAAATAGTTACACATTTTAACCAAAAAACTCACATTTTTAACCAATTGGGTAACTATTTACTGTTGCTGATGAAAAAAAGTCTTCTTTAAATTCACCTGAAAGTGTAGGTTATATACAAAAATTTTTAACACAGATTTAAAAAAAATAATATGTGAGCTATTAGCAAGCATTAAGAAGAAAATTAAAACAGGTTAAATCAAAAAGACTAAGGAAGGCCTGTTCTACTTTGGCAATATGGTCAAAGAATGGCTGCTTGTAAGGCCATTAGTTGAGCACATAATCATGGTAGCTATCAAACGGTAGGACTTTCTAGACAAGTGTAGCAACAAAATGTGGCTGGAATTAAGATCTACCAGGCATGTGGGACAGATTGTCTGTCAAAGTTTAGACCATGTGAGAACATGTCACAGTGGGCATTTTTCATGTGTTCCTCCCATTAGCATTGTTATGTGAATCAGTTGCTACACTGATAAAGACTGGATACAAACCCAAGTATTCTCATAATACAGAATGCACAGGGTGTGGGGGACCCACATAGGAAAGCATCTGAAGCCTGGGGACAAAAGCCAAGGATGCTAGGACACTGGTTTGAGAAACAGTTGTTGAGTTTTCTAGGCAGGTAAAGAGAAGGAGAGCAAGTGTAGTAAAGGAACTATGCAAGGAAACTTTGATAAGGCAGGGTACAACATGTTTAATGCACAGTGCAGCCTAACAAAGAAAACCTGCAATGTATTACCCAATTCTCTTTTAAAGTGGCATGTTGAACAAGTGCATATTAGACTTCCCCTAATTGTAGTAGCATTGAGTTATAGTTTGGAATACCATTTGGTACAAACTTAAGGTAAATTCTATTCCTAAGCATAAATTATTGCCATCTACGTTTTATCACAGACTTTTTTTAATTGATCTGCTACATTATGTTGAAGCTCAAGACTAGTGTGAGGGAAATCCTACACCCTAAAGCTTGATGTCAAGGCTCAGTCTCTCACTCCATGGTGGCTTCTGTGACCATGATATGACCTTGTTTTTTAATTGGTAGACTTGCATCCAGTCTCTCTTGTTAATGTTAAAACAATGGTAGTCTCAAAATTTTCACACTTGTCCTCATCATTCTTTCTTATTAGTTTAAAACTTTCCTAAAAATGGGCTGATGAGTTGAATTAGCAGGTAAAATCACCTACCCCAAGCTTAACTGCCTGAGTTTGACCTCCAAGTCAGACTGGTGAAGAGAACTAACTCCTGCAAGGTGTCCTCTGACCCTAACACATGCTCTCTAAATAAATAATGAATAAAAATGTAATAAAAATTTAAAGCTTCCCCAAAAGCAGAGAGTAACAGGAATGAACCATTCTTCTTAGCCTCCCACTAGAGTCATCCAGTCATGTCAGGAAGAAAGTACTCCCTGGTTCACTTTTCCAGAGGACTGATAGCTCCCACTGCACTTGAGTTTCCTTGCAGGATTAGAAATAAATAATATATATCATCATATGACTTCCAGCTTTGCCATTTATAAGTTGTACAATCTTGGACAAATGACCATATTTTATGGATCTAAGAAGCCAAAAATTTAACAATATATCTAAATTCAGTTATGTTAAAATATAAAAGAACAAAAGGCCAACATCAATTGTAAAATAGCATAAATTTTGAAATGGACACATCCGCTCTAGAATACTGAAATATTAAACCTATTTGGTTTGGAATCTATAAAACACATAGGGTTTTTTTTTTTCTCTAAGACTTAGTTCCTACCAAATAGGGTGGTGTTGAAGGTAAATAGGAAAACATAAATAATACAAATATCATTTATACAAGCTGCTCAAAATGTAAAGAGATAGAGTAGTTCCCATATTTTCATATTTTCTTTTCTAAAAAGCCTCTTTTTTGGCCTTCTATACATATTTAATGTTTAAATCAGTGATTCTCAACCTTCCCAGTGCTGTAACCCTTTAATACAGTTGCTCATATTGTGGTGATGCCCACCCACAAAATTATTTTTGCTGCTATGTCATAACTGTAATTTTGCTACTGTTATGAATTATAATGTAAAGAACTGATATGCAGGATATCTGATATATGATCCCTATGAAAGGGTAGTCTGACTCACCAAAGCAGTCAGAACACACAGGTTGAAAACAGATGCTTTATATGAACATGTACTGATCTGTAATCTCCCAACTAATAAAATCTAGTATTGCCCAACTTGCTGTCTCCATGACAGACTAGTTCCCCACCAGGGAAGCCTCACTAGATAAGGTCACAAATATGGACAGGGTGTTCCCTTAAAACCTTTAAATTTTAATAGCTATTGTGATTCTGTAGTTTAGTTAACGGACAGTAATTTACAAAGCACATTTTCCAGGAGGAGTCCCTTGATACCCAGACCCAAGAATGTATAACACAATTCCTGGTATTTATTTATGGTTTCATTAGTGAGTTTGGTAAAAAATTATATGCAATTACCTGTTCTCACAAAGCTCCTCATTTCTAACACCAGGGTTATCTGAAGTCAGAATATTTTGCTTTGTAGATTTGTCTGTGCACTATGTGAAGTTCAGTAGGATCTGGTTTTTATCTACTTGGTGCTGTCAGCACCTACCTATTGTCCATTCATTAGAATTTTTACCATTGCATTTACAAAACACCCTGAATAAGACATCTTAGGGGAGAAAGGGTTTATTTTGGATCACAGTTCAAGGGTCCATTGTTGTTGGGAAGTCACGGAGCAGGGATTTGAAGTGGCTGGTTACTTTGAATCCATATTAAGAAAGCAGACAGTGATAAATACTGGAGCTCAGATCACTTTCTTTTTTTATACTTTTGAAGATCCTAGCCTATGAGATAGACGAGATAATACTGATCATAGCCATCCTACTCAATTAATCCAATCTTGATAAGCCCATTTGGCATTCCCAAAATCTTGTCCCTTTCATGATTCTAGATAGTCTCAAGTCTACAGTCAATATAAACCATCATAGTGCTCAACATGTCAAATATCCCCCAGTACAGGCAGAATTGCTGGAGTTGAAAACTTTCCAAATACCATCCATGTTTCAGAGGCAGGGATTCCAACTATGTTCTTTGTCAGGTGCTCAGCGTAGGCAAGAAATAACACATTGACTTATTCACTTCCAAGGCTCACAGTGATCAGCAACAAGGTCAGAGGTTATGAAACGATGTGACAATATTAGCATTCCTATAAAGGACACTGTTTACTTTGCAGGCAGCAAGATTGCTATGTGACATTTGCCATTGTGCTCTCACTGTGTGGGATGTAAACTGTTATTCTATGTCATCTTACCATACTCTTCCCAAATAGATAACACAGGTGCCCATTTTATAGACAGGAAGGAACTATAAATACTTATTATAAATAATTCAGTGAAGGTCACATAAGGTGAATATGGGAGCTGACCCCAGAAACTGTTTCTGGTCAGTGGAACCTGTAAGCTGTCAGTTGGGGCTTTTTGGCTCAATGATGAGCATCTACTGGCCATCCAATGGGCCAGATACTGTACTGGGCATCAGGTTACCAAAAAAAAAAAATGAGATCAACAGTAGTAGTGGTTGTCTTAAGACATATTAAGACAAAGATAAAGCAGCAACAGATTTTCTGAAATTTCTCACAATATTTTTCCAGTCAAAATAAGTCACTTGAAGCAGTTCTGACAAAGTCATGGGCAAGGGTGAAGTTTCCTTTCACTGGGCAGGTCCCATCCCCATTCATAGTTCACTGATCGCTTGCACTAAAAGAATGAAATTGGTCAAATGACCTTTTTTTGTTGTCAACCTGTTGGAAAGTAGGCATGGTCGGTCATATTTTGTGTTTCCTCCACCACCACCCCCCTTTTCAAACTGTTTTTGAGTCAATTGGGTATGATTTCTACTTACTATTGAGTTTTTGGAAAATTGGGGGAAAAAAAAACCATATTTGTAGTTTATTTTGCCTCGCTCTATGAACAGGTAGACCAGTTGTACAAAAACAGATCTGTCTTTTAGCCAAGAGAGTCATTTTCTTTTGTGATTCCTACTTGAGCTAACCGACAACTTTCAAGGATTGCATTTGTTTGGTTGGTTTTTGTTTTGTTATGTTTTGGTTTGGTTTTGGGGGGTGTTTGTTTGCAAGACAGAGTTTCTCTGTGGCTCTAGAGGCTGTCCTAGAACTAGCTCTTGTAGACCAGGCTGGTCTTAAACTCACAGAAATCCACCTGCTTCTGCCTCTCTAGTGCTGGGATTAAAGGCGTGCACTACCAATGCCTGGCTGCTTTTGAGGTTTTATTTTTTTTACACTTTACCACATTTTGAATGGAAAAAATAAAACTGATTTCTTTTTTTCCTGGACTTCTTACAATAATCTCAAACTATAAATATATAAAAATTAGAAAACAATCATAATTATCAGTTATATGGGTAAAGAATCCGTTCTGAGGATCTGGGAAGATGGCCCAGTGGGTAAACCACCTGCTATGCAAGCAATGAGGACTTGAATATGGCTCACTGACACCCAAATAAAAGGTCCAGGACATCTGTAACTTTAATTTGGGGGAAAGCGAAAGACAGGCAGATCACTGGAGCTTGATGACTAGCTAGTATAACCAATTGGTGGGTTCATAGAAGCCTTGTCTTAAACAGGCCAGTTGGAGTGCAATAATGGAAGATCCCAATACCAATCTCTGACCTTCACATGCACGTATATACGTGTGCATGCAAACACCCCTCTCTCTCCCTCCCTCCCTCTCCCTCCCTCCCTCTCCCTCCCTCTCCCTCCCTCTCTCTCTCTCTCTCAGTCACACATATACACACACACCTTCTGTTTATAAGCTAGTTTACAAGCCTAGGTTCCGTTAACATTTTGCTGAAGTAGGAGGCTCCTATGAGTTAAGGGTATGTAGCAGAGCTTCTCTGGTCTCTACATCAAATTTTGCTAATGCCACAGCCAAAAAACAAAGAAAGGCAGAAGACATTGTTAAATATAACCTAGCTGAGAACCATGGGAGCAGGTGCAATAAGCCCATTATTCACACTGCATGTTTACTACCCAAGCCAGGAAAACGAACTCTGAGAAAGAAAACATGTTCAGGAGCACATGGCTCATGGGGGTTAGAGGAAAGACTTCAAAGGAGCTTTTCAGACATCACCGCTACTGTCTGTGGGTGCCCAAGTTCTGAATGGCAAGGATCGTATGAACAGGAATAAAAACTGCAGAACCTGGGGACGTTAGACAGTGGGGAAAAGGAGCCTCAGTGCAGACAGTGATGTCAAAGAGATGGGCGGGTGCTCTCCCGGTGTTCAGAGGCATGAAGTGTGCTAAGGAGCCACAAGTAGGCTGGGAGAGGAGAGCTGAAACACACCTTTGGAGGATGGCATTTCCACCACCACAGTGGGATCTGCAGCTCCAACAGACTCAGTTGGCAGTATTTTCGTACCCCACCCCAGACACTGCTATCCTTCCTAGGTAACGTTCTCCAGTCCTGAAAGATAAGCACCTTCTCTCTATATGATTGCTTCCAGTTGAGCTCCTGTGCCTCACAACCCTCCTGGGAGGTGTTTGTCATTGGGTTTCCTCCCCAGAGCACTAAGCAAGCCCGCTATGCCACAAATTGTAAAGAGAGGTCAGGTGCAGGGAAGTCGTGCTTATCTTGCATGGCCTGGATATTGGCCTCTGCCTCTTGCCATTGTTTAACAATCCCCAAAGGGAAAACCTGGTAAATCCAGTGCTTCACCTCTCACCAGACACCAGCATGCCAGAAAGCCAGCAGCGGGTGTTACTATGCCTTTATTTCCACATCACTTCCGCTCCACCCCTCCACTCTGGGAAGAATTCCTGCAAAGACTTGTCAGTCTTTCAAAGAGTTCTCCAGCCTCTCTGCATCCTGCTTCCCCCAACTCACACAGTCTCAATGCCAAACCCCACTATTCAGCATCTCCTTGGTTCTGCCCCGAACATCAGTCTAAACAGTCATTCTGTGTCTGTCAAAATACTGACAGCACTTCTCCCTGCTCCGAGAGCATCAGATCCCATCTGTATCACAGTCTTCCAGGTTTATTTTGCCTATCACTTCTCAACACTTGCTATTTAAATTCCAAATCACTGTTCTGGGGTTTCACAGTGTCCCTGCTATTCTTGGAGTTTACTCACTGCATCTTCCACTCAGACACCTTATTGGTATGCTACTAGTATCATGTATGCACATACATGCATCCCATGCATACGTATGAACATGCATAAACATTAATGTCTCGTGGCAAATCGTTGATGTCATACACATAAGACAATATTACCGTTGGTCTGCAAATTACAGGAGCAACGATACAGTTAAGATCATCCATGCTTTCAGAAACCATGCAAATTATTGGAAGCAAAGAAGCAAAGTAAGATATGGAATAAATTTAGGCTTTTTTTGTTTGTTTGTTTCAAGCCTTTCCCAATCAAAATTTAATTATGTGACTCTGTTAATTGAAACAAGAGAATGGTCACAGTTCTCTCTCCTCTCTTAGATGCTGGGGTGGTGAATTTAACGATGCTCTTGAACAACAAAACATGCCGGTAACTTTATTTGTAGACACAAGGCCTGTTGGTAGTTAGGAAGATAAAGCAATCCTGCCTTTGGCAGGTGCAGGATATCCTTCCAGAAGGTGAAAAACATCTGCTAATGTTTGACTTCTAAGTCAAACAATACTGACTTGCAACAGAACATAAATAAACCAAAGGGTGAATAGATCGGAGGTCATCTGTTCATCAGATCTACAAGGGGTTGTCTCTGGGCTGCCTCTCTTTCCTGATATGGCCTGTGCTTGGTGACTACATCTCTCTCATGTGACTAGTGTCCTAACTTGGCTTAAATCTTCCCTATCCTTGCATCTCTTCTCAGAAGCCTGAATCTTGACTATTGTAGTTCCATTCCTTGTGTTATGGAAGATCAATGTGTCAAGGGTTTGGCACCGTTAGTGGAGACTGAATGACCTGCTGAACCATTGCACCTCAAGCTTGACTCCAGAAGTGGTGACCATATCAGCAGAAAAGTCTCACTAAAGTGCTCAGTCAGAGCTGGCTTGGAATAACCTATGGGGAATCCTTTCTAAGCGCAGGAAGATCAAGCAGCTAGGGGAGCTTCTGTTAGAGGACCAGGTGCTACCTTATGTCTTTAAGTTGTTTTCTCCATCTGAAGTTATTCCAAACTAGAGAAAAGCTCTAATCTATTCTAGACTCAGCTGTTAGAGTATCAGACTAATACTGGACCAATTCTAACAAACCAAACAAATTCCTTTCTCTTTCTTTAAGGTATGTGTACACATCCCTATAAACAGAGAAATACAATGGATTTCTGGCAAAGGACAATGTGAGGCTTGATTTCATATGTCCTGTAGCATGTCTCAATATCTTGATGTGTGAAAATAGAGAGTAGAATGAATTATAAAACTGTGACTACAAAATACAAGGCATCTCCCCAATTGTCATGCTCTGGGGAGACCACACCCATATTATCTATCTTTTTGTTTGCATTTTCTTATTCATCCCTTCTTTTTCTCCATCATTCCTCCCTCCTTCCCTTTGTCCTTCCCTCCCTTACCTATTTCTTTACATCCTTATACCTTTTTTTTTTTACATTTTGTACATTTGTGTGATCATCAGTAAGTTATTAAACACCAAAAATATTTTAAAACATTTGTGTAGATGTCCTGTTTAGGGATGAGCATATTATTATCACTTATTTTGGCCCTTTGGCTAGTTATCGGTTTCTGCATTAAACTACTCCTGCCACAGTAGAAAGGCTCTCTGATGACGTCTCAATAAAACACTAATATATGGGTACAATATAAATATTTAGAAGGAAACTTAACAGCATACATATTAACAAAACAGTATTAGTGGAACCAATTCTTGGGCCAATAAGCCCAGATTTATAGAACTAGACATGAGTTCCTCTTGTGAATTGGGCCTCACTTATAATCATAATCAGAAAGCAGTTGGTTACCTCCTTAACAGACCAGACATGCCACTATTACATAATAGAATGCATCTTTCCAAACAAGTTTATATTGTAGCTTCCAGCACACAACTAGATAAGACTGTTGATGTTTTTCCATATACAGTGCCTTCTGTCTCAATGAAAACTACACAAGAGGAAAAAAATTTGGCTTCAGAGAACATTATGGAAGGAGGGTTAGGAGGAATATAAAATCCAGAGGATGATGAGATGTACTATAAAGAGTCGTCTTGTATATATGACACAGCCATTGCACTTACAAACTCACTACAGCTGTAGTCATGTACATGAGTCCTGTACAAGACTGAGTCTGTCAATGTTTTCCGTGAACAGGAGAGTGGGTCATGGGGCTCTACATCTCCTTGTAGTACAGGAGGCAATGCTTCCTTCAGTAGTGCAGACACTAACAAGTTGTCCACGATCCAGTAAATAATTTCCCACCCCTGCTGGTGTAAGCACCCTCTGATTAAACTTGGTGAACCACTTACAAAAAGAAGATAGGAATGTATGAGTGTGGTTTGTTGAGAAGAATGGCTTCAGGTGGCACTTAGGAGAGGTGGTTTAAAAAGTTAATATATATATATATATATGTGTGTGTGTGTGTGTGTGTGTGTGTGTGTGTGTGTGTATCTGTTAAATAATTTAAAATAGATAAAAATTGTAAGACATGTAGGGTGTGTCTAGACTAGGGATACAGTCAGCATTTGTAAGTAATCACTAAATAAAAAACAAAGGCCATGGCTACATCTTAGACCTTCTGCATATTTCCCACGCCCACCACCCCAAGGAGAACTAATCATTACTGTGCTGGTTTGAATTTGAATGTGTCCCATAGGCCCGTATATTTTGATGCTTGATCATTTGGGAGTTGGGCTACTTGATAGGGATTAGAAGGTGTGGCCCTGTTGGGTTAGGTGTGGCCTTGTTGGAAGAAATGTGCCACTGGGGGGTGGGCTTTGAGGTTTCAGAAGCTCAAGCCAGGCCCAGAGGCACTCTCTCTTCCTGCTGCCTGCTGACCTAGATGGAGAGCTCTCAGCTCATTTTCCAGCACCATGTTTGCCTGATGATATTTTAGAAATGTTGGATGAAATAAATATGTTATCACATTTTTAAATTTGTTATTTTTTTAATTGTACTTATGAGAAAATTTAAAATGGCAAATGTGTTCATAGCCTGCATTATATTTCCATTGGACAATATATTATCAAAATTCCTGCTGTTATAATGAAACACCAAAGACAGATAAAATCATCAATAACTAAGTTTACTTAACTCACAGTACTAGAGGTTGAGAATATGGTGCTGGCATCCACTTAGCTCTGACAGACCAAAAAGGAGCAGAACCTGCAGAAAGAGAAGATCGTGTTTGGTGCTATCTCTTGGGCTACCCAGGCTCTGGGTCCTGGCCTCCAGGCAATAATATTCTGCTATACTCATAGATTGGTACCTAGCCCAGTTGTCATCAGAGAAGCTTCTTCTAGCAACTAATGGAAAAGGATGCAGAGACCCACAGCCAAACATTAGGTGGAGCTTGGGGAATCCTGTGGAAAAGGGAGAGGATGGATTGTAGGAGTCAGAGAGGTCAATGACACCAGAAGAAAAACCACAGAATCAACTAACCTGTGCTCATAAGGGCTCACAGAGACTGAACTGAAAACCAGGGGGTCTGCATGGGACTGACTGGGCCCTCTGCATAAATGTTACAATTATGTAGCTTGATATTCTTGTGAGAATCATGATGGTGGGGAAATGGGCTGTCTCTGACTCTTTTGCTGGCTTTTGGAACCATATTTCCCATACCGGGTTGTCTTGTCCAGCCATAATATGACATTCCATGTTTGGTTGATATCCATGGGCGGCCTACCCCTTTCTGAATAGGAGCAAAAGAATGGATGGTGGAGAAACACAGGGCAGAGGAAGGAGGAGAGACTGAGAGAAGGGGGAAAATGTGGTAGGGATATAAAAAGTATAACAAAAATGCAAATCATTAAAACGTAAAAAAATATAAATATTCAAGGACCTCTTAGGATGAAGCAATACGTTTATTAATTTGTGATAAACACACACAGAGGTGGGAGAGAGAGATGGATAACACCACCAAGCAGGAAAACAAAGAGCAATTCAGAGATCAGGTTCAGACTTTATAGCTTGCATTCAAGAACGAACTAACTCATGAAAGCATCAAAATTACCTTAATCTCTTCTGAGGAGGTGTCTCCAAAGGCCCAAGGGCCACCTCTGTCCCTACCTCTTTGTGTAGTCACACTGGAAAGAGCAAACATAACACGTGAGCCGTTGAGGATATGAACTCAAACCATAGCATATACCTTTGCCCTAGGGCAGCGAAGGAAGAAGGTCACAGGCTGCCATTACACTTCCTTATATGCTACGGTACAGTGCAGATGTTCTCGCCTTCTCTAGGGCCAGTTGTCATCTTGCTTCTTTGCCCTGTATCATATTAGGGCTGACTCTTACAAGATTATTTTCCAGGTTACCATGACACCTGGTTTGGGCTACATTTGGCCAATAGGAGGTATCACCGGGAGAGCAGAAGGCAAGAAATAAGGGAAGGTCATGTGCTTCTCCCACTTAGCTCACTGGGAGAGGAGCTGGCAGCAGAGATGATTGCTGCTTTTCAATGAGGGATTGTTTACCAGTCCTGCTTGTACGATAGACAGACGTCCTTAATGATGATAGGGAACTTGGTCCAGAATTTTATGGATGACATTCCTAGGGTCTATGCCTGTCAAGGTTTCTTCGTTGGGGATTCATGGGCTGCCCACATTCCCTGAGAGTAGCAGTTATCAAATATTGGTTTCCCATTTTGGGAGCCCTGACAACTGTCAGTGCCCCATCTACTCAGTCAGACTTGAAAGCTGAGCAGTGATGTCTTTAAAAGCTCCCCCCAGCAACTACAGTATACAATAAACTCCACAAGTTGGCACCTTCTGTCTCAGTCATTTCCTACTTACACCAAGGAGCTGGCTGCAGGTCTGAACACAGATTTCCATTAATTCTGTAGATGGTCAATTGTTCCTCATAAGATTTCTTTTTCCCCAGATGTTCTAGAAAATGCTCCCATTCTCCCTGGGGACTTGCGTGCATCATCTTTGTTACCACAGTGTATTTAACACTCAGTTAACTAAGCCCCTCTTCACCCTGCCCCTGTATCTTCGCCTCTGTTCTGCATGAACTTGAGTGGATGCTCAGAGATGCCTGGGTTTAGTAGTATGTGGCATTCTAAATATGACTGCTGCCTACTGCAGCCTCCTTGTCCATGCTATTTGGTGTAATGTCTACACATGCCTAAAGCTCCCACTGTAATGTAATTCATGCCCCTCATTAAAACCACATGTTTCAGTTCTCAGAACCAAGAGCGTTTGCCATCAGCAACTATGTCGCCTTGTTTGAGAGAGGACAAAGGGAGGTTCTAGGTTCTGATGGAGTATTGCTTTTATTCGCCTCACATCTACAGTATGTCCTCACAGGTGCTGAGGGACCTTCCCTTGTCGTTCATGGTTCTAGTACATTCATAGTTGTTCCTCCTTTTGTCTCTCATGTTTGTGTGTATCTGTGTGTTAGGGTCTGCAATATGAAAGTGCTCACAAATGTGGAAATTCTGGGGCTGCGGGAACCAGGTGGGCATTCTAGGATGTTGGCTTTCAAACGGGAACTTGTGAGGCCAGGTTCTAGATTGATGTTCACATCCTGAATGGGCCACCCCGTCCCAACATGACAGCAAGATGACAACTGAACACACTACTGCATTTGGCAGGCAGCTGCCTGAGTACACTCATTACCCAGCTGAAATGGACCAGGCTTGGTCATTAAATATTCCTTTTCTTACGGGGAGTCATTTGAACACTATGTCATTTAAAATATGTCAACCAACCCCATGGAGACTTAAAAAAAAAAAAGGCCTTTTTCCCCAATAGCCTCTGGAAACTGGTGTGTGTTTCTCCAGTTTGCCTGTGTCTAAGCTGTCATGGTGAAATATAACTACTACTGCTCAGAAAAGGGAGCTGTTTTGTTGTAGGGAGAAGAATCGTCTGCTAACATAAATTAGAAAGAAGGAGAATGTGTCAAATATTTTAGGAGAAATTACAGCTACTTGCATGAATAGCATATGATTGTCACTGTGTCACCTCAGAGAAACCAACAGGCTAATTCACTTGGAATAGGAGTCCATGAGGAGTGTGCCATCTACCTGCAAGAAAGCAGGGCTTGTTAGAACAGAAGCCTTCACAGTGACAGACAGGGAAGGAAGTGACCCCTGCACTTGCTGCCTGGAGCTTGACTCTCAGTTTGACTCTGGGATTAAAGGAAGGAAGCCAGTGTTACAGAGTGGCTGCAGGGGACCCAGTTTAATCCCTCCTTGTTTTGTCTCTGTGTATCCCTTTCACTATAGTCAAACAATTTCACCTTTCCTGGTTCTGTGCTCCATACTTCCTCCTTATAACCTAGGCATGACTTCCTCTACTGAGCCATTGTGTCATCTGCTTTCTCTGACATTTTCCCCTCAGTCATGCCCCCAACCTTCTACTGCTCTGACATAAGACACTGTGGATAAAATACTGTCTTTTCCAGCCTCCCAGGAGCTACACTAATACAGCTAGTCCTGGCCATTCCCTGGGAACGATCGAAAAGCCTTTAAAGAAAAAGCTACCTTTCTCCGTCCTGAGTTCTCAGGGACCACACACTCCAAAGAAAAATCTCTTTCTCCCTTGGGCAATGGCGTTGAGCCAGAGCTTCATTTCTGCATGCCTTGCTTTCTCCTCTCTAGGTAGGCAATATATGAGTTGCCTTTTTACATTCAGAAATATTTTGTTCACAGGTAGAACTGTTGCCGCCTTCTAACATTACTCAGATTAAATCATTACTATGGGGCCTGTTGAGCTGTCTGCACTGAGACCCAGAAACAGGGAACCAATGGCATTGCCTCCAGGGCTGACAAAATGGAAAGAACCAGTAAGTTCGTGACAAGCCGCAGCTACCAAGAACTCATCTGCCACTGACTGTCCCTCCTGCCATCAACTTTTAGAAGTTTGCCTTGCACCGTTTTAAGCCCACACCGTTGAGGGAAAGTCAGACTGCATTTCTCAGATGATTTCTCAGAGGCTTTGTGTGATTATGTTTTCAGAAGCCTTTTCTAGGTTCAGCTCACTGCTGGGGTAGGCTGGGGTGCACTGCAAAGGAAAGCAAGAGTGGGGGGTTGGAGTTAAGGGTGCCCTTTGCTTTCACCTTGAGTAGTGACAAGAATATCAGCTGGGGTCTTGAAGGATGAAGACTCTACTCCCAGTCTGCTGCTAACTAGCAATGTGATGGCCAACCCGCACTGTCCAGTAGCTTTATGTGACCACGAAGCACTTGAAATGTGGTCAATTCCAAGTGAGATGGCAAAGTAAAGCACATGATGGGTTTCAAAGACCTGACATAAGGATGTAAAATACCACACTAGCAATGTTCATATTGACATGTGCAGCAATGATAGTATGCAGTTTTTGATATATGATGTTGAATAAAATATTAGCCCCATTAAGTATTTAAATTAATAAACCATTATTAGTTATTAGTATAATTATGTGATGCTATTAAATATTATTCATTTAATCTATATGCTTTACTTCATTAGTGTGTCCTCTTGAAAATTTAGAGTTTTGCATGTAATTTACATTATATTTCTAATGGGACAGCCCTGCCATTGACAAACTCACAAAGTTTCACAAACTTGGAGAACTTCAAAGACCACCTTTAGCAAGCAATAATTTCCTTGCATGAGCTATCTCTCCAAGACTCTCTTTCTTCTTGGATATTTTTTAAATGGTTTCTGTCATCACGGGGGGGACTAGGGCCATAGCTCAATCAGTCAACAAGCAGACATGAGTATGGTACTAATGTAAAGAACCTGGCAGAATGGTGTGATCCACCGGGAGGGATGAGTCCCAACTCGAAGTCAAAGACCCAGCCTCAGAAAACAGGAAGGATAACTGCTTATAGAATGACACCCAAGGTTGACATCTGGCCATTACTCATCCGCACACATGCACATGTGTGTGTGAGCACACACACACACACACACACACACACACAATGATTTTTGTCCTCAAGCAGTTAAGGTGGTATACCATGAAGACACAAATCCCATGCGATTAACTGCCATATTAACGGTTTTCATTCTTTAGTGTGTGCAAAACTTTGACAGAACCAGAGCACTTCGTTGAGATGCGATTACAAATGAGAGGTAGCCATAAAATCAGAAACAAAGATGAGACTGCCATTCTTATTTTTCCCATAAATAGTTGTGTAATTGTGGAAATGACAGGTGAGCACACATGAGCTAATGGCATTATTGGTGACACAACATTCTTTCTGGGCCATTAGCTTTCCCTCTAAGCATATTTCCTCTACCTTGTGCCCAGCAATATTTGGAAATTTAGATGGCGATACACATTATTCTTGTTAAGCCATTTTCTCCTAACCCTCAAGTAAGAGAGGCTAGAGAGCAGCTTTATAGGCAATAGGGTATTGTGTCGAGAAACACCAGCAACAAAGCACAAGAAAGGACAGAGGTTCCTGGCACTCCTCACGGAGAGAAAGAAAAAGTAGCGGAACCCCTCCAGCCTGGGGACCTTCCAAGCTGTCTTTATGTACTTCCTACTGCCTTGTCCAAGAACAAATGCTCCTTCAGCCAACGTGGCCATAGCGTCCCAAGCTTTCGTAGGCTCCGTCTGTCATGACAAACCAACTGAACTGTCATTGTGCTATTCTTGATTCATGAAAGGAAAACAAAACCAAAAATCTTTTGGAGAAAAACCACAGACTGGCCCAAATCCCTCCTCTCCTTTTGAGTTCTCCTCCTCAATCATTCAGGGAATCACATCTTAGAGGCTCCCATCTTGGCCTGTGTGATGTTTTTAAATCCTAAATGGCTAAGAAGGTAACGCTTTTCAGTCATTTTCTGTGCACAGCCCTCCCTTTCCTGGCAGAGACAGTATATGCAGTCTATTAGAGCATTTTTTTTCCTTCATATAATGGCACCAATTAAATTACCTTGCAGCCCGACCTTAATCTGGCAGGAATGATTATTCCATGAAACAGTTAGAGCTCTAATTGACATGAAGTGCCTGCAAAATATGTCTTTTGCAGCAACCCCTGTCAAAGTCACATTGATATGCTAATCCCTATAGCTGGCAGAATCACTTCATAAAGAGAGACATTGAAAATTGAATTATTTCAATTTCAGTACCTAGGAATCTAGTGATCTGTCTGTATATGTAACTAAGTAGGTGCAATACTTTATATGAGTAAACAGCTGTACTAGAGTGTTGCCATGGTAACCGCTTGACTCATGGCAGTTGTGTTAGTGATGAAGTCATTAGCAGTGTGAAATGTACTTTGAGGTTGTCAAGTGTAACACTCTAGGAATATTTCATCAGTATTAGTGGATCCTTTTCATTTACATAATTTGGGCTTTTACACATGATCTCATTATGGTGCAAGAAAGGGGTGGATTGTGGGGCAATTGTACCTGGCCCAGATGAATTTCCATTATGTCATTCGATTACAATTCTTCCTCTTTAAATAGAGTTTCCCAAATAAGTCTTATAAGGAATTGATAACTTCATTGGAACAATGACTCTGAACTCCTGGTGCTGTGGGACAGACCAGACTGGTCATATGTTGGCCGCACGGTTGGGACCTGACGTAGATGCGTGAGAACTCATTAGATGTGCCGGGTGCCTTGTTGATCCTGTAAGTTAGGAAATAGACCTTTAAGGTCAGACACTCATTCCAGGAAGAACTGCTTTCCCATGCATCCCTAGTGGATCCTCAGTGACCCGTGTGATGATCTGCAATGCAAGAATTTCAGGTCCAAAGACTAGCTTTGCTGTTTTTCTCCCCTGTAACATGAGCCCTAATATGTCTTAATAATAAAAACAAAGAATCAGGTATGGGGATAAATGCTAAAAGGTCAGAGAAATAAAGGAACCACCCACTAGAGAGACCTCTTACCTCTACTGAATCCTCAGACCAAAGGGTAGATAGATCCTGTCCCTATGAGTCCTCAGACTCCTATCTCCTCCTACCTTATCTTCCTCTCTCCACCCAGCCATATTACTCCTTCCCCCACCTGTACAGAGATTAAAGGCATGTACTGGGATTGGAAGTGTGAGCCACCACCACCTGGCTGTTTCTCTTTTAGCCTGAATCAATCTCGTGTAGCTCACAGTGGCCTTGAACTCACAGAGATCTGCCTATCTCTGCTTCCTGGGATTGGAGACGTGAGCCACCACTGCCTGGCATCTGTGGCTAATTGGTGTGGCTGCTACACACCCTGATCTTCAGGCAAGTTTCATGTGTCAGATGACAAACAAATTATCAACATGAGTCAGCTTCCAGCATGTTGTCAAGGTTCGGTTCTGAGTGATGTCTGCCTGTTTCACAAAAATCAGAGCACACTGGGCCAGAACAGAAGGTGGAGATGAGAAACCACCCAGCTGAGCTGAAACAGACAATCCTGTGTAAAGCAGGAGACCCTGCCTGAATACAGGAGATGGACAGCAGTCAAGAAAAGTCCTACTGGCAACTCAGGCATGTGTCCACCCATGCATGCGTGAAAACACATGTACACATGAGCTACATCACACACATATGTATCAAAAATAAATTTAAGGAGAATCCTAGAGCTGTTTAGGCAGCAATTGTAAGATTAAACGGACATTTTCCACATTTTGATGCTTAGGTGAGTTTCAAACCGTATCCCAGTGTTCTATTTCCTCCTTTAGTCATTCATTTGTTTGCTCATTTTTATTGAGTTTCTAATAACATGCATTTCAGGAACTGATCTAGGTGCCAGAGATAAAAATAAAAACACAATGGGTGATGCCTTACCTTTGTGAAATTCAATCTAACAGAGGGTATATATTAAAACATATGTGTGCAATTACAAGAACCAAAATCAATGAAACACAGTAAGAGGCTCTTCCTTGCATGGACGGGAGTTCACCCCGAGTCTCACCCTTGCAGGAAGAACAGCTACCTACTGAACAGAGTCATTGTGCGTACCACATGGTAAGTGCTACCGCCATAGGATGCGGACCTCCAAATCCTCCAAGGACATAGACGTAGACCAACTCACAAAGCATAAACTATTCCTGCCACTTTTCCTTTCTGAGGGACTATACACATACACACACACTCTCTCTCTCTCTCATCATATACACATGCATATGCATACATGTCTACATAAACATTTTGAGGGAACATATATATATATATATATACATACACACACACATATATATAACACACATGCATGTGTGTGTGTGTATGCATCCTCCCTCATTTGTATACAGAGAATTTGTTAAAGAACCTCCAAATATACCAACATCTGAGGATGTTCAAATCCCTTATATAAAAGGAAGCAGTATTTGCATATAATCTCTGTATATTAGCCTATATATTTTAAATAATTTCCGGAATGTTTATGCTTGGTACAATGCAGATTCTATGCAAATAATTCTTATACTATATCACTTGGAAAATGACAAAAAATAGCTTTACATATTCACTATAGATACAGGATGGATGATATATATATATATATATGGATATATATATATATGGATATATATGGATAATCAACTAGGTATTAGATTTTACTCAAGAAAATTAGTTCTAGGCTATGTATAGGTAACATCTGAACTAATTTATTTTCCTTATTTCCCTTAATTTCTAGGTGCAGTTTCTTTCTAAAGAAAATGTATCGCATTTTGTTGAGTTTTGTCCACACATACTGTGAATTGCTATTATTACTTACTATTATATTGCTGTGTGGACTAGAAAGATAGTTCTATGGCTAAATGATTGCAGAGCAAAAGTGAGGACCTGAATACCAATTCCAGAACCCATGTAAAGTCGGGGAGGGGCATTGTGGCCCACCAGTATTTCCAGGCTCAGAAGGCAAAGAACCTGAATCACCACAGTAAAATAGCTAGGGAAATAAACCACGCCTATGAGCTCTGGGCTTGACTGTGGGACCCTGCTGAATAAGATGAAAGGGTTATTGAGAATGATTCTTCATATCAATACCATGGATTCAGGCATGGGCTCGACAACAAAAAAGAAAAAGTAAAAAATAGCTATGATCGTTCTTATTTCCTTTTAATTTCTAGACTTGAAGGTTCACGGAGAGCAATTATTTGTTTTGTATCCTCTCAACTGAGTTTCATGCTCTCCAGACACTATGGAAGTTTCTGAAGGGATGTGTGACAGATAAGTAGCATACAGTACAGCCTGAACAACCCAGATAGTTCTCATGTGACTTCCACTAAACTATGCATGAAAGTTTTACAGATTTAAAAATTATGACCTGAAAATGCTTCCTTAAGCCAAAACCATTTGATGATATAACATCTTTGTTAACATACACAGTACACTTTAAAAATCAAACTAACCTGTGGCTGGGTCCTAAGTCCCGAGGGAAAATCTAACACAAACTGTTACCCTAAGTCATTACATCTATCCTCAAAGTTAATGCATCTCTCAACCTGAATCCAAGAAGTTTCTTTTTACAGTAGATGGTGATTAATACAAAAGTCCATGACCGGTCAAAGTACAGAGAATAAAAGACTAAGGGGTGCTAGGCTTTTAACAGGAAATTTGTATTGTACACCCTCACCCATGACTCTGAGATCATGTAAGGGGATGCAGAAAGACTGTGCAGAGAGGCAGTGGACATCTACCTCAAAACAGTATTTGTGGGGCACGGCAATATTGCATCCATGAACTCACAGGAGCTGCAGCTGCACAAGATTTGAGCTAGATCAAGTCAGCTGCATTACTAGCAGGAGCTATGGGCAATTGATGGCTGTAGGAAGGGTATGCAGCCCCTGAGAGGCCACCTTTGTGTAGGGTTTCTACACCATGCACATACAGACAATGTTAAGTAGACTCAGTGGCTTCAAAAACAAGAATGCATACAGTTAGCAGGAAAAAGTTGTTTGACGATAGGGAAGGAATTAAAGGGGAATAAACAGAGTGTGAGCTTACTGAAATTCATTATATACATGCATGAAGTTCTCAAACAGTAACAGAAGAATCAAACCAATTTGTTTAACTTTGCATTCCCGTTTGTTGATCATAGTTCTCTCTCTCTCTCTAAAGCCCCCATTTTTGGATAATTTTTTTATTTAAATTTGCAACAAGTTTGTTTTACATGTCAATCCCAGATCCCTCACCCCCCTCCTCCTCTGTCTGCCTCCCAACCCCCATTTCATCCCCTTTCTGCTCCCCAGGGTGGGTGAGTCCTTCCATGGGGAATCTTCAAAATCTGTCATATCATTTGGAGCAGGGCCTAGGCCCTCCCCCATGTGTCTAGGCTGAGGGAGTATCTCCATATGTGGAATGGGCTCCCAAAGTTCATTCCTATAACTAGGGGTAAATACTGATCTACTACCAGAGGCCCCATAGACTGCCCAGTCCTCCTAACTAATACCGACATTCAGGGAGTCTGGATTGGTCCTATGCTGGGGTCCTATCAGTCTTGGGTCAATGAGCTTCCTCTTGGAAAGAGAAGGGGAGAAGAGGAGGGGAGGGGAGGGCAATAGAAAGCAAGAAAATTGAATCAGGGAAAGAATGGAGGAGAGCAAGAAAAGAGATACTGTAATAGAGGGAGTCATTATAGATATAAAGAGAAATTTCCAGGCACTAGGGAAATGTCCAGAGATCTACAAGGATGACCCCAACTAACAATCTAAGCAATAGTGGAGACTACCTTAAATGCCCTTTCCTGATAATAGATTGATGACTGCCTTATATGCCATCCTAGAGCCTTCACCCAGTAGGTGATGGAAACAGAAGCAGACACCCACAGCTAATCACTGAGCTGAACTCCTGGAATCTAGTTGCAGAGAGGGAGGAATGAAGAGCAAAGGGGTCAAGACCAGGCTGGAGAAACCCACAGAAACGTCTGACCTGAAACCCCCATTTTTTTAGCCAAATATTTTTCAGCATGTATAAAATTGAGTTTAGGAAACTCAATTCATTTTAAGGTGTATAATATTTCATATATACACTCTGCTTTGACATTCTAAAAACAGAAGACATTCTTCAGTATAGGTGAATCCTTAATGAAGCATCATATTTATCACTTTATTCTTTTATTCATTTGTCAAACATATACTGATTACCTACAGAGGGCAGGTATATGTTGCGAGACCAGAATGGAAGGGGCTAATGGAAAAAATTCACTCTCACAGAGCACTGTGGCAAGTAAAGATGGAGTCATATCCCCAGGCTAGAAAACTCTTGTGACACAGTGCAATCCCTTTCTATGCTTCTATGGACCAGTGGAATACTCTATTATATATACATATGATGTGTATGCATCTGTGTGTGTATTCGAATAATGGATGTTTTTTGTTAAACTTGTTTTCCATTATCCGTTTGCTGTGTACCCCCCTTTCAATGTAATCAACACACAGTTTCTGAAGTACACTTTCCAGCAATAGAGGAACATCTGTGGAAATGCAGCTGCTCACAACCCTCCACGTCCCTCTCCTCTCTACTAGCAGTCTTGGTGGTGACAGCAACCACAATGAGCATCATTTAGGGTGGTCACACAGTGACCAAAGATTATTGGCTCTCAGCTACCCCTCCTCTGCTCTCCTCTGTAGTCTGTAGCCTGCTGTATCTGAAAGACAGAACTAAGAGTCTGTTACATTTTTCCTAGATGTGTTTCCTTAGAAAAGGTCAGTGCACAGCCAGCGCTGGATAAGAATCAGCGCATTTCTCGGAAGTAATCCCAATCCTCTCCATCAGTCCTTCCAGCGAGGCATGTCATGTTCTGCCCATTTTTGCAGCCTTATCTCGCCACAGCCTGCCTTTTCGCCTTGCTAACTGATTTCTGCACCATTAATCGTGTTGGAGACTATCTGAAGGACCACAGAAGTGGGCCAAACACTAGATATACACTTTTCCACTTTGCTGTCTTTTATCCAAGAAATAAATACGTTGTTGGATCCCGTTTTTCAGCTATTTGACCATAAGCTATTGAGTTAACGTCTAAGTTAACTATCTGTGGAATGGAAGTAACAACTATAGTGAACAGAAGTGGCTATTTTGAACACTAATAAGACAGTCAGAAACACTAAGCAGCAATCTGGTGAGGACGAGATACACAGAGTATTTTTAGCCGTTGTTTCTTAACTGTCTTTGTCAAAATGAGTTTAGAATTAAATTTTGGAGACTTGCTTTCTATTTGAGTTAAACAAGGCTTCAGTGAGTACCAAACATATAATTCAACAAATATCTGTTAACTACTCATGAGTGTCTGGGATTTGCACAGGGCTCTGAGGCAAGTGAAGGTAAACAAGCCAGAAATCTTGCCCCTAAAGGGAAGCACTAAAGACTAAGGGGCATCAGAGTTCAGGCCTGTACTATTTCTAAATTTGGAGAAAAATAATTTTTGCCTTCCGAGGGTACATTAATTTTGTTTCTGGACAGGCACATCAATCAAATAGTAAGAAACATAGAGATCTAATTGGATGTAAACTTGACAGTCTCATTTGAAGCTAACCTGATTATAAAATCAGCAACCCAAGAGTGAGTTGGATATTTCTCAATGAGTAAGCCATTGTCTTGATCCTCTCAACCTTCTAGGATATCCAAACTGCATCCTGAATCAGGCAATCAATCTCTCTGGAATTGTCAATGAAATCTGTCAATTATACAGGCCCTTGCATTGCTCTTCTGGGCACACCACACCAGTTCCCAGGTCCCATTGCTAAAGCACACTCCTCAGCCTGGGTTGACAGATGAAGCAGTGGGGATTGTTTTTGATGTATCATGATATCCACTTCTCCATTTAGGGGGAACTATAACGTAACTTATTTTCTGATGTATTTTTCCCAGGACAGCTGTCATGAAAGTGTCAGTCTCTGCTGACTGAGATATTTTTCATCATTTCAAATATCCTATTGTTTTTTTTTTCATGCTTATTGTTTACTTTGATAGCTTCCTTTTGAGGTCTTGTTAGAGATTTTGTTGCTGAGTTAGGAAGCCAGATGTGAGGCCTTCTATTATTCTGCCTCTTATTTTGATTTAAAGTTTCATGCTCCCTTGTGGGGAAAAAGTAATAAAGACACAATGGTAGAAGAAAGAAGGGATATGGGAAGATGAATAGGAATCTACATCATGTGAGAATGAGAGACAGATATTGAGTATAAACAATCAACACAAGGATCATGAGTGGCATTTAGATAGTCCATTAACACAATAATGCCTTATTAGATGGCTGTACTTCTTAAAGGTACAACAAGCATTGGAACTCAGTCTAAAATTGTGATTCCTTTCAATATGTTATCTAATTCAGTGTAATCATCATCTTTTATGTATTAATTACAGCTGAGTTTTGTAATTAGAATGAAAGGAAGAGCTGACATCCTATCAGGCCAGATTTGATTAGCAATTTTGAGGCAGGATTCTTATCCAGGATGATGTTTTGAATATCACATCCCCTAAGGACAAATGGAGATGGAAGTGCTTTTTTGTTGCTGTGAGCATATTGCACATCCGGCCTAGATGCTCCAGATGAGAAGAGGCCTGTAGAGGTGGAGGCATCAGGGGTCCAGAATGGCCCATTTCTGATATCTATGCCCTTACCAGGTGACTGTGGATCTAGGACAAGTCAAGGGACTTTTCTGGGAATCAATCACTTTTTCTTTGAAATCAGTGTAAAAACAGCCACTTGCCATACAGGACTATGTGAAGACCATCACAGGATGATGCACATAAAAGCACATGATTTCAACTTTGCAAACAAGTGTATCATCAGTCCCCTAATGATCAGAAGCATTGTTCTCTGCTGGACAAATACATCTGCCCTGATTTTATTCAGGGTCCAGATGAGGCATTTTTAGGCAGAGCAGGCACCCAACCCATAGGATTGGCCATGTAGCCTAGATGCATAGATGGATCACTCTGAAGAAGAAACTTTACAATCCCAATTAGGGGAAAGATCAAATGTGGCAAGCCATTCATTCAAAAGGTCAAAGAGAGTTCATGCTGATGACAGAGAAGAATTTTAAAGGCCCCATGTGTATGTCTCCCTTCTAAAAGTATACGGAAAAGCCCTTCAGAGGCAAATTTGCTTAAGCTATACTCAGAGATATGAGAAGCTTGTAATCATCACAGAATATCTTCTGAAGACTCATTTCCAGCAGGGCATGACATCACCTTCCCTCCATCACGCTATGTGAAGAATTGGAGGGATAATCTAAGCTTTAGAAAAGCATTTTCCACCTTGTCCCACACTGAGACATCCCAGTACGTGGAGAGGCACGTCAGGAAATTGAGTCATCCAGGACACAGAGGGAAGGCGAAGGCAATGTCCGCTTCTCTAAAATGGTTGTGTTTCATGTTTCTCTTGATACAAACATAACAAGGCAATATGCAAAAATCCAGGAACCTGAGCTTCCCTCACCAAGGGGCAGTGTCAAGGTAAACTGACTCTAAGGCCTGTTTACTGTCCTGATTTTGTTCATTTCAAACTGGAATTTGTTCCTACCGAGGCCCGGTTAACCCACTTTCTGTTTCTCAGCTCCCATGTCTTGGAGCTTATCTCCGCCCCCTTTTTATATTAGTAAACCTTATCAAAGACCATCTGTCTACTGGATTTCAACAGGGGTTAAGTTACATTAGAGTGTAATTAATGTGTGAGTGCATATTGACACCAATTTAATTATGAAAACTGAAAGTTAAATAAAAATACTCAGTTTAATCTCTCCTGGAATCAGCCTCCTGTGAGGCTTTCTGGTGGGGAATGGGTAGGGTGTTTCTCTGACCTAACTCAGTGGGAGGAACAAGAGCTCTTCTGCCCCCAAAGACCAGTCTCAGCCCTTGCTTTTCAATATGATAGCTTTCTGATTCTTAAGGAAGACACTGCTCTGGGGAGTTTTCTATTTTCAAAGACATGAGCTAGGGCTGAGATTCTTGACCAAACAGTTGTGGAGCCATCATTCACTCCTCTTTCCCTACCCACCCCCCAAAAAAATGTGCATAGATGCAAAACTACTTTGGAACCAGATATCAGAACGCCTAATAAGGTCCAGCCTGAGTACTCACGCTAGGCAAAAGATGGGTTTCTTGTATAAATCAGATACTTTGGCACATTTGGGAATTTCTCAAAACGATTCAGCGTGCAGTCCTGAATAGAAATTATTACCTATTTATCTCGAGACTGGTTAATTCTTAATACAGAAACCAGTAAGGCTGCATTTGAGCACTGCAGTAAGGTTATACCGCTACACAAAATAAGAGCCCCCTTTCCTTTAGCGTGCACCAGATGTTGAACACAAGCAAACTTCTCATGTTTTACATAAAAGGGGGAGCTGGGATGCAAGGGTCCACATGTCAGGCCGCCTGTAGTCTTTGCTGTTGGTGAGGACTAGATTCCAGGGAAACACAAAGTTACAACATGCATGCAGGTATTCAAAGATCCATAGACCATCCCGACCCCCTCTTATTTTCCGATCTACAGGACCAGTTGTGATGGCTGCATCTTGGCTTGTCCTCTAATGTAACTGCACCAGAGAGAGCTGATGCCTGTGGCTGAAATGAAGATGTACAGGAAGATAACTACCTAGTTTTTCATTATTTTTACCTACTTGGCCAGTAATTAGATGTGTGGCCTCACCTTACACATTTTTGGCAACAAGAGGTGTTTCTTTGATAGTCTTATTAATGGTGTGTCTTTGAAGTCAGGCCAAGATTTGGTCAAGAAGCACTTCATCGAGAAGCCTAGGAGGTTAAAAAAAAAAAAAAAAGGTTTGCCTAGCCCCTCATCATTGTTGCCTGCATGTTTAGGACTGAGCCCTTTCTAAGGGGGCTGCAGCCCCCTGTGTGTCATATATGCATACAACCTTCTCCTTATAGTATTTCACTAGGAGTAGACTTAGGGACTGTGGTGTGTGTTCTCCAGCCACGAGAGGCTCAGTGGAGTTAAGCTATGCTCCTACATTGAGACTTCTGCATCTATGATATCTTTACCACCTTTGTGGGTGAAGGGCATACGATGCTGAGAGTAAGATCACATCTCATTATAGTTTGGACTTGCATTTCCTTTATTGCTGATGATGGTGAATACTTTCCACTTATTGAAAGTCCATTTCTATAAGAAGTGTCTACAGAGATCACTTGACCATATTTTGGTTGTTGCTCCAGTGTTTTCCCTGTCACATTGGGAGCCCCATATGTATTACAGACTTTCAGGGGGTTTTTTTCCGGATGAAGAAGAGTCAGAAGGCTTCCTCCTTTATCGTGTAGGTTGTCTCTTCATTCCTTTAGTTACTTCCTTTGCTATGATGAAAACACTTTAATCTGTTATAGACACGCTCATCTATTCTTCATTCTATTCCTTGTACTTTAGAAATCATAAAAATAAAAGAATGTTGTCTGTACCAATCCCTTGAAGCATTTCACTTGCATTTTCTCCTAGTATTTCCATTGTATTAGGTCATACATTTAGGTCTCTGCGTTACAGTTGAATTTTTTACAAGGAGGTCAAACTTCTGTACATGGAAATCCAGTATGACTTGTAGAACAGGTTCTCCTTTTCACAATATTTGCTTTTGCCGTCTTTGTTGGAAATCGGTAGGCTACAAATAAATGGTTTCGGGGATGGTTTGTGTGAGAACAAGCCGCATACGCTCATGTACTTGAATGATCAGCTCCCGTTGGTGGAAATGTCTGGGGAGGATTAGAAGATGTGGCTGGTGGAACTGTCTGGGGAAGATGTGGCATCATTGAAGGAAGTGTGTCACTAGAGGTGGTCTGGGAGAGAAGCGGTCTGTGAGGTTCCAAAAGCCCACACCACCCCCACTTAGTGCTCTCTCTCTCCCTCCCCCCTCTTCTCTCTCTCTCTCTCTCTCTCTCTCTCTCTCTCTCTCTCTCTCTCTCTCTCTCTCTGTGTGTGTGTGTGTGTGGATCAGGATGCAAGCTCTCAGTGACTGACTGCTCCTGTACACCATGCCTGCCTGCTGCTGTGCTCCCCACCACGAACCACCAAATTAAATGTTTTACTTAGTAAGCTGCCTTGCTCATGGGGTCTCTTCATAGCAATATAACAGTAACTAAAATAATTTCTGTTCAGGATTTCTGTTTGGTCTTTTAGGTCCCCATGTCTGTTTTGTTTATGTGGACATCATGCTGGTTTTTCACTTTGACTCTGTCAAGGGTCTTGAAATCACACATTGTGTGGCCTCCAGCTTTGTTCTTTTCCTTCAAAGCCACTTGTATTATGTGGGTCTATTGTGCATCCATACACTTCTTAGGTTTATTTTCTTCAATTCTTTGAATGTATTTATAGGAATTTCATTAAATATGCAAACTGAATAGTAGTGTGGATGCATCAACAATATTTTACAATCCATGAATATGGATTTTTCATTATTTTGTCTTCCATTGGTATTTTGTAATTTTTATTATAAAGAATTGTATTTACTAGAAAGAGATTATTTGAAAGGCACAACTCATACATACCCATAATCACTCCACAATGTTTATGTCTAAATGCAAAATGAAGACTTCCATCTTGAACCATGGCTTGGTTTGAAAAGGGGGTTGATCCAAATACAGGGAGCTAATGTTATACCATGGTAGAGACCAAAGGCTTTTAGAAGCAATAGGAAGGTTGGTGAATGACAAGGCAGAGACCCTGCTTATTTGGGAGACAAGATAAATCCTAAGTGGATTGTATATTAAGAGGAGTCTGATGGCTACAGTTCTTTCTTCAATAAATTACTTATTATTATCATTGCATTCTGGTTGAATTTGTCCATCAAAGGCAATAGTATTTAAAAATGTTAACCTTGAACCATACTTGTATGTTATAAAATTCAGTGCCTACCCTTATAGGAATCTCTAACTGCTGTTCTACATAGACTCCCTGCTTGCTTTTCTTTCAGTGACCAAATACACTGCTTCTTGAGGTTCATGCTCCTTTTGAATGGATTCCACCGTTATGGGGGAGACACACACACACACACACACACACACACACACACACACCTTTCTTTTCTGATAATTCTCATCTATCCCTCCTTCCTTCTCTGTCCCTGAACTTCCCCTGCCATCTCACTATGTTTCTTTCCTTTCCTACCTGAACCATCATTTGTCACACAGCCAGCAGACCTGCTTTCTGCCTAAGTCACCAGCCTATGGCTTCTTATTATACTAATTGCTGTGTGTAGCAAAGATTATTTTTTTTTCTCCCTGCCAGATTCTTCTCAACCTTATTATTGTTCTGAAGCCATAAAACTGAAAACTGCATTTTTATGACTCCAAATGACCTTCAGGATTCCAGACTCCTACTTGACTATAATATTTTGGATCATTAATTTCAGAAAAGATATTCTGATGTATAATTTTATTAAGTTTCTGAGGATTTTAATACTGTGTTTCTAAATATGATGAACTTCCTTCCACCAAATTTTAATTAGGGAGCATATTAAATCCTCAATTAATGCTTGCAGTAATGCATTTTTAATATCCAATAACATTTGATCAGGGCCTTCCAGAGGGAGGGAATGGTATTATGACTACTCAGTACTCACTGACCAATAGAACAGGGCTGTCTTCCCTTTGCCATTCTGAGCTATCGGTCAGGAGCACAATGTCACTCTTACAATGACCTTTCCCCTGGAGTGGAAGGCCATTGCTCTGCCCTTGAGTAGTATGTGGGAGAGGAATCGTATGAATTTTCTGAGCAAGCCAGACACGAGCAGAGGAAGGAACATTTATATCGATATCCTTTGAAGATGCCTCTATCCAGCTTCAATCCATTCCCCCATACATAAGAGTAACATACTTAGTACAGATATCTGCAGACTTTTCCCATAATACTCCAGATAGTATCTGTTTTAGTTGTGGAAGCCATAGTCTCTGTCACAGATTACTGACTCTGTCCTTGTGTTGGGAAAGCAACATAGACATGTGCAAATAAGCAAAGGAACTGTATTCCAATAAAACATGAACGCTGAAGTTTTAAATTCATATAATTTCATATGTTAAAAAAATAGTATTCCTCATCTTATCACCAGATATGATAGTACATGTCTACAATCCCAACATTTGGGAAGCAGAGGCAGGAAGCTGTCAAGCACAAGACCAGCTTCAGCTACAGAGTAATAACCTGTCTTAAAAGCAAGAGCTGATCATGTACTTCATGATAGAGTATTTAGCTAGCATGTGCCTGGGTTCAATCTCCAGTGCTGAAAAGAAAAAATGCAAAGCACCCAGGGCTAGATGAATTCAATGCAGACCTTCGCTGTGTCCACAGAGGTGTGTTTACATTGATACTTCCCGTTCATTCTTCTTTGACTTTTTATTTCTTGAGTTTATAAAATGTATTCTTAACTCATCATTTTGGCTAGCACAGAATTTTCCAACCCTATGTGTATTTGTTGCTTTTTTTCCCCCCTTCTGTGATAAATGCCACGACTGAGGCACCATACAGAAGAAAGATTTGGTTAGACTTCTAGTTCCTGAAAGATAAGAGTCCATGATGTCAGAGCAGAGTGATGGCAAAAAGTGGCCAACGTGGTGGCAGGAGCAGGAACCTGAAGGGTCATTATCTGAACTGCCAGGGTGGAGCAGAGAGAGGAGGTGGGAGAGGAAGAAGGAAAGGGGGAGAGCAAAAAAAAAAAAAAAAAAAAAAAAAAAAAACGGTGAGTCTTAACTCTCAAATCCTCTCTCCGTTGAGATACTTCCTTTACACCTCCTAACCCTCTCCAAACAGCATCACTAGCTGGGGACCAATCATCCAAATGCCTGAGAAAACTGGGATCTCATTTCATCCTTCTCACCAGGTCACCAAGAAGAAAGCCTGTATTGATTTTGGACCAAGTTTCTTAAGTTAAAAATGAAGGTTCGGTTAGATGACAGCTGAGTCCTTGTTCTAAAGATTTCTTTCCAGTTGGTAACTTAATCAGGAGTTCTTTCTGGAGTCCACGAGGAGCATACATCCTTACTTTTTCTTCTTACAGCACCTTACTCCCCCCCTCCAGAAGAGTAATTAAAAGTAAAATACATGCAGCCAGACCATCTCAGGAGTAGTGTTGGCTGATTCTCCATAGCTTGGAAGATAAGGGCTCCATCCATTCTAAGCTTGGATACGACAAGAAATAGCTCCTTTCCTTTTGGAATATCTAAATCTTCATGCAAGACAACAGGTCCCGGGAGAGCCAGTCACAGAGGGGAAAAAAAGTCCACAGATTGCTGAGACAAGCATCATGGCAATGGGTACAGACCATGCTTCTTTGGCCAAAGTAGATCTTTGGAAAAGAATAGGGAAACGGGCTTTCAGAAAATTCAACCAAGTCAACCAGTGTGTGTGTGTGTGTGTGTGTGGTGTGTGTGTGTGTGTGTATGTGTAGTGTGTGGTATGTGTGTGTGTGGTGTGTGGTGTGTGTGGTGTGTGTGCATGCATGCATGCATGTGTATGTATGTGTGTGTGTGTGTGGTGTGGTGTGTGTAGTGTGGTGTGTGTGTGTGCATAGTGTGGTGTGTGGTATGTGTGTGTGTGGTGTGTGGTGTGTGTGGTATGTGTGCATGCATGCATGCATGTGTATCTGTGTGTGTGTGTGTGGTGCGGTGTGTGTAGTGTGGTGTGTGTGGTGCGGTGTGTGTAGTGTGGTGTGTGTGGTGTGTATGTGTGTGTGTGTGCATAGTGTGGTGTGGTGTGTGTGTGTGTGTGTGGTGTGGTGTGTGCGTGGTTTGGTGTGCATGGTGTGGTGTGTGTGGTGTGGTGTGTATGGTATGTGGTATGTGTGTGTGTGGTGTGTGGTATGTGTATGTATGGTGTGTGGTGTGTGTGGTGTGTGTGCATGCATGCATGCACGTGTATGTGTGTGTGTGTGTGTGTGGTGTGGTGTGTGTGGTGTGGTATGTGTGGTGTGTGTGTATGTTAGGGGTGGAATCCAGAAAAAGCAAACAAAAGTGTGATCCTTAGGAAGCAGTGTATACAAGGTCACCAAAAGAAAATCAAGTAGACAGTTCTACCGCCCCACCAAGGAGACAACACTTGTTATTCATCAAAAAGGGGCAATCTGTCAGGAACATCTTTGGTTCTCTGTTCCTTCCATGGAGGGTGTCTCCATCCTTGTACTCTTCATGTCAAAGCCTTATCCTTGTGATAGAGACAAAAGTTGGTGTAGCATAAGAAGCATTGTTGAAAACTTGTAACACTGGAGGAAACTAGAGACACTGGGCCTTGAAAACTGTAAGAGGCAACAGTCACTTAGGAATTACTATATGTTATTTGTGTGAGCTGTGTTTTTGGTATGTGTGTGGGCTAGCGTACAGGTGTGTGTGTGTGTGTGTAATGTGTTTTCTCACATTGAACCCCTGTTTTGCAGATGAATAGGGAATGACTAATAGAATCTAAGTAACCTGTCCAAGGTCACCGCCTACTAATTGTCAGAATAGGGATTTGAACCCAAGGCTCCTGACTCCATAGAGCTATCAGTTTTAGGTCACGATGCTCTGGGTTGATAAACCCTGGAATCTGAAAGGAAACAAAACATACTTGAAGACCGAGCGACTGCATCATATAAGCCGTGAAGCTGGCAACCCCTGTTTGCTCTGTGAGAAGCTTTTCTCCAGTCATATGCTTTTCTCCCTCATTCACAATTTCCGGGGAGGATGGCTCTCACACCCTGGAATCTAGGAGGTGATTTTCCTCAGAGCTGCTGGCTCCAGTCCACTCAGGTTGCCTTGCCATCCCTGGCAGTAAGACTTCATCCAGATGGCCAAATAATAACTTCATTATAAAAATAATTGGTTAACTAAAGCTAATATTTATGGTTCCTAACTCGAGATTTTTCTTTCTCCCTGTTCTGAACAGAACAAAAACACAACACTTTAAAATACCACTGCAGCCATCTGTTGTTCCCTATCTGTTCTCTGTGTCATTTGAGTGGCTTCGTTATTTTGGTGTTTCCATAATGGAGACAGCACAAGGAGCGTTTCAGAAAGTGTTGAGGCTGCAGCACAGGAACATGGACTAGGAGAGGTCCCACAGGCCACCACACATCCTGCTCTGTCCTGGGATTGGAAAGGTCCCACAGGCCACGCCTCCTGCTCTATTCTAGGATCATGTTTCCAAGAATGGTGACCTCTGGGCTCCACCTAAGGCTTAGAAATTCCTAACAAGTGGGAGATTCCCTAGTCAGGAAGGTTTCGTCCTCTGGATACTCACAAATTCTTCTTCACATTCTTCCTCTAGAAGCACATGGCACCTGGTGCCTGGATGTTGCAAACTTTTGAAGCCATGTTCTTAGGGATGCTTCATTATCCCATCGTCTTTCAAACTGCTACACTTTCCAAATCTCCCAGCTTCTCACTCACTCCTGGGATTTCCTTCCATGTGACAAGCAGTAGGGCTGTTATCCTTAGCCATCCAACAATGGGACAGATCACATTGCAATTTGTCGTTGTACACAGGAGGCCACCGATACTAAGGTGGAAGGTGAAAGAAATAATTTGAAAGCAATCCTTCCCCCCCCCCCCCGACACACACACCTTGGAGACAGAGCCTTGAGATGTCACTTCAGCTGCCCTGGAATGTGTTGTACAGACTGGATACACTGGTGGGAGTCAGAGAACAGTCTTTGGTATTGGGTCTTGCCTTTCCACTGTGTCCCGAGACAGTCTCTTTGGTTACAGAAGCTAGGTTAGCTGACCCACAACCATCTGGAGGGCCTCAGGTCTCCACCTGAAGTCCATGCGTTAAAGTTATGGGCGCCTGTGCTACGGCGTCCAGCTTGGCTTTCACTTGGGATCTGGAAACTGAGACTCCAAGTCACCAGGCTTACACCACCGCCACTGAGCCATCCTTCTAACACTCTGTTTGACTTTAGATGAGGATTTAGTTCCTGTGTCAAAACGAGCAATGCAAATTCTTCTGCAAGCATTGCATTTGTGTCCTTGAGATCCCGGTTCTCTGAGGTTTGCTCAGAAATAGAATTTCTAGGTGGCAGGAGCTTTTTCGGCTCTGTGGGACTTTGCTACATCATTCTGCACACAGTGATGGTGCCTAATAGCAAAGGATGAAGACTTGAGAGGCTGCCTATTCACCACACTTAGCTAGACCTGCTTTGCCGGCCTGATGTGTTGCATTGGACAAACAAGTCACAGTACAAACTAGAACCTGGTGTCTTCAGTGATAGTTAGAATCTGCCCCACTGCTGTGGGCCATTGGTCTGTTTTCTAAGCACTGGTTTGTGAAGAAAACTGTGTTAGTTGTCATGAGATACAGAGAGTACATCTGAGTTTGTTAATCTCAGTGGATGGGCGAGTGAAGAGGGTTTACAATTTGGACGTAGGCTGTTTTCAGGGATGTAACTGGTTTGTGCGCCATGTCAGCCCACATTACAACAAGGCATCGTGATGTGGTTCTGTTAGAATGAGTATATCCCACACCCTCGAGTTGCCTGCCACTGCATAGCAGTGAAGATGGTGTGGCTGATGAGGATCACCAATGGCTCCCAGGACTGATTCTATGGCTAGGGTTCAAGTCATTGAAGTAAAAGTCAATCCAAGTTTTAAACTTTGCTCAGAGCTGTGTCCTGCTGGGCTATGAGGGAAAAGAAGACATAGGATTGCCAGCTTGCCAGGTAGGCTAAGGTAGACAGTGAAAACTGAAGTATAGATAATACCAGAATAAACAAGAGGCTACTGGGGTCCAGCAGGCTAGAGGATAACAGGTCAGTTCTGTTGAGCCGGGTTACAGGCGAATAGCACAGAACAGGCATTGATTGGCATTCCCATTGACTTAAGGAGACCCAGGACACAGGCAGCTAATCAGATACAGAAGGTGCAACCGGCAGGTGGGGCCTTATGTGCTTTGCTGGAGGCCTTCCAACTCCAGATGATCAGAAGGACTGAAGTAGCAGAGGTAAGCCTGCTTCCCGGCTTCAGACTTGGTATCTTTAGTGAAGAGACAGAAAAAGGCATTCCAGGGTCTGTATACACAAGGCCTGTGATGACAAGACAAAGCAACTAGTAACTAAAAAGTCTGTAGTTGGGAGTGTCCAACCACAGCGAAACACAGCGATGCAGTTGTAGGGAACCTGGGATGCTGAGCAAACTACTGTCCAGGAACAACATCAGCATCTTACCCAGGTGGCACTACTATACCCTAGTCTCTGAGAGCTCTCAACTACTTGCCTCGTTTAATCCTCTTGGTAGCCCTAGGAGATAGGTATATGTTTACCCTTGTTTCACAGACAGGCTAAAGACATACACAATTATCCAGTGCCAAAGCCCACTTTGGGCTGAGGCAAGATGGCTTCTAAGACAAGTCTCCCAACTACTGCATTCTACTCCCACATCAGGACCTGAGGATTCCCAAGTAGAGGTGAATTAAAAACGGATAACCCTAAACACTGTACAAGCATTTGGCACTGTCACTACACTTTCAGCTTTGATACATTTGAAGTATTTGGAATCCTGAATTGGTGCTATGAGGAGAATTGCTTGAGTCCAGGAGTTCAAGACCAGCCTGAGAAAAATAATGAGATCCTTGCTCAAAGACTTAACAAAACCCTCCTGACGTAGTTCTGGTGTACCCACACATCCCTTGTCGTCAGCTCTTGGTAGCTCCCTGAGCTCTGGTGAGCTACCTCCAAAACTGAGTTTTGAGCAAGGGAAGGACTCAAGCAGTCTGTATAAGGTGAATCTGGTGATTCTGTAGCTTAACGGGGATGATGAAAGGTGGGGAGGGAGGGCAGATTCTACTGACAGCAAGACAATGAGGACGGGTGCTGAGTCAGAACAGGGGAGAGATGAACTAAGCCACTGGTCCCAGACAAGCCACAGCTGTCCAAAGGCAACAACACACACCTTAAAGTCACAAGGTTGAACGAGTGAGGGCCTTGCTCTCTGCCCACATGAAACAATCTTCTGCAAGCAGGTAGGGCTGCATGCCCCAAGATGGTAGTTCTCTGGCTCAGTGGACAGCTGTGTACAACAGACCACCAGTTGTTAACACAGGGCTTCGGTTTTAATTCTTCTCTGCCACTGACAAGCTGTGTGGCTATAGGCAAGTGCCTTTACCTTTCTGGGCTTTGAGTTGTCTCTAAACTAACAAATAAGGATAGAATTGTCTTTCTTTGCATGAGGAATTGCATTTATAACATGATCTTTTCTCCTTGATGAAAAATACATGCTAGCTCTTATCATTTCTATTGACAGGAAAGTGAAAATTGGTATTGACCACTCTGAGAGAGACTGAGATAAGATTTTGAGATTTTTCATCTCCCAAAGGATGCTGATATCTCTGATCCTCCTACAGGCTACCTTCAGCACAGAAAAAAACAAAATGACAACAATAACAACAAAGAAAAAACAGAATGGGAGAGGGAAAAAAAACCAAACCCCTCTCTGCTTTTTCCAAATGACAGCAGATTGATTTTCAATGAAAATGATGCTAATTGCTGGGTATTGACCCAAGATGAATTTGTCTGTGATGAACTACATGCTGCTTTTCTGAAAACCTAGCTAGATCATCTAAATCCCAGGAAGTGTGGGGTAATGCAGCAAATTGGGGGAAAATGTGTATCAGAAAAAATTATTGCTACAAAAATATTTTCAGTAAGTTTGCTCCCTTCATAAACAGTGGGGATGGAACGCCTGAGCAATCAGCTAAGAGCCCGATCTTAGCTGTGAGCTAATTGCCCGTCTGGTTAGTGCAGAATTTAATTTGTGCTATTGTGCAGCAAGGCTGAGAGCGTGAAATAAACAATGTGTGTTAATTTCACGTTTTCCAATCTACTTAGCCAAAGAGAGAGCTTAGGCTCCTCTCAGGACTCAGCCCACCCCCTCCCTAAACTTCTCCTAGATGATGCAGACCAGGAAAGTGTGCTGATTCAGGTGTTGGGTATTTGTTCCCAAACTGAGGGTTCAGGATAGCAATTGGCTGGCACAACATTGTTGTTCCTGGGGCTGGTACCTGAGGTCATTCTTCCAATGGACACCTGCTGGCACCTTGCAGCTGGCTTTATTCTCTCAAATTCCATGACACTTTGGCTTCCTGTGGAGTGGCTTTCACTGGGGCAAATGGAGTGCTGACTGGCTGTCATCTTCACCGAGGGTGTTCTTTGTGTAAGAGGTATATTGGGAAAAGAGAGAAGTGATGTTCACTTCTAGGAAGAGCTTTCAGAAGGATTGGGTCATCTTCTTTCTCTCTCCCCACTGGGAATCCAAAGGGTCAGAGCTAGGAGGGCCACTGGAGGTGAACCCCTTGTATAGTCTTCCTTGAGCTGATGGCCAGAAACTCCCAAGAGTCAACTGCTTATGGTCACAAAGGAAATCAGTAGTTTGACTAGGCCTTTTCCTGAGACCCTACTCCCTAATAGTGCAAATGTCTTTTCCATAGCTGATTTGTCAGCAGAGACCTGAATCAGACTGTCTGCATTCAAGTCCTGAGTTTAGATAAGTAATATTTTATAAGCACATCACTCTTCTCATTCCATACCTGTCTAGCCCAAAGACAACAGTATTAACAAAAACAAAATATTCAGACTACACCTGGAATATGTAAATCTTCTATGGTCATTGGCTGTGATTACCATTATTATTGGGGCAGTCTAAATAGCTTGTGTGTGTGTGTGTGTGTGTGTGTGTGTGTGTGTGTGTCCAGCCCTACAGACACTTATGACAGAGAGAGAGAAAGAAAGAGAGAGAGAGACAGAGAGAGACAGAGAGAGAGAGAGAGAGGGAGGGAGGGAAAGGGAGAGAGATCTGGGGAGAGGGAGGGACTCCTGTTCCTCAAGAAAAGGGATGCTGTCTTTTCCTTCTACTACTTTTTCAACAATCCTGTGTTATTGCAAACCTGGAAAGAAATTTTCATGAGGTTCTCCTTTACTTGAAACAAAATCAGATCTAAAGTTGTTAATGCCAAATCTGCAGTACATGAAGCCTGTGTGATTTGTCCCAGTTTCTCCTATGATCAGCTTGGGTCTGTTACCTGCTGCTTGAATGTGTGCTGATTGAATACCTGACTCAGAAAGCACAGAAGGCAAGCCAGATATGCTCTCCAACCTCAGAGGCTAGAGAACCCAGTGCAAAGAAACCTCTCAGCCCTTTGACCATCAGAATGATTGGAACTTCATGTTCAGAAACCATGTGTTCAAGGTAGTATGGCCATAGAGAAAGAACAAAGATAGTCATATTAATATGACAGCATACCTTTTCTAACTTATTATGGAGCCACCTTCCCCCAGTCCAGGGAAATGGAAATTGTTCTATGTGTTTTCAGTGGGACAACCATAAATACTGGGTAAGTCCTGGTTAAGGTTCCATACCAAATGTACAAATGTTCCTGTCTCCAGAAAGTCTATAATCCCCATAAATAGCGGCCATGCTCATTAACAATCGACTTGCTACTGAAATGTCATCCTGCAGTTTGGAATGCTCTGTCTTGACATCCTTATACTGTAGACCGGGATAGTTCAGGGTAATGAAGGATTGAGGGATTTGTCCAAGATCTCTTTGCTGTTTTGAATAAAGGGTGTTTGTCCTGACAACTGAGTTCATTTGCTCTGGATAGTGACAAGAAAAAAGAAACATATTTTGTTCTGGGCACTGATATGTTAGCTGTAGATGAAAGAACAAAATGCTTCTACACTATTGTAGTGTCCTTCTGAAACTTGGAATGTAGGGGGAGATTAGTAATGCTACCAACTCTTACTAGGTACCAAGTAAGGTACATGTAAAAGTCTTAAAGGAGAGTCAGGAGATGAGTGAGACAAAAGGGCCTTCTGGTATACCACAAGCTCAAGGAGAAATAGTGTGAGTATCCACAGAAGGACATGGTAGGGGAACAGGAATTGTGTGGCAGCTACTGACTGAGTGGCATGGACTAAATGTGGCTTTGAATTTGAGAGTCATCAGACTCTGTTAAGGCTGGGCTAGGATTAAACATGCAATGGTTGCAGCAAGTAAAAGATGGGCCAAAAGCACATCACTGGCATCTCACAGTAAGAGAAACTGTACCTTGCTGAAGGTAGGACTAATCAGAGGAAACAGAGAAACATGCAGTGATCTCTGGGTGGGGGGAAGAATTTAAATGAGAGAAGGATTATGAACAAGGGATTCTGGGTAGAAGGGGGTGTCAAGATCAAAGGAGGCAAAGAAGGAAAAATATTGTAAATCTTGTCTCCAGATGCAGACTAATTGGAAAGATCATTTTCTTTGATGACAGGTCAACACTGGCATTCCAAAATAGGGATTTTTGTTATTTAGTGCCTTTTTCAGCAGAAGGAAGGAGATATAAGAAGGGGCACCATGGAGTCACAGCAATCAGAACTTTCTCCATCACCATAAACGTGAACAGAATTAGCCCAAGTGTCAGCAGAATCAGCCATACCGTTGGAAGAATCTATCCCGCACACCCTGGGCAGAATCACAGTAACCGTAGTAAAGTCACTACAGTGATCAACAGGATCACCTTTGCTTTTGCCTTAGACTCCCCAAATTTTTCCATTCCTCAAAATCAGTTCAAGGCCACTGCTCCACAAAGGGAGGCCCAGCTGTGCACAACAATCCTGGCATGCTCCTCCCAATACCTAGCTCAACAGAGCTCCCCCACCAAGAGGAGATGAAGGAAAGAGGTTTCCTCATGACATGGTCCCTTCTTTAATCACCACTGGCAAAACAAAGTCTGAGCTCTAAACTATGGCATTCTAACACTGCTGCTAGCACTGATGGCTGATGGTGTGCACTGTTTTCTGTTAAAGACTACTTGTGCATATCATTTTCTCTGTTGTGATTTGTGGAAATGTAAAGGATCATAGAATACACAGTGTCTTTTTCTGTCTGGGGACCTGAAATCCAGATAGTTAAATCATCTAACTACATGGTTAGAACACAGGGCACATGTGGACACTCCATTATAAATCAGCTGGTGATTACTGAGCATCTAGCATGTTCCAGGCATGTTACTCGTACCATGAAGACATCAAGAGAGAGTCCAATCTCTCTAACTTATGTGGGAGTCAGTTCTTCAGCAAGTAAATTTGCAAGTGGCTGTATAATTTACAGAGTAAAACTTTCCGGAGGAAAAACATCCCATATGTCACTAGAGAGAATAATAGAGAGTACCTGTTATAGATAGGAAAGTCAGAAAAATCCCTCCCAAAGTGTCACTACAGCTAAGATTCCAGGGATGAGTAGGAGTTAGCAAAGTGCGAGGAGGGTAAGACCTAGGGTGGGAGAATTTCTGGTCTCCCACCCAAAGCAGGAAGAAAGTGGGGATTTCAAGAAACACACCTAGCCAAGGCAGCCAGCTGGGGGCTTCGAACATTTGCTGTTTGGGGAGGGAGGATTCTGGAGCCCCTGTGACCCACACTCTGAATGCCCTGGGCTGAGCAGATGGTTCTCCTTCTGCCTCCACCCCTGGTTTATTGTTAATGACGTTACCCTCAGCTGCAGCAAGAGCTCTGTCTCTTGCTTTGCCCATTTTCTTCTTTTGATCATGGTGGGAGCTCCTGCACCACACGGGCAGCTCGCTCGCTCTGGTTCATCTCTTCCTCTAAGCCCCAGGTCTGAGTGGCTTTCATTTGGGTCTCCTCCTCCCCAGCCTCCAAGGGAGCTAGGACCTGGGAAAGACTCTAAATTGTATACATTATTTCCTTTTTGATTAGGTGAATAAGTAACTTGATTGAGATGCATCTCTTTAGAGGGCGCTGATGGCAGGCTTCCAAGAATGGGAGACAGCTGGCCCTGAACACAGAGGGGACTGCAACAAAGGCCCCAGGGACAGACACATGGCTGGGAGGCTTGGGATCCAACCCAGGAGTTTCAGGAGAGCACTGGCCAGAAACACTGTGGGGAAGGATCTTTCTCCCTTTCCTGTCCATGAGAGCAAAGGCTCGAGTTAGGGATATTTTCTCAGCTCTGAGTTGGTCTGTTACTGCTCCTGCTCTCCAGTCAGACAAGCTGCACTAGGAAGGATTGGACCCAGCTTAGGGAGACTGACACATATTGTAAGGCCCAAGTGAGAAAGTGTAGGCGATAGTTCTCCTCATGCAATACCTGTCATTTTTCACGAACAGCCTTTTGAAAATAGTTCTACATGGCATGCATTTGCTGGTCTTTAATCCAGATTCCTCGTCTTCACCCTAAATTTAATATGTGAATCTAAGCAAGGTTGCATTTTACCAACCAAGAGCTATCTATACCCCTGACCCTAAGCATAACTAGCCATGGTGGCCCCATCCCTACTCAGACAGACTCTGCCAGTAATTACCCATGGTGCTTTCTAGCAGAGGACAATTTCAGTGCATGCAGGAAAGATACTAAGTGATTCTCATATAAGCCTCACACGAAGCCACTAACTGTGAGAACCCTTACTCTGAAGGCAGGTGAGGTAAGTTGTTTCCTGGCCCTTAATGCAGAGGTCAAGATTTAAGACATCTGGAATAGAGCTTTTAGTAAATAGTCCTCTCCCTTTTGTCTTCATGGTTACTGATCTATGACTAAAGAACTATTCCTTTGAGTTCAGCTATGATGAATAACCCCAGGGTTAAAACAGCCCTAAGATGGAAAACATTTTAATTACATTTGTCATTAACCCTTTGTTTGGGGAGAAACTAGCTCATGACTACCCTTTAGGATTAGTCTGTAGGGGCCAAGGAAAAGAAGAGAAGAGAGATGAGGACATGAAGCAGTCTGATGTCATTTATGCCACACATTCTGGTCCCAAGAGAACCCTGGAGCCATCAGATAAGGCTTCCTATCGCAGCTTCACTTTTTGAAGTTCTTTTTGATATAATGACCTCCAGTACCTCAATGGGAAATCAGGAGAATGAAACTGTGCTTGTGAAATGCCACCCTGGAGAGCCTCTGAGAGGGTGGCTTTTGAGTATGAGGGCTTGTATGGCAGAAGGAAGATCTTGTTTGGGTCCTCCTTGGGTAAGGCCATCACTCAGCACTCAGCAGCTTGCTTGCTTCTGAGAAATCCTTACTGTGTATTAGGAAAGGCAGAAAGCAGAGCCCCATTTTCAGCCACACTTAGCTCAAGGGGATGAGAAGGCTGACAAAGGGGACAAGCAAGAGTCTGACCTTGACTTGAAATGGACAGCGGCTGCAGAGATACTTCTCCAGGATATTTTTCATCTCTGTCAGGTCAGCTTCCATGCAGGTGAAGACTTCTCACCCATACGAATGCTGCCTACTGAGGCCGTGACCTCTCTATACATGTCCCAGCTCTTCTCTGGGAACTCCACCATAGTCCTCTCCTTGTGCATGAACCTCTTGCTTCTAAGTTCAACCCAAGGATAGTCTTCTATGAAGAAATAAAATCCATGGCACCAGCAGAACTAGGACAAGGACCCTCTTATCCATTAATCTGATGCCTAGCATATAACTGACATTTAGGAAGTAGCCAGCGAATACTCTTGAGTAAGTGAATAATAAGTCATCTAGTTGCTGAAGACCAAGTCTTGCCTGAATAGACTTTTCCTGGCGTCTCACTGTAGTCCAGAAAACACCTTCAGTTCTGTCCCTCTGACAGAACCCTTAATCTGAAGTCCCTCTATAGTTCATGATGGCACTGTTCTGTGCTCAACTTAATCCCTGTACTGGGGCAATCATTACAGATCAATTATCCAGAAGTATAACTAATTGTGTTTCTAGCAGTATTGGGTTTTCTCCTTTATAGTAGTACAAACAAACCAGGTATCAGCAACTAATGAGCTTTCTTCTCGTTAGGCTTTAGGAGGAGGAGAAAAAAAAAAAAAAAAAAAGCTTACTTTACTGTAGGATGTAAGAGTCAGGTGACCAAACTCTTCATTAAATGTGCATGACACCTCAGGCAGATTCACTGAAGTTACCTCAGTGTTCTAGTTTTATAATTATGGTGAAAATATTTAAATTGACTTGACAAGTATAGACTTTTGAATGTTTGTGAAGCATCATATGTTTTAGCTTGTTTCTTGGCACTGCAACATAATTAGTGAAGTGAAATCACTCTTAAGGACTCTGCACTGGATGATGTCTGATCCTTGGCATTTCCAAGAGGCTCTCGTTCAAAGCTTTGTACCCTTTGACCTCTTTGTAGGATGGCTTCTTCTAGGTAGAGCCAATGATTTTTATGTACCATAATCAGATGAATCATAAAACACAAAGTCATTCACATGGAATGACATGAAAGGAAAATTCAAAGGGATTCACTCATCCTTCAGAAACATGACTGCCTGAGGGAGAAGTTTCTAACACTCATGGTGGTCCATGGTTGTGATGTATTATGTTATGTTGACAAGAATATCTTCTTGTCCCCTCAAGTCACAGATCAGGGCTGCTGAGCCCTTGTCTTGCATCAGACTGACTGTGCAAGTGAGTTAGAGTCTCTGGCACAAGACATTTTGATTCTGGAAGAAATTTCAGGAGAATGGAGATTGGACTTTCGGTTGAGTCCTAAGGAGGGGATGCAGCTTGTAGATGTTAGGCTGCCATATTACTTGGGTTTCCTTCATAAGATATAACAAGGAAGCTGATTTATTATACTACTTTTGAAATATGAGGCTTACAGAGGTGCAGCAAATGGCTCATGGAATCCCCCAAAATTCATTAACCAGTGTGGCTACATCACTTACTCCCTGCTACCTATCACTCTGAAAATGCCTTTTAACTTTGATGACGACGACAGCATCTACATACAAGTTGCATCACCAGTTTCATGGGCTTGAACTGAGTGGAAAGCATATGATTTCATATGGAAAGAATTCTGGGCAAGAAGACAGTGAACCAAGGTTCTAATTGCAACTCTTGTGAGGGAATTGCTTCCACATTCTGGCCTATTTCCTAATGTTTACTTCAGAGACTTGGTTGGGAAAAGTTCTATTTGGCCCAAGGACTAACTATAGCCAAATCACCTGGGACTGTTCCTATATAGGCATACCTTTGGATTTCCTGAAGACCTTTTGAATCAGAGTGTGATGGTGAGGGCCAAAGAAACCGCCACGAGAAACAAGTTAACCAGGTAATAGTTGTGTTTATCCAAGTACAAAGTAAAAACATAGGGTCAGGTAGACTGCTGAACTGCTACGTAGAGATACTATCTACCCGCTTCCAATGCCATGCATGTGATGATTGAAGAGTGTGCAAGGAGCAACAACAAGGAACAGAATCTCGGTTCACCGCCCATGTTTTTTATTCATCACCAATCTAGTCTAGTTCTATGAAGAAAGAGGGTACATTGTTTTAGAGGCTGTTTTGGAGCCAGAAGCCCCTAATGGTGGACAGAGAAGAGAAGAAAGCCTCTTGCTCCCAGGAGAGAGAGAGAGAGAGAGAGAGAGAGAGAGAGAGAGAGAGGGAGGGAGAGAGGGGGGGGGGGGGGAGAGAGAGAGAGAGAGAGAGGGAGAGAGAGAGGAGAGAGAGTGTCTATAAACAGCAGTCCTAGAATTATCCTCCAGCATTGCTCTATTATAGAGAAGAGCTGACACAGCAGAGTCCTGGGGGGGGGTGCTGTGTGTCTGCAGTGCACTAATCACAGAGGCAGGCAGGCTAAATGCAAAGAGAACATTTGCACAAACAGCACCTGTACTGAGCAGCCATGTGCTATTTTTAGCACTTCTGTAAAGAGCAAAGGGACATTTGCAAAGTCTCTGGGAGTGGGGGGTCCATTTGGTGAGGCTGTGTGGATGCAGTCCATGTGTCTGACTCTCCAATGCCCTATCAACCGAGTCGCTGCCACCCTGAAGAATCTTTCATTTGGGATTTGGTTTGGTGTTGGTGGAGGATAGAGTGCTGACACAGAGGTTCAGGAGCTGGGCACTAAACAGTCACCCTTGCAAATCAGTGAAGTGTTTGATTGCAGAGCACATACTTAAAAGTTTACAGGGTTTTGATTCCAGAAAACAGAAGTACAGTTTCTTCTCTAGGGCTTATTCTTGAGAGCTTAAAGTAGAAACAAATGGAAAATATTTCTATTTTGTTTATTCTATCCAGATGCTATGCCCTAGTTTGGAATGTCACTATTACATTCATGAAGACAGTACATCATATACTTTTGGATATATGTTGCTGTGTTACAATGGTTCAAGTACTTAGAGGCCTGGGTGGTTTAGGAAAAATACTGACTCATGACACCCATATCTTTAGTTCAAAGAAAAGAATAATAGTGTATGCTATCTGAAGGCTTAAGGAAACATGCCTAATGGTAGGTCCTCTATACACCAGAATAAGATTTGGTCTCCATAGCATGCTGACGCCTAGAGTATCACACCAAAATTAACACAACCGATTTTATAAATATTACAATTAGTTTGATCTTTCAGGCAGATTCATAAAACATCAGGCCACTTTCTGATCTCATCTTTAACTACTAGCAATTAAGAAGTTGTCTCCTCCTCATCTTCCTTCTCCTCCTTCTTAGCTTTTTGCTTGTTTGTGGCCTCACAAGGAAGTTTTTAGTTGAATTGTAATGACATATCTAGACTATAATATTTGACAAGAGTTCTCCTAAGCCTGGTGCTCAAATTCCCACAGCTGTCTCTGTAGACAACTGGTGTAGAACCCAGTCTCATGACTCTCAGATTTCTGTACAGTACCAGAAAACCTATGGCTCCTGGAATCAGAAGGATCTTAAACCACCAACCATTAACCTGTTGTTCTCCATTCATGAGCTGTCAACTATAGATCACATAAACCTTCTGTAAAGCTATTTGACATGAGAAATGAGGATACAAAGAATAATGCCAAGACGGAATAGTTTGCTTTGTATCTTGCTTACAAACAAACAAAAATAGCACCTAACTGAATTTAATTTGAAGTAATCTCAAGTGTGTGATTCAGAATTTGTGGCTATCCTAGGACTATTTTTATAGAATTAACAAATTGTGCTGGGAACTAACCCCAGGGTTTTGTTTCATAAATACTATATATGTTCACGAATGCATTCTTACTAACACAGACAGCTTGAGACTCTTAAAGCAATAAATTAAGTTATTGTGGAAATCGTCTAAAATACAAAATATGTCTTCTAGGATGTCTACTCCCTCTCAGTGCTATCCCCATCCCAGTCAGGCCTCTCCCCTGTGTTAAACACCATCCTGTAGGGTTTTGATCTCAGCCAGCTGCTATAGTCCATCTTAATATGCTTGCCCATAAAGATTTAATAAGTTTGGTTAGGGCAAAGAGAAAAAGTGCAAGAATGGAGATTTATTCACTGCAACCTAAATCTAGCCATTTTGTCCTCTCTCCTGTGTATGCTGCTTTTCATTAGCGTAAACCCTATACAATTTTCATTTTTGTGGATCTAAACAGTCAAATATTATCAACTGAATAATGCCCAGCCCAACAAATGACATTGAATTGATATGTCCTAGGATTTAACAGTGTACTACTGTGTCCTGGTTCTTTCTGTGCAGCTACCCACGTTTATTCAAGTTCCTGTCTCAAAGGACTTGTTTGCCAAGACAAGTTCTAAACGCCAGTGTGTAGCCTGACCCGGGCACTCTATCCCCACCCAAAATGCATCATGGTTTTGAAGCTTCGGTACTAGTAAACACTGAGAAGCATTGGGCTTCTCTTTCATTCAGTTGCTCATTCAGAGGTGGGTGTTGTGCTAGAGCTCTCTGTAAACTGCTTGCACTGGAAATTTCGAGTTTGGTGGCAATGGCAAGGGGCGAAGGAGAAAATAGGAGTGCAGTGTGATTTGAAAGCACAAAAGACTCTGTATTTAGTGGCTTAGCTGGTGTACTCCTGGTGCAAAGGCAGACATCCTTCCCAAACCGGACATAGCTGCAAACATTCAAGCTGCCCAACAAGTACCCAGCAGATCCAAATAGGACGTTTTGAAGGATCCCAGGAGAGGAAGCATTAAGCTGGATACAGGATGCTCCTTCTCCAGAAACTTTTCAAGTCACAGCCCAGAAAAAGACAGGGATCCCTTGGTGGAAAACGAATTCGGATCTAAGGCCCTCCAGTCCTTTTGATCTCGGCACCGGGTCTCCGAAAATTATTTTAAGCAAGGATTGAATTTCTAAGTTCTTCATTCTTTATCCCTTCCCAAGGGACTCTAAAAGTGGAAACTTCGGAAAGTTGGAATCTTTTCACTCCATCCTGGACGCACCTCATCATGCCACACCCTACCAACTCATACAAGACACCAATCAGCTCTCTGACCCTGAGGGCTGTTAGCCTATCCCAAGAAATTCCAGCAAACCTTGGAACAAAGACTGACAAGAAAATGAAATTTCCTGTCTGGACTGAAAACCATAGAGATTAGCCAGAGAAGGTTTCGAAACTTGTTTTGAAATGCTACGAATATTTCCTCTCCCGTTCCTCACCTCCATGACATCCCTCTTCCAGCCACCTTCACCAAAGCACTTCGCACAGCATCCTCACAAAGCGGAGTGTGACCTTTCGATTGAGACGTTCTCTGTTGCAATGTGTTGGAATATGTTTCAGCATGGTAACTTGAGATCTATTTACTAAACTGTTTGGCACTCTCAGCATGTCCCCGGGGGAATTGTTGGCAGGACCTGCCCTGTGTTTGTCACTCTTCCCTGATGCATTACCAGACATAAGGTCATCTCAGTCTAGCGGAGATGGGTGCTGCACAGGCCTCATTACCTCGCAGCAAGCCAGCCAGATGAGGCCGTGGGATGTTTTCTCTTCATCATTCAAGCTTGAAAGGAAATTGTCAGCCTCCACTTGCTCTTGAAACAATGAAAATTTAGGTGACAGCGCTCTCATTAGCTCAGTAGAAATGAAGGATTCTAGGTAAAGACTTCCCTCCCCCACTCCCCAGGGCTCTTTGCAGCACACTAGCAACTCTGCCCATGTTAAGCTGGTAGCCAGGGAATGGCATGGACCTTAGCCCTCGGGGAAGCGGGTAGGGGGTTACCCATAGCACAAACTTCTTTGGGAACAGAATTTTGTGATGCAAAGCTGGAAAAGTGGGTACATTTAAGATGTACCCTGACTCCTCTCTGCTGGAAATGGGTACGTGGATACTGTTCATTTATGACTTCAAAAGCATTTGTATTATCAGCAAGCAAGGGTTTCATTAGACTGGAATACACTCACCCCAGGAGAAATGCAAGTAAGAGCAGCAAGTGCACACCCTATGCTGTACGCTTGCATAGCATTTTGTAATCCAGAAAAGCTTAGTGAATATTTAATGAACCAAATGGATAGCACACAGTGTTAAGGGAGACCAGATAATTGCTTGAATTTGTATAACAATCTATTCTATGACATGCACACACTTTATTTTCTCATTTGGTCCTCTAACTGATCTTTGGTCTCTGAAGCTTTTTGCTCTTGTTTGTTTTGTTTTGTTTCACATGGCAGTCAATATCAAATAATACTGAGGGATTTATTAAATAATCATCTATAAACACCATGACTTTTATTGACCATACCTCCTTGCATGTAAAGGTTTCAGAAAAATCAATGATTCAAGTGAGTGTTTTGGTCTCTGCTTGTGGGAAGAACTTTCCAACAGTAGGGCTGAAAGGCTCTAAGCCACAACTCTGAGCAGGAATGTGCATGACCTTATGGCTCCTAGACTTGAAACCTAGGGAACCAGCGACCCTCTAATTTCTTACTGTACTTTTTACCTCATCACACATGTACAAGATCTGCTTCAGTAACTAGTGCTTCAAACATGGCTCAAATATACTTTCAGAAAATGCTGAAGGCAACCCAATAGATATCTACACTGTTCTAGGTTGAATCTGCCATTTAAACCTCATGGGACTGACCGGAGCTACATCCAATGGCTGGCGCAGTCAGGACCCATACCTCCTGATATGTAGAGGACTTCTTTTATCTTTCCCACCATTTTTTTTTCATAGAAGATGGAACGGTCACGATTATGCCATTGATATTAATCCGTATCTTAGGTCCTGGTAGCCAGAAGGAAAGAATATGCCTAATGGGAGATAAATCTCCCAATGTCACTCATCTGCTGTGGCATTTCCACTCAAACATAGGCTGGTCCCAGTCCCAAGATTTGGTTCAGATGCTAATCAACACTCCCACTTCTCTTGTAGATACCTCCTTTTTATTGTTTGTTTGTGGTACTAGGCTTGAGCCTATGGCCTTGCACACGCTAAACATACGCCCTGTTTAGTAAGCGTTCTCTAGAGGAACAGAATTGATAGAATATATATAATAATACATTGAAATAGTAGCAACAGTGATCTGTCTCACACTGGAGAGGCTGATAACCCAGTAATAGCTCAGTCCATGAGGCTGGGCACATTAATAATTCCAGTTTGCACTAAAACCCTGCAGGTTCCCAGGGAGCCACTGGTCCTCAGTGACGGGAGCCTGGAAACATTAGTTCTAATATCAGCGTGGGAGTCAGCAGTAGCAACAACAGGACAAAAAGGCTCAACAGCAAGGGGGAGGCCAAGAACTGGGACATGAACCATCATCCTGCTCTGCCATTTTTGTCTGGGATGCTCCCAGAAGGAGCTACCCACATTTGGGGTGAGTCTTTTCACATCAGTTAAGACAGCCAGGATTGATCCTTAGTCCAGGCTCCCTAATCAGATTCTTCTAATTTGTAGCATATTGACATTAAGCCTAACCATCACACACTCTATCACCACGCTCTATCCCCAGCCCTCCAGCTACTGTATAATTTTGAGATGGGGTCTCAACTGATTTTCCTTGGCTAGCCTTGAGCTTTCTCTGTTGCTGTTGTTTAACTGATCCATTTGTGTGCCTCCAAGCCCAAAGTAGACCCTCTTGATTCTCTCCCAAAGTAAATGAGCTACGTGCGGGCTCCTATCAGTAACCTAAAATACATAGGCAGATTCTGGGGAAGAAGAAAAGGAACTCTGGGCTACACATGAGTTATAGTGGGAAAAAAAAAAAAGAAATTATGTTACTTCCATCACGCTTCTGCCCCTTTAAGAACAAAACTCCTTCCAATAATAATTCCAATCCTTTCATGTTTACAGAAAGGGGGGATCATCCAGTTATTGAGAGCCAATGCTCTTCATGGAGTCCCATTGCTCTAATGAAAAGGGTCACCCGTGAGAAAGTAGAGCTCTTGTTTATAGAAGTCCTGGGACTCAAACTCTGTTAAGAAACAAAAGCAGAGTCTTTTCCCAGGAACATCCAATCTGAGTGTATATTACATCATCAGGCACAGGACAGGTTCCAGAAACTTCCTACTAACAGTTCCCGGCCACAGAGTGGGAAGGCTCATGAAGATCTCAGATCTGAATAATCTTCTTGCCAGTTTGGATTTCAGTGGAAGATCTTACATGGGAATGAACTAGAAAGAGGAGTACTGCTTCCAGTAGCCAGTAGGTGCTTGGAACAGCAGAGCTAGTGTCTCTCTGCCCTCGGCATATACTAACCTCCTGTGACACAGCGGAACCAGTATTTAATGACCTTGGTCTCTAGAAGAGAGGGTTTGGGGTTGTGCACCTTTCTTCTTAATAGAACAGATTCTATCTAACGTAGCCTTGATTTGAGGGTGGCTCTAACACTACAGTTTTTTTTTTTTATTATAAGCTATTTGACCTACTTGGTGGCAGCCATAATGTGATTAATGCATTTCTCCACTTCCAAAGAATGTCCACTCGGCTTTACTTTTCTATTTAATTAGATCTGAAAAGCAGCCCAGATAATTTTTTTATTGTGGTATAATATACATAACAAAATTTACCCCCTTAATCATTTTAAAGCTATAAATCAGTGACAATGCATTCACAATATTTTACAACCGTAACCAATATCTGCCTCCAGAATTTTCCTTTTTATTTTACCAAATAGAAATCCTGTGTCAGTGAATAGTCCTGTTCCCTCCCTGCTGACCACTGGCAAACTATTATACTCTCTGCTTCTATGAATTTGACCATGTTTGCAAAAAATAAAATCACCCAATGTTTGTTCTTTTGTGTCTGGCATAATATTGACTGGCATTTGTCTGTTTATGTCATAGTTCAAGCACTTCTGTCATGTCATGGCTGGGAGGTGATACTATGGTGCAGAGTGAGGGAAGGAAATAGTGGGAATCAGTAAGTTCACAGGAAAGCTCTGAGTGGCTTCAGGAACTATGAGAATATTAGAGGGCCCATAGTTTTTCAGAACTAAAACATGACTGGACAGATACCATGTTTACACTGGCAAAGCTGAAGATAATGTCAATGTCAGACAGCTGTGGTCACTGAAACTGTCTTAAAAAAAAAAATGGAAAAGGGCATAGCTCTATCAGATTCCCCTTTTTCTGATACAGACTGTCCAACTCTTTGTTTCCTACCCTCACTCTTTCTTCTTCCCAGGCGTGACTGGCTGGTTCTTAGTTCCTGACTCCCCTTTGGAGACATCTGCCTTTGCTTTCTGCTGGTGTTCACGTCTGCCTAGCAGGAAGGGAGTGTGGCCATGGAGGCCCCAGGAAGAGCAGCCTAGGGGAAGTAGCTCGTGGCCTGTGTGAGATGTCTCTGTCATCTCCAAGCCTGGGCAAACCCTCCATCCTTCTATTGCTGAACATCAACCACAGGGCCAGAGGCAAGAATGACTCAGGAAGCCGTGAAAGGCAGTAGGGATGAAAGCAGCAGACTCAGCTTGAGCTGCCCTGAGGTTATGGTCTGCTACAGCTGCTCTTCAGCTAAGACAAGGGAACTGGGCATTGAGATTTGTAAAGTCTCAGTACCTCCTTGGGGGACCAAGTCAAGTTTCTGAACGGGGACTTGGGTATCATGAAGTTGAAAGCACTATAAAAACATTGAGTCTGTGATTGGGCCGAGATTAAATCCACCCAAAACACTCCCTAACTCAGGGACTTTGTGTTACATGAGAAGAACACTTAACACTACGGATGGGAGCTACTAAGAATTGGTGGAAAATTGGGGGAGGGGCCAAATGATTTTTATTGAAAGCAAAGGAATTATGAAAAGCACATGGCAGGCCTTATTATTTTTTCTAATATGTTCCAAACCCAAACAAACTCTAAAAAGTACATGCGCAAACCTTAAACCATTTTGCAAATCCCACTCCAGATTCCACGTTTCTCCAGTGAGGCTTACATTCCTTTATTCGGATTCCAAAAGTAGAGATAATTTGTTCCAGATGTCTCCAAAGACGACCAGCAGAAGGGCTTAATGATTTTTCCAGAGCTGGAGAGACTGTGAAATCCCCCGCACCCTGATGGAGTATTCAGACCTAAAAGAAACAGAGAAAAGGAAGGGGAGAGATCAGTACTGGTGATCTATTTGTTTATGTTGTTACAGCGATGGCTTGCAGACAAGGTCTGGGAAGACATGAGGATTGCCAATGTCTTGTTTCCTTTGGCAAGGTGGCATTTATTTTGTTATGAAGCAGATTGTGATGAACAAAAAACCGGCCATACAATTGTATATGTTGCAAGATGGGTGAAGAAGTTTATTTCAAAAAAGACTTAACTCCGGGGTCCCTGGGAAACAATGAGTGGGTATGAGCATCAGCTGATGCACCCAAGCCTCTGTCAAGTGGCCTTCCTCCCTCACCAGCCTTCACACAATTGTCAACGTATGTATTACGATTCCCTCTGCTAATGGAATAGGCTGCCTCCCAGTGATGTTGCCACTAAGAATGTTTGGGCTCTGGGTGCCAGAGTTGGGGAATGACAACAGGGACAGCCTCTAGAGATGGCCAAATTTCATAGAACTGCCAAGAAAGGGTCTTGAATTTTTTTTTAAATTATTGCATTTGACTTCTCCAAGATTAAGTTGTATGCCCACGGATTTAATACATACATGTCTTATACTCACTGAGAGAGGCTATGTCCCTGCAGGTCTAGAAGTAGACCTTCCTCTTTCTTCCCACAGCACTTAACAATGAATGTTTACTTAGGAGAAAAGGCATAGAACAGGACATGCAATATTCTTTATATGATTAAATTTTCATGCTGCTATTATTAAAAGCAAATTCAACTACAGAATAGTCATTTCAGATCACAAGACAACCTGGTTTCTGATTGTAGTAACATGCAATACATGTTAGTAATGTCGTTGTTACAATGCTCATCATTTCTCTAAACTATACTATGAGCTATATATAGTTACAAGTGACTTAACATAGTATATAGCTGCCAGCTTCAGCTGCCAATTCTAGAGTCACCTGGGAAGAGGAAACCTCAACTGAAGTACTGAAGAGATCATTTTGGTCTGTGGCTATGCCTAGGCATTTTCTTAATTGCTAATTGTTTCAGGAGGGCCCAGCCCACTGTGGGTGGTGCCATCCCTAGGCAGGCAAGCCTTGGCTATATAAGAAAGATGGCTGAGCATCCCAGTGGGAGCAAACAACCAACAGCATCCCTCTGTGGGCTCTGCTTCAGTTCTGTCTTGGCTTCCTTGATGATGGACTGTAGCCTGTGAGCCAATAAATAAATAAACATTTTTCCTCCCCCAAGTTGCTTTTGGCCAGTGCTTTATCACAGCCACAGAGACGCAATGTATAACAACCATATGGAATATTCCTTGATCTTGAAAACAATTCTGCAAAGAGCAAATGGTGATCTCATCCTAATGAGATGTTTCCTCGTGCCAAATGAGGAAACTGGGGTTCAAAGAATCGTCACTTTGGATTTCAGGAACCCAATGTGAGTCAGAGCAGCTCAGCTGATGGGTCGTTGTGTGTGAACTGAGGTCATGAAACACATGGAGCTGGTACCAGTTTATTTAGTGGTGCTAGGAAGGCAAGCACAAGATAGTGACTCTGAGTGCTTAGGTCACATCGAGACCGAGTTCATTTTTGGCTTTAACCGTATTGCTAAGCCTTATCCCCAGACTTGCAATTATGTAATTTGTCACAGGCAAATGAACATGTGTAGCAGTAGTAATATCATACTAGTCTTGAGGGTTCTGACTAGAGGGAAGGGAAACAGGTCTATGTATGTATGAGATATGTTGGTACATGTTTGCCAGGTTCTGTATAAGGATTGCTATAAAATTTTAGCCATGGTTTCAACCACTGAATAATATGGAGTAGGCTGATGTCAATAAGATAGACTACCCATTCCCCCGGAGCAGGATATAGAAACACAGTGCAGCCTTCATGAATGAGCACTTTTATACCCTTTTCAAACTCTTCACTCAGATGTTCAAGTGTCCCAGCAACAGCCCCAATTATCACTCACTCTAAAGACCGCCCTAAAGGTCTTCCTATTGCCAACCTCTTGTGCTAAAGAGAGAACTGACTTTGTGTCCTGGATCAAGTCTATCACGGCCCCTTGCTTGATAGAAAAGCTATTTCCAAGTCTCTATTTCTGAAGATGAACATTTCGCTTAGTCTTTGCCTTGCTGAACTTCTATCACTGTCATGAGGACACAATTACACACACCGCAAAGCCACAAACATGTGTTCCACTCATTGCAAGGAGTATATAGTCAAAGGGAATTCTGGCATATCAGAAGTCTCAGAGAACAAGCGGAAATGCATAATACGCTGGCTAGTTTTACGTCAACTTGACACAGGCTAGAGTCATTTGAGAAGATAGAACCTTAACTGAGGAAATTTCCCTAGCAGATTGGCCTGTGGGCAAGCCAGTGGCGTGTTTCCTTGATTGATGATTGATGTGGTAGGACCCGATCACTGTGGGTGGTGCCACTCCAGGGCTGATGGTCCCTGCATGGTAGAAGAAAGCAGATTGAGCACTCCTCCATGACCTCCTCTTCAGACCCTGCCATGCTTGAGTTCCTCCTCGATGATGGACTATGAGCTGTAAGGTGAGATAAACCCTTTCCTCCACAAGTTGCTTTTGGTCATGGTGCTTTATCACAGCAGTAGGAGAGTGGTTAAGATGGATAAGTAAAATTACTTGTAAATATTCTTGTATCCCAAATCCCATTAAACCTGAATGATATAGCTTTGTCACTTGGCAAAGCAGGTACAAATTTCAAGTAAAACTAGCAAGCATAAATTGTTACCCAAACAGCCAGACCAAATCGGGTAAGAGAAGGAACCAAATTAATTTTCTTCTCAATACTGGCCTTTCCCATCTTCAATGATAACTCATAATTCATAGTTTTTCAAGTCACTTTTATGTTTTTGAAGAAACTAATTTTTAAAGTACTCGTACAGGTGCATATGTGCCCCAGCCCCCTTCCCTCTCCCTTCTCCATTCTCCATCCCCGTTTCTCCCATTGTTCCCTTGGACAGGTTCATTTCACCTCCCCATCACAGGTGTGCACATGACTTTATAAAGCTCTATAAAATCTAGGAGCAAGAAGTGACACAAAGCATCGCATCACCCTCTCTGAGATTGCCTGACCAACTACAGAGCATTATCTCCAGCTGCACCCTCTTCGTGCAGGAGACTTGGTTTCTCCTGCTTGGTTGAAACAAATTCATTTTGTATATACAGCATATTTTATGCCCATCCATCTGCTGTGGGACACTTCTGTTGGTTTTAATACTTTAGCTATCGAGAAGAGCCCTGAAATGAACACTGAAGTACAAGTCTTTCTATAGTACATTGCCTTGGAGTTCCCTGGATAAACACCCATTGCTAGATCACATGAGACATTTATTTATTTATTTATTTATTTATTTATTTATTTATTTATTATTGTTTAAGAAACTCCATACTGACTTCCATAGTGACTGGGCTAGTTTATATTCTCACCATCAGTGGACAAGTTTCTCTTCTGTCCACATTAATGATAGGCTCTCTCTCTCTCTCTCCCTCCCTCCCTCCCTCTGTATCCTCTTTTTAAAATATTTTTTCATATGTATGCCTTGCACATTGATCACTCTCACCTTCTACCTCCCTACCATCCCTGCACACCCCCTACCTCTCCACAAATCCTTTCACATTTTTATCTATACCTTTCATTTGGGAATCTACCAAGATGAATCAAGGTCATCTTATGACTGTAGGTTTGGAGCTTGTCATTGGAGCATAGTAGGCTCAGCATAGGGGCATAGGGGTACAACTAAAGACAGTGATTTCCCCCTTTCTCCGAGTCTACTAATAGCCAATAGTTCACTAGCAAAGTTAGGGACCCATAAGCCCTTCCTGCCTTCTTGGCTGACTGTTGGTGGAGCTGTTACTGTTCTGCCTGCAGTAGAAAGGATTCCCAATGTAGTTTTAATTTGTATTTCTCTGACAGCTAGTGTCTCATTTTCATTCTTCTTGATGTGATAAAATACCCTGATAAAATCAACTTTGAGTGGATGTTTCTTCCATCTAAGGACTTTGATTCATTTTACTTTATTCTGTGTGTAAGGTGAGAGATAAGGATCTTGTGTCATTCTTCTACATGTAGGCATCCATTTCTCCTAGCACTGATAAAGCGGCTGCCTTCTTTTCCAATGGGTATTTTTGACATCTTTGTCAGATATCAAGTCACTATAGCTACTTATGCTTATGTATGGGTCATCTGAATTCCATGTTGTGCCATCATGTGGTTTTGTTACACAGCCCCGTGATATAATTTGGAAGAAGGTATAGTGATACTTCCAGGCATTTCTTCTCTTTTCGGTAAGGATCGCTTTAGCTTTTCACATCTTTTGTGAATTTTCATTATGAATTTTAGGATTGTTTTTCTAGTTCTTTGCGGTACCTCAAGGGAATTGAACGGGGATTGCAATGAGTATGTAGATGACTTTTGGTAGTGGAGCCACTTTCACACTGTTAATTCTGCTCATACATGAGCATGGAAGACCTTCAAATTACTGTCTTCTTCGGTTTATTCGGTACCTTAAAGTTTTCACTGTAGGGTTCATGCCCTTAGTTAGGCTTAGTAATAGGCATTTTTGAAGCGACTGTGAATGTTATTTTCAATAATCATTTTTAAAGCACAGACTATTCTAACAAACAGCAGAAAGCTTGTTGGGTTCCCAGGGGTTAGTGAGGAAGTCAGTTTCTTTTTTTCTCTGTAGTGCTTCATTCTTTGTCATTTTATATATTCACAAAGATAAGGTAAGGACCTCCCACAGCTCAGTAACCTCGAAGAGCACTCAGGCATGCTAGCATTCATCTTTCATCTATTTCCCTCCAGCAAAAACACAAATATTTCTGTTGTTGCTTTTCTGGAATATTTTAAACACATGAGTATCCTTTATCTGCAAATGTGAAGCAATGGCTTTCAAGCATTAGGACTAAGGCCAAGTTTGGATCCAAATGGCAGACGGTAAAAGAGGTTAAGAACAAGTGTCAGCTCTACCCGTGAGTGGTAGGAACCTTGTGCATATGAAGGACTTAATTCTCTGTAGAGGATAAACTCTGCCACTTTTGTTCTGAGTGCACCTTCTTCCCCATCTTTCGGAAAGTTTCCTTTAAAGTTAAGGGCTTCTGTAACATTCAAATGAATTAATATGGTAGATTTATCTGTTTTTGTCTGATAGATTTCTCTTTGGTCTTTGATTCTGTCTTTCAAACATAGAATGCATGCTCACTAATGACCGGGGACCTGGAGAAGTGAGTAGAAACTCTCTCAGGAGACTTCCAAGATGGCAAGGAGAAGAAAATAAGACAAATGCCTCTAGAACCAAACTCAAGGAAACAAACAACCCAAAAGGACATACAGACATGCAAGCTTGATTCAAAGCCTTCTCTTGCACTCACAATGTCAATAGAGAAATGTCTAGATTTGCGAGTCTTAAATGCACAGCTTACATTGGAACATCCGTATTGGCAGTGTTTTTGGATGATTCCATTTTGCATGAAGATCAGCAGACCAACATGAAGGGCCTGGGCCTAGGGACCAGCACACAGCAAATTTGCCAGCTGTGATTCTTAAGACTCAGTCCACCTTTGGGAGCCAACACAGACAGTCAAACCATGAGTCAGAACCTTTCAGATTCAAAGTCCTTTCCTCAAGTATTCATAAAAATGCAGCTGGGTGAATGGGCTGAAACCTCCTGAGCCTTGAAGGGTCTGGCAATTTATCATTCAACAAGGCTTTCCTCCAACTCAATTCAGCTGTTTTCTCTTTGTTCATAATAGAGTGTTTAGGGCAGCTTGTGGCTTCAGGTTACCTCCTTCCTCTGCCAAATTATACTCCCAAATGCATCAATATCTTCTGGGGGAAATCACAGCCATTGACAGAAGAAATGCTTTGCCTTCTTGGAGTATCACACAGAGTGGTCTGAAACAAAGAGATATTTTTATTAGATATAGAGGCAAAAAATATCATAATTGGTGGCTACACAATGCAATAGAGTCGGTGCCTGTCTCTGAGACTGTGTCCGTTGGTCTCAAGGCAGTAGGAAGAAGGCAGTACAGTAACAGGGCATTCTGCAAGAAGGGGCTAAAAGGCATTCTAATAGGCAGTTCCTTGAAATCCAAAGATTACTGTAGTGTAATTTATTTCATGACAATGTAATGCATCTTATAGCACACATGGGAAATAACCAAAATAATATGATCTAGACCTTGCCTTGAAAAAAAAAGGAGTCAGTAAATTACATTCATTTCATCTATGTATCCTCATCTATGTATCCTCATCAAAGGTGCAGGGAATGTGATCCTGCAGTAGGCACAGTGAGGTGTTTGAAGGACACAAATTCTGGCCAGCATGTAAAGGAGTTCATGCAACCCATAACCTAACAGCACTTGGCACACCCCATCAAAAGGGAATAGCAGATTAACATGTGACTGATTATGCATGCCCTTGACAATAGAATCTTGATTCCACTCATTAATTTAATAATTTACTGGGTATCAAGTACTAAGCTATGTCTTCAAACTACCTAACACCCAGATTTTAATGGTAATACTTGTAATAGTAGTTTCCCAATACAAAGTACCCGTGAGATTGACTGAGCCTGCTCATAAACTGAGAAGTATAGCTTATTGCACCTAGTGATAGGTAACACACTGAAGAACCTAAGGGGTTCTAATACCAGTATTGTCTCCATCTTACAAATGCTCACAGTTTAAGGCAAAGAGACTATTTCCAGTTAAAAAGACATCCTGTTCCTTGAAGCCTGCCTTGATTTTCTGTCTGAGGTCTGGTCACCAGTAAGTTGCTTGTTCCAGGGCTTGGGTGCCATCAATGACATACCAGGAGCATTAATATAAAAAATCAGAAGCTCGGTTATTGCTCGGTTATTGCCTTTTATTATAAGTGCAAGCCTGCATATTTGCAACCTACAGAATCACTGCATTTTGTTTTTCTCTTAAATGAAATATTTTCATTCTTCTTTTGTTGATGCCATTGAAGACAAAAGTCTAAGCCAATAAATGCAGGTTATAATGTAGATCTGTAGGTATTTCAGTAGGTTTCTAGAGGTATAATTATTATAAAATAAAGCTGGGCATGGTGCCAAATAATCCTAGCTATTCAGGAAACTGAGACAGAAAAAAAAAATTAAGTTCAAGACCAGCCTGGGAGACTTGGTGAGACAGTCTTTTAAAATTAAAACAAAATTTTAAATGACTATAGACATAGCATAGAAAAATTGGCTGTTATGTGTAAAGTTCTAGGTTCAGCCCCCAGCATAGCAGACAAAAATGTAGTTGTAGAGAAGAAAAAAAAAAAATCACTTATTTAAAATACGCTGTGCAAGTTTTTGGCAAATACATTTATCCCTTTGACCCTCACTATGATGAAAACATGGAACATATTTCCCTCTTCCAAAAGTTATCCATGCCCCTTGGTTACCCATGCCCCTTGGTTACCCATGCCCCTTGGTTACCCATGCCCCTTGGTTACCCATGCCCCTTGGTTACCCATGTCCCTTGGTTACCCATGTCCCTTGGTTACCCATGTCCCTTGGTTACCCATGTCCCTTGGTTACCCATGCCCCTTGGTTACCCATGCCCCTTGGTTACCCATGCCCCTTGGTTACCCATGTCCCTTGGTTACCCATGCCCCTTGGTTACCCATGCCCCTTGGTTACCCATGCCCCTTGGTTACCCATGCCCTTTTCCATTCTCTCACTGTTCCTCGCCGACCTGCTCTGCCGGACAGTCACCCATGTGCTTTCTGTCATGAAAATGATTTTGAATTCTCCAGAGCAGAGTGAAAAGAACCACAGAGTATGCTCCCTCTTTCCTTACTCTTCCCTCCTTTTCTTTCTTCTTTTGTTTCTCCGTTTTTCCGAGTTTATCCCGTCATAGTTATTTTGAGATTTTCCTAAGTATTGAATATAAATAAAACATCCTTCTGAGTGACACCACATTGGAGATGAGGTTGGGACCATAGCAGAGGCGGTAGACAAACTCTACTCCATTCAAACACAAGCATGCAAAGTATTGCATATTTTCCGGACGGAACTCTCAGTTGTGCATGCCTCCTGTTACTCTCTTAAAGCAGTGGAGTTGCTATCATAAATAAATAGATAAATAAATAAATAAATAATGCCCCCCATAACCAAGAAAAGACCAACTGTTGAAGTGTCTTCCTGTGTTCTCTACTTAAGAAGACATGGAAATGCACACATATCCTCCAAGCCAAGTAGAATGGTTCTGAATTTTTAGCCCACGAAGATAACCCCCAGCTACCTGGAGAACTTGGCTTGCTGGATGATTCTTTCTCAGGTGTCCCGAGTAGCCAAGGCTCTCCTGTGCTTTACATGTGGGGTTGCTTTCCATGTCCAGGAGGGGAGGAGCCTTCCTGTTGCTCACAAGATAAACAGCTCCTTCCAGAGGAAGGGTGCTGAGCTCTTGCTGTGTCCAGAGCCAGAACAAGCAGGTAGATGAAGCTCTGGGCTTTGTAGCATCTTTGTGAGCTTAATGGGGCGATAATGAGGAGAAAATGGCTTAATCTGTGTTTTGGCTTCCTTCTTGCCAAGCTGGTTCGAATGAGGGAGGTTGTAACTTTGAAAAACCGAGTCATAAAATAGGTTTTTAACATGGCTTGGTTTTGGCAGAGGTAAGGAGACCCTAAAGGAGCAAGTGTCTGCCAGCATTCACTTTGAAAATGCACCGATTAATTAGAAAAGTGGGGGACAGCAAAGGAGGGGACATACACCACCTGGACAGAGCACTTTTGTTTTAACTTTTGCATAAGGGAAACAGATTTCAAAGAAGTGAATCCAAAGGCAACAAGAAGATATTTGAGTTGGGAAAATATCCTCTGGGCAGTCGCCTACCAGAATATAAAAGGTGAGGGATTGAGCTGGGAGAAAGGAGTTTTCCAGAGCAAGCAGCAGGAACCCTTATTAATATCAGCCTGTCATGGTTAATAATCCTGCACTGGGCAGGAGGCTGGGCCAGATAATCTCCAAGGACCCTTTCTCACTCTGAGATTCCAAGATGCTGATATTTATAGCTCAATATTCAGAACCTATAAATTGACTACTCTCCAAAGGTGCATAGTATAACGTCTCTTTTATTTCACCAGTTTCCCCTCCGGATCTTGCCTCCTTCCCTCTGTTACCTCCTGGCCAACAGAGCGGGAAGAGTACATTCATAGACTGCCGAGTAACATCTGGAGGATACGTGTTGGCCTCCAGCCCTAGACAGATGTTCTGGGACTGTTCCTTTGGCCCCATATTTCACACGGAAATGTAACAATAAGTGTCTATGATGGCTCCCAGTATCCCCACCAGCACATCTAAATCCACTGCCTGGATTTCAGCGCCCTTCATCAGCTGGCCTCTACTTACAATGCATACACTCCAAACATAGGAAGGCTCAAGGCAGTTGATTGGCTGCCAAGCATTAACTGAGCCAGATATAAAGGGTCTCCAAGGAACGTGGACCACATCTCTACATCAAGAAATGTGTAGCCTGGAGTTTTCTTTTAAATTTACATTAGAAAGGTATACATTTATAGGAGTAAAACGGCACACTACCCTTTGACTGTGGAGCTGTATACTAAGGAGAATGCATTTAGCTTTTAGTAGTGTAGGGATTCCCAACAGAAATCCTAAAGAGCCAGGGGGATCGAGATAGAGTTGAACTAGGAGAAGCGCTCACACTGGGCTGTAAAGAATGGCACCCAATTGAGCAATTCAACAACCAATAAGGAGAATGACAACAGACGAGGAGTAATGGAATTACTTGCAAACTGGCCCGTTCCAATTATTTAGTTGTTTGGGGTAGGTCCAAAGTCAGACAAAGAGAAGTTGGCCGATCTGACTTCCAAATCATAACTTACCAGGTGGTCAGGTTTCCATTCCTTAGTGCACACACAAGTTTATTACCAGGAAGGTATGAGGGAAACCATACAAAATGTTAGAAGCAACAGAGTCCTGACCCATGCTCTTAAAGGAAAGAATGTTCCGAAGCAAATGCATTAGTGGTCTTGTGGAAAATGTTGAGAAGTCTATCATAGAATAAGGCCCCGACCCCACTTAGGCTAACCCTAGGGATGTCTTTCCAAGGCAAACAGTAAATTTATCTCACTGGTCCCTCACACCAGATTCCACTGTCTGTACTGCACTACAAGCCAGTCCACATATGACGCGGTGCTAGACAACAGCATGGTTATCTTCATCATCTCCCCTGCTAGCTAGCTATTCCAGAAGTTCTTCCCAAACAAAGGCCTAAGGGTGGTGGTAAAAGGGGCAGGTCACATCCCTTAAACTGCACAGACAACTGACCACAATTGTTATTTGTTTTTCAGTATAATAATTCAGGCATCCCTCACATTTATTGATTCACTAAATATATATATGAATTAAGTTTCTACAACTTTCCCAGCACTGTTAGAAGCTGTGGGTCACTTGAGACCAAAAAACAAAAACAAAACAACAAAACCTGGTGGAAGATAAGATACAGTTGTTGATGTTTTCATTTGCCATTTTACTCAGTAAAACGAACTTGCAACCCATTTGCAGGCATGTGCACAATTTGAGTTGCCAGATGTTCAGATATCTAGGTATGACCTAACAAGCAAGCAACCCCTATTGTTGCCCTTTGGGAACAAGTGTTTTCTCCATGTTCTACTTGGTGACACGTTTTCCTTTTTGGTGCACATTTTGTTGGTGAATTCATTCTGCAAAATAGCCTTATGTAGAAGTCAAAGTGTTATCTAATATTTTCAAGGCATAAAGGCAACTTTTGTCTTCCAAAGAAAATAGCTATTATGTTGTCCTCATTCAGGCTGTGTTTGCTATGAGTTCAGGGTTAATGAATTAATGGTGTATGTTCTATAACGTGTCTTTAAATGGAAACATATATAAAGCAATGTTCTTTATTGATTAGTTAATGACAATGACCAGAGGCTTGCAGAAAACTAACCATATATTTCTCTTGCAAGCAATGGCTCCGTGTTCACTAATTTAGACTCCACAGCGATATTATAGAACAAAGCTGCTGTGAACAAGGAGACTCAACTATGCTAACTGAAGTATCTATACAAACAGAATACAGCCGTGAAGATTACTATGAGGGTGATTACATATGCTTTCATTGCATAGAGGAGATCTGGAAATATTGTGAGAGTAGAGGAAGACTTCTGGGGAGCAGAAACAGCAGACGGAGTTCCCTGGAATGAAAGATGGTGTATGCAGCTGGATGGAAAGGGGGGGGGATTATAATTTAAGGTCAAGGTCAGAGATACGAGCAGCACCATGCCTAGGCCAAACTCTGGAGAATTTTAACTGAGATAGGATGGACAAGTCAGAATACATTATGTGGAGTGACTATGAAGTGTGACGGTACATTTGTGAGAAGCAAAGTGGATGCTGAGGGCCCTCGAAGAGATGAGAGCTAGTGTCCCATGGGAAGATGGTGGTTTTGGTGCCAGAATTCTCCGTCTGGGCAGGATGGAGAGACACCATTAAAGAGATACAAAGGAGATAAAGTGGCAGGGCTCAGTGGTGGACTAGACCTAAAGAAACAATCATGAACTGGACCTCATCCCAGCAACCTCAGGACCCTCTGAAACCCAAGCCTTGTTTCCAGGGAACTAAGACTTCTAAGCCACCATCCAGATGTGAAATAACTCTGGAACAAGACATTTCAGGCCTTGCGACCCATGCCATCTTTAAACCACGCCTTGGGTCGATCTTTCTTTGTCACCTAAGTTACAAACTTGGGATCATCGTTCCTGCCCTTTAAACCCTGATGTGTTGCTGAGTCAGGAGGAACCAGTGGGGTAGGGGTGCACACAGACCACAGGGCTCAGTCAGAGGCCGGTGCTCCTCTTCCTGCCTGGATTAGTGCTCTAGATAGTTCCCTTTAGTCTCACTGGAAACCTTTGGCTCGCTGTGGTTTTCCTCCAAGAAGTGCTGTCCCAACAGCAAGGAAAGCTTTCATAGCTACCTTCACTCACCAAATTACTTCACATCAGCTCCACTCTGTCACTGAGAGTCCACGTTGGAAATCAACCACAGAGAAAAGAAGGCTTTTTGGGGGGATGCATTCTGCCTGCTAATGTGTTGGTGCAGGTTGTCTACAAGTAATGGTGCCATGGACCACCCTGCAGCAGGCATGGAGGTGGCCACTGATTGGAAGGCTCCGGGGGCAAAAGTCATTCCTCCTGTGTCTTCTTACTATACCTGTCTCCTGTGGCCCTGTAGTGATGCTATAGCACCCAGAGAACAGAGCAGGAGATGTGATTGGGCGTCTCTGCCATCCAATTAAAATGTTTCGCTATCATTCCTTTTTATCTCGCCTTTGTAATTGGATTCCTACTTCCTCAATTTCCATGGGAGGAAAGAAAGGAGGGGTGATGGGAGCATATATCTGATAAAAATTTAAATGCTGATTTAATTTCTGCTGAAGGAATTTTCTCCGGCCCTTAGGTGGCCTTTGGAAGGGTCCCAAGTCCAGGACCCAGCCCTATCGTGACCCTGTGGTCCCTTTCAGGTAATCAGAGGGTCTTACAAAGAGCAGGCACAGTAAGATCATAAAAACTGAAGGCACTAAATGCATGATGGATCCAGAAGGACAATACGTATGGTGATAACAAGGCTAGATTTTGTGTGACAGCAATGTCTGATTATAAGAGACCTCAGGCATCCTGTCACAATGTAGTCCCTAGGGTGGAGCTACCCTTTCCCAAGTAAGCAAAATTTCATGGTGGAAATTTGTGCTTGAGAACAGCTACAATTTTGTTGGCACAGTAAGTTTCACCAGCTTTAATACTCTACTTTTTGTTTCTGAATAAGAAGGGTCAAAATGTGTGAAAATCCTTTCACAAATTCTCTACCTAAAATGTGTCACAATCGTTGACATTACTATACTACCTTAATGTGCTCCATAGTCCTTGACATTAAATAGAGCGTTTACTAAATGAATATATACACACAGATCAATTCATTGATCCAACTGTTCCTATGCATCAATTCTCCGGCATTGTGTTCAATTAAAAGGAATTGTGGCACTGGTAACACAGAGTTTTAAAAGACCCCAGAAGCCAAGGGTTCTATCCCAAAAGACAACCTCGGTTCATATGTCACCCTTGAGTCCCAAGTAGTCCCCACATACTTCAGAGCTCTATACAATGACCTAGAACTCAAGAGTTTACTAAACCAATGAACAGAACCCAGGGAAGAACTTTTGAAATAATGGTTCGTTATAAAAGAGACAGTGAACTCTGCTAAGTGCATGGGATGAGGCTTGGAGTAATCCACACAGTGGATGTTTTGCATAAGAAGGAAAGAGATGAACCCCCAATATTTGGCCAAAAGATAAGAGCCAGCAAGTGACTGGCCGACTTTGCTGTGAGACAAACCAAAACTGAGAAATGGAAAACTTCTGTGAGCATGAAGCAAACAAATGCAATGAAAGCAGTGCTGAAGAACACCCTAGACGCTGAGTGTGGCCTCGGTTCTTGTCATTATTCACTCATTTTAAAATCCAATGCTAAAAGTGTGTGCCAGGACCTCGACAGGAATCAGGCAGACAGCAATTGTAAATAAGGCAGAATCCTTGAAGGGTGGACACTGGGGAGTCCAGGGGACTCCTATTCACAAGGGAAACTGCTCAGGCCGTGCTCACAGGGCCCTGCTAAAGCTACCCCACAGAACCTCAGGCTTACCTCTTCGCTTATTACACTGTTTCTAGCTCTCAAACAATCATTTCTCAGCAGTGATTTCTTCTGGATGTAATTTATTAACTTGTTCCATGTGTATCATCTGGTTCATTTACACTGCTCTATAACTCTATTGTAGTTTGCCCAATTGCCTTTAATAGATCTGCAAATGATTTCCTGTTTTATATTATGCTCTGATTCATATGCATGTCCTTTTGACCTCCCTGAGTGTTAATATAGGGGAAATATTTATTAGGAGAATTCCAGAATAAGAACTGTGCATCTTCAACTTTACTAGAGAGTTCCAAGTTTCTCTTCAAAGTTAGAGAAGGACCAATTTATATTACCGTTAACAGTAAATGAGAGTTGTGATTGCTCTGCATCCTTGCCAATACTTGGAATTGCAAGAGTTTGCAATTTCACCAATGTCATGGGTAGAAAAACTGTATCTTGCTATAGTTTAATTTGTAGTTTCCTGCTAACACAGGTTTTGAATTCTCATCACACCTTTATGATTTATATTTCCTCTTCTGTGAATACTCTATTCATATATTTATCATTATTGAAAACTCCTATCTACCTTAATTCATGATGCCATTTTATCTGAGAAAAGAATTTTTGCTTTCCATTCTGTGGTCTTTAATCTGACATTAGTTCATGTCAATGGTATGAAGTAGAGGTTCAATATCTGATGTTGTCTCCACAGAGAAACAAAATTACAGGCAGTGAAAGCCATGCCTTGCCTCTCCTCTCTCCCTCTCTGTATTCCCACAGTGGTCCAAGTAATCGTCCATGCCCATGTTCCCCACCTCTCCATCCTACAGAGCAGATGGCTTCTTGTACCATTTGCTCTCCAGAGCAAGTGCACATACATACAGAGGCAAAGAGAATGATATCAGGGATATTCCTTCATTGCTCTCATATATTCACATATATATTGAGGGATAAGGTCTTTCATTTGATCCCAGAGCTCACAAATCCCTCCCACTAGTCCAATGAGCCAGCCTGCTCAAGGAATCCATTATCTCTTACTTCTCAGAGCTGGAATTAAAGGCAGGCCTCTGAACTTACCCATTATGTGCAGGGTTTCTCCCTAGAGAATCAAATACTGGGCACCACATACAGCAAGTACCTTGGTTGTTAAACCATCTCCCTAGCCCTGATTTTCTTGTTCAAGAAAGTTTACTAGTAATTGTCTTTCCCCAGTTCCATGGTTTGATTGGCTGGCCACATTCCAACCTCCTCCTGTGAAGCAAATAGATATCAACAGGCCTCCTAAGCAGTAGGCCAGCATATCCACTGGAGATTGGAGCAAAGGTCGGGCAAAACCAGGCAGCAACATCCACAAGCTAGAGTGACCATCTCAGGTTAAATTAAATGGAATGGATATGGGAAACATGAAAAAAAATAAGAGTCCACTTTGGTTCTAATATTCTCATCTTCTGGGCATTACCCCAGATGGTTCTCTTTAAATTATTCAAGGTGCTATAAAATCTAGATTATATTTAAAAAAAAGTTAAAAGGCAGAAAGTATAACATTAAAGAAGATTAAAGAACTAACTAGACATAGCTTAGCTAAAGGAAATGTCAATGGACTTGAAAACCAGTTCTTGATAGGTTATGTATCCAGATAATTGATCAAAGGCAACATCTAAATGAATCAATAGTGGGAAATAATGACTACTTAAAATAATATAAGATGTCATCAAATGAATTAATAGTAGCAAACTTTTACTGAGCAAATAGTTGTTCCCAACCCAATTTAGGCACACACACACACACACACACACAGAGAGAGAGAGAGAGAGAGAGAGAGAGAGAGAGAGAGAGAGAGAGAGAGAGAGAGAGAGAGAAGCAAGGTTATCACAGCACTCACTACTAAGGATACAGAACAACAGAGACAAAGTAGACTTGGGAAGTAAGGCTGACAAAACGTTAAGAGTTTGAGAAAGGGAGAGTTCCCCAAGACTTCTAAAGTGACCAAGGAGTCGGCGAAATTTGTGAGGCTTGGGTTTAGAGTGTTTTCCCTGAATGAATGAATGAATGCCACTTTAAACTATCCTGGATAAAGCCCCAGAAGTCGCAGTGTCACTCTGAGTATGCTAAGTAATTATTATTTCTGATTTCTCTGAGTCTCAAGAACACTCACCTGGCTTATGTAGGCATGATTATCAAACAAACACTCTCAGTTCAAGGTCCTGGGGACACATGTTTATCCAGTGAGAGCAATTCCTAGGGAAGAGGTCCATTCTGTCTTCCAATAGCAACAATACCACCACCTATGTGCTAGAGTTAGGGTGCTCTGCTCAGCACCCAGCATCTGTACAGCAATCAATAGTGTAAGCATGAGGGGTGTGTGGCTGCACTGGTTTACGTGATGGATCACACATTAGGTTCCTAATTGATGTGGCTTCTCAGGATGTGGTAATGTGGCTGACACATACTGCCTTCTTGTTACTAGGCTTAATGGTTCATCTTTTGATTTCTGCCTCACTCCCAGAGCACTGTTATTTAAATAAGACCCTATTAGGAGATTTATTTATTACAGGAAAAAAAGATTTATCCAGGAAAAGCCTATCCACTGAAACACAGCAGCTCGAATTTCAGACGCATCATAATAAAGGAGACAATAGCAATATTTTTACTGTTTGGATCAATACAATTATAGGATGGGAGAAAGCAAAAAGCAAAATATAAATTTCACACTCAGTGACCTAGTAATTTGTCAGTCATTTTATGTATTAAACCTAATGTATCCTCTGGGATGAGGGTAGAGGATACCAGAGAAATCTCAAGACTCCTGGCCTGGTCATGCTCCTGATTCCTCAACACAGTCCGTCTCCTCTCTCTGTCTTGATCATTTCTGCTGTGTTTAATTGTCTGTGTTCCAGTGCTATTCTGATGATAGAATTCTTTGGCCACTTATTCTAATACCAATTTTTTAAGCATACTTAACTTCCCAACTAAATGTGCATTAACTGGAAGAATAGGGTTACTATGGGAATGTTGAAAGACTAGATGCTGACCAGTTTAATTTTAACACCATTTGAGAGAAAAAAAAGAGGAAATTCCATCCTTCTTGTAACTCAGTTTCCCTTTAATCCATGCTAGTCCTTTTATGCTTCATTTATTCACCCTTAATTCTGCAAATACCTGCCATATTTCCAGACAAACATCGAGTTTTGCAAGTATTTGAAAGAGGAAAAGGGACATCTATTCCATCCAGGAGTCTAGAATCTATAGAAGTAAATGACAATCAAATGACATGGGGAAGCAGGAAGGCCACTGTGGAGCTGAAACAGTTAGAGGTAACAAAGGGTTCAGCAGAGTGAGTGGGCACACTAGGAAGTTTTGGAGAGCCTAGTGGGAGCAGGCGTGGGGTCATGGGGGTCATGAAAGCCCCCAGTCTACTGGGCAGAGTCATCTGACAGCCAGCTGTTACCCACAAGGAATTCATGACCAGGCTGTGTAGGGGAAATGCATCACTAATGGGAAGTGAGACAGGCCCATTCAAAGGCTACGTTGTCTGATGTGACCGATAGGCACATTCGTGTTTCAGTCTCCAGAGACAATCTGAAAGACAGAGAAAAAACTGAGCCTGGTGGCAAAGGCCTCTGAGAAGATTGTGAATTCCAGACTGTCTGAGATACATAGGATGTTCAAGGCCAGCCCCAGCAACTTAGTGAGACCTTATCTCAAAATAATAATAATAATTAGAAAAACGGTTTAAATTTCAGATGATATAGTTTGCTTATTGTGCTTAATTCACTGAGTTTTATCTCCTGTAATGCAAGAGTGAGAGCAAGAGGGGGATTGAAACAGGGGTGGGGGGGAAACAGAACTAACTTGGCATAGAAGACACAGCAAAGAGAGAAAGAACCACATAGAGGAAATGCCACATACACAGTGTAGAGAGAAAACGGCAGATGGCTTGTACACGCGCACACACACACACACACACACACACACACACACACACACGCACGCACACACACACACGAGAAAGAAGAGTAATAAAGTGAGTCAAATGTTGGTATCCGTGCCTTATTTTCTCTTTTCCTGTTATTCTTTCCTTCTAGCCTTCACTGTGATTTATCAGGGACATGGTCCTGGAGATAAGGAAGTAGCTATAAAGACAGCTATGGTCTCTCTATTACAAGGCTAAGTCTCTATTAGAGAAGACAAACAATGGCTAACTAATATCATTTATGAATGACATCAAAGTAAAATAAATATAATCAAAGAAATTGATTAGCACAGTGCTAGAAGACTGAGTTCATAGCCAGCAAGGCTGAGTAGACTGAGAATAATTCCAGATCCAAGTTGGTAGAGAAAGAGCTGGCTGCCCCAAGCAAGCTGGTCTGAGACCTAAGGTTAGTGAATGGTGATGAGGTGAACAGTGGTAATTCAAAGTCAGTAGAGGAGAGGGGAAAATATTAAATAATATTTGAGGAAAAAGAAACCTCATGAACATAAGCAAGAGAGATGTCTACATAGGCAAGGAACTGAAGGGGAGTTCTAGGACATGCATCCCTGATGGTGAAAACAAATGAACCCAGCACATGAGTATGATAAGGGGCACAGGAAAGGAATCAGATAAACTGATAAATCGGGAGTCTGGGAGCTTGTAAACACCACAATCCTAATATCTGTGCATTTCTCTGAAAAAGGAAAAGACTGATGTTTGTCTTGTAGATCAGTTACGTCACAGAAAATATTTATGACTTGTCCATGTGAACTAGTATAGCATAATTATCCTGCCAACCCAGGAAGAACTCCCACCACACTAGAACTGCAATCATCTCTTTGATACTGAACAACACATTATCCTAGGGACTTCTGCCATGCATGGGTTTCCTTTATTCCTCTCTCCCTCCCTTCCTCCATGCTTACACCTCTCTCTCTCTCTCTCTCTCTCTCTCTCTCTCTCTCTGTGTGTGTGTGGGTGTGTGTGTGTGTGTGTGTGTGTGTGTGTGTGTGTGTGTGTGTTGAGGTCAGAGGGCATTCTTGGGTGCCATTCCTCAAGTACAGTTCACCTTTTTTGGAGAAAGAACCCCTTACTAACTTGGAGCTTGCCAAGTAAGCTAGCCTGGTTTGCCAGCAAGTCCAAAGGATTTGTTTATCCCTGCTTTCCCAGCTCTGGGATTATAAAAGTACACCACTATGCCTTGCAATTGTTTTATAAGGGGATGGATCTTAGACGCCCATGAATACAAAGCCTCTTACCCACTCAGCCATCATTCTATCTCTCTAACACACCATTAAGAATTGGAAGGAGACAACACACAGTAGGTTTAGAAGAATCATAGGACTGGGTACCAATATGATGAGCATATTTGTGAAAACCTGAGTTTGGTAGGCATGCTTGAAGTTAGAGCCTTACAATATTACATAGAGGTTTCCCGATTGTCCGGTTCTTTATGACAGTCTATGTATGACTGCTTTGGGCTTGATTTACTCTGAGCTCTGAGGGACATATATGAGGTGGATAGACTAAATGGGTTACTAATGGACTTTTTCTTTCTGAGTTTAAAATATTTTAAACAAGATGATCAGAATGGTGACATGCTGAAGAATATAAAAAGCATTTGTTCCCAACCAATCATTTTCCTTTATAAGAAGCAAAACTCTTATCTTCCTATATAAAATACTGATGGCAGTTAAGGCAAATTTAGAGATGGGATAAGGCTGAGGTAAGATATAAAACAAGTGACTATTCTCTTTAACATTGATGCTGAGTAAATATGAAGACAAATTATCCACGCTATAGACAATGGAAGTTGCTGGTTCAAGCTTATCTAAGCTATTGGTGTTTCCTGGATGACTGGTACAACTTGTTTGCATTCTACTTACCAAATCAATAGGCTTCCCAGGTCCTCATTGAATCAATCACCAAAAAGCTTCTAAATGCTGGGAGTAGACTGATTTCTGAGGAATCTTGAAAAATAGAGTCAGAATACATTGGCTTCTGGGTTTTTGCTGGTAGAAATTTCAGTATGGTTCATTCTTCCATCATTTCAACCATTGTGAATGATATATAGCCAGTGACTGACACTGGGGTAAGAGAGGAGGCATGTCATGGATGTTCTGACTTATAGAAGTCCCCAGTTCAGCCAGTGTATCAGCACAGACAAATTCTCAGATCACAGCAGGGAACTCTGAGCACTGTCTGGTGGAGACAATAGCTTCTCACCTGGCTAAATGACAAGGTCAGACTGTCAAGATTTTCACAAATTCTCCACTGTGGGAAAAGATGATTTTCATGAGAATGGTCAAAAGAGGTAAAATAAAGAAGGGAGGAACATTTTCAGAATTTTATACCCCAACCTTCACTGTCACATGCCGTACTGAATCCACTGTTCCACAGAGTAGCTCAACCTCCAAATTATCCCTGACTTCTTTCCATTAAAATCCTGACTGGCCTTCTGCTGTGTACACATCAGTGATGGGTAAGTGCTTTTTAAGAAGTATGACACCGTAAATTGAATGTGTACTGGTGAAATTGGGGAAGAAACGCTTGTAAGGAGTACGGGTTTTTCCTCCCGCTGCCTGGTCTGTTCCCGCCGCTGCGCCAGCCCCCAAAATACACTGAGACTCTGTATTAGATATAATTCTGTTGACCCAGTTAATTGTTTCTTATCCGCTAGCTCTGTCTTAATTATTAGCCCATTTCTGTGTATTTCCACCTGGTCTTACCAAGGATAGGCGGCTGGCGGTTCTTCCTTCTCCAGACTCTCCATCTTGGCTCCTCCTCTCTACTTCCTCTTTCCTCCTTGTCTCCTAGTCCCTCCTCTCTTGCTTTCCTATTGGCCAACAGTGCTTTATTCATTAGCCAGCATGAGGAACATATACAGAATGACATCTCCCATCAAACGCTTATTTCTAGGCGAGTACAGAAAGATACTCATGTGTTTTCATTTTAATCTTTTTAAGTTCTATTGTGGTTTAAATAACAATGGCCCCAATAGTCTTGTTCATTTGGGTTTGTTGTTGTTGTGTTTTGTTTTTTTCCTCACTTTTTGGGGGCCTGCTACCCAGCTCCCTAATAAATATAGAGAGACTTATTTTTACTTATAAACACCTGGCCTTAGCTTGGCTTGTTTCTAGCCAGAGTTTCTTGTCTTAAATTATTCCTTTTACCTCTGGTCGTTTATCTGTCTCTATTCTATATATTTTCCTTGCCTTCTTATTCTGTGGCTGGTTGTGTGGCTGGATGGCTGGCCCCTGGAGTCCTCCTCTCCTCCTATTCTTGCTCCTAGATTCATTCTCCCCAGATTTCCTCTATTTATTCTCTTTGACTGCCAGCCCCACCTTTTCTTGCTCCTGCCTTGCTATTGACCATTCAGCTCTTTATTAGACTAATCAGGTATTTTAGACAGGCAAAGTAACACAGCTTCACAGAGCTAAACAAATGTAACATAAACGCAACACATCTTTGCATCATTAAAAAAAAGTATTCCACAGCACAAAAGAATGCAACACATCTTAACTAACATTCCACAACTGTCCTGGACATTTGAATATTTGGTCCCCAATTTGTGACACTGTTTGGGCATTATTAGGAGGTATGGCTTTACCAGAGCAACTATGACACTGACAACAGGCTTTGAGGTTTCAGACGTCACACACCATTCTCAATTCATCCTTTCTCAGCTTCTTACTTGTGGCTGTAAATATGAGTTCTTGGCTTTCTGTTCCAGATGCTATGCTTGTCTGCTACCACAGTTCCCTGCCATTATGGTGATGGACTGTTATCTGTCTGGAACCATAAACCCAAATAAACACCTTCTTTATAAGTTGCCTTAGTCATGGTGTTTTATCACAGCTAATAAAATATCAAAGCTAATAAAAGTTAACTGGTACAATTCCAAATGTCCCAGTCCACAAAATGGAGACAAGCATACTAGACTCTCAAAGGAGGCAATGTGTGCTTGGCAGGGGACTTTGCACATAGTATGTATTTAGTGAAGGACAGCTTTTATGATGCTGATAATGACTCTAATTTCAAACTCATTTAAGAAGCCATCTTTTTCTTGATGACAGAGGAGCTTGGAGAAGGAAAGTATTTGGGGATTAGAAACATGAAAACATTGATCCACACAAATATATAAGACTCCAGACATAGTATCTGAGTACAAAACCATGAAACGCTATAACTGGAATATTTCCATTCCATTTCAGAGACCTGGGTAGGTACCAATGATTGGGTTTGATTGCTGAAAAAAAAAAATGTCACAGTAGGCACACACTCCAGGAAGCAAGAGCTAAGGAGTCTCAAAGACATAATTCACAACCAGATTCCAGAAGAGGAGGGGTCTTGGAGAGAGCCAGGAAAACTAGGAGGAAAAAAAAAACCCAGAAAATAGAGGCTAAGACAGACTTAGAACATGAGTTTGGTAGCCGTTCAGGATTGTTTTTGAACATCTGAGGGGTTTGTGGCAGCTTTGATGGGACTTTGATGAAGACTTTGTGAATATGCCAGATTTGGGGCTGCATTATAGCCAACCAAATCCCCACTGAGTGTGCTCTGCCCTTTGCTTCTACACGCCCCAAGTATGGATACTAGGAAGCCCCAAGCCTGTTGCTACCCTTCCTAAGTCTCAGTTTTATAAATCCACACAACAGAAATGATCCTGGTAGGTTTTCAAGCTTGCACTGGAATCAAATGAGATCATGAACATGGCTTATTTCCTATGGACAGGTGCAGCAGCCACTGTGATTATTATATTTCCAATGCTCAGCAGTGGTTAAAAAGCAAATCCCAGTGAACAGGGCTTTATCTTAACAGAATTTCTTTAAGGTGTGACCCACTTAGGGATGCCATGGAAGAAACCTGTCATATGAGCATAGACAATGACAAATTAAAATAAGAGTCTGTGAGGTCTAAAAGAACAAAGGTGTTGAAGTCCTCAAATCAGGGAACAGAAAGCTAGATGCCTGTAAAGTTTTACCAATAGGAACATACTGGTAAAATGTAGTTCATAGCCTAGAAACACAAGCTCAACCTACTGGTTAGGAACATGATGGCCCTCAAACCCACCTAGCTGTTTCTAGAATTAGCCAGGGAATTTTCACAGAAGTATTGACTGCTGAATGAAAATCTGTGTCTACTATCTGGGGGAAATATCTTTAAAAGTTCTACAGCTGTGTGTGGTGGTGCATGTCTTTAATTCCAGCATTCAGGAGGCAGCTACAGGCAGATAACTAAGTGTTCCAGACCAATCTGATCTTTTTGACGAGTTCCAACTCGTCCAAGCTGATGTAGAATGGCATTTCTCCATTCTCGGCAAGTCTCTAACCATCTTGCTAAAAGTTTATTTGTTTGTTTGTTGGTTTTTTGTTTTTTATCCCTGAAAAGAGAAACCCTTCAGTAGCTCACTTAGTCTGTCCACTTAATAAAATCTTTAATGGTTAGAGTAAATCCAGGCCAAACAGTCCTGGGTAGACTGTCATAAAGGACTGGGCATTCAGGGCCTGTAATGAATCTTAGAATGTTAAAAGAAAAAACTTCAATTCAGAGACTTAGTGTGTGCCGGCCACACTCAGGTTTTTTGCAAACACACAGCCAGCCAAGGCTATGCAGTTCTGCAGGTGATTGGCATTTGACATGATCAGCCAACCAGACCTGGAGAACAGAGATCTATACCAGGTACAAGAAGCTATCTGCCCTCTAGATAAAAAGATAGGAGGCATGGGTGTGGACAATTTCCTAGACCATGATGGGGACATAGAGGAGAAAGGAGAGATGAAAGCAGGTTTCACTGGCCTGTGAATGTTGCTCTTCTATTTAATTAAGCATGTGTATGCATACGCATGCACACACATACACACACACACACACGTGTACTAGAGAGATGGTACCTTCTGTGGGACGTTGGGGAGGCTTTGTTTCTATATATATGAGAAGAGGGAACACTATAGATGTAGGTGGAAATCAAGTGGCTGAGGGACAATGCTGGGACAGGCAGGTAGATGTTTTCATATCCCCTCCCATGTTCTCCTAACATGGCTTTAGCGTGTATAGGATAACCCCCGCCAACCCCACCCACCCACCCCTGCTATCATAAAGGTCAAGAAATCAGAGGATTGAGGGAAACGTGTGGAATTAGAAGTCAGATGAGGAAAAATAAGAGGAATCCAGAAAGTGCACATCTGGATCCTCCTCTGCAGCTGAGTGGGAGGTGAGGAAAATCTCAGGTCCTCCATGAGCAGTGTTCTCTTCTCTCTTATGTTAAAAGAGAGCAGCAGTGGGCAGACAGTCATGGGAGAAGATGCATCCGGCAGACAATGATGAGAAGCCAGCAGGCTTCCACAGGTTAGGAAAGTCCATAAAAGCCTCCTATGCTCTGATTTTTACTAATCACAAATGGGCGGGGGGTCTTGGAGACATGGCAGTTCCTGAATTGGCACACATGTGCAGTAGGTGCCATGTGATTTCCCAAGGTGGTTTGTACATGCCTCCCCTTTAAGGGAAATATATATATATATATATATATATATGTATATTTATATATTTATACATATGTATATATATATATATACATATGTATAAATATATAAATATACATATATATATATATATATATATATGAGAACAGAGAGATGGAGACTGGAATACCTATCCTCTCTCTATCGAAGTGCCCAAATGAGGGTTTCTTAGGAAAAAGCTCTAAAAATGTGCCAGAAGATCTGGGTTGCAGTAAATGTTAGTGTTTGGCACAGAGGCAGCAGCAACATGCAGCTGTGTCTCCGGCTCGGGTCCCGTTTGCCATGCGCATAGGTTCCTCTTGCATCTACGCTCTCGGGTGGCTGTATGCGGTCAGTGATTGATGACACTGAGACATTGGCCTGAGATGATGTCATGATAGACATGCCTGCTGTTGAAGCTGTCCATAAATGACAAGTCCCTCTTGCTCCTCACTGGCCCTGCAAGCCACTGGCATCGTCTGCTCTTTCTGCTAGCGGTTTCTTCTTGAGCACAAATGAATCTCTGTGAAGTAAGGGAAAATGATGAGGATCCCCGGAGCCCAATAGACCACCAGGGCATTATAATAAAACTCAGGACTGTAAAACTGACTTAGATCGTTCCACTTTTATAACTAAAAATATAATGTTTGACCAAAACGATACAGCATAGAGAAAAGAAAGTTGACTTCTAACATTTCTAAGTCTATGGCCTCGTACAAGTTAATAAAAATTGCAAAATGGAAACAAGATTCCCACCTAGCAACCAGAGTTTGGGGGACAACTAGAATACAATCAAGTCATTTTCCCTGGGTCTAAAATACAGTGGGTTTCTGTCCTACCCTCACAATTGTGATGGGGTCCATAGTACTATCAACGGTCTTAGCCTTGTGTCTGTCTGGGCAGCTGTTTATACATCTCTAAGAGTGGGGTATGTAGAATATTGGTGGAGATATTTCAGTGGAAAGGACGCATTTGGCAGTTAAATGGATCAGAGATGGAGTTCCAAACACACATTGAAGGATCGTTGTTTTGTATGGTTATCATGGCAAGGAGCAGACAGAACTGAGAAGAAAGATTGGGTCACACAGGAGCAATGAGGCCTGCCTACGTTTCTGGCACTTCTTCCAAAGTGGTTCCCAGACCAGTGCCTCCAACTTCTCTCCTCCTTCCCCTTCTTCTGCAACATCAGTTAAAATTCACCTGTTACAGGAGCAGGTACTTGTGGGGCAGGAGGCCCCAGAGTCTGTCCTCCTTGGACAGGCTGTGGCAGCTTGCCTAGTGGCCTGGGCTCTCCAGGGTACACCTCTGTGATCAGGTGTTTTTCTCCAGGTGTGTGCCAGAGGGGAGATCATGAAGAATCAACACCAATCAGGGAAGTCTCCTTGGAAGCTGAAATTATCTCCCAGGCAGATGAGAGCAGGTGCAAGGCTATTTTGGGCCAGCAATCACTGCGTGCAGAGGAGGATGCATCGCTCCTGCTCTCCAGCGAGGCAGCAGCCTGGAAAGCATCAATTACTGAGAGCTGATTCCAGCTTATTATGTCCCCTCCAGCACAAGACAGAGCCATGCCTGGCAGGGTCGCTGTGGACCCCAGTGAGGTCTTCTTTCAGACTGATAAAATGATAGGGACTCGGCTTCTTGGCCTGCAGAGGAGCTTTCCTCACAGGATAATGCTCATATCTCTTAGTTTGGAATCCAAGGTCCCTGTGATTCTAAGCTCCAGGTAACCTGGGTTCTCCAACCCAGACATTAAGACTCCTCAAGAGGCGGCTTCATTTTAGCTCAGTAAACTGAATCTGCCACTGGCCTTGGCCCAACCTCCTGTTCTTCTCCTCCCAAGAAATCTTCTTCCATGGGGCTTTTGAGTTCTGAAAATGAAGAACAGGTCCTTGCCCCATGAACAGCCCAGCCCACACATGTTTCTCCCTTTTCCAGCTCCCTGCCACTGTCACAGTCACCGAAGCCAGCAGTGTGACAACCCCATGGGGTCTTTGCTGACAGTGATGTCCAGCGTATACATCTCCAAAGAAAAGACAGTGACCTGGGCTTGACTTTTTAATGTCTTCCCTCTTTCTCTGACTAGTCAGGGTACTGAAATAGCATTAATTCCACCCTTCTTCCTAGATCTAAAGCTTTTATACAAAGCCCAGCCCATCTCTTCCTACCCTCAGAAGTAGCTCTAGCTACCCAAACTACTAAATCCTAATTACCTGTATAGGCAACAACAGCCTGCTTCCTAAAGGCTCTGTAGATCCCTCTTGCCTCCCCTCAGGCTGTTCCTGAAGATGGGCCCTGCCCTACTCCTGTGCCCCTCCTGCCTAATGGGGGAACTGGGATCTCAGGGTGTGTTCTGTTTGCTTAAGGCTCTTCAGCTGGTGGTCTGGTTTCCAAGGAAAGAAAACACTTGCACTGTGAACTGAGTTATTAAATGGGTACCCACCATTCTTGCCTTTGAGAAGTGAACAATCTAAAAATGCATGATGGAGAGAAAGGGCATCTGAAAACACAAGAACAAAGACTTAGACGCCATATGCAAATAGTACTCTAACCGGGAAAGAGGACTTTGTAGTGTCTCTTGTGGAAAGCTGGTTGAAAGCAGTATCCTTTCCTTTTTCCCTCCCTGGCCCCTAATTCCTCCACTTCCCCCCTGATTACTACTTTCCCTTTGAAATGTAACCCTTCAAAATGTGAAATTGAACCCAAAGATCTGCATCCATATCCAGTGCTCATTCCTGTCCCTGAACCTGGGCAGCAATGCTGTATCATTCCCATCAGACCACCCACGTGGAGGCCCTCTCTGCATCCTCTAAGGCCTGAGACTTGATAGTGATCTGGTTCTTTTGCCTAAAGACATGGCCTGCTTTGTGGTCATTGTATGTTTTCCATCCCTTATTAGAGGATAAGCTCCTTAATAGTGGAGATGCATCTCATTCATCCCTTCCTTGATGGCCAAAGGACACAGGACAATGCCTTTGGTTATAAAAGAATAGACATTGTACTAAGAAAATGAGAAAACTGAAACTGTTATTCTATCTCTAGGGCTTGGCAGCCCAGGGACACATTGACATTAATAACTGTTCTTTAGCCCCACACAGCTCCACCTAGTCAGATATCCTGAAACACACTGAGTCTGTGAGAATTAGGAAGAAAGTGTTATTCATATAACTTTATTGAATAAGGTCTACAACTGAGCCCTGATTTTAAAAAAGAAAGTGCACAGATGGAGTGACTTAAAATGTCTAGGTTTGGCAGGAATCACTTTGCTATGTGGAGAAACACCTAAAGTCCCCAGAGCTCCAGGCTCTGTTGTGAGAGCCACCGTGAGCACATAGCCATAGCTGTCCACTACTTTTCTTCTTTGTGTAGACTCAGATTCTATGTAGGATATTGCCTGCAAAAAGTCTTCCAAAAATTAAATACATTTGAAAACTACTGGATTATGACAGTGTCTTAGATGCTCATCCACAGAATACAATGAGAGTCTCTCATGCCAGTCCTGTCCTGTAGACTGCCCCGGGTCCACTATAGACATGTGTTAGACTGTGGATCGCTGGGGAAACCTGAGCTAAGATATGGCGATCAGATCTCCTTCTCTACTGAGCCATGGATGGAAGCATCTAGAGGCCTTAGTGCGTGAGGCACCCCACTCCCTTCCGACTGCCAGTATCTTCATTGCTATGACTGAACCCCTGCATGTGAGAGTGAGCAGAGATCTTAGCATTGCTACCAGCTTCCTGGTCTTGAAGGAGAAGCAACCAGCTACTGATTACAGACAAATGAGGTGATAGCCCAAGTGTGTGGCTGGACATGAGTGTTGAGACGTGTTCTTTAGGGAGTCTTCTCATACTGGGGGCATCAGCCATTTCCAAAGAGAGGCAGGTTCTGCTCCCAGCAGGAAGAGTCACTTCTCCCTGGAGGCAGGTCAACACCCTCTGCCTCCTCACTATCCTGGCACTGCTGATAAACTTCGGAGAGCTTCCAAAGGTAGTGTCCCTGACCTCCAGTCGAAACCTCTGGCCCTGTCCTGCTCCAGCTTACCTGCCTCAGCTAAGTGTTTGACAGCAGTATGGGTCACTGTCCCAAGCTGGGAGTAGACCCGCCATCGTGGATGGCGGTTCACTGTGGGACAGCAGCTCCAGTGTCCAGCTGAATGGCATCTGCTCTGCCTACTCACATCCATTCCTGCCTGCCCTCCCCCGCACTCCTACCCCACCGAATCAAGAACGTTGTATTTCTCAAACCCCGTTTCACAGCTATGTTGTTTTATACAGCCCCTCCAAAATACCTTGAATAGTCCCTTTTTATCACTCCCATTTTCTGAAAACTCCAGCTGCTCCTCTGAAACCATCCAAATCTAATTAACCACAGAAGCTGGAGTTGGGGAGAGTGTTCCCTTTCGGGTCCTTAGCATACCCATTCAGGCCTTCTTTCAATATGGGCACAAAACCAGGAATTTCTAATAATTGTATCTATGGGCCTGGAAGGGGGAGAAAAAGCAAAAGAAAGAAAGAAAGAAAGCTGCTAATAAGTGGGTCTGTGAAAGGAAGGGGGTCAGCCTCTCGCATGAACTTGGCAGCCTGGCCCCGAGGAACTTGGAGACAATGCCACAGGGGATCTGAAAGCTTAGCCTCCTGACTCAAATCTTGTGAGAACGCACCCAGGCTGTGAATAGAGATCAGAGTCTGGGCTCTAAATTGTCCCAGCTCAGACTCATTGAAATGTCTTCTCACAGGATTAAAAGAGGAGAGGGCTGGGGAAGTTTGCGGAATACCAATGAGCCTCCGCTTAGAAGTGCAAGATGGAGAAACTCAGATTTTTATTCCTCAATGACATGGACTAAGACAAAGGAAACAAGTTGGGCCTTTGCCAGGTGGCCAGATAGGAAAGGGCTCCTCTGCCAGTCACCAGAGTGGAACCTACCTGGGCAAGCACCAGGAAACCGCCTGCTCAGTCCCCGTATCCCTTTCAACAGGTGACAAGGGAGACTTAGAGGGCCAGAAACTTGAGCATGCCCTGCATCCTTGCCTCCCAGAATTATCATCTAGTCTCCTTAAACATTCTGCCCAGAGGAAGCCATGTACAGATGGACAACCAGAGGTGTTGCATCAATTTCTTTGGCTTCACCGTGACCCAAATACCTGAGCAAAGCAGCTGCAGGGTCTCTTCCGACTCAGCATTCCTGATGCTGTCTCAATAATCTCTGGCTCCCTTGATCCTGGGGGCAGCACTGTGACATGATTAGAGCAGAGGGTGGCTTACCTGACTGCCAACGGACAGCAGAGAGAAACAGGAAAAGAAGGAAGAGACCCCCCCCCACTCCACCCCGCTCTTCCTTCCTCCAGTGAGACCCCACCTCCTAAAGTTTCTAGAATCTCCCAAAATAGTGCCCCAGCTGGAGAAGAGCCGTTCGACTCACAATCCTGTGGGGAGGGGGATGTTTTGGGTCCGTATCGCAGCACCCATTCTTTTCGGTCCTGTTCCGATGCTAGCCAGCCCTTCGCTGTTTCCACTGAGCCCCGGCTCCGACCCTGTGTTTCTGTGTCTCTTGAAACCGCACGCACTCTCCGTGGATCTGTTTTATCTGAAAGAATGACTGACGGTCTTCCTATTAAGAAAAGAGACCTCAGGGTTGTGTGTACAACACAGACCAGGCAACACACTGTTTCAGATAGTGTTGCACGCCTGGCAAACAGGGTGCACTTCCTGGTTTCTACTATCAGGGGCGGACAAAGCGGTCTGTGCAGAGATGGGGAAGGGCTCCTTCTCTGAACAGGAATTCTTTCCCGAGTCCTTGCAGGTAAGCTTTTACTACAAAGCACAGCCCCTAACAAACCTTTCCCTCATTGGTCACCGCTGTTCTCTTAGTGGCAATGCTCTAAGCCCAAGGCAGCCCCCTTTGTGGAAGGTAACAAATGGAACAGGAGGATTGACAAGACTTTGAGGACATATTAGCTTCCTCAGAGTATGTCACCGGAAAAATAAGTCAAGGGGACTCTCTAAGAGGAATGCAGAGGCCCTGTCACCTCACTGCCTCCTCTGCTCAGTCCACCCACCCCTCAGACTCCGGCACACGGACTTCTTCAACCAGTGAGGCCTCATTCCAGGTTTGCACAGTTAGTATCAGCAGTTTTGACTGCAGGCTCTAATTGTGCCCGTTTCTAGCTCAATGACTTTGTCAGCTCACCCCAGTATGTTGGTCTTCTGGTCCGTGTAGGGGGTTCTTACTCTATACATCCTACACGACATTATGGAATCCAGTGGGATTCTGCATGTTATCTTTGTGAGCAATACCACCCATTTCATCTATTGATTTGTTAAACACTTAGTGTTTGCTAGGAACTGTGCACGGCACTGGCAACATGGAACTAGACAGAACATCAAGCATGCACCCCTCTGTTGTGGAACTTGAAGGGCATGAATCATGACACAAAACAAAGCGTGTGACTTGGTCTTAGGTCACTTCTCTATTTTTTGCTTAGAGAAGACATTGAAGATGTGGCTTAGCACCAGACCTGTACCACACCAGCCTCTCCTTTGCTGTTCTTCTCCTGTGTAATTGGCATTCTCCATCCGTCCAGAGCTTCCTTCCTGGTCCCCCTTCCCCTTTGTTCTCCTCTGGCTTCGTCTCTCCAGCTTGTGCTGGTTCAGTCAGCCTCTGGAAAGATGAGCGTTGACCCGAGACTCGGCTGTCCATCCAGACAGTTCCAGGTAAAGAAGCTACATCTGAGCATTCATGGAAGCAAAGACACTAAGGCACCACATGCTGAGGACCTTTGTGCTGCTAGTCTGGCCTGCACCACACAGTTTGAAACAAGCAAGGCAGGGCCTCAGCAAACTGCAAGTGTAACCACTGTCCATCACTTTCTACATCTCTTTTCTGAATCTTCTTCCTTTCGTGATTTCTCCTAACCCTCAACTCAATAACAGCCCTGGGTGATTAGGAACACCAGCTATGGTTAGTTAGGCCTTGCTCTAACTGGCAGAAGCTGAGCTGGAACCTCTCCTACCTCTATACTTTCTCAGTAGCGGCCTCTCTCTGCAAGGAGAATTGACTCTGATGGGAATGCTCGCCTACTTGTGGATGTCTAAGTACTCGGGACTGCTAACAGAGTAAATCTGCCTCACTAGAGTAGCCTGTACCCTTCAAAACAAGACAACGTTTATACATAAAGCTAGAATGTCAGGACAAGAAATAAACCCGTGGGAGGGCAATTTAAGGACAAAAACAGCTTAGGATGTGTTGGTACTTTTTCAAACCATACAGCATTCAAAGGTCCAGCATACATGCGTGCATCATGTAATGTGTGATGCGGACAGCCAGTTATCTGGCCATAGGTTAACAGAGGAAGGTGTGGATTAGACTGCAAGTTTCTTGTATTTTATATTTTGAGTCTGTAGCTCTCATGCATCAAATTTTGTAACTTATCCTTCCTGTTTAATTGTTGTGAAAACGGCAAGCCAGGAAGGGGAAAATCATTTGCTCCAAGTCACGCAGGGAGATGAGAAAGTGTGTTCATCAAAGAAATATAGAAATCTGTGAGCTTGGTGAAACGACTACAATTTGATGCATGCTAGACAGAGCGTAGGTTGTTCTGTCTCTCACAGGGTGATACCATAGGTTGGAGGAGCACTGGCTGGAGGAGTACTGGCTGGAGGAGCACTAGCAAACTCTTACTGCAATATACCTTTCCCTTAGATTTTGGATTCTCAGGCACACACTGAGAATCACGGAATCACGTGCGAACCCACATAATTACTATCTTCTCTTTTTACATAATACATGGACCAAATCAATGAACAAGCTGGCTGGAATGCCATTGGCCTGTGACGTCAGTGTTGTACGGGCCCTCTGCCCTTGCAAAGGTTGCTTTCTCTCCTACCATCTTTCTGCAAATCCAACCTCAGTAACCAGAAATTCATAGCTTGGAATTAGCTACAGTGCAAGTGTTCGCACAGTGGAAATAAGCAAGTGTTACAGATGGTTGTCCTTGAGCCAATTTGCCAGCATCCTTCCTTCCTTACAGGGGCTCTATTTATCGTGATAACAGAGGCTACCTGGCTCAGCTTAAGAGTTTCCAAGTTCAGGAACTGTAATCAGAATAAACTTCCAAGTCTTTATCTCCAAAGACAGACACTGAAGGCTTACAGCACTTTTTGATGAATCAAAGGCGTATTGTGAGCTCCTGGTCCCCATAGGAGAAACAGAAGCATCTGGGTGGCTGTGATCTTTCATGTTCCTTTACTGATCTATACATGGCCATTTCTCGTTCCTACTATGGAGATTTAGGAAACGAGAGGCCCTGTGAGCAAACGTAAGCCAGGAGAAGGGAGAGACACAGTCTGATGTCTTCCTTTTACCTAACTACTTTTTGTAGACCTTATAATCAGTACTTATGAACAGCCCTTAAAGAGGAAGTATGTTTCCTTTAAAGTGCACTTTGTCCTGTTGTCGGGTTTCATGATATTAGCATATATGGAAGCAGGAGTTGAGGGAGGGAGTGTGGGAGGAAAAACAGGGTACTTAAAATAAAAGCTGTGTCCTTAGATCCCTGCACTAAGAAAGCTAGTTCCCTTGGATTCATCTTTGGCCTTTTCCTGGGTACAAAGAGTGGGAAACTCAGACGTGGGTAGTTGATGCTCACTTTAGTGGCAGGAATTAAGGAGAAACCCCTAGAATCTTTTCTGCCACATTAGGTGCATGGCTCCTTATTGTCATTTCCTTTGGTAGGTGTTTGGGAAGTCAGATTTATTATCTGTGCTTAACAACCCATGAAGCCTCACAAATAAACCCACAATGCTTTAACCCTTCCGTGTTGAAGTAGGAGAAGGGGAGACGTAGTGAGATAAGCAACAAAAAAAGCAAGTGAAGACGACGAGCGTTTAAAAGTCCCAGCCCCCTCATCTCCTCGGGTGGACTGGCTTTAACTTCCTGCTCCTCTCACACCAGTCAGAAACCGATCCCTATCACATCGTAAGGAAAAAAAAAAAAATCTAGGTAACGATAAACACAAGCATTTCTGGCCATTGAACAGTAGGGCGATGAGTCCAAAGAAGTGATAGGTGAATTCTTAGACTCTTCAGCTAAGAAACGGAGCAACAAAATGGAAGTTTCTAAACGAAATGGGTGTTTTCAAACATCCCCTGGGGAGGAGTGAGGTGGGTCCACTGAGTGAAGGCAATGGCTCCATCCAGGGCTCGGCCCACAAGGAAGAATAAAAGCAAGGACATGCCATTGCACATCTCTCCCTTCCCATGTGAGAAGGCGCGGTCTGACCGCCAAGTGTGGGATACCGGATTCAGCTCAGTCTAGGACGAAGAACACTCAGTTTCAAGCTTTCTCTTTGCTATCTGGTGTATCTGGTGTACCCATACTCCCTTCGGGGAGACTAACAATGAGAGTATTTAGTTTCTTCCGCCCTTCTTGGCAAAGTCATTGGCGAACTAATTCACATGTGTGATTAATACAGTGCCCACTTGGGACACATTGACATTTAAAAAAAAAAAATGGTGTTAGAAGAATTTATGTCTGAATCCAAAGGGGGAGAATGGCCTATTTACCGGTTAAATCATAATGGCCCAGCACAAGGATGTTATCTAAGGATGAGATGACTGAGTGTATAAGGTAAAACGTTTTTATATGTAAATATTTTATGCTAAGAACATTTTCCTATAGTGCTATTTAAATCTTTATAATAGTACAAAAGCAAAGAGGTGGTAAAGGCATATCTGTTTGAGTGTGTGTGTGTGTGTGTGTGTGTGTGTGTGTGTGTGTGTGTGTATTATTCAATTCAGTCTATATTTTACTTAGCAGCCATAGGAAGCCAAGCAGACCTCCAACTCTTGTGAAGCTCATAGGCTAATACATAGCCTCTAAAATGTCTACAGTCAAAAACTTCACAGCAACTCCACAGTCCTTTCTCCTTTGTCGTGACTATTTCCCAGAGAGATAAGATATGGTTATCTTAAAATCTTACAAGATTTTCCTTTCTACAGGCACTCCATGATTGTGCCAGAGTTGTGATGAAACTCCATATAGGGAGAGGCTATATATACTATTTTAGCTCCAGGCAGTCCTCCAGGGAATGGGCCTATACATTGCCCTAATTTTCTCCCCTGCCTCGGCACGCTTCTTTTCTCCAAGTAACATGAGCCCTGCAGTGTCCAACAAAAAGGAAAAGCAACTTCCGAATGATCAAGTGTTCACTTGTACACTAGAGAAACTAGGGGTTGCCATGCCTACCCCCTACAGGAAGCCCTTCCTAAAGCTCCTACCTACCATCTGTCCTCAGGGTTCCCCACCCAAACCACGGAAAGAATCTGTAGTAGGGAAAGACTAGGCAGGCCTTGAAGAGCAGGGCTGGCAAGGAAGCAAAGGCAGGCGGCTCTATCATCTGCTCCGTGGGAGATGAGGCTGGTGAGCTCAGGGGCCTGTTTTCCCCCTACCAGATGCAAGAGAAGGAGACTGAGAAGGTCAGAGATAAATGCAGCCCTTACTCTGTTCTGCATATGCAAAAGGGCCTGGAAAAGAAAGACCCAAAATGTGCATGCATGCATTCACTCAACCTTTTCTCGTCAGGGATCCCAGATATGGCCGCGAGACGGACACTGAGGGAACCATTTGTGAGCTGTAGGGCTGATGAGCAGGGTCTTCCCTAAGAAGCACACTTCAAGAGGAACCTTGAAGTCCTCTAGGAAGGAAAGCAAACACTATAATGAGAAATGGCTCAGAGGATGGAGTAAAGAAGTTCATAAGGCAAATGCCAGGGAGAGAGGAGAGAAGGGAGTCTGGCACACTGTCATCAGAGACCGCCGCAATTGGAAACAGTCCAAGGCCTCATCATGGCTGACATCCCTGCACATAATCACAAATTCCTTTCAATTATGTGGGAAAAGTCTCTGCATTGTCAGTCCAGATGCCTCCGTGAAGAAATGGCATGAAATGAATCTCAGGGAAATGTCAGCGTGGGAGCCAGGCCTGATTACCAGTACTCGGTGAGGGGAAGACAGGCCAGAGAGGGAGCAAGGATAAGATACTCTGTTGTCCCCCAAGGCGACACTAAATAACACCCTGGGAGTAAAGGGATTCTGCAGCCTGATTTGTTGATGCAGACGCACACTTTTTCAACATTAGTCAAAGCGCTGAAATCTGTAATGACAAAATATGTCTCCTATCTTTTTCCCTAGAAAGGACTCAAAGTCACCTTTCACACAGTTCTCACTCTGCTGCTCTTCTTCCTATCCAAATACACAGCCTCCCCAAATGTCACCACCACCACAGAGTGGTCAGCTACAGTTAGCAGACCCCAAGGACTCTTTTCACCCGTGGAATACCCAGCCAGGTGTTCATTAATTGTGGCTCCCAGCATTATATACAAAGGACAATGATACTAACGGCTAATGCTTATTGAGCACTGGGCATCAACACTTAGCAAAACCCATGGTGTTCTTGTACCGTCCCTTGAGTGAAAACACAGTGACATTGTTTAATCCTCTTCACAGAAGAGTAAACTAACGTTCAGCTGCTTAAAATGAATGACTCTCAGACCATGAGCAGGGTTGTGATACCTACTTGAGTTATTTGAACAGCACAGCCTATGCCTCCATTATTGGTTACATCTTGCTTCTGGAGGAGAAATTGGTAGATGCCAGCAATGCAGATCTAAGCTAAAGAAAAACTACAAAAACAAAACAAAACACAGCTTTAAATGCTTGACACACATCCCCACATACTCCTAGTGTCTGAGCATTTCTTTTCCAGAGTATGTATGGTAAAGATTTACTTACTTTTATTTTATTCTTATGAGTTTTTGCCTACATGTATGTATATTTACTGTGTGAATACCTGGTACCCGTGGTGAGCAGAAGAGGGTAAATCCCTTGGAACTAGAGTTATGGACAGCAGTGAGCTGCCATGTGAGTGCTGGAAACTGAACCCAGGTCTTTTGCAAGAGTAGCAAATGTTCCTAACCACTGCGTTACTCTCCAGCCTCATCCACCGCTATTTGTTTTCTACTGTAATTTTTATTTGAAACAGATTTTATTAATTCTGTGATTATCATACAATACTTCTATCATATTCATCCCTAATTCCCTCCTAATTCCTTCAACATCCACCCTCCTGCTTCTCCCAGCTCCAAACTTTGTGCCTTCTTTGTTTTAATAACTCAATGAATCCAGTTTGTGGTGCCCATGTTTTCCTAGACGTGAGCCATCCACTGGTGTGTGGTACTCCTACCCAGGCCACGACCTTTATAAATAATTGTTTCTCTCTCCCCAAGATCCTCAGTTAGAAGTGGACTTCATAAGCCCCTCCACACACACACCTCCCATACTAAACTGGCTTGATCTTGTGTAGGTAACCATACCGTGTTTTCTTGGTGGTAGGCATTATCTTGGGATGAGATGGAATCTCAAAGTAGTTTTAATTTGTTTTTATTATTTTAAAAATTGTCTGTATATTTTATTAGCCTATTTTGATTGAATTGTTCATTTTCTTGATGTTTAAATTTTTTAGTTCTTTGTGTATTCTAGATATTTGTTGCCTGTCAGGTGAATAGCTAGCATAAATTTTCTCCAATTCTGTAGGCTCTCTTTTCCATCGTTCAAGAATATCCTGTGTCATACAGAAGCTTTTGAATTTCATATGTTCCATTTGTCAATTGATAACCTATTTCCTAAGTGACTAAAAGCCTATTCAGAAAGTCCTTAACTATGTCTGTATCTCAAAGTGTTTTCCCTGATTTTCTTTTAACAGTTTCAGAGTTTCAGGACTCACATTAAGTCTCTGATATGCTTGGGTTGATTTCTATACAAGGTGAAAGATGGGAGTTTAGTTTCCTTCATTTACAAATACTCAATTTTCCTAGCAGTGTGAAACTGGCAAACAAGTGCGCGCATGCCTGTGCGCGCACGCGAGCTCGCACGTGCGCACACACACAGAGACAGAGACAGAGATTAATGAAACAGATAGCAGATCCACATATGAACCCATGCAACCAGTTACGTGAGTTTTGACAAAGTTACAAATAAAAACAGACTTTAGAAAAAAAGACAGCTTCCATCTTCTACAGCCTGTTTTATTCAGGAAAAAAAAAAAAAAAAAAAAACAACTAACTAGACCAACTTCTCCTTAAGAACAGGGCTGTCCTTTGTGTTTGTCCCATGCCGTGGTGTCCAGGTTTGGTCATACAGAAAACACGCAGTCTTTGAAGAGCTGTTGATTGACTGCTTCTTGCCCATCCTAAAGGGGAGCGTGTCCTTTCCTCGTCTCTCCCATGTTCTTCTTCCTGAGCTCAGCATCCCTGCGTTGAATATGGTATTATATTAAGACTTTCCAGGCTTTTTTTTTCCTTACGGAGCTGTGACTTTATCATTGTGCATTAGCTGCAGTTAGTAGCCCAGAAACTCTGTCAGCTTCCCCTTTTTCCTCACAGCAAGCGGTTCCTACACCCATCCCTCATCTCCCCTCTTTAAAAGGCATTAATCACCTCCACACTCCCTCTGGAGCCAACTCCAGTCTCTTCGTAGATTTAGAGGCTTTATGTGGAACATGGTGCCTGATAGAGGGTACTGGGAGCACTGTATCAGATGCTCCCCTTTCAACATGCCTATAGGACTTGTGTTTATACGCGACCCTGGGGGAAATGGCCTTTGGTCAAAGTCCTAAGTGTCTAAGGAAGGGTACGGAACAGTGGGTAAGTGCTCAGGCTGTGGCGCCAGACAGCCATGATGGAAGACCAGATCAGCATGGGAACAGCATGTAAATTCTCAGAGTTTCTATAACTGTGAGGTGAAGACCAATGCAAATAAATTTCTTTAAAAGGTGCTTCTGCACTTCTGCGTAGAGCCAGTCAGTGACCCGATGCCATTAAAGCTGGGGTTTGGGAATTTCGACCATCCTTATAGGGTAGGCTACTACCAAAAAAAAAAAAAAAAAGAGGACAAACACCTCCAAACCTCCAGACTCATTGTAGTTTGTATGTCACAATAAGATTTCTTTATTTGCATTAGACGTCTGATAATGCTAACACCGAAACCTTTTGATTGATGTCATCCTGTAGTCCTCACCCTGGCATCATCTTCCTCCTCTGATTCTCCACATTCTCAGTGGACCTTCGCCGACCTCCTAAAGAATCTAAGTACAGGCTATTGCTCCACAAAGATCTGCCCAATGAGGATCTTGTCTGAGTGCTGCCCAAAGTCACCCTCATGCAGTTTGCAAATAAACAGTCTCTCTCCCAGAAGAAGGAACAAATAATTCGTAATTGGCAATCTGCATAATGAGTAGCATATCTATGCAAATATAACATTTGGAATAACCTATTAATATCTCAGCTGTGTTATCCGTGGTCCGACACTTCCCATGCTAAGGAACCAGAGCCAAAAATAGTTTGATACCTACCTACCTACATATATGTAATGATGAGCTGCAGTTTTCTTGGGGCTTTAATTAGCAATCTGAGACCACTAGAGTTGAAAGGGCTTAAAGCCTTTCTCCCATCCCCAAAACTCTTACCTGAAGAGAGAAGAATCAGAAATACAGAGGACCCCTGAGATTATTCACTGTGAGAGGCAAATCCAAGGTCAAAGTTCAGCTACAAACTGTGAACCTCACTCCTCCCTGACATGCCAGAGTGTCTCTCCTGCTTCTGCTGCTGTAAACCATACTATCAACTGGAATTGTCTCTGGCTGTCCTTCCCTTCCATCTCTTTGAATTTAACTCCATTCCACTGATCTGGACCTCTGGTACAGAGAGCCCAATTCTAGGACTACAGAACAAAATGAGAGGAAAATTCAAGCCCAAAACATCGGGTGGCAAACAACATAGCCATGTGTGAGATGATGTGAAGGTTCAAGCTATGGGTTGGAGTGAGACACTTCCTCAGAGAGTAGTCTACACACACACACACACACACACACACACACACACAGAGTAAAAGACTAAAAGATTTCAAACCACTATCAGCATCAAGTGCATTGAGGGCAGGGTCAGTATATAGTCCACAGTGCATTTTCCTAATGTCTACCCTCTTATTCCTTTCTCTCAGCAGATCCTAAGCAACCTCTCTACTTGCATCATGCTGTTCCCTTTCCACAAAGGCAACAGCAGCCCCATTGTCACCCAGCTGTCTATCAAACAGCAGCTCCTGTCCATGTGTTTATGCACCAGGATAGAGTAGGAAACTATTGCTAGGACAGAGCAATCAGATGCTGAATCAAGTAATTAACCATTGCACAAGTTTGAAGAGTAGCAGCACGAATTTGGATGGCTAGGGTTATACTCTGAAGTGGATGTTTATAAGACAGGCATAGGTCTTTGATCTTTCTTTTGGGTACAGGATGAAAAGACTTTCCCCACTGACAACTTTCTGGACATAGTTGGCTCCTGGGTCATGTGACCTTGTGACTTACCAGAGCATCTGCTCCGGTCCTACTTGCACACACCAACATTTGCATTCTACACATGTTTGTCCTTATCTTTCCTCTGCCATATTTATCCCAAAGCTTACGCCTCGTGGGCTCTCATTTCTCATAGTGTCAGATCATCTATTTTGCTTGTCTACCCGATAGTTGGATATTGTCCACTTCCTAGATACCTGACTTGTCTCTCCTACTTCTAATACCAATCTATCAAATGCCTTTTGTCTTCTCTGGTAAGCACTTGTCATGACTCTCAGCTACTTATTAAACTTGAGACCTTGCTCTGGGCATGCAACCTTTTGTTTTCTCAAGTTTTCCACTGTTTCTTGTAACTACCTATTCAGCCTCCCAACTGCAGGATGTCTGCTGTTCCTCAAAGACACCTTGCATACTCTAATTTCTGGGTCTTGCTTACGTGTATTCCCAGAAGACCCTGCTCCTCACATCCACTATGAAAGTTTACACAACCTCCAAAATGCCCATACAATTGCATTTCCATCTTGAATTCAGAAGCAAACACAATCTCCATCTCCATATTTCTCCCCTAAGGCACTTGGATATATATTTTTAAAGATGTATTTATTTATTATGTATACAGTGTTCTGCTTGCAAGTATCCCTGCAGGCCAGAGGAGGCCACCAGATTTCATTATAGATGGCTGTGAGCCACTATGTGGTTGCTGGAAGTTGAACTCAGGACCTCTGGAAGAGCAATCAGTGCTCTTAACCTCTGAGCCATCTCTCCAGTCCAGCACTTGGATATTTTACTTTGAATATTGTTAATCTGTAGGTTCCAAAATTAACCTTAAGTTCCTATGGCTGGGGGTTAGGTCTTATCTATTTCTGACTCCTCTATAGTATTTACCACAGTGCCTTAAAGATTCCTATTAAGAGATGAACAGAACTGAATTGAATTATTGGGAAGTGATCTGGAGACAGCTTTTTTCCCCCAGTCTCTAGAGTAAAATATTTAGAGAACTTCTTGAGAAGAAGCTATTAGCTGTTATAGAACTGTTAACATTTAGAATTGAACTTAAATGTCCATGCTCTACCTCTTGTGCAAACCAACTTTTAAGGCTTCTAGAAATGATTTATACAAGAAACATGCTAAGACACATGATAAGAGGCAAGTGATCCAGCAGATGGTATGTTATACTGTGCATAAACTGTCCTGAATTCCAATTTATTTCTCTACATGGCTCCTTATTAGTGGACTGATATGTTACTGATGCTTGTGACAAATCTAAAAAAAAAAATAGATTATAATTCCACTCCTCTCAGTTTTAAGATATTGTTGGAATTCTATGAGGCTAGAATTTTACTCCCCACATTTTTCACAGAACCTGGAAAATACACACTATATGTCCCATATACAATTTTATCAATGAATCAGAAAGAGTAGAGGTAGCTTGTTAGAGATGAAGCAGCCACAGGTGTCGAGCGCATGAATTTCCACCTGGGTCTATTCTCCATCCAGTGTTTTCCACAAAATGTCCTCCAGGTTATACTTAAGTAAGTTCTCTTAGGAATGGGAGCTTACTGTCATCTCTACACAGTTGGGCCGTTTTCCATGTGAAAAAGACAGTTCCTATATTGAGCCAAAATTTGGCTTCTTATAGATTCCACCCACTGGTCTTAATTCAGTCTCCAAAGCAAAGTAGTGAGAGTCTATTTTCTGCTCTGTGTGATGGCCTTTCCGATGTCTGAAGGCAGCTCTCATACTTCCAGCAAGTGGGAGTAGTCTCTAAACCAACTACCCCCATTCTCCTTTCCACACCATTTCACTTTGGTGTAGTATCAAAGCCACTCTTGGTCATTTACCTCACCCAAGTGCACTCCAGATACACATTGCGGCTCTACACATGTTCTCAGATATGTCTAGATAACATACCTTCAAATCTGAGCCCATCCCCCTATTAACAACATCCATCAGATTTTACTAACAGTGCATGACTGCTCACACTGTATGTGATTTTAAACCTTCATACTCATTCTTGGTAAAATCCTACCCACATGGTTTGATTGAGTCTGAAACATGTACTCTGTTTCATTCATGGGACGTCCAGAGAAGGACAGAGCCTCCCACTAACAAGCTGAGGGCCTGTATGAGATCACTGCCTCTCTCACCTGCCACATGACAGATTAATGCCCACCCACCTTCCTCACCAGACTAATACAGGGTTCAACTGAAACTATTTGATTTAAGAAGGCTCTCAAAATTTTTCAATAGAAACTCAAACAGCAAATAAGATGATCCTTTCTCTATTAAATCAATGCTCTTAATTATCTACTTGTGCCTTCTACTATACTCTCTAGGGCTCTCTCTTGTGGAAATAGGGGTTTAGTCTTTATTCCTCAAGTATGAGTGGCCTGGAGAGAAAAAAAGGAAACGCTTTACTAATTGTGTGACTGTGGAAATTTAATCTATTAGGAGCTGTCTGTGACCTCTAACCAAAGACCAGAAAGAACAAGCCTACTTGGATTTTATTAGCTATCCAAATTTGCTGTGATGAAACATTCTGACCAAAAGCAACTTAGGGAAGGGAGGGTTGATCTGGCTTACAGGTCACACTCCACCATTAGGGGAAACTAAGGCTGGAGCCTGCAGACAGGAACTGAAGCAGAGACCACAGAATAGCATTGCTTATTCGCTTGCTCCCAGTCTTAAACTTCCGCTGCCTTTCCTACAGCCCAGGCCCACCTGCCTAGGGATTGACACCACCCTCAGAGGGCTAGGCCCTTCTATACCAATTATCAACTAACAGAATGCCCTCGTGGACATTCCCACAGGCCAATCCAATTGGAGCCATTCTTCAATAAAGTCTTCTCTTCCCAGGTATTTCAAGTTGACAACAAAATTAACTAGGACACTACCCATTGTAGCGAAGGATAGCATACATCATAGGAACCATAGGGCATCTCAGTGTGAAGGATTTAGAAGAAACTTACACTGTGTGAGTCCCCCCAAAATGGATATTATTTGTACAAGTGGATAGAAATATATGATCATGTGTTCCAGAACATCACACCTATAGTGAAAATAAAGGAATACTTGTAAATGTCTGATAAAGACATAGACGTCATTAGTTTTATTCAAGAGAGAACATATCAAGAGAATGTTGATATGTTACGGGTGGTGAATTGACCTAGGTGCCTTTAGACAAAATAATAAAGTGGACTTGCTGTCTCACTTTATCATGATCTTAGAATAATATTGTCTGAGGTTACTATTATATTAAAAAAAACATATGCAAAGTACTGGGTTTCACACATGTGACATGTTATCCTTTGCTCAAATTGTCCTCGCTCCTTCATGCCCTTGGCCCATGCTGCATGGTTACCTTTCTCCCCCTAGGTAACCTTTTTCTGTTTTCTTGCCACATCTTTTCTGTTACTCTCTCTTTTTGTATCTTCCTTTAAAACATCTTCCTGATTTGGTTTCCTTTCCAGTTTGGTCACCTACAAGTATGTGTACACACACACACACACACACACACACACACTTAAATCTGGAGTCTGAAGATGAAAAAAACATGAAACATTTACTTTGCTAAGTCTAGCTTGTTACTCTTCACATAATGACTTACATCCATTTTCCCACAGATGTCATTATTTCATTTTTTGTTTAGGGCTGCATATAATTCCAGTGTGTACTACAATTTCATCATCCATTCACCTGTTGATGGGTATCTACACTACACTGGTTCTATTCCTTGGCCATGGAGATAGCGTAGTCTTGAACATGGTATGTTGATTAGAATCCTTTGGGAACATATCTGAGAGTACTGTAGTTGGGTCATGTGATTGATCCGTTTTCAGTTTTTTGAGGAACCTCCATACTAATTTCCATAGTAGCCACCTGCATCACTCTGCAGTCCTTCAGGAGGCTAAAAAGTTTCCTCCTTCTTCAGCATTTGCTATCCGTCTTTTGTTATGTTCATATTAGTTGTTTTACTGGAGAGAAATGGAATCATTTTGTATTTCTCCAGTGACTAAGAATGTTGAATACTTTTTCAGTAGCTATTTTCCGTTGGTAGCTTTTTAGAGAATTGATTATTTGGTTAACTAGCAAATTTGTTGATTAGATTCTGGTTTTGTTGTTGTTGTTGTTTTTGTTTGTATAATGCTTGGTTTTACAGTTCTTTGTGTATTCTATATTTTAACCCTCTCTTTTGACAAGGAATTTTTCTGATCCTGTAGACTGCCTCCTCTCTCTGGTAGTTGTTTCCTTCCTTATGAAGAAGATTTTCATTTCACATAAGCACCTTTGTTTGAACAGTAGTTTTGGACTAGGGCTTTTATCAGTTTTTTGTTTTGTTTTGTGTTTTCAAATAGCCAGTGCTTTTGATTTATTCCATGAATTGTTCTTTTAGTTTCAGTTTCATTAAGTTCAGCCTTTGAAATTTGGCTTTTTTGTTTGTTTGTTTGTTTGTTTCTAAGACCCTGAAGTGCATCATTAGGTTATTTATTTGAAGTATTTTTTAATTTTTAAAGTTATTAATTGGTATTTGTTATTATAGTGTGTATAGTGTGTATGTGTGTATTGGGGGTGTGCCATGAATAGCAAGTCGGGGTCAGAGGACAGCTTTGTATATTTGACTCTCTCCTTCTACCTTTTTGTGAGTCCTGGGAAGTAAGCCAGTAATCTAATCTGTACCTCTTTTGTTGGTGAGTTGAGGCCATTTATTTTAGGTTTATTATTGATACATACTTACTAATTAATATAATTTTGTTGGTTGTTTTTTCTTTTTTGGTTGGATTACTCTTTGTTCCTTTCTTATTAGTAGTAAAAGATTGATGATTTACCATGTTAGGCATGATCCATCATACTCCCTGGTTCATGTATTCCTCTTATAAAAGTCTACTTTTCTTGGGCCCTCATAATTGATTATCTTTCTTTCTCCTCTGTATGTCTTTAAGTTTCTTTTGTAGTTAGGGCTTGGTGATCTTGAGCTGTTTTACATTGAGCTTGTCTTGAAATTTCCTTGTTTCTATGTCTATTTTAAAATGTAATTTTGGTGGTTATAATGTTCATGTTTGACTGTCTAGGTGTTTCTTTAGGTTTGGGGAATTCTCCACTTCACTCTATTGAATAGATTATTTGTAACACGAGTGTCTTTCTCAGTGCTATTCCATTGCCATTGTCCTGCATCAACTGATGTTCTTTCTTCTACTTGGTTTCATCTACCGGTAGTGGTTTCCACTTAATGCATTGAGGCCTTTCATTTACAACACTTCTACTTCGATGGCTAGGCAAAATCTCAATATACTTGCTGAGTTTTCCTACATGTTTCTGACTTTCCCACTCACTGCTGACTTACTCATTTTGATGATTTTCCTCCCTCTATGTGGCTGCCTTTCCTCTCCAGTAAACTTTTGAATTCTTCATCTTACAGTTTACATATTTCAATATCCTTTAAGTTCAATAGTTTAGAAGGTATAGACATTTAGAGGAGTCCTGTGCCCCCTTCTCTCTCTCTCTCTCTCTCTCTCTCTCTCTCTCTCTCTCTCTGTGTGTGTGTGTGTGTGTGTGTGTGTGTGTGTGTGTGTGTGTGTGTGCATGTTTCTTGTGTTTCTATGTTACAATGTACATTTGTTGGTTTAGATATCTATCCTGGCTTTTTGGGAGTATCTCATTATTAAGCAGCCTACTCTTGATGTTCAATCCCCAGTGCCACTCAGATGGGAGAAAAGAAATAACTTTTAGGTGCAGCTCCTCTCCTTCCACCAAAGAGTTGCCTGCATGAAGTTGTGTTTGACTTACTTGTTAGTGTGTAACCATCTCTTTCTCTACATTTTCCCCACACTCTCTTACTTACCTTGTGGATATCTGAAATTCTTCCTCAAGTTGTTCCTCGCTTTCTCTTTTTGGAATAGTCTGTTTTCCTTATTCTGACTCAGTCCCCCTATCTGTGGTCACACATATGCAAATTTTAGACCACCGGCTCAGCTAGACATCACCTAGTATTACTTTACATTTACTTGTTTATTCCTTTACTTAGGGAGTGTGCATGCTCTGGTGCATATAACATACAGGAATGGCTTCTCTCCTTCTACCATGGGTTCCAGGAATCAAACTCAGGTTGTCAGGCTTGGCAGGAGGCACCTTTATCTGCAAAACCATCTTACCAGCCACCCAATCTGGTAGTTTCTGAGATCAACTATACTCAAGAGGGAGGTAACATGGACTGTTGAGAGTGCTTCTAGACAACAGCTTTTTTCACTGCCATTTTTAACTCTTTTTTTTTAACCACCCCAACCATACCATCTATACAACAATAAAACCAGATTTGAGGTTGGCTATACTCAAGAGGGAGGTAACATGGACTGTTTGAGAGTACTGCTAGACGGCAACGGCTACTCCCATTTTCAACTGTCTATTTTTTTGATTACCCTTAAGCATACCATCTATATGACAGTAATAATAATCATCCACCTTTCACTGGACTCAAACTGGGCAGCATTTATTAAGAGGTTTGATAAATTGTTTGAAAGTTGTTTGATAAATGTGAGGTTCCTTGATCACTTTTACTTTTCAGTTTCTCGATCACTTTTACCTTCCAGGTTTTAGCCTTTGTAGGTTTTCTGTATTTCTCCTGAGCATAGTTAGGATGTCATTCTACAGAAAAGAAATTTTACTGGTAGCTTCATGGGATAAGTCATGCTCTTAAATGCTCCCAAGAAAGATGCCAGTAACACGCACTTGACAGTCAGTGGATTACTCTTATATTACCTGTGGGGGCCTCCCTGTTAAGGGAAATCATAACAAGCCCAGATTCACCCTCTAGAATAATGCAATTAGATAGTGGTGATTAGCATGTGTTTGATTAATAAATAGTATAGGTATTTTTAGTTCAAATATTATTGGATGCTAAGTCTGAACAACATTAAACATTTTCTTGCCTAAACCTCTTATTTAGTACTTAAAACATTAAAAGTCACAACGGGTAGACTTACTAGATTTGTTTCCTGCTGTCTCTTGACCATAATCACCCCCAAGTGAGTAGGCCACAAAGACACAAGACTAGGTCTGACATATCCCCTTTGCTTCTAGATTCTGAACTCGTCACCTAAAGGCTTCTGGGTGTCATTCAGAATCTTCTTTCATCCCTCCCCTTTGTGGCTTAGATAGAACTCACAGTGACCCAATTATATGAAATATTTGCCTTTCCTAAGACAGACTGACTGGAGACAACATTTAAACCTAATGCAAGTAACATTTGAAAATAGCATGGACTGGATGCAGAATATATGAAAAGAAATTAAAAATAAATTTGATTTAAAAGAATCTTTATTTTTTACAAAAAAAAGATAGCTCATGGAAGAATTTAGTGAGTACTGCATAGGATGTGGGATAGTGGGATTTTATTATACTTTGAAGGACTTCACTTAAACCAGTATTAATCTATATGATTGAGGTGGTCTGTAATATATCTCACAAACATTCAGACTCCCATATTCTCCACAGCATTAAACTCATACTTTGGGATCTAGAGATTTCCTACCATGTGTTATAAGAATCATATGTTCCATAAATAAGAATAAATTTAAGTCAAGCATCATTAGTATCTGAAATATTTATATTTTAAGCCAACACTGTCTATAAATAACAGAAAAATTTTGGGTACATGCTAGGCATCTATTAAATACTTCTAGTTAATTGACACCAATATTTTCAGATTTGTTTTTATTGTTTTGGATGCTGAAGATGGAAACCAGAGAGAGCCTTGCACCTAGAAGGCAAACTCTATTACTATGGAAGATTTACTAGCCCACAGGTATCTTGTGTTATACTTTTGAAACAAGATATACATAGCCTATTGCATATGGCCCAAGATTTGTAATTCTTGGACGTAATTCTTTCGCTTTTAAAGGGCACATGCCCTACCCATGCTGACCTTTCCCCAGAATGGCAATGTGGGTTATGGCATTCACTGAAGATGCTGGGTAACAACAAGCTAGATCCCCATCAGTCATATAACCATAGGGACTTCCCACCAAGAATGTAATAACAAGGACAAACAACTGTTCTCCACAGCCCTGTGTGGACAGAAGTTTGGAGATAGGAATTCTCAATAAACCACTTACTGCCCATGATTTCAGCACTTCAGTTTTCACATTAAGATTTTGGATCTGTTTGGAACTGGTGTGTGTGTGTGTGTGTGTGTGTGTGTGTGTGTGTGTGTGTGTGTGTCTGTACAGTTGATAGACATGAATCTAATTTCATTCTTTTACATGTGGACATGCACATGTCCCAAGACCATTTGTTAACAACATTGTCACTTTTTCTGTGTGTATTGTTAGCAGTTTTGTCAAATGTGACATGGCTATAATGATGTGTACTCATAGTTAGGGTCTTTGGTTTTGTCTCGTTTGTCTCCCTATGCATCTTGTATGAGTACCATGCTATCTTTATTGCTGTAACTTTGTAATATAGGTTGGAATTTTATGTGGTAGTTCAATCTTGAGCATTGTTCTTTCTGCTTAAGGTTGCTGTGGTCACCCAGGGATTTTTTACTTCCACGTGAAGTTTAGGAATGTACTTTCCATTTTAGTAAAAAAATGTCTGGGAGGATTTTTTTAAAACTGTGATTGTACTGAACCTATAAATAGCCTTTTGTAGGATGATGATCTTCATACTACAAATCTATCAATTCATGAGATCTCAGGTGGCCTCATCCATCTGGCATTTGAAAATATTTGGTATTTATTATAATGTTTCCTTATTTATCTCTGATTCTATTTATTTCTTCATTTTGGTTAATTGGGTTATCTTTCCAAATCGTATTTTTATTTTTAAAGAACCAGATCTTAGATTCATTGAGTCTTATACTGTTTTTTTTTTTTTCCTTCAATTTCTGATCTGTTTTTATTATTTCTTTCTTCTGGATTTGGGTTTTGTTTGTTTTATTTTTCCAAACAGTTTTAATTCATTTATTTTTGTTCTGTCTGAGTTTCTAATGTAGTCACTTAAAACTTTAAATTTCCCTTATAGGCTAATTTTAATGTGTCCCAAGGTTTTGGTGCAATGTATCTTCATTTTTATTTACTTTCAGAATATTTTCTTTCCTTTTTAACTTCTGTAACCATTAATCATTCCATTTAATGCTGAGTTATTTAATCAACATGAATTCACATAATTTCTATAAAGCCTCTGTGATTGATTTGAAGCTTTATTGCACTGTGGCCAAATAAATGCATGAAGTTATTTCAATTTTTATGTATTTGTTGAGTGTTCTTATTCTACTATGTAGTCTATTTAAGAGAAAATTTCATGGACTGCTGAGTAGAACTTGTATTCTTTAGTGTTTATATAAAATATTCTGTAGATATCTGTGAGGTGAATGATGTGTAATATTGTTTAATTATAATTTTTCTCTGTTATCTTGTGTCCAGGTGACCTCTCTATTGAAGAAAGTGTGGTATTGAAATCATCTAAAAGTAAGTTATGGTTCTTCCTTGTCTTCAATTTCAATAGTATGCTTTCTGATGCAATGTTGTATCCCAGGATTTGGTACATATATGTTTCATATTGTAATGTCTCCTAAGTTAATTGTTCTCTTGATCAGAATTACATTTATCTCTTCTTATCACTTTTGGTTTGAAGTATCTTTTGTCAGATATTAGGATGAGGATGCCTGTTTATTTCCTGGTCCCATATGCTTACAATATTTTTTCTATTACTTTCACTTTTAACTATACTTGAAGACAAATGAGTTTCTTATAGATAACAAAAAGATGGATTTTGTTTCTTACTCCATTGAATTAAGCAGGGTCTTTCGATTGGGGAGTTGAAGCCATTCAGATTTAAAGCTATTATTGAAATGTATTTGCTGATTGTTGTAATTTTGTTGGGTTTTTGTTGTTGTTGTTGTTGTTGGTTGGTTTTTCTGTTTATGATTTATTCCTGTTTTATGTCTCAGCAATTATAACTTTGTTTGGATGGAGCATTTTAGGTAGGCTTATTCCTCTCTCTAGTAGGAAAAACTACCTTTGGTATACTCTGTAGGCCTGGTTTGGTGAACATGAATGATTTTAGCCTATTTATGTCATGGAAAATTTTCCTTTTTTTCTTAAACTATGGCATTAGTTTTGCTTGGTAAAGCTGTTTGGCATGTGTAGTCTTTTAGAACTTGTCATACATTGCTTAAGGCTCTTCTAACTTTTAAAGTTTATATTGAGAAATTAACAGTTATTCTGATGAGTTTTCATATACATATATATGTGTGTATATACATATACATACATACATACATACATGTATAACTGGTGACTATTGTGTTGCAACTTTCAATACCTTTTCATTTGCCTCTATTTTTAGTGATTTAATTATAGTTACTCGTCGGAACACATTTTCAAGTCCTGTTTATTTAGTGTTCTGTGTTTCTTTATCTGTATAGGTATATCTTTCATTAACTTGAGGAAGTTTTGACCTGGGATTCTTATTTCTATGCTTATTATTCATAGATTTGGTATCTTCATGGATTTCCAAAGTTCCTGCATATTGCGTGTGTGTGTGTGTGTGTGTGTGTGTGTGTGTGTTTAAATTGCTTGAGTGATGAAGTAAGTCCCCTGGTGCCACTCTTAAGCTGGGCCTGAACACGAAAAGGCTGTAAGGAACAAGGTATCAGACAAGCTCTTTGAAAAGTCACATGAATGTGGCTCCCAGATGTTGCTAAGCCTCGGCATGGAGAGTAGTTCAAGTCCAAGGTTTTGGGTGGGACTCAGCAAAGGAGTGCAGAGTCATGGATCAAGAGAGCTGGCTGATGTAGTTCCCACCTGGACCTGGAAGAGCAGATGGGCAGCTGGGCAGTAGGGGATTAGGGATGGGTTAAACTCAATGGTGGCTGTGGCCTGAAAGTGTAAGATAAAATACATTCTTCTCCTAAGTTGCTTTCAATCATAGGATCATAGTGTTTGTCACAACAGAAGAGAGCTAGAACAGTGACCACATGGATCTCTTCAGCCAGAGGCATCTCAAACGTCCCCCCAACTCAGAGAATCACAGAGGCTGAGAATTGAGACCACCCTGAGTGGTCACCCAATCTGTGGAGAACTCTCATCTACAATTTCTTTGATGACCTGGAACAAAACTTTGAAATAGATTAGACTTGTTTTCTTAAACTCTCACATCATTGGCAGTGTGCATCCTGGGGCTCTTTTCCATAGCAATGATCTGAATCCAATTTAGATCTTCCATCTAGGCCTAATCTTCCTACACACTGTTACATGCTAAACCATTATCCCAGCTGGATGTTACATGAATGTAACTTGAAAAATAGACTTGGGTGGCTGCCCCTGGACTCTGCTTGCTCAGGCAGGCTTCTTTGTTTCCTTCTCTTCTGAACTCATCAATTTCCTACACTGTCCTTCCTGCAGCCTCTAAGGGGACTTTGATAATAACATGAGGTGAGACAATGAAGGAGGTTAATCTGCAATTCATTTGCAAGAATGATTTCAGAGGGCCAATGTCAAGAGGAAATCCCTACAAAATGAGCGAATTTAAAAATCATGGAAGGTCCCTACATTGAGCACAGAGGATAAAAACTTGCTTGTAGGCACGAGACATACTAACACATGTACTACCTGGGGAAGTTAAGGTTAGGAGTAAAATGCATTAGTTTGAAAATGAGAGACCTAAGAAGAGAAATCTTTGAACTCTCTCTTAAGCCACTAGAACACGAGAAACACACAGATCCCCTTCTCTGCTGGCTACTCCACGCTGGGTCCACCTGCAGCCATGGAGGGCATTTCCCTCACAACAAAGAGCATCTTGATGTCCCAGAGAATGCTGCTGGACAAGCCAGGTGGTGGAGGTGGGAGGGCATGAACACATTCTCTCCCTGCAAGGATGATGGATCAGAACTTTGCGCTTTAAGGGCTTCCGGCAATTTTGTGTGTTCTTTGGTGGAAATCACCCTATTGGCTCCACGAGAAAGCAATGCCCACTTCCTTGAAGCTTCAAAGGATGTCCCAAAGTAATAGCCAACCAGTCTCAGCCTCTTGGAATAATGACCAGAACTTGGAGGCCACTCTTAGACACAGCCGCCCTCTGCTGGATGGTATGTAGCCAACCACCCTCAAGAGGAGTTGTGTCCCTGTGCGCCCCCACCCCCACCCCACATCTGACCTCCTGCTGCCCTGTGTTGCCCTTAACAGATCTGTCCTGCAAATGGAAAGGCATAAGAAAAATGAAGAAGGGTGTGCGTACGTTCAAGGCACAGGGCTGCAAACCCAAATGACCAATTGGCCCCAACTAGGTGAACGTTCCACAATGACCTTCATCAACACTGCTGAGATGAAAAATTTGCACAAGTCCCAACATGATGGTCCCTACAAGCAGAGATAAACAGCTTATCTTGCCTATTGTTATTATTGATGAACTAAAATGCATAAGCTAAGTGGGATTGGTCTGATGGCAGGAGAACATTAGACATTGTAATTGTTCTCCTTAGAGATGAAAAGGGAAGCTGGAAAACATCTGCATTCTGAAATCTGTTCCGATGCTCTACTACGGCCAAGGAAACCTGTAACCACGAAGTGGGGCTAATTTACTGCTCTAATCACCAGCATCCAATCTGAAGCCAGACATTATCTTTTAAAGTACACACCAGTTCCAGGTGCTGCATAGCAAATGTTTGATTAGTGCTACCAAATTCCCTGCAACTTGATAAGCTTCCGACTGCAGGAATTATGGGCTGCGCGCCCATAGCAGAGTGTAGGGCTGGTGCTAACTCCTCATTCGCCTTTGGCTTGCAACACTGAAAAACACAGTGTATCCTCTCTTCCTAAGCTGCTGAGATGCTGCTTTCAAATATACAAATACAGAGGCTCAATAGGGGCAACCTGAGTGTGTGTGTGTGTGTGTGGGGGGGGTGTTGTATAAAAGATGAGGACTACAGGGTTGTTTCCAAAGAGTCTAAAAACAAAATAGATGGACAGTGGACATTGGAAAAACCTATACAGTATCTGCCCAATATGTGTCAAGGGCTGGTTGCCATTGTTGTATCCACATTCTGAAAGTAAGAGAGAAGTTTAAGCGACTCATTAAAGGTGTCTTAGCCAAAATTCCAGAGCCATGATTTGAACCTGGGGCTGACTTAAAATCCTTCAACCTCCATGGCTCTGAAAGACTGGGCATCAAATATGACAAGACAGTCTTCAGGGATATTTCAAAGTTCCACAGAAGATAATGAAGTAGGTAAACACGTATCAGTTCAGTTGGTGGCATCAAACGATGAAAATAAAATAGGTTGAAGGTGGCCAGGGACTTTAGTTAGCTACCACCAGTTTCCTGGACAGGGAGCGTGAGATGCCTCTGAAGGAAATGAGATTGTTGAAGGAATCACGTGAAAGTGGAGGAAGTGGGCGGGGCTCAGAGTTGAGAGCTGCATTTGATGTGCAAGAATGATTCTGATTGGCATAGAAAAACTCTTCTCGGAGGACTGGAGGTGAGAGCTGTGGTGTTGAGTTATTCTGGGCTAAATGAGGAGGCCCGGATGAAGAACGACATCTGCCTAGCTGGAGTTGATTCAAAAAACACAGCTGGAAACTACTTGTGGCTGCCTTTTAAAACCCAATGTGAGGGGTCAAATGTCTCATGGAAATTTCATATCCTAACCCACAGATAGAAGTAAAGAGCACTAAACCGGGCTGGGGCAGTGAGGGTTGGTGACAAACTCCATTTTTGTGACTTCTAAAGTTGGAACTCTGACTCCTGAAATTTTCTTTAAAAATCAAAGACCCAGGGAGGGTTTGGGAGGGGGAAAAAAAAAAAAACAAACAGAACCAACTGCAAGTTTCAGTTGAAGGCCCATGGCGCCCCCTAATGGGCCCAAGCATTCCCTCTGTCCCTTGCCACTCCATTATGGTTCTCTGCTGGAGTCTTGCTCCATGCTCCACAGCAGCAGCAGGGGGAAGATCTCACTCACAGAAAAGTGAATCCTGATAACACATACCCCAAACCCTCCCTCCCAACACATCCCTCTGGGAAGCACAGCAGCCCTGGGGAGGAGCAGAAATAAGGGTGGGAGCTGACTCTGCAGTGACATCAACTGGCTGAGCCTTGGAACAGATTACTTTGCCTGCCTGTAAAATGGGGATGGTGATGGTGGTGGTGGTGGTGGTGATGATGATGATGATACTAAGTTCCTGGGTAATAATTCATTCAAACCTTTTGGCCTAGGACCAAGCACATCGTAATAATCAGTAAGCAGCAACTTCTGGTTTTGTGGGATATTGGTGTGATTCAATCAGAATTAGTCTGCATGAGCATCCTATGGTGTAAGCTCTCTCACCAGACTATTTCTGGGATGATATTTTCTGAAGAACTGTTTTCCCTACACTGAGCCAACCCCATTTGCTCTCTTGCATTGGGCCTTCACTGGTCCCCTATTCATGGAGGGCATCAGTTTATCCCATCAGTTGAGTCTCCATCATGGCCACCACTAATGGAGTAATCACTGACTCATACTTTCCTGGCAACCATACAGAAAGAAATCAGGCCTGGAGGGAGTCATACAAGCATGTAAGCATTTTACCCTGAGTATAACACACATGGGTCTGGCCTCCACTTTTTAACTAGCCAGTCACGTGCCCTGCCACACAGAGGCAGAGGCAGCAGACATTGGTGGGGACACCTGAGAAGCGCCACACTCTGGAAAGCAGGGTGAGCCTCTAACTGTACTTCACACCAGCCCCAAGGCTGTCCAGAAGTATACCTTATACACTACACACATAAGTGTTACTTAATGTCACAGGCCGGGTTTATTTCGGGTCATATTTCTAGATATCCAGTCCATGGTCCTTTGGCTTCATTTTTCTAGGCACACCGTGGGCAACACACTATGTGAGTAAGAAGGCATGAAAGAAGGGCCTGTTAACCTTAAAGCAGGCAAAAGACCAAGAGTCAGAGGGAGGCAAAGGAGATGAAGACCACTGGAGCCTTCAAGGACATGCCCCCAGTGACCTTCCTCCCCCAACTAGAACCTACCCCCTAAAGTTTCCAGAACTTTCTTCCTCAAAAAGACTGAAAGTAAGACTACCATATGACCCATCTCTGACACTCTTGGATGTATACTTTCAGAACTCTAATCAACAAACTACAGAGATACTTTCACATCCATATTTATAGCTGCCCTATTCCCAATATCCAGGAAATTGAACCAGTCTAGATGTCCATTAACAGAGTGGATAAAGACATGGTACATATACACATTGTAATTTTATGTGCCTGTAAGTAAAAAATTAAACGTTTTCAGGAAAATTAATGCAACTAGAAATCATTACGTTAAGCAAAATAAACTAGACTCAGCAAAACAAACACTCTATGCTTTTAAAAACATACGCAGATTTAGAAGCGAATGTTTTAAATCGCACATGTATGTGTGTGTTTCTAGGTCACAAAACTAGAAAGGGGACCTTGAGAGGGAGGAAACAACTCTCAAGAAGGTGGGAAATTACAAGGAACAATGGGATGCTTTCGATGGGAAAGCAGAGGAGACTAACGGGGAAGAGGGAAATAGCTGGTGGCATAGGGGATGGCTGAGGGCAGCGAGGGAGGTGAGCACGAGGAGGTAACACATATGCATGAACATACCATGATGAAGCTCATTACTTTGTATGCTAATCTTAAAAATTAATCTTAAAAAAGTTTCCAGAGCCTCTCTCAAAATGGTACGACCAGCTGGGGACTAACTGTTCAGCACATGAGGCGGGGGAAGGCATTTCATATTCGAGCCCCAAGACACACAGTGGAAATCTCTGAGTGAACCACTGAGCGACGAACAGATTGGCTCACAATTATGTTATCTCCCCCAATCAAAGGCATGCCTATATTGAGACAAAACATCTCTGAAGTCTGAAGGGTGGAAATAGCAGGTATTCTGAGGACGAGTTGGGAGAGACGGTTTGGGGCGCGGGGCAGAAGGTGGTTTCCCAGCTATCTCCACTGTGACGTTTTAAATGCAGAAAATTATGTGAAGTTTCCACAAGCAGTGACTGAGAGCACCAGTCACTAAGAACCAGTGTGATTTGTCCCAAGCAACCAATTCACCCACAAAATATCTCAGGGTAGAGGTGCGAAAACACAGGGCCATTTGTAGGAGGTGAATGATGTATGGTGTGTGTTTTGTGCATGGGAGGGACAATACGAGCCATGGAATCCTAGCTGAGGTCAGGTTGTAAAGGAAGGAAGTCATCCTTGACCAGATTTGCTTTAGGTAAATTGGGTGTTTATTCATCCTAAGTGGGGAAGAGTCTCATACTATAACACAAGTTGGTCTTGCAGTCATTATGTGTCTCAATGAGAGTTTCTATTGCTGTGATAAAACACCATGAGCAAAGCAAGTTTAGGGGGAGAAGAGGGAGGAGGTTCATTTTAGCTTACATGTCACAGTCCATTGTCAGAAGAAGTTATGGCGGGAATTGATGGAGAGGACATGGATGAACTCTGCTTACTGGCTTGCTCCTCATGGATTGATCGGCCTGACTCCTTATTGCACCCAGGACCACCAGCCCAAGGCTGACCCTGCCCCACAGTAATCTGGATCCTCCTACATTGATCATCATTGGGGAAAATGCACCTCGGCCTTGCCCACCAGCCACTCTTGTAGAGATATTTTCTCAGTCCAGGTTCCCGCTCCCCAAATGACTATGTTTTGTCAAGTAACATAAAACTAGCCAGCACACTATGTATCCCGGCTGACCTCAATTTGGAAGCAACTCTCTTACCCAAGTGTCCCAAGTTCTAGGATTACAGGAGTCTACCACTGCTCCCAACTTTGCCCTGGGTTTAAGGACAGCATACCACTAGGAAAGACTCAAATAAAAATTCCCAGATATTATAAAGCTCACCTTGCTTCCGTCTTGAGAAACCCACCGCTGGAGAACAGTTTCACCCTCACATTCTTGGTAAGAGTTACATTATTACAAGAAATGGTGCCATCAGGTTTGAAAGTACCTTCTGCTTCTTTCTGGTAGCGAGGATACAGTAGGCCAGCTCCTGCTTGGAGCCCAAGGTATGTCTATGTTGCGACGATGATCTCCTAAGCCTTTAGCCCTACCACTCTATTTTATATTACCACAAGACACCAGTTAGGAATATGAATTCGATGTCATGCTCCTCATCTGAGAAGCCACTATCCAGAAGAAAACATGGCCCTTGCATGAGAGGTAGAAGAAACCACAGCCTCATCCGCATGGCCTGTGGACATTTAGAGGGTGAGTGAGGGCCACAGGAGTACATGAATGTACCATGTGGGTGATGGGTTGGGAGCCCAAAGTGACTCCCTGGGCATTCAGATGTGGACTGACTCCTTGGAAAAAGGCGCTGATGCATTAGGAGCATTTAACGAAGAGTTTTTAAATATTGAATATAGAGTTATAAAAGAAAGAAGTAAGCTATCAACGTATTAGTATATAAACATGTACAAATGAATAGACAAGAATTCCAAATAGGAATTAGAGTTAATCCATTGGAAGACTAAATATTTTCATTTCAAATTTTCCTGAGTTTTCATTTTTAATTTACAGCAATTGCTTTTAAGCCAGGTGGTGGTGGTACATGCCAGCACTCGGGAGGCAGAGGCAGGCAGATCTCTGTGAGTTGAAGCCAGCCTGGTCTACAAAGCTACCCAGAAAAACCCTGTCTCAAAAAACAAAACAACAACAACAAAAAAACCAATTGCCTTTATTAATAAAGAACAATATCATATTTTAATATACACTATAGAATGATCAAATCAAGGAAATCAATATCAATCACCTCAAGTATTTATCATTTCTCTTTTTTCTTATTTTACATATCAATTCCAGTTACCTCTCCCTCTTCCCAACCCCCCCCCCCCACCAAGCCCTTCATCCCATCCCTCATCCACTCCCTTGGGAGGCTTTCCATGAGGGATCATCAAAATCTGTCAAGTCATTTGGGGTAAGTCGTAGGCCCTCCCCCATGTCTCTAGGGTGAGGGAGTATCCCTCCATAGGGAATGGGCTCCAGAAGTTCATTCCTGCACTGGGGATAAAACTGGTTCCATTGTCAGAGGTCCCATAGACTGCCCAGGCATCCTAACTGAGACCCATGTTCAGGGGATCTGGGTGAGTTCTATGCTGGTTTCCCAGGTATCAATCTGGGGTCCATGAGTTCCCGCTTGTTCAGGTGTGAGTTTCTCCAGCCTGTTCTTGACCCCTTTGCTCATCACATCTCTCTATACTATTATTAAATATACACTGTATTATTATCAACCGTAGTCATCTTATTGCACAATAGAGCACACTTCTGTCTAACTATCAACTTGCTATCAACTGCCAAGTGCTCAGTTGGGAGTGGGGTCTCCTCCACCCATGCTGAAATACTGACTCGGTTGATCTTGTGTGTGTCTTATACAGGCAGCTATGGTTATGATTTTGTGAGTGCAACTGCCCTGACTGTGCAGAAGACGCATTTCTCAGCATGCCTCCCTGACCTCTACCTTTAAAGTCTTTCTGTCCCCTCTTGTCCAAGGCCCTCTGAGCCTTGGGAAAAGAGAACCATATAGATGCCCCACTTTTGTCCATTTTTAGTAGGATTTTTGTTTTCTTGGAATTTAGTACTTTGAGTTCCTTCTACGTTTTAGATGTTAGTCCTGTATGTGATGTCTCATTTGTAAATGTGTTTTCCCAAGCCATGAGTTGTCTCTTTATTAATGGTTTCATTTGCTATGCACTTAGTTTTTAGCTCAATTCTACACTATTTGCTTATTTTTGCTTTCATTGTCTGGACTCTTGGGGCCCTAATGAAGAAATCTCTGTCAAATACGTAGCTGTAGAGTGGCCTGCCAAATGTGAAACATCAATATTATATTTGTCCCCTGAGGTTCAGGAACCATCATGGAAGAAGAGGTAGGAAAATTGTAGTAGCCAGAGGTTAAGGGGGACTAAAGTGAAACAGTGATTTGTAAACATATGGAATGATTACACTCATTACAGCTGTGCTTGCCCACCCAAGACATTCTAAGACCAAGCTAGTCAACATTCTGACATGCAGTAGGAAGGCATTCATGAGTCACCACACATAAGTGAAGAGCTATAGACAGTTGATGATTTCTAGGGAGGCAAAGCAGTTTTCTTGAGACTGTGGCTCTTGGTGGCTCAACCTCACTTAAGTGAATGCTCCTATACACAGAAGTATACAGGCAACGCAAACTGTAACTAGCGGCTTATTTTTTTTTTTTTTTTAAGTTCACAAAGTTAGAGGTGTGGGAGGTGGGGAGCATCTGGGAGGGGTTTAGGGGAGGAATTAGGGTTGATATAGACAATGAAATTCTCAATTAATAAAATAGTAAATAAAGAAATTCCTATCGAGACTAACATCACAGGATAATTCCCCCACATTTTCTTATATTATTTTTGTAGTTTCGGGCCTTATATTTGATTCTCTAAGTCATTTGGATTCTGGAATAAAATCTAATATTAAGGCCCATTTTTATTTTTCTGTATGTAAATTTCTAGTTTTCCCAGTGGTTTTTATTGAAGAAACTGTCCTCTTGGCATCACTCACAAGAAGCAGTTGACCATAGATGTATCTGTTATTTGCAGGTTCTCTGCCCTACTCTACTGGTCTGTGAGTGTATCTTAATGACTATACCATTCTGAATTCATTATGGTAGCTTTGCAATATTTTGAGATTCAACACTATGATGCCTCCAGGTTTTTTCTTTTGGATCAAGATTGCCTTTGATATTTGGGGACTTTTGTGTTTCTATATGAATTTAATGATTGTCTTTAATATTTCTGTGAAGAAATTCAATGAAAGTTTTATAGGTATTGCATTGGATCTATAGAGCACTTTGTCAAGTATGGACATTTAACAGTATTAACTCTTCATATCCTTGAAAATGAACTACATTTTACTTGTATCATTTTAAATTTCTCTCATTAACATTTTTCTAGTACTTATAAGATATATATCCCATTTCTTTGATTAAATTTATATCTAAGTACTTTTCACTTGTGTTATTGTAAATGGGGTTATTTTCTTAAATTCTACTTTAAGAAATACCATTATTAATATTTATAAATGCAATTAATTTTGTGTTAAAATTTAGCCTAAAACTTTATTGAATTTATTAATCAATTCTAACAGGGTTTAGGGTTTAGTCATCTGAAATTGTCTTCATTTAAGATTATATGAAAGAGACAATTTTACTTCATCTTTTCTTATTTAAGTGTTTATATTTCCTAATTGCCCTGACATTGCAACTAATAACATAGAAATACAAAGGACCTTAAGATACTATCATAGCATAATTGTTATATATATAGTAGCATATACATAATTGAAGAATTATATACCAAAAATTGATAACCTAGAAGAATCGATACATTCCTAGAAGCATAATCTACACAGATAGAATATGTAAAATTGGATAACTGAACAGCTCATTATTGAGCAGGGAAATTGAGCTAGGAATTACAAATCTCCCAATAAAGAATGATTTCATTGTTAAGCTCTATCAAATACTAACATAAATTCTCCTCAAACTCTACCAAATATCAAAGAGTGGGAAATAATTTTAGACTCACTTTATGAGGCCATTGTCACCCTGACAAACAAACCCAAGAAGACACCATAAATAAAATACTACATTGAACATCAGTGATGAACACAGATGCAAAACTTCTCAACTAAATACTAGTTGAGTCATACTCAAAAGTACACTAAACAGATCATTTGCCATAATCAAGAAACATCTTCTCACATGCGAGGTTGAATCAACATTTTCAAATCAATAAAGCATTATTCTTCATAGTAACAGATTGAAGGACAAAATATATGATCATCACAGTAAATGCAAGTAAAGCATGCACCAAAATGGTACATTTCATCGTACTAAACCTGTTAGCAAGAACTGGAGATGTAGCTTAGTAATAGAACACTTGCCTCACATGGGCAAAACCCTGGGCTTAACCTCCACAAATCTCTTAACAAAATATGTATAGGAAGAATGTTTTGTAACCCAATAAAGGGAATATATGATAATTACCTAGTTGGCATAATATTCCACCAGGAAATATTAAAGGTGTTTCTTTTAAGATAAGAAATAAGCCAAGGGGGTCCATACTCAACATCTCCATCAAAATCATTTGGGTGGAAATTTTTTTTGGTGTTGTTTATCAAGAATCTCACAGAGGAAAGTGATCAATCTAAAACCTTTTCAGACAATTGTCTCTCTGACCAGTCACTAGGGAGGCTGTGGAAGCTCATAGATAACTGAGGGAGTGGAGTGTGTGTGTGCTTGTAGGAAGGTTAGCTTTCAACTTGCTTTCTTGCTTACATGTGGTCATTGGTCTGGTGCTTCATGCACTTTCTTGCTCTTAAATGTGAGCTATAGAGTACACATACATTATCATGCTACACGTGTATCACAGTTTTTCCCCAACATCATGGTGAGCTGGTGACCAAGTTATACCTTTCTAAAGGAATAGTCTCATTCTTTATCAGATAAAATTCTATTCCTCATGTTCAAATATTTCTGCAGTAGAGAATTGAGTGTTAGTGTAGAAAACAGAGTGACTCTTGGGGTTTCGAATAAACTTAAGCCAGCATTCTCAGATCAAATGGGTAAATGCTGAAAAGTTATAGTGCTCTAGGATTTTGCAACACAAGGTTCTTAAACAGTTACTCAACTGAAAAGCTAGAAGGTAATTTACATTTGAAGGTATTTGTTTATAAATGCCAGAAGGTGGAGCAGGTTTAGCCTAAAGAAAGAAACAAATGTTATTTGACATACTGACCTAATTGTTCTCTCCCTCATCTTCCTCTCCTTTCCCCCTTAGAGCCTAATGTCCCATCCACACCCCTATTCTAAAATATTTTCATATCAGATCTCATACCCACTATAAGGAGTAAAATTATTTCATATTATTAGGTATATACTTGGTAAAAAATATGTTTGCCTTTTGGTAGATGCCCAAACCTTAAGCTAAAGATAATTTTAGCATACACCTGCCCCATCCCTCATCTTCCTTCAAGTTTACACTGACCCTTAGTTTCTGTTCTGGAAACTATGGACTCCATTCTAAATTTCTCATTAATTTTTTTGAAACAGAATTTAAGTAAATAAAAGAAGTTAGCAATAGGCCGGGAACTGTAAAAAAAAAAAACAAAAACAAAAACAGATAATCACTTATTTTGTCTACACACAAAGTGGCAAATGAGGTAGATATGATATGGTCACTGAGAGAACAGCCAGATCCCAGGATAGACACTAGCATGTCCAGGGAAGATTAACAGAAGACATTTGTCCTACATCTTCAGATCCAATGGCCCAGCCTGTCAGTTCTTAAAATATCTAGTGAACACTTTCATGTAGTGTTTATTCAATGCCTGAAGCGCAAACAGGACTCCATGAATGGGACAATCAGGATAGCTAAGTGATCCGGCATCTGCTAAGCATCTCAGTGGGAGAAGCGATCTTTGTCCTGTTCCCAGTGCTGTCTTCCACACCTTGTCAGAGAATTCATCCATCCATCTATCCATCCACCCACCCACCCATCCATCCATCTACCCATCCACCCACCTATCCATCCATCCATCTACCCATCCACCCATCCATCCACCCATCCACCCATCCACCCATCCACCCACCTACCCATCCATCCACCCACCCATCCATCCATTCATCCACCCATTTGTTCATCATTAGACAGACATTCACAGAACGTCACCTAAATGCTATGATCTGTTCTAGTAGTATAAAGAGAGACAAAAATCCCATCTGGGTGGAACTTCCATTTTATTATTTGAGAGAATCAAAGAAAACAAACACATGAATAAACTAGAATACATGACAAATGTCAATAAAGGGAGTTAGGAGGTGATCTTAGCTGAGGTAGTCAAATCTGAAAGATGCAATTTCTACTTGCTGTTGAGAGGCCCTGGGGGGGGGTGGATTTTATTACTGTCACACCAAAGTCAGTATTGCTGTGCCCACTTTATAGACAAAGAGAGCTGTGTTTAGAGGAGTATCTTGTTCTAGGTCACATAGACTGTGGGAATCCAAAGTTGGGACCCTAACCGCTTTGCTGAATGACTTTCTTGGATCAGATAAAATGAATGACTTGTCATCCAGAGCTAAGTAAGACTTTTCATTAACATCCACCCTGCCCCCAGCCCCAGCACATAGCTTTCACCTCTTCTTGTCTGCTTTTGTACTTTTCATCTGCTTGCTTCCCTTCAAGCCTGATGAGTGCTTGAGGCTGATTTTGTCATCTGGGCCCACGTAACATTTGTGTTAACAAAAGCCTCGTTGCAAAGTGTGATAATCCACATGCATACTGTTGACCCAAAATCTGCTGAAATGCCAGGTCACACTTAACACCTCTGTTTAAGGTGGGGCTGGCATCAGAGAACAAGTCTTTACATGTCCCATCCCAAATGGCTCCATAGCTTATGAGGCATATGCCATGTATACACCTGTACCCATCATCCCCACCGGCAATTCCATTTCTACATCTCATATAACCTATTTCCATCCCCACTTTCTCAATACCACATCCCCACCTCCCTGTGGCTTCCTTCCCAGTCCCACAACTAGAAAGGGAACATAGCATTCATACATAGACACATTATAAACTAGGACCCACATTATTAAAGAACATGGGATTTCTTTTGTCCTTTTGAGTCTGAGTCATCATTAGTAGATTGATTTCCAGTTCTATCTGTTCTCTGGCAAGTTTCATTTTTTTCTTCACTGCTGAATAAAGTCACACTGTCCATATGAATCACATTTCCATTAGCCACTCATCTTCTGATGGACAGATAGGCTGCTTCCATTTCCTTGCTATGGTGAATAATGCAGCAATAAACAGGTATCCAGGAATCTCTGCATCAGGATACATCCTTTGAGTATGTGCCCAGGAGTGGTACAGCTGAGTCATATGTTAGTTTTAATTTTTTGAGAAATATCTATACTGAGTTCCACGATTGCTATGTGAACTGATACTCCCTCCAATAGTAAATAGAGGTGCCTCTTTCTTCACATCCTTGCTAGCAGCTGTTGTCTTTCAGATCCCATCCTAATCAGAATGATGATAATAATAATTTTATCACTTTATCTAAAATTCATTTAAGGCTATCTTTATATATACGGCCTCAAGCTACATTTAAGAGAAGTTAAGAGAGCAACAGAAGCCCCAAGTCCCAAGCGTGCCTTGCTCCCCTCTTCCAGTCCATGCCTGAAATTTGCCAGGAGTGAAGGCTAAAATGAAGCCTGTCTTAGCCAGCACCCATGTAAGGACTTATTTACCCTCGATGGGAAACCTGTACCAGCTCGTGTTCCTCTACACAAAGGGCAGTGACAACCAAGAGTTTGGAGTGGGAGAGAGTGGGAATTTCTCAAGAATGGCATGGACGCTCAGACTCTAAGCCTTCCGGTCTTTTCTACATTGTCAATGGAGTACAGTACGTCCCATGCTCCTTGACCACTTCTTGGGGGTCCATGATCTGCCTGCGCAACATGCTAGACCTTGTCTCAAAAAGTTCAGATAGGGAAAGTACCAGATGTCAATCCATCCAGTTAGAACCAAGTCCCTGCGGGTTCTCTAAGGAGCCGTCTCCTCTTTCTCCCACTCCTGGAGTATCATAAGCACACAAACAAATCTCATCAGTCCAGATTTGGAAAGGAAATATAGCCACAGCGATTGAACCAAATGTACCCCTTGATGGGGGCTGTCACCTAAAACATCCCTGACAGACAGCCAATCTAAGGGTTTCTACCTCAATAAAAAGATGCTCCACTCAGCATTGACAAGAAAGCTGCTTCTATTGTTAAACAACAGTCAACTCTTGCAAATTCTTTCCCTACTGGCCTTCACATTTTACAGTTATTTATAAATCTGATCTTAACTAAAAAATTAGCAAGGAGCAAAAATCACTCTTTTTCCATGTGGAAGGCTTTCAAGTATATAGAGACCTGTAGGTCTTTTCTCTGCATCTCCGTGGATGGGTTAGACCTCTGAACCAGGTCATGAAGGCCATGATCTTCAGATCTCTTACTCTTAACTTTCTCATGGTATCCTTTGGTGTCCACAGCAGCTGTTCAGGCCTATCTCAGGACACAATTCCAGCACCGTATACATGTGCTCAATGTGATCAAACCAATGCAAGGGACTTCCTCAGCATCTAGTTAGTGTGCTGCTGACTCCAGTGCTTAAAGGGATGATTAAAGTAACTGACAAATATATCTGAAGCATGAAATATTTCATTCCAAATAAATAAAGAAGTAAATCATCCCTAATCTTTCTTTTACGTAACTTCTAGCAAATCACTTCATCTGTATTCCAGTTGAGCATTGCTCTTTTTTCCTGAGTTCAGATACTAATGCTGATGGTTATAAAAATGTACACTGTTTCTTTACATCTTCCTCCTATACTGAGCACTCTGTGTCTTCCAGTAGCTGCTGTGATCTTCCAATCCTTTTGGTGGCCATTTACTCAACCTACTGATAAATGAAACTTCTGAGCGTGTCTAGTCCTGAGGCAATCTAACAGAACATTTTCCTGGCATGTGGCAAGAAGTTGATGATGATAATTATCATATACATAAATAACCTAATTACTAGCTTATGTCATTTTTATATTAACCTTAAAAGAAGATTGGAAAATAGTGCTGGTTTTGTTTGTTTTTCAGTGCCTTCTCCATGCCATATACATACATACACACATACATCCATACATACACACATCCATACATACACACACACATATATACACACATATATACATACATACATATTCACATACATACATATACACACATACATACATATACACACATACATACATATTCATCTAATTTTCACAAAAGGTAGATCTTTTATTATATATAATTTGTTAAGGTATTTTGTGTAGAGGAGCACAGAGACTAAATGTGCAGACAGGGCCCACATGGCTTTAAGGAGGTAGAACCTGCCCTCAAAGGATGTTCTTTCTCAGTCCCAAGCCTTTGTCTGCAGCAATCTCTCTTACTCTGGTGGAATTCCTAGCTGAGATGGGGTGGGCACTAATTTCCTACCCAGATCAGAAAGTGAAAGCCAAGTTCCTGGAGGGGAGATGAGACACTCATGCCATTTCCAAATATTGCATCGCAGATTAATGGGGAAACTTCTAGTACAAGGCAATTACTACTAATTTCCAAAGAAGTAGTAACAGAAATTGAGAGAAAGATTTGTATAGAAATGTTCACAGCAGCATATTCATAATAGCTAAATAGTAAAATGCCCACTGGTGGACTAACTGAGAAACAAAACTTACTATTTATCTACTTAAAGGAATTAAAGTCTGACACATGCTGCAACACAACGCGACTCCTGGATTGAAGCTCTTGTGTCCCATGCTGCACCCACCCAGGCAGGCTCTTACTCCAGACTCTGGAGGGAACTTCGGGGCTCAAGCACCTGGGCATGTTTCCAGGCTACTGTGAAGGTCTTTGTGACGGTAGATTGGTGTCCTCAGTCCCCATTATCAAAACTGTGAGCCACCAAGCCTACAGTAAAGCTGGGGGCTGAACCACAGCCCCTGGAGCCACTGCCATGCTCTCTTTAGAGAGGCGAGGTAGGAAGTTTCCCTCTAGTCTGAACGCCTTCCCAGAGTCACATAAATATCTCAAACGTGGGAGACCCAGCTGGAGTCCATTGACAAGAAGGCCACGTGGGGGAAATGCCACCGCCTTGGCTCCCGCTCTTGCTGGCATAGAAGAACTTGGGAAGCTTCCTGGTGGTAGCTGATTTTTAATGTTTTCTCCTTCTGACATCATTCTGTTTGGTAGGGTTGGGGGTGGGCGGGGAGAAAGAGGGTATAATATGTTAGGACTTGTTTTCGCCGTTTGCAGATTTCTTCCTCTGTTTGCTGCCACCCACACATTCCCTACGGCACAGGAAGATGACGGGCGAGCTTGCACTCGGAGTTAAAATGGTTCTGCTCGCACTCCTCTTCCTGTGGAGGGGTTTGCAAATTAGAGTTGGTACCAAGAGTCAAGTGACAGAGTCGTACTATACATCAGTAGAGTTGGCTACAAACCAGAGGTCCCCAGACCAGAGGCAAGTGACCCCCCCCACCATTTACAGACATGCCACGGTCAGCTGTAATGTGTATTGTGGAGTCTGTCTCCCTAACACTCATTAAGGAAAAGTTCAGAGTAAAAAGATGTAATATAATTTCACTTATTAGAAGAGTGCTGTGACGTGTCGTGTACTCTTTACCTGTCAAGTTGCATCCTACGTTCCAGTGCTGTTTGTTATAGCAAATGAGACCAGACCGGAATCATAAATTGTACCCCAGTTGTCACATTTCTGGTTTTGCTGCGTCTGAAACCGCCTTTCTGCCTTCTCGCCAGTTCCTTGTTCTTGCTCGAGTCTTTTCTCAACTCCCACACAGTGTACTGAATGCCCCTCTAAGTTGTGTTGGTCCAACCATTGCTTACGATGAAAATCGGTTCATGTTTTATTTATGCTTTTTTTATTTATGTGTTCATTTAAAGACGGAAAAAGAGCGCGTACACGTGGTGGCATGTCTGTAGATGCCAGAGGACAACTCTGTGGAGTTGGTCCCTCTTTCCACCTTCATGCTGAGTCAGGGCCTCCCTTATTTCTGTCACTGGGCTGAAAAAGCAAACTTCATGTTTGGCTTCCTGTCTCTGTTTCCCTTTCATGGTATGAGCTGGGATTACAGAAGGGAGACACAGCAGCTGACTTCTTATGTGGGTTCCAGGGGTCAAATTAGGGTCACCGGGGCTCCGTGGCAGGCAAGTTGATGCAATGCACCACGCCAAGAGCCCAACTCACGCTCTTTTGAATGAATAGCACAGGAGTAATGTTTGCTGCTCTCTCTGGTAGCAAACAGTGCCAGTGTGTCCCTTGAGTACCAATGTTAAGTTAACCTTGATCTTATGATACAGGGAATCTTCAGTGCAGAATCTGTTTCCCCTTATATGCTTGGGCATTTTATATAAGATTCTTTAAAAGTTTTTATTATCTTATTGCCCTCTACACATTTTAGCATATATTGGTATCTCCCCCTAAAGTAATTATTATTATGATACTTACCAAATGATTTCCTATTTCTTCCAATCTTCCTATATTTATTAGTTGGGATCCTACTATGGGGAGAGGAACTTTGTCTTTCCCTCTGTTGTGATACATTTGTGTGCTTATGCGAATACAGACCTATGCATTTAATTGGTTCAACGACATAATTTATTCCCATAATTATTTGCTTTGATGCTTAGAGTCGTCCCAGATTCAGTTAGCTGAGCCCCATCAAGCTGCAACCTGTGTGCTTTTCATCTACCTGCACCATCCTTTGAAAAATCCCATTTGAGCTGTAACTTCCCTACCTCACTTCTGCAGTCAGCCATTTTTTTTTTCCCAGAGTTCTTCAGCTCTTTGTTTTTCAAAGCGGAGAATGACATTTAGGGACTGAAGTCTTGGTGGGAGGTGTGCTCAGCCCTCCTCGGGTGTGGCTGTTCTGAAGAGATTGCAGTTGCCACAGCTTACTGTCTACATCCTCCAGATATTTACTCAAACAGTACCTTCATGAAGCCTTATTTGTACACTCTATTAAGAAATACAACCCCCAAACCATCCTTACCCCAGCCCATCCCTCTCCTTTGCTTTTTTACTATTACTTATTATGATAACATACAACAAACATCTACTAATCATTTACTTTTTTATTACCATCCCCTGAAGAAAACAAAACACCATAGAGTCTGTGGACACAGACATTATTTTAGGTGATCAAAATAGGTGGAAATGTTTGTTCTCATTAATGAGTATAAAGATGTATAGCAATGACTCAAAGCACAGCCATGCAGGTTATGGCAGGAGGCTGAAGCTCATGTCTCTGGCAGAGCTTTGCAGCTCAGCCAACAGGCTTGGTGCATTCCATGGGAACACAATACCTCAGCCATGGTGTGAAATACAAAAGTGACTTATCTTTTATGTTCTTCAAAGATCACACTGGTTACTGAAAGGAGAAATAATTATATAAAGCAAGAATTTTTGCAGGAATTCTCATTCTTCATACGGACACTATTACTTGTCATGGTGGCCCAAGAGAGAGATAAAAACCTAGGTCAATGATCATAGAGGTAATTATAGGAAACATATAGGAGACTGGCTTCTTAAGACTACTAGTGATAGTGCAAGGAATAGGGAATTGTCAGCAATGAGTTACAGCTGATAGTCTAAAAGTCGGGGAATTTAATCCACTCATGTTGCATCCGAGGCTCTCCAGAAACAGAAAATAGTACTTGGGAAGTGGATGTTTAGATGAAGATTAAAAGGGTAAGATTTCTACTACATTTTTTTTTCTTTAAAAAAAAAAAATCTACCTATGCTTCCCCTCCTACTGGGGACCCAAATTCTCCTATTTCCAAATAAGCAGAACAGAGGTCTAGGATCACTGCAGAGATCTCAGTGAGGGAACGCCCAAGAAAGCTCGTGAATAGGGACTCATATCCCAACTTCTTACCCCACACTCCCCCTCCATTTCCTCCCACAAAAATGTTTCCTTTTGTAATTGTCTATAAAAGATTATTGTCTGCATTTTATTTAATTATTCCGTATGAAGTAATTATGAGAGAATAATCAGTGAGTTCGCTGATAATAGATGTTCATAAAGGAACACAAAAGACACTAATAAAGGCAGAGCCAGCCCTCATTGCTGTCATTATTAGTTTCTCTACCTCTTTAGTTTTCATATATTTTTATTGTTTGCCTGAAATTAATCGTCCGTTTCTTTCCCCAATCAGGTTTATTGCAAGTGAGCTCATTCTAGATAGCTATACTATTTGTGTGTTTATCTGGCAAACAGCCCAATAGATCTTGTCAACTCTAAAATATCAATCTGGGAGCCTGGAAGTAAAAACACAACCAGTGCATCTCAGCACTCTTAAAGCTCTTGGGAGGATCCAGCCCACCACTGTGCCACCTCTGCCTGCCACTCTGTGTGACACCCTTGAGAAATCTGGACCGTCAAGAAGCTCTCACAGCTTGTTGGGAGCAGAGAGGTGGGAGGGTGAAGCTAAGACACAATTTAATGAAACCCAAATGAAGGTCAGCTTCGCTGCTCCCATGCACATAAAGGTTCTACCTGTAACTCTTGGTTCTCAAAAATCACCTTCCTCTGGCTGAGTAACTTGAGTGTGCTCTAACAGGATTATCAGCTAGCTCAAGATGCCTTAAGAGAATAGCACAGATAACATAGCTCAAACAATAGGAAATTTTCTTCATGTATTTCTGGAGGCTAGAAGCCTAAGTTCAAGGTACCAGAGATGATTTCTGATGAAGCTGACAATGGCTGCCTTTTTATTGTGTCTTCATGTGATTGGAAATAATGACCTCTGATGTATATTCCTCTTCTTATGGGGGAATCAGCCCAGATAAGAGGTCAACTTTCTAACCCTTATTTACCCTTTATTGCATCCTTTAAAATTCTGTTTTCAAAGGCAGGTGGTGGTGTGTGCATAAATTTAATCCCAGCACTTGGAAGGTATACGTGGTAGATCTCTGAGTTTGAGTCCAGCCTGGTCTACAGAATGAATTCTAGGACAGGCAGGGCTACACAGAAGCAACTCTGTCTTGAAAAACAAACACATGCAAGACAACAACAACAAAATTCTGTTTCCAATACAATCACATTGAGAGTCATTGAGAGTTCAGGCATTGACATAGACACTTTGGAAGAACACAATGGAATTTATATCCATCATAAGATAATGTTATGTTTCCAGTGTAAGCCCTCCTCCAACAGGCTCGTGGCTGAAGTTCTGCTTTCCAACCAGTCATGATCTTTTGGGAAGTGCTGAAAGCTTTGGGAGGTGACCTAGTTAGAGAAAGTAGGTGTCTTGGATGTGTGTTGTTACAGGCTATATGTTGACCCTGGCCCTTAATACCTTCGCATCCCAGCTGCCATGAAGTGAGCAGCTATGCTTGCCTATATACACAATGTTTCTGCCTGTAACAAACCCCAAAGTAGTAAATCCAATTCTACCATAAAATTTCATCAGAGAAAACTTCAGATTAGCAATAGTAGTAATTTCATGGAAGCAACCATAGTGTATCACAATTGTAGGGCACTGACACAGGGTGTTTCTTCAGCTCTGAGTTCTCTGTTTCCATTTTCTCTCCTCTTGTAGGGTAACTATACTGAGTACAGACAGGATAATCAAGCAGGCAGGAGTGAACTGCATTTATCATGGTCTAGTTCATGGCCTTGGCCTCACCTACCTGCTGTCTGGGCAGGACCATGTAGTATCTGCTCTTCTTCGTGTCTCGATCGATGGCAGAAACAGGTTCTTCCATAAAGCAACCAACCAATGAGAGCATTCATTCAGTGAATGAATGTATGCATGAATGAGTCTACAAGGAGGAGTTGGTCAGCTAGCTGTTCTCAGCAGCTTCCAGAAACCCAGAGGGTTAAGGCCAAGCTGGTTAGTAGGAACTTCCTCTATGACTGTCCATATTCACCTCTGTAGTCTCAGCGCCTCCCATCCTGAGAAAGACCCTTTCTCTCTATGTCCCTGTCCATGTTAATTGTTTAAAGCTTCCTGTCTATCCCTTGTTCATCCCATTCCCTCTGCCTGCAGGGAACTTCCTTTATCTGGCTGCGTTCAGGTGTCACAACTCCCTTCCATCTTCTAAAATTTAGAGATACTCCCATTTCCAGGGTTATCATAGATTTCTAGTCGAAGCCTTAATCCCAGGGTTATAAGTATCCATTAACTTAATACTTTCAAATTCATCTATTTAATGGTCAGACTACAGTCCAACAACTAATAAATATCCCTGATTTCTAACCCATGAATCAAAGGCTAGTTCAAAACACACTAAGGAAAGAAAGTTCGTGTTCTTGGGAGCTCCTGATGGTTCTTTTGTTTTGTTTGTAGTTGTTGTTTTTACCTTTCTTGCCCATCACTGGGAAAGAGTGCTCATTATTGCTTCACCCTTGTTGATATGGGAACTTTGATGGTCAATGTGATGGGATATTGACTCATAAATTGATCACACCTCCTAAGAAGTCTGAGATGATATATTCCTAAGCCATAAAAGTTTCTCATCTCCGGTGTGGCCTCTCCTGGCGAGAGCCCAAGTGTTTCTGTGATGCTGTACCATGCATGTGTCTAGTGACCAACCAGTTGATAATCACTGGCATAAATGAAGCAAGCCTAAGGCTTTGTTTTGTTTTGAGTCAGGCTACAGAGGGCAGACCCTCAGGAGCCAAGCGCCAATGACTCCTCTCATCCTAAAGCCTTTCTCACAAAGGCCAAGTCATGGCCATACCTCAACCACTACAAACAAAGGAAGACATTAGACCTCACTTAGGACAAGAGCGGTTACTTGTCTGATTAACCTTTAAGACCATCAGATTTTTCCTAATTTTCAGGACATGATCTTATCTCTGATGTGCCTGCCTCTCTCCCATGATGCCTCAACCAATACACGCCATGCAACTGGTGGCCTTCCAAAGAAGTGACTGCCAGCTTGAGTCTAAGGGTCTGCTTAGGGAAACTCTGACATAAAAGTAATCTTTCCGGTGTTACAAATGTAATGAACAATTGCCATTGTGACCCTCCTCACATTGCTTGTTTAATTATTGCATGGAACTGCCTTTTGTTTTTTTTTGTTTTGTTTTGTTTTTTGTTTTTTTTTGTTTGTTTGTTTGTTTGTTTGTTTTTTGAGCTCAGGCACTTCCTGTTAACTTTATAGCTAAGGAAAACAAGCCAGCATGCGTTTTCAGCAACCAGGTTATTTTTCTTTCTCTCTGGGGTATTTCTAGGAAATAAAAGCATTGAAAATATTATATTTGCCATCCCCGTGCACATTCATGTCATGTAGCACCTACAATTAATGAGGTACTTGTGAGGATATGAGTCGTTACAGCAAAGCATTTAGTTCCATTCTTCTCTGATACACTGATTTAATCCACCTTGACTTAAGCTGGGGCTGTAACACACCTTTGCTGAATGAAGCACCATGAGATAACACGGTGTGTCCGAGTGACAGCAATTTTGCACATGTACATAGCAGCTTCCAGCCTCCAATTTCCAAGAGTTGATTCTCACACAGTAATTGATGGCACCTCTAAGTGTTACATTAAACATTTAATTGAACAGTTAAATGTGGATTAATGAGGCCATTAATTAATACAGCAGGGAAGGCTGCAATTCTTATCTGTAGACCACAGAGACTATTTCCTCACACCATGTATTTGAAACTCTATCGTGAAAATCCAAAATTGTGAGCCTGTTGGAAATGAGGGTAAAAAAAAAAAAAAAAGCAAAAGCATATAATAAATAGAAATGGCATATGGCTGTCAGGAAATCCAGAACTTCAAGAAATGAGCTCAAGGCCAGGCTGCTAACTGCTGTGTGATTTTTGTATAAATCTCTTTAAGTCTCTGACCTTGACTCTTTTATCAAGAACGAAAATCCAGTTGGTATAAGGGAGAATTAGGAATAATAGATCAAGAAAGATTAAGGGTGTCGAGAAAATGGAAGGGCAGGGAGTATGGGAAGGGATAACTAACACTAAAGACTTTTTGAAAAGGTGATACAGAGACCTACTCCTATATGCATAGTTTAAATAAAGTTATCCTGTAATGTGTGATGCGTCTCCTAGACATCATAAGCTATCAAATAAAAAACACATTATAGGTTACCTTTTATGGAGTTGTTGGTCACAGGGGTTCCAGAGATCTTCCCCATATTACAGGCTACTGTCATTTCTTTGAATACCAAGTTATTCTTTGAATAACTTGGTGGCAAGGCCCTATTGCTGAAGATACTACATACTTGAGTCAGGGCACATGAAGAAATCACACTACTACCAACTTGGAAGCTTCATGACAACTGGCTAGTTTCATAGTGCTAGAAAGTACTATATATGATAAGTAATTATCAATCTTACCCAGTTGTGAGGCCTGAAAGCTACCATAACACCCTGCCTGGCAAGACACCCCTCTGGTGCAATACTAATATGAAAGTTAAGGGAGTAGCCAACCACTTTCCAACAGGATTTAAAGCTCACTTTAAAAGGTGGAACTAATGCCTGACACTGTTAACAGAGACAAGAATCCATGGCTAGGTAGGGAAGAATCTGCTACTGTTATTCTGCTAAATGGATATAACATTAAACCAAATCCTGATGACTTAAAAGTTATACTTATAGATTAGTGCATCTCTAATCCTGATCAGAGAAGCTTCTTTCAGATGGTGATTAGCACTGAGACTCAAAATGAATTAACACAGAGAATAAGAGAGAGGAGAATGTTCACCCCTAAATAGGACACTTGTACCAAAGCTCAGAGATCGTCATGGGAGACCATGGAAAAAGCCAGAAATAATAAATGACTACAGAAAAAGTGTTTTCCAGACAACAGGATAATTGCACCTACAACTCATGATGGTTGTGAAAACATCCACAAGACCTTCTATTGCTGTGAAGAGACACCATGACCATGGCCACTCTTATAAAGAACACATTTAATTGGGGAGGTTTACAGTTTCAGAGGTCCAGTCCATTGTCATGATGGCAGGAACCATGTCGGCATGCAGAAGACATGGTGCTATCTACGTCTTGATCAGAAGGCAATAGCTAGGACTGTGTCACGGGATGGTATCTTGAGCATAAGAAACCAACACCTGCCCCCACAGTGACACATTCCATACCTACTCCAACAAAGCCACAACTCCCAATAGTGCCCTCCCTATGAGCTTATGGGGGTCAATTACATTTAAACTACCACACTTTCCAAGGTCAAGACAGACAAACTCCAAGCATAGGAGGGGTAGGTAGTCAGAAGTCCAAGTGCTAGATGAGGAGCTATTGGCAATTATTGGTTGATGGGAAATGGAGAGTCCCTGTTCTCTCCGTTAATATGCTCACCCAGGGATGGTGACAGGTGGCTTTTGGGGGCTTTATCTTTTCTGTACCTATGCAGTTGTCTTTTTTCTTCCCTTAATTGCTTTCCTGTCTACATTAGTCTTCATTCTGGAGCTTCAGTTTTACAAAATACTGGCAAGCGTTTTGGTACTCCTCATTCTTCATTAGTCACACCACTGTGAAACCCTTTTATGATTCAAACTGCAGAGACTCAAGGGAACTTCCTATCACCCACCCCAAGCCCTTAGGGTCTTGAAAACCCTCCTTAGCTAAGTGAAAAGGCAAAAGGATTAGGTAAAAGACTGCTCGTGCTTGGATTCTTCCAGCATGTTCTAGAGAAGTTATTAAACTTTAAGCAAACATAATAACTTCCAGCAATATTAAATAGCATCTTATTCATTCAAAAACTCAGTTATTGGGAACTTAGTATAGCTAAGAACTGCACTGAGAATATACTCACACTAATAAATCTATTTGTGTCTACATTATATGTACATCTATCAATCATTGTTCACAGATTCCATATTTCTAAATTGACTGACAGTAAAATTTATTTGTATCTCTCAAATCATTATTCCAGGATTTACAACATCATTTTGGAACATGTGTGTAGTGGTAAAATCTTTGAGTCATCTGCTGTGAGAGCACTTCTACTTGGGGGTCACATAAAATTAGCACAATTCTTTCTATACTTGTCTGCAAAAAAGTGTCTCGTAGTCTACTTTGTGCCAGCTATTATGACTTTTTGTACTGCTTGCTGGTGATTTTGTTACTTTAAGTGACTGCCTGTGAAGTGGTTAAATAGTTTCCTAAGCTCAAAAAGGCTAGGATGCCTCCCAGGGGGAGGAAATCAATGTTAGACAAGCTTCATTCAATCCCAACCACAACAGTGCTGGCCATGAGTTTACTGTTAATGTAGAAACTAAATATTAAATAAGACATCCTCAGGATGTGGGAAGTGTTGGAGGAGGGAAACTATAATAAGAATATATTGTATTAAAGATAAATTTTCAATTAAACAAAAAAAACCACACAAACTCTGGATTCAGACATAAAGAATAATAATTTAAATAAATGAAATTTAAAGAAATACTTAAATAAAAGATACTGTGTTGGCTAGTTTTATGTCAACTTGACACGAGCTAGAGTCATCTGGGAAGAGGAAACCTTGAATGAGAAAATGCCTCTGTAAGTTCCAGCTGTAAAAGATTTTCTAGTGATTGACTGGGGCGGGCCCAGCCCATTGCAGGTGGTGCTATCACTGAGCTGGCTGGTGGTCCTAGGTTGTATAAGAAAGCAGGCTGAAAGTCGGGTAGTGATAGTGCACACCTTTAATCCCAGCACCTAGAAAGCAGTGGCGGAGGATCTTTGTTTGTTTAAAGTTAGCCTGGTCTGTAGAGCTAGTTCCAAGACAGTCAGAGCTACACAAAAAACAACAACAACAACAACAACAACAACAAAAAACCCTGTCTTGAAAAATGAAAGAGGGAGGGAGGGAGGGAGGGAGGGAGGGAAAGAAGGAAGGCTGAGCAACCCAATAAGCAGCACTCCTACGTGGCCTCTGAATCAGTTCCTGCTTCCAGGTTTCTGCTCTGCTTGAGCTCCTGTCCTGCCTTCCTTCAGTGATGAACTATGTTGTGGAAGTGTAAGCCAAATAAACCCTTCCCTCCCCAACTTGTTTTTTGGTCATGGCATTTTATCACGGCCCTAAGAAGCCCTATGACAGGTACCATCAAAACAACAACAAATGATATCTTCAAATAGAACCATACATCAAACAAGTTACCTATTAAAGGATTGAAAATGTGTAATGGCCAGAGACTTGTACTGACCTAACCCAGTATTTCCTATAAGAATAATCACTCAGTATTCCCTACTTCAGCATCTGTGGCAGTGTTATAAAACATAACTAGTGTGAAGAATGAGTGCTGGATATGTATGGATGTATGTAGTTAAGTGTTAGACACTGACTACACATATGTTTGAATTTGCAGTTTTACCAAGCATTTTTCTCTTTAGCCTGTTAATCTTACCAGGAGTTGCTAATTTAAAAGAGTGCTTTGGTACTTATTAAGACAAATTAAAATGAGTCAGCTCATTCTTAGGATATATAGGAGTCAGTCTTCAAAGCCAAATTTCTGTCTAAAAGTGTGGTGGCGCCCATTTTTTATCTCAGCACTTGGGAGGCAGAGGCAGGCTGAACTCTGTGAGTTCAAGGCCAGCCTGACCTGCAAGAGCTAGTTCCAAGACATATAAGGCTGGTATACAAAATACTCTGTCTTGAAAAACCAAAATAAAGAAAGAAAATGTAAAGAAAAAAAATACCGAAAAGAAAAGAAAATGCTACAACAGAACCACAGTGAGGAAGATTTAACTGTGCATTCTGTGAGCATAAACCAAGTCCGGCTCTTCCCTAATGAATGCAAATCCACTTCTTACCCATCACCTCTGTTGTCCCAGATTTTCCTTACTCAGAAGAACACTGAAGACAGCCCAGCCTAGATTGGAAATTCTAGGAAACTACCCTGGAAATTCCACATTCAAATGAAGATGAGAGTTTGCATCTTAAAACTTATTGTGGAGACCACTAGAGCAGGTGCACAGATCACACTGAATTACTGTGTGACCATTCTGACTGGCCAGCTTCTCAAATAATCTTTTCCTGTAGATACTCTCTTCCCAATGAAGATATGTAGTCCCAACAAAGGTCTATGTCTTTCCAAAGGCCTCCTTCTCCTCTACATCCTCAATCTTATTTGTTTGGCAGGGAACAAATATTACATCACTATTGTGTCTCCCACTCCTTTGAACTTTTCCTAACATAAGCTCTCGAACAGCAAACTGGGAACTTCAGACAAGTGACAAGTTCTCTCCTGCTGACTACTTTGCTAGAAGATGTGCAATATTTTTAAAATTTGCACCTTTTTTCATTTGCACCTTACTTTCTAGCATTCAGGAACACTATTTTATCTGATACTAGCTTTTCCTGACTTAAGAATGAGTAAATTAACAGTAACTAGGCTTAAAAGGAAAATAAACAGGAATAGTTCAGATTGTCTTACTTATAACCTAAATATGACCTTTGATTCTATCAGCTTTGCCCTTGCTTCTGGCTCAGCATGGAGACCATTAGATGAACCAGAGGAATCATGTACCTACTTTTGTTAACCCTTCCGTCCATATCTAAGCTTGTAGGTCAGTCGAGAATTCCATTTCTAGAGGTTGATTCTACTCAGTGACCATAGCCTTGGCATGTAAACTAAATGTTAGTCATATTGCCATCATCAACAAACTTCTTGTGGAGGAAAGATTTACGCTGGCTCATAGTTTTTTATGGTAGCTTATCATCATCACTTTGGGCCACTGGAAGATAGGACATGATGGCAAGATGTAGCAAAGTTGTTTACTTTCTAGCATCCAGGAAACAGAAGGGGGGTCATCAGGGACATAACGTATCCTTCAAAGGCAAACTTTGCAATGACCTAGTTCTTCCAACTAGGGTCCATTTCCTAAAGTTTCTACCACCTGTGTATTTGGTCCATGGATGAAGTTCAAGCTCCTATGGTCTAACTACCTTCAAAATGTTCAACTTCTGACCCTGATGCTTTAAGAATCATGACCTCAACAACAAGCTATGGAAAAGTACTTCACATCCGAACTGTAACAGATCCCTGTCTCTGTATATGTAATCAGAATAAGACGGTAGAATTCAGTGGAGTTTCCAGTGCAGAGTTCTTTCACTCCCCTTCTGAGCTGTTTACTGTGGAGTTCTCACAATCAAGTGCTCCTGTTGTTGGAAGGTTATGTAAATAAGTAGAGCTGATAAATCTGTTTGAAGGCCTTAATTGTTCATATCCACATAAGACTTTGGGACCTGATGGGAGATGCCATTCTGTAAATATGTTTCTCATACTGGTTAATGAATAAAGCACTGTTGGCCAATAGGGAAGGAAGATAAGAGGGACTGGGGGACAAGGAGGAAAGAGGAAGTAGTAAGGAGGGGTCAAGATGGAGAGTCTGGAGAGAGCAGAATGTCGTCCGGCTCCCCTGTAAGAGAAGACCACGTGGAAATACTAGATTAACAAAAATAGGTTAATAATTAAGACAGAGCTAGCCAATAAGAAACTAGTAACGGGCCAACAAAGTTATATCAAATACAGAGTCTCAGTGTGTTAATTGGGGCTGGCGCGGCAGCAGGACCAGACCAGCGGCGGGAGGAAAAAACAGTACTCCTTACAGGGACCCATGTCACTAGGTCTTAATTTCAAGAGAAAACAGGTATCTGATTTATATCAGATTTTTACGAACAATCTGCTTTTGTGAAATCAAAAAAATATTCTCAGATTGTCAGAGATTTATACTGTTACTGTTGTTTTTCTGAAATACCTTTTTTTTTTTGCCAGTTTTAGTGGGGTGATAGAGAGAAATAGAACCTCAGCCCATCTGAAAGTAGATTACACTCCAGGGATAAAGTTGATGTTCTGCATTAAAAGAGTATTTATGCGAAGTAGCCTATGCCACCTAATACAACCTGCAGAGAAAGAGCACCACATGCATGGAGAAGTTTTAGTAATCAATTTGTGAGGGAGACTCTCCTCTGTTTAGTAACGTGAAACTGAGCTGTCCCTGCCCCCAACCCTAATATTCCTTTCTTTGTGCCACAGCCTCTTTGCTGAGCTAGTTGAGTTGTAGAGTGGCTTGGACAGCTGTGCTGCAATGTGATAAAAAAGGCTGATGAAGATGATTCCATCAACGTCATGCTAGAATGAAAACTAGCGCATTGGGCAGCAGTGCTAACCCAGCATTCTTCAGTCCCCTCCCACTTTTATGTCCCCTCAACTGAACTCAGTCAGACAGCAGTCCCTGAAATACAGAAAGCGCTTTCCTTAAACCTAAGGAAGAGCAATCAGGATTACAAGGCTAAACCAAATGTTCAACTCATTCTCTGTCATGGTTTTCTTATCTATCAGTAAGACAATGGTAGTTCCTGCTCCGTACGTGTTTTGTAAGGAGCAACTGGACCACAAAGAAAAATTTATAGATTAAAAAGAATGATGTGGGTTTCTGGATTGAGCCTGGTAAGCAAGAAGATCACGTGTAGGTCTACTGGCAAAAAACCAGAGGTCTATGTGTGGCACCCAGAAGTTCATTGGTTTCCTTACTACCACTAAGAGTATGAATATTACCTTTTAAAAAGTCTATGCATATTTATAATTTGCTTCAAATGGAGTGAGCTGGCCATGGAGAACCCAGAATTATTGTTATACATGTGGTGGGTGATGTGGTTAAATAAAAAGTGTATGATTCTTGGGCTTCAGGTCTGGCATTCAGCATCTATGACCACAAGCTGTTGTTGAGGGTCAGTGCCAGCAGTCCGACAATCCCATAATCTATCGTGAGGTGCTTTCTTGGAATGTGGCCTTAGTTTTAAACAAAGCAACAGTGCACACAGAATTTTCCAAGATTTTTGAATTCTAAAGTAATGACCAGTTTGGGGGGGGGTGGAGTCTTCCATTGAAAACAACGACAGATAAATGCAAAGCCCTTTCTCATCAGGGTCTCTCCTGTCTGATCTATGTATGTGTCCAGCAGCATTCCTCTCAGAACACAGGCAGTCATGCCTTAGGGGACAATCAGTCTAGCCTTCACAGAAGTACATGTTCTCTGACAATTATTATGCATTAATTTATCAGGGACACCATGGGCCTTTCCGCGTGTCAGGTACTGTGCAAGAAAATTAGGATATAAAAAGTAGAAAATAGAGTCTATGAATTTAAGGATCTCATCATCTCCGAGTCAAGGTTATCTTTCTAAAGCCTCAGCCTGCCTTCGGTCCCTTAAAAGTCCCTGCCATCCCAACTGTCTGCTATGTTAACTTTTAGCATGAAGGCTGCAGTGAAGATCTCTTTAAATCCTAAGAATGTGGCTTTTAAAGGCGATCATCTGTCTTATACAAAAGTGCTTATCCAAAGACTTTCAAATACTCTTGAAAAGGCAAATAGGACAATTAAAAAAAAAAAACAAACATAAGTTGCTGACCCTGAAATGAATCAGGATTATACCTCTTAAATGTCTTTGATTAGGCACTCCTTGGCTTACTAAAGAAATTTAAAGAGATCCTGTGTCTTGCAGGTGAATGTAAGCTTTGGATCATAATTAAGAGGGTATGTTTCCATGACCACTTTCTCCAATATTGGAAAACTGAACACTTCTAGCACTGCCCAAACACACGTGTTTTTGTTTGTTTGTTTGTTTTTTTGTTTTTTTGGTTTGTTTTGTTTTTTGTTTTGTTTGTTTTCTCTCTTTGGGATGTTGACCAAACAGGATTCTGCCAATCAAGGGTCTCTAATTGAGCCATCTGTGCCATTAGATGACTTAAGTCAAATATGAATCTTAATGCAAACTCACCATCATCCATTTCCCCGCCATTCTTGGTGGCAGCAGCAGAGCCAGTGGCGTTCACACTGCCAAGTGTTAAAGATATGCCACTTCAAAGAGTTCGACTCTTCCTCAATTTTTATTTAGGAAATGATAATGGTTGAAATAAGCCATAGGGGGTCAAAGATCCAGGTGGCCAGGGAGCCTATAGCCAAGATGAGGAAAGCCTTGCTACCTGCTGGTTTAATAGGCCGCCCTTGCTTCTAATGGGGCTTGAGTGAAGCTGAATAGAGGCAAAGAGGCCACATCAGAGTGATCTTAACTCCGAAGACCTGACACTGGGCCTGTGGGGGACGTTTCATCATTGTCTGTTTGACCTTTGTACCCTTAGACTTTACAGCCCATCATTTCTGGAAAGCAGCAGCTGAAAAAAGCCATTTGTTCCCATCAAATGTACCTGTCCTGATGTGCTGTCAACAGCTGTTTGCATTGCTAACTGGGCCGAGGGAAAACAATTGATGCCGGCAGACTCCGATTCCTAACCACCTCTTTGATTTTTGTCACTCCTGGTGCTAATGATGACCTATATTCTCTACCATAATGATTATCTTAAAAGTCTTTTTGGCTTCGAGGAGAGCATTTGAGTCCTAAGTGCCTGTATTGTGAAAGAATATAATATGGAGAGGTCTATTATCTTAGAATTCATTCGCCTCTTTTTTTTTTTTTTTCAGGCAGTGCTGTAAATTAAACCGCTTGAGTTGGCTTTGTAGGTTTCTTTTTTCTTTCTTTCTTTCTTTTTTTTTTTTTTTTTTTTTTTTTGCATACACAGCAAGGATAACTGCACCTCAGATTTATGAGCATTGTGAATAGGTTGCCATAGCAACCACTCTGGCTGCTCTACACCAAATAACCTTGTCATGTGAGCGTTTATCACAGGAACATCAAGGACTGGATTGCACTGTATGCTCCTTGGCTAAACAGCAGGATTTTTCTGAATAATAATTGGTCATGGCCTTTTATTCCACCAGTCAGAGTTAATCATCCTCGGAATCTGAAATTAACCATAATGCATTCAAGGCGCAGAGTGCAGCCATTCAAAAATTCCTCTTTGGAGGAAGAAAACTTTCCAATGATCTTTGCTCTTTGTTGTATATGATCATTGTGTTATTGTTATTGACATTGTTATTGGGAAGGGCTTAATGAGAGAAAGATGAGGACTTGAGGATGGCATATAGAACTCATTATCGAAATATAAGTAAAATGAACATTTTAACTAGCCTATTATTTATTGGAAATAAAAGATATTTAAACTTCCATCAAGACCAGCAGGCCTTTTTCCTCTCAAATTACCCTTATAGGACATTTGATCACTTGGATCATTTGGACGGATTTGGTTAATTTATTTTCCACAAATCTGTGTTTTAATACACACCTAGAAATCTCAATGTGTGTGATGTGCCATCTTAGAAATAAAAAGTGAGTGGTTCTTATGGATTAGCAGGGGGCCTGCCCGCACAGCATGGGAGTGCATGCAAGTGTGTGTGCTACTTGCTGTGCATGCTCACAAACCCACAGGATGGACCTCAGAAAGAAAATGATTGTATCACATGAATACAGCTCCCTATCCATTACAGGCAATGATGTCAGAGCGGGGGATGAGAAGGATAGAAATATGCCAGGATCACATTCATAAGTTGAGGTAATTTCTGGTCCTAAAAAGAAAGTACTGTAAAATGTTACTGAGGATGGTGTCAGACTTCATCCAAGTCACCAAATTGTTGTTTGGCCCTCTCAATGACTGCCTCTATTTCTTACATGCCTTCCACCATCGTTATCATCGGTAATAATCATCGTGCCTTAAGTGTTACCTATTCAAACATAGTTACATAAAAAATAGGTTAACGAACAGAAGCTCTCTGGTGGGAGAATATTAGCAGTCATTGGGGAGAAGTGCTTCAAAGAGAAAAGGACATATTTAGGACGCCACCCTCATCAGGTCCTGTCTCCTAGGTCGCCACCAACTTCACCTACTTCCAAGACTCTTTTATGAGAAAGGCCTGGAGTCAGTTCAATCAAGAATCTAAATTATTAGATTCTGAGGTGAAAATATAATGATGTAGGAAGATTCTAGCAGATGCAGCTATCCAGGAACATAGCACCATTCATCTTGTGTTACAACTCTTCTCTTATCTCTCTCTCTTTTTTTCCTGCTGTTGTTCTCCATCCAAAATAAATGTATGTAGAGGGCAGGCAGGTGCCTTCGAACGGCAAGGAAACTGAGCAGGAGTAGAAACATGTTCATTTGCTACACATTCATTCAACTATTGATATTCTCTTGTACATGCCAAGAACATGGCTCAGTTCCAGGGGAAACGACAGTTAAGGAGATCCAACTCTCATCTTCTGGCCACCTTGAAAGAAAGATGGAATGTGCGTGCTGTTCTGTGCTGGGATATCTTTATGGCGCTGTATCAGAAAATAAGGACTCGCTTTGACATGGGGTTCCTTGGGGCTCTTCAAAGTACCCTCTGATTCTGCTAGGGAGGTGTGACGTGTGCAAGTGAGGATTAACGTGAGAGCACATGCTGGACATGGGGGTACATGCCTGTAATCCCAGCACACAGGTAACTAAGGCAGGAGGATCCTGTGTTTGAGGCCATCGTGGGATTCAAAGTGAGACCCAGGCTCAAAAAATAAAACAAAAATCAATGTGAATAGAAGGATAAGTCACCTCCCCCCAGGGCCACATTCTCTGTCCTTTATTCTTTTTTAATACTTTCCTCTTTTTCTTTTTTGTACCCATCTCATTTTTCTGATGTTTTCTAAAGAACAATTTCGCATGTGTGTATGTTTGTATTTTAATACATTGTTCTTTTCTCGGGTGTCACTGTGTATATTTATTGTTCATGGCGCTGTTAGATAAGGACAATTATATATTGTGCAGTAACGTGTCCCCTCCCGCAGGCCTCTACCCCTTCTCACTGCTTTCCTTACTGTTATTCCACTGAGTGCCTCTAGAAGATTCCAGTCCTTCTTTCATCCCAGATAGACATGTATGCTTTTATGTACCTGAGGAAAATCTAGAAACTCCATATGAGGAAAGATAGATGACATTCATCTTTCTGAGACCAGCACTGTAGAGAATTGTGCTCCTTATGCTTGACCACTAGACTATTGGACAAATTAGTTTTGTGGTATAATTCTAGAAACTGCTTAAAAGAGTATACCCCATCTTTTCTCTGTTTTGTTTGCAAGATCCAGGAGAATATAAAAGGACATGTCACTTGTGATTCCCATAGAGTGTGCATTCTTCTTGTCCTGAATACTCAGTGCTCAACCCAGGCTCTATATTTGGTTACCCAAATCTGTATAATAAGGTGGCTCAAAGCATTATGGGTTAGAGTAAGGGTAATAATTTAATATGCCTTATAGTGTCTATGGATAGTACATACAAGAGTGGCTTGGCTAAGCTGTTATTGCTTGGCATCTCTCGTGGGATCATGGTTAGACTTCAGTTAGTGCTGTTGTAACCTGGAGATTCGCCTGGAGCCTGGAGCTAGTAGATACACTCCTAAGGAGACTCACCTATGTGGCTGGTAAGAAGGCCGTGGGGTGTTGGCTGTTGATAAGAATTGACTACTCAGCAGTGAGTCTTTCAACATGACTATTGGATGTCCTCACAGCACAAAGGCTGGCTTCCTCCAGTATAAGTTATTGATGGTAGGAAACAGGAAGCCTTAATGAACAAGCCTTGAAAATTGCTCACCATCACAGTCCGCTGATTCATTATTTCAGTAAGGGAAGGAATTGCACAAGATAGGGATCCTAGGACCCATGGGGAAGATTTTTTTCAGAGTGCGAATGCTGTGGAACTGTCATACCTTTCCCCCTGTTTTTTCTCTGTTTCTGAAAATAAAAGAAAAATAGAAATGTATCTATATGGTGGTACTCAGAACTCCTTTAATTCTGCAGACTCTAGAGTGATGACTTACAATAAGCACTGGTGGTCAAATTATTTTAAATTGGCGTGGAAATGGCAAACTGTTCCTTAACATAAATTTTTAAGTGCATATTTGTACACCAGTCTTTCGATGTGAGATCAGTGTCATTTTTAAAATATGAGTCTTTAAAACCATCATTTCCCTCAGCCATTTCCAGAAGGCATCATTTACATTGTCTACTTTTGGATTTTTCTACAGTTATCAAGGACCTAAAAATGTACTTTCTGAACTCTCTAGATATGAAATGCATCGAGACTTTTATAGTTTCTAGCTAAGCTTTTGGAGCTGTCACACATATTCAATTCAACATCAGTTCTTTTTTTATTTTTTTTTATCAGCTTTCATTTACTGACTCTTTCCAGAGTAATCAACTTAATTTTATAGAAACAGTAACCCTCTTTGCATTTGTATCTTACAGTTTTGCATACTATTTAAATATATTACATAAATTATAACTATAACCAGCATAAAAGTGTTTGGGGACAAACAACAATTGATTCTTTAAAAACACAAGTGTGCTCCCCAGAGAGTAGTGCTGGCCCCAGATATTCTTCACAATACCTTGAAGATGGATGGCCATCATTTGTTAAAGAAAAATGTGATGAGGCAAGGTGTTGGTAAATATTTTTACTTAATTTGTATTTCCTCTAAAATGTGTGTTAAAATGACTGAAGTTTGAATTCATTTCCATAAATTAATAAATAAATAACCACCCTCAAATATCTACACTGGCCATGTAAGTGATCTGATAATCACAGACTATGAATGAAACCACAATGTATTCACCAAAAAAGGAATGAAGGAAGGAAGGAACGAAGGAACGAAGGAAAAGGAGAAGCTTGACCGATCCCTCAATAACTGATGAGAAAGAGTGAGAGTAACTTATGTGTGACCCCAGTTTCAGGGTGATAGTATGAATCACCATCTAACCCAATGCTCAAATACAGTGCCCAGGCATTTAGCACATGGAGCAGTTTGAGTTCGTAGTGGGAACAGTGTGCCATGGCAGGCTTCTGACCTGGGAAGGACCATGAACGATGGGTGCCTGAGGACAACTGACCTAACCATGCCACACTGGATGGACTCCAGTGGGCGGAAGTTGGAGGTGGGGCAAGTAGACAACAGTTGCTTCAGTGGTTTAAGATAGGCTGTATGGGATATTGGAGGGTTCTAACAGAGATAGACTCAGTAAGTATCCAGATTTCACACAGAAAACCATGTTAGGGAGGGGAGAGAAAGAAAGGCAAGGTCAGGAGCCCAGAGCATGAGGTGAACACTGTAGGCTCCTTGTCCTCTTTCAGGGCCCCAGGTCTTCCTTTCCCTTCTGGGTCCCCGTTTAGATAAGAGCCAGACCTGAGAGAACCCTGTGTCCTCCACCTTTTATGCTCACCCCATTCCTTCATTAAGGGTAAAAGTCCCCACAAGGACTTACACTCCTGTGCCACACCTTGTTTATTACTTTCCCATCCGGAAAAAAACAAACTTTTAACTGATGAGGGTTCCATTTATCTTTACTGTCTCTCTGCTCTGTTTGATGAAATGATGACAATTTCAAATAGCTCATCATTTACTTTCTACCGGGGCTTAACGTGGATTCCAGCAGCAGCATCCTTATAGGGACCCAGATGTCCCACAGTCCTGTAAGGTTTTATGAGCAGTTTTACAGTCCAGACAATGGATTATCGTGTCCTTCCTAAAGGTGATTATGCGGGTTGTCAGGAAACAGAAGCTGAAAGGTAGGATAACCTGTGACAGCTTGACAGTTGGTTTACAGCCCTGCCCTAGCGATAGCCCTTTGCTCAGGGGTGTCTGTGTGGGGCGCCTTTGAGGGGGGACTGGGCGAACATTAATGTTTTAAAATGCTCTCATGTTTAATGACAGGAGAGGAACATCCTAGTTGGAAGATTCCTTCATGAATGTCTAAGTTACTGCATGTCATTAGTGAAGGGACTGGCCCTCAGAAATGGGATCTAGGCAACTGGGATTCACATGCAAAAACCATCTCAGTGCTGGAAACCAATCATAGGTCTTTAAAAAAAAAAAAAAAAAAAGTGCATTTTGGTCCCTACATCACAAACACGGCATCCAGCATATCAGATGTCCTAAACAGAAACAAAAATCCACACACGAGAGAATAAAGTGGTAGAAGTTTGGGTGATTGATATGGCTCTATCTCATCACCGATGCTGGTGTTCAATTGCTCTGTCTTTTTTCTGATGTTTCAGAGATCTATTGAGTCAGTGTAGCATTAACCCCCTCACCTCCCCCCTACCCCGTCCCAACTCCTCTCCGGTTTGCTTTTCTACAGGAGAAAGCTAACTGAAGCAGGAAAGAATAACTTTTCCCCCAGTGTGTCTAAGACATGCTAATCATCCCTGAGCACAGCCTACTGACAAAGCACTAAGATGGCTGCAAAGAGGGAAGACAGACATTTCACATAACAATTATGAATCCTATCTGAAGCCAAGGAAGGTGGGGTTTCCTATAATAAGCGGGATTGGAAAGTACAATGTTTATAAAGCTTAATGTAAAGCTCTGAACTTAAACAGGGAATCTGATTATTATTTCACTACCAAGTTGACCTTGATGGGCCTCCGTATTCTGATATGGAAGGAAGGGAGTCGGTTTTGCAAACTCAGAGACCATATTCAGCTCTAGCATCCTGGGATTGTATGGAGACTTTGCATCCAAGGGACTGTGAACAGCGACTTCAGGAAACATGGAAGCAAACGCAATGTTTGCTAATGAGAAACATATGGTGTGGATGATTAGAAGCAGGAAGAAAGGGTTGAGTCAGGATCAGGGGGTCGCCTATGAAGCCTTCAATTCTCCAGAGATTAACTTTCCAAACTCATGACTTCGCACAGGCACAAAACATTGGACACCCATATCTTACATTTTCATTGCTCTTCAGAGAGGAGCAATTTATAATCATCTCTGTTGACTTTCAAATGCTCCCCTGAAATAAACAGATTCCACTGTTGTGCTTACAAATGAGGTAACTGAGGTTCTGGGAAGGTAAAAGCCTTCCTGAGATTTATTGCTTCTGAGCTGAAATTGGACAAAACCCAAAGTTTACTAGGTCCTAGTCGTGAGTCTGTTTCAACCCAGTTCACCATAGCAACCACTTGTATTTCTATGGAGCTTTTAAGTTTTTAAACATGTTCAAAAACCACTGCCTAATTTTATTTTGCAGGATCCCTGTCAAGTGAGAACACTAGGAACTAGTTCTCCTGTTTTAGGATTGAGAAACTGAGGCCCTGATGCATTAAGCAATTTCCCCTGAGTTTCCTATTAAACCAACACCCCTGAGTACTCATGATACCCAAGCATATCCCACACCCAATGGCAAAGTCAAATCTTATCTCAGACTGTCTTAACATGCATCTAGTTCCTTTTAATAACTGGATACAAGATAAGACACTTCAAGAGCAGAGGCTGGTGGCCATGATGCTGTCCTGAGAGAAACTATGACTGTTCCATTGAGATTCTACCTCCCCTAAAGACACCTGACACACACGTACTCAAAACACTGCAAATATCTTGTACCATGCCAACTCCTGGAGTTTGGTCCCTATGCCGAGCCTCGAGGATACTACTGAGTTGTTATGTTTTCTGGCTTACAGACATTGCTTTAACCTTGTACGGCTCATCCGAGCAACACCCAGCCCTTCTCTTCTAGTCTTTCTTACAGGCAAGTGGATAAATGCTGTGTAGTAGAGGGAGAGGTAAATTCCAGGTGTCCGGAAAGCTGTGCCTCAGAAATGCCCTTCTCGTGACATGCAGGTGACATCAATGGACAGTGGAAGGGCAGCATGTCCTTCGTGTGAGTGAATCACTCTTGTCTAAATGCCCTGGGCTGTGCTTTATTTACTTTTTAAAAATTAATTTTTCAAATTGCATCATTTCCCCTTCCCTTCCCTCACTCCAAGCCCACTCCCAACCACCTCCACTTCTCTCTCTCAAATCCATGGCCTCTTCTTCATTAATTGATGTTACGTTTATGCCATTAGTTATTCAAGACATTAAAGGGATATTGAGCTTCTCCTCACACCCTGGTAAATCCATACAGTGAGCAACATCCTAGACCTTAGTAGATGGGACCTTGAAGATTGCACTGGGGATTTCAGGTCAGATAGGCAGAGTCATTTAGTATCAACAGGTCCACTGAACTCACAAGATTGTCTCTGTAAGTTTATTCTGTTGAATGGTTGCTGTTATGCAAGAGAAAGAATACATTTACGTCACCCTTTCTTCCTATTCAAATACTCCTCCCGTGTAAACTTCAGGGAGTTCTTTAACATTAGCCAGATCCACTTTGAACAATGACACAGCTAAGATTTCATAATGTGCAGCTCAAATCACCATCAGGACCCCCTCCCCAACCATCTTTCTCTAGTGATTTGGGGATAAATGATGCTATAATTTCAACTGAGAATATGGAATTGCCCTGCAGACATTTAATGCCAGCCTATGTGGTACTAAACTGCGTTCTACAAATTTCAAAATGAAGATTTATTTTGAGACAAAGCAAAGAAAGAAATGGAAGAAGGAAAGAAGGAAGAGAGGGAGAGAGGAAGGAAGGAAGGATGGAAGGAAGAAGGAAGGAAGAAAAGAAGGAGGGAAGGAAGAAAGGAAAGAAAGAAAGAAGAAAGGAAGGAAGGATGGAAGAGAGGAAGGGAGGAAGGAAGGCAGAGAGGGAGAGAGGAAGGAAGGAAGGAAGGTACTTATCATCTGTCATTACTTCTATACTCTTTGGCCTTGGGAAGTGCAAGCAAATTGGCCTGAGCCACCCATCTTCCTCTTTGTGGTTTTGTAGTTAGTGTGCAAGAAAATGAGTCAAGCCTCCCCTTCTGCTATTCTTCCCTTACCTCTCGTCTTGCCCTTAACAACACTTCCGAAGAAATCCCTCTTTTACCCAAGTAAAATGGCAGCCAAACTCCAACTCAATTCTCCCCACACATACCCTTTGGTCCTTCCAGGATAATCTCTTGTCCTTCCCTGGGCTATGGCAGTCAGTCTGTCTCTCCATCACTGATGCCACACATCACTATTCTTAGTCTCAAGTCATTAGCTAAATCCCCCGGTGCAGTCATGACTCCCTGAAACAGAAGACCCCTCTCACTTGAGTCCCTCGCTGTGCTCGCTATTAACCGGTCACATAGGACAAGTTTGTACAAGTTTGTTGGCTTCACATTTGACTTCCATGTGGAGCACAGTCCTCTTTTAGCTCTGAAAAAACAGAGCAGATCAGAATGAGATAAATGCATAGAAAAACACACATTATATATTACATTATTCTATATTTTATTAGATAAAATAAGAACCCTTGAATAAAATTGAGCATCTTCTAAGGAGGCAGGACACCGTGCCAGGTCCTGGTTCTGCCCCAAGGAACTGACACTGTTTTTCATGTGTATATGTCAGAAAATATCTTCTTTGCAAATTTGGGACCACCCATCACGGCAGCAGGAAATCCAGTCATCTGTTACACTTCCCTAAGGAAGGACCGCATCCCTCAGGAAGGACCGCATCCCATCAGGAAGGACCGCGTCCCTCAGGAATGACTGCATCCCAACTGTCTCTGTTTACTTCTTACGATGCCAAATATATTCCACTTTTTTTCAACACAGAGCCTTGGCCGAGCTGATTCAGCTGGTCATGTTTCGAAGTTAATAGTGGCCAGGTCACCGCAGCATACTTTCTGGATAGAAGCAAGGAAGAAGTGGACACCACCTTCCTTCAGTGGATGAATGTGACAGTGACTTGGTTTTGCCTCAGTCAACCCCTGATCTGACATTCACTTAATCTTTTCTTCCCCATCAAGTTGTGGGCTTCTCCTGTGAGTGAATGGCTTTAGGGAGGAAAAGGCCTGGGAACCCCCAGGTCTGGTTCTCACCTTGGCTCTGTGCCCACCCCACCCCACCCCCACGCCTTTCCTGGCCCACACCAGTTGCACACCTGCCTCTCGCTTACTGCCAGACAGTGGGGGCAGCTGGCAGTGTTTCCCTTTAAGACCACCCTGAAGTTGCCAACACTCGTGCTTTCCAGTTAAAATTATTAGCAGCTGAGAGACTAATGTCCATGCTACAGGATGTGTAGGCAGAGGGTGCCAGAGTCCTACCTGGAAGGTCTGTGTACCTAGGTCAGTCCCACCCACTGATTCCTATGTAATTAGAACTGATACTTACATCTCTGTGTTTTTAACCCTGTGTGCTGGAAAGAGTGACTCCAAGAGCTCTGACCTAGTTTCTTCCAGGGATCTTGTGAGAATTGTGCCAGCCTAGAACTATGACCATATTTTAGAGGCAAATGATATAGAGAAACAACTTGTCATTACGGCCTCATTGAGCATCTTGACAAAAGGACAAAACAGACCTGACACAGGGCACTTGATTCCAGCTTGACCACCATTTCTATGATCTCAAGGAAGCCGTAAGGCCTACAGTATCTTCCTCTGTCAAATGGACATGAAAATAGCCTCCCTCCCTCCCACTGGATACCATGTAGATATGAGATAGCATGTATGGAGAAAACACTAACAAGTATATAAAGAAAGAGCTGTTTTACGAGCATATATGGATTGAAAGCCGTTGGTTTCCTGTAATACATTCACCCTCCTAACAGGAAATCCCAAAAGGAGAGATTATATGTAAATTGCCTAGCCTCTGTGTCTGCTTTACTCCAGAAGTTCTGTTGCTCAAAACTTGGAGTGCTAGGCCTGGGAATTGAGGGTGGAAGCTAGGTATGAATAGGAAAAATCTTCACAGCACAGCGAGTCCCTGGGGACGGCATATACTTTAGCAGTATTATATGCAACTCAAAGAAAACATCTTTCAAGGACATAGTGCCACTCTTAAAGTTGTTGGGGAGAAGGAGTTCATCCTTAAGAATCTGTAAAATGGCTACCACCGGCCATAACTTTAAGATAAAAAGCCTGAAAGATGCACACAATATCAGAAATGTGGAGGAGAGATGGTACTAACAGCCAGTGCAGCAGATGCTCCAGTGAGGGGAGACCCTGAGAGCTAGATCTTAGCAAAGCCCACAAGCACATCCTGCTCGTGCTGGTCCTGGAACACTAGTAGTGACTGGAAAAGCAGAAATTGGGGAACCTTGTCATGATGACAGGGAAGGTCTGGATGGGGAGGTGAGCAGAAGAGACAGTTTTAATGACAAAAATGGACCAAACCCTGAAAGTGCACTTGGAAAAGACCGCTTCCAGTCCCAGGGCTGAGAGCGGAAAGTGGGCAGGGACTCCTTCCTCTAACCAAGATATCTGCAGCTGACACCTGCTGGCAAAGGGGGGAAGCCCAGTTTCTACAGTGGAGTTTCACTGGGTGCATTAACCACGCTTCAGGACAGACCCCATGCCCAGGAGTAGTTGGACAACATAGTTTTATAGCTAGTTGTCTCATTTTGCTTTGGACATTATTTTGTTGTCTTATTGGCCTTTGGCTTATTTGTTTTGATTTCTGTTTTGTGGGTTTCATGTAAGTGTGCAGAGTGGTTTTTGGTTTTACAGAGAGAGAACATGAAGTTGGGTGAGTAGGAAGATCTGGGAAGAATTGATGGAGGAAAAAACATGATTAAAGTATATGTTATACAATTTTTTTTCAGTTTAAAAAATAAAAGGAGAAAGGCCCCTTCCCACTAACCACCCTAAGTCAAAATGGGGGGGGGGGAATAAACAATATTTAATAAGTGAGAACAGGTTAAAAAACAACAGCTTCTCCAGCTTCAGTCTCTCTTGTGAGGAACACTCAGCTTTTTCCCATAACCCTGGAAAGAACTGAGAGCCTGTATTCTTGTGGGAATAGAACCAAGCATATTTCCTATATAATTCCCGAAGCCGTCCATCCCGGTGCCTATAGAGGACTTGGAACCAGACTGTGTATTAGTAACAGGGTAGGAAGGGACAAAGGAGCCAAAGGCGGCATCCACATTTGTCAGATCCGTTAATGAAGTGACAAGATGTAGGAAAAGGAAGCCAAGGGTATTGATGGCAGTGCTGGTGTTTGCTGTCTTAGAGAAATATTCGTAACACAGCACAGCACTGAAGGAAAGCTAGAAAGTAACATATGTCATGGGCCCTAAGTGTTTTTATAGAAAGGAAAATACTCCGTGAGCAAAATTCTGTTGCTTTTTCAAAAGCTACGCCTAACAAACCAGAGAGCAGGACAAGTCACACTCCTAGTAAAGACCTGACTGGCTGTGGGGGAGGGGTGAAGCAGAGTCAGTCTGTGCAAGATGATTGAGAGGTGGCACTAGGGCAGGCTTCCCCAGTGGGCTCGAATCATCCCCTACAAAGCTTCCAGAGTTCCCAAAGGGAGGAAGGAAGTCTATCCATCTATCACTTTATCCATTCTGGTCAAGCCTCTATGGTCAAGGCTCACAGTTGGCAGCTGCTGATGCTCTCATTGAGAGGAAGAGAGGATGCTCCATCTCAGCAACCTCCGGGTAGAGCCGGCTGGCGTTTCCTAAGATGTTTCTTACATTTGTTTATTTACTTCTTCTATGCGTGTCTGTGTGCCACAGAGCACACGTGGCAGTCAGAGGACAACATGCAGGAGTCAATTCTCAGCTTCCACCATAGGGACCTCAGCAACCAAACTCAAGTCCACAGGCTTGGCAGCAAGGGCCTTTACCTGTGGCACCATCTCCCTGTCCCATAAATCATATTTTTGTATACTCATCAGTGACACAAGTAGCGTCTACTCTTTGGCAATACTCAGCAGAGGAAGGAAGACAGGAGTGCTTGGATTTGATTCCCCAAGCCAAGCCAAGTCAAGCCAAGCCAATGCTGGAGGACCTAGAGATCCCACTCTGCCTCCTCTGGATCTCTGACTTGGGTCTCAGCGATGAGAGACAATGTCATTGTATCTGAATCCAGGAAGGGACGGTGGTGGAGAAACAGAACAAGCCTTTAACTAAAGTGCCTTAGGTCACTGACTGATGAATCAGAGGCACAGAGAAGCACGTTGCTTTGGTTCCTTTACTTTTTCAAGCTTCAGGGAACCTCAGAGGTGTGGCTCAGTCCCCAGCGCTGCCTCTGGCTTTCCCACTCATGTTCTACATTCATGTCCTCAGAGCACTCGCATGTTAAGCAACCCATGTTTGGGATGAATCTTTCTCTGCAATGCTGTGTCTCTCCAAATATTTAACCACTAAAACGGTTGCAGATTTGGAATATCGCAGAGCCTTTCATGTAACCATTGCTCAAATATCATTTTTGAGGAGGAGGCAGGTTGAATTTGAAAGTAAATAACTTTCCTCAAATGACTTGGGTGGCTAGTAACAGGGCCGGAACAAAAGACATGTTTCTACATTACCAATCCAGTCTCCTTCCTGAAGATTTATTATAGTAATTTTATGTGTCGGATGTATGCTATAAGAGTTTTAGGAAAATCACAAGTCTTGGTTATAATTCAAGTAGAATATGCAATCCGCACAGGAGAGAATGGGAGGGGTATGGTTCCCTCACAAGTAGGACTCATTATTGATTTCAGAACATGGAAAGATGCTTGTGGATTACAATATCTGGTCTGACCCCCACCTCTGTGAATGGAAAGTACAGTAACAGGAGGGGGAAGCCCCAAAAGTGCTGGAAGGCCCTGCTGGTTGGAGGTGTTGAAGTCTACCATTGCCTGGCAGCTCTCTCTGAGCTTGGCAATATAGACGACTCTCCACTCCCCTTGATGGAAAGTGCCCTGTTCTCTACCTGACCTCATCTGGAGACTGTCACTAGGTCCAGATGCCTGACTTATCTCTAGAGTGACCCTGGATACAGCTCCCTACAGAAGCTTTCCTCCTGCTGTCCATGTGATGATTAGATATTGCGCTAGGAGCATTATGATAGGACCATGCTTTACAGATGATAACTACGTCATGTACTAGGAGCTTTATGACAGGAGCATGCTATTGAATGCAAACTAGGTGATTCCTCGGCTACTGCTCTCAATCCTATATATTCCTTATACTCTGGAATACAAGTGAGCTGATTCACTGAAGTCGTCTCCCCAGAAGGTTGTCTCCATAGTGTCCACAGGACACACAAAGCTCTCTGTCATTGCTTCTCCCCATTGTTCTCATGGACTTGAGGCCAATAGGCCACAAGGCAAAAGGGAATCCCTACAAGAAAGCAGGAAAGAAAGAGTACAATCCAGACCCAGGAGCCTTAAGAGGTTGGGACCTTCCAAAATTGGAAGAAAGAAATCAGCCCTTATTTATGTGACCCTGTGCTTAACGCAACTTCCGTGGTCTGAAAGACCCTTCAGAAGGAGGAGGAATGATCAAGGAAGGAATCCAGACATGGGGTAAGAAGTGTTTAGAGAAGGGTACAGAAGCTGGTAGAAGATCTGATTTAATTAGATCAATTGGAAGTAATCATAGAATGTTCTCTTTCATTGGTAATTGGACAGTTTCGTGCTGATTCAGCAAAAGGAACGGCTCTCTATAATGTCTTCCTTTGTGCCAACTTTGATAGTAATCATTAGAATCTTACCAAGGGTTTTTGGGAGACGGTATATCTTGAAAGAATAAGATGTTGCATAAAGAAAAAAATAAAATGTATACTTAGCAAGTAATTTAGTGTGGTGTGTGTGTCTGTGTTATCTGGTAAATAAATGAATCCTCACTTCTTACTAACTTCCACAACCACAGATAACTAACTAAGCCTTTCTGTGTCTTAGTTTTTTCACACTGAAATAAAGACAGTAGTCTTTACCTTACTGGATTATCCAGAGAAGTAAATGAAGTAAACGCATCTCACACAGTGTCTAGCATATATCCCAAATAATGTTACTCTTCTTTCCCTTTGAAAATCACCTGGCAAAGAGTAGAACTTTGGGAGAAACTTGGGATAGGAGTGAAGGAATCTGGAGATCAAAGATTATTTTAGCCTGAAAAGATAACATGGGTAGAGACTATCTTATTGTAATTATTGACAGCAGCAGAGTTCTTCAATAATATGGGTGCTCTGTGCTGTAGGCAAAGAATTTTAAATAGTACACAGTGGTCTTGCGTACTACGAGCTGATGGTCTTCTGCCACTGCCCACCACTCAGTGTTGAGAAGTAGGCTTTGCAAGAACCCAAGGTAATCACCATCAGAGAACCCATCTAATAAAATGAAAGTAGTGGAAAGTGTTGTATGACAGAATGGTCTGGTTGGAACCCTTGGCCCATTGGAGGCTTCTTGCCTTCCACCAGAGTGGCTTTCTTTACATGGCCTACCAGTAGATGACAGTACAATGGCAACCACTGAGTGCACATGACCCTGGTGTATGTAGTCAAGTAGGAAGGCAAAACTAAGCACAAAGCTTTGCTGTCAGCATCATCCACTCAGCCTGGCGATGCCTCTTCTGAATATTTGTTCTTCCTTGCTATTTGTTTTTATTCTAAGCAGCCATTAACCTCCTACTAGTCTCCATCTTTTATGACAAAAATAGCTGTGTTAGGAAGGATAACAACACTCTCAGCGTGGTACCCTCCCCTCCCTGCACAGTGCTCTGCATGGCAGTGAGGGAATAGAAATGACAAGACACTCCTGTGCAAAATGATAAGGCCACTGGGAGTAGCAGGAGACAGGCAACTGTTTGAATGGAGCCGTGGGTATAGCTTTTAAGAAACTGTCACTATGAAACTACCCTTCTAAGTCTGTAGCTAGAAGGGAGAGGGTGATTAATTAACAAGTTGTATGAAATACTCAGTCCCTGATCGGACTCCTGCCTACAGTACACAAATCATTGCAACACAGAGAGCTCGCAGGGACACAGTCCCGCCCAGAGGGTCAAAGCACCATGCATACCTCAGGGAGAACAGTCATTGTGGCCAGAAGAGTCACCTCCCTAGTGAATTCGGACACTGTCCTCTCTGTCATACCCTGCCTTCCTGCTCCATCCTTTCATCCTGAACTTGGCTTTGGGAGTTGGGTGAAGTGGTCCTGAGTCTTGTGCTGTTTTCTTTGCCGATTTAGATGGCTGTTGGCTAGTACTTGATCCCCATTACAAGGTCCCATGGATTCTCAAAAGTGAAGGAGACATCTAGGGACACAAAGACACAGCTCCACTAACTGTCTGCTGAGTGGACCCTGGGTGGTCAAACCTGTCTGTCTGGCAGTGTGGGAGGGGTGGAAAGGGGGTTACTAGGTTAGAATGTAGGAATCAATGGGCATCTGAACCCCTGCCCAGAAGGAGAGGTTTGCTGAGAGACCCAAGCTCTCTCTGTCAGCAATCAACCCCTCTGCTCTCAAAGCTGCTCTAGCCCCTCCTTATCTGCCCTTACTCTGGGGCAGACTCTGTCAACTCGTTTCTATTACCTCCTCAAAACAAACCACTGGCTGCCCTGAATCATATTCTTCTTAAGGCGTATTACATAAACCAAGTACTGACTCCCCATGAGTTGCAACAGACAGTAGCAGACAAGAACCCTAACTCAGCCCCTCCTCAGCTCCCACCCGTTCAGCCTTTCCTATGCTGCTTTGAATTTCTGTGAAACAATGCCAATGAAAAGTCTAATTGGATGACTGTAAGACAGAACATACAATAGACGATTTTGTGTATCAATACACTTGCGTTACCAACACTACTGGCCATTTAGAACTGTTTGCTTTTCCTTGGATATGATCTCAGCTTGTCTATATTCATGTTTTTACCTCCACATTTTTTTTAATCTTCTTACACTTTTACTATGAGGAATATTAAAATCCTCAGTCCTTCTTTAACAGCTGCCTTGAATGTGCTCAACCTTCCTAATTCTCTAGACAAGTTTGCACTCTCTAGCTTCCAGCCTCGGGGCTCATTACCCTACTTGCATACTGCTTTCTTCTCCATCCCTCCACCTTCTACCTCCCGCAGGACTCAGAAGACTCTATAAAACAAGGAATATACATGTCTCAGGCTCTTGTGTAAAATCCACGCATGTTTTCTATATCACATTACCTTAAAATCTCGCCTGTATTTGGAGCTTCAAAGGGAGTTTTAATGAGATTCAAAACAAGATGGTATGGATGTGGCTAAAGGTCACAGGACATGTAAACCCTGGGTAATGATGAGATCAAAGGTATATGACTCATGGAAGGTTCCCATAAAATGTCATGAAGGCGTGGCCTCTCAGATTCATGTTCTCATTCGTTCATTCATTCAATTAATTTCATTTCCTATTTACTGTAACACACATTACTTTAGAATGACATGACATTCTTCAGGGTATATCAAGGATGACATTGAAAGTCCTTGGTAAGTATTTATTCCAAGACAAAAAAAAAGTGAGAGTCTCTCTCTTGTGGCATTAGAGGTGACTCCACACATTTCACAGATAGCTTTCGGTCTGTCAACTTAATGTCAACAGAAGAAAAAAACAAAACAACAACAACAACAAAAAAAAAACAGTGTTAACATGCCACGCAAACAGTTTTAAGACTGAGTTTAGATTTCATGAACTCTAAAAGGCTGGCAGTTTAACTTAACCAGCAATTTGAAGACTTTTGCTATTGCCAATATTTTGTCCAATTTTAAACTATTTTAATCAATAAACTGTTTTTCACATGTAGATAGGCCCAGTAGAAATCTGGGATTTCTTGGACAGAACCAAACGCAAGAGAAATCCAAGAGGCAGAGAGGTCCTTGCAAACGCTGTAGAAACAGGAGGCAATCTATTTTATTAGGAGATTGAAAAATAGTTTTTAAAAAAACAGCATGTGACGATTTCAATCAGAAGTAGATGGGCACTTTTTAAACTGCAATTGGTTTCTAAAGAATGGGCAAGATAAGAATTGATAGAGGTGAATAGCTATCAAAACGTGAGAAGAAAAAAAAAAAGAAGCAAATTGTCACCTACTTGAAGTGAATAGCTCTTGTAATGTAATGGGTTTTAAACTTCAGAAGCATTTGGTACTATGGCATACATAACAGTGGAAGTCTGGATTGAGAGTGTTTTATTGGCTTTTTTTTCCCAATAGAAGATTGCCTGTTTGGTGTTTGAATAATAATCTCCATATAAAAATATGGTAATGTAATTATGCTAACTAGTATTTTCTATAATTCAAGACTCTGTTTATAATAATATATCATATTTTGCAGTCAGGCAGGAATCCATTTGTCCCCTCCACCTGGGCCGTAGAAAGCAAACGAAGCTGTAATCGACAGTTCTCTATAATCTGGTTCTCTCTGGAGTTAGAATTTTCTAGAAGGTGACACAATAAATCTTACCCAAAGTGTCTTCATTTACCACATGCTGCCAAGTGCAGGTGAAGCTGATCCCTCACCAGTTTCACAATTTTGCCGACAAATTTGCTTTGGCAAAATGCACAGGTGAAAATATGTTAGCGTGAGGACATTAGATACACCCAGTGGCCATGGAAATAGGTGAGAGGTTTGGAGAAAACAGCTAGATCAGTTATGTCCATTTATACCCAGGGTGCCGTGGAGCTTATATGTGAACATGAGCATGTGTCTGCTAGTGTTATAGTATAGTATATGCCAAAAATGCAGATTAAGTTACGGGTGGATCTATAGTTGATTGACTTCTCTTTTAGAGTAGAATTTTACTAACACATTCTCGGCAAGCTTATTCTATCTTACTTTCACACTAAGAACTAAACAATGGCAGTGCTCTGGGCATCTTCTGGCTCGGGGATATGCCTTAGACTGAGGCACAAACCCAACCCTGACCTGATGGTAGAGTCACAACAGCCCATTAGGCAGTGACTAGTAGCTTGTTCCAGGACTCTGTATCAACCAGATTGTAACCGTGATTACTAAAATGAAGATATAGCAGTTACATTTGAAGTAACGTAGTAAACATATTGTGAGTTTTGTTGGAATTCAAACTGCTTCCTGAGGTCGAATTTAACCTTAAAATCATAAGGTTAAAACAAATTATGTTCTGTCCTCAAATTTTAAAAAGCTCACAAAATAAATATACTTACTCCTATTAGATACAGATATGGCTTAATATAAATTCTCTCACCGGGTTTATTAAACATTTACAGTCAGGCTCCCGACAGGCAAGATGTGGCTTAAAATGCCTTCAGAGCTCTCCAGAGGGGCCTTCAAAAACCCGAGGCACCGGAAATAGTAACACTGTGCTCAGAGCCAGAAGATGCCCAAAGCACTTCCATTGTTTAGTTCTTAGCATGAAAGTAAGATAGAATATAAGCTTGCCATAAAATGATTGAGTAAAATTCTACTCTAAAAGAGAAGTCAATAGTCTTTGACTATTACCCCCTCACTGAACATAACACACTTAGAGTTCTATATTAAATTTGGGGTGCCTTGTTTTAATTTTTTAAAAACATGATAAATGGAATAAAATACCCCAAATAGTGAATTCTAAAAGAAGCAAAGCTGTTCATGTTGAAAAAGTCAGTCTGTATCCCAATACAGACTGGGTATTAGGCAAAAGAGAAAGGGTCTTATTTGGGACATGTAAAGGGACAGCGTTAGTCCCAGCAACCCTATGATCTATAGGCCACCTCCGTCATCCTCTGACATCACCTCACCTCCAGCACCAAGCCCTCAGAATCTATCAGAGAAGACAGAGTGCCAGTATCCCTTCTGCACAGGTCGAATTATCTGACCCAGAGAAATGTGGTGAGGTTTACACTTGCAGCCCCTAGTTACCTAGCTATTTTTTGTTCTATTGCAGTGACAGGTGATTTGAGACGATGATAAATCCATGCATTTAAAGTCTTGATTGCCTGAATAAATAGATTGGATGGCTTCAGTAATTGGGTAATTAAAGTGAAATGGAGGCCAGAGACTGAAGATATGTGGTTGGCTATTTCATCTTGGAAAAACCCAAACCAGATCTACCATAGGAGCAAAGGAGCCAAAGGGACATACTCAGAGGAGATGGTAGCGGAGTATGAGGAACATGGTTTTGTAGAAGTGAGATGCAAATGGGAAGAAAGATACACTTCTTTTTCGCTGTCTCCCAAAGTTCAGAATTTCAGAGTGGCCTAGGCAGAAAACCAGGCAGGCTCTGATTCTCTTCTGATCAGGGGTTTTCTACGCTGAGCCCATCCCTCCCCCCACTTATGTACACAAACACAGACGCACACATACTTCTCCCATCCCCAATCTTTAGTCACGTTTATTGCTTGTGAATCACAATCTCTAAGGACTATAGTGAAAAGCCCTTGCCGTGTTTCTACAACTCTGCTGCTGTATCTAGACCTTAAGGGAACAAACAAAAAATTGGGCTAAGGTGAAGGTACATCCTAGTCTTCAAATCATAAAGCTCTACCACATGAGGTACTCCTTTAACCAGGAACCCTGGGCCAGACACTAAAGCCGAGCTTCTCTCTCTCCCTCCTGACCCTGCTCAGACAAGACCTTTCCAACTCCAGATGTGCCCGCCATGATGGAAACCCTGGGGGTGGGTTCTCATCACATTCAAGCCTCTTATCTTGAACATGTCCCCCTCGCCCCCATTATCACCCCATCTCATGTGGCTCCTATCTGTCTGTGAGCCCCCATACCAGAGTCACTGGACTTCATTAAGCATCTGCCACTGGCAGCCTAGGGAATCGCAGCCTAGGAAGTTGCTCTCAACGCACAGAGTGTACACTGTATCTAACACTTAGTTAAGCACTTCATCAACATCATAGCTCTCAAAGTCACCCGTGATTTCCCATTTTATTGATGAGTAAATTAAGTCTTTAAGAGGATGGTTGACTTTGTGGTAGATAATATCCCCCGGAAAGTGAATTAACACTCACACGAAGATCAAAACGTATGCTTGCTATACATGAGATGCCCTTCTGCCTTCTGAGTGCTAGGAAATTTGATTTATAAATATCCTTACCCTAAGGCTTTTTTCTGCTCTCATATATCCAAGGAGGACCATACCTTCAATAACCCTGAGATAAAACAAAGACTTCTTCTAAGCACAAAATATAGAGAATTCTTTGTGTATAGAAGGTGTCTGACAAATATTTGTTGAATATTTGATTAAAAAAAATTTAATAAGTCAAACCTCCAAAAAATCATCCCTCTGAATGTAGGCACCAAGTCAACCTCTCTCTGAAATTACAGCCAGCCACAATCCAGCCTGTTAAACACACAAAACAAAATTGCGTGCGTGCGTGTGTGTGTGTGTGTGTGTGTGTGTGTGTGTGTGTGTGTGTGTGTGGTGTTCATGTTCACATATAGGAGAAAAAGAGAGCAAGAGTAAATAGCTGAAATGTTTCTGTAAGATTCTGGTTGTTTAATACAATTAGCCAGACTGTTTAAAATTAATCTCTCCTGGTGGAAAGGGAAAATAATAGCACCATTGCACAAGAAGCCCTTCGTGAATTCTGGGACAGGAAACCAGGGTGTGACAGTGATGTATTTGGCCATGGGTGGGAATACTCACTCTGATACCAATAAGAAGGCAATCCAATGTCAACAAAGGTGCCTGGCTATGGATTCACTAGAAATCTGTGAAGAGCTCCACACATGGAGTTCACTGTCTCCTGTTCTTGGCATTGGACACTTTCTGTACAATATCATCTTTGGCTTTCCCAGTGACCCCATGCAATCCCACTTGCTGCTGAAGCCCTACTTTTGGAAGGGAAGATGGACCTGGCACTTAGAATAGACAGGGTATCTGGCTTGCTTATCAGATTGTAGTATGCCATGAACTTGAATAGAATAAGGTATTTGTTTCCCTACAGTGTGTTCAGTAAAGAAACAATCTAATTCTGTCCGCATTTTCTGAAATGTTTGTTTTTGTTTTTCCTCTTTGAAAAGGAGGATTTAATGAGCAACTAGCTGTCAATCAAAATCCACTTTGTGGCACTGTGATGGGTGAATGGAGGGATGAAGACACCCAACCTGTTCCTTACTTCTGTGATGATTAGAGCCCAGTGGAGGGAAGATTCCAAAGCAATAATTATACATTTTTGCTAAATAATTACAAACTGACCTCTACTCTTCTGTGCTAAGGAACAACACATTTGCCTAAACTTGATGCAGGGTTGGAAAGGGGGAATGCTTCCTGTCAACATTCACTAGTAAATGTTGGAAATGAGAGAAGGCTTAGGAATCATGCTGTCAACTGGAGAGTGCCCCAGGCTCTGCCCTACCCTGGTCAGTCACCAGGGATTCCAAGCTCAGTTCTTACGAACAAGATCATACATAGAAGAGAGCCAGCTGCCAGCTTTTAGGAAGCCAGGTTCAATGTCCAGACTGGACTAATTGAATGTTTCCCTTTCCGTGAATTGTTCTGGTGTTATTTAACCCTGGTCAGCGGAAGTTAAAAGTGACCTTTGTAAGTTGGTAAAATCATAAATTCAATGAAAACACTCGCCTGTTCTTCCAGTAAGGCATGAATACCAACCTTCCAAAAGCAGCTCAGCCTCAGGTTCTTTGCATGTGAACACTGCTCTAAGGAAATTCCATTTCGAAGATCTTTCCCTTCTTTATGCCTGCTGGCATCCAGAAACTTTGCTGAATGACTTTTACCAGCATAAACTGTCCCCTGGCATTACACTCTGCACCCACTCCCCCTCCATAGTGAAGACCTTCAGAGAGTACCCCCTCTAAAGCCACACAGCAAGGAAGATGGTAGCCTGGATTTCATTTTGTATCTCAACGGCAGAACTGGTCCAGGTATTGCAAATCAGTTTGGTCTTCTGAGCACCAGGCCACAGGTTCACATCAGCATTTAAGTAGCATTGAGTCCAGTAAGTCTAACCTATAAACAGCATATCCATCAGGGGACAGGGTCTGAAGAGCAAGGGCTTCTATAGCCAACAGATCTAAGGATGAGGCACAATTAGCTGGAGGCCCAGCATAGTCTCTTACTACATATGTGACATCTGATAAACTAGCCCCCCTCAGGACCCCAACTTTACCATCTATCTGTAAATTGGGTATTTAAAATCACACCAAGGATAGAGGGCTTGGGACACCAAGGACCCAGAGACTTTGTGGCATAAACAGTTGATTCTATTACCACTCATGTTTATATGAGGTTCTCCTAGAAATTGAGAATGATGAAGAATTTAAGTGTGTGGGTTTCAGGCTGGCTTCCAGTCCCAGCACTTAGGTACTAATTCCTCTTCTATCTGGGACCCCCAAAAGGTGACATAAAGAGCTTCTTGTCTGGAGACCAACATATGCACCTTGCTGGAACTGTTATTACTTTTAGATCCAACATACTGTTGTTGTTGTTGTCAGTGTAAGCAAACAGCTGGACAAATCAGATCAAGGAAGGGAGCTTTATTTTGATTCATGCTATCACAAAGATTTCAGTCCATCATTGGGGTTGTGTGGCATACTAGTAGGAGAGGCTTATACCTACCCATGCAAGTGGAAACAGGGGGCAGGCAGTAGCAGAAAAACAGGCCAATAGCTGGAGCAAGTATAACCTTCAATAGCTCCCCCTTAGTGACTATTTCCACCAATGAGCCCCCTCCTCTTATAGGCCCCACAGTCTTCAAAACATCACCACAAGCTAGAGACCAAGCATTCAAAACAAAGCCTGTGAATGGCATTCAAGAGTTAAAGCAGAGCATCTGCTATTAACCTACTTACTAGCGCCTGGTCTCTGGATTTTGCCTGATCTCTGTGGTAGGATGGTTGGTTTGTATCCACCTGCCTCTGCTTTTGCAAGTTCCTGACTGCTTGCCCAGTTTTGTGAACAGTTGTTGATAGTTTCTTTCCCGTTGCTATGACAAGCATGCTGACCAAAAGCAACTTAGGGAAGACAAGGGCTCCTTTCATCTTATACATCCTCGTCACGGTCCATTAGCAAGGAAACTAAAGGCAGGAACTCAGTCAAGGGCTTCAGTCAGAAGCCACGGTGGAATACTATTTGCTGTCTTTCTCACTCAGGCTCGTGCTTCCCTTCCTCTTTTCTCAAATATTTTTATTTCTTTGAAATTTTCATATGTGTATACAGTGTATCATAAATCCCCAATGATTTAGGGATGGAATTAAAGCTAAATTGATGGCTATTTGGGAGCCCCGGGGGTGAGGATGGGTTCCTCCTTTCTCTATCCAATCAAAACTCAGACACAGGAATGCCATGACCCTTGAAGCATGACTACTAGCAACCTTGTCTTCAGAAGAAATAGTGGGGAAATACTCCTGGTGATAAGAAGAAGCCTGGCAGAAATCTGGTTTGCCTGGCATAGAAAAAAAAAAGCCAAATTCACCACATACACACACAGCATGTTGAGGCCCTCAAATGTTCAGGTCTTCCCTGACCTAAGTAAATAACATGAAATAAGACAATTTAGTAGGAGACTTCACTTTTCTAAGTTTCCTCTTGGCATTTGATTTGATTCAGTTAAATGTTAAAGGAGAAACATGGCAGAAACCAAGCAAAGACGTTAGCTGCAGAGATGGCTGCCCGTACAGACTGGCAGAGGATGTGTACTACAACTGGATGATCAAGGAGGAAACACTGGTCCTTCCCAGCTTTTCCTTGGGCAGCTTCTCAGGCCCCTTGACTTTTCCTCTCCCCAGCTGTGGGCACATTACTTTGCTTTCTGAACCTCAACTTCCTGTAGCAAAATAGGATAATACAGTTCAAAGGCTTTGTATTAACGTACTAAAGCTTCTGCAAAATCTGATGTCCCAAAGTTCAAGATCCTAGAGGTCTGGGATGAAGATGAGGAAGGTTCCTTCTGAGGAAGAATTTGGTCCATGACTTGCTCTCGGTATCTGGTGTTTTCTAGCCATTGTTAATGTGTAGCATCATCAGTTGGCTCTATGTCTCACACGCTGTTCTCCTTTTGTGCCTGTTACTATGTCTAAATTTCACTACCGCATTAAAATACCCATCAGGGTCAGGGTCCCTCTACTATGACCATTTCTTATTTAGTTCTGCAATGGCTTAGTTTGCAATGAATAAGGTCACATTCTGCTATACTAGAAGTTAGGAAATCAACATAGAAGTTGAGAGAAAGCACAATAGGCCAATAGTAGGGAGGGAGGAAGGGAGGGAGGGAGGGAGGGAGAGAGAGAGAGAGAGAGAGAGAGAGAGAGAGAGAGAGAGAGAGAGAGAGAGAAGCACTGTGGCTTTAACTGGGTCTTGTATCTGGAACAGGCTTTTGGATGAGGGATTGGTGCTGGGAGGTCCCTGCCTAAGCCTGGCTTGGCTTGGCTTTTCCTTTGCAGTATGGGAAGATAACACATACTGAATAGTGTGCCTGAACCTGGAGAATGAGGCCATTTGATCAGCATGATGATAATAGAGTGCCAGCTCTCTGTTTTATTTTCCCTAATGGCTGTAATCAGAAATCACCCTCTTATCCCTTGAGAAGTGGGAGCCGGTGGTGAGGCTCACAGGTATCTGAGGATCCATGAGTCTTATTAAGACTTCTCATCTGGTGCCTTCAGAAAACCAAAAGGGCAGCACTTACTGAGGAAATCTCCATTGGCCTCAAAGTGATTGGATCACCTTTGTCAACTCAGTTAATAGGCCGTTTGGTTCTGTTTCTTTTCTGCAAATTTTTATTGCATAGCCAGTGCCTAGTGCAGTGACTGCCCCTGAGAAATGCACATGAGTCACTGGGTGAACTCACAGAGCAGCACAGGGAAGCTGGGGTGAGTGGGTGGGAACCCTGGTAGGTTAGTGATGATGCAGAGACATTTAACTCTTTCCTGGCATAGCTTTTGATAGACGGCAAGAGATGTCTGTGATAAAGGATCCAGCTACTTAGTCATCAGGCATCAAAGATATCTATGTTGGAATCCTACGCCTTCCTCTTTCTTATTATATTACTCTTCCCTAAGTTTTTCAACTTCTTTGAGGGTTTTTTTTTCTTTTTCGTCTTTAGAATGAGCATATAACAGCAACCTAACTCAAAGGAATGGTTGTGATTGAATGCAATGTGAGCAGTCACTGACTACAGTTATTATTAGCCTACAAGCTTGGTTAGATGAGGACAAATGTAAGGCCTGAGTGCATCAGCAATAGGAAAGGCAGTTGCCTTTATGGCATGATTTCAAAAGGCAGATACAGCCCTTCTTCATTCAATAGCATCCCATTGATCTGCAGTACACCTAAAAGTTTTACAATTCAAGTTACCTTTAGCTAAAGAACATCCAGAAAAGTCCCACTGGTGCCAAGTAAAGGGGAGCATATTGATCCTTTAACCACTCATTCTTCAACTAAATTGAAAAATAGAGTAGTATAGGAAGCTCCGACTTTGGGAGTGAGTACATAGGAGAAGGTGGCTGCTTGCAAGCCAAGGAAGGTGTCCTCTCTGGGACTAGCCATGCTGGCTTCCTAGTCTCCCCACCCTTCCAGTGTCCAGATTTATGGGCTATAAACACATTGATAATATTTTGTCATAGCAGTTTGAACTAATACAAACATGAAGGGCAAATCTGAGTTTCAGAACAATAATTTGAGCAATAGCAGCATTGCCGAAATATTTGATCTCGCTGAGTAATCATGAAAGCACAGACCCAAGCTATCTAACCTCTTCCCTACTTCCCTAGAGTCAGCCCGGTGATGATTGGTCCATATTACGGTAAAGACTTAGAATCAACAGAGATGGAGGAAGTCTCATGAAAATGATAGACCCTAAAGCTGGGCATGGTGGCCATGCCTAGAATCTTAGCATTTGGGAGGCTGAGTTGAGAAGTTTATGAGTTGGGGCCAGCCTGAGCTCCATAGCAAGACTCTGCCGAAAGAAAGGGTAGAAGGGAATGGAGGCAGGAAGGAAAAGACAGTAATTTCAAAATGAATAAGATGAGATGGGAAATGGCCTGCTCTTCCTATCACCGTGTTCATGGATTTCCTGCTTCCTAAGTCCATTCTCAACATAATCTTCATCCCTCATCTGCACTTTGAAGAGAAGGAATTTGCCTCCTCCTAAAATCTGTTTTCATTTTGTTAATGACCTCTTTCATTTCACACTTGCGTCCTTGGTCCCCAGCCACAGCTCCTAAGATCAGTTGCTCATCTGGGGAGATGCCCAATACTGAGAAACAAGCACTACACTAATTACAAATCACCTTTTTTCCCTTGGACCTTGCATAACCTCTGTGTTCCATGATAGAATCAAAGTTACCACGGTGACTAGGGACTTGCAGGAGCAGAAGAGAGTCCAGAGAACAGTAGAAAAAGAAACATGTGCAGAACACCTACAGATAGTCATAGCTGGCCCACAACAGAGAAAAGAGTTAAACAGAAATTTTCTTCACGTATCTTCTGAGATCATTTTATGGCTCTGATCTCAAGGGAAGCGAGCAGTTTGCACATTTACTGTTTCCTATCAGCCGACCATCTGTAGGCACCACCTTTTCACAAAGAGCTTATACATAAACTGGTCACTTTATCATTGTAATATATTTGGAAAATCAAAAACCAGCTGTTATAAAGCTATAAACTGAAGACTTTATTGCATATTGTTTATCATGACTTTAGTATTTGGAGATTTGTAATGCACAGACTTTGAGATCTATCTGTATTGCCAAGGAGGCCAAAGTTTATTTCCCTAATAATATGCAAATGGAGCCTTTATACCAGATAATGAATAATCACTTTAGATTAAAGGCTGAATTTTCTTTTAGTGGTACTGGCAGTGCAGCTTTTTGCATGCAGTTAATAATTAATTTAAAGAATTACCACTTCAGTGAGCCCTGCTTACATTATTTATTAAGTGTAATTAAAGTATTTATTAGTCAAGTAATAAATGAGGGACAACCCCCAGCACCTTAACAGTATTGTAGAGTAATCTCAGAGTGTGTTTCATCTGAACAGCAAGACCGAGTGAGTGTGGCTCAAGTGTGTTAGTAGATTATTGTGGTCACACAAGTGTTATCAGTGTACCTCAGCCATGGGTTTATGTCTGGCATTCAGCCACGGGTGTGTGTCTGTCTGGCATGCCTATTTGCCTTTACAGCTTAGTTCATTCTAGAGGAAACAGTTTGGGTATTTTTCCTGCTGCAAATTTGGGTTTATTCATTTAGAAGCAAAACAAGAGGGGTTTCTTGGTTCTAGCTAACATCCTTGCCAGTCTGTCATGTTGTCTGCAGCTCAAAATAGCAGAGCCAATATTGTCATTTTAGAGTTTCAGGAAGACTGTAGGAAGCATTAGCCATAATTAAGATGACTGTGTAATTCTCTGTTCAGGGATGATTTTTTAAGAATGAAACAGGTTTTTCCTAATCATTATGTGTAAACTACGAAGATTCCGAGTCAACCAGTTTGACTCTCCAAAAAAAAAAAAAAAAATTAGCATGTCCTTTATTCACCCAGCTAGATTGCTTTCAGCAATAATTGATGTAAAATAATACAAGAAAGAAAAAGCTAAGCGAGTCCGCCTCCACAACTTCCTGCTATCAACACCTATGATTTTAAATGAAACCTAAACCTTTGTCTTCGGTTTCAAAAAACACCAGGAAAACTATCCCGTTTAAGCCCCTGCAGGTGACAGGCCCCTCCTCTGTCTCCCACCCACCTCTCTTGGTTCATGTCTCTCTAGCTGGCTTACAGCATTTTTCATTCAGGGATTTATTTTTAACCCTGCTCCAGTGAAGAGACAGCAAAGAGAGACAGACTTTTATTTGAAGATCTTTTAGTTTTTCCAACGTTCGTACCCTGGTGCTTTGCTAAAAATAGACACCCTGGAGTAGAAACAGTATTTTCTAAATAGATTATAGTTACAGACAATGTTTTACCTTTCATCCTCAGGTCGCTGACCAAAACCAGCTACTTAGCAGGTGAGTGAGCCGGTTGGGTGACATACACAGAAGCAGATGTACCAAGCAGGTGACATCCAGGGGTCGTTCAGGTCAGCTGGAAATTGTGTGAGAGTGGGATCAACCGTCAGATCAGTGTGCAAGGCCTCGAGGTCCTCTCCAGCCATACAAGTGCAGCACTGTCCCAAATGTCATGCTCGAACATTGCTTTCTTTCCTTCATCCTGGACCCTTTTGACAAACAAAGCTAGCATCTACTAAACAATACCCAGCTGGAGGAATTCTAACATCTACTACAGGTACCCGGGCAGAGGAGTGTTTTTAAGCTTACCCTGGCTAGTTAGGGACATTTCTGCCAATCCCACTCCAAGCATCAATGGGAGCCTCCTGCCATGCCCTGCCTCCATTTTGAAGTCTTTCCTGATCACCTCATGTAACACATGCCACTTAGCCTCACCTTCCCAGCCTAGGGAAAATGTGCTTCCTGTCTCATAGAGACAGAGAAAGGGGTGCACTGCCATCTTCCTACATGTCCCCAGAACTGAGAGCACAGGGTTGAGCAAATGAGAGAAGAACCAGCCAGGCCTCAGTAGCCTGAACCTCCTTCCTCTCTCCTGTCTGTCTTCACGCTTCACTTACTGGCCAGACTCGAACCCAAAGGGTGTGGTCACTCATCAGATGAGACTATATTAAAAAAAGGAAAGGTATTCAAATGGATCAAAATGAAAAGGCCTGGCTGACATTTGGGGAAACAAGCCCAAAGACTCAGACATGTATTAGTAACAGGCAATACTACCTGGCCCAAACTTGGGGGCTGGTGAATTGATTTGTCTTTAGGCCCCTTTCCAGAGCCGTTTCTAGGCGACCGACAGGTTGGCTGTATATCATGTGTGTTGCTAAGGCAGCCTCCTCCTGACCTCTTAATCAAGCCAAGAGCTGGGGCACAGAGAGGAGATACATGATCACTTACAGCAACACCCAGCTGGCATTAGTCCCACAAGCCATCTGCCTGTCTCGCTATGGTCAGACTGTCTGCTGGTGCCTCCTCCAATGAGCCATCAATGTAGTTCTCCAGCATTTTTTAAAACAAGATGGAAAATAAACTGTGTTGCTGGATGTGCTCTGCTTGGCTGACACTGTGAATCACGAAGGGGGAAGTCAATCCAAGGCAGTCACAGCACCTCTGCTTGGCGGGAGGCATCCAAACTGCTGATCTAGTCTAATTTGTTCTTCACTATTTTACTTCCCTATAAATTTGACGTGGCCTTGTTAGCGAACATCTTGCCATTGTGCATTTTCCCTTTCTTTTGTGCTTTCACAGGGAATGGCCCTTGGTTTTAGTTTAACCCAGGGTCAACATTTCTTCTTGGCCTTGTCAGAAGGTAATGAGTCTGGAGACATGACCATGTGCAAATTATAGACAGCTGATACAACAGAGATGGGCTCAGGATAGCAGCAGTTTGACGTGATTCCCCCTGACTTGTCACTACTTACCAAAGCCAGCAATACATCATGGGTACAAAGTAGAGAAAAGAACCAGATGAACTTGAGGTGGGACCCTTGCCCATCAGCATAGCTCTGTTCAATAGCAAATGGAAGATAGCATCATGCTCTCTGCAAAGAGGACATACAATGCCTGCATCTGCAAGATAGTACTCCGACAGCCCATGTGTCATCCCATCAACCCGTCAATGTGAACTGTAGCTTGCCTTTGCTTGAGTTTCCAAGAAGACCTAGAGATAAAGACATGAAGGCAAACCACTTAGGCAAGAATTACAGGTAATACTGGGGAGCATTTGGAAAGACAATGGATGGGAAAACAAGCAAACAAAACACAGCATTTGACCATTTGAATCAAGTACCCATTGTGAGTCACTCTAATAGCAACCTCATTCCTCTGAAACTTTTCACTTGAGAATTGTCCTAAAATGATACTGCTATGAAACTGGCCTTCTGTGTGTACAAATTGGGCTTGAAGGAAGAGGGTCTCCAGGCCTAGGGAAGCAGACACTGACAGAATTGTGCTCCATGAAGCTCACAGATGCTCCCAAGGTTTACGGCTTAGGGCCCTGAGAGTACCTGCTACAAAGTAAAGGGGGGGGGGTCTACTGAAGCATCAAGTCAAAGATACACATTTTACATTCTCAGGTCTGTCAGCAAGCACAGTAAAAATTATCCCCCCACCCAAAAAAAAATCCTACAGTTATTCAATCTTTCCAAAAACCATAGAATTAAATTAGAATATGGCCCAACACACATAGATCATGCCTGTAACTCTGGCATCTAAGGTCATAATAAGAGGACTGATTTGAGTTTTAAATATTGCACAAGTTTATGCAGTAGGTTCCCAGACAGCCTGGGCTTCAGAGTATGACCCTGCCTCAAAATAAATAATTAATTATTTGGAATTTGATGACAGGACAGGATTTGGATTGTAGAAACAAAGAAAAAGGAGAGGGATGGAGTTGGATTTATTCTCCAAGTTGGGCATAAAATTCGGATTAATAAATTGACAGTGAATTCTTTCCCCTCCTATTGATGTTCACATTCCCTAATCATAGAAACAGTTTGTTTACATCTACAATATTGCTCCCAGAAACCATTTTCTACTAACTTTCTTTACATTGTATTTATATGAAATTCAAATCAGATGGCATCTAAATTCCTTTCTCACCTGTAATTTTTATGGCCATAGGTGGTCAACACTCCATTCAAGAGACCATGGACACAGTATTTTAAAAGATCATTGTAGTTTTTTCTGCCTGCCAGTCTTGTCCCTGTGTCAGCCCCAAATAACACACAGAGTCGCTGTATTTGATATAATTCTGTTGGCCTGTTACTAGTGTTTCTTATCGGTTAGCTCTTTCTTAATGATTAACCCATTTCTATTAATCTAAGTATTTCTACGTGGTCTCATCTTACCAGAGAGAGAGCCCAGACCTCTGTTGTCTCCAGTCTCTACATTCTGACTCCTCCCTACTACTTCTGGAATCTTCCTTGTCTCCTAGTCCCGCCTATCTTGCTTTCCTATTGGTCAACAGTGCTTTATTCACTAACCAATATGAGAAACATATTTACCTCCCATCAGATCATTTTGCTGATTACATGGATTGTCTGTTCTTCCATTCTGAATGCCACACCTCAGGTAACAGTGAAACTTGAGGACTCACAGCTCCCTCTGGGCATAAGTAAAAAACGGTCCCCACTTCAGAATCACAAGTCTAAACTGAAGAAAATTGCAACGGGCCCAAATAAATCAGTCCTTTTCACAGCTCAGCAAAAGTCACTGTCACCATCAGTCCTAGCCAAGACTTGGCACCATGTTATGGTTGATGCCACCACTGCCTGTCCTTGGACTCATTTCCAACAGCTGCTGCCTAATACGGCTGCATGTCCGTGAGCCTCTCTTGTCCACTCCTCCATGGTAGAAACACTGTCTCCCCAAGCTCTAGAGAACAATGCATTACCAAGGTGCAGCCCAGCCTGTGTCCCCCATGAGTTACCCTCCGAAGGTACTGAAGGACATGTGGCTTTCTCAAATGACAGCATGTGATGAAAGTTCACTTTCCACTCAATTAGCCTTGAGAAAGAGTTTTCTCTTTCCCCCCTTTGTCTCTCCCAAGTGGCTTTTTTTTTTTTTTTTTTTTTTTTTTTTTTTTTGATGACCTTTTTGAAGCATCTTATTTCCTGGGCAAAAAGCCAAATGACACACACTCTTTCCAGCTGCAGGGCGGCTGCAAATTTTCAAAGCTTTGGTGAAGCCAGCTTTTGGAATAAATGCAAGGTGAGCAATGGGGTAGCAGAAGCACAAGGAAAATGCTTTATTATTCCAGAAGAGCTGTGCCCAGAGGGCAGGGCATTTGTGGAGGACCTGTGGGACCCCAGAGATGAAGGGACCAGGAGACCTAAGGGCTGCCAGGTGCTTCTCTCAATTAGGGAGCATGCATGAATACGAATTTCAAAAATCAATTCCACTCTGGGTAAAAGAAAATCCTTCATAGAACCCACAATAGATAAGGAGAGTTTTTACATTTTTAATCTCACTGAGTCTCACATCCAGCTATCACATAAGATTCAATTATATTTAAGACTGGGTCAGTAGAGTACAATAAATAGCAATAGTCCTTTTTCAGCCAGTCTTACAGGCAATGCTACCTAACTACATACCTTCGACATACAGCATCCTTTGCTTGAGACAGATCTCTAGTGGTGGGCATGGAGAGGAACAACCTGTGGGATCTTCAGAGTCCACTTCATGTATATGCAGAATGGAAATGAAAGAACCCAACCCAAGCCTGTTCCCTCTCTGAGCTATACTGATGACAGCTCATATGGCACAAGGAGTCTTGAAGTTGACCAGGCTTGCTTTACACCAGGTTTACCCTATCTCACTCAGCTTCACACAGTATCAGTAGTTCTAGAATCCAGGCCAGCAGAAAGGCTCAGTGGGTGAAGATGTTCTCAGCCAAGTCTGATGACTTGAGTTCAGTCTCCAAGTTCAATGGTGGAAGGAGAGAAGAGACTCCCTAGCTGTACTCTGGCCTCCACAAGAAGCTCACACACACACACACACACACACACACACACACACACACACACACACACAAGATATTTTTAAAAGTGGTTCTAGTCTCAGAGGTTAGAGAAAGTCATCGGAAGGTGGCTCACCTGGGGAACCAAGAAGTCACGATGAGAAGTTAGGAAGATTACACATTTTAAAGAACACAGAGGAGTCACACGATTATGAACATAGGTTTGGGAGCTGAACTGCCTAGGTTGTACATCTGACTTTGCTACCCTCCATCTGTGTGATGTTTACCTCGCTGTATACCTGGTCTGTTGTAATAAATGGAAACGATGAAAGCGAATACCGTACAAGAGTAAAACGAGAAGGGCTTTTCCAGGATTCAGATGCCCATCCGCAGGAAAACTGAGGATCGAGAACCAGACCCTGGAAGTGCTGAGAAGAGGTAGGGAAACTGACACCACAGTAGACCCTGGTGGGAAAGCAGTGAGGAGAGAAACTGTGCCACATTGGGACCTTAGTCAGGAGACTTTAGTGCAGGAGATGGCTTGACTAGGGGCTGAAGGCTTTATCCCTGAATGAAGACAGATGCCTGCTGGGAAGGCACCCTTGCCGGCTACTGGCCACCTTGCAGCCCCAACAGCAAGGCCAACAAAAGCTGAGCTACACAAAGGAGCCTTCTGGAAAGTTTGCCGCAACGAGCATTAATGTAAAGTCTCTTAAGCACCAGCTCCCATCATTAGTCTTCATTTGCTGTCGTGGGGGGTCAAGGACCAGCAATTTGTCTTTCATGAAAATGTTCTTCTTGGAACATTAGTAGAGGAAAATTGGCATCAAAGCAGAGCTCTGAGTGGCCTGGCAGCTTCTGAGGAGGGACCCTACATTCAAGGGTCGAGTCCTTTCCCTACAGACACAGAGTCCCCATGGCCTCACAGCTCTCTACTTCCCAGCTAAAGAGTTTTCTTCCTGATATTGTGTTTGAAACCATGTGCTAGCAAAGCGTTGGATTGCACAGGCACATTTGCTGACCCATCAGCCATTTTCAACTCCTGGAGTCTGAGCTCGGGAAAGGCATGGAATATACCTAATCCAAGAACATCTTTCACAGAAGAGCTGTTTAACTTGCCAAAAAGTACATTTGCTAGGCTTGTTCTGAGTCTCAGTGTCCCTCTAAGTTTGGGAAGCGGTGACAGAGAGGCTGGGGGTAGAACCACTTACTTGTCAACGAAGTCGCGGTGAGTCTTCATTATGGCCTTTCTCTGCTCCAGCAAAGTATAAAAACTTTCAAAATGTTTGACGCTGTGAGTATCCTGGTGTACAAAAAGCTATCCTTTGAGATACAAATGACAGTGAAATGTAATGATAACGGTGCTCTCTAAGCAGTGAGTGAAGTTACCAGATGGTGTGCTATGTGTGGTCATCAGTTCTCAATAAAGGCTGGGATTTGAAGATCCATCCATTCGTCAGTGGTGCATGTCCACTCAGTGATTCCATAGTGATCCCCAAACCTAATGTCACCCCAGCAGTGAGGTCACTGGCTAAGTTATCAGAAGCTAACGTACCGCCTCTTTGGGGTGCTTGCCCAGGCCAACAAGTGTGGTGAACAAAGAGGCCCCAAATCAAGGGAGCTATTGTGAACTAGGATGTTTTTGAGCCCCTCAAAACCCTGGCATATTCCAGCTTATTTGACCTTGTTTCTAGAACTTTAAAATTCCTGTCTCCTGGTGCCCACTTCTTCCTGTTCACGCTTCAGAGTCTTCCACGTTATTGCCTAGGAAAGCAGCTACAATATATCATAGACCTGCTGTCTTCCTTTCTCTGACCTTGAGCACGTGTCTCTACCAGGTCCTTGGGTCCTTGCCTGTGCCATTGGGAGTGTTTGGATGGACAACACAGGGAGGACAGGACAGTGTCTATTACCATCCTGTCTGAAGTCCTGCCACATAGCTGGTGACAGGCTTCTCAGGAAACATTGACAGAAGCAGGGCCATGGCAGGCCCTTGCTGCTCCAACACTTAAGAACTAGATTTAGACTCTAGAAGCTCTCGTTCTGTGACTTCTCACACGTGTGACCTTGAGCAAGACTCTGAGAAGCACTGCCAGTCCTATCAATCTATAAATGTATAATAAAGGCATCGCTGACCATCCTAGAGAAAGCTAAATAGGAGGAACTCAGAAGGACCTGGAGGTCTGTGCCAGCTGAGGCTGCATCAACTTCCCTTGTATCTTGTCTTCTTCTAGTCCTTAGCCATTTCCCACCATCTCTCTGAGCCCTTACATTGTCCTCATGAAAAAACTCCATTAAGGCTTATTCAGTCCAACAATAAAGACTGTGCTAAGTAGTGAAGATACCAATAGCATCCCACATATCTTTTTTTTAATTATTATTTTATTTTGTGTGTACAGATGCCACGTCTGTATGTGTGCCTCTACACTATATACATGCCTGGTGCCCACAACAGTCCGATGAAGGCATCAGATCCCATGGAATTGGAGTTACAGATAGCTGTGGGGCACTATGCAGGTGCTAGGAGCAGCCTCCAGGTCCTCTGCAAGAGCAGCAAGCACTCTTAACCCCTAAGCCATGTCTCCAGCTCCAACATCACTCTTTTATTTCATTCACTTTAGCTCTGCTTTCTAGAACCTGCCTCTTCTATTCCTATAACTGATGCCTGGGAGTCACAGTGCCTCTTGGCAACTAAACAGATGGGCAGAGGTCAATTTTGGCGTCTAGAAGTTTTTATTGTGTTAGGAAAACCTGCAGGGGAGAAAGAATGATTGCCATTGCCTCTCACTGGGGGCCAGTGGACCAGGTAAAGATGAACTCAGATACTGGGTCATCTCCAGGAACCTCCTAGGTTGAGCGTAATTGTGCGATTCATTAATGAGAATTGCATTTGTCTTTCTTTCTCCCCTGCTAGGAGCATCATTCTGAGCCATCCTTGAGTAACATCAGACTAATTGATCTCCTTCTATTAGATCCTCATCCAATTTATTGGCCAAAGCCCAGGGATGTAGCCTTCAACCAGTGCAACCATCAAAACCTGTAATATGACATTAGGGCCTAGCCGGGCTTCAAATTCTACCAGACTCATTTTTCTCCCAAGTGCCTAGAGTGAAATCATACGTTTGGGTTAAGGGACACTGCTCAGCTACAGCCCTTTTTTAAAAGACAAGAAAGAGATTGCGACCTGTCAGCTCTTCATAACTACTGTGAATCAATGCTGGACTCGTTTCCTCCCTGAAGAAGTCTCAGGTGAGATGGGGCTCAGATCCCTGCAGGTGGGAATTAAAAAGGGGGAATGGGGAAGGTGAGTGAAAGGTATAAGAAAAAGGACTTCACATTTTCCCAGCCGTCAGTCTTCCAGCCAGAGGCCCACCCCTTAAGAGCCCCAGAAAACATCAAGTTATCATTAAAAGAGTGGCAGGCCCTGAGCAAAACAAATCAATGTTTCTGTTTTCACGTCTGTAGAAAACATTTCTTTTTTCCCACTTTAGCAGTCCCAGACAGAGGGCAAGTATGTCTACACTTCTTCATAAATCTGGAGTCAGTTGAGCTATAAGAGAATTTTCTCTTCAGCGTCCCCCAAAGCCGCACAGAAAGGGGAAATAAAACCTCAGGACCACAGACAGAGACTCTGGGAGCTTGCTGAAGCGCTGGAGCCAAGCCTTGGTTTCCATGGAGAGATGAGGGGCCAGAGTTCCACATTCCAAGCAGGCAAAAGATTTGTATACCACCTTGCAGGCCCATAAATTCCCCAGCTTTAGGGCCCCTTGCCATGGCTGCCAGACAAGAAGTATGTATTTCTCACCACAGCCTGAGGGATCCAGGATATACGATTTTGAAACATCGCCAACTGAGAATGTGCTTGGGAGACTGTTCTGCCTCAGCAACTGTTCCAGATAATTGAAATGTAGCCTTTTAAGTACTGGGACAATTCTGAAGTTTTAATTATTTAGTAGGAAAGCATCCCCTACTAAAATATTTGAAGTGTAGAGCCCCTAAGAGGCTTGTAGTGGGAAAGGTTTTGGCAGGCAGCATGTACGCTGGTGTCGGAATCCCAATTCCACACCTAAAATGTCAACCAGCCGGCAGAGGTTTTATTTTTTCTTTTGTTTTGCTGTTTTAACATCTTTGCAACTTTAATTTCTTCAAAATTGAAAGCAAAAATGGAATCATGACTCGTTGGCATTTTTGTGTGTGTGAAATATGAATGAAGGCCTCAGCAAACTGCTTGTCACCTGCATCCACTCAAGACATTGTGTCTGCTGCTGTCTTTGACATCATTATGATGATCCTTCCCCCTCTTAAAACCTGCTGAGTTTGCTCTCCTCCTTGTCTTCCTTGTGGAGATGATTTGATAAATGCCTGTTTTTATAATACGTTCTGCTACGGCATGCCTTTGGGGACTCGGAAAGTATACAGGCAGGGCCAACCCCAAATAGAATCCCAGCTGCTATCACTCACAGGGTGGCTTTGCTGTCCCCTTCACTACCTCTTATCTGAGCCAGTTCAATGGAGAAGCAACTAGACAGCCTGCTGAGGAGTGGGCATAAGCGTTGTAACCTCCAAGTTTTAAGGACACAGATATCATGTCTGCTGGGATGATCATGAACACTAAGGGTGATGATGTAGGGGAAGCCAATAACACAGTGTTGGGTACATCATGGATGCTCAAAAAATGGCAGCTGTTATGATTGACTGAGGGCCAGGGAGAAAAGACCAATTGCACCTTCACACTTGACCCAGCAGTGACCCTGGTGTGGTTATAGTCAGCTTTGTAGGATTGTCTATAATTATCCAATCATCTCTTCTTTTTGCACACTTCCTTTTTTTCAGTTAAGGTTTTCCCAGTGTTTAGTTAGGCACTACCATAGGACACAGAGGTAAATCGTCAGTGGGCTTTGCAAAGCCAGCCACGGAGCTCTGTGGGCGTGAGAGTCTCCAGGTGATAGACTGTAGGATGTAGCATTGCATGTACAAAAAATTTGGACTAACCTGCCATGTAACGAGCCCAGAACACACAGAAGGCCCCAAGCAGAATCGCCTTGGTCATAATGAAACACCTGAAGGAAGGACTTTGCAAATTCAATATTTATGGAAAGATTGTCCATGCTCAGAACACCTGAAAAGGCTCAAGTCAGCACCAAGGGTTATTCTCTTAGTATCTGCAGATACCTGGATGCTTCGCAGTGCTATTTGGCTAATTAACGGGGTGTTTTATTAAATACATGAGATACCAGAATGGACATAGTATTTACATTCATGGAAGCTGTTATCTCCCTCATTAAAGGATCGTGACTCCACTGTACCTATGAAGCAGGGATTCTGGGATATGAGTACAGTAGGCATGCCAAAAACGTAAACCCCTCTTCAGTCTTAGGGTAACTTTCCTCTCTAGACTTCAAATACCCCAGCTCCTACACAAAGGGCCTGCAGTAAATAATTGCCACACAACTCTCCATTGTCTCTGAAGTCCCATCTACAAAGAGGAGAGGAGAGAACACCAGGGTGTTCTGTACTACGGCTCTATTCATGGGATTGAACCACTGGCCATTCTGTAAAGCTGTGGTCAGCTCCATGCCTGGCACCAGGCACACTATCAACTTCCGAAGAAGTCTTAGAGACAAATCCCCTATAATATTTCAATGAAGCTAGAAAGATCCATCTTCTAAAAAAATAAATTATAAGTGGAATATATAGCAAATGTCAAGGTGGGTGGGTGTGGGGAGTGGCGTGCTGTGTGTAATTTCTGGGTTTTGTTGTTCTTTATTCGCCTCTGGGAAGTGCTGGAAAAAATCTGAAGGGTCGTGTGCAAATCTGCCCGATGTCGATTCCGCTCGCAGAGCAGTCCATCTTCTCTGGAGTGTGTGTGACCTTTGCAGGTTGTCACATCCTGGGCATAGCACCAAGTGATCCTCCACAGGGGCTGGCATGGAGGAGCAGACCCAGAGCCGCAGGGCGGTGCAAGCAGCGGTTTCCGGGCCCTGTGCCAACCTCCAGATAATTGCCAGCAGCAGGAGAGAGGTGGTTGAGGTTGGCGGAGCCTCTCTGACAGATAGATTGCCCCCTCCTCACTGCAGCAGCATCATGGTAGTGAGAAGAGGTGGGGGAAGTGGAGACCGGGCAGCTGGGAACGGCTGAGTGTCAGGGTGAGGGACAAACAAAAACAGACAATGGACAGAGAGCTAGGGAAATGCTAGAAAGACAGAAAGGCACTCACACGGGAACCAGCTCAAGAGAGGAGAAACACACAATGCACACAGAGAAGGGCAGCGCCCAGGGACCGGCAAATGCCCAAATGGAAGAAAGGGAAGGTCACACAGCAACCTCTGCCTTAAGCAGGATCCCAAGCACGGATTTGGGACTTCAGCAAAAAGTCAGAACTTCTGCTCTCAACCACAAACAGGGGCAAAGGGTAAAAATCAAAGACAGCCTTCAAATCCATGGAGCTGCATCAAGGGCCACTCGGCCAGCTAATGCCCTTGCTTGAGAACAGCAGGCCTGTTACCATGGTGGGTGAGGTTCCCATACAGGGCACTCTGTGTCCAGGTACAGAGCTCCGGATATACACATATTTTCAGCTATCCACCTATGAAGTGTTTGCTGGCAGGTACATTTCATTTCTCAAGATCCAGAGGAGGGGAGTAAACAGGCATGATGGGAAGTCCCTCCTTCTCTCTTGTCTTTCAAGCAGAGAATAGCGAGACAGACACCCACACATCTCTCCTGGTCCTCCTTCCTTTCTTTCCTCTGTTCTTTTCTTCTTCCTTTCCTGTTCTTCTCCTGTTTTTATTCCTCTGTTGTTTTCTTCTTCCCTTGCTCTCTCTCTTCCTCCATCCACCCATTTCTCTTACTTTGCTGTAGAGCCCTACTCCAAAGCAACCACAAGGCCTACCTGAAATACTGAGCTCCCAGACTCGATCAGCTGGGTGCCTCCAGGGTTCGGGAAATGCTTTCTTAAAGGTACGGCTGCTGTGGCGAAGGACAAATGTCAAAGAAGGCTACTAACTGTGTGGCCATCTGAAAGCCAGCTAGATAAATGGAGGGACCCTCAAGGTGGCAGACGTGTAGGAACCATATTGTCAAGTATGGTGTGGAGATCGCTGTCAAGTTGTAAATAATAGACTTCCACTGAGTGGGAAATAACAAAGAACAATGTCTTCCTGGCTTTCCAAGTACCTCAAACACACTAACAATAGTGATTAACATTTGTTGTTGAGTACTTTATGTACTGAGAGCTAAGCATACATAGTTTTGTCAGCCATATGCCTATAAGAACTGTAGTAATATTCTTGTCTGAAAGATAAGGCTTGCAGCTGGATTCCCGGTGCCATTCCAGTCAGATCAAAGCTGCCGAGTTCACATTGATTTATTTAAGTCTTATTGTACGCACTGGACAGCTACTGGGTGTGGGGCTGTCCTAGCTCTGGTTGGCAGAGAGATGTAGTAACAGGTGAGAGAGAGATGGGACAGATGACAGACAAAAAGAGAGATACATAGCTATATTTATGAAGCCTGGGATCCACCAGGGAATGGCTAACACATGTGCAAGCTTGAGCTTGAATGTGGAGGATGGAGACTGTTCAGGGTTCTTTTCAAATGAGAATAACAGGGCATGAGGTCCATCTGAGCTGGGCCTGGAGGCATGAGTTCAAAACATGGGAATGTGGGATTCATATAATATGCATCCCACAATGGACAGAATGAATAGGGGTATGCCAATCAATGCAGAAATAGACTCATGAGGTTGTCTTGTCTCCTGGTACACACCAAAAAGCTATCTTCCTTCTTCCCTCCCTCTCTCCCTACCTCCCCCCATGCACAAATACACACACATGATGTTTGTTTGGAAAGTTTATTTTGTGAGGTTTAAAAGATGTTGAGGATTAACCTCAGCCTCTCAAATGCCAGGCATGCATTCCACCCCCCCACCCCCCCACACACACTGAGCTACATCCTTACCTTTATTTTATTTTATTTTTTTTACTCTGAGATAGTGTCTAAGCTGGCCAAGCATCCCTCGGATGTAAACATTTCCTACTCGTCTCCCTCGGAGCTTGGAGTACCAACAGGTGTACGTCATCACATCCACCTTGAATAAGTAGACTTGTGAGAGAGGCTGAGGCTCAGCAAGACAAGTAGAGGTACTTAAACCAACCAAAGACCAGAAGGTCTTAGTAGAAAAAGTGGCCCCATTCCTCATACGGCTCTGGAAGTGAATGAATGCCCCCAGTCACTGATTTTTCACACTTAGCAAATATTTACCATATGCCCATTGTGTCCCTGACCTCAGCCAGGCAGAGACACATATCAGTGCAGAGGCCTTGCCTTTGCGGGACTGTGACTCATGTAGAGACATGCTCATTCTACACCTAGTGATGACCCTTGTAGATGGACTTTTCTGGGTTCACTGTGGAGGAAGCCACAGTGAAGCTGTGTGGGCTATTAGGGGACAGTGCAAGGCATCTGGGACTTGGGATGGGGAAAGCCACTGCCTAGAAGGGGTGCTGTTAGCCAGGTCTGTTTTGAGTGCAATTAGCAAAGCAAACTGGCTCAAGCATTTAAAAAGCAATTTATAGGCAATGTGGCCTCCTTAAAGCCAAGGGGTAAGAGGTGGTGACTAGAGCTGGAGGGCTCACCACCCATCCGTCAAAGCGGCCATCGCTGAGAACTTGGTTGCGGTCCTTCTGGCCTCATACTGTGACATCTGGCATCCTCTGACCAGTTCCATGTGAAAATATCAAGGAAGGACTGGCAGTTAGTCACGTGATCACCTGTTGGGCAGTTAGTCACGTGATCACCTGTTGGGCCACTGCAGGACGCAGAGAGTTTAGTTCTGCGCGAGACTAGGTAACCTATCTCCTGGTCCCTTTCAGGAAAGGGAGGTAGATACATAATAGGAATCCACTATTGAGACTGAAGCACTTCACCTAAGGCACTGTTGTTTTGAGGGCCTCTTCCAACATGCAGAATATAAGGTTGCCGTTTTTCTGAATGGAGCAGAAACCTTACTGTCCGCCACATTCACACCTGCACACAGATTACAAAGCGGTACCACTGGACAGTTTAGAGAAGGCTCCTGTGAAGGGGGCCTCCTGGTGGCGGGGGAAGGCAAAGTTGATCCTTCTGAAGATAGTGTGAGGGGGGATAGGATCGATTGTCACAAAAGCCTGGGCCAGTGAGTTCCAGGACTTGCCAGATCTGTACCAACAGAGCCTCCGCCTGCCTTCACAGGCAGCGCATCAAGACTGGGCTGTCACCCTCTTTCTCCACCAACCTCCACCTCCCACTCCCAGCAGGGTGGGCCTATCAGGAGAGGTGCCTTCGGTTGGAGGCTCTTCATTAGCCGAGGAGGGCAGCCCTGCAGGGAACCAGCACTGAGGAACAAGAACAATTTGAAAGGATGCAGGAGGCATTAAGCCAGAATGGTTCTCCAGGGGGTGGCAGGGCTAAGTGGAAATGCAGGCAAAAGGAACCGAAGGGGGGGGGAGCAAACCAGTGGGGCCATCATTCAGCACAGACAAGGAATGCTTGCCACCAGGGAGGAAGGCGGCAGCTTCACCAGGAAGGAGAAATCAAAGCAAAACGAAGAGAAATGTGAGCAAAAATCAATGCTTTAAAATATATATATTTATATACATGTGTGCTTCAGAGAGGACTCCTGGAAACGTCGGGATGGTCACAGTTTGCTCTGCAATAAGGGTTATTGGACCAGAAGAAGTAGGATGGGGGACCCTGGCCTTGCACCTGCCAGTGGCATGCTGTGTGGGTTCTGGACTATGTGCCCCCATTTGTAAAATGACTTGCGAATCTCCACATTGCATGTAGCACAGTATCATGGAAGAATCTGCTGGGATGATGGAAGGGAAGGGACGTGAAAACAGTAAGCTACAAGTACGTATTTAATTAGGGTAGGAGGATAATTAGAAAATGACAATTAGAAATTAGGTCACTCTAACTGAGCAAAGGAGGAGGCAGGGATGGAGGCTGTTTAAGGCTTAGGATTCAGGTGAGCTGGTTTCCTGATAAATGCCAAGGATTGTCTCTCTGTGTCTAAAAGGCATGCCTGATTGGTGAGGAGCTACTACACCCTCCATCCCTTGCGAGATGTCTAGGGTGATGTAGAAAACGCTTGGCATAAAAACCTGAAAGCACCCTGGCTGTCTATCTAGTTAAGTAAAACATGTACAAAATAGTACAACACCCTCTGAATCAAAGGGGAAATGCAAGTTGAGGGATCAATATTTATCAGCAGAGTTCAGAGTCAAAGCCGAGCGCAGATGGACTTTCTCCTATTGTGTTTCTTTCTGTAGGTGGGTAAGGGAAACGGGAAAAGGGAAGGAAGCCCATTAAGGTAGAGGTCAGAAAACCCATCCGCATGGCCTGTGTGTGCAGTGTACTTGGAGGGAGATCCGTGTGCATGAAATATGGTAACATGGAAGTCACAATCGTTTTTAGAAGCGTCCCAGACTGCAAAAATCCTAATGTTAAATGAAAGAATTGTTTGCAAAGGAATAGGATGCCTTTGGGGACCTTGAAACAAAGGAGCTGGCTGGGCCAATGCATGGACAGATAGAGGGTCAAGGACAGACTCTTGAGTTCACAGGGAAGGTAACACTGTTGAAAAATACTTGAGAAAAAGAGCTCAAAGTTGTAGGGAGGAGAATCAGGTAGCTGCAGAGAACAATAAAAAATAGTGGAGTTTATACATGGGTTTATAGATATGAAGCTAAATTTTTCTCTAGTTTTAATTCTGCTGTGGATTGTTCCTTATTTGGGTAGTAGATAAATGCATAAATACTTTTCACGGTTTCCCCTACCCATCATTTCTATAGCAGTTTGCCTTGATTCAGCACTGAATTCATTAGGATCTCACTCAAGGTCTTTCGGTGGGTTTCCATGACCTACCTGAAGTATGGCCTCTAACATGTTCAAGACGAGGTTCAGGCTGCCACAACTTCCTGGGTCTTGATGTCTGGCCTACACTTGTACTTGAGCAGCAACTTGAACACAGATAATGCGTACTCTTGTTTAATTCTCAGTGATGAGGTTTCATACGCATCATATGACTGGGGAGCCATGGTGTCAGCCATGTCTGCCCATTTGGAGAGAAGAGTTTGGCGTGGTTTACTCTATTTGAAATTGGTCATTTGGCTGTGGAACACCTTTGCCTTCAGGGTCGTTATGTCTGCACAACTCTTCCCCGACGCAGTCTATGTTTCGTTGCACAAGCCCCGTGCTGATGCATCTGCACAGATCTGTTGGATCCATTCCATCTTCTACACCGATGTCCTGTCCATTCTTCATGCTTTCAAACCCTGTGTCCTGTCACCTTACATTCTTGTGCCTGTTTGGGGCTTCTTCACCTAATTTGGAGATGACTTTGTTTGTCCTTTGTCTCTTCCCTCTGCTTGTATGTATTCTCTCTCTCCCTCCCTTTCTGTCTCTCTCTGCATCTCTGTCTCTGTGTCTCTTTGTCTCTGTCTCTCTCTGCATTTCTACCCTGTGTGTGTTTCTGTCTGACTCTCTTGGCGTGTTTCTGTGTGTCTCTCTCTTAGCTTATTTTGTCTCTAAGTTGTTTTGACACTTCTTCCTAGATTCCCTATTTTATTTATACTGTTTCCTCTTTTTAAATTTTTTTCTTATTTTACATATCGATCCAAATTCCCTCTCTCTCCCATCCTCCCGTGCCCTCCCCCATCATCCCACATCCCATCCACTCCCCAGGGAGGGTGAGGCCTTCCATGAGGGATCATCAAAATCTGTCAAGTCATTTGGGGTGGGGTCTAGGCCCTCCCCTGTGTCTCTAGGTTGAAGGAGTATCCCTCCATAGGGAATAGGCTTCAGAAGTCTGTTCGCACACTAGGGAATACATCCTGGTTTCACTACCAGAGGCCCCACAGACTGCCCAGGCCTCCTAACTGAGACCCACATTCAGGGGGTGGGGGTCGGTCCTATGCTGGTTTCCCAGCTATCAGTCTGGGGTCCATGAACATTTTCTTCATTGAAGTTTGTTGTGGTGATACCTGTTCATTGGGTTTTTGGTAATTTGCCTGGTATACATGGTTTCCTTTTCCTTGGCTGAAACAGGATTTTGTGCATATCTTCTTTGTCTATTTTTTCCTCTGATTATCCAGTCTCCTAATATAGTACCTTTGTAATACTATTCTGATCATTTTTATTCCAGCTAATAGCTGACTGGGACAACTCCCTTTTAACCATCTGTTTTTGCAGCAAGCTTTTGGGGAAGAGGGACCCATGTTAGTGTCCGGGATAGTCTGACTATTCCCTGTGATGCTACCTGTCACAGGTTGGGTTGTGGCCATTTTCATGTGTGCAGGTCAATTTCTCCTTTATCTCTTCCCCAAGGAAAGAAGAGATTCGGGTTATTTAACTGATTAATGTGAACACTTGTTTCTCTTATCCTCTTCTCCAATAGGCATGCTTACATACTGCGATTACGTATTGTCTTGTTGATTTGAGCTCCTGCATCCCTACCTCTTAACGAAGCCCAACTGCCTTTGCAGACTGCCCATTCTCTTCAGATCAGCTGTTCCCCAAAAGACTTTGTTGCTTTTGCCCTCTTCCAAAAACGTTAAGTGCTGCCAACTCTGTTTGAGGTCTTTGGCAGATCTTCCAGCATCTACCTGCTGTAGTTGCAAATGTATTGCTTTTGGCAGACCTTCATCAATAAAGGTGGGCTCTTTGTTTCTGTTTCACATTTTCCTTGGCATTTTGAAATAAATCCAAAGGAAATGGACAGGTCTACCTGAATACAGCTGTTTCAGAGGCAGGTAACCCTTCTACATGGCTGTGCATTCTCTAATGTCCAACCAATCTCTAGCAGCAAAGGCTGTAGCTGGAAAAGATTGCTAGTCCAGAAATATTTGTTAAATAAAATGAAGATGTAAAGAACCAGGCAAACAGTTCTCAGACATAAGAGCAGAGACTTTCTTTGAAAAGAACTTCAACAAAGAATGCTCCCTGCTCTTCATGAGATGGCTAATGAGACAATACCTCTTAAGGGCCTTCCCACAGCTCAGACACTCCCAACCTACTTTACCCATCTTTGTTGTATCTTCTTAGCATCTGGTTTTCCTTGAGATTGAGCTAAGTATTGCATCCGATACCCAGGAACCTATAGATTCAGTGAATTCTATAGAAGCACCTCATAATACTGGGTATTTTAAACCCTAATCTGATATCTAGCCTCAGTTTTTATGTATATGTTTTTAACTTGTTTCTTCTTGGCTTGCTTCTGAGATTAGCAAGGCCCCTTTCCTCTTTATTGTACATTTTTAGAATATTAAAGGCAAAGCAATTCCTTTGTACCTCAATTTCAGTAAATAATGGTGATATAACCATTCACATCGCCCACAGCCCCTAAATTCCACCGGAGGCCAGAACTGTGTCCACATGCAGGCATGAAGGGAGAATTATTCAAGAAATAAAATACTACAAAACATGAGGACTTAATTGCAGACCTTGTGAGTGTCTTGGGGTCCTTAGATTTGGGAATGGGACCATCTTTAGTTAACACAGCTACCAGAATCCAGGTTTCCCTCTGGTTTCCCTTTTCAAAAAGAAAGCACCTTTGACTGGAGGAATCTATACCATCTCAATCCCCTGAGTGTAAGAAGTGTGTCTCAGACTGCTGTCATGGTTTGCATTAAAGGGGAAACAATAGATACCCGAAAAAGTAGATTTTGGGGTTCCGCGTTCCCATTGGTAACACTTAGAGTATACAAATATCTAATCCCACACTGCATTCATTGGTCCTATTAGAAATGACCCATGGATGACAAATGACTTCCTTTCTTTTCTTTCTCTGTCTTGAGTCACTCAGGATCCCTCAGATTACTCATACTCATCCTCTTCTCCTTGTTGAGCTAACAGGAAGTGACTACATACACCTGCCCATGTCTGCCTTCAAGGAGTGTTCACACCTACTTGAGCATCCACACTAAGATGAGCGGCATCACAAGAGAGGAGAAGCCAAGGAGATGCACACCTTGTCTGCAGAAACACGATGATCAGCTATCTAGGCTGGGGTCAACAGACTTCTTTCTCCCAAACGTGTATTCAATATAACTCTCATAGTACAAATCACCAAAGAGCTTTCCCTTATATGCCTGAAAATCTGTGCCTACCTCACCCTGCCTCCACCTTGGAAACATATCTAGATATTTTCTAGTCACCCTGCTTTACTGTGAACAGTCCTAGTTACTGTATGGGTATTTGCTTGTCCTAGAAATGAGTTTTTCAATGATGACTTGTATGACATATTGAAAAAGTAGTTGATGCTCAAATTTTAAAATGCAACACCAATAAGAATGGCTCTACTTAGAAGAGATATCCTTCTTTTCTTGCCTCCTTTGTTGAAAAATACTGGCTCACCCTGAAAATGAGGCAGGCAAAGACCCGAGTGCAAGTCCCCATATAGTCTGCAGCACAGAGTTGCAGGAAAGGCAGAGATTGGTGCAGCCATGAACGCAGTTGCTGGCTAGGCTCAGGGAGGGTTTATGAAGCTTGAAGGAAGGATCCATTGCAAAGTTTGGGAGGAAGAGGCAGGCATCCAAGTCTGAGCTTGTTTTAATATTCTGAAACGATGGTTTCAGAATAATGTCGTTCCCCGGGCCAAGGAAAAATGGCACTTACAAAGTCTGGACCTTCTGCGTGACTCCCCCGTCTCCTTTCCTAAAGCTATAATGTGCCAGCAACCTCCCTCTGTTATTTCATTTATGGCAAGGACTTTGGGTCTTGCGTCTGGTTATAATGGTGATCTATGTATGCCATCTACAGTGGACATGGCTAATGATCCTATTTTATTTCTTAATTAAGAATTTGAAAGTATCACAAATTACTGCAATTAACACACATTTTCTTCCTCATTTATTTACTTATTTAGATCCCAAAATTGCACCCTTAGCTTAAACCAACTGCAGGCTTTGGAATCTGTTAAAATATATAGCATTCATTAAAATATGCATTTGTCCCCAACAATGAGTCACTGCAGTTCAGAAATGGTGGTGTTATCTATGTATAAGAAATGCTTCCAGGCAGAACAGCCGTTGAATTCAGCCCACCCAGCTTGGTAACATAAAATTTGAATTTATTGACAGCGTCTTAGGTGACTGAAATAGGCTGAATATTTTCAAAATAGCCTAATGTAGCTCTCACATCACACTCAGGGGTTGTTGCTCTCCCTCCCGTTCAAAGCTGCTGGAAACTGTGAGCATCACACGCTGTCAGAACATGGGTGTTCGCCAGCCATGAGGGATTTTAAGGTGGTTGAAGCCATCAGGCTGGTTTCAAAGTAATGGTATTTTGAATACTGCTTAGCATCAAAGTATCCAGTAATTTTCAAGAATCAAACTTGGCTTTCATTTTTGGGGTTTTTATTTAAGTTTCTCACTGATTTAAATGGAGACAGTTTAAGGGGGACATTGGAAGGAACCCCAAAACACATTTGAGAACTATGCTACAATGCTATTCACAGCGGTCTTCTTTATAGTAGGAAGAATGAAAAAATAAATAAAAGAGCCAAAATGTGCAATAATAAAACATTGGGAGAATTGTGATACAACTGAAATATTAGACACACCACTAAATACCATGTGTCTTATATGATACATGGCTGCATTGCCCTAAAAGAAGGTAGCTTCAAACAACAAAAAATACTAGTTCACAGTTCAGCAGGTCAAAAATCTGGGCACAGCCTCCCTATGTGCTTTGACATGGGCCTCTCACAAGATTGGACTGCAAAGGTTTTCTGGAGCCATAGTTGTTTCTGTCAGTCTTCTTAGAAATACAATGGGTTGAAGACCCTCATACTAATCCACTCAGCTATGGACACCTGTTGGGTTTATTATTTTTTTTTAACAAAAGTTATTTATAATACTCAATTAGAGAAAATACTATATAGCCACGTCTACAGTATGACCGCTTTTTTCAAACTAAAAACAATATATCTATCCATGTATATATAAAGACACAAAACAAATGAGTTAATGGTGCTTTACATGTAGATCCTGTTTTTCAACATCTCTGTTTTTCGAGATAAAATTATTGTTCATAATTTTCACAGTCATCACTAAATAAAAAGCAAAGCAATTTAGATTTTCCAGTGTTTCTAATCTCTAAGATTTTTCGGGGGCAATTTATCACTTGAATCATTTAAATAGAAGCTCACAAGGCCACTGAGACCAAGGAAACTGGGTATGTGCTAGAACTTGTTCCTGAGCCTATGGCATCTGAAACAGCTGTTGTCGGTAGCAATAGTATCGTGAAAAGTTAAAGTTGTTTTGCCCTCTCTGAGATCACTGGGTTTCATGGGAACTGAAACTTGCCTGAAAGAGGCCGGTTCTGTGAAAATCTTCTTCCCCTTGAGCCAGAGTCTCTTCAGCTCAAATCTTGTTGCTTCCAGCTCTGAGCTAGCAGCATCACATCACCATCTCCTTTGCAAAATCCTAAAGTGAAAGGTTCCATTCACATGTCAAAGAGAGATGAACAGCTACGACACTGCAGAACAAGCTGCGAACTTGAAACAGGAGAGGGATGAGTAAGACAGAGGATAGAGCCACTAAATAATCTCCACGCTTCATCACTTTTCATATCGCATGTCCTAGGAAGGCCTCAGTTGGGAGGCTTCTAGCTCAGTCTTGAAAAGACATCTTTACCGATGTAAATTTTGTGTTAGGGTCACTTACTGATAGAAAGTACTGTATTGCCAAGCACAAATGCATTGAATGGTTGACAACTACACTAGCCACACAGAGCACAAAGGTAGCTTCTTCGGGCAGGATAACATGTACGGATTAGAAAAGAAAGGAGTAGTCACTAAAGTGTCAGGATAGAAGGCCCACATATCAAACACTAGTGGATCTCTTTCCATCGGGAGCCATAGGACAATAGATGACATAACAGATAACAGTCAAGATACCAATGTCATGCACTAGGTAAGGAAGCTACTCTGAGAAATTAGACTGCGGCATGGTTTTGAATAAGCTGTGTATATGAAGTCAGAGGCATATTTCTCTTGCATTATTTTGGGTGCTGGGGAATCTCCTACAGCCTTGTCAGCAGCAATCTATAAGTAATGTATACAGTTTGGATGCTGCGAATGTGCTGTGATTTGACACAAAGACTCTCGTGTAAGAGTCGCTCACACTCTCATGCGCTCTAGAAGCCTCAAGTCTGAAATGAAGTAAATAACTTGAAAGTCTGTAAAATGCATTTGGGAGCAGTCTTGTTAGAAGGTAATAGTAAGAGTGGGGTCATTAGAATTTTGTGAATTTTTTAGAAGTCTGCAATTAAATAAAATCTTGTCTTAATTGTTAGTAATAAATACATGGAGGAATGGGTTAAAATTTTCCTAGTTTAGTATTTTTAAGAATATTGACAGAAAGCACAAAAGATAAAGAAAGGGATTTCAAAATGACACCAGCAAGAGATCAACCCAGAAAACGATCACTACTGTCGCTGTGCTATTACCATTATTGTTTTGTGGTTAACACAGACCAGTTAATGCAGTGGCAACTGTAGTTATTACCTCTACTGGGAGGTTGAAAGAGCCAAATGAAGCCTTATGTCACCCCTTACAACATCCCGCTTTTCCTGACAAAACTCAGACTAGGAACGCTTTTTTACGATGGTATAAATGGTGGCTGAGGGCTGGTAAGGTGGCTCAGTGGGTAAAATTTCTTGTTGCAAATGCTTAGTGACCTGAATCCGATATGCCAAACTCCACAGTGGAAAGAAAGAACCTACATCTACCATTATACATCTACCAAGGCATGCCCACACACACACACAGAGACACACACACACACAGACACCCACACATGCACAGACACCCACACATACACAGACACTCACACGCACACAGACACACACACACACAGTAATAGTAATAATAATATCTTCAGGGACGGCTGACTTCATTTTCTCTACGGTTAGGGCATGATAACGTCCAGTCTCACCTCCATTCTTGCTATCTACATCTTTTAATGAATTATTCTCAGAATTAACTTTTTTTTTAAATTGTAGTTGTAAGTCCATTAATGGAAAATAAAAAGATAAAATCCATTAGTCACTATGTTTGGAATCACAAATTGATCACCAGCTGATGACAACTTTTCCCACGACTATGAGGAGTTGTGAGAATAGGAAATTTATAAACCAATCAAAGATAGATGAGTAGAGCCAGATGAGAATGCTTCCCATGCTTGAGCCAACATGGTTGTTGTGTTGCTTTTCTGTATCATCTCAATTTTACCTCCCTCGGTAGCTGTACAAATAAGTAAATATTGCAAACCTGGGAGTCCAGCCTATTAAGATCATATGATGTCAACTTATAGGAAATTTATAGCATATGACCCAAAATGTCTATTTTATAAATGAGAAATGAAGGAACAGGCAGGCGAGGGGCGTGTCTAAGGTTATAAAAAAAAAAAAGAACATGCATTAAGCTGATTCATGAAGGAACACACTAGTTGCCTAATACTGATATATTACTGATCTCCCTGGCTAAAAACAAGATACTCGCATGACTGATTCTGTTTTAGGAGCTATGAGAACAATCCATTTACTTTTCCTTTCCAGTTCCTAGGGACAGCCTATGTTCCTTAGCTTGTGACTTCTTCCTCCATCTCTAAATCTGATGATCATGTTGCATTTTTCTTGACAATTCTCTAATCACATTTCCAACTACAGCTGGAAGCAGTTTTCTGCTTTTAAGGCCTTGCATGACTGGGCTGGATCTAAGGTTTTCATCCTTTTGACACCTAAAATACCACATGCACATGTTGATGGGGATACAGATTGTGCATATCCTTGAGGTGGGGCAGGAACTATTTTGTCTGTCACAGGCAGAAGAGAGAAAACATGATAAGTCAATGGTGTGTTGTCTGAGGAAAAAAAATATTTGTGGACATCTCTCACAGGCCCCTGGATTGTCTCTGAGAAAAAAACTATATTAGAGTTCTCACAACCAGCTTTTGAGGATGAGGGTGGAAGAGAAGGAGGCAGGAATATTGGGAAGGAGAAGGGGAGTGTGTCACAAAGCCTCTGCTCACCCCATAGAGACCTCTGAAGTAGAATCGTCAAGAGTGGCTCAGCCTTTAAGCTCTTCTCCCTTTGGTTGTTCTGACCATATCAAGCAGTCACAAGATGTGATCTGTCCTGTTGAGGAAGAGTATAACACATCAGCCTTATTCCACACACAACTTCCAAATGCTAGTGTGATGGGTCCTCTATTCAAGCTGAAGGATCCAAGCAAGCTGCTCCCATAAAGCCCATTTCTAAGTTTCATGTTTCCATATGAAAAGAAGAAAACCAGTTGGCCATGGTCTATTTGGAACGAAACACTTCTTCTGAAAGCACAGAGTGGTCCTAGAAGTAGAGCTCAAGAGTCAGCAGGGGGAAAGCCGAGCATTCCATCTATATTTTAAGGTTAGACTAGACATGGTTTAGAAGAAGAGTAGAATTTTATTAATATTGCATGAAAACTCAAGCAAAACTGGGCAAGGACAACATGTGGATAGATGAAGATCAATGGTGTTGGCTCCATTATTAAAAACACAGATGATGAATTATTGGACTAAGACCCAAAGCTAAGCCAGAAATCCAGGGCTCTGTCTAAACTACAACAGAGGTGACTACTGGCAGAAGCCGGGTAGGCAGTTGTGATGGGAACTTAGGGACCTGACAGCTTCTCAATAGAGTTGAAAGCAGGGTCAGCCAGGGAAGTGGGTGGGGTGCTGATGAGAAATCTTGTTTCAATAGAACTAAAGGCAAGAACTTAATTACCAAGGAAAGGACATTTTGTATTATTAATAGATTAAGGAGCAGGCTATGGTGTTGTATCATCTGGCCCATGAAAGTCATTTGGACCAAATCCAAGGCTGATCCTGGCACAGGAGTGAGAGACGCAAGGGTCAGAGAGATGTTTGGCAGAGCCATATGCTCTCGCCGCGGGTGGTACCCTCACATGACCTCAGGGCTGACCTCGGTGCTCATCTTAACTGAATGGAGTCTGCACTCACAGGCAAGACAAAGACTGATTTGTTTCCACCACTGCACCCACAGGGTTCTCACTCTCTTAGGTCAGTGCTGAGGCCAGCATCCACACACAGGTCCAGACAGACTCCAAGGACCACCCGCACACCTCCACTTTTCCACACAGGGCAATGAAGAAACAGTGGGTACCACAGAAGTGTACATCCGAAGTCAGGAAATATTTACCAGAGTGACAGCTCAGTGGATAAAGTGCCTACCACTTAAGCCTGATGACCTAACTTCAGAACCCACATAAAGCCAGATGCACATCTTTAATCCCAGTGGGCAAGAGAGCCACCTGGAAGTGCACAGGCCACCTGGCCTTCCAGCCAAGTCCTGCAGCCAAGCCAGCAATTGCAACACCCAGGAGTCAGTAACAGGAGGGTTATTAGTTCAAGGTCAGCCTGATCTACAAAGTGAAGTCCTATCTCAATAACAACCATTTATCATTACTAATAATAATAATCAATATTTTAAAGAGAGTTCCTGCAACAACTATTAAATAATAATAATAATAATAATAATAATAATAATAAATTTTAAAGAAAGAGCGCCTACATCTTCTCAAAGCATGTATAGACATTACACTGGGTGAACTATGCTTGGTAACAAAATGAGTTAGATTCCCCTGCATGCCTTGATTCAAGTGACACAGGGCTTTTAATACATGCAAATGTCAGGAAAAACACTCATGACACCTGTGATCCTTATAAGGCCTCACTTTTTACCAAGTACCTCTACTGAGATTTTCTTTGGACTGTCATGGCACCAATGGGTGGGAGTGAATATCACATCCTTTGTTAGGTGAAGAAATTGACTCTTGAATATGAGTTCCTAAAGCCGCAAAGTGCGAGTCTGGCCTGGCACTCAGGCCCTGTGCAGGTAAGCTGCCCATAGCCTGTTATTCCGATAGAGCCCTCAGAGAAAAAAGCTCTGTGTAGCAGTGCTGGAAATCTGGGAGAAGCAGCATCAGGAAGAGTAGAGAAAACTGAGGAGGAGATGGACTGAGCTGCACCTTTGTGACCTATCCCACCAAGATCACCGTGTTTGGCCCTTTCTAAGTCTGACTTGTTATTTTGAGCTCTCAGAAGCACTCTCACGCCCTTATCTCACCTGATCAGCTCAGCAACCCTGCCAGCCAGGCATAGGGCAGCTAAGAAAATAAAATCCAAAGCAGTCACATGATTCACCCAAGAACGGATAGGCATTTGATAGCAGAGTCATGGCTGGGGCCTGACTTTGAGGGCGGTTGCATTTGGAAATCATAGGGCAGTAGAGAACTCTCCAGGCTGGCAGGAAGGGGCAGTTTATTAAAAGAGTATGCAACATTAATATGAAAGTTTAAGGGGTCAAAAACAGTCAAAAATTTAATATAGCCTACAAGGAATTGTGACTCAGGTCACAAGCATGGAAATGATGGCGTAAGATTATGATAGAGGTTTGGGGATACAGAACCTGCTGGAGGGAACGAAAAGGTTCAGGAAGAAGACAATGAATGCATGTTTGAAAAACTGGCAAACGATGGGGTGATTACAAATAAGCAGGAAAGGTGTGGGGTATTTGATCCACAGTGTTAAAAACAAAAACAAAACCCAGCTTTTTATATCGGAAAGTTAACATTAGAATTCCATCTCAAACAAAAATGATTACTACTGTAAATGAATCCCAGGAGGTTGAAAAGCTAGGATTTTTTTTTTAGATTTAAAATATAATAAAATTCAGGACAGTATTTTTATACCAGGCCATCAGGGAAGAATTTCCTAATATTTGAAACAAGCACCAAAGAAAAGGCAGATTGGATGGTGTCAAAATGTAAGTTTTCTGCAGAGCCTGATACAGCCTGAGCAACACTAAGAGAGGTGATGGATTTGGAGGAGTCAGCAGCTGCATGAAAAGGTGCCCGCTCTGTTATCTACCAGTGAGACACCAATTACAGCAGGATGGTGCCATTTTACACTTATCTCATCATCAAGCATTCAAAGGTTTGACAGTGCCAAGAAGTTACCCCGAAGAGACTTCAGATTATTTCTGATGTCGCCTAGAAGTAAAGAGGTGCATGCCTTAATGCAACTGAATTGATGGCCCAGTATCGACCCTAGATACGGGTTTATATTTGTAATACTTTTGTTTAGTATGTTTATTGTGACGTCTTCGTAATGTCAAAAGCAAGCGGGGAGCAACCTAAATGTTCATTAACAGGGCAATGAAGAAACGGTGGGTACCACAGAAGTGTACATCAGTGAGCTGTACACACATATGTGGAAAAATGGTCTTTAAAAATCTTTACTGGGTTTTTTTAAAAAATCAAACCATATGGTGGTGGAGAGGGGCAAGCTGGTGATGGAGCCCTTGCCTAACATGCATAAGATCCTAGATTTCATCTCCATCACTGAGAAACATGGTAAATAAATAGTAGATAGATAAAAAATGTAATATACCATTTGCATTCATGAGTAAAACATAAAACAATGTGACTGCGTACATTTCAGACAGGCGCAGGGAAAGCATAAAAACACAGGACAGTGCAAACAAGTTCATGACAATGTTTTTCAGAAACAAAGAAAATAGACTCCTGGAGAATGGGAATAGGATTTCATTATACGTGTAGCGTGTTGTTTGTTTAATTAAAAAGTAAAACGAAGTCAGCATTCTGTGTGTAAGACAGTGAGTGACTTAAGAAAGGGGTAAAGGAAAGGGAAAGTTAGCAATCGCCAGCCTCTCTCGCTCGGGAGACATGAGAAGACAATAAGGAATGAGAGCCTGCCAGGCAACAGGGCAGGCAACTCGAGAAATCATTCAAGGTTTTGGATTCATGGCGATTTGAATGCAAAACACATTCAGTAGAAAACATACCTTGTGTGTTTGCTCTTTTCCTGGTCTGAAGATATGCTATGCGGTGCTCTCCTACATACAGTGCGAGAAACACCCAGTTGGCACAGCTCTCTCCAGCAGAAACAACCATGGCATTGTGCAGTCCTGAGCTACAGTGCTCAGTAGTTCAGATGCGGTAACTAAATCTTCATCTCCCAATACTTTCAGCTTATCCCAATGCAACCTCATCATTGGTGAAGGATCATTTATACCGCAAAAAAAGAAAAAACCCAAAAATTTCTCAACTAAAATCATAGATCAACATCCCTGGAGATAGCGTGTTGGGAGAGAGGGACCAGCAAGATGTCTATATGAGTTTTAATTCCACCTAGGGCACTGTGTTATGATTTAACCTGGCTGCATCCCCTAGGGCGTGGACTGGAGATGATAATGGCAATCCTGCTACACTAGTTAGTCCCAAATGAAATAATAAATGTGGAAGGACTTTGCAGCTCAGCAAGGCTGGGGGACCCGCCATTTCTCATCTTCTTCTTTGTCCCTTTCCAAGAGCACTAACTGAGCACCAGGCACCAACAGAGTAAGGCTGTACTCACAAGCGTCCCCCTGCGCCCAATGACAGAGTTTTCCTACCAAATAACTCCAGACTCAGATTAGGCTCCGGTTAGTTCATCATACATAATGTAATTATAAGGAGCAGCAAATAAATCTATAATACTTGGCTTCTTATTTTTTTTTAAGAGAAGGCAGGGAGAGAAAGAATACAGCATATGAAAAATATTACCCTCTATGGGAACCACCACCACCCCAGCCCCATGGCCTATATTCAAACTCGCCCCACAGAGCAGTAGTATGTCTCTGTACTGGGTAGGTATGAAGTGCTTTATAGCCTAAAGTCCCAGCTTTGCCCTGATACAGGAGTGCCTCTGGTCACCAGCAGATGTGCCCACTCCTAGCTTCCTGAAAAAGAGCATGGAGACGGAAACCACTGTGCTCTCCTCTCCTCCCATTTCATTTGTGTGGGTGTGTCATATGTGTGTGCATGCTTCTGTGTGTTCATGTGTATGTGTGGATACACATGCATGTGGAGGACAGAAGTCAAGCTGGTATGTCATTCCTCTGGTGCCATCTCCCTTGCTTTCTGAGGCAAGGCCTCTCCCTGACCTGGAGCTTGCTGAGTAGGATAGGTTGTCTGGCCAGTGGACCCCAGTAAGTCTCAGCACTATGATAAGCACACATCTTCACACCCAGCTTTTCAGGTGGGCGCTTGGCATCAAGTGTGTGTGCTCTTGAAGGTACACTCTTGACCAATTGAGTGATATCTCCAGCCCCACTGAGCATTCTTCGTTCGTAGACCCTTCTGTGCCCAGCCGAGGTGTCGGTAGCAGGAGTACAAGAGAGAACCAAAGAGACTTGCTGGGAGAGTAAATGGGGCCACTCTGCCTTTTCAGGTTCTATCTTGTTGCTGTTTTATGATGGAGATGTGAGAGGAGGGGAAGAGAGGAGATGAGAGAGGGCAGGGGAGGGGATGGGAGGAGAAATGACAGGAGTAGCAGAGAGACGAGGAGATACAAGAAGAAGAAGATAAAAATAGGGTGAGAGTTCTTAAGCTGATACAAAGGAAAGAAAGGAAATAGGAGAGAAACTAACATTTATTTAAACAAGAAAATTACCTACATCTTTCCAGTCAACACACCTAATAACACTCTATGTATGAGTTTATGATTTCATTTGTCTGAGTTAGAGAGGATACATTTTTTCCAAGATCATAAAGGGGGTGAGGAACAAAGATAGCTTTTAAATTATGTCAGTGCCCTCTCCAAGTGTTAGGCCCACAAAGGACAGAGTGATCCTGCACTTGTCTTGTCCATAAATGTTCCCCTAAGGGATTTCTTGTTATCATGGTACTGCAGAGAAGCAGGAAGACCCAAGCTAAGACATAGCCTCGTTTTTACAATCTTTCAAAAATAAGTGTCTGCTTAAAACATACCTATAAAATAAACATAACATAATATGATCTCAGCAGCAAATGTACACATAGCTGTGTACCTGGAAGTGTCTATGCTTTAGCGCATTGTCAGGGACTGCAAAGCACTGTGTCTATTCACAGGGATTCGAGGGAAGGATAGAACTCTGGAAAATGACAGACAAGCAAGGGTTTCTGAGGTCCTGGAACATACATGAGGATGGAGGACGATCTAGGACAAGGCTGAGATCTACTCCAAGCTGTGAAGTTTCTTCCTAAGGTGGAGTAATCTTAGAGTCTTTAGTACAGCTATATCTCTCCCACTGTGTCAAGTGGTCTCTTCCCTTGGGAGAAGAAAAGAGTCTCAAAAGAAAGGGACCCAGTGCATCTTAATTAAAGCATGGCCATTGTGAGGGATGTCCCACACTTCCTGCTTTCCCCCCAGACTCCCCAGCCCCGCAGAACTTAATCTTCTTCTTCTCTTCCTTCATTTTCCATATGTTCTACTAAACGCTGTTCCCTTCATAAATCCCCCCAAGGCCACCTCTGACTTCCACCTGTGCTCCAAGTTAAACACAGAAACAATTTGAAGCTAGGATATGTACAGAATAGAGAACAGATGGCATTTGGTTTTGAACCTGTTACTTCACTCAGTATGATTATTTTTCTAGTTCTGTCCACTTACCTGTAAATTTTATTGTTTAATTTCTATTTGCAACCCAGTAATATTCCATTGTGTGTGTGTGTACCACACTGTTTTTTAGGGAGCACCTTCTCTCTTTCATTCTGGGATTTTGTCTGACTTGGGCTTGTACAGGCCTTATGTACGCACCACAATGTCTGTAATTTTTATGTACATCAGCTCTCTTGTGTCTAAAGACACTATACCATTGTGGTCATCCACCACCTCAGGCTTTTATGATCTTTCTGCCTCCTCTTCTTCATAGATCCCTGAGCTGTAAAGGTAGGGATCAGGCCATCTCTGGCTGGGTGCTTCAAAGTCTCTTGTTCTCTCCACATTGTCCAGCTTGTGGGTATCTATATCAATTACCATGTACTTAAAGAAACTTTTCTGATGAGGGTTGAGCAACATACTTATCTGCAAATTTCACATTTTTTCTTATGCATTTTAATAGACGTCTTGATCTTTTCTGTCCCCTAGCTATCGTGAATAGAGTCGCCATGGGCAAGGATGTAAAAGACCTTTTGCAGCATGCAGGGTAATACCCTTTGGGTACATGCCCTGGAGTAGTATAGATGTGTCATGTGGCAGTTCTATCTCTAGCTTCTTGAGAAATCTCCAGACTGAATTCCAAAGTGACTACATTAGCTTACACTCCCATGGACAGTGTAGAAGGGTGCCCCTTTCACACATCCATGTCAGCATTTGTTGACATTTGTATTGCTGATGATGGCCATTCTGATGGGGGAAAGATGGAATCTGAAGTAGTTTTAATCTGCATTTCCATGATGGTTGAGGAAGTTGAGCATGGTTTAAAGTATTTCTCTAGCCATTGCTATTTCTTCTTTTGAAAATGTTCTTCACAGACATAGAGAAAACAATCCAAATATTTGATATGGAGACACTAAAGACTAAGGATAGACAAAGCAATTCTAAACCAAAACAATACTGGGGTGAGGTATCACCAACTGAACATCATTTCACATTATACTGTGGAACCATGGTAATAAAATTAGCATGGTGCTGGCACAAAAACAGCCGCTTAGACCAGTGGTGTAGAAGTGAGGACCCAGATGTAAAAACCATACAATAAGAGTTACCTAGATTCTTTTACCAAAACTCCAAAATTACACCTTGAACAAAAGATAACATCTTCAACAAATAGTACTGGGGTAAATGGTCCCCATGGAGAAAGATGAAAGTAGAATCTTATCTCTCACTCTTAACAAAACTTAACACATGGATCAAGGACCTCAACACAAGAAGGAAAAAGTAGGGAATGTACTTCAACATATACACATGTACACACAGGAAAGGACTTTTCATGGCACCTGGGGGTGGGGGGGGGAGCATCAACAGACTGGGGTTCATGAAACTAAAAAGCTTCTGTGCAACAAAGGAAATTGTGAATCAAGTAAACTAGAAACACACAGAATGGGAGGAAATCTTTGCCAGTCATTTATCCAACTGAAGGTTAAGATCTAGAATACATAAAAGGCTCAAAATTCTAAGCAAAGATAATATCTTACTGTGTAACCCTGACCAGCCTGGAGCTTACTCCATAGAGCAGACTGGCTTCAACCTTGTAGTGATCCTGCTGCCTCTGCCTCCCAAGCGCTGGAATTGTAAGCATGTGTGGCCATAATCAGCTGGGTTTTCTGAAGCACCTAGAAGATGACAGAGCTCCATGAAGGCCAGAAGTCCACATTCTACGACTTCCCCCATGGTGAACTTCAATAATACAGAGGAGACACTGGAGGGCTTCTTAGACAAATCCATGCCGTTCCTGAATGTTCAGATTCAGAAGGAAGAAATGGAACAGAACTATCCCCTTGGAGAAATTGCCCAGTGGCTTCTAATGCAGATAATCTCAGGTATGGGGGGAATATAAATTCCTGTAAGACAAGGTCTGTGAGTGTCCTCTTCACACCACAGAGCCCAGGAGGGCATCTGGCACACTATACATGCTTGCTTGAACTCAGAAGGTCAGGAGATCCATTTAATGTACCTCATTTGCCTTGGAACAGTCCCACAGCTGCACTGTGTGCTCTTAAGAAGGGTCACTGTACCCCCCATGCATCATAAACATGGACAGCACTGTTGAGTCATGACCACTAGAGTGTTTAAACTAAAAAGTGCCGGGGCCTATTCTTTAGCATTCTTTAAGCATAGGTCTAGCAGCTCTGACCTCTGCCATCCTCTCTGTTAGAGAGACCACACTGCTGGTAGGCACACTGCAGCACAGGTCAGTAGTCAGCGGAGGAGTGCAGCTCGTCATTCAGTGACTGTGTACATGAGCGGGCGGAAGCTTAAAGAATGTCACTGTCCCTCTCATCTAGACTTTCTCATCGGGGTGTCTTCCAAAGCACAGACTCTTAAAAGGACCTGTTTTGTTTCGGCTTATTTCAAAAGAATGACGCTTAGATTCTTTTCTCTTTTGAAATATTTCTGCTGCAAACCCCAGGGCAATTTAGCGTAAGACGATGGCATCATTTTTAAAGGTCCCCAGATAGCTCTTTCTGCAGACCTGGCCCATGGAAAATCTCCCTGAGAGACCCAGTGAATTTGAAGAAGGAAACAAAATTAGAGTTAATTAAGTGCATAATTACTGTTGAATGTGGCAGGCATACTTCTGTACTTCTTTTAGACCAGGTTGATGGTGTAGGAGGGTGACGTGTTTGTGACTGCTGCTTATATCTTCAGTAAACTGGAACCCTGTCTCGGTGTAGGGTTTTACTCAAAAGAAGCTTTGTAGATTTAGGAGGCAGGCTGCAGTGGGTTTCAGAGAGCATGCTCTGTTATGTCACAAACACGTTACCCATGATAAACAAACCGAACTCCACACCCCATCCAACCTGTCCTTGGCCAGCACAGCTTCTTTCCCAGCCACATTCTGAGCAAACCACATCAGTGTCACTCAGTGCCGAGTTCTTATGTGCCCTCCCCTCCTCTCCTGTCCTTTGTGTTTGGGACTGCTTGCCATCGTAACATAGTGCCCTAATGTTTTATGCATCTTCAGACATTCTAGCATCCCTGACAACTTTGGAGTCTGTGAACTATCCTCTCAGGCCTAATTTCCACTTTTTAAAAGCCTTATACAGAGTCCCACATACTCTTGGTTGGTAACCCAGGCTAAAATTTGAATGATTAAGGAAGCATATCCCTTTAGTAGTGGGTCCCAGTATGGCTGGCTGTGCCCGTCTTCCTCACCCACATATACTCAGGAATGAAAGCACGGTCTCCCACAGCCGATGGTCATAGGTGGTATGGCACTGTGAGCCTTGTGGATTTAGGCTACTTTTCCTCACTGGACACCCTCTTTCAAAATGCTTCCATGGTGCTGGGAAGCAGACAAGATAAAACACAGTCATTCTGCAGGACCAAGCTAACTTCCCAAGTGAGTTAACAACAGAGCCCTTTCTGGAGACTTCCTGTCTTTGGGTCCGAATGTCATAGCTATCCCCTATCACATTGTGGTTGGAAGTGTACTCACAGGTTGGCTAGGCAGCCTCAGTAGGATGGGGGACAGGAGGAGGAGGTCTTTGTTTTTATCTCCTGGAATGTTTCAACAGTTCCAGCTCTGGCTCCAGTTTATAACTGTGGGGAGTTTCTGCTTGTTTGTTTTCCTTTTGAAAGATTCTATCTAGATTCCAGCAAACTTCCCAGCAAGCAGTACTCAGAGGCAGCTGGGGAAGGGAGGGCTATTCCTTCCCTGTCATATGTCCTTAAAATAACACAATGGGGAGAGGCGAGCCCTCAGAGTCCCCTTGAGCTACCAACGATAGCATAATGAATTGGCTAATCATAAACGAGTCGCTCCTGAGTTCCAAGCGCTATGGTAATGAATTGCCAACAAGCCATTTGCCAGACTGAAGCCATATGGTAAGGGATGGGACACTGGCACATTGTAGCCATACTTGTGGGTTTGTCTATGTAATTGTTCCCATCAAGAACCTTCCCAACTCCATGGCTGCTAATTAATGTCCTGTTTAAGCTTCTGTTGTCAAAACGAATCATGCATTTGTTTGATGCAGCTCAGTCTTATCTGGTTAGTAACAGTGACCATTAAACGAAAATGTGTTTGAGTTCACACAAAAGAGATCTGACTTTCACCCAGTGAGCCCCAACCTAGCAGCACCGGCCTGTGCAATCCAATCCAGGAGCTTATTAAACCCAACACATTGTCATCTTCGCCTACAGAAACACAAATGAGGATCTAGTTCATTAATTTCCCCATTGTTCTCCCTTTCTGTGGATATTACTCTAGTTAGATCTGTAGCTATACTGTGTGGATTTTATTGTGACAGTGGTGATAATAAAAATAATTAGGAGAAGAAGGAGATTCATTTATCAGAACAAGGCACTCTCTCAAAGGTGTACTCCCCATCGATTTGATGAGGAAGTGAGACTTGGGGAGGAACGATTCCTTCTCACCACCCCATTTCCTTTCTCTTTCATGTATAGGTAGGTACCTGAGGGGAACTACAGAGAGCTTGAAGAACACAACAAATAAAAAAAAAAGTCACCTTTGGAGGAAGGGAGAATGAAGAAGTTTTATTAGTAAATAACAAAGCAGACACTAAAGGAACAATTCTACAAGGCTTTGTAAGTGCAGTAGGGAGGAGGATGTGGCATGTGTCCATGGTAACACCCTCCCCTCATCACCAAGGGTGATGGAAGGTGTCCTTTATCTTTCACCCACCCCTAATGCATGCTCATACCCTCTGACAGCAGTTCCTGCGAGTTCCAGCAAAGGGTGCCTGTAATTCATGCAACTGACTTTCCTTTAGCAGTGAATGACTTGGGGAAACTGGAGCAAAGAAGTCTACAGAATAGTACTCCCTGGTTCCCGTGTTTCCTATCAAACCCAGTGGGAACAACCACTCTGTTTTGCAATTTTCTGTTTTCTCCCTTCATCCAAGTACTGCACCCTAGAAACAGCCAATGTGTTAATTGCAAGGTCGGGGCAGTGTCTTCCATGGCATCTGGGACATGGGATAATGCAAACAGATTTCCATATGTGGTCCCTTCCAGTAGTCTTCGGCCCCCAAGCACCCACACTATGTGAGAACTTGGCTTCTTAAGGAGAAGCCGACATTTTAATTGGAAGCATCTGTCGCCTTCTCTGTTATTTTTGGCCAGTTTGGGTTTATTTGTATGAGCCCATGTTTGTGTACAGGCCTGCCTACATGGTTCACAAAGCCTACCATTGCTTCTCTTCTCGTTTTCTTCTCAAGTAGCTAACGGGGGCATATCATAAACCATTCACCTTCACCCCTGGATCTGACACAGATTTCTTCCAGAAGAATCAGGGAGGGGGGGCCGGCCAAGCAGAGGATGGAAATCCACCTTGGTGGGGGAAAGCAACATTTGGTGGGGAAGGGTCTACCTCTTGATGTTTACTGAAAAATGCTCCCTAGTGTCTCAGGAGCTCTAGGCTCTACAGGGAACTTCTCCCAGTAGCAAGCCCAGAGTGGCCTCTCTATGTTCTGGTCTATACTCTGAGGCCTCTGTCCCCAAGTTCCCCATGAGTCTCACTCCCAGAAACTCCAAGATCCTGATCTTTACTTTATTCTCTCAGAAAAAAACAATCTTCCCTCCATCTGACCTCAAAGTACTGCCCCAGAGCTCTCCCCCTGACTAACAGTTCTACCCAGTAGTTGGGCTATGTGATTTCAATAGGGCCCCCATCTTTAAGATATATCCCACCTGCAACCTCAGAATGTAAACTGATTAGAAGTAAGTGTCTGCAGTCAACAAAAGGACCACAAGATGAAATTAGCTCAGATAGGGTGAGTCTCAAACCTAGGGAGTAGAGTAACAGAAAAGAAGGAAACCAAGACAGGTAAAGGGCATGTGAAGACACAGGTAGACCCTTAAGTGATGCAGCCATGAGCAAACGCATGCCAGACATCACCAGAAGCTAGGTGAGGCAAGAATGTTTCTTTCTAGAACCTAAAGGGATAGCACAGCTTTGGGCTTCACGCCTCCAGAACTGTGAGAAAATAAATGCATGCTGTTTTGAGGCATCCTGTTTGTGGCCACTTGTCACAGAAGTCCTAGGAAAGTGTTCACATTTTGGAAGTGTCTTGAAAGATCCCTCAAAGACCCGTGTGTTGAGGGTTCCATTTGCAGTGAAGCCTTGGGGAAATGAGTGGATGGTGAGGGCTACAACTTCATGGATGAAATCATCCTTTGATGGATTTGTAAATGTGAAGGTTTAGTATAAAGCAGGAGATGGGGCTTAATTGTTAGAAGTCAGTCACAACAGGTATGCTATCAAAGGACATATTTTGTCCCTGTCCCCTTCTCCTCTCTGCTTCCTTGAGGTGATCAGATGACATATCGTCTACCTCCATAGTCTGCCTCATCTCAGGTCCAAAGCAATGAACACAGCTGTCCTTGAACTGATAACCTCTTATCCCATACACCATGACAAAAGTATCCTCCACACGTTGATTTTATTTTGGGCATTTGTTGTTGTAGCACACACACACACACACACACACACACAGAGAGAGAGAGAGAGAGAGAGAGAGAGAGAGAGAGATTAACATGGAAACTAACATATATTTACTGAGATAGTCTGACATAATAGCAAAATACTAAGGATGAAGGTGGGATGACCTGACCTTCTGGTCTGTCACATAGTTATGTCCTCTTGAAAAGGACACTTGAGCTTCTAGCCTGTGCTTCAAAGGAAGTAGGCAGGGCAATCTGTGATACCGGGCAGCCCTAGTATCTTTGGTTTTACATAAGAGAAGGGAGTCATCACTACACAAGATAATGACAACATGACCTTAGAACCCAGTTGTCTGATACTAGGAATCAAAAGAAGAGAATGACCAATGGCTTTTGTGTCAGGTAAGGCACCATAGCAGGGCCTGGTCTCTAAGTCCAATGTACTTCAAACCTATAACTGTTGCTTCTGATACATTAGTGAGCATGAGAGTCAAAGAGCAAGGGAAATGGATGTACAAAGGTTAGGTAAATTGGTTACCATGAGGAAACAATCTGGGCTGAAGCAGAGAGGCCCTTAGGACCACCCTATCCCAGCTGACCCAATAAACGGCCTTTTGGCCCAGCATGGAGAGAAGAGCTTTGCTCTGTAGAAGAGGCTGGGGTTCCTCTCGGTTCTCACATACATTAAACACTCATTGAACTCTCAGTTACCGAGCGGTGGTCTGGACAGCAAAGGGTCATGAGAGTACAGCTGTTGCCCTCAGTGAGCACACAGTGATGGCGAGGACAGATCCCTGAGCAAGTCGCTGTTTAGAGTGGTAGGTATTTTAATCAGGAAAGCCCTACCTCAGCTTAGGGGACTGGGACATGCTCCCAAAAGACACCTGATAGGAATAAATGTTGACCTGCTGACAAGGACGCTGATGGCTTCCTTGTAGATCTCCTCCATTTATGAGTAAAACAAGAAAGCAGAAAACGCGAGAGGAATGAATAAAGGATCAGTGAGAAAGGGTAAGGAAAATAATCAGCTAGGAAAATATAGTAGTGTGAAGCCATCTGGCACAGGGACAAATGTCCCTGCACAAGTTAAGAGCTTTCCAGGAGCACTCTAAACCTGTAATGACAGCTTATAATGCATTAAGTGTGCCAGATTTCCTCAAAGAGAAAAAAGACTGGAATATTAAAAGCCCACTGTCCACACAACCAACAGAGGCATCCTGAATCTGTCAAAGATGTGGAGGTAGATTCTCTGCTCTTAGCTGGAACGGACCCCACCCTCCTGTGTTGACTGGTTGTGGGCCTAGACTTATTTGCAGTATGACCCCCTTTCTGTTGGCAGGGCTTCATCAGCAGTCCTGAACTGCTCAGAGGCAAGCAAGCCCCTCTTTTCTGTGTATGTCAGGCTGCTCACGGCACCCATTTCTTCAATAAATGGGCAGACTTTATTGTCAGGTTTGTCCAACTTCCAGCATTTCTCCATTCATGCAGACCCCTAAAATCTGCCTAAGGATGGTGGACAGGCAATTAAATGCCATTTTATTAAATGTCTTCTGGGACTGGGGTCCCCATGCCCACATTTAAAAAAAAAAAATTGTTTTCAAAGATTTCACCCTCTGGCTGGGGAAATAAAACAGAAATGAGTAAAAATTAAAACATCATAAAATGTCAAGATATTTGGCAGCCACAGGACTATTGAATTGATTTCATGGTTGGCAATATCAACATTACCCAGGTCTTTGCTTTTAGAGTTCCTTGAACAAAATACTGGGATCAAGAACCTACATCCGTGGCCTCGGGAAGAATAGATGGTCCAGTGGTCTTGCCAACTGTCCAACGTTGATGCTGTATTTTCCTTCATGGGATGCCTTGGTCACTCCCAGCCAACGTATTTGTCCTCATCATTGCCACTGCATAACTCTTTGTGCACAAGAAAACAACAAAGAAACTACTCTGTCTCTGCCGTTACCTTTCTCAGCCATTTCTTCCCCTTGACTCCTCTCTCTCCCCCTCTGTGTTTCTCTCTTTCTTCACCTCCCCGCGAGCTTCTCTGTCTGTGTTTTTCTCTTCACCCTTCTCCTCCCAATCTCTAACCCTTTCTATTACCTACGTACATACAATTACCCTTTTCAGGGTAATCCACTACTCTTGTCACAGTAAGATTTGTTCCAGTTTATTAACGTGAGGAGATCAAGATTACGAGAAGAGATGACATTTATAAGAAAACTAAAATAAGATTAAAATATTTTAAGTTTCATAAAGCACAGAGTAGGAGAGATGAATTTGATAGAACGGGAAAGGGGAAAGAAGCCGGATGTCGGCAGTGATCTGCCACTCCAGTGGTGATTTGTTTACAGCCCATGGGCCCTCCCACTATTTCCTGTGGGTTCTTCTCATAGAGAATACTGGAGATCTAAACCTTTCTTGATGTTCCACCACTTCACGTGAGCTCCTTGACAGAACTGTCTGACCTGACCTTGTTTGTCTTAGTGTAGGGTTTTGGAGCTGTGGGCTGGGTCCTGCTACATAGAAATAGAGGGAACCTTGAGAAATCTACAGTATCTTCTGCCAAACACGGGCCAACTGAAGCACGAAAACAGGTTCCCAGACCCCCACAACCAGTTAGAGGCAAAGCTGAGGCCAGGGCGTTTCTCCATTTCTCCATCCATCACCTCCTGTCTTAGCTGGCTTTTCCATTTATGTGATAGAGACCATAACTAAAAGAAACTCGGGGAGGGAAGGGTTTATTGACTTACATGTCCTGATCACAGTCTTTCACAAGAGAAGTCAGGGTGGAGACTGAAGGCAGGAGCCCAGAGGAGGAACTGATACAGAGGTCATGAAGGAACGCTGCTTGCTAGCTTTCTCTCAATGACTTGAACGAGCAGCTTTCTTAGGTAACACAGGGCCAGCCAGCAATGACCAGTGGTGAAATTGCCCACAGTTGGTTAGGCCCTCCTAGATATCATTCTCTAATCAAGAAAACTCCTCCACAGACATGCATACAGTCCAATCTGATGGAGGCATTGTCCGTTGAAGTTTCCTCTTCCAGATGACCCTAGCTTTTGTCAAGGTGGCAAAACAAAACAAACAAACAAAAACCCAGCATACCTTGTTAAGGATGTACCTGCTCAGTATATTCATCAGGTTCCCAGCCCGGCTTTGGCCCTAAAGGGTGGTGCAGGGTGAGATGTTTAACCTCTGGGAACCTGCGAGTTGTGCAAACATGGCTCTAGAAGAAATCCCTTACAGTGAGCCAAGTCCTGTTTATAACTATTCTCATGTTGAAGCTGACAACAACCCAACATTTGACAATAGTCATGAACCATGTTACAGGAGGGAAAACTCTGTCTCTGTATGATTAAGCAAATGCCTTAAGATCAAATGGCCTGGAGAGTTAGAATTTGAATATTGATTCCTATGGGTTTTTTTCCATGTGTGTGCACATGTACACACACACACACACACACACACACACACACACACACACACACACACTGTACTTAGCATAAGACTGGAGGGATGTGGAACTGAGGAGCAAGTTCCCCACTGGCAGGCTCCTTCAAGCAAAGGGAGAGAGCTCAAGCTGCGTCCAGTGGACTGCAGCAGGAAGTTGGTGGGCATGGTACAAGGCCATATTCTCCTTGCCTGTTAAAAGAGGTCCAGGCTCACACCCCCGCTTAACATGGTTAAGCCTGCCATGCCAATGGAGAAAGATTGAAATATTCAGCATCCTCCCAGCTAGGGAAGGAACTTAAGAGAAATGACAGTTCAATGGCTTGTTCCTGTCCCTCTTGCAACAGAGCAGCATCTCCAGCTGATACTTGTAAAGGTCATTCCCTTCCTTGGTATTCAGGACACCTGACCAGCAGGGCTTACCCGTGGGCTGCACTGTTAGTGGTGGATACACACACTCACACACACACACACACACACACACACACACACACACACACACACACACGCACTCCGGTACTGTTGTTTGTCACAACACTCCTGACTTTCGCTTCTTCTTTCCCGGAAATTGAATAGGGTCTTCCACGGGGCAGAGGCCGTGGAGCAGCCACCCACTCTATGATTTCTGACACAGAAGAAAGGTCTCCATTCTGAGCTCCTGCATTAACTGCCCTTTTCTTGTTTCCTGGGTCACCCTCTGTCAGCAGCCTAACTCCTCTCCTTAGCCTTCTGGAAGAGTTGCTATCTAGACCAGATATTTGGGCATTGATTTATGCTTGGTATTCGTTTCTAACCACAGTGGCACTTTATTATATCTAGTCTTTCATTATTATTTAGCTGTTTACTGTGTGAAAACATTTTTCTCTCCAGAGTATGAATCATGGTCTGGGTCAGTGAATCCCTGAAATTCTAAAAGTAATATAGTAGCATAACCATTCTTTTCCAGCCTCTCTCATTTTCTCAGAAGCAGATGATATCAGAGTAAGTGTTCCCTAGAAGGCCTTTGTCTGCCAAGTGGCCTCTTCAAAGGTCCACTTCATGTTATGTCTTTTATGACAAACCTAGTACCATTTCCTACTCTAAGCAGAATTATTTACCTTCTCCCTGAGCTAAAAGAGAAAAATGTATTTCCTTAGCTCTTTGGGCTCACCTTTGCTATTAGCTAATACAGAGGGGGGTTCTTATAAATATCTTCTTCCATTACAGAAAGAATACAGATTCTAGGGGCAAGATAATCTCATACAAGGTTCAAGTCTGTCTAAATATCAGCAAAGTCATGTTGACTAGCAGAGCACCACAACAGGAAAGTTCACAGGGTGAACAACACTTAAGGCATCAAGACCCTGAGTCACCATTCTGTTATGACAGAGACCTCGTAGCAAGAGGAAGGAATAAAAACAAACTCTTGGATATTGAGGAAGGATCCCAATATCTTTATACAGATAAAGTTGGAGACACATTATTTAAAGCCCAAAGGAGAATGGGGAAGTCGGACAGGTTAACTGAGGCAGGATCCCAGATACGTGAGCAAGCGCATGCACAAATCCGAGGAAAGCGGTACTTGGTGGTGCGTGCCCATGTCCAAGGAATGTTCCATACAGGGAACTGACTCCAGTCCCTGTCAGCTAATGGAAGTTAAGCTTCTGAATGAGTTCTCGTCTTCACTGAGCATGACTCAAGAATTGAGAGGGAATGAGATGAGTGTGGAAGGGATGGAGATACGGAGGCAACGCCTGATGAGTTGCCCAGATCGGGAAAGGGGGCACCTTCTCAACTTTGCATCTGCCAGACTCAGCAAACAACCTGACCTAAAAAGCCGAGAGGAATTTGTTGGAGTGCAGTTTCAAAGAGAAAGGGATTTCCAGATACCTTTCCATCACTCTGGCAGGTAGCGCCCAGCTTTCCTGGTGAGGCCCTGTTTACTGGAACTCTTTGTCCAGTGCCACGGAGAAAGAGCTATTCTCCTCCCGCACTGTTTCTCATTACCAAGAAAAATGACAGCTTGATGGTCTTCCAGCAAGAGAGAACAATCTATTTCATTTGGAAGTTTGGTAATTGATCAGGGCAATAGATTTTCTGCAGGGCAGCCTCTCTGGAAGAGTCTGGCTAGGGCACAAGATTTACATACATCAGGCTCACTCTGCCTTGCAAGTTTGTCTTAGAGGATGAGATCACAAAGCCATTAGTGGAGCAGTGGGCCAGGAGGGTGGGAAGGCAGCATGGGATTCCCAGACATCATTTCTCAATAAAGGCCATGCCTTGGTCAGAATGCTTCTAAGTCTGTTTCTGTTGGTAACTTTTTGAGTAAAACCTCAAAAAGTACAGAGGTAGCCATAATACCTACATTACATTATCCGTGGCCATACCACAGCCTCAGCAAATTGGCATTGTAAGAGTTTATACTGTGTGGCTACTATAGAGGTCATCAGCCCTGGCATTTACCAAACACTTGCTCTGCCTTTAAATACCATGCAGGGTGTACATTACCTTCGATGTAAATATAAATCTCCATGTTCTTCTTGGCAGAAACCTCACTTTAGCTCTGTCACTGATTCTACAATAAAGGCATTTCTACAGTTGATAAGATGAAGGGGAGACATCTTATCAGAGACAAAGATGCTTCCAATGCATTAATTGCTGGGTGAAACAAAACTACACATTCCACTGTGCCCAGATACGTCCTTTGGGTATGATATCATCTCTCATTACATAAAAATCAGTAGTGTATTTGAGTATTACAGCAGTTTGAATTTAAGCCCAAAGATGAATATTGAGTGGCAAGAGTGTTTGGTTTTGCCATCATGCAGTAAGCACTGATGAGTGAGACCATGCCTGCATTTCCTGGCTTCAGATATGTGAGCATTTCCAATAAGAGCCAAGACTGTGACGTCCCAAACACTAGGGATGCAAAGGTGTCCCTCTAGAGTGACCTGAGGAAATGGCATACTCATCTGCTCTATGCCATTCTTATCAACCACACTCAGATTAAACGAGATAAAGATGGACCCCTTTTCCACATAGACCCACAGATTGCAGCACGCCATCTCCACGCTATGCCGTCCCCTACTGCTCCACCTGCAGTGACAAAATCCATTAACGCTCAAGCTCCTCCTAAGGCAACAGTTCCAGGCTTTCTAGTTTTTGTTCTACAACTCCAAGTTTCAGCTCTGGAACTAAAAACGCTGTTCCTAATAAGACTAATAGAATCAACCATCCATTGAAAATAAATTATTTTACCCAAGATGATATAACAAATGTAGACACCATAACCAAGGGAAAGGTAAGCTGTACAGAAGAGTGAGCTTTCTTGGAAAAATGCACAAGTCCAGGGTGGATGCTGTAGGGTAGGGACCTACTTCTATCATATGTACAATGTGATACTGGGAAGTGTGGCTGGCAGTCAGAAGGCTTACTCAGCATTGTGGCATGCAAGGCTTAACTGTATGGGGGATAAAAAGATGGAGGGAAAGTCCAACAGTGCCCTCTAATGCAGTGGGAAAATACCCATGAAGTAACTGCCCCAGATGCCATATTTTTATGCAACACTGAGATAACACTTAACATGACACTATCTCTCTCCACTCAGATGTTAATGATATATTATTAAATTGATTTATTCCTACTAATCATGACTACTTTTCTTCGCCTGTTTTGCAATTTATCAAAAACAGAAATACCAACACCAGGTCCAATGATTCTCTTGAAACACAGTGAGAAAACAATAAGAATCTTAATAAGCATCAAGGCGGTCCTGATTGCTCATAGGGGATATTGAAGAGATCATTGGATTTGTAATTCAAAAAAACTACATATTACAGGAAATGGCCCAGAGAAGGGAATTTTAGACAGACAGTTTCCAGAACTAAAACAAAGCATGTGATGCTGTCTTTCTGCAAGGTGTCCAGAGACCAGGACCTCAAACACCCAAGGCAGCTTGTAGGAACTACTTTTGTAAAGATTCAAAACTCGTAGGTCATATGAAACTTTAATATTAAGTTCTTGAACTGTTGACTGATGTTTGCCCTTAAATTCTCGCTCTGGCAATTCTCTGTACAAACTTACAAACCTATTACTTGAGATTTCTTTTTTGGGGGAGGAGGAAGGGAGGATGACTCTGCAGCACCAGGTATGAGACTATGTTGATGCTAGAGTTGAAAAGGTGAAAGACCAAAGATACCAACAATGTACCGATTCCCTAGTTCTCTGTCATTTCCGTTTCTGTCTCTCTGCACACTCCAGATCTTCCTCATCTTCACTTTAACTGAAAGTTGGGCAGTATCATAAATGAAAATGTCTCCTGGTTGACTTGGAAGACCTTGTTCCCTCCCAAATGTGTGACTGAAATGAATCTATCAACCTCCCAAGTTATTTTATTGTCTAACCCTTGGCTTTCTCATGCACGATGAAGAGCCTGGACAGATTACTAATTCTTCAAATGATGCCCCAGGAACCAGAAAGGGTCAGGAAGGAAGATAATATAAAAAGAAGCTAATTTCTTATCCATTTACATGAAGCAGGAGATCAAAATAATAGCTCATTTTCAAAGAAATAGGATTGGGTTTTTTTTTTTTTTTGCTGACTAAGAGGGAAAAAATTACTAGACCAGTTGATTTCAAGGGTCCCACTCTGGGGTTAGAGGTTTCTACCATTTACAGAGTGCCTATTGTGTCAAAGACACCATGATCCATTCAGGAAAGAAAAGACAAAGAAGTGTAAAGGCCTCTGCTCCAAGGAGCTTGCCCAGCTCTAAGATTAGCCACAGTGTGAAATCGGTGTTGGGGCACCAGCAAATGCAGTGCTCTGTGTAGGAAGAAATCAGAAAACATTGCTACAAGTAAAGAAAGCTCATTGGGAGAGGGGCCTCAATCTAAGAAGGTGAGTGGATTCTAGAAGATCACAAGGGAGACTTCAGTATGGGCAGGCAGGACTATTCCTTCTCTCCACAAGGTCTCTCTCATAGTGACATCTATGAGCTGGATACAATAGAGAGGGAAAAGTTGGTCAAGAACCTGCTCTTCTGCAATGCTGCACAGTTTAGCTTGGCACACACACACCTAGTAGAAGATGGAGAGGCCTCTGGGCCCGAATCTGTTTCATGAGTTTTATACTGAGGACAGAGATTCTCCTCCAAAGTCATCTGAGTCTGGTTAGCTCAAGGAAGGCTGCTTGAGTCAGACAGAGTGATCTTCCAAAGCAGCTTCTCATGAGATGAGGCCCTGGCTGATTAGGTTGGCTGGAATTCCAAGACATTCCAGTATCAGCATGGAGGATAGGCTCTCATCCCAGCCAGACTGACTTCACCTCCAACCCCCTCCAACCCTGACACACACCAACAAATAATTACTTCCAAGGTCTCCAAAGCCAGCCCTGCTGTGGGTAACCTTTGGAAGTGACACTCTCTTTTCTGATGGGAATTAAAGGGCCTGGAGTGGCCAACAGGCTCCTCAGCAGGAGGGTTTGTTATTCTTTCCACTGCAGCATTAAACCTCAGGCTAGCATTACATAAGCATGCATGCTGTGAGCCAACTTGCAGAATTAGCTTCCTTTGACAGGCCTTATCATGGCCAGGGCCAGTCTCACCCAGAGGTGAAAGCAGCCACCAGTTTGGGGCTGGGAGTTGTAAAGCCTGGAGCTTCTTACCCTCCCTTCTCCTCCCAGAACTTTCTTGCCTTTTTGACTGATGCCTGAAATTCTATCTTTGAGATTTGGGCATTCTGCTGGAAACTGTAATTTCTCTTTCCCTGAGAAAGATATTAGCTAAATTCAGAGAAGTATAAAAAAAAAAAAAAAATAGCCTGCCGATTTCAGAGAACAATTAGAAAACCAACTTCGCACCCAAAAGCACAAGCGCTGTGAGACTAACGCGCTTTGGTTACCGCTCTTGTAGAAGACTGTGCAACTGCAACGTGAAAATCAGCACGGCAGCTTAACGTCGACCAGATTCTTAGCTCCAAAATAAGAACAACCATGGCCAATGCAACATGGAAATCCAGTCTGCATGCCGTTCTATCGTACAGGATGAGAAGCAGGGCATCTCATCCAGTCGCATTCCCCGGGGAAGCTGCCGCCATTGCAATACAAAGCCCTGGGTTACTTGAGGACTTCTGAGACTCCAGACACTGTTCCCACTTCACATTCAGGGTCCTCCTTCTCCATGTGCTTCATGCCTGAGTTTTCAGGTGCATCGCTTATTGTGACTTTCAAAGGCCATTGATAATCCTTTCTAGATTCAGTCTAGCATGAGCCCAGTGTTAAACTCCAGTGTGTTTCCTCCGTGACAATGTCTATGTTCACGAACCCAGCCATTCATTCACACTAACACTCCACTAGCAAGGATAATCTGGACATGGTAGGAAGAAAAGAACCAACTCTGGCCCATAAGCTGGGAGCTCAGCAAATAAAAATGGTCCTCTACCTGCTGTAAGAGAATCTGACTTTGATCAGTACCTCACAGAAAATTTCACAGAGCAGTGGTTCAAACCACCAGAATCTGGACCCAGCCACTGTCGCTATGCTGGCTAGTTTTATGTCAACCCTAACACAAGCTAGAGTCCTTTCAGGAAAAGAAAAAAAAAAAAAAAAAACCTCAACTGAGAAAATGCCTGCAACAGAATGGCCTGTGGGCAAGCCTATGGGACATTTTCCTGAGCAATGCTTTATGCATACATGCCATTCCTGGGCAGGTGGTCCTGGATGGTATAAGAAAGCAGGCTGAGCAAGGCAGGATGAGCAAGCTAACAAGGAGCATTCCTCCATGGCCTCTACATCAGCACCTGCCTCCAGGTTCCTGCCCTGAGTTCCCTCAGTGGTGGGCAGTTACCTGAAAGAGCAAGATGAAGTACACCCCATCCTCCCCAAGTTACAGTCTGTGATGGTGTTTTATCTCAGCAACCAAAAACCCTAACTAGGACAGATGGTCAAGGGTTAAAACAATGTGGCCGGGAGTTTACCGTTCCTCTCTGTTTTCACCAAAAAATACAGATAGTAGACTATCCTTAGAGGGGACCAGCTTGAAAATATTTCTACTTCCTTCCTGACAAAAACAGTAAGAAGATCCAGGGATTTTTGAACATCTCTTGAACAAAGTACCGCTTGGCTCCTCCCTAGAAAGCAAAGGCGAAGGCAGGCACACTGGTTAGCACAAGCGTCAGGGAAAACAAGTCGTGGCCACTGTGCTTCTGGCAAGCAGAGAGTGTTTGCTGGCATGGGGCCAGCCTGGTGGCATGCAAGTAATATAATACACAATCTAAATGCAAGCGTTTGGGTCCTGTTTGGGGAATCAATTAACAATAAGCATATACATCCATTTACAAAATAGCAGTGTGCTGGGGTATACCCACATTGTAATTGGAAACTAAAATAATACCAGGAGGAATAATCATTAAAAATATCTCCTCCAAAAAGCCAAGAATAATATTAAGAGAATAAAATAAGAACCGCCGTCCATCTGCAGACTTGTATCCTTAGGGAAGCACTGTAGCACGCACTAACAAGCAACAGAATCTGTGTATCAATGAACTGGAATCCGCAAAGGCAACAAAAGGCGAGATGGGCTGTGAGGTGAAAAAAAATCTCTTTTGTATATTTGCTGCCCCCTCCCAAATCAAGCACAGTTCCATTTGATCGCTTCTTGTAGGAGACAGGATGCTCCAAGGCTGGGCATGACCCTCAGGGGAAATTATTCTTTATCTGCCCAGTCACAGAATCCCTAGGGCTGATTCTAAACCTAGATCATCCTCTCTTACTTCCATACCCCCATGCCTATGCATGAGCCCAAATACACATACACACACACATCCTACCTCACCTGTTCACCGTCCCCATCCTCCCCCACCCCCACCCCCCAGGAGTCCAAGATATGTAATCTACGGTTTGCCAGTAGCTGAGGAAGAGTCTTGGCAAAACCTAATTGGAGTATGGGAATGGAGGGATACAAAGAGCAAGAGAGCTTTCAAACTACAACCTGAGCGCTTGGCCATCACAGGGGAGCTGAGAAATACCTTCTGACTCATAGAAATCACACCCATCCTGTAAATGTCAGCTCTGTTGTCCGTAGGGACCTGCGATCTGGAAGCCTTGCCGTTGTAAGATCTCTCTGGGTTCTATGTGAAAGGAGGTCTCTCAGTGATGCTAGAGGTAGGTGGGCTTCCTGAGCTAGGAATGAACAGGAGCATCGGACATCTAGAAAAAGCATCAAGCTACTCACCCAACTCACTTGGGTGTTTTTGGGCCTTTGCATACATGGGAAGGAACTGGCAGCTACTACTGTTCTCCCCTGCTAGAAGCTACGCCTGTGGCATGTTTAGCGTCCTTTAAGCCAGTGAGCAGGAGCTTTACGTACCACTTGCTTTAGTTTGTCAGTTGTAGGTATATGTTTGGAGAGTAAAATGGTGTTTCAATGACAGTCTTGCAATGAGGCACTTCAGTATGTGGCTCTATATGCTTAGCGCTGATCTCTCCATCCATAAGGGTAGAATGTAGAAATGATGTTTCAAAAGCGAAGCTCATCCTCAGGTAGACGCTGAAACCCTACCAGAAGTAAATATGAGACTTGACTCTCAGAAACCCTCCTCAATAATAAGAATATGGGGACCAGTGAGACGAGATTGTGGGTAAAGGTACATGACACAGAACCCACACGATGGAAAGAGAACCAACTCTTAGAAGTTGTCCTCCACCTCTACCCACAGGCATGTGTGTACAAATGCGCATGCATACAAGCAAATAAATAAGTGTTAATTTCAAATATGAGCATAGTCTCAGAATGTGGACCATAGTGGTTTATTTCACGTGCATGAAATTCTAGGTTTGATACTTAGCTCCGCTCTCTGAGTCTTGAGCCGATTATTATATGTCAGCGGCAGACTGATTGCTCAGCATGAGCGAGGCCAGAGGTTCAGTTCCCAGGGCTGCAATAATATTAATGTGTGTGCATATGCTAAGCATGGTTGTTGGCAAGTCACTCAATGAGGAACGGATACTGTTCACAAGGTGGCCAAGTAGGAAGAGAGAACACAGTTAGGATAGCCCTATTAGCCCACTCCTGGGAGCCTGAAATCTGTGATCCAGGCTCTATTTCCCAAAGGTTTTACAGTTTCCCAAAACAGTATCAGGAGTCCAGGCCACAGGGGAGCCTTCAGTTACTCACAGACATCACATTTGCAGAGGACAGCTGTCCGGGCCTGACATCCCAGAGATCCCAGCATGGGAAACAGGCACAGGCATTGCCAACTGCCAGAGAAGCACCGAGAAGTGCAAGCCCCACCATTTGTGTCCTATCCTGGAATAGCAATAACCATGATAACAACAGTTTATGTTTGCACTGGGCTTTGCCAGACAGACAGCCTTTCCCCTTATCTTTCCACAATTACCTACAAATTAGGCAAATGGTTCCCTCTAGGTCTACAGAATAGGAAACGGATGTTCCCAGAGGTTAAGTGAGTGGCCCCAGGTCACACAGCTGCACGTGGGAAAGCACATCTTTTCTGATGTTGAAATTTCATGCTTTTTTCAGGATATCACATTGCTTCTTGTCCTGTGGGCCATACCTCTCACTAATAGAAAAAAAATCTTTATAAAGTCCTGATTTCACAAAAAAAATTATTCAATAAATTTTAATTAAAAATACAAAGATGCAATTTTAGACAAATTTAATCAATCGTTGAAGAACTGTGTTTCAGAACAGTGCCATACAAAAGTGTCATCTCTGAAAGGCTATGCCTAAGACAAAGCCATCATCCACGGTCTTCACCTATGACCCTAGGTCTCTCTCGTACAACGTCAATCATCATGTGTGGTATACTCATATTTTTAAAAGGGTTGTTGAGTATTGATATGTCTGGCTCAGAAGAACTTTTAAAAATCCCTGGCATTTTCTAAAGCAGCAATTTGCAAACTTTAATGTTCATCAGAATACCTTGATAAGTGTGTCAAAAAAAGACATTTCTACACCAGCAGGACGGGACCTTTGAGTTCTGCTTGTAGACCGTCAAATCTTTACTTGTACCAAGCAGTCAGGTGATTGGGGGGCAGGTGTCAACCTGAGGGGATTGAGAGGCACATGACTGGGATAAGTATGTATGCACTGCATCCAATGACAAGAACCATTCAGCCTGAACATCACTTCCCTTTGAGCAGATGTCTCCTGTGAGGACAGCTTTTCCATGGAGAACAGAGTGCCAGACTGGATGTCAGAAAGACACAGCTTTAACGCTGCCCTATTATTTAGCCCCTGAGCAATGGCTTTACTTTCTACCTGTCTCACAAAGATCTAACTGTGTTCTTGCACTCTACCTGTTAACCCTTCATGCCCTATCCACCTTATCAGTGGAGGTAGCAATCCCTCACATGGGTTACTGATTCCAAATGGGAGGGTAGATGCCGCAGCTCCTTAAGAAATATAAAGTACTACAGCAGCACCAGTGTCCCAGGGGTCTTGATCTCATGTATTGTGGAAAACAAGCTTTGTTACCCAACATAGTTCAGCTCTAGGGTCGTGAACACCAGAAGCCAATGAGAAAATGTCCAGCTGTTAGTGATAAACTCTGGAAGGTAACCCCCAAAGGTTTTCCTTCATCATCAAAGTCAGGGGTAAGTTCTAACCTTGTCACAGCCAGAGCAGCTGCTTCCCAGAACCATCCTTCAGTCCCTCGTCCTGCTGGAGATCAGCTCTGAGCTCAGGCCGGGAACAGTCGGACATAACTCACTACCCGGAATGGAAATGCCACAGAGCCCACTTAATTCTGCACTGACAGTTCCCGGGAAACAGGCCTAGTTCCCCATCGACTTCTAAAATAAGCCGATGATGTTGATAATAGGACTTTCTTCAGGAAATTCCATTCATGTATTCATTCATTCATTGTAGACCACAAATATTTATTGATTTTCGCAGTGTGTTTGTTACTGCTGTTGTTTGCCATGCGAGGATTTCCGTTTGCTTGCTCAGCTTGCTTTTTCTGGTGCTCTCACCTGATTTCCCATTTTTCAGTGTGGGTCACCAGAAAATCACAGTAGTCCTTAGCCACAGACAATGAAAGGCATGGGGCACTATATCGAAGATGCCTGGTTTAGAGTGGCTGGAGTCAGTTTCAATGCAGGAACACCATATCTTGGCACACACATAACCAAAGAGCTGGCCGGTTTACTCAAAGTTCAGATCTACATCAGTTCATGTATTTTGCCAGACCATCCAGAGATGGCCTATGTACGTGGTCTCAGGGTTAGTCCTCCCCGGTCATTGCTCCGAGGTCTTAACTTTCCTAGACAGTAAAGATGATCCTTAATTTGAGAACAGTTGTGGAATTCCAAGGTCTTTTTCCAGCATCTGCTGCTATTCTGAGTCAGAAAATCCCAGCTGGACACCTTGAAACCATGGGTGAATGGCATAAGAACAGGTCCTCCAGGGCAATACCAACCCTGGCTGGTCACTATAGTCCAGTTCCCTCAAGGCCCTGTCCTAGAGACCTGGCTCAATTGGTGCATTCATTCTGTTACACTCCTCACCCTGAGTTTGCCACCACCCTGCTGAGTGTCAACTTTCCCAGGCTTCCCTGACCATAACTCCATTTTCCCATGTCTCTGGCCGTATTGGTCAAGAACATACCCAACACTAGGCCCCTTATGTACACTTTATCATTGAACCCTTTCATCCTTCCCATGAGAAATTTTGCTATCTTCTTTTCAGAGATGGAAAATGCCAAAAGTTACTTCCTTAAATATACATAATTTGTAGGAGCAGAGTTGGAATTGAACCTTAGGACTGGTTGTGAAATGGACTACTTTGAACACAGTGAGTTGCATTCAATACTTACCTGCCTCTATTGTTTAGGGTTAGTGGTAGCAGGTGTTAAGTGCTCAGGATAGGGTACTTAATAACTGCCTAATAAATGATCCATATTGTACTACTCAGTTGTGGACTGTGGGCCTTGACTCTTAACAGGATTGTGGTCTCCTTGAGTCTTAAGCCGAACGTTTTGGTTACTTAGTACCTTCCAAACCCAGCCATTGCATGGCCGGGACCAAGGTTAAGTTTCCTCATCGAAGCACAGAGCAGCCTAACAATCCCCAGCTGGCAAGTTTCTCGTCTAGTCCCTTGTGTGCACGTGGAGATTGTCAGATAGTGCATCTGTGCACACTTGCTTTCTCGGTGTGGGGCACATTTACAGTTACAAGAAAACATTTTGGTGGAAAGAGCACACCCCAGGAACAAAACTCCACATGGATAGGTAGACCTTAGTCTGAGAAGCCCTTTCATATCCAACAATGCCTTCTCTGGTGTCAGTCTTTCCATCTATAAAATGGGTTACAAATACCATGGCCCTGACAGTGTCTGCCATTCGTAATTTTATGCTTCAAAATAAAGCTTGTCATCAGAATGGCTTCCCAAACCCGGGACAAATAGCTGGTGTGCCGATTTAACACAACAGTCATTTAGCATACCATCCACCGGCAGTGAAGCCTGCTCTGGACCCAGATTAGTATTTGTCACCTTAGAAAATATAAAATGAAGAAGAAAGGAAGAAGCTACATCCAGAGTGGAAGCCAGAACACTTCTGAAGACTCCGGTGAGGGGCAAGGCTGCCGAAGTTATGTGGCAAACATGTTCAGCACGTCTAATTCCAGCAGGGCTGACCTAGCAACAGCTGTCCCTGGAAGCCTGTGGGTGCACGAGGCTTCAGAGAGGCATTTAAGGCTGCTAGATCCTGACTCAATACGACAAGAGCAAGCGGTGGGTGTTTTAGGCCAAGGGAGGCCAATGGCTCCTGGGAGTCCTCTCTGAAACTATTTGTCCTTTCCCCGGTAGTTTCTAAGCCAGAGGACCCATCCAAACGCTGCACCTAGTTCATGCTACCCTCTCTACCCACAGTACTTCGAGAGGCTCGGTTTCTTAGACGGCCACTTCAAGGATGGGCTGGATAATCCTGGACTTCCTTATCATACATTCTGTCTCACCCACTGAAAAGTCCTGGCAACACCCAGAGTAGTTTCTGAAGTTCACTTGGAAATGCCTGGCTCGCACCGTCCTGCCTCCTCCTGGACATTTCTTCCCATGCTTCTCGCCATTGCAGACTCACAGCTCTATTGCTCCTGACTCCTTGCACAGTAGGCCCTGTGTACCAAATCCCTCCCATGTCTTCGATATTCTTTGAGAACCCTCGTCACATGTCCTGTGACTGCCCCCCCCCTTCTGCCTCCCTCTGAGCATAGCATCTGGCCATCTGAGGGATACGGGAAATATCTGGTTAACAGTTAAATGAGTGGATGGTGAATCTAGAGCGTTCAGAAGAGATGTAACAAGTTTTACAAAGAGCTTCGCATCCACTCTTTTTCACCACGCTCCCTGCCTGGCCCGCTCCAAGGTTTAGATCCATAGGTTAAAACACCAGCCAGCTCCTATAACATCAGGGTAATCTTTCATATGTCCCAAGGAGCTGTCATAGTTGTCCCATCTAAGAATGTAGTTTGCCACAAAAATAAATCAAGGCATGTTGCAATCCCAACTTTGGCCACTTAGAACTTGCTGCTTCAGCCAGCTCCTTAACCTTTTGGAGTTTGGAAGAGAACTGGTAGTGAAATAATAGTAGATCTTTGACAATCCCATTGTCGAGCTGAAGTAAGGCAAGGCATGCAGTGCCAGCTGCAGCGGTGGGTGCTCAAGGGTTACGTTACACTTCTTCTCCCCCACTGACCTCTACTCCTTTCAGGAGCCACAAGATAGGAATCCCCGCTACTAATTAACAAGCAGGTAGCTCCAGATCACAAAAGCAGTGAATTCCTTGCCCAAGTATGTGGCAGTTAGTTACTAAACTAAGCAAATGAACCAAGGACTACGTTAGGACCCACACCGACAAGTGCAGAGGACCCGCACTGATAACCTTTCCTTGTCTTCCTCTCCTGTAGAGGATGAAATGGAATGACCTTAAAATGCGCAATCACAGTGCTGGTGATAGAACCCATGTTTCTTGAACAATGGCAATTTCTTCTAGTGCTTCCAAAAAGTTCTTAGAGATATATCCCCTGGCCTCATTTTTATTTGCCACTAACTACTCCATTCTGTGAATGGTACTCAACATGAGCCAAAGCACTGGGCTCCAACACCCTCCCCACAAGAACAAGGTTTTATTATGTAATGGTGGTAGGACTATGCTTGTATGCTCCATGAGAATCCCACTGCACTCTGGAACGTAACTGGCCTGTTTGTCGTGCCTTCTGAGCACCTTGTGGATCTGCTCAAGAACCATTTTCACATGTTTAGATTATGCTTCTGACTGTGGTGCTGGGCTTCCCAGTGGTGTCCTAGAGGGACCGTGACCCACAAACACACCAAATGATCAACTCTCAGTTTACTATTGGTTTAATGATTTACTGTTACAAATTCAAGCTTAGGAGGAATGTGTAATTTATTGGCAGCCATTTTGTTCCTGGACATGTGCAGAGGCAGTGGAATTCGGGGTGCACTCTAGGGCTGTCTTCACACTGCAAGAGATCTCACCCAAATCCATGCACAAGTTCAAGGAGCATAAGCAAAAATACAGGGGGGGGGGGAAATGTAAATGCTAACTACTCTATAAAAGAGTTGTTGCATTAAGAAAGCAGGTGAAAGGTGTTTGTGAAGTATGAGTAACAGATTCAGGAAGAGGACTGTGGTTGAAACTGTAAGGTCTTGGGTTATGCAAGGGAGGGTCTTTGGCATGGCATAGAGCTGCCCGTATAACTATTCTCTTCCCAACAGTGACCCCTCATGGCTTATAGTCACTCCTGTCCAGCTAACAGGAACAAAAATAGTCTCTTTGCCAGTGTCATCCTAGAGAATTCTTTGTGCATGACATAGTTGCTAGTCATTGTGAAGATGCCTCGACTGTGAAAAATATTAATTATTGATTGTCATACCTCACTGAGGGGTGAGTTCTTCCGAGAAAGACAACCAATAGACTGAGTGTTAGGAATTTCAGGTAATCGGTGAAGCCTGACTGTGCCTGGTACTTGGGGACACAGAACAAAGACTCAAAAACTATCTGAGTCAAGTAGCTGATAGTGATTGACTCAGGAAGATAAAAAAAAAAAAAAAATTAACCAGAAAACCCAGCAAAGAGAAAGCAGTAGGGTCATGCTAGTGTTCAGATAAGACATGACAATGGCATGAACTTGCGAGGTCGGTGGGGAGTCACAGAGTGTCTAGGGTTAAAGAACTGCACCACCAGTTGGGTGTCTAACATGGCTGAAACAAAAAGCCCATGCAGAGGAGGAAGGCAAATAAGTGTGGGCAGAGGAAGTGAGCAAAAGTGCAAAGGCGTACAGAAGCTGTAACGGTAGGTTTACAATTCAAGGCCAGTGTTGGCTAGGAGGTGAGTTCTGAGCTATCCTAGCCTACAAGGTGAGAGCCTGAACTAGAGAAACAAAACTAGAGCAATAACCAAAAAATAGCAACGGTGATGTGGATTTTAACATGCTGAATACTTTAACAATCTGAATACTTATAATAATTTTATAAACAAGGCAGGGAGCACTAAGAAACTCATCATTAGTCCAGGCATGCAGCACACACACCATTCAATCCCAGCACTCAAGAGGTAGAGGCAAGAGGGTCCTGTGAGTTAAAGGCTACATCACACACAGAGAACTCTCTGGGATGACACCCAGCATAACCCTGAACATGTGAACCAAGGTTTCCTATGCTTCCTGTCCCAGCTATCTACACAATGCAGCTAAGGTACCCCAAGAAGAGCCTTCCGTCTAAGAGCCCTGATCAAACTCCTGACATAAAAAAAGGAGAGATGCTAAATCCTTGTTTGCAAGGTGGCAATAGTAGCTAACACAAAATCTAAAGCAGGAAAATCAACACAGAATCACTAGGAGAAATATACAGAAGGGTCATGAATTTGTGTTGAGCCTAGGCTAAATAGTGTGACTCTGTCTCCAACAAATAAAAAGTAAAAGAGATATCGCCCTATGGTCCTCTTTCTTGTTGACTGGTTGGCTATATACTGACATGGTATAGGACTATATGATTCTGTTTGAGGAGCCACGGAGATTGGGAGGTGTCCAAGACACAGAACTTGTGCATCTACAAACCTAGTCTGGTAACTTGGATGGTTTAAAGAAATAACAGCTTTTATATTTATTTGGCCTCCTCCTTAGAAAGACCTCTTTATTTTTCAGACACACACTAGATCACTAATAAACATGAATAGCTTCCTAATTTAGCCCAGAAGCCAAATGCCAATCCTCAGCTTGTTTTTTTCTTTCCCATCCCTCTCCTAGTCTTCATTCTGGTCACATTGTAACCCAAGACTCTGGTGATAAGAGTCAATTGTCCAAAAAGAAAAGGAGTTTTGACATACTATAAAAGACCAGGTGCTGGGTGAAATAACCTCCTCGTTTGTTATTTTCAGCCTGGCATTCCTGCATGTCATTCCCTCTCTGAGGGTCTTTGTGTGGGGCCTGTCTCATGCTTGATGCTTTCAAGGACAGAGGTGGCTGGAATGAACTTCTCTATTTTCCTCTGTTTCTCCCAATAGACATGAAACCTGACCAGGATCCCAAAGAATTCGTAGGCTTCAAAGCAAACCCCAAAGATAGCTCTCATGACTGTTTACTAGAAGTTGACAATGATCCATCACCATTTTCTGAAAAGGAGGCCCAGCCTGCCTATTTAGCTGATGTTCTTGAAGATTTACATAGTGATTCATGAGAAAGCATGATACTATATGTAAGTGAATTCTTTGGAAATCAAACATCACAACCCTTCAAATAGTCCTCCTTTTTATTCATTTATCAAGTATTTATTGAGCATCTGTTGTATAACAGGCACTTGCCAGACACTATGGCTATAAATCAAGAGTGAGGATCGCACAGAGAAATCTACCAATATATAATATACATCAAGGCTCTTGTGGTCTAACGAATCTCATCAATAAACATCTTTATTTTCTTTTTAAGAAAACTGTTGGTACTACTTCAGACAGATTACTTCCTCCTTCCTTTCTTATAAAACAAATTATGAGATTTGAATATGGTATTATAGCCATGTCACAGATGACTGAATTACATAAAGTTCTACATTGTAGTACCTTAAAGTTCTACATCCCTGGACTGTTACTCCCATGTCAGGTCAGCTAATGGCAAATTCTCCACAGTCTGAAATGCTATTGACTGTATCACAAGGTGTCCTCGTAGCCCCTGATCAGAAGAAAACTGTAACTTGAAAGCATTCGCATATTACACAAGCTCAGTTTACTGGATTTCTTAAGATGTATTGCCTTCTGATTAAATGGATTGGCTGGTTAATAATATCCAATATTTGGTCCACGTCTGTAATTCCTGCCTACCTTCCCATCTAGTATGATACTCAACCCTTTGTGAAGAAGTAGCCAGAAAGCTCCTTCAGCTTCTACTCTGAATTTTGAAGATCTTTCCAAAATGCCAAGTCTCACTTTGTTTTTCTACACAGCATAGTCCAGTGAACATTTCTAGGTCTCTGTTTTGTTTGTTTGTTTGTTTGTTTGTTTTTCCTGACAAACAATCTTGTTAGCACTAAGAAAGATTTTTGTAACATTTATTGTCAGCACTGGGATAGATTAAACACTTCAATTGTTTTTTAGTTTTCCAGCTTGAACTGAATGTGACAAACAGTCAAAGGTTTTGTTGGAATTATAATTTGTTTCTACCCTCTTCTGACTTGGCATATACACAAAGGAAATGGAAATTGAAAGATTAGGAATTATTAAATGTCCAAAGCATACAAACTCCGTTCCTTCTGCTATTCAATTATAATCTCCCAAAATATGTCTCCTGTGAAATATATCTTTCCATCATAAAATCTGGAGGGGGAATATGAATTGAGTGAGATTAAATAACTTCCTAGGATTGTACAACCGAAGAATGGCAGCACTGTGATTTGAGCCCACTGTGAGTCCATGATCACAGGGACTTTGCAAAGGCCCTCAATATTTCTGTTAGACTCAAACAAAAGCCCTGCTGTCAGCATTATGGTTTGAATGTGAAATGCCTCCTGCATATGAGTACTTGCTCATCAGCCAGTGGTGCTATTTTAGGAGGTGTAGAACCTTTTGGGGGTGGGACCTAGCATGGGGAAGTAGGTCACGGGGGCAAGGGCTTATGGGTAATAGCTCTGCCCTGATTTCACTGGATAGCTTTCTGGTTCCTGATCCACAGAGAGGCAATAAACTGTGTCCAAGAACCCACCGTCACCAACGGCCAAGCCACCCCAGCAGCCATGCCTTCCCTGTTGTAATGGACTTTATCCTCTCAAATCACAGACCAAAATGCATGCATCCTCCCTTCCATAAGCTATGTGGGGTTTTTGTTGCAGCAATGACAGAAGTAGCTGATATGGTCAGAAACACTAAACAGAGGCAACACAAAGGCATTTCTCTGTCTTTAATCTTTTGGGGTCACTTTTTACACCTGGGCCTAAGTTTCTTCATTTGTAAAATAGTAAAATGAAAAGCCTTTCTTACAGAACAGTCCTTATTCACTAGCATGCACATTTCTGAGTTGGAACAATGGGCAATGAAGGGGACAGATGTGTTTCTTGTCCTCTGATGACATTTAATCGGAGAGACAGCATAGCAATGAGTGAGGGACATATGGATAAGATAGATTGTCAGCTTCTTCCCAGGCCAAGAAAATGCACGTTAATTAATTCTTCAGATGTTCTGGAGGTTTGAGCTAACCAAATCGAGTTCCCTCTTCTTAAGCTTCCTAGGAGGGCTTCTTAGAGGAAGGGGGATTGGTTGTATTCGATATGAGAGAAGGCACACTCTTCAGAAAACATCATGGGTCTGCTAATGATCATCAGGCGGTCTGTAAACTCCAAGAAAGCTCTGGTCTTAAGAAGCAAACACGAGCTTAGATTCTGAAAGTATATCTTGAAGGTATGTTCCTTTCATGGGACTGAACTAGCAAAGGACCCCAAACCTGGTGGCTAACACAGACATTTAGTTTTCCATAATATGGAAACTAATTTTCTCAAGCCAAGATATTGATAGAATTGGTGAAAGAATTAATCTTCCTGATGTTGTTCCAGGCCTCCTCTGATAATGGCCACCAATCCCTGTGTTCATTACTCATAGACTAATCTCTGCATCTGTCTGCACGTGGTCTTTGTGGGTGAGTCTGTCTTCTTAAGAAAGTTACCAGACACATGGATTAAAATCCTCTCTTCTCATGTAGGATCTACTCTCGTTTAGTTCCTCATATCCACAACCATCGTGTTTTTAAGATAAAGTCATATTCTAGGATGTAAGGGTTTGAGCCTTCACCTTTGACAAAGGAAGAGAAGCAGGAGAATGTCAGCTAAACTGCAGACCAGTGAAAAGATGTGAGCTCGCTTGGAATACAGAGCAGAGAAACTGAGACACGTCCTAAGGCTAGCCTCAGCAGGACTTGCCACTGGTGTCTGAGGGCTAAGCAGACACACAGGCCTTCAAGGAGCATGAGGCCTAGCTCAGAGAGAGCTGCCCTGCTAGGCTGCAACCGAGCCAAGCACAAGTGCTCTACGGGAGATCCTCCATCTTCACTACCTGAGCATCCTTCTTTCCTTCCTCCATCCCTTCCTCCAACAAATCCTACTGCCCACCATCGTGTTCCAGCCACGCGGTTCCAGATTTTCTGTTCTAGACCTGGCGATGCCACAGTGAGCAACAGCCACACAGACAGCGAGAACTTTCTGCTCTCACAGAGCTGCTCGATCTCCAGCACATGTGAGCAATGAGCATAAGTAAAGTACATGTAAGTGATCTAAGGTGTCTGAAAAATCTCATTCCTAAAGAGAGGGAGAATGGGTGCTAAGCAGTGAGATCAGCAAGTTCAGGGGAATTAGTCTACCACACCCTCCCTTTCAAATGTTTATCAGGGCCGGGTGGTGGTGGCGCAGGCCTTTAGTCCCAGCACTCAGGAGGCAGAGGCAGGCAGATCTCTGGGAATTCGAGGCCATCCCGGTCTACAGAGTGAGTTCAAATGTTTATCAGGGTTTTGCCTAAATATGTATATGTGAGCCACCCGTGTGCCTGGTGACCACGGAGGTCATAAGAGGGTATCAGATCCCCTGAAACTAGGGTTACAGTTGATGGTCGTGAACCAACACAGGGGTGCTGGGAACTAAACCCAAGACCTCCACAAGGGCAACAAGTGCCCTCTCCCACTGAGCTATCCCTCCAGAGCCAGTCTGCAAATATTAGTAACAGCACTGCCAATGTCCATGTCGCAGAGAAGGGAACATCTAAGAAAGGACTTTAAGATGGTGAATTCAATAGTGCAGAATGAGGAAGCGTGATCATGACAAGAGCCATAATAAAGCCCTACGGCAACAGAGTACACATACACGGCAAAAAATAGCAATAAAAATAAATTACTAAAAAAAAAAAAGCAAAACGGGAGCCAGTGGAGAAAACGAAAACGGTAGAGGTTGAAGTAGGGGAAGAACAAGGGATAGACTTAGAAGTTATTTAAGAACTTTACTTCCTTGGTGAATTTGGTTCAGAGGAGCGTCGCACCATGACTTACATATGACTGGGAATCACTGGATGCTGGTAGAGAATGGAATGCTTTGGCCATGAGGAAGCACAAAACCAGCAAAAGGTTATGGCAAACATCTAGGGAACAGTGACCACAACCAAGGTGATGAAAGCCAGGGAGGCATATCGGGATGATCAGATCAGGTCTGGACTGTATTGAAGCCGTGTGAAGGAGACAGTGGGGGGTATAATTCTGGCATCCATCTGAGAGAGCTAGACTGAAACTTTGACATAATGACAATATACAAGTAGGTGCTGGAGAGACGGCTCGGTGTTTGAAGCACTGGCTGTTCTTCCAGAGGTCCTGAGTTCAATTCCCAGTACCCACACTGCAGCTCTCATCCATCTGTAACTCTATCCCCAGGTGAGCCAGTAACCTCTTTTGTCCTCCAAGGGCTCTGCTCTCAGGCAGGCAAAACACTTACAAAATAAAGGCTAACATGTTTAATGTAGATAGGCTTTTGTTAGTTGTCCATTGTTGTGTTCAGGTTGTAGAAAACCAAAACAATATTCATTAGCTCAGTTTCTGCACCTGGGGAATGTAGGGTGGCTTCGTGGGGCCGCTCTGGCTATGGGCCTTTCATGGGATTGCGTTCACCCTGTTATCCAACAGGGTTTAAGTCATGTCAGTGCTCAGTTAGGACTGACTACCCATTCGTAAGCGCATTACCTGGCTGTTGGCAGGTCTAAGTTCCTGGTTAGCTACAACCAAAAGCTTTAGGTCCTTGACACGTGAACCCCTGCACAGGCTTCTTCACACATGGCAGCCTGTTTCCTCAAGAGAAGAGACAAGACATAAGCCATAACTTTTTGACATTATAATTTGATTAATTTCTCCCTCCCCTTTGTTCCTTCCAAGCCCTCCTACATACCCTTCCCCACTCTCCTTCAAATGCACAGCCTCTCTTTTTCACTGTTATTGAACACACACACACACACACACACACACACACACACACACACATATATATATATATATATATATATATATATATGTTCCTAAACATAATCTGTTCAGTTCATATAATGCTACCTGTATATATGTTTCAAGGCTAACCATTTAGCTCTAACAACCAACTGATGTGCTATTTCCTGGGAAAGTTTGCCTCTCCCAGCTTTCCTCGGTTGCTTATAATTAATTCTAGGGTAGAGACTGTATGGGCTTTTCTCTATCCAGTTCTGCACATTCATTGGTGTTTCCCAGGTTCAGCTCATATTTAAGGAAATGTATTGGTGAGACTTTATAGATACAGCTTCTGATGTTGTTATTGCTAAAGACACCATGCACGTACTTCAGAAACAGGACCCGAAGGACCCCAAGCTTGAGGTGACCCGAGAGACCCTCCCTGAAGACCTGCTTTCATAGTCCCAGAAGGTGCCATGTAAGCTTCCAAATGAGGGAAGCAAGCAACAGTCCTATCCAGCTACCCTATCCTAGGACACCTATGAACCACATCAATGACCAGCATGGCATGATGACCCTAAGCGTGCAGTAGTGGCACACATACCTTAGTGGTAACCAACAGCTCTCTAACTGGATTTACAAACTGCTCAAAAATAGGAAGCTCATGCCTGCTACTGGATGGAAATCTAGCTAACTACTCAGTGCTAGGCACGGTTATTAAAGGAGAGCCTATAACCACTGATTTAATAAACCACAATTGTTATGAGCGGTTTTCCTTCCAGCCTAGTCCCCAGAGCCGCGCAAGCTTCAAATAACACACAGAGACACTGTATTAGATATAAAGCTGTTGGCCTGTTACTAGTGTTTCTTATTGGCTAGCTCTGTCTTAAATATTAACCCATTTCTATTAATCTAAGTATTTCCACGTGGTCTTATCTTACCAGAGAGAGGGTCCAGAGTTTTCCTCTCTTGGTCCTACATTTTGAATCTCCTCCTACCTCTTCCCGAATCCTCCTTGTCTCCTAGCCCCTTTTATCTTGCTTTCCTATTGGCCAGCAGTGCTTCATTCATTAACCAATATGAGAAACATATTTACAGAATGACATCTCCCATCACACAATCTTTTTAATAAACTAATTTCTAAACTGATAGGCCATCACTTCTAAAGACTGTTGCTCACATACAGCCATCTTAGTACCCTGTGGGAGATACAGGCTCTGCACACTAGGAAATAGGGGTCAATGGGGACTATCAAACTAGAGTCAATTGTCCATATCTTGTAAAGCCCGGTGACAGTAAAAGAACATGAGAGACTATTCTCCACCATTTCTTCCCTTCTAATCTTTTTCTTTCCTTCCTTTTCCCACTTTATTTCCCCCTCTCCTCTTTCCTTACATATGAAGTTGATGATTACATTTTTCTATCAGGCCAGTGGGAAGTCGCCAGGGCCAGGAAAGATGTGTGCCCAGTCTGTGCTTGGGACCCCGTGGAGGTAGTAAGGTGGCAAAATAGACAAGGACCACTGCAGCACTAACGTGCTCCAATAACTAGAAAATGCCGGTGTTCAGGGAACTCAGGGAATGTCTGTGTGCAGCAAGTTAGGGAGCTTTCATTTGACTGCACAATGTGAGTCACTGACAAGCACCTATGGGACCTACAAGACCCAGAATCAATTTCAAGGGACATGGTAGACAAGAACAAGAGTCCTATTTCACTTGTACGAAAGGTAAACACCCAGATGTACCTGCTGCCCCGGGCTCGGTGTCTGCCGGTAAGACTATGTTATCTCCTTGCTCCTAAAGTTTCTCTTGCCAGGATGGCAGCCGCACACGGCTGTCAGAGCTTGAGCCTTGGCAGGCCAGGCTGCAGGAATCTGTGAGTTCGCATACTTGGTGTACCTCCGTGTAGGTGGGAATTACAAAGGTGTGGTCTCGGAGCTGGAGATAAGAGAAAATCCAGACCATGCCTCCATCCCCACACCAGCTAGCCCTGCTGGATCCCTGCCAGGCAGCCCCATCGATCCCAGACCTTGCAAGAAAGCCTTTGAAATACTGCTGCCTCTTCGCGGGCCTGTTCCCCTTGCCCCCATGGTGTCATTTCCAAATCCATTACATTCCGATGGCTTTGGGATCTTTTAATTACATGTGACGAAACCTCGCTGTTGCTGGAATTAGACAGTCTGTGTTGACGATTTATAGGCCTCGGCGTTCACACAAGCAAGGTAATAAATAACATGAAATGGGCCCTTCAGTATTAAAAACTTCAGAGCTACCCGCTAAGCCATGACAGAAAGGAGGGAAAAATGAAAAGGGTGGAAAAAAATTTTTAGCAGCAATGCCTGTGTCTCACATGTTTAAAATACTGTATGCGAAATGGGGGATGTCAAAAATACTGGGTGCTGAGCCATAGGCAACTCATAAAATTTTATATCTGCTGCGAGGATTTCCAACCATAATAATGAGGCTTTTCCTTTCTTTCTCTCTCTTTCTTTCTTTTTCCTTTCTTTAATCCTCACACTCATGCCTGAGGTGACCAAGAGGGTGGGTTAGCTTAGCTGTCACACCCACATGGTGGCTTCTCCAGATTTAATGACAGAATGAGGACTACAGGGTGGCATAATCTGTATCTCAGCTCCCCAGTCAGGTGCCCTTGTAGCCCCTGACAAGCCTGGTTCCCATCCCTGTACCTTTTCCCAGTCTGTTCTCCAACTAAACACCCCTGTCCAATTCGTCATGTTTTCCTATCCTCCGTTACACTCATACATCAATTAAGCATGTCCCACTGGGGACAGCCAATGTCTCTTTGGGGAGTTATCGAGAAAGTTTAACTGCCCAGCCCAAGATCTAAGACAAGGCACCTCGGCTTGTGATGCCTGGGAGAGACGTAGAGAATGTACAGAGCCTCTCTTTGTCTCCAAGGAGCTAAGACTTGGGGATTAGATTGAGCTCTAATCAAGAGGCAAGAAATATCTTTAGGGTAAAAGGTGTTGGGAAGGGAGGGGTAGGGTTGAAGGCAAGGGGGAAATATCTTACCTGAGTTAGAAGGAATGTGAACTCAGGAGACTTGAAGCAGAGCATAGCCTCTTCCCAACAAGATACCATGAACAAGCATCTAAGCACTTGCAGGTTCAAGGCCATGCTGGATCCAGGGATATTTTGTGCCCCTCAACAACAGGAGTCTTTAGTTTCTTGCCAGAGTTCTCCCACTGCCTTGATTTTGCTGTGGGGAGTGGGGGGGTGCTGTATACACATCTGTATGTGTGCCCATATCTCCTACCATTACCAACATCTGTTGAACACAATCTGGAGACCTTATCAACCCAATCTGCCTTTTCATCCCTTCAGGCAAATATTCACCAAGATAGCCAACCATCCTAGAAACAGCTCTCATGGAACCAAGTACCCACACTGGTCCATTCTCCACCCTCCAACCTCCAAAAGAAAGGCTTATACACATCAACATGGGTCAAAGGCATTTTTTTTTCAAAGCAAGGAGCAACCTCTTCCAACAGGGAGCCAGTGAAAGACGATCTTTCCAGTGGATTCTAACCCAGAGCAGTTCTGCTGAAGATGTTTAGTTTGAACCTTTAAAGTTGACCAAAATATAACTAAGTCACTGTAGCTGTAAGAGGTGACCCTAGTGTGATTTGAGGGTCATTGGACAACCAAGTAGTATGGGTAAGATGACCTAGATTTTCAGGAGAGGGGGATTAGTCGGGCACAGAGAGACAGCGGGTGAGAGACAGCACTGTCTGCTTCTGCCTATAACTAAGATTACACGAGCCACGGTCTCCGTGTGAGCAGGACTCATCAATAGCCCCTTATTGGTATATTCCTAAAAGTCAGTATTAGTGTTAGGAAGCAGAGACCCCTTTCTGTCAGTAGGCTAACTCCTTTGGTAGACATTACAAAAAGCACCCATCCTAGGGGGTTTGTGAGATGAAAGGGAAAAGTTTGGTTTTTTTCTTTTTTAACTTTTGAATTCCCTAGGCATCAACAATCAAAAAGCCTAGCTTAGATTTTCAGCTCTCTTGCCTGAGACAGCCTGCAGGGCTATTGCAAAGGTACGTTGCTCAGCTCCATAATAACTTTCTGATCTCCGTGGGCTTGGAATTCTCAGAGGGCACAGCTGAGAATTGCTGTGAGTGGCTCCGAAAGTCCCAGCAGAACCCAGGTCAAATGGTCAGGACCAAATGTTTACCTCCGAGGGCTGTGGCTTCAGAAAGACAGGGAGGAGGCGGGGTGTCAGGGCAGCACAGCAATGCCAGACCAATGGTGTTCAAGGGAGTTTGCAAGGCAGTGGAGGAGCTGGGCTCAGACTGAGTGTGCTGAGGGTAGCGAGCAGGGGGTAAGTCTGGGGGCATGGGGGGGTAGGCGCACCCGTGGTGGCCTTACTGAGGCATAACTGCATTTTAAGTTAGGGAACATCTGTACCGTAACTAGCCTGTGTGTCATCCCAGGAGCATTTGATTCACTTTCTACTGCTTCATAAACAAACATGAATATCTTCAAAGCTGATTTTCCCTACAGTCAAGATAATGTTCTTTTCTGAAGTCCTGGAAGAATTGCTGAGCCAGAGACTACCCAGACCTGTAAGGCTTTCTGGGTTTCTGAGTTCTGGGTTGATTCAGCTTCACCTGAGAATCCTGAGGACACAGCAAACTGACACGCGAGCAATGCCAAACAGTGAGGGGAATGAGGCCAACTTACCTGAATGGGAACAGAGTGCAAGGACCCTTTGGAAGCAATGGGCTCCGTTTTCGTCTGAGAGACAGACGTGATCTAACCCAGGCCCTGAAAGCAGCAGCCAGCATCACCAATGAAGCCTCTCCCTACAGATCAAGTCCATTAGCAACTGTCACAAACATTTTATCTGAGGGACTGGAGAGATGTCTCGGGGTTAAGAGTACTTGCTGCTCTTACAGAGGACCTGAATTCATCATACATGTTCCCACCACATGCAAGTCCAGCTCCATGGGATGTGCCCCCCCTTCTGACCTCTGTAGGGCCCTACATACATGTGACATATACGCACATACACATAGTTAAAAGTAATAAGAACAAATCTTCTGAAGCTCCTATCTAAGCTCTAAAATGTCAGCATCTAGCAGCAAAGGGATTGTCTTTGAAGCCGGAGTAACTTCAAATCCACAGTGATGGCTAAACTTCTCAGTTTTCCTTTGTGTAAAGTCAGAGTGATCATAGGACCAACCCCTGTGAAGATGTACTGAAGAAAAAAAAATCAAATTGCTTACACAAGCACTTTACACCGCTCTTAGTGAGTACTAAACTGTCAATGACACTGTTGAGTTTATTTGTTTGCCTAATTGCTTTTGGCATCTCCCAAGAAAGAGCCACCTCGACTTCCATTCCACATTACCTGTGGGCTATTCTGAAATGGGCTATGATGAAAGCGTGGAGAAGACATATTAGACCATCTCAACCACATAGTATGCACATCCCTGCACGCCCTTAGTCCACCTGAGTAGGAAGCATCTTCTAACTCCTTCCTGACCAGGGTACCGACCAGAGGGTCCAGGGCTTGTCCTTGTTCTGGATAGGGACAGTCACCATATCAACCAACCAGCTGATAATGCAAGGAATGGAACTATTTACACTAAGAGGGAAAATATATTATTGGTTTTGGCTGAAGAGGAATCATCATGTTTAGAAACCCATTACACTGAACATCATAGAAGCAGAGCCCTACTTTCAATGTGTCCTTTCTGAGAGGTTTTTTTTCAAGGACGTTTAAAGGCTGCCTCTCTCTTTGTTCCAGAGATGTCCCGAGTCCCTCCCAGTCTCTCTCATCCTGCAGCCATCCTGCCCTGACTTTTAGGTCATCAAAGCCAAGCGAACTGTGATTTACACAAGAAAGCCACTCCAGAACAGGCTAGGCCAGACAAAGCAGTGCCCAGGAGCCCTATGAAGGCCTGAACTTTGCAACCTGTTATATTGGTATCTTAAGAGCCACTTGCATGGAGCGCATCTCTCATTTTATCATCTTATTCACATTATCGCCCTCGTTTTAAAGCTGAACAGACAGAGAGTTACAGAGACTCAGTGAGCTCAAGATCACAAGATTATCACCAGATGGTCTCCAAGGAACAGGGCAGAGACTCCAATATAGCCCATCCAAGCTAAGAACGCCATTATTTATAACTATGAGGAGTTTCCATTAAGAAATGGAAATGCAGTATATACTCTTCTGACCCAGGAAGAAGACCCTGAGGGGACAGGCACAGTAAAGATGATTCTTGATTCAGGAACTAGAAAGAAGAACTCTGGTCTCACGTTTAATGGGCTTTTAAATCCATGCTATGTGAAACCAGGGTGTGGCGCTGCGCTGAAGGGACAGATCTGGATTGCAGGCTGGGACATTTGTAGCGAGTGCTATGAAGGTGATGTGTATCTCTGTGAAGACGGAAGGGACCCAGAGACTGGCACGTGCCATCAACCCTGCAGTGTTGCTCATAGGTGAAGGTCTACCCTCCTCCTTCCTGTACCTGCCCATTTCCCTTGTTGCACCCCAGGCTCTGAGGTGCATGCTGCTGCTTGGGTAGAAATAAAATGGTCCAAAGGCCAGGACTGTGAGCACAAGGGGCTCTTTTGCCATTCTCCAAAGAGTAATAAAGCAGGAATTTGGCTTCCAGTTCACTGACGCTCCTCCACCCACAAGGGAGACTGAAAACTAGGAAAGTCTAATAGCCCAAAGCATGAGCTATGTTGAACTAAGATCACAAATTTTGAAACAACTGATAACCAGGTAGACAAGCTACAAGCATGCAGAGCCAGAGCTGGCCAAATTGGGAAAAGCATTTAGGGATAAGGAAAGTGCAGATACCTTCTCAAACCTCTGTGGGGTCCAGGCTCTGCCTTCCTGGGATAGGAGACTACTTCCTTCAGACGCCCTTATTAACGTGAGAAGGGAAAGGAGCCTTACCTTCTTCTACCTTCTACCTCCACTCTACCTCGGAGCTTTATAGACCCCAATGAGTGTGGGTAATTTGAGATACTGAATGAGGACTGCCACCTGTGTGGGGACAAAACCATCAGTGAGAAGATGAGGCGAGTTGCTATGGAGACCAAGGGACTCACCCACCCCAAGCTGACACTGATAAGGGAGGAAGGGGCTGTTGTCTCCTTCCTTTTAGGTAATAAGCCCTTGCACTTATGTTGACTTCGGTGCTTCAAGGCTCTAACGGTCATTGTTACAGTTAAGTTTCATAATCACTCAATGAGGTAGGCGGGTCTAGGGTTACTTGCCCTGTATTTCAGAGAACAAAACTAAGGCCCAAAGGAATTCAACTTCCAAAGTCACTGATAAAGATGGATTTATTTCCTGGTTTCACAGTTACTGATATCTTCTTGGAATCTTATCTTTTTTAATGTTTCTATTAAGTTTTAAGTAGCATATAAAGCAATGGTAAAACAATGGGTTTGCTGCACATAACTCAGATGACAGTAAAGTCATCTGAGAGATATCAACTAGACCAAACTCTGAAGAAAGATGAAAAGAGATTAAAGTTAAGGTTAGCAAAACGAAGTCCTACTTCACATACAGAGACAAGTGTATAAGCCTCAGTGTGTTGGGAAAGTTCAGACAACTTAACCCATTGCAATCTGAGTGATAACTAAAGGTCACTGAGATGGGAGTCCATAGCTCAGTTGTTCAGAGTCCTGTTTCAGCCTCCAGACTTTCCAGGACGACCTCACAGCACTATCCACAGCCCCTATGCCTTAGTTACCATGTCTGCTTCCAGACTATATCAAGTTCTTCCAGCTGCCCAGCCCTGATGACTCCTCTTTATAAAGCCAGAAGTTCAAATGGCCATGTTTTTTTTTAAATATAATATTGATTTTTTAAATTCCATATGTAGTTATTGCTCCCTTGAAGTCACTGGAATTCTCATATTTCCCTATTCATCTCCACTGTTAGTTTTCTGAGTGTGGGGACTAAGACATGTCTATCCCTGCATCCCTAGCATCCCCCAAAGTACATAATAAGTTCAGTCACCATCACCTCTTAGAGTCATTTATTGAGCATCTCTTTGGCTGTAAATTATAAAGGCAATGAGGTGGAGGATCCTGTCTCATACTCTATTGGTCATGAGGACACTTAGCAAAGCAGAAGGAGCGCATTGCCTGTATTGGCTGACTCCAGTGATTTCATTGTGTTATTGAGCCCAAACATGATGCAAATTGGAGATAATTGGTTAAGGACTTTCAAAGAAGGAGAAGGGACTAGAGGATATCACAAGACTGTTGGACACTACACGCTGACCTGGATTCCAGAAGAACTGAAGAGTAAAAGGAGAAGTGCCAGTTGCTACCTGGCTTAGAGATGCAAGGTCAACACAGCCCAAGTCCCTCTTCTGTGGAAATGGCAAAGAAGGGACAGCCAGAGGGATCAGGAAGGCTTTAGAGTATGAGAGGGAGCCAAGGGTTGGGACTGGATTATATTTTCATCAATAAAAATAGACATCCCTAGAATAAAAGGCCAGAACCAATAATTAATATGGCTTGGAACAAGCAATTCAAAGTCCTAAGTCCATCCAAATAAATTCTCTCCTAGTTGGAAAAGACATGAAGGAAGCATGCCTCCATTTCCTATAGAATGCTAAAGTTTTTTTTTTTTTAATGTGAGTAATTATAAGAAGTGGGGATGAATTTTAAACACAGTGGAGAACTGGGCAGTGTGTTGACAGATGACTGCTTGAGCTACACATGGAAAAACACCAACTCCCCAGTACCCAGAATTTCTCTGAAGTTATGAAAATCTTTCATGGAATAAAAGCTGCAAAATGATCTTCAAGATACAACTTGGCAGCAGTTAGGGGCTAAAAGTATGGCATTACCAAGGAGAAAGTGCCTGAGTTAACCAATCTAAATTTGGACCTGCCAATAAGAAACTGTTGGGACAAGAGCAGAGCCTAGGCCTTTAGCTCTCTTCTGGCCTGAGCTGTATCAAGGCTGGGCCGTGGTTTCGTCCCAACATGAGAAAAGTGTTCCTGATGTTCCTTCATGTACGTCGGCATAAAAAGGAAATGAGATGAACAGTGTGAGGACTGTGTGGAAGCTGAAAAATAAACATAAAAGTGAGGAGAACAGGGCGGTGGTAAGTGTGTGTCCATGGAAGGGAAGATTGGTCCAGAAGAAGGCATGACATTAACTTCAAAAGTTGACACTTTTAAGTACTAAGCAACTATGGTTGTTGCCATAATAGCTTCACGGTGTCATCTACGTTGTACCCCAGAGTTAAGGAGGGACTTAATAGAAACTCACTTTGTCATCCAAATGCTATCTTCTTGAACAAAAATCTCTGCTAAACTGAGCTGGAGGCTTATAAGATGTTGAACTGGCCATTCATAGAAGTGTAGAGTCAGCCCAGCAATGTTGCCAGTGGGAAGAAAGATCAGGCTTGTTACAAGTCCAATGTCAAATACCAGACAGGGTGGATCTCAAAGGGATAAGTGTATGTCTGCACCTTAGAAAATCAAGTCCCCGAGGAATAATCAGGTACTGTAGACTATTTGGTTTCTGGTTCCAGATCTGGGAACCAGAAGACTCCAACATTGGCTTTTAGGTTCCGATCATAAAGGACCCTGTTGCTCATTGGCATGTACCATGGTTTCCTGGAATGTCCAGGCAGTACACCATGTGCCTGAGACCTAGAGACGTAGCAATTCACAAGTGGAGATGCATGGTAACATGGGGTACTCTGGGTTTTATAAGTTAACCAGTTAGGGGAACTGGCCTCCTGAGTGAGGATGGCAGGGTGGGGAGGCATGGCTCTGAGTTTTTGTAGAGCAATGGCACTCAGTAACAAACCAGAAGCTCTCTCCAGGTGGATTCAAGAGACCACGGCGTTAGAAGTAACCCCTAGCAGCAGGAAGTGCTGGGATCTGGGTTAGAGTCTGACGTGTGGACTGAACTTTGGGGCTAAGTTCCCAATCACAGCAAATAAAGAAGAATGTCCTTGCTTTGTTGCCTCGCAATGATCCCCAAGTAATACTGCGGGGTGAGGATGGCGTCTGGAGACCTGAGTCAGCAGTTGCTGTTGCACAGCTACTCTCACTCAGCAGGGCCCACGCCCGGCTCACTCTGTCCACTTTGACTCTGTTCTCCCCTCTTAGGACTCCCCTCATCCTATCTGCCTGTCTATGTAGGACCTGCTGGTCCCCCGGGATGCCCTTGTGTGATCCACTCGGCCCCCATCCATTTCACTCCTTCCCTTTTCTGCAAATACTTTTGCAACAATGCCTATGGTTCCCCTCAAGGTCAGAATAAGGAAGTAGTGCCTTCATCTCCCACGTGACAGCTAAGTAGAGTGCTGAGGGCCAGGAGCAGAAGGAGCCTCTGAGAGGAGGAAGAGCTTCCTTTCCCGTTTTGGTCATTCACTGGACATGCATAAATGTCAGAAAACCACACTGTGGCTGCAACTGTAGATACCCCAAAGTGCCTCTTCCCAAGGACCTGATGTTCTCATGGGAAGTTATAGACAAGAGAGGCTGAACCGGGTGCTGTGGGCAAAAACAGAAAGAGGGTGTAGCTGTTACACAAGGCAAGGTGAGATGGAAGGGAGAAGACTGGAATTTGAATGCCTTGGGTAGATTGCAGCAAGTGGGGAGATGTATCAGTCACTCAATGTCTTGTCTAGAGGCTGGAAAGATCGAATATACTAAGCAAGATGGAGAGTTTAAAAATAAGCCCAGAGCAGGTGACCATGCATGAGAAGTCCTTGGATTTAAGGAGGGTGTCACCAGCCTAAGGTAACTTAGAAGGGCCTGGCATTTATAAGGACAGAAGGAAGATGTGTTCTCAGGCTATCACAGCAAGCAAGATGAGAGACAACAGCAGCCAACCCCAAAGTGACACAGTAGCCTGGGAGCTCCTAATTTTCTCCATGCAGAGCCCTCTCCTGCATTACATAGCATTTACTAACCTTACAAATTCCCCCTACCATGTCAACACAGTCTTAATGGCATTGTTGATGGGGCAAACACTAAATGAATCCACAGCATCTATATCCCAAGTGTTTGTACATTTGAAAGAGTTACACAAACAAACAGTAATTTGTGTTTTTCAGACCCAGCAATCATGTTGTTCCTCCAAAATAGGCGCTGATACTGTTCCCTCTCCCTTTGCCCATTCCTTCGGTCAGCCTAAGCCTTGTTTCTCCAGCCTCTCCATTAGGGTAGGTCAAGGGAGCTCACAGGCTCAAATGTCAGTGGGTATGGATGGTAACCAGGCACAGATCATCACCCAGAATCCATCCCTAAGTGGAAATCAACAGATCCAAAATCAGCCTGGGACTATAAGCAAAACAGTGCACAGGGTGAGGTCAACTTTCATTAGATTCTCAGGAACCCCTACTAAGAAAAGGGAGTATTAATATGCAGAGGCTTAATGAGCTTTTCCACCCAGCTACCATATAAGTTTCAATGGAGACTTTCCATGTCACATCCCAGGTAGAAAGCCCAAGGTGAAGAAAGGCACACATCTGATTTACCCCAGGCAGGAAGGGAACCACACAATCTGCAGATTAAATACATCTTTTTATCCCACAACATGGCTGTCTTTCCCTCCCAAAGCCAGGCTTGCATCCCAACTATAATATGCTCAATAAGAATGTGTGGAATGTAAAAGCACCATGCAAGGATTCCCAGGTGAGAAACAATAGAAGGAAATTCCCCCCACCATATGGACCACAAGACGATTCCAAATAAACCGGCACGCGTGAGGAGAAAAAAAATATAAAAAGCCAAAGGCTGCATGGTGCCCTTAGGTAAATCCCGAGCAGTTTAAAGGTAAGGAAAGTTACAATGGTCCTGCTTCACAGAGGCACACAAGGGCTGGAGCTTGTGGTGAGGAGAGGCATTTGCAGGGTATAATTACACAGCCCTTCAGCATCCATACTGCCTTCCATGCAATGTAGAACAATGTGTCATAGTCCCGTACAGCCGAAGCAGTAATTTACAAGAGTCAGCAACTCTGCAGGGCAGGTAGGCCATATTTCAAAAGGGGAAGGGGGTCAGGGGAAGAAGAGAGAGACAGCCAATCAATTTCCCAAGACCCTGCTTCCCTGCCACTCTGCTGACCTTTCGGGCAAGACCTAATGCCAATTAGCTCAGTTATAAAGTCTATAATTCTTCTGGGGAAGGCCGTGTGGAACACATGATCATTTTACAACGGTTGTCCTAATTTGCAGCCCCCAAACATGGACTCCTGGGGCCCGCCGGGTGGGGGTGGGGGTGGGGGTGGGGGGATTTGTTGGCAAGCGACTGGAGCAGCTGGAAGGGATCACAGAGCACAATTGCTGTCTGCGCATGGCCACATCTGGAAAACAGCTCCATGCTGGCTTTAAAACAGCATTAATGAAGAATGGAACTTTGTGCTGGGAATGACTGGGTGGGGAGAAAAGAGGGGGGAAGTGAAGGGCGCCCTTCTGCCCAGTGTGGTGCGGGTAAAAAGGCTGTAGCGAAAACAGCAGGCGGAGTTGGCAAGAGAGCAGGCTGCAACACTTCTGTTACTGTGGGGCATGTCCCTAAACCCTCCATGGCTGCAGTCTTGAAACCCAAGCATCTCGCAGGGCTGATCTTTTAGACGTTGAGTTTAGCTGGCATTTGTCCATTATGTGAGATATTTGTGGCACCTGGCAATTTCCAAACTAAAAGAATATATAGCAATCGATGGATAAAAGAGGTGAAGAGAATGTTGAAGCGAACACCAACCAAGTCCAAAGCGGCTCTTTATCCCCCATCTCACCAATACCCTGACATTTCTGGATCTATAGAGGAAGGGAGGGAACTTATTTTGTCATGGTTGAAAAGAACTGTGAAGCCAGGCATGGTGGTGCACACCCTTAATCCTAGCACCCAGGAGGCAGAGGCAGGTGGATCTCTGTGAGTTCAAGGCCAGCCTGGCCTACATAGTGAGTTCTAGGACAGACAGAGCTACATACTAGAGGTATGACTTAAGGAGTAAAGGATTTACTTCAGGTCGTGGTTTCAGGGGTTCATCCTATCACAGCTGCTCAGATGGTGGTGTGGAATTATGGAGCCAAGGCTGCTCATTTCACAGTGAATTCTGCAACAGAAAATAGGGCAGGAATAAGGAGTGGGTATAAACCTCAAAGGCCCGCCCACTCCTAGGGACCCATTTCCTCTAGCTAGCGGCTACTTGCCAAAGTTTCCAAACATTTCCAACACAGTGCCACCTGCTGGGCAAACTATTTCAGGATCAGTCACACCCTGATACCAGTGCATTGGAACCCTAAGAGTTTAAGTAGCAGGCACAATGCAGAAAAGGGTAGAAGTGAGAAAAGAATGCTCTACTAGCAAAACCCTCATGGAAGGCTACTGTGGGGTGTGAGTTTGTGTCCCAGGAATAGAAGTGGTATGGAGTAGAAAACACAAAGTGTCAAAGAACCCACAAAAGCATCAACCCCACAGAATAAAGAGACTGGAGATGAGTCTGGTGTCACTCGGGTAGGAGGGGAAACATGGAATGAACACTGAAGCTACTGTTGGTCACCTGCTAAATGCCTGTGCTTTGAAGAGCATGAAAACGTCTAATTCCCACAAGTTTCCATTTGACCCGAGATACCAAGAGATATGTGTCACTGGGTCACCAAGGACTCTGTCTTCAAAACCCGATCAACATGTATCTGAATGGGAGGACACAGGGAATTACAAGCTATATGCCATTAATTCCATCGTGGGGAGTGGGGATGCAGGTGCTGAAAATAAGGATGAGACAACTCAACAGTTACAATGTAAGGCAAGGGATGCTTGAAAACCAGTTAAAGGATAGAGGCATGGAGCCCCTAACGAGGTTAGAAATACGGCCTGAAGGACAAAAGAGGTGGTTAAGTTAAACCCTTTAATCCAGTGAGAAGAAGAGGAGATGTGAGGGGGCCCTAATGATAGGCTAGAACTATCCAGAAAGAAAGGAACACGATGTTTTCAGATAGATTGGCAAGTGCAAAGAGGTTCATGCAGGCCAGCCAAAGGGGAAGAAAATGCCAGAAAGGCCATCTGGACTGTTGGGGGAAAGCTTCAGTGCCCAAATAGGATGCTCGGACTTCACCTCACAGGACATTGGGGAGTTAGGTGCCTTGAGTGGATAGCACCCCGTGCTATGAAAGTGTGTGATCTTTGCACACATCCATCCCACAGCATCCATCTGGAACTGCATCAGTCTTCTGTGAACCCTGTTTTAATCATCTCATCACTTTCTAAGCATGTAGTCTGTGCTTTCTGTGTGCCATCTGGCTAAACCCAGAAGACACCAGATTACTAACATCAGAGGGGACAGCTTCGCTTCCCATGTCCTGTTTGGTGTAGACTCAGCCTGTTTGGGCTGTACTCATTGGGCCAGAACCCAAAAGACTTTCACTAAGTTCAAGCAATGGGTTTCCTCCCAAGGGCTCTCCAGTGGGAAAGAAGATGTTTGATGTCTAGTCTTAAGGTGGTAACAGACCTGCTACATTGCGGTCCTGGGGCAGAGACTTCCTGCAGACGAGGCCGTTGTCTTTGTATAGATCCTGCTTCTGCCCTCACAACCACACCTTGTACCTCTGGACCCATACATAAACTCTGTCCCCTCCCTAGGGAGCTCATCGCTTCCTGTAGTCATCTGCTTGTTCATTCATCTAGACTGACCTACGTCACCTGGCGTCGGCTATGCCAGCCACAGGGGTTGTGGTATTTAGAGAGCTCTCAGTGGTTGATGAACTAACTCAGCTGCGTGTTTTATTCAGCAATCTAGCAAAGCTGCTCTATCCCCTTTCTAAAAACGTAGAATCTGGGTCTCTGGAAGGTTCACCGGCTTTGCTCAAGCCCAAATTTCAGCAACCGTCCATTCCTACCACGGATGAAGACCCTGTCAGTACCCACTAAGGTCTTCTTTTCCATCCTGGACAGCTATGCTACAACCTACTTTCCACCCATAAACCTCAGGTACTTGGACTGCTCAAGCCTAACGCACCCCCCCACCCTTACCCCTATCCCCCACCCCCATCCCCACCCACGTCATGGGCTCCTATTCTCCTTGCAGAACTTTTAGCCCTAGGATAGACAGAAGGTTGGTAAACTGGCTCTAGATGTCGCTGCTTCTGAAATAAAGGCCCCTTTGCATTCTACAGGATCTTGTCTGGAGTCCCCATGGAGGGACAAAAAGTGGAAACTACACAGTAAGTGCAGGGAATGTTTAAAAGGAATGTTTAAAAATGCAGCCTGGAGCTCACTTTGATCTCTCTGAAATGGAGTGAAACTCAGCTTCTCCTCAGTTGCTAGTGCAGGGCCTCCATGTCCTCGCCCTTCCTCTCCTGGACAGTATCAAGGACTCTATTCCATCTCCTTTATTGGAACTAGTCTGTACCAAATCACCATTTCCCCCATCTTCTTTACCCATACCCCGCTGGTGGGCGCTGACCATGTTTTCATCACTGGAATCCTTGTCCCTATGTTCCAAGGCACACAGGTTCTTCCTTCAATACAGAGAAATGTTTCAAGTCTCTACACCTCCTCCAATGTAACACGTCAGCTTCTGTTGGACGCAGAGGTTTGGGCACTACACATGGGTAATGCCGAGGATGCTCACAGAGGGGTCCTTGCCTTTGAGCTGCTTACAGTCTGGATAAGCCTATCATAGAACTGTATGTTTCAAAACTCTCCGAAGCAGAGCACAGACAGCCTATGTTAATTAAGATAGGATGGGTTGGCTTAAAATAGGAGAGTTGAGGGGAGATAAAGGAAGAAATCCATAGGTTTTATTGGGAAAGCTCCCTAATATCCTCAAGGAAAATATGAGGGGTGAGTGTTCCATGGTCGAGGACATTCTGGAGAACAGAACCTCAGGGACAGGACTGAGCATGGAATCTGGATGTCTGGTCTTCCTGGAGCAGCTGGCTGTGACGAACTTGGACCTCCTCTCCAGTTTTCAAAGTTGAACTCAGGCCTACATGGAGGACGATGTCCATGTGGCCCCAGGCAGCCTGCCCGGGTGGTATTTTTCCATTACCCTGGGAAGCAAAGTTCAGTCACTTGTTGATAGCAATGTGACCATTCAAGGAGAAAACAATTAGAGATCTGAGCCCTGGCCCTGGAGAGGAAAGAGGGAGGGGGAAACCCTCCCTGGGGGAAAAGCGCCTAGTGAGAAACATCCAAGAGGGTAATTGGTAAATATTATTGTTTCGTTCCCTGTGCCGACTCTGCCCTGGTCTCCCTGCAAGTGGCACATTTAAATCACAGCCTGACTTTGGCAGATTTAATTGAGTCGCCACTGAAAAAGAAATTATCCCTGTGCTATTAATTTTTATAGTTCCTCGGGGCTTTAAAAAAAAGTGTTTGGATTTTCGAGGTCTTTGAAAATGAAAACATTAAATTTTATTAAAAGGAAATGTAGGGGGGGGCTGGCAGGGACCTGGCAGGTCCTGACAAGATGGTCAGTGGGAAGGCTTGGGCCCTCTCAGGTAGTGTGACAGATGAGAGAGAGGCAGGTGGGTCTCCAAGGATCTGTGATGTCTCCCAGAAACATATTCTCTACCAGCTCCTGCTGGGTGCCCCATGAGAGCTACCCAAACCCTGGCCTAGTGTCTCAAACCCCTGCTGGTACCCAGGCTGATAAGTGGCTAGCAGAAAAGGACTCTCTCAGCAGAGGCTGAACAAACATAAGACCCAATTTGTAGGGCCTGGAGCTCGTGTGATGCAGGGAACTTACTTGCAGAAAAATAATTCAAAATTGCAAATACTAAATTATGTCAGAAAGTGAAATTTTAATGAGAAAGAGAAAAGTCACAACAAACTGCACATTTGAAAAGCTGACAAATTCCTCAGGCACCACAAACTTTAGAATAATTGGCACACATCTGTAATACTTTTCTTCCTACATTTTTTTGTCAGCAAGCACTTTGATCATCTCTTTAAATGACTGTAATCTTTTCAATATTATTTTTAAACAGAGAATATGAAGATAATTCTGTCTCTCATCTAACAAGCTGATCAAATTTGGTACTTTATTATTCACGTCTTAGAAAAATCTCTTCCAGCCTCACAATTCGTCACTGGTAATGCCGTGTGAGTTTTCAGGACTGCTATTAACTTCCCAGAAACCCCTGTCAAGTATCTTTCCTATATGAGCTATGAGAATTTGGGGGCATTTTAGCTCCTCTTTTATGGTAACAAATCTAAAATGTTCTTTGAGCTTATGAAACTTCCTAACCAGATTGTCATTGATGTCCCCATCTTAGTGGCATATGATGAGTTTTATGGTATCTCTGTCAACGTCGGTATTTCCTATCACATCAGCAAGACATTTGAACACTGGGATGCTGATAAATTCTGTGTCAGTAATGCCTATCAGGAAAAGAAACAAGATGAACAGCATGGTTAATTGCATTACTTTGCATGATCGAGTATTATTCTTGACAAGACAACTTGCATTTTAATGGGGTGGCAACGACAATCACCTGCTTATGGTTTAATATACCTGATGATGAGAAGGGTTTCCCACCAAGCACCTTGTTTATCTCCCATCATCCATGAGCTCCCGATGCTGGGCTCTGTAGGACACACATACTTGAACCTTCCATTGTTTCATTCCCTTTCAACTCAGCACATGGGGCATCAGCACTGTAAGTTTCACGGGTGTCCTTGAAGGTTGGACACTGAAATTTGACAACTGATGATAGCGAATTATAGACAGATAAGTGAACACTATGTGTATCAAATAAGCCCAAACCAAAGCTGTACCACCCCCAAGCTCAACAGCTGCTTAGTAGTTCACAAAATGTAATTTCAGTGCCACCTTATATGAGGGACATAGGATGGGTAGCAAAATCAGAAGTTATAAAAATGATGGTACTAATAGACGATGCCTGAGAGGCCTTACTCACCAAATACTCAAAGCTTGAGGACCAGTAAATACATAGTGCTGATTCACTTCTACACATTTGGCATGATCTGGAGATGAGGCCTTTGAACACAGCTATCCAGAACAGTATTTGGAAATAAAAATATCTCAGAACTATAAATAATCTTTATCTGACAAGGAGAGTGAATTGAGGTTCAGAGTGGAGCAGCCTTGAAGTTCAGATACCAGTGTGATCCAAGCTGGATGGGAGGGACCAGGAAAGCAGGAGGCGGAGCCTGCGTTGTGTATGACCTAGACAGCCTAGAAAGAGCACCCCTGTGTACCAGAGTGTGTTTGTGCATGCACGGGTTCCTGTAAGTACGTGGCATACTATGTATACATGCATGCACCCCTGTACAAGGGTACATACATGTGTGCTGCAAGTACAGGTGCATGCATAGGGAAGAGAATTAAAGGATGAGTGTGAAGCCTGTGGTAGAAATGCCCTGGCATAAGAGTGAGCATCAGCCTAACAAGGGAACAGGACACTAACACCCAGGAAGGTGAGACGGTTTGCCCAACAGTTCTCATTGGTCCTTGGCAGAGCCCAAGCACTCCCTCAGCCCCTGGCAGCATGCTTCCTACACCATTTGCATCAGTTCCAACCTACATAGACAACTTCCGGTTCCTCTCCAGGGCTCTGTCAGCGTACCCTCACAACTTGTCCCCACACAGAGCCAATGAACCCGACGAATGACCTCTCTCCTCCTTCAGAAGGGTCACTCAGCTCCGCCATCTATGACTCTATCCTGGTCCCTCAGCTCCAGCCCTGTCCCTGTTGAAAATCACAAAGTACTAAAGAATCGGGGGGGGGGGGGGGAGGATAAGTGAAGGAAAATGCATGTTTCAACAGCCATCTGAATTGTCCTTCCTTGTGGGAATCGGGAACTGCTGAGGTCACGTCTGCTGCAGGAGTAAGAATGCTAGATGATTTGCACTTGCTTGGGTAAGAAAACACAACAACACCTGTCCAAAAAAAAAAAAAAAAAAAAAAAAAAAAAAAGTCAAAGGATAGTCCTATGCCAGGCCCTCAGCAGCCCCAACTCTATAGTGCCATTTTTCAGATCATTCTATTGGCAAGCAAACTAAAGCTTTCGAAGGTATAGAGTTTTACATAGCCAGGAGCAGCTGTGTTGGGGCACAGATTCAGATGGTTCTAAACCATCATGGAGCACCACCTCCCATGAGGACAACGCGATAATTCTCCAGTATGCACAGAAGCCTAGCCAGACTCCTCAAAACAAAGAGTCATTTAAAGGCCATCAAAATTGAGAATTAATCATTGCTCTCTCCCTGTGGTTACCCCGACATACATGTGTACATGGACGTACGCATGAATGTATACTCTTGTCCTTGTCTCCGCTGACCCCACCAGGCCTGCTTCTCCCAGCCAGCCAGTATCGGTCCTTTGCCACTGTTCCTCCTCTGACACTTGGGCTTCAGCCAGCTGGTCGCTGACCTCTGGTTTCTGTGTGACCTCTACGTGGGCCTTTCATATTTATGTCCCTTGTCCCTCAGTATTTCAATGTTTTAGAAAAAGATTTGGGGGTGGGCAGATTACATGTTCACTAACAGATGACTGGGGGCAGGCAGGCAAAGAGCACGTCTAGCCTTGCTCAGGTTTATGAAGGCCGTGCACGTGTGTGTGTGTGTGTGTGTGTGTGTGTGTGTGTGTGTGTGTGGTGAGTCATTGGAGCTCCAGAAGCATGACCCTCAGTCTATCTCATTGTATAGTGGAACATGTGAACACACATTCTACACACCTGTGAGTGTGCCTATGCAGCTCACAGGAGACAAAGGGGCTGCCCAACATTGAGGGCACCAGGTCTGAATCTTCTTTCTCCCTACCTCTTTATAGCTGAAGAAAGGCCCACTTGCTCCTCAGAAAAGTAAGAGCGAAGCCTCCTCCCAGGCTGAACTCATAAACCTCTGGCTTGTGGGAACAGGGCCCAGCCTTCCAAGTGGAGATAGACGGACACTGGCCCAAACACAGAGTGTGGAAACTTCCACCGCCCTGCCTTTGACCTCTCTACCTCCTAGCTTTTTGCATCTTAAAGGGACCCTGGCTGTTAGAGGACAAGCCAGCTAGATAGCTTAGATGTCTGCTGATTCCAAGCTGTTATCCTTGGACAGAGGGCTAAGTCTTCCTCTTATTTAATATCTGGGGATGCCAGTTTAGGAAGTTTAGGAAGGAGCCAGAGAGCCCTAGAGTTCAGAAGCCTGGGGTTATTTTTGTTCTATTTCTGAAAACTCTGGTCTATATCCAAGGGTTACAGCACCCTGAGGAGTGTAAGGGACAGCTACTCCATGTCATTAGACCCCTGCCTTGAGTAAGCTGCCTGCCTGACTCTCTGGGTCTCCCCTTTGGCTGACTACTTCACTGCAGAACTTTAGGGTTCAAAGTCACTGACGGGAGTAAGCGGCGTGTGTTGTTGATGTTAAGCTTTAAACCTGCTTACCAGGCCAGTACAGTTCTGTGCGGAACAGATCTATCACGAGTAGAAACCTATGGAGAAGAGCAACCCAGTTGCTGACACACGTCAGGGCACTGGGTCAGAGGAGGTATAGGTTTCACCTGGCTTGGCCTGATCTTTTCTGGATTCTACTTCCCTGCAATCAAGTCAGCCAGACACTGAGCTCTCCTGGAGCCATTAGTAGACGTGCCAGCTGTCCAATCCTGAGGATGACATGAGGTCACTAGACAGTTGGCAAAGCAACATCAGCACCCAGTGACTCAGGGAGCTCTTCCTGCATCTTCCGGAGTGATCCACAGCCATGCTCACGTTCCATCTGGTCTACCTAATGAGCACTGTGGTGTGGTGTGGGACTATACTGATGGTCACTGTAAGGGCACTACCAGTGTGCCACTACCTTGTGGCCAGGGCTCTGTCTACCCAACATGTTCTATGTCAGAGAAGGGGGAGACCAGTGTGGCCCAGCCTTCAGGGAATGTGTCTGTCTGGTTAGAAAAGCACAGAGGTCATTTTCTCCTGCCCCCCCCCACAATAGAGCCTTTCCCATTCAGGGTGAGTGGGGCCTTAGACTCTGAATTAGAGAAGAAAATGTGGTGTTCAGCTGTAGAGATGGCGCCTTGCCTACTGGAGAACCTGAGTTTAACCCCCAAAACCCAAGCAAAAAGGCCAGGTATTGTAGCCCTTGCTTGCAATCCCAGCACTGGGAAGGGGGAGGCATGCAGATCGCTGGGACTCACTGGACAGACCGTTCAGCCTGTGTGCTTAGCTCCCAGCCACAAAGACCCTGTCTCAACAGGTGAAGCGGGAAGTGTCCCTGCACATTGTGTACATACATTTACCTGTGTGAGCACACACACTGTACGTCATGCCCAAGCTGAAGCATCCAGGTCCTGAAATAGAACCTCCCGGAAGCAGGCTTTTGTCTCTAGACCCTTGTCAGCTGGAGTTCCAGAGTGATGACATAAACCACAACAGACATGCGCTGAGAGCAAAAAATGAAGCTTGATTGTTTGAATCTGAACGTCTAACCTCTATGATAGAAGCAGAGATGCAAGGCAGGTGAGTCCTGCGGATAGTGCCACTCTGGATACTGGGCAGTTGGTGGCAAATGCTCGGTGCAGCAACAGAAGAGGTACCTATTGCAAGTGGTGTGGTGTGAGAACACTCCTAGGAAACTGTAGGGGAAAGAGCAACCATTCTCTGTTCTCTCTGAACATTGAGTGCTGGCAACATCCTGAATTGCATTTGAGACATTGTGCTGGTTAGGAGGGCATCAGACAGCTGAGCCCCTCTCCATCACACTGCATCAGCAGCTGAGCCCTCCCCATCACACTGCATCAGACAGCTGAGCCCTCCCTCTCCATCATACTGCATCAGCAGCTGAGCCCCTCCCCCCATCACACTGCATCAGCAGCTGAGCCCTCCCTCCCCATCACACTGCATCAGCAGCTGAGCCCTCTCTCCGCATCACACTGCATCAGACAGCTGAGCCCCTCCCTCCCCATCACACTGCATCAGCAGCTGAGCCCTCCCTCCCCATCACACTGCATCAGCAGCTGAGCCCTCCCCACCACACTGCATCAGCAGCTGAGCCCTCCCTCCCCACCATACTGCATCAGCAGCTGAGCCCCTCCCCATCACACTGCATCAGCAGCTGAGCCCTCCCTCCCCATCACACTGCATCAGCAGCTGAGTCCTCCCCACCCCCATCACACTGCATCAGCAGCTGAGCCCTCCCTCCCCATCACACTGCATCAGCAGCTGAGCCCTCCCTACCACACTGCATCAGCAGCTGAGCCCTCCCTCCCCATCACACTGCATCAGCAGCTGAGCCCTCCCCACCCCCATCACACTGCATCAGCAGCTGAGCCCTCCCTCTCCATCACACTGCATCAGCAGCTGAGCCCTCCCCACCACACTGCATCAGCAGCTGAGCCCTCCCTCCCCATCACACTGCATCAGCAGCTGAGCCCTCCCCACCCCCATCACACTGCATCAGCAGCTGAGCCCTCCCCACCCCCATCACACTGCATCAGCAGCTGAGCCCTCCCTCTCCATCACACTGCATCAGACAGCTGAGCCCTCCCCACCCCCATCACACTGCATCAGCAGCTGAGCCCTCCCTCCCCATCACACTGCATCAGCAGCTGAGCCCCCCCCCCCATCACACTGCATCAGACAGCTGAGCCCTCCCTCCCCATCACACTGCATCAGCAGCTGAGCCCTCCCCATCACACTGCATCAGCAGCTGAGCCCTCCCCACCACACTGCATCACACAGCTGAGCCCTCCCTCCCCATCACACTGCATCAGCAGCTGAGCCCTCCCCATCACACTGCATCAGCAGCTGAGCCCTCCCTCTCCATCACACTGCATCAGCAGCTGAGCCCTCTCTCCCCATCACACTGCATCAGACAGCTGAGCCCTCTCTCCCCATCACACTGCATCAGCAGCTGAGCCCTCCCCACCCCCATCACACTGCATCAGCAGCTGAGCCCTCCCTCCCCATCACACTGCATCAGCAGCTGAGCCCTCCCCACCCCCATCACACTGCATCAGCAGCTGAGCCCTCCCTCTCCATCACACTGCATCAGCAGCTGAGCCCTCCCCACCACACTGCATCAGCAGCTGAGCCCTCCCCTCCCCATCACACTGCATCAGCAGCTGAGCCCTCCCCACCCCCATCACACTGCATCAGCAGCTGAGCCCTCCCCACCCCCATCACACTGCATCAGCAGCTGAGCCCTCCCTCTCCATCACACAGCATCAGACAGCTGAGCCCTCCCCCACCCCCATCACACTGCATCAGCAGCTGAGCCCTCCCTCCCCATCACACTGCATCAGCAGCTGAGCCCCTCCCCCCATCACACTGCATCAGACAGCTGAGCCCTCCCTCCCCATCACACTGCATCAGCAGCTGAGCCCTCCCCATCACACTGCATCAGCAGCTGAGCCCTCCCTCTCCATCACACTGCATCAGACAGCTGAGCCCTCCCTCCCCATCACACTGCATCAGCAGCTGAGCCCTCCCCATCACACTGCATCAGCAGCTGAGCCCTCCCTCTCCATCACACTGCATCAGACAGCTGAGCCCTCCCCACCCCCATCACACTGCATCAGCAGCTGAGCCCTCCCCACCCCCATCACACTGCATCAGCAGCTGAGCCCCTCCCCCCATCACACTGCATCAGCAGCTGAGCCCTCCCTCTCCATCACACTGCATCAGCAGCTGAGCCCTCCCTCTCCATCACACTGCATCAGACAGCTGAGCCCTCCCTCCCCATCACACTGCATCAGCAGCTGAGCCCTCCCTCTCCATCACACTGCATCAGCAGCTGAGCCCTCCCCCCATCACACTGCATCAGCAGCTGAGCCCTCCCTCCCCCATCACACTGCATCAGCAGCTGAGCCCTCCCTCCATCACACTGCATCAGACAGCTGAGCCCTCCCTCTCCATCACACTGCATCAGACGCTGAGCCCTCCCCATCACACTGCATCAGCAGCTGAGCCCTCCCTCCCCATCACACTGCATCAGCAGCTGAGCCCTCCCCCCCCATCACACTGCATCAGCAGCTGAGCCCTCCCTCTCCATCACACTGCATCAGCAGCTGAGCTCTCCCCATCACACTGCATCAGCAGCTGAGCCCTCCCTCCCCATCACACTGCATCAGCAGCTGAGCCCTCCCCATCACACTGCATCAGCAGCTGAGCCCTCCCCACCCCCATCACACTGCATCAGCAGCTGAGCCCTCCCTCTCCATCACACTGCATCAGACAGCTGAGCCCTCCCCACCCCCATCACACTGCATCAGCAGCTGAGCCCTCCCCACCCCCATCACACTGCATCAGCAGCTGAGCCCTCCCTCCCCATCACACTGCATCAGCAGCTGAGCCCTCCCCCCATCACACTGCATCAGACAGCTGAGCCCTCCCCATCACACTGCATCAGCAGCTGAGCCCTCCCCACCCCCATCACACTGCATCAGCAGCTGAGCCCTCCCCATCACACTGCATCAGCAGCTGAGCCCTCCCCATCACACTGCATCAGCAGCTGAGCCCTCCCTCCCCATCACACTGCATCAGCAGCTGAGCTCTCCCCATCACACTGTATCAGCAGCTGAGCTCTCCCCATCACACTGTATCAGCAGCTGAGCCCTCCCTCCCCATCACACTGCATCAACAGCTGAGCCCTCTCTCTCCATCACACTGCATCAGCAGCTGAGCCCTCCCTCCCCATCACACTGCATCAGCAGCTGAGCCCTGCCCACCCCCACCACACTGCATCAGCAGCTGAGCCCTGCCCACCCCCACCACACTGCATCAGCAGCTGAGCCCACCCCCATCACACTGCATCAGACAGCTGAGCCCCTCCCCCCACCACACTGCATCAGCAGCTGAGCCCTCTCTCTCCATCACACTGCATCAGCAGCTGAGCCCTCCCTCCCCATCACACTGCATCAGCAGCTGAGCCCTCCCTCCCCATCACACTGCATCAGCAGCTGAGCCCTCCCCATCACACTGCATCAGGAGCTGAGCCCTCCCTCCCCATCACACTGCATCAGCAGCTGAGCCCACCCCCATCACACTGCATCAGACAGCTGAGCCCCTCCCCCCACCACACTGCATCAGCAGCTGAGCCCTCTCTCTCCATCACACTGCATCAGCAGCTGAGCCCTCCCTCCCCATCACACTGCATCAGCAGCTGAGCCCTCCCCATCACACTGCATCAGCAGCTGAGCCCTCCCTCCCCATCACACTGCATCAGCAGCTGAGCCCTCCCTCCCCATCACACTGCATCAGCAGCTGAGCCCTCCCTCCCCATCACACTGCATCAGCAGCTGAGCCCTCCCTCCCCATCACACTGCATCAGACAGCTGAGCCCTCCCTCCCCATCACACTGCATCAGCAGCTGAGCCCCTCCCCCCATCACACTGCATCAGCAGCTGAGCCCTCCCCATCACACTGCATCAGCAGCTGAGCCCTCCCTCCCCATCACACTGCATCAGCAGCTGAGCCCTCCCTCCCCATCACACTGCATCAGACAGCTGAGCCCTCCCTCCCCATCACACTGCATCAGCAGCTGAGCCCTCCCTCCCCATCACACTGCATCAGCAGCTGAGCCCTCCCTCCCCATCACACTGCATCAGCAGCTGAGCCCTCCCCATCACACTGCATCAGCAGCTGAGCCCTCCCCATCACACTGCATCAGCAGCTGAGCCCTCCCTCCCCATCACACTGCATCAGCAGCTGAGCCCTCCCCCCATCACATTGCATCAGCAGCTGAGCCCTCCCTCCCCATCACACTGCATCAGCAGCTGAGCCCTCTCTCCCCATCACACTGCATCAGCAGCTGAGCCCCTCCCCCCATCACACTGCATCAGCAGCTGAGCCCCTCCCCCCATCACACTGTTGCTTCAGTACTCAGCTTCAAGATTCCTCTTAAGTGTATGTCTTTTTCTTCTAAGAAAATATGGTGCCGTCACTCTCTCCAAATCCAGCCCTTCACCATCAGCTCCCTAGTGTACCCTATTTGCAATAAAAATCATCACTTAGCCTTGAACCAAGCCCTCTGCTTTGCTCTGTTTGATTCATTGATACACTGATACTACACTTCTCTTAGCTTTAGGATCCTCTAGGAACTTCCTCCTTAGAAAATAAAACGCAAGATTTAGAGATCAGGTGCTATCAAAAGGCAACCTGAGATGAATTTACTCCAGACTTCCCACCTCATCCCTGGCCACTGACCACATCTCAGAGCAGTGTATCTGGGAAATCAATATTCTATGAACGAGATCTCAAGGGGACGCTCATCCTGGCTGGCTACATACGGATAATTAAGTGAGGCCCAGTGACAACAGGGCCTGATCTACTATGGGGCACTCATACCTTTGTGGCAGAAAAGTATTCGACTCATTCAGTGGCTTCACCACCAAATGGAAAGGCACACAGCAATATGGCTCCAAATGACAATGAGAGACAGTTCCTGGGATGGACAATCAGGCACCCTTGGGACCTTTCTGGACCATTTCTGACTAGTGCTAACACCTAAAACTAGTCACAACCATCTTCAGCCTTCGGCTTGCCATCCACTTGCCTCGCTCTTACTCAGAGATGGCCTGTAGAACTGCAAGGGTCTTAGACTCTTTGCCACTGCTCTTTGCTATGCTAAATTATAGAACTGCCAAAAATGAAGAAAGACTTGGAATTGTACCAATCCATTCCCAATAAACAGGGGGAAATGTATTTGGCCTTCACCAAGTGTGTGCCATTGAGGACGACCAGCTGCTGAGGGGTTGATGTGGACTTGGGGCAAGGTTGGCCTCTCTTAACAGAAAGGGAAGTCGAGAAAGAGGGCGGGCCCCTGACCTAATCCCAACCCATCTCCTAAGAGCCCTGCGGCCATAAGCTGCTGCTTACTCTTTTGGTTCTAAAATTCCATGACACACTACATCCCCAGGCTGCAGATCCTCAGACTCTCACTTGGAACTCAAAGTCTTACTCCGCTATATGCTTGCTGCTTGACCCAAACAGGACTCTTCGAGCACTCTAAATTTACCGATGTCTATGCTTACCCAAACACTAGGGTCAGTGGATGACATGGAATAAGAGCATTCTAAAGGAAATATGTGTCACAGACACTGGTCACTGGATAAGGCAAGCAGTATGTGGATTTGTTGCTGTTCTTATTGCTCTGACCAATAGGGAAGAGTGTACTTTGGCTCACGGCACGTGGTTGGCCCCATGCACTGCAGGAGAATCTGTAGTAATCCAAGTGTAAGATGGAAGAGCTTGTCTACCTCATGGCCACCAGGAAGTAGAGAGAATGTCTACACTGGTATTCTCTCTCTGTTCCATTCTGGACCGCTAGTCTACTGAACAGTGCAACCTGCATTCAGACCTTGTCTCATTATCTCCTCCTCTCTGGTAACACCTTCACGGATACCAAAATGTCCCTTTGTTAATATCCTGGGTGCTTCTAAAGTTAAGCCTGTTACATGCATGATCCAGAAGTATAAATTATAAAAAGCATTCTTTACATGTACAAAGTGTGTTCAAATCTTCAAACAGTCACGCTATTGGATTGAACTATTGACGGACCTGTATAAAACTCTTGTTCTCAGTTCTTCTACATGGGACTACCTGCCTCTGGCAGTTCAATACATGAAGAAGGCCAGGCATGGGCTGTTCGCCTGTACTAGGAACACCATTTAATGCTCACCAAACCAGGAAAGCAGAAGTAGGAAAAGTGTTACTGAATTGTCCTTACTTTAGTATCTGACACACAAAGATGAATTGTGTGTTTATTGGGTCTCCATCCACTAGGCTGGAGACAGCATGAGACTAGGGTCTGTTGCTATTATTCTGTATTCAGTCCCAAGTGCCTACAATAGAGGCATGTACATAGCACATACTCAGTAAAACTGTGATAGATATATGGATATATAGATGGATGGATACATGCATGCATGGATGGATGAATTTTAAGATAAAAGTTGAAACTTTGGGGAAATAATGCATCATTAAAGGTGTGCCATTTTAAATGTGTCACTCTTCTGTACCATCAAGACACTTCCGGAAGACAGATATGTCCCCCTTTACCCAGGAGGAAGTAAGCTAGAGATGATAAATAACACATTCAATGATACATAACCCACAGGAATGGAAACCAGAAAGAACACATGTCAATATTACAAGCCCTGATTTGATAAATTCTGTGTGCTGAGTATTTTGTTGGTTCCATTTTTAAACACAATAGAGATGCAAAGGAGTCTGTCCAGCTGGCATTGTTCTGTCAGCTCTGCCCTTTCCTCTGGTAGGCTGACCCCACCCAGGCTGCGTTTGGAGTACTTCCCTAAGAAATGATACCACGAAGCCCTCCAGTTTTCCCTCAGGCCCTGGCAACAAGCCTGCTGTCCTTTTGTAAATCCAAAGATTTACTGGTAGCTGTTTAGGGGCTGCAGAAGAGAGTAAAAAAAAATAAACACATGATGGCTATGAAATTCTAAGAAATCAGACAATTGTTTTTGGTAGCTCTGGTCCTAATTTGCAGTTCTGAATTCCTTCACTAGGCATCAGATCTTCAGACACTGCCTCCAGGGTCTTCACACTACTCCACTGGGAAGCTCACACTATGCTTGCTTCTCTGTGTCTATATTTTTTTTAATGTTCCAACCAAGATCAGCCATGTCTGCCAGGCTCCTCAGCCTGCCAAGATCAGGTCAATCTGCTCCATTAACTGAAGAGCCACTAAAAGTCAGAGATGACAGTTGTTTAGGACTATTTCTTAAATCAACAGGTATGTGTGTCCAGGTGCCTGAGCCTTATGAATATCCTCAATGGTATGTTCTTGATCCCCAGGGAAGTAAATCCTAGCCCTGGTTGCACATTGAAACCTTCTGATTCATAATTAATCTGATACATAATTAACCATGTATGCCCCTCAGAACCAATTAGATCTGTGGGGCAAAATCCAGATGAGGGTTGTTGGGTATTTTTGTTGTTAAGGTTCTAGTCAGCCTAACATCTAGCTACAGTTAAGAACAAAGGCCACAATAAGCTTTCCTCCATCACTCTGAGGCATCTGAACCATTGTGTTTGAACTAATCTTTAAAGTTGTTATGAGTTAGTTAACACCTGTACATTTAGAATGGCTACACTGAACCAACTGAGCAATTCTCAAGATAGATTTTTTTAAGGGTTCAGATATCACTTGTCTCCTCCCTGAAAGCTTGAGGCAAGATACTTCCAGACACCAAGTAACTATACCCCTGGTATGGGAGACAGCTGAAATAAGACCAGTGATCTATGTAGCCAACATGTTCAGCCAGAGATTCCAGATTCCTTTCCTTCCATCATGCTGCTACACACACACACACACACACACACACACACACACACACACACAAAAGCTGATATTCTCACTGTTCCCATTCTGTACCCTTATTTCAGCCTGAATATGTAAGCTCAGAGTTTGTCTACTAAAACTACCCTGAAACTACCTGGCTGGTCATTTGTGTCTCCATGGACTATCTTTAAGTTCTAATTCAAGACCCCATCTTTGAAATGCCACCTCCCGTGTGTGACCAACACAGCTCTTAGAAGTTTTTTCCTCTTCTGACAAGTATCCATTGTATGCACCATTTATTCCAGCACTTCAGTTATATTTTGTGGGCAAACAGATGTGCTTCCCAACACCTACATATGGTAGAAATCAAGATGTTTTGATTGTGCAACTTAAAGTAAAATCATGAGAACCCAGACTTCTTCAATTCTTGTTGGTTACAAGGAAATTCTATAATGGTGTGTAAACAATGAATTGCCTGATCTTAAGAACAATATTGTGAATTCCAATGTTCTTTTCACCAGTTAAAAACAAAACAAAATAAAAACCAACAACAAAAACCTATAAAAGGAAAATCTTTGTCCCTAAACATACCATCCTAGGATGAGTAGGAGGAACCTAAGACTCAGATAGAACCCCACAGCCAAAGACAAAGTTGAGGATCTACACCAGTGCTTCTCAGCTTTCCTAATGCTATGACCCTTTAGCACAGTTCCTCATGTTGTGGTGACTCCCACCCATAAAATTGTTTTTGCTGCTACTTCATAATTGTAATTTTGCTACTGTTATGAATCATAATGTAAGTATCTGTGTTTTCTGATAGTCTTAGGCAATCCCTGTGAAAGTCAATCAACCCCTGAAGGGGCTACAATTCACATGTTGAGATCTACACTGAGAGCTCAATGTATTTTTGACTGACAGATTCTTAGACCCAAATATGCACTAGAATCACCTGCAAAGCTGTTCAAATGGCTCTGATCTGGGTTATGATAATCACATTTCTAACAAGTTTCAGGGGTGCTGATGGTGCTGTTCTGGAGACCATCACTTTGAGGGCCACCACTCTAATACAAGCTACAAGCTGTTTCCCAGAAAAAAGGAGACAGAAACAGGATATAGTAGAATTTCATGCCTACTGTAAGAAGTGTTAGAAAAGCAAACCAAATGGCATATGGAAATAATAGGAAATAATAAATAGCTGAACCCATTTGTTATGAGTAAGGTTTTCCCCCTGCCGGCCTGGGCCCACTACTGCGCCAGCCCCAAATAACACAGAGACACTGTATTAGATATAATTTTGTTGGCCAGGTACTAGTTTCTTATTGGCTAGCTCTGTGTTAAATATTAACCCATTTCCATTAATCTAAGTACTTCCACATGGTCTTATCTTACCGGAGAGAGGGTCTGGTGTTCTTCTCCCCATCCTCCATCTTGGATCTCCTCCTTACTACTTCTTCTCTCCTCCTAGTCTCCTAGTCCCACCTACCTTGCTTTCCCATTGGCCAACAGTGCTTTATTCATTAACCAATAAGAGAAACATATTTATAGAATGACGTCTCCCATCACCTATTCATTTCAACAAATGTCTAAAGGAGTAATTTGTTTTAAATTACAAATAAAATCTAGTAATACAGAAATAATTCTTTGTAAGAATTCAGTCCAAAGTATCAATATATTTACTACATTTAAATAAACTTAGGCATGATAGATACGTAATAGATTAGCGATAGCCCAATGGAATGATAAAGAGCGGCAGAAAAAGGATAAAAACCAGACCACCCATGTCGATGGGGGGTTAGCAAGAAATGAATCTATCCCTCCATCAATCTGCCTATCATTAATACAGTGGCTGTTCACTACATATCAACTTTATATCACTAAACTCTTAGATGAATGGAAAACAGAGGCAGCTCCACAGAGTGTCTGTTCAGGAGAAATACATATCTACTTTTCGGAGACAAAGTTTACAATTAGAAAAACTGGAGAACAATGTCGATATTTTGTTGAAATCTAGTGGTAATTGTGTTGTATCAAATCCAAATTTGGGTTTAAGTTTATTCATGTGCATTGGTGTGACGGTGCTAGACCCCCTGGAACTAGAGTTATAGACAGTTGTGTGCTGCCTTGTGACTACTGGGAATTGAACCCAGGCCCTCTGGAAGAGCAGCCAGTGCTCTTAACCTCTGAGCCATCTCTCAAATTGGAAAGTAAAGATCAGAGTGAATTGAAGTAGGAAAGAAAATGTCTTCCTGTCTCTAATGAGGGTCAGAGGGTCAGTTACTAGACATTGAATGAATTAATGAATGAATAACCAATGGAAGTTTAAATTAAATTAAATCTTTTTGGAGTGGGCATTATTGGGATGGATAGAAGAGGAAGAGAATGTTATTCAAAGTGTCAAAAGTGAATCATGATGAAGAAAATCTCCTGCATGCACACATGTATGTATATGCATGTATATGTACATTTTTGCAGTGTGTATGTGTGTGGTTGTTGTTGTAAGGGAACACAGGGAAGAGAAAATGGAGTTGTGCTAAAGGGGCTTGCATTATCACACAGAAAGTTCATGGAGGAGACGGTAATAGTGGAAGGTGGGTGTATTAGTCAGGGTTCTCTAGAATAACAGAATTACAGAATGAATACTTGGTAAGAGTAAGGTTTTTCCTGCCAGTCTTGTCCCACCGCCACGCCAGCCCCAAATAACATACAGACACACTGTATTAGATATAAATGCTGTTTGCCAGTTACTTGTTTCTTATTGGCTAGCTCTGTCTTAATTATGAATCCATTTCTATTAATCTAAGTACTTCCACGTGGTCTTATCTTACCGGAGAGAGGGGCTGGTGTTCTGCTCTCTCTGTCTTCCATCTTGGATCTCTTCCCTACTACTTCCGGAATCCTCCTTGTCTTCTAGTCCCATATATCTTGCTTTCCTATAGGCCAACAGTGCTTTATTCATTAACCAATATGAGAAACATATTTACAGAATGACATCTCCCATCAAATACTCATGTGTATGCATGTATGTATGTATACAATGTCTTACAGACTACAGTACAGCTAATCCAACAATAGCTCGCTGTGAATGGAAAAATCCAAGAATCTAGTATTTGCTCAGGCAATAGGTTGGCATGCTGGACTTCCAAAAAGTAAGTTCTAATGCCAGTGAAGCAATGGACTTGCTAGCAAGGTGGAGACAAGCAGGCAGAAAGCAAAAGCTTCCGTCTGTCTTCCATGTCTTTATATAGGGTTCCAGCAGAAGGTGTGATCTAGATTGAAGGTGTGTATTCCCACCTTGTGATCCAGATTAAAGACATGTATCTTTCTAACTCAAAAATCCAGATTGGAAGTGGATCTTCCTACTTCAAATTAATCAATAATAATCATCATCATAAATAAATCCCTTACAGATATGTCCTCCATCTTTTGGGTTTTTGTTCCAGATGTAGTCAAGTTAACAATGAAGAATATTATGGGTTAAAAGCATAGGTTGGGCTCAGAATGTTCCACATATCTTCAAGTTCCCCCCCCCCCCATATAATAGCCACAGTCCAAGTCCTAAGCATAGGAGATTGGGGAGAGGGTTCAGGTTGGAAGCAATACCATAACACAGGTACAATCCTACCTTCAAGGTAAAGCAGGAGAGAAAGGCAGAGCACATTGCAGACCTAGAGACCAACACATTTTGCATAAACCTTTCCCTAACATTTTCAGACCCAGACCACCAATACAAATCAAGATAACAACTATGAAATATGATATGCTTTATTCTCTTCATTGACAAGTAAATCCAGGTTTTCATTTCTATTTCTCAATCTCCTCAGCTTTCTAGGTGGATCTCTCTCTCTCTCTCTCTCTCTCTCTCTCTCTCTCTCTCTCTCTCTCTCTCTCTTTGTTTCTCTCTCTCTTTCCTTGACCCCACCTCACACTTTAACAGACATACACACACATGACTATTACAGACCTTGGGCACCTGTGTCCCTTCATATCTCCAATAAACAGCCATCAATTGACCACCCCTTGAATCTCAGCATATGAACAAAACAAGTATAATCTGCCCAAGAAGTATAGACAACGTAGAGAGTCCATGGAAATTGTTCTGTAGCCACCTGCTTGGGGAATTGCTCATCTTTGGGCATTCCTGACAAAATTAAAATATAACTGTGGTCTCCAAGAAAACTCATGTTAGCCTGTCTGAGTTTCAGGGTATTGTGAAAGTAAGGAGCCTGGATCAGAAACTTACCTCTACCTGGATAGAGGATGATTCAGCCCCTAAACCACAGTGACCTGGGATACTACTACCAAAACCCAGCGGCAACCAGCCCCTCACTCCACACCCCTTCTATTCTGGCCACACAAGAAGTCCCTCCCTTCCAGCTGCAGATGGAGGGGGTCACTAAATCAAAATGCCAGTCTGGTTTCTCAGATACACCCTTTGATGGAGAGCTCTGTCCAGGGAGCCCAGCTAAAGACAGCATCCTGTAAGAGTTCACCTGCAGAGATTGCATCCATCCTTCACTGGCTCCCTCCCCACTTTGCCACAGGGCCTCGAAAGCTCATCTCATCACTTCCTTTTTAATCTCCCTGTGAGCACTTGTGCCTTCCTTCAAGGGAGCCAAGGTAATTTTAAAGAACACCTCATTTTGCTTTCATTTTGCACTGGCCTGGCCTCCCCATAAATCAAGGCTAAGGCAGAACTTGAGAGAACTAGGCTAATCAAGACTTCAATCTCAAGAAATGTTTAAATATAAATCAAAAGGTTTGAAGGCTCTCCAGATCCTCCGTCTCCTTTGAAAGCCAAGTTTGTCTTGTTTTCTTTTTGTTTTTTTGCTTCCTCGCTTTTTTTCTGATTGGCCATGCTGAGCTCTGAAACCCATCATCGTGCCCTTAGAAATATTTCCAAATAGTTTTAGATGTTTTCTTTTAGGCACTGTACCGAGAGACACAAGAGAGCTATTACTAGTGTGTTGAGTGGGGCATTGGGGCAGACTACAGCATCTCACTAACGCTGGAGGGGTTTCCGTTTTAAGCTCAAATAGTGATTCTGGCATCAGAAGAATGGGGATAGAATCAGCAGAATTTTGACTTTGTCTCTCCTGTTTGAGATGTTTATGGCTATATAACAAACTATCCAAACTTAGTGTGCTTTTGTTTGTTTGTTTTTAAAAAAGCAAAGTTCCTTTTTTCAGTTGTTTCTGATGGTTCCAAGGGTTGATTGGCAGTTCTTGCTCGAGGTTTTCAGTTGCAATCCAAGAGTGGCTGGAGCAGGAGTCGGGACCTTCTTGAGAGCCCCCTGGCAGCTGGGCCGGAAGGCTGAGCAGGGACACCCTCTGGTCCCCCTCTTTCTCAGTGTGTTCTCCCATGTGAACCCTGCAGCACAGCAGATTTCACACATGCTGCTTAAACCACAGGTTTCATTATTCAGGGAGGACTCACCAATGAGCCAGAAGACTTACCACTGCCGACATGGTTGGTCATGTTCACGGGGGCCAAGTGAAGGGAGGACACCACAACTTGTGGGGCTAGATGAGGCAGCAACAGCATCAGCATTGTGGAAGGAGTTGTTTGGAATATGAATCTATTACATTCATCTAGAAAGGTATACAAGCTAGAGGCGGGGCTTGTTTGAATAATTACATCTGGCTCTAGTATACAGGAGCTAGTTCAAGTTAGCTGGAATATAACACAGTCCTGGGGTGTTACAGTCAGGTAGATGGAGTGGCCAGGGGTGTGAGAGTTCCATAAGTGATGGCCAGGGGTATATATTTATGGTTGACCGGTTGCCGTACATGAAAGGACACTCACCAAGGCAGTTATTCACTACTTCTAGGAATTAACTAGACCTGATCAGCATGGCCCCAGATGTCAAAGTGTCAAAGCACGGGAAACAAAACACATGGGCAATACACTTGGTGTTTTGAGTTCCAAGAGTTTCCCAAAGCTACAAGAGAGCAGGGAGAAGTTCTCTTGCCTTTTATGAGCTAGCTTCTAAGTCACCAAGGATTACTTGTGTTACTACTTGTAACTAGCAAGTCATGAAGGCTAGCCAAGACAAGGTACACTGGATTGCATCTTTTTACAGAGATGTGCCAAACAATCAGTGGACATGTTTTAAATTGGTATCCATCCCATAATAATGTCCCCAGAAAACCTTCAATGACTACTGGGTACTTCCTCCCCTCTTACAGCTCAGAAGCCACTCAATCCAGCTGCCTACCTGGTAGTAGCCACATTCTCCAGGCCAAGATGCTATGTAAGATGCTAGAGTCAGCTGTTTCCAGGTGTCTTTCAGAGTGGAGAAGGTACAGAGTTATAAAATCCTGTATCCCTATGAGTAAGCTGTAGAGATAAGGCCACAGTGAAGTTCAACATCAGTCAACATTCACAGTTCTTACTCTCAGTCTTCTGCCCAATGCCAGGGATGATATATAAAAAAGGAAGAAAGTAGCTGTGCCCTCTAAGACACACACGCACACTCTTGGAGGGGGAAAGTTATGAAACACTTAATGAAGGATGCTGGAACAGCTCGAGTACACTTTTATGATTAATCTGCTCCATAACAGGGATAGAAGGCTTTTTAGTCCCATGTTCAAATGAAATAAAAATACTCCTCCTTTCCCCGGGGTCCTGTCATTCCTCTACTTGAAAGACTTCTCTTTCTCCTCAACCTGTCAAAACCCTGTCCTATTTAGGGGTCTACTTTCTTTGTGACCCATTTTCTGATGACTCCCCCATGGACAGAGGTTATGTAACAGGTTGTGGTCACAAACCTAGAACAGGGCAAAGCCAAGATGTGGCTGGAACTATCAGAAAGACTCTCTCTCTCTCTCTCTCTCTCTCTCTCTCTCTCTCTCACACACACACACACACACACTCACACACACCAGAATGAGAGAGAGAACATTAGGTGTCTCCCACAAAGAGGGACATGCCATGGGGACAGAGAACTGTGGGCAACGACACAGATACAGATATCTGAGAATATAAAGTAGGGGCTGAGAAAATAAGGCTGAGAGCAGAGGCTGCCTTCGAACATGGCGCAGAAGAAAGATAGGTAAGGCTGTAAATGAACAGGAACCCTGCCCAAAGGCCAACTTTTAGGCTAGAAGAAAAAAACACATTTGCAGACTAATGGGGAATGACTGCTAAAGGAAGAGTGACAGCAGAAGACAGAGACTAACCAGGCAAAGCCAGGGTGAGAGGGAGCCCAGGAGCCCCGCTGCTCTACAGCCCCGCTACTCCTCTACAGCCCTGCTCCTCCTCTACAGCCCTGCTGCTCTACAGCCCTGCTACTCCTCTACAGCCCCGCTACTCTACAGCCCTGCTACTCCTCTACAGCCCTGCTACTCTACAGCCCTGCTCCTCTACAGCCCTGCTACTCTACAGCCCTGCTACTCTACAGCCCTGCTACTCTACAGCCCTGCTACTCTACAGCCCTGCTACTCCTCTACAGCCCTGCTCCTCCTCTACAGCCCTGCTACTCTACAGCCCTGCTCCTCTACAGCCCTGCTCCTCTACAGCCCTGCTGCTCTACAGCCCTGCTACTCTACAGCCCTGCTACTCTACAGCCCTGCTACTCTACAGCCCTGCTACTCTACAGCCCTGCTACTCCTCTACAGCCCCGCTGCTCTACAGCCCTGCTGCTCTACAGCCCTGCTGCTCCTCTACAGCCCTGCTACTCTACAGCCCCGCTACTCTACAGCCCTGCTCCTCTACAGCCCTGCTCCTCTACAGCCCTGCTCCTCTACAGCCCTGCTACTCTACAGCCCTGCTCCTCCTCTACAGCCCTGCTACTCTACAGCACTGCTACTCCTCTACAGCCCTGCTACTCCTCTACAGCCCTGCTGCTCTACAGCCCTGCTCCTCTACAGCCCTGCTCCTCCTCTACAGCCCTGCTACTCTACAACCCTACTACTCTACGGCTGTAACGAGTATTGTTTTTCAGCCCGCCGCCTGGTATTGTCCTGCCTCCACGCCACCAGCCCCAAATAATGCACACCGGGACTCTGTATTTGATATAATCTGTTGGCCCATTACTAGTTGCTTATTGGCTAGCTCTCTCTTAATTATTAACCCATTTCTATGTATTTCCACGTGGTCTTACCAGCGAGAGGCGGCTAGCAGTTCTATTCTCTCCAGATTCTCCATCTTGACTCCTCCTTCCTACTTCCTCTTCCTCCTCGTCTCCTAGTCCCTCCTATCTTCCTTTCCTATTGGCCAACAGTGCTTTATTTATTAACCAGTATGAGAAACATATACAGAATGACATCTCCCATCATACAGCCCTGCTACTCTACAGGGCACAGGGTAGTAACAGAGGCCTTGAAAGCAGATGCCATCTCCCCTTACCATGGCAGAGAACCAAAACGGCTTGAGCCTTGGAGAAATAATAGAAGCTGCCTCATTTGCTCACTACACTAGGCTTGACCCTTCTGTCTGCAGCCATTTCTCCAGCACTTGCAATGGTCCCTAGACCCCAAACCTTGTGGGAAGCTCTCCTTAGAAACTACTTTCCTACCTGAGATACTGGATTGCTTCCCTCCAACTCAAGCAGGGGATTGAGTCAGCTATTCAGCCCCCTGGCAGCCCCTCAAGTCTTTGAAATCAGCTGTCACCATATCTGCCCAACTATGCAGGCTTTTGTTAACCAAAGAGGCTCAGTTCCAAATAGATCTGTGTCTAACATTTCCTGCTGATGCTTTTGTTAGAGCAATAGTTTGAGGGGAGCTCCTCTATGTCTATCGCATGTGCCCACTGAGGGGTATGAGGGTGAGACCTGTCAGAGCCACCTCAAGTCCACCTAGGTCATCTGTGAACTCTGCAACTCCTGTTATCTTACCCATTTGTATTATTAAGGTCTCTCTGAAGGAGTACAGGCAACGGTGTTTCCATCTCCCAGACTGCTGCCAAAGGGCAACCTTGCTGGTTCTGTCCATTCACTAAGACAACAGATGCAGATGCTTCACTTCCTATGCATCATTCTTGCTTTAAAAAAAAAACTTGGATCTATGTATTCAAAAGAAAAGATCTTTCTGATTGATAGATGAGGACTATTTTGAAGGGCACAAGAGTAGAAGACTGGCAACCATTGCATAGTTCAGATGACCCACAATGGTGTCCTGGCCCAGTCTGTGACCTCCTGCCTTGACTGTGGCCCAATAGAGCATAAGTTTGTTCACTTGTTGACACATTGCTCTCCTGTCAGAATAGCAAGACTTTTCTCCCATCGCTCAGTCCATAAGCAAATGTGCCAGAACCCTTTGGCTATTGCTATACACAAGCCAAACAGGGCTCAACAGACCACTGGCTCTGGGGCATAGGCAGGAACTGAAGTGGGAGCCTTGTGTTGTGAGAAACAAAGAAGATAAAATGCCAAGTAGAACTCTGCACCTGTGCTGAATAGTTTTGTGTCAACTGGACACAAGCTAAAGTCATCTGAGAGGAGGGAGCCTCAGTTAAGTAAATATCTCCTTCAATGGGGCTGTAAGGAAGCCAGTAGGGCATTTTCTTAATTAGTAATTGATGGGGTTAGGCCAATCCCATTGTGGGTGGGGCCACCCCTAGGCTGATGGTCCTGGGTTCTGTAAGAAATCAGGCTGAGCAGAACATGGGGAGCAAGCCAAAAGCAATACCCCTCCATGGTCCCCGCATCAGTTCCTGCCTCTAGGTCCCTGCCCTGTTTGAGTTCCTGTCCTGACTGTCCTCAGTGATGAACACTGATAGAAGTATAAGCCAAATAAATCCTTTATTTCCTCTTCAAGTTGCTTTTGTCATGGTGTTTCATCACAGCAATATAAACCCTAACCAAACCAGTGCCTTTCTTTATCAATTTAGAAACCTGCAATAAAATGTATAGAAATGAGAGTGATATTGTTAGAAAGTAAATCTTCATTCTGATTGAGCTTTCTAATTATGCATTCACAATCCCAGTACCTTAATATTACTGATTAGACATGGCTCACAACCTAGCAAGGCACGGTTAGCTGCTTTCTCAGTATACCAGCACTGAGGATTGAACCCCCGTGCAGGACACTCTGGAGCACATGGCAGTAAAATATTTCACCTTATCCTCTGGTTCTTTCTCCTGTGTGTCTTTTCTCATTGATCTGAAGATAGGTTCCCAGGAGACCAGAAACACGTTCTCGTATTCTAGTCAATTCCATGTCCACACCAGTAGATCAATGAGCAAAAGCTGGTAAGCTCTAAGACACAGAAGTCGAGGCCTCTACTCTAGGTGTTAATGCCCACTTTTGTGAAGCTAGTGAACCAGAAGGGATTGTGGAAGGCACATGAATCCAACCGTCTGGTTTTCCAAGTGAAGAAACCAACTTCTCAATGGAGGTCAGGGGACTTGCCCAGAGCCACACAGATAGGAAACACAGGTGATTGCAGTGATGATGCGAAGCTGTGTGTGGCAGCTCACCATGCTGATACAGAAACAACAACATCTCATTGCAATCCCCACAGTTACTCCAGAATGTGAAACCTAATGGCATTATTATCCCCATTTTATAGCAAAACAAACAAAGCCAGCATTCTGAGGACCGGTCTAGACTATGTTGAATGAAAGGTAATAGCTGATTGAAAATTCAAAGGGATTAAAGAGGGATAAGATGGGCTGGTTATGGTAAGGGAAAGATTTTCCTTTAAAAAAAAAAAAAAACAGATTCAAGTTTTTCTGAGTTGCTTCAGAGGACATTGGGACCAGAAAATCCAGGGAACAAGAACAAGAATCTGTCTCCATGGCAGTGTCAGCTTTGTGTCATTTTAAAACTCTCTGAAAGGAGGGGGAACTGGCAGGGAACCTGTGGAATCCTGATTCCCAGAAGGGCCTGGGCCAAAGCTGCACATCAGCAGTCATGTACAGAAGACCATAGCAGCTCAGGAGCCTTAACGCTGGGTGGCCTCTGAGTTCCCACCCAGGTCTGAAATTCTATGTGCAGAGAGTGTGGCCTTGGGTTCACTCCTTGTGAAACCAAGATGAGTTTCTCCTACCCACTTGGCTTGCAGCCTCCTCTCCAGTGAGGTCATCCCAAACAATGGCAACAAGATGATTTTCATCCTGGGGATGGCTTAGAAGTGGTCTCAAGTCTTGAGCCACGTGACTTGCGTTGGACCTGTGAAAGGCCCATTCTCTTGTGAACTGTAGCTATACCGTTCAGCTGCCAGAGGGTTCCTCTGAAATGCCTCTTCGGGACCCCAAAACTTTAGTTAAAGCAACTAGGAAGCAAAGGACAGACTTTGCCATGCTGCCTGTTCATTCCACCCCAATGCTGTGATAAAACCATTAGAGGGCCCAGAAAGGACTTAACCTCGTTTCTCCCACTTTGGTGATTGAACACATTTTTTTAAAAGCCTTATAACCCTAAACCATAATTCTTTTACAGCAAAGGGGAAGACAGGACAGTCACAAGTGGTTTAGTGAGAGCTTTGTGGGAACAAGGTTAAAGGGAGACAAAGGCTGGCTTGGTGTGGTTGTCCTTGTTTGGAGTTGGTAGGTGGGAATGTGAAATGTGAGGTTTGGTGACTGAACAAAAGCAAAGCAAAAAATAGGGGGAGAAAAAAAAACATGGAGGGAAAAAATAAAAAAAAAAAAAAAAGCCACCCCTCAAACCTGCAGTTTTCTGATACACAGAAGGGAAACCCAAACGACACTCATTATGGCGCATATTTATGGCAGATCATAACGTTAAATTACAGCTCTGTAGCCTCGGCCAGGACTGCAGAGTTCTTCCCATGTGCTTCCAATTAAGCGTGTTTGAAGTCGCGCTGGATATTTATTTGTAGAGGATTTACTGCACAGAGCGATTAAAGTTTGTTCTTGTTAGGAGTTTGGGGCTAGTTTGGGGGTGGGTGGGAGGGAAAGAGGGGGGGGAGTTAGGCAGAGAGAGGAAGGAGGCTGGGAGAGGACCCCAAACGAATATATGTGTATGTTTTAAAATGCACATGAACACTCACACAAGGGCTCTTTGTTTTGAACATGGTGAGGGGCCAATATCCCTGACTGTGATTTTGTTTATAGGAAATCCTTTCTAATGCACGTTTAGTGTTTCCATATGGAATTCTCAGAGGACTCCCCCACCCCCCCCCACCCACCTCCCTCAGCCCTGGTGTTCTCTCTCTCTCTCTCTCTCTCTCTCTCTCTCTCACACACACACACACACACACACACACACACATTTGGATAAGGCTAGAGAAAGAAAGGGGATTGAACATTCCAAAGATTCATAGTCATTCCGGATCGAATTCAATGGATTTTGGCAAGAGTTGAAAAACCCAGATGCAGGCTTCAGCCTCCCGCTGAGCCGCCTCCAGCTGCGAGTGTCTGGTAGAGGCACTTTGTAAAATCATGAAAACCCTATTAAATTCATGAAATACGATACACTGTCGTTTCAGACTAACTTTCCATTGAACTGTCCATGAAGGGAGAGTTTGGTTAACTTGACGAAGAAGGGGGAGGTGGTGAGGCTAGCCGGGGAAGAAGGCAGGGGCGCTGCTGGGAAGGGAGTTCAATTTCTGGAGTTCCAAAGAGGTTGCAGGTTTCTAAGTCTGGGCCTCAGCACAGACCAGAGTGAACAGACTGCCTCAGGGTTGACTCTTGCGCCTAGAAACCGGTCACCACGATGTTGCCCCAGGTTGGAGAGCATCCTTCTACAAGGAGTTGTACCGCAGAGGGGATTGGTCTCAGAGCCCAACAGATCCCAGCAACCCTTGGCAGGCATGTGCCCCCCCACCCTCATTTTACAGCTAAAGGATCAAGGAGAGGGGTGTTGTCCAAGGTCAGGCAAATGGAAAGGCCAGGGCTTCTGGGTCCTAACTTGGTTCTTCCACCAAAACACAGCACTCCCCTGGGTAAGCCAGATGGAAGCCTTCACTGAGGGCTTCAAGTCTCTGCCTCAGCTCAGGGCTGCTGACAACATGAGTTTTTGTATGAACTCACAGGCCCAGACTTACCTCACCACACCAGCTATGAAACAGCCCTTCCTAAAGAAGTTGGGCGCACTTGCTCATTTCCTATTGGACTATAACTCATATCATAAAACTATTACATGTTTATTTTCAAACAAAACAGAGCGAAGAGTCCCTGGAGGAGAGCTGGTTTTGCTCTCTGGAAACTACCGTAGGACATGGGCAATTGAGGAGTGTGTGTGTGTGTGTGTGTGTGTGTGTGTGTGTGTGCGTGCGTGCGTGTGTGTGTGCGTGTGTGTATGTGCGTGTGTGTGTATGTGTGTGTATGTGCGTGTGTGTATGTGCGTGTGTGTGTGCGTGTGTGTGTGCATGTGTGTGTATGTGTGTGTGTGTGTGCGCGTGTGTGTGTGTGTGTGTGTGTGTGTGTGTGTGGTTTCCTTGAAGGAAACCAAATGTGGCCCCTCCTTCACCATTGTCCTGCCACCCTATAGATCTAAAGTCCAAGCCCTTGGGATGCAAGATATAACAATATATCGTGACCCGCTTGTCAGCCATATAGTGTTCCCTGAAGTAGGAATGTCCCACATCCTGCTCTTGGCAGCACCTCTGGTGCAGCTGTCAAGGGTGGTTTCATGCATGGAAAGTGATCGGAATCAAAGCTGACATTGATCGAGTACTTACAATGTGTTAAGTCTCTGTCCTGCGGGCCAGACGTGAATGAAAACACCTCATACTAGAAACAACACTATGAAGTAGGGATGCTCTTACCCCCAGGTAAGTGACAGAGCCAGTCTTTGTACCTCAGCTTAAGTCTGAGCTCCCAAACTACCCAGCACCTTCTACATCTCCACTCCCAGCTACAACCCTAATGCACGGCCCTAAAGATCAGACCCCAGCCACCCAAGTACTGTGCCTGCTGAAGGTGTTTTTTGTTTTGTTTTCGATTAAGTTCTATATGCTCTCCTCAGCTTTTTGATATATAACCCCTCCTGTAAGTGATAATGCCTGAAGTCTCTAATAACCTAACCCAAAGCTTCTCCACTTGTGGGGTGGTGAGGGTACACATCCCCAAAAGACCTACTGAAATGCAGATTGGTTCTGCGGAAAAGCCTGAGTATATGTATATCACTAACTAGCTCTGGGTACTTCTGCTGGCCCATGGTACAAAATAGACCCGCAAGGCCATAAGAGTCTCCAGGTGGCTTCCTGCCCAACATGCCAGAAGTCCTGGGTGTCTGCAGTAAAGGCACCTGTAGAAGACAGTTGGGAGAATCAAACCCATGTGATCGGTATCATGGTTATGGCTGAGGTTAATCTGACTGCCACCTACCAAGAGATCTACTGTTTCTAAACTGCAAATATCAGGCGCTAGGAAAAATGAAAATGGCACAGTCTTGGAGGATATGCCAATCCCCTTGATATTAATCTTTGCAGCAGTAGAAAATATCCAGACAACGCAGGAACAAAGAGTCCAGTATCTGCACATACTTGGCAGGGAAGGTCATTAATAAACAGCATCAAGAGGTCAAGCACAGTCAGCTCCAAGGGCCTCCCTTAAATCCTGGAGGGACAGTCGCTGACCAAGAGGAATTGGCTTGTCCATGCCATGTCCATCCTCCTGCTTGTCAACTTGCGCAAACATTTAACCTTTCTGGTACTGCTTATTTGATGGTAACACAAGAAGATTTTAGATGGTTTTCATCTTCTCTCCCTTTTTTCTACCCTGAATTATGAGCATCTAAAGTACTCCACAATAAATAAAATGCAACCCATCGTCTGGATGTCTAAATACTCTGATGTTGTTGCCAATGTCACATCAGGATAGTACATGGAGACAGTTTCTATTCTAGCCAGAGGTTGAGTGTTACAAGAAACATACTTCCACCTGGATGTACGTAAGCCCCTCCCAAGACTATAGTTTGGGGGACAGATGTAGGTGAGTTGATGCCCACACATGCTGACAGAGATCTGGGGCTTAAAGGTGGGATTCCAAGCCCCTGGGTTCTTCTTCTTAGCCAAAACACACTACATTACATTCCTATCAGCTCTGGTGGCCAAAATAAACAGGCAACCTTGAATAGAAGGAGGTGTCACTTGACCCCTGTGCAGCTCTATCTGGATGTCCCTGCCAGAAGGATGCAGAGCACTATGCTCTAACCAGGGCCAGCCTAGCTCAGTGGACTATGTTGAACTTGATCCTCACTTTCCCATATGTGAGCTATGTGTGTTCAACCTCTGTGGTCTTTAGTACTTCTGTGGGTGGTGTTCCTTACACGAGTAGTCACTGAGCAAGTGGGTAATTACACGGAGCTATCCCTCTGAGTGTTTGGGTGGCCAGATTTGCTCCCCATCCTGCTGGTATTCAATGGACCCCTTGCAATCTGTATTGTCAAGCACCCAAAGAGCTATGCTCTGAGTGTGTGTGTGTGTGTGTGTGTCCTGAATTATACATATATTAGCACGTGCAGTGTCTTGCTTTGTCAAGCTTCCTGAAATTCAAAATCCTGTCACAGCCTCCCAAGTGCTGGGATTGCAGGTGTATGACACCCTCTCTGATCTTGTAGAGTTCTTTAGTTTCTTTTCCATTTTTAAGTTGAAGCATAAAACGTTCTAGAATGTAGTACAGTGTAGCTTTAAACACCACACTCTCACCACTACAATAAACTAGCTTTCCATTTAACCATTAACTAAGCCAAATCACTCAGAGCCGAAGTGAATTAGTTATTCACCAGGAAATGTAACCTAGGGGCCCTCCACCAGGGCTTCTGCCATGACAAAAAGATATTTAGGGGAGAAGGCTTTGTCCTGGCTAATGCTTTAGGAAAAGGCCATCTATCCTGGCATGCAAGATACAGCAGAGTTCATGGCACTTAGAGCATGCAGCTAGGTCTCCTCACATCTGGGAACACCAGGAGGCAGTGAGTAGGGTATGCTGGTATGCTTTGCTCCCTTTTGTTCAGTCCAGGACTCCAGTGCCGGGAGCAGTGCCACCCACATTCAGGATGGGTCTTCCCTCTTTAAGTAAATGTCCTTACCAGCACACCAGGGCTGCATCCCCTGGGTGATTACAAATCCAGTCAGTTTGACAATGAAGGTTGATCATTACACTATCCTCCCAACCTCCCTTCTGTCCACACGTTCTGTAGCCTTTCACATCCCTACACAATTTGCCAACAGCTGACCAAGTCAGCTGTTCCCAGCATACTTGTCAAGGTGTGGGCATACGTACACACACAATCCATGAACCAAGCAGGAAGACACAGAGCAGAAATGTATCGTGGAAAGAATACACAGTTCTCATGCTTCTTAGAGCCTTTCCTGTGGAGAGGTACAGAGCCCATTGCAAGCAAAAAGAGGTAACTACGGTAGACTAGAGAGAGATGGGCCCTTCCATCTCTGCACATACAACACCCATCCTGGCTCTCCTTTACATCTACCCTTAGGCTATAATGGCGAGACAAAAGATACTCCCTATAGCACAAGGCCAAATTATTAATGTGGGTGAGCCATGGGCACTGTCTGCCGAGTGCTCTCCGTAAGTTTGGAATGCCATTGGAAGCCGTGTAAAATGTCCCGGCCATCCAGAACAGAATTAACTCCAAAGGGATTGGCCAGGAGCTGGACAAGAGAATGAGGTGGGTGACTTATAAAGTGGGGGGTGGACATGGGTTGTTGGTTCTGGTTCCTCTCAGAAGCAAAGGTGATTCCCCGCCATCAAATACACGCTTGCTCATGTTACACCTCTCAGGAACCTCTGCATCCTCAGACAGACTTCCCTTGCTGCTGGCCCCTCCACAGGTTCCTGACACAGATGTGTCAGAAAGCAACGTGACTAGATGAACCCAGGAGGCTTGGTCAGGCAGGGGCTGGCTTTGGATCCTACCTTAGTTGCTGTATAATCAAGGTTCAACCCAAAACACCGAACCAGTAGGAAAATCTATATTAGGAGGTTTACAGAAAGGAGCTGGCTTATGTAATGGCGGACTGGCAAGTCGGAAGTCCAGTAGCAGCTCCCTGGGGAGAGTGGCTGCGCATCTGGGCATGGGCCGAGCTGCTGTCCACAGGCAGATTTCTCCTTCCTCAGGAAAGTTTAGTGCTGCTGCCTTCAAAGCCTTTCAGGATGGTCCAATCAGGTCTGTTTTATGCCATCATGCATTTCCCTTTCTTCAAGTCGGGGAATCATGGACCTTGCACATGCATGTTACCTTCCCACCATCACCAGAGTTAGCAGTTAATCATATAACATGGAATGGGGGAACTACATCCCACCAAGACGACACATGAATTGCCTGCTCTTAGAACTATTTGCCACCTAGCATCAGCCAAGGAACTGGGACATCACTGACCCTCGCAAGGATTTTCAGTATCTCCGTTAGAACGGCCCGAGTATTCTCTGTATACCAGTCCTACACCAACCTCAAATATGTCTCCAAGAAAGGCTGAAAGCATGTTACTTTAGTGTTGATTATCACTTTTCAGCTGAATGCTAGACAAACCCTGCACCTTAGGCTGTTCCCACTCCAAACCCACATGGCCAAGAGAGTCTCCGTAAGCTAGAAATTTTGACAGTGCCTTCTGCAACGGGGCCCCTCCAGAGGGTGCCCACCCACTTCCGTATAAACCTCGTGTTCATCAGAACAGCCTGCAGCCTGCCCTTCTCCCTCTGCCCACATTCACACTTTGCCTCAACCACCTTGTGCTCTTACCGTTTTGTTAGACTCAGCCACACGAGCCGAGACCTCAGCATCACGGTTGTATGTGGCTCTGAACTCCACTCCTGCCCCTTCCTCCCCCTGAAGACAGGCTCAGGGGGCCCCTGATCCTCTGTAGGGACAACCTGCCCATTGTGCATCCCCTCGACCGATGAGCATCACTTCCTACCCTCCATACCAGCCCCTTCCTTGTATCCATCAAACTCACAGGTCTAACAGATTCCAGCTGAGTTCACAAAGGAAGGTTTGTGGAGGATTAACCCCAGCACCCCTTTCCTCTCCAGCCCTTCTACCGTCCCCCTTCATGCTCCTCCCACTCACGGTGCAGTGTGAAATTCATCGAAGAGAATGGTTTCGTCTCCCGCCCCCCACCTTCCTGCTCCTGTCAGTTTGAGGACTGGTTTCCGCAGGATTCACGTCATGATCATTTATGCTATAGAGTTGTGTCTGCGGGAGCAGAAAAAGCTTCAGCCTAACTAACACTGAGCTGTGAGGCAGGCTAGGGCAGCAGTTAGTGCCCTGAGGAGGATAAAGTATGTGATTCGCCCCGAAGTCCACGGAAGCCTCTGCAGGGGAGGTTCTGAGCCAGGTGTGTCTTGGAAACGAACTCTTTCCAAAGGCAGGGAAACACTGAGTTGTTCTGGGACAGTATCTGCAATGCCATAAGGGACAGGACTAGCCAGGGCCCCAGGAGATCATGGAGGATTCTATCATGGAGGATTCTTTTGAGAATTTGAGTCTGCAGTGAAAGTGGAAAGCCTGCCTATCGGGACCAGTGTTCAGATGTTCTTAACGGCTTGCAGACATACATGGTCTTTTGCCTGTTTGTTCAGCAAGCGTTACTTGAGCATGGCACTCAATGTAGGCTCTGGAGTGTGAGTAAGACATGGTCCTCCTTCTTCCCGGTAACATGTGATGGAATGGCAGGCCATTGTGAGTACTCTAAAGGAGTAGAAGGTAGAGGGGTTTGGAGGCTACGGAGGAAAAGATAGGGATAGAGTGTTGTAAAGAAAGGCAAGGAACAGCCTTTCCGAGGAGATGCCACAGGACTGACCAGCGATGGACGTAGTATTCTAAGCAGAGGGAACAATGGTTATAAAGGACTCAAGGCAGGAAAGGTGGCAGGCAGGATGACATCGGACAACTAGCTAGAGGTGGGCAACAAAATCTAGCAACTCCAATCTCCCATCTAGACTATGCTTGTGCCTGAGTAGATGGGTTAACCCTGGAGGGATTGTAAGATGGGGAGAGATCTGAGCTGCATATTCGATGATCTAAGCTGTGGTGTAGACAGCAGAGAGAAGACAGGCTCCAGGAGAAGGGGAGAGACCAGTCAAGAGGCCACTCCTACATCCAAGAGAGAGACACGGTGTCTTAAGCAGCTCAGCCTCAAGGGCCGTAAGAAGAATGATGTCAACTCAGAGATGATAAGATAGTAGGAGATGCTGATGAGTTTGGGGTGTGGCATGGGGGAAAGAAGCTTAAGCAGCTAGGAAGTGGCTATGGCCAGGGAGTCTCCTGAGAGATCAGGTTGAGGGGAGATGCAGGCCAACCCAGATACCCCAGTCAGATGTGTGTCATGCACATTGGCTGCGTGGAACTCTCTGTGGATGGACCACCCAAATATGTATGCCTCAGACTCAAGCAATTCTTGTGATCCACTAGAAGCCAAGACACAGGGCACCAGCACCGGTCTTTTGATCAAAACGGCATCAGGGCAGAAACAATAACAGCGCAACCTGTGACATAAACATTCAGGGGGCTGGGGAAAGAGGAAGATTTTGAGTTTGAGGAGAGTGAGGCCTAAAAGCGGGGAAGAAATCAAAGCACGAAAACTGAACAAGGCCAGCGAGCCTACACACTTACTGTGTATTTGCCAATATAGATTATCTATGGGACTCTACTCACTCATCTTAATGGACTGCACCAGAGGTCCCTAGTCCCTACTTGAAATGGCCTCTCCAGAGTCAGCGAGGAAGATATTCGACCCCTGCCGGCTTAACTTGGAGACTCTTATCCGCCATGCCTTCTCTTGGGGTGACCCGGGTCCCTGCTACTCTCTTAGGTAGCCTGTGTCAGCAGGCCTACACTATGACTTCTGGGGGACTCCAGACACTTGCTTTTTGTTGGTCTCTTACTCCATAAAAAAATATTAAAAATTGTATTTTATGGCTGCCTTGGCATCAAGACAAAAATCACATGATTCGGATTCTACGCATATTTCTTTCTTCTGGTTTTAAAAAGAGATGAAAACATTTTCATGGGTCCCTAGAGTGCTTGCTGCACCCAAGGGCTAAACAGGGTCTACATAAGTAAAAGAAAGAGTGCGGGTGTGGATTAGCCACGTGTGTAAAATGGCCTGGGACTTTGTCCTGACCTTCCAGCCATCTGTTCTAAGACCTCTGCATGGCCTCCACCCCAAGCCAGAGTCTCAACTCTCTACAGTGACAAGAGAGGATTCCCCAGATGCCTCCTAGCAAGCAATCTATAGGGTCTCCCCTAAAGCACATCGACCCCTCACTTCCTTTTCCAGCTTCCCCTCCAAGGGAAGACTTTTCCCCCACTTATCAAATTAAACTTATTTTCCTCTCTTGGATCCTTTCCCCTCATCAAATCATGGGATGGTGTGCTCTCAAACAGCAGCCATAAAGCCATAATGAGCAGAGGGTTACCAACGTGAAAATGACAGAAAGTCATAAACATTCGAATCAATATATAAATATAAACAAGTCTATAAATGAAACCCTGGGGGTATTTTTGGCGCATAATGTAGCATTTATATCTCTTACTTGGCACAGCAGATCTTTCAAAGGAAATTCATTTAATTCTATTGCTCACACCCTAGCCCATCCAGGAAGAATCACTAACAACCAGTGCTATTACTGCCTCTCCCAGTCGAGGGCTCATTGCAGAAGCCTCTTCCTGAATTCATAACCCTGCTGGCAAAGTGGCAGATAGCACAGTGGGTATGGGGGTGGGACAACTGGGTTCAGTTACATGCCGGATGCAGGCCTCACTCAAGCTGCCCTGAACATTGCAGCAGTCATTTCTTCTCTATTTCCTGACTGGGCTCAGAGAAGCTGGACATGGTTGAGGAAGATGGCGGATCATCCTGGGTTTGGTGGACTGAGGGATGTGCTTTCTCAGGCCATGGGATGACCTTCCCTTTGTACAGCGAAGGGAGCCAGCCAGGTAGCTCTGTCGCCAGCAGAAACACACATCCTGTAGGGAGATTTCTAAGGACTTTCTCACCTAATCCCCCAGACATTGCATGAAGCAGACACACAGACAGCTTACAGAATTGACGAGGAGCAGTGCAAAATGAAAGTGTGAGGCACTGTTCAAACTCAAGGAAAACTAGAGGCAATTAAAAATGCTAAAAGATGAAATTTTGTATACCATATTCTCTCTCTCTCTCTCTCTCTCTCTCTCTCTCTCTCTCTCTCCCCCACCCCTTCTTCCTTTGCTTAATCTCTGCCATGGTAGTCTTACTTGCTACTTAATATTGCATGCCTGGAGCACAGAAATGCTTCCTAAGTCCATCCCTGCACAGGTTCCCAGGGATCCACTCCATACATTTGCAAAGAGGCAAAGTCTACCAGGCTTTCCACCCCAGTGTCCACATGGATGCACCAGAGTCCCCTGCGAGCACAATACTCTAGCTGTGTCTTCCACGTTTGTCTCATGGTACAGAATACACAGAGAGATCTAAGGATGCACCAGGAGCAAACACTGGGCTCAGATGTCCCAGGATACATGTGTCCTCTCCCTGATGCCTATGCATACTTGTGCATGGAGGATAGCAGCCACATGGATGGGAAACAAGAAACAGAGACCGCACTGGGTCCCGGGACCATAAGCAGAGGAGCAATGGAGAGCTAGGAATAACAGATGAGGCAGAACGGAGGATTCAGTGACCCATGTTCTATATACATTCAAGATTTTTGGATAATTGGAAGTTTGAATACTTTTGAATTGATAGTGACTTACACACAGGGTCTTATGCAATCATACTGGCTGCATGCTCACAAAGCTGACCTTAGATCATTTTTTACCACTTTCATTTGGCAACTGGAAGGACATATGCCCTGCAATCTTCCCAAGATTATAAGGTTGACATAGAAGGAAAATATCTCAACAGGAGTCAGTTGTCAGCCTTCCCTAGTACTGCTCTGCAAGGCCCTGAGCTAAAGCAAACCCACATCCTGCCAGCCTGTACCATCACACTGGCCCAGCCACTGCTGGTCGCCTTTGGCAAATCCCTTAAACTCTCTGGGCTTTATCTCTGCTTGCCGCATGGAGGAACTGTGGGTAAAAATCTCATAGGATCATTTACAGCAAAGCATCTGGTCCCTACCCAGAACTCAGACCCATCAGATAGCTTCCCATCTTTCCCACCACTCTCCAAGAAGCTGGTCCTGGTCCTGGCTCTGGTCGTCTAGAAAGGGCGGTGTACACACTGCCATAGAACTTCCTGTGACCACACAGTAAGAGAGAAATGGGTTGGACCAGTTTGCCACTCATTTGTCCTGGAACTGTATTTCCCACGTCTTTGTGTAGGAACATCGATGTCACTGTCCTGATTCTAGCAGGTCTTTTCCCTATCTAACAGCCTAGCGTTCTGCATAAGAGACTCAAAAGGTGCCCCCTCTACTCCCTAAACAGAGACTTGCTGCATGGGTGTCACTTGGGTAATCTCCTGAACAGTCTCGTTTCTCAAATCAGAGGGTCAGATGGCCCATGGTAGACACTGAACTGAGGTCTAACCTTGCACCACACAATGGAGTGTGACCCTGAACCTGTGAGGCTGTCTTATGACTCACACTCTGCAGACAGGATAAGGAGCGCTTTCAGTGGGTTTATGCAAGAAGCTTTGGCAGAGCTGACCGAAAGAGATGAGCAGTCAGAGCCTTTGGCACCAGCCATTACTTTAGCTCTCATAACTTAGGGTTGTACATAGCTTTTATGATGCCCAAGCATCGTCTTCTTTTCTAGTTCACCAGCTCAAGCCAAAAGGTCCACCAGATCTCTAGCTCTAAATGTCAGCCAAGAAAACTTATTTCATGAGATAGCAAGAAGCCCATCCAACACTCAGTGGTTGCAAATGCTAAATGGGGAACTGTGAACAGCGTCACGCACAGAGCCTGGAGTATAGAGGGTTGACTGATGCCAGTCTTAATGAAGATGTGATCTTAATTGGAAAGAGTGGGTAGAGTGATTTGCCTTTTTCCCATGGCAGTATTAAGAGTATTGACCCTAGGGAGGGGGTGTCGTGGGGTGGAGAAAGAGGAAAAGGGAATTTGAGGCAAGGAGAGGTGTCACAAGCAAAGTCTACAGAGAATTGGTCTACTGCATGGCTCATCATGGGCTGGTTCCAGCCTTACCCCAAGCATGACACTAGTGTTGAGTCACTGGTGTGATGTGAAAACTACAGTCACCCTCATTCACCCCTACAGTATGGTCTGACAATTCTGTCTTCCTGGGAGACTTGAAGCAGGGGACCACGATGTGATGCAAAGGAACAGAAGACAGAAACACCAATTTGGGTCGTTCCCTTCCCTGTGTGGCTCCCTGCCAGACGACCTGTGTTTCCCCATTGCACAGCATCCATTTACTTCTCCCGGAGCAAAACTTTGTTGATACTCCCTGCTGACAGCCTTAAGCGTTTTGACTGAACTCATTCAGATTCCTGTCAGTTTAGTCAATTGGTGTCCTATCAAATACCCATCAGTACCAGCAGCCAAGTCGATTAGACACCTGGTCTTTCGAGGTACTCAACTTGTTATTTCCCCCAAAACAAAAAATACAAAATCAAGATAAAAATAACCCTTCAATTTAGTTAGCAAGTGACTGATAAATTCTATCCAAAAAAAAAAGTACATTTTGCCAAATAGCTTTGATGCTTTCCTGAATCTACTGAAACAATCAGCTGCTGGGAGGGGCGGCACTGAGCGGTTGCATCTGCCTGCTAGTAAGCAAGGAAGTGAACATGACCAGTGAGTCATCATCACATTCCCTGGGAGCTAGGCATGGTGTTGTGCTCTCCAATCTCAGTCCTCAGAAAACAAAGGCTGGGGGTGGAGGGGACACATTGTGAAACCAAGGCCAACCTGGCCTGCAGAATGAGGCTCTGCCTCCAATGGAAATAATGGCTGCTGCTCAGTCATCCACGAGAACAGTAAAAAAAATTAGGACCTTGTGAAATGCACATCAGGGAGCCTCCAGTCATAGCTGCTTTGTGCTTTGAAGAATAATTTTTTTATTCTCTTAAGAAAGTTACCTGCCCTGGACTCTAGTCCTGACCCAGGGCTCTGTCAGGGAGTCACTTAATAAGCAGAGACATTCAACTACCATGAGCTTGGGTGTTCTCTCCAGGATAAGTGCTTTTTTTAAGAGGCTAGAGGACCTTTGAGACAGTTCGGCAGGTGGAAATGCCTACCACCCAGCCTGACGACCTGAGTTCAGTTCCTGGGATCCACATTGCAAGAGAACCAACTCCTGGAAAGCTGTCCTCCAGCCTCCGCCTGAGGGCTGCAGCACAGGGTTGCTGGAGCACATTCTCACATGCAAACACAAATCAATAAATAATGTAGCTAAAATGTGTTCATCCTAAAGAATGTAGGTAACTGAAAGAGAAAAGGTCCGTTAGCCCAAAGCAGTGAACAACTGGTTACATAACTTCACATGTCAGGCAACTAGCGGCCAGGAGAGGACTAGTAATGGGCAGCTGTGATGGTTTTGATTGGAGTTTGAAAAGTCAACTCCCTCAGAGAAGCAGAAAATATTTACTGTGTTTACATGGGATTAAATGGCCCACTCTTGTCCAGTTCCAATGCTTAGGTTTCCCTACCGGTCCCAGTCATCGCTAAAATGGGAAATAGACAGTTATTTATTACCACTCACTTGCCACCTACAATTCACCTTTCCAGTTTTCTTCTGTTGCCCACACTATGACCCTCTGTCAATCCCTATGGTTTATTGGCTGAGCTCCGACGTCTAAGAAAACAGGGTACTTCAAGAGTGACTGTGGGGCAAAGGGGCCTTTCTTGTTGAGTTCTTCAGGATGAAATTGATGTGTGATCCAACTGACCCTAACGTCAGGAGGCCTTTCACCATATTAGCTTGCAGGTTACCATAATCTATCCTGGACACAACATACTTTGGTATGACACGTAACACTTACTATTTTTGTCATGCTAAGTAAATGTCTGATATTAAATATCCAGGTTAAATCTTTCAAATCATTTTGCAGCCAAAATACTCTAAATCATGATGTCTAGTTCTTTGAGACCTATTGAAAATGTAGCGTATGGAAACAAACATTCTATATAAGGTTCCTCAATAACCAAGGAACCCATATTCCTATTTTACATCAAAGGATACATGTCAGGTGTAAGGAAAGGCCTAAGTCCAAAACCCAAGACTCTATATAGTTCTGTAGTCTAAAGACTCTTGGCTGTGTAATTCTACCAGAAAAAAAATGTATTTTAAGCAGGCAACACAATATTTTTGATTATATGCAATTATATAAGCAGATGAAAATATTAAGGCATGATACACAGGGGGAGGGCTATCTTTAATAACAATGAATGTAAGTCCTTATTTAAGGTATACTTCATAATTTTGACATGTGGGGGAAATACAATTTTCACTGTCGCTTTACCTCCTAAGATGGCTACGATGGGCTCATAATGAAAACTGAGCAAACAATTGCCCCAGAAATTTTGTTTTCAAATTTTGGGACTTACATTTGTCTTCTTAGAATACTACTGATTGTCTATGCTAGGTAACTCACTCTGCACCAGGAAACTCCTATACTTCCCCAGAATGGTCATCATAAGAATATAAGGTTATTAACCAATGGGAAGCATTTTTCCAGGTAGTCTGGTCTGGCTCCAGGGCCTGCAAAAGCTACCACCATCTTTTTAACTTTACAATGCTGATCTTGACATACAATAGCCCTATATGACAGATGACAATCTAAGAGATGCCAGGACTCCTTATATTAAATGCTAGGAAGGCTTGATTTACTTCTTAATTTTGAGATAACACCAAAGGCCAGTACCTCTGGGGATGAACTCTCTGATTCGGGGCTTATAAGCCCTCTGTGAGAGAGTGCTGCTGAGTCAGAACAGACTTCACACTCTGCTCAGGAGATTTGACATCCTGGGTCGGTGGGAAGCATTGCAAAGTCTGGAAGGAGTGATAATATGATCTGACGCTTGTTTTCTCAAGAATTTTCCAGATGTCCTAGGACTGAACAGTGGAGGACACACAGCTAACAGAAGTTTCAACAGCAGAAATAACCAGGGTCTGGGTTAAGGTTGCAGCCTCTACACTGAAAAGAAGCAGGCAGAGCCACAAGATTATAACATTTGCTCATTAATTAAACTTTCCCAAGGTCATCTACCTAATAGGCAGCAAAGCTATATATAGGTCCCGTCGCCTCCCTTCCCTTGTAGTGATTTTTCTTCTGGTTCGCAGTGTCAAGGAGCACCTGGTCCCTCTGGTTTGCTTCCCCCAGGGAGGTAGGTAATCGAGAAGTAAGCAGAGGACAGCAGCTTGTGGCCTCCAGCAGGGTGATGAAGGGCGGTAAATAGAAAGGAAATGGCACTGTCTTTCCAGATGGATCTATTCTTGCAGGATCTGCATGGGGACTCCATGACAACCTACCTTCTCGGCACCGGGATAACTTGTTTCCCAGTGACAACAAATGGAAATTTGAGTATTTTTTCATTCAAGTCCAAGACTTAATAAAAACCATAACCCATTCAGCTGGAGAATGTAGGAGGAAATAAGGAAGTACCAAGTGTGGAGAAAGGTTCATCTAATCATTCCCACTTGGGACCTCTCATCTTTCCAACGGAGATGCTTGGAATCCATATTCCTTTATCCTAAAAAGTGTTCCTCCCCATGTAGCTGTTTTGGTTTAGTTTTGTTTTTGTTTTTGTTTGTTGTTGTTGTTTTCCTTTGAAGGCCCGCCACCCAGCTCACAAATAAATTCATGGAGACTATTCTTACTTATGAATGCCCAGTTTTTGCTTTGTTTGTTTCTAGCCAGTTTTTCTAACTTAAATTATCCCATTTATCTTTAACTATGTTTTGCCTCTGGGCTTTTTACCTTTCTTTATTCTATATCTCTTTCTTTCCATCTTACTCTGTGGCTGGCTGTGTGGCTGTTTGGGCGGCTGGGCGGCTGGGCGGCTGGGCAGCTGGGCAGCTGGGCGGCTGGGCGGCTGGGCAGCTGGGCAGCTGGCCCCTGGCTTCCTCCTCTCCTTTTCACATTCCTTTCTCACTCAAGATTTCTATTTATTCTCTCTGCCTGGCAGCCCTGCCTATTTCTCTCTCCTGCCTGACTATTGGCCATCCAGCTCTTTATTAGAGCAGTCAGGTGTTTTAGGAAGACAAAATAACTCTACTTTACAGAGTTAAACAAATGTGACATAAAAGAATGCAACACATCTTTGCATCATTAAACAAATATTCCACAGCTTAAACAAATTAACACATCTTAAAATAATATTCTACAACAACCCCAGATGCCTTTCTCATTTCCCCTTCTTCCCATTCATCTCACAAAACATTCTCTGGTGCCTTCCCTGGAGCTGACCACTCAGGATTCAGCATAGGAAGCAGAAGCCACTATAGGTATTATGAGCAGAAATGGATTCTGGGTATTTAAGGGTTTAGAACATTTGGAGCAGGGTTGTAGGGAGCCACGGGTAAACTACTGCACTTAAATTCGAACCAATGTATTAGAGGACTAGAAAGCCAGAATTGCTTCTTCTCAGCCCCACAGACCTGAGGACAGAACTGAGATGCAGGGCTGCCACTGTCCATGGACTGAATTCCACAGAAAACAGACAGAACACGAAGAGTAAGCCTTCAGCTTCACCGCCACTGTCTAAGTGTTGCCTGGGCGTCTACATTAAAGTCTGGAGAGACGCTCAACCTTTCAAAGCACTTGCTACAGAGAGGATCACGCCTGTAACTCAGCTCCAAAAGATCCAATACTCTTTTCTGGCCTCTAAGGACACACACACACACACACACACACACACAAAGTAATTCTTTACATACCTATTTTGACAAAGCTTGATTTTCTTGAAAGGGACCTAAAGGAAATGCAAAGAAATGAACTTTGGAGGCCCTACCCCAGGGCATTACAGTGTATCCTAAGAAGAGAACTGAGTGAGCCAAACACTCTTTCTACCACAGGAGTTTCCCATGTAGCATATGCCCATGCATTACCCCTCAGGACCCAAAAGTCAGGGATTACCGCGCTCAACTGCAAGCCTTGCAGATGGAAACCCTCCACTTAGGATAGATAACAATCAAGCGACAAAGCACTTTGCTTTCAATTTTGTCCTATTTTTCTTTCTGATTTTTTCATGCATTTAAATATGCCCTATACATTTGACCTCTTTGAAGGCATTCGTGTTAATAGGAAAGCTATGGGGTGAGTATATACATACATCCCTTAAACTACTCACCAATAGGTTTTCTCCTCCCAAATGGTATCGCTATCCCATGAGATTCAACCAATGGGCAATTAACTTCAAAACTGAGAAGACAACAGTGTTTTCTTACGTTGTCATCCTGTTTTAGCGTCATAATGTCTCCAGTGGGCGAGTACTTTTTGTACTTTTAAATTATTGTTATTAATATTGATGATGATGAATATTATTACTGATTAAGAAGATAATGTAAGTGGCCATATCTACTTCATAGTAGGTACTCAATAAATACTAGTCACTTCCTTCTCCCCCATCCCTCCTCCTTTCATTAAAAAGAGGCATATCTGGGTCCCTGCTTGGAGGTTCTCCAACCTAATCCTCGAGGGGGCAATAGCAGTTTCTCTGTTATGTTTTGCAAGTGACAGTTTGCCCCTTTTAACAGCTTAAAGCAAAAAAACGCACACTCCTTGCTGTGTTTAAATGGGAATTCTGAAGTAGCATGACCAGATCACTAGGGTTTAGGATCCACAGTGAAACTGCAGTAAACACACGGGCCAGGGATGCTGTTGTCTGTCACTGTCCAAGTGGCCCCTACAGGCCCCGTGAAGCCGCCAGCTTCTCTTCCTGAACTCAGGAATCTTGAATGTGGTCATGACCAAAAAGCCTCTGCCAACCCTGGTGACCCGAACGCAATGATAAGTGGAAATGCCTTCCACAATTTCCCTGATGAAGTTAAAGCCACAGAGCATCCTTCCCATGGTTTCCTATGATCTACAGAATTCAACTCGATGAATACCAGGGGACAAGCACAGAGAAGGTCACCTTGCTGGCTGGCTGTCGTGTCTAAAAACAGCCTAAAGTGGCTCTTCTGGGTGTGGGGAGGGGGTTGAATTTTTTCAGGTGGGTCTTGAATTTATTATCCTCCTGCCCGGGTCCCTAAGTTACTGGGATTGGGGTGTATGCCACCACACCAGGCTCTGACTTTGAATAACTTAACACTGAAGTGCCATTGGAGATGCTATTGTCTTTGTTAGTATTTTAGCTCCAGAGCACATGACTCATTCAAAAAAATGTATAAATAATAAATAAATTTATCTTTAAAGTAACTTATAGCATGTCCAGACATGGTCCTAATCAAAGGACACTGTGCCTATGATAAGTTTCAATGATATACATATATGGGTGATGCATTATGTAGACATATATGTGTAATAAAATGCCATATATAAAATAAAATTATGCAGGCATATGTAAAGTCTGATAAAAAGAACTATAGGAATGATCACTGAATTATTTTACAGACACATGTAAATCTACACATGTACATTCTTTATGTGTGTAAGAGAAAGGGAACTGTGAATTATAAGGCTACAGGAGAATTATGTAAAACTTTTCAAAAATTAAAATAATAATAGGAAGGTGTTACATTTCTAAATGTACATATCTAAAATTCAACTTTCAAACGAGCATCATTAAATAATTAATTACTAGGTACTTTATTAATAATTGACAATTAATAAATCATTTTATTAAACAAAATTATGATAGATAATAAAATTAAGTTTTAAAAATATAAGAAAATAATTTTTCATTTTTCTTAGTATAAGAGTAATCATACTTTTTAAAATATAACTATTGAATATTTTTTACAAATATCAAGTTCTTAATATTTTTCTTTTTTTTTGTTTTCCTATCTTTATAGGGCTATAAAAACTAAAAATACTGCAATGATGAAGTAGAAATTTCTCTGAAGCTTTGCAGTTTCTTTAGCTTCATATCAATTCATCCTTCTTTAGCTAAAGTCATCTAAAATTAAATACAATAATTCATATACTCCATATAGTTCATATAAAAGCTGAGTGTAGTCATAGATGAGGGAAGATCCAGAGCTCAAAGTCATCTTTAGCTATACAGCAAATTCAAAGCCAGACAGGCTACTCTGTCTCAAAATTAAAATTAAATTAAAGTAGTTTATAAGGCGAGATCCTCTGTCTGGGAAACTACTCCCAGCTGTCTACCTCTCATGCTGCTTGGGTTATGAACAGAGCACCGTCTGCAAAGAAACTCCCCAGTGTTCACAGCAGCCAGTTCTGAATGCAGAAATAGTAATGAGTTCTTGTTCTCTTTGTGTATAAACAAGAGAGTTCCCTGGTGGGCTGCGTCATCATCTTGCTTTCAGTATACACCCCTTAGAATGTCTATATCCAAATCCGCAAGTGTCTGCATAGATGTCATAGATGAGCCATTGGTGCTGAGGAGAATGCTGGTCTCCCTGAAGTCAAAGATGGTGGTGGGCTTACATCTAACTGAATTGCATGTCTCCGCCACTTAAGTGGTCCTCATCCTTACTCAGGTCCAGAGGTGCAGTGCTCATAGAGGAAAGCCATTGATCAGGGGGTTCTCCCCCCCCAAATTCCTTATCAAGTGTCAGCTGTCTTTAGTTCAGAATCAACTGCCTCAGCAGTGAGTGTGAAGGAATTAAGAACATTCCCAAGATGACAACAAAGTCAATCCATGAGAGAAAACACCCAAGGAGAACATTGTGTCCATCAGAACTGAAAATGATAAAGAAACGGGATACAGAAATATTTAATATCCAGTCTAAAGCTCTCTTAAAGATTGACCTTTGGGAAATGGTACTAAACATCTTTTTAGCACATGTCTCCGTGACTGTTTTTTTTATTCACCCATTAATCTTGCCAAGTTGATTGCACTGAAAAGTACCTGGGAGACAAATGAAACATACCTCTGATGTGTCTGAAAGGGTGTTTCCAGGGACCGTCAGGTCATGGGGACCCTGACATGAGGGATGGTGCTACCCTCTGATGAGTTCGAAATCTTAACAGTCTACTGGATGTTTGGCCTCCCTATGTTCTACCAATTAAACCCTAGTGATACCTCTTGGCCGTTGCAACAATTAAAATGTCCTTCTACTTCCAACCCCTGCCCACTACCATCTTCCTGTGGGAACCATTGCAGCAAAGGTGATTTTTTTTCCTGCTCATTTTTTAATTCCTTGGATTAGTACACTTAACAGGTGTTCAGCAAACACTTTTGACTGCCTAGTATCCAACCCAAGATTTATTGTAGAGAAACCAGTGCTTTAAAAAGATTAGCCTTCCTAAATATTTATTCTAGCAGATCCTCTCATTAAATCTCTGTTGTTACGAGTCTCTGGTGAACAACCCCAGAAAAGGATGTTAAGAGTCTTTAGAGCTGGTGAACAACCCCAGAAAAGGATGAGAGAAGAGTGAGTGGCCAGGGCTGCCACGTGCTGACATTTGCTAGATTTCAGCATGCTTGGTCCGCCACGCGCTTCCTTATGAGGTGGTTTACAGCATCCCTGCTTCACAGACGAAGGGGAATCTGAGCCCAGCAGAGCTCCATAGTAAGTGGTAGAGCTGAGTGTGCTGAACCCTTGGTCCCATGTCTTTTCGTCCCATTACTATGACTATCCCAGGGGGTTCTGCTCATCAGAACTCTCCCTGATTTTAGGAAACTTGCGTTTGAATATTTTCAACACTCAATTTACTTTCCAGTGATTGTCACAATAAGTCCGCCTTTTCACAGTCATTGATATTTAAATATAAGCAACTTACCAGTCCTTTGAGAGGCTAGATGACAAATACGTTGACAAATGCCTTTAGGGGCCTCCAGAATGTAAAGAACCCTTAATACATGACTGCTGCAGGATGCCAACCCTATGTGGCTGTTTTGAAAGTCTGAAGGGAGTTCTCTTTGGAAATCTGGTTAGTTAGGCATAAAGGGGAAAGAACCGGTTAACACTGAAACTGTTAGGTCGTCAGCTCTGTACCTAGTCTTTCTCCTTCCTGGGTAACCTGGTCCAATTTGTCTATTTTAGAACCCAGATGGTTTTCCAGGAGCCGCAGGGCAGTGGGAACAAGAACTGGGGAGTTTCGGCTTGAAGGCTGCTGCCTATTACCGCAGGATGCATCCCTTCTCAGCACATCCTTCAGCAGCAGCAGGCAACTCCTGTGCAGTGCCTCTCTGTTGTCTTTTCTCTCCTGCCCTTTACTACTGAAGGTCCTCCTCCTGTATTCTCTTCCCGATTGACTCTTTCTGGGTCTCCCATCTCTCCTTTCTGTCGATTTTACCTGTACCTGGCCTTCATCTCTTCTCTCTTTGACACTGCACCAACTCTGATTGCTAATGGTCTTGACTAAGGCTCTCCATCCAAGCCCCCAGCCCTCACCGAAGTTGGTAGCGTTGCTTCATAAAATCACTGGTAGTACATGCCTTTAATCCCAGCACTCAGGAGGCTGAGACAATGAGATCTCTGTGAGTTCAAGGCCAGCCTGGACTACAAAGCTACACAGAGAAACCCTGTCTTAAAAAAAATCAAAAAAAAAAAAAAAAAGAAAAAGAAAGAAAGAAAGAAAAAGAAAACAGAAAAAATGAAGGAAGGATGAAAGGAAGGAAGGAAGGAAGGAAAAGAAACAAAAAAAGTAAAATCACTATGCTACTATGCTGGTTAGCTTTTTATCATCTTGACACAAAGTAGGGTCGTCTTGGAAGAAAGCTCATCAATTGGAAAAACAAAACAAACAAAATAATGCCTCCCTAAATATTGGTCTGTAAGCTAGTCTGAAGGGCATTTTCTTGATTAGTGACTGATGTGGGAGGGTCCAAGCCCAATGTAGATGAAGCACCCCCTAGGCGGTGCTCCTGGGTTGTCTGAGAAAGCAAGCAGGCTAAGCAAGCCATGTGGACACATGGGTAAGCATCACTCCTCCATGGCCTCTGCTTCAATCCCTGCCTCCGGGTTCCAGCCCTGAGTTCCTGCCATGACTTCCTCCATAATGGACTGCAACCTGTAAGCCAAGCGTATCCTTTCTTTCCCCAAACTGCCTCTTGGGCAGTGTCTTATCTCAGCTCTAGAGACATCGCTCAGATGGTCCCACTACTAGGCTTACTGATCTTTATTCACCACAACTTGGGTCCAGCGGGCTGTGCACATGTCTTCCTTGGGGCTAAGAGTATCAACAGACCATCTGTCTCCTCTCCATGATTACATCTGGTTTGCGGAGCAAAGGGAGGTCCGTTATGGAATATGTGAATTACTGAGGGAGTCCCATTTCCATAAGCTACACTTTTATTTCTGAGATTGCGTGCCACCTGCAACGGCCTTCCTTGGGAGCCTGCCATTGGTGTGAGCCTGAGAAGGCTTTGAGGGGAGTGCAATTTAACTTCCTCAGGCCATGACAGATGCTGAAGATGCTAGGGTGTTGTCATCTTGTTTCATCCCGGAAACAGAGGATGTAAATAGGCTTTACAATCATGAAGGGAGCTTCTGTTGTGTTTTGGTTTTATTGTTGCTAAATGAAGTCTGGCTTTGCTTGTTTTCTGAGTGATTTGACCACTAAGCATAAATTGTGGAGTCCGTGAAGATTGCTTCCATGCCTCTCCCTTCATTCCACATCCTCTTGCTTGGTGATCTCCACCTTCCAGTGGTGAGGACCCCAGGTTACACCTCCACACCCACGTAAATGAGCTGAGGGATGGCCTGACTCCTTCACATACTTCCCAGGCTTCTGAGGTAGCTAGCACTGAGAGCCTGCCTGCTCATCTGGAGTGGACAGACACCTAAAAGTATTTGAGCAGAACAAAGACAGACCCAGGACTAACTCCCAGTGCCCTGTGTGAGAAGACGCATTAAGTCAGGACCTGTGGGGAAGACCTGATCACAGAGGGGTTTGGTTTGGTTTGGTTTTTTGTTTTGATTTGATTTTCAAGACAGTGTTTCTCTGTGTAGGTAGCCCTGGCTGTCCTGAAACTCACTCTGTAGACCAGGCCAGTCTCAAGCTCAGAGATCTGCCTGCCTCTGTCTTCAGAGTGCTGAGATTTTTCTGCTCTGAGAGCTCAAAGTAAGGAGTAGTCACATCTAGCTTTGAGCTTCCTTTGATTGGCCAGCAAAGGACATCTGAGAATGGTGGACTCACTCCAGTACCACAGGCTGGCCATGTGTGGTGACACACACAGTTGGCATCTTTCCCTGGAGGTCTAGTTTTCTCTGCCTTAGGTTTCTCAGCACCTTGTGATCATTATCAGAGCCAGGACCTCTCCTACTGTCACCTACTGCATTTGCTACCAAGTCAGGCTAAGTGGGTGATTCAAGAGCATCATCATACAAAATGCCGCCTGAAGCTGATTTTGAAGAACTGGGTTTTGTGGGAAAATCTGCTATGTAGGAGGACTCCTGACGATGTCACATCATGCTGGGACATGCTAGACAAAGGCAAGGAGGAGGCACAAACCCTGGATGCTGTGCTAAGTTAATCAATCCCTGGGGTTCCTTCTGCTGGCACTTAAGAGAAACCATTGGCTCCCTTAATGACTCTAACGCCATTATAAGTGTCACCATGCTAGCTGCAGGAGGACCTTCAATATTCTTCTCTCCAATGTTCTCTGAATAAGAGGGTCCTGGAATGCACCTGTTGAGCATCATCCCAGAGACATCCCTTCCTTCTAACTCTGCATTGCTATTGCTTTTTTTAAAAAAAGAAATTTTTTGCAGAATAAAAGAGCAATGTTTTTGGTGGTTTTTCTTTTTTTTAAGTAAAGGTAGTACTGTTTTGTGACATTTTTTTCCTGGAGGAGATGTAACTCACACACACACAGTCTACTCACCCCAGAAAGGGAACCCTTGACAGACCAAGTAATGATTTCAACAATGTTCAATGTAGTGAACCAATGACCTTTTTATTGGTGGTATTAATGAGAGTATGGGCGAGGCATTACTTACAAGCAGTGATGATGCAGCAGCATCCATGTCATTAAAAGGGTCGCTCCACCATGATGGCTCATGAAAGCTGTGCCCTAGAATACTCTGCAGTCTGGTCTGCCGGCAGCTCAACAGTCTAGGACGCTTCCGCTTGCTGTAGTTTGGCTGCCCAGAATCTCTTCCCCAGCAGTGCTTGCTACTCTGTATACTGCCGAGGAATCGCCCTCCAGAATCTTGCAAGTTTCTATTCTCTCGGATGACATACCCTTGCTTGCCCCCTGGGTCTCAGGAGCCCTCTCCTCTCACTTGGAAGGGGCGTGCCATACAAGTACTCAAGAATGAACAAAGTCCTTGGGTCAAGTATAGAAAGACTGAATCCTTTCCTGAGTGCTATAAAGGGTTATGGACTTGTGCATAGGAAGCTATGGTCTCTTACCCATAGTTAGTCACTGTGTGAAAGCAAGGCTTGAAGATCAACAGCAAATGAGTGATGATGGTGTTGTAAAAAGGGTCCCAGGTTTGAGCCCAAGGATACTGGATCAGTTCAGGTCCTGGGTCAGCTTCCCATGTGACTTCAAGCAAGAACTGCCGCTTCTCTGGGCCTGTCAAATAAAAAGAACAGTACCTCCCTGTCAACACCACCCCTGCCAATGTAACCTCAGGAAACTGCTGCCGTGGGAGATGTAAAACGTGGTGTCCATGATGGTCCAAAGCATTCTGGAATTTGGACAGTCGCAATCTCCAACCTTCGGTGATTAGTTCACTCAGTCAATAAAAACTATTTAATGAGTACCTACTATGTAGACAATATTGTATGTGCTACAAGGAAACTGTCCTTAACAGTTTCCTATCTGTCTATAAGAGATGGCATATAAACAGCAATGGCAGAGAAATAACCCCATGGGATAGACACTGCTTTTCTCTGTCTTATGTATAAAATGACCAAACAGATGCAGATAGAAGATGGGGAGCTTTCCCAAGACTTGACCAGCAAGTCTGCTCTATGCCCTCTCTATTCAATAACATTAACTACCTACTGCCACCTGGACACAGCTTCAAGTACTGGAGTGAGGGAGGAAGGAAAAGGGAAGGAGGGAGAGAAGAAGAGAGGGAAGGGGGGAGAGTCCTCTCAATATGCTCCAGGTGCCCAGGGGAGAATTAGGAGTTCCTATAGGAAGTGGGAAAGGAACGTGGCTGTGATGAGCTAGAATTCAGGGCCAGCATTTGGGGAGGTAAAGGGGAGCCATGCATGAAAGCAGAGCTGAGCTGGGCCTGGGGTGGCCTGGACCAGAAGGGAGCGTGTGCTAATTCAGGAGGCACATATGGAGAAAAGCCTGGTGGTTTCGCAATTGCCTCTGGTGGGGTTCAGTGAGGCATGGGTACCATACACAGAAAGAAAACTGAGGGGTTACCCCACTTCACAAGTATCAGCCACCCCCTTCCAGACTCGACAGTGCCTCAGGAGAAACATCAAAGGGGGCTCAATTTCTCACTCCCAGGGTAACAACCAGAATTCTCCCGTGAGCTACAGTGCCTCAGCCCAGGCTCTGCAGGAGAAGCCAAAAGATACAGCCACAGACACACTGGTCATCAACCGTCTCTTAAGTCCAGACAGTCTGCAGCTAGCCCAGAAAGGCTAAGCTGCATCTGACCCTGTCCCTCCTAGCCTGAACCTCTGTCCAGAGAATTAGCCTTTCTGTCCAGATTAGATTCAGTGGGCTGGAGCTGCCAAGAAAAGCTCCGAGCATCCCTATAAATGATAGACTCAAGCCAGCCTCTTACATAACCCACTCTGACAACGGTACAGCTCACCCTGGCCCAGTTGCTAAACTGTTCATTCATTCTATCTGCCTAGTGACTGACAAAAATGGCAAGGTCTGGGGCCTTGCCTAACAAAGGAAAACCAAGAGGGCTGTCCAAAAGAGAGGAAGGCTTAGGATCGTCCAACCCTTAACTTATCTCTAAGTAGAAATGTTTTCTGTGTTGACACGATGGGCAGAATTTGAACCAGAAATGGTGAAATCATAGGGGGAGATGTGTCAGCCTCATAGATCCAAGGGCTTCAACTAATGGGGCCTGTTGACATTAAAAAACAATGAGCCTCATGGGACCTGTGGGATCTTCACCAGAAGGAGCAGCTCCCCTCTCTGAAGTACTAGGACATGGAATGACAACAGGCACCCTGGCCTTTACAACTAAGGTTATAAAACTCTATGGACATCTTTTCTGCATCGGTTGCAAAACCGATCGACTCAACACATATTCTGAAGAACCCACCCATCACTCTTCCTTCTCCAGAGCTGCAGCAACCTCAGCCCATATCCACACTTAAACCTAAGAGATCGTGATGGGAAGAGAACCTTGACTCCACCCTAACCCTCTGAAGCCAAGTCCAGTCCCACCCAGGACAGCAGGAGCATGCTGGATGGAAACTAGCCTTTCCCCTTTGGCCATGGGTGTTTGTAGTTCTGTAAGGAATGAACACTCTTTTAGAGAAAGGAGCCAGACTGAAATTTCAAAATTAGAACAATGGAGTAGAATCGTGTTTTCTAAACATTGGGGAAAGGACTGGGGTCTCTGTCTTGTCTTTGATGGTGACGCCCTCCCCATATGCCACCAGGATCGACATTGGGAATTTCTGGCACAGGGTCATTTTTCAGGGCCTTTGACCTGGAGTGTGACTCTCTTACTTGCCCACAGATCCAAGACCTAACATCAACACTGGGCCTCAGTGCCCACAGCCTGGGGAGGGCAAGCTGCCCAGGCGTACCTTGTATCACCACATTTCCCCTTAGTACCCACTACTCATTGTCCTTTCCCACCATTCAAACCAAGCTCTTCCTAGACAAGACCTGAGGCCTTCCCACTTAAGGGAAAGCTATGAGTCACAGTAGGTACCCAATAAAAAGGGCTCTTGCAAAGAGAATGGAGGGGCCAATCTATTTGGGAAGCCTGGCTTTATAGAGAGATGTGGGGCTGTTCCAAACAGCCTTTCTGTCGGTACTTCTGAGGGAGAAGAGAAGGTGTGGGACAGCCAAAGAGAAAGAGAGTATGCCAAACAGATCATTATGTGTTCTTGGAAGCCAGTTTAATGGACTGGCTCAAAGCAAGGCTGGGAATGGGCCCTGAGGCCCTCAGTCAGGACGTGGCTGGGGCAGAGATCCACATTCGGTTCTACCAAGAAGAGATGCCTTATGGAAACTTTTGAGAGACTCTCTGAGACTCCGAAACACAAATATCATGTGTTTTCTCTCAGATGCAGAACCTAGATTTAAATGTAACCATAAAAAGAGGAAGGGAGACCATGATGGGAGAGGAAGAAAGGGTCATAGGAGGAAAGAAAGACAAACATCACATTTCCCTTCATACGAAACCTCTGAGTGTGTGTGTGTGTGTGTGTGTGTGTGTGTGTGTGTGTGTGGTCAGTCTGTCTGTGCATGAGTGTGTACAGGTAAAACAGAAAAGCAGAAGGTAAACTATTTGTGGGCAGGATGGGAGCTGGAAAGGAGTGAGGAACAGGGGTAGGGGAGAATATTGGGGTGGCGCAAATACCATGAAACAAATGTGTGAAAATGTCATAATGAAACTATTTTGTGTACTAAAATGTAAGAGGAAAAAAAGGGAGGGCGGGAAAGGAGAGAAAGAGATTGATTCTGTTTTAGACCAGCTTTCTTATCCTCACTCTGATTACTCTAGCCATCTTTCTCATCACTTTGGAAGCACTAGAAGGAAAATTAAAAGCACAATCTGACTACGGTGTGCCAGGAGCTAAGTAAGCATTTTTATTGTCCTAGGAATCCTAGGTGACTCTTTGAAGAGGGTAACATGGAGGCCCAAGCAGTGTAAACATCTGGGGCTCTTTCCACGCATAGAGACCTTCTCTTTACAAGGCTTTTTCTTTTCTTCTTCTTCTTCTTTTTTTTTTTTTTTTTTTTTTTTTTTTTTTTGCCACACATCTTACCACCACCCTCAAGCCAAAATTCCCCTTGTTTTAACAGGATAAACATTCCCATGGCAGAGGAACACTGTGTTCCCTAGAGGAGAGGCAGCACGCAGTTCCTTCCGAGGCCATGTGGGTTTATGAAACTGAGTGCTAGGCTGAGGTCCTGGACTGGAGCCTAGGGCTCAGGACCAGCTCAGCAGAACCTCAGCTCGGTCCCAACGAGGCAATACGAGCAACAGGGGAGGTTGGGAGCTGGGTCAAATCTTGACATTGCAGCAAACTACCAGAGCTGTGGGTCTCTGCTTCCTGTGGACAACAGTTAAGGGTAACTTCTCCGGCAAGTATAGAGTGCTGTTACAGTTGCAGGAGACAGCGAGCATGGCTGTCTGCCACTCTGCACCTTGATTTTTCTAGACCACTGTTTGCACACAGCAGGGCTAGAAAGGCATCTTTTTGTTGTTTGGAGAGGACCTCCCTTACATGACCGTCAATCGAGATGCATATAAAAAAGAATTGAATAGGAAGGATTCTCATCTTCGTTGGTAGAGTACAAAATGCTCAATATATATCTTATAGTTGGTGGTATCTTAGAGTCAACAAAATGCAAGGTTTAAAAAAACAAACACAACTGTTGTTCTTCAACGAGACCATTAGTAGATTTGCACAGGTCTCTCAGTCCACCCAGATTCCCCTGTCTCACACGCTATTGTTGAAGCTCTTACCAAGGGCCCAGAGATGCTGTATCACCTTTGGGCCACTAGAGGGAGAGAGAACACTGGGGGACAGATTCCCAGTCTCCTGCTGCTTTCTCTCCTAAGTCTTTCCAGTATGCCCCACCCCCTACAACAGCATGCGCCCCACCAGCCCTGGAACCCCACCTGCAGGGTCAGATCAAGGAGGGGGCCCCCGTTCCACATGGATAATACTGTCAACACAGGCTGAATTCTGTGTTTGCTGAGCCACATAAAATTCAGCTCTAGTCTAAGGAGCTGATCTTAGGACCATGGCCGGGGCTCTGTCTGCTACAAATGCAGAACCGGGGGGGGGGGGGAAGGGGGAGGGTGGCCACCCTGTTCATAAGCCATTTGGAGACTCCTGAGGTCCAAAAGGATTTGTAAGGCTTTCTGGGGAAATGCGTTCACTTTTGTCGTCACGTGGAGACGTACTTAGAAATCCCTTCCTCGCCTTCCCCTTCGTCTTCTTTCTGGGCCTCCTGCCCTTCTTCCTTCCTTCCCTCTCTATACTTACTGTTAATTATTGAATGCTTACTACATGCCAAGAGCTGTGCCAGGAGCAAAGACACCACAGTAGGGGGAACCAATCACTGTCTTTATGAGTGTTGAGTTCTGGGAGATTCATATAGAATCTACAAGTCAGCTACAAGTAAAAGTACTGGGCCCCGGAAGTGCTTGTGTCTATACTACAAAACAACCTTTACAGAGCCTCGTGGGTCTCTGACATCGCCAACTGGCTTAAGAGAGTGGCCGCTCCCAGCTGTGTGTTCTCACTGTGGATCTGGGAAGGTCTCTCTGACATGGTAACTGAGACAAACCCCACCAAGTAAAGAGTGAAGGAGAGACCTTCCAGACCTCCAGGCCTACCCTGGAAGTGCCACCATGATAGGAGCTCAACACCATCCACTAACCAACAGAAAGCCAGTGAGGAGCCCAGAGCCATGGGCTCGAGAGGCGTGGGACAAAAATTGTGGGGGAGTCCATAACACGGAGCCTTGGTTGTGTGAAAGATGTGAGTTCTACTCTGAAGACGTCTGAAGTGGCTTTGAGAGAGACGTGTCATCAGTTTGCTTGGTTGGATTTTGATATTTAAGATGGTCTCTGGCTGACCTGGTCCTGGTAATATAACCCAAGCTCCTTCCTGCCTCAGCCTCCCAGGATTGCAAGAGTATGTCACCATGCCCAGCTTCTTTGAGGGTTTTAAGTATAGTACCATCTTTGGTAAGCAACTGCAGAGGGCAAGAATTCGGAACAAGAAAGGAAATTGCCAGGAGAATTCCTCAGTGGGAACAAGAAAGGAAATTGCCAGGGAAATGGTGCTGATGCCAGGATAGACAGGTCTTGATCCCTTCCAGAAGGGACTTGTGCAGTCCTGTGATGCTGAGTGCAAGGATTCTGGCACTCAAGTTAGAGAGCTGCAGTTTGTGTCCTAAGGAAGACTTCCTGTAACTCAGAGGAGGCAACGAAGAGCAGTGGGGGGGGGGGGGTGAGATAAATAATACTGAGAGGCCACTGCATACAGGTTCAAAGCCACTCTCAGAATACAATAAAGAAATTAAGACATGCGTAAGGTGGAGGATGACAGAGAAGGGGTAGAATAACCAAATGGGAGAGAGGCGAGATGTGTAGTATTGCCAAAGGCAGCAGGAAGAAACAAGAAACTGGGAGCCCCCCCCCCCCGCAAAGGGCGCTCCTGGAGCAAAGCACAGCACGAGCCCCGGCCTTAGCAGTGAAGGAGAAAGGAGGCCACACGGAAGGGGAAGACCCTGGTCCCCGTGCAACACAGCTCCCAATAGAACATGCCGGGGCTTTGTGTCTTCCTGTCCGTCTGAGGAAGGACAAAAAGAAAAAGACAAGAACAGTCACAGGGGACTCTGGAGGGAGAAGGGGGACTAGAGACCGGCTGGAACAACATGGTTTCCCTAGCAACAGAAAATGAGCTCCTTTTAGACCCCGATCACTACTGGAGTCTCTGTGCACTTACCACAGTGAAAATACTTTTTCCACCTTGAGATAGCACAGTGGACAACATGAATGCTGAAGGGAAAAAATATGTAAATGATAAAAAGAATTTTCCTAGGTTCAGGTAAATCTTTACAACAAAAAAAGGGACTTGGTTCTGGACATAGAAGAAGGGGGGATGTGAATTTTTAAGGTAACACAGTTAGGGATGAAGGGTCAGCCTCAGGGCCTTCTGACAGCGCCCCTATGGGCACATGAAGTCTCACCTGGGTCTGGGGAGCTAGCCCAGTTGGCAGAGGGTTTTACCGGCATGCTCAAAACACTGAATCACGACCCTGTAATGTCACAATTCAAAGGGTAGAAACAGGAAGATTAGAAGTCCAAATATACATACAGACATACATACATTAATACATACATATGTGTATACATATATATTCCGTTTATGTCGATGCTTACCCCTCCAGGTGAGATGCCATGCCTCCTCGTGTGTGAGTCCCCTGTGCCCATCCTTATTCACCTGTCCTTTCTCTCTTACCAGCCATCTGACAGATGAGTGACCACGCCCTGAAGGAGATGTCCGACAGCAACAGCAGCCCTCTCCTGCCAGAGGCTCTTTCCAGCAGATACAAACTGTACGAGTCAGAGCCAAGCAGCCCTACCTGGCCTTCCAGCTCCCAGGATACACACCCAGCCCTTCCCCTGCTCGAAATGCCTGAAGAAAAGGTGAGCCTGTGCCCCCACCCCACTAGGGTGGCTCTCAAGGAGAGACAGAGAGCAAAGGGTGGAAGATGGTGTGAGTCCTGGTACATTTCCATGTGCATTTTAGGGTCCTCATTTCCATTCTACAGACCAAAAAAAAAAAAAAAGATGATTTAGGCTTTATAGTAATTATCTTAAATCTGTAAATAATTGGAGAACTATTGCCATTGTAATAAGACTAAATTTTCCAATCCATGAACATGGGATATCTTTCCATTTATTTTGAGCTTTATTTTCTTTCAGTGATATTCTGTAGTTTTCAGTGGGTAACATTTACATGTCTTTTTTTCTCTCTCTCTTTTATCCACAAGTATGTTCTACATTTTATTCTATCATGAATAAAATTGTTTTTTCTTGATTTTAATTTTAGATTTTTTTAATGCTGGAGCATAAAAATAAATTTGATGTGATTTTTTGTAACTTTGCTAAACTTAATCATCTTCTAATAAGACCTTTGCAGATGCCTTATGAATGTTCTCTATAAAAGGACATGGGAGTAGAGATACAGCCTCTGTTTAAGCTTTTTCTTTACCATGTGTTGCTTTGTGTTCCTTTCTTTGCCTGTTTGCTGGTGTTGGAACACAATGTTGAATAGCCTTGGCAACAGCACACACACATCCTTGTTTTGTGTGTGGTCTTAGAGCTCTATCTTTTACTACTGCATGTGGCATCACCCATGGGTCTTTAGAAGACGTCCTTCATCAAGCCTGGAAACTTTTCATCTGGTTTATTGAGAAGCAGCCGCATTTCAAATGCTCTCCGGCTGCTGGTCTTGTGAGCTATCACAGTGAAAAAGTGTGGGTTTAAAGAAAGAAGTCTTGACCAGGTGGTCCACATGCAAAACTGAGGAGCAGATGAACTGGAATGAGGGAAGTAATCCATCAGTATCTCTACTAACCTCCAAAGAGCTTTGGCATTTGCTTCAACTACAAAGAAATACATGCAATGAGTCATAGTCACATTAGTAGTACCTGAGATTTCTATCCAAGCTGTCATGAACCAGATTTCCCAGGACTTAGACTTCAATGTGAAGATTTATAAGTAAGAAGTTTACCCTGTGCTTTGCGGAGCCATACTTACAGATGAAGAGGGGTGGCAGGACTCAGCAAAAGGAGAAACTGAACTAAGCAACGGTCACAATAAAGGCCACCGTTGACCTTATGGTAGGCTTTGGTCTGAGATAGCCTGGCAGAACTGTCCTGAGTTGGAGTGAGGAGGTCCCACATAACCACTCCTCACTGGTTTTAAACTTTAGAGCCATTAGATAGAATGCCTATCTATGTATCACGACTATTTTAAATACTATAATCACTATATTTCAATATAACTTTCTTTGTTACTTGCTTATTTTGTTTTATACATTTCCAAATATTTATTATGGAAAGAAGTCGATAGGCCTCATTAAACTGCCAAGAGGAACCCCTTGTCACCAATCATTAAGAAAACCTATTGTGCAGAACCTGAAATAGTCCCAGAAAGGGCAGGTCCACAGAGCGCACAGTTTTAGACAAACATACACATCTCATCTTTTGTTTCATGGTCCTGCATCTCTACCACAAACAGTGCCCTCTGTTCCCAAATGCCCCTTCTCTCAAAAAGGCGTGTCGTTTAAAGCCGCGTTTGGTGACATGTGTTTACAATCCCAGCACTCAGGAGACAGTGGGGAGCACCTGGAACACAAGGCAGCTTACCCACGCCTTACAGTGAGTTCAGGCATAGCCCGGGCTAAGAACAAGCCCCTGTCTCAAAGAAAGAATAATACGTAAGAGCCACACTATTGGATGTTTTCTCCTATTTTTTTGCACAAAGGATCTCCGATCATCTGATGAAGACAGCCACATAGTGAAGATTGAAAAACCCAACGAAAGGGGCAAAAGGAGAGAAAACGAGGTGCCCCGCAGGGCATCTTCAGGCCGGGGAGGCTTCAGCCTCTTCCAAGCTGTGGGCTATCTCACTGGTGACATGAAGGAATGCAAGAACTGGCTGAAGGGTAAGCAAGAGTCCCAGGAGAAGTACGGGAGGTGACCTTTCCTCCAGCTTGGGCGATGAGGCTTCACCCTCACTCTCACAGCAAGGGCTGACACAGGAAAGCTGGGTTGGCCCCAGGTGGGCATGCGCCCACCTAGCCTGTCGCTCCCTTTTATAATGAATACATCCCATTAACTTTAGTCCTTTGCCAAACAGCCTTCCCTGTGCGGAATTGATGGACAGCAAACAGATTTGTAACGTGCAAGCCATTTCCCAAATAAGCTGCAAGGTCTTTCCTCTACTAGTTCCACAGACATCTATTAAGCCTGTTAAATGCCAAGAAGAGATCAGCATCACCCTCTCCCAGCTCCAAGGTTCTCTCCTTTTAACCTCTTCCGGGACTTTAATGCTTTAGCTGACACCACATTCGCCCAATCAGTCCCTACTTGCCCCCATCACCAGTGTGGTTGTCCTGGAAACCAAACCAGAGGAGGCAGAACACATGTCCCCTCTCCTACACCTGGCCTCTTCTAGGCCCCAATATCCAATAATGATTTTCACAGCTGGGCTCTAACAATTTCTTGAAGCGACTCTCTCTGCTGCTCAGATGCCAGCCCTCAACTGAGCCACACAGCAACACACAATGTGAGACCTTACTCCTCTCCCCGCCTCTTCCCTTGGACCAATAAATTTCCTATGGAATGCTCCTGGGGCTCCTTTCCAACCAAGCCAATGGCTGGGACTGCTTTAAATTGTCTCAGCATGGCCCCTCGGTCTGTATGGCAAAAGCTCCCACCCGCTGTAGACCAATTGCTGGGCCACTCAGAAGCCTTGGGCTGAGTGCCAACACCCACTCCCAACCCCTTCACTCACCCACCCCAGGCTAGGCTGAATAAGGAGAAATGCCCTGGCTTGTGCATCCCTGTGCGCCTCCGTTTCCATGCCAACCAGCAGTCTGATACACAGGCTGTACCCTGCTGATGATTGCCTATCTCTTGCAGATAAGCCCCTGGTCCTCCAGTTCCTAGACTGGATCCTGCGGGGAGCAGCTCAGGTGATGTTTGTCAACAACCCCCTTAGTGGGTTCATCATCTTCATAGGGCTGCTGATCCAGAATCCCTGGTGGACAATTACTGGGGCACTGGGGACAGTGGCCTCAACCTTAGCTGCCCTTGCCTTAAGCCAGGACAGGTAAGTGCTCTCTATGGGCCTATTGTATGGTGCGTGGCAGACAGGTGAAGTGTTCCATATAGTGGTCAGCCACTCCATCCTGGCAGCCACCGAAAGCCTCTACCTTAGTTATTTTTCTATTGCTGTGATAAAACACCATGACCAAAAGCAACTAAGGAAAGGAAAGGAATGCTTTATTTGAAGTCTACTGTCTAGGAAAGTCAGGGCAGGAACCCGGAGGCTTCTGAAGCAGAAGCCATGAGAAATACTGCCCCCTGGCTTGCTCTCATGGCTTGTTCAGCCTGAGTTCTTATACCATCCCGGATCACCTGCCCTGGGGCTGGCAATGCCTCCAGTAAGCTGAACACTACAGGCCTGCCTACAGCCCAAACTTATGAAGGCATTTTCTCAAGTATAGTTCCTTCTTCTCGGGAAAGTTTAACTTGCTTAAAATTGACTAAATAAATAAATAAATAAATAAATAAATAAATAAATAGCCCCAGTAGCTGCTCTAATGTCAACTTTGAGCAGGTCACTGGAGATTGCTATGGGATTACACTGCCCTAGCCCAGGGCAGCAACAGCATCATGTTGAGTTTTGCTTTGGAGCCTTCTGGAAACACTCCTTCTGAAGGAGATATAAAAGACTACTTGAGGAGCTGTTGTCTCTCAGGGAGGTTCACAAACTGCTTTTAGGAGGCAAACTTAGTAAGTAAGAGAGCATATAATGGAGAACTCAAAGAAGACATCTCCAGGTATTGGGAAGAGTGGACAGATGCACATTTTTATTGGGGGTGGAAGGATGACATGGGAGGAGCATCAAGGATCTATAAAATCACAGGAAGTAGGAAGTGAACACAGAGGTGGGCATGGAGGCAGCCTGGCTTGTGGGAAGCCAAGTAACACTAACAAATAGCATTTTGTAGAACTTGAGTCTCTTTTGACTTTGTTATGTGTTGCTCCAGCACTCCCCCTAACTTTCCTGGTGTTCATAACCACCTGGGAGATACACTTCAGTCCCAACCAGCTTCACTCCAGCCTGTAAATATTCTCATTCAGTGGATCGGGTGAAAGACAGCCTTTTTCTGCTGCAACAACTAATTTTTATTGAGCACTTATGTTTAGATCGATTATGGTTTAGTTTCATCCAAGTTAGGCATGAAACTAATAGGAAGCATTAGTGTGATCAGCTTTGTTAAAACCTATGCAAGGGATATGAGGACCAAGACACAGCATATGCATCACAGAGGACACCCCTGATGTGCCCTCGTCCATCACAACAGCACCACATTCCTCTGGTGACCGTCACTGTGACTGTCTCCCCACGTCTCTTTATCCTCTCTTGCTAGAAGATGCTTTGAAATGTTTGGTCCATCACAAATAATGTGACTATGAGCTTTTTGTTCATGGATTTTGGTGCACATTTGCTCCATTTTGGGAAGAGACGTTTTGATCTCCCCGGAACTTCTTATGATTTAAGAAATCTGTAAAACAAATACTAGATTATCCCGTATCTTATGCTTTTCAACTTGGGGGGCGCAGATCATGAGTCATCAGTAAAAAAAATGTTTTGATTAAACCACTCAATAAAATAACAACTGATTAAAGTAATTAATGCAGAGTAGAAGTAAATATGAAATTTTTTGTTATATTTATAATGGGAGAAATAGATCATACTATAAAATAGATTTCTTTACAGTGAATTTCTCAAGGACAATTTTTTACCAGCATGCCTGGATGTTTGTAATAAAACAGAGTCTGTATTTTATAATTGGGAGACAAAGAAAGGACAGACAGATGGTCCCACCTAAGTGCCCATGCATGGCTAATAGGACACCGGCTATAGTCCCCTTAGACTGAAAGCCATGCTGCTATTGTCATTGCACCCACACAAATAGTGTGGCCCCAGACTTAGGAGTAAAGCCCATAACAGCAGTGACCAGAGGGCATTAAGCCATGATGTACATCATGCTTCTTCTAGATGCAGCTAACATCCCACAGTCCGTTGAGGCAAATGTATCAGTCAGCTTGTCTCCAAATGGCTGTCCCCACACCTCCAAGTGTCCTTGAAGGACTCCAATCCTAGAAGCAGTGAGGCCTCTAGCTGTTGTATTCTTGAGTGTGCAGGTCTGGTGAGCTACTCAATAATACACTCTTATCAAGGTTGGGTGTCTGCTTCAGCCAGTGGTCCGCGGTCCTCATTCCAAAGCACTACCAATGTATAGGCAGCTGGCACAGAACTGCCTTACTGCTTGTGCTGGCTGGTTTTATGTCAACTTGACTTAAGCTAGAGTCATAGAAGAGGAGGGAACATCAGTTGAGAAAATGCCTCTGTAAGATCAAGTTGTAGAAGCTCTGTAAGGCATTTTTCTTAATTAGTGATTGATGGAGGGGGCCTGGCCCATTGTGGGTGGGGCCATCCCTGGGCTGGTGGTCCTGGGTTCCATCAGAAAGTTGGCTGAGCATGCCCTGGGGAACAAGCCAGTAAACAGCGCCCCTTGATGGCCTCTGCATCAGCTCCTACTTCCAGGTTCTGACCATTTGAGTGCCTGTCCTGACTCCCTTTGATGATGAACTGTGCTGTGGAAGTGTGAGCCAACTAAACCCTTTCCTCCCCAACTTGCTTTCTGGTCATGGTGTTTCATCACAGCAATAATAACTCTAAGACACTTTTACCAAAATTCACTGAAACTGGCCTTGAGGACATTCAGCCCATTGCTTTCCTTACTATGTAACCTCAAATAAGCATGCCCAGCTTAGCACCATCATTATTGCCTGTAAAAATCTATGGCTTATGGTAGATAAGCCCAAGTCCCAGTCATATTCCCAGATTTTTCTCTCAATGATAATCCAATGGTATAGCTCATAGCTATTCCAAGAGTCACTTCATAGATTACTGCTTTCGGCAGAGGAGGCAGATGCCCGACCCACCTCATCCCCCCAAATACTATTATTAGGAATCAAACAAATCCAAGCCCTCAACATAATTTCTAAAACTTTATCTAATGCCCCCTCCTACCAAGAGTTTTCTTAGAATCTTGTCCCTGTTTTTGCTTCTGTAATTCCTAATAACTCCTATCTCTCTGCCTACTCCCAACATTCCTCCAAATCTTCCTTCTTCTGGATGGCTTCCCTAGCTATCCAAATACTACACTGAATGTCCTTTGACTGTTTCATCACTGAGTCTTCTCTCTCGGGACAATAAGACTTTCAGGACAGAAAGTTCAGTCTCGTGATTCTATATTCCATCATACCATCTAAGAAGGGTCAAGGCTTCCTTAGAAACAGGGGGGGTACCGTGTTCTTAATTATAGCCTCAAAGCCCTGGATCCTCCATGTATGCCTGTGTCTGCCCTTCTAAGACACTATCCATAATCAGATGCTGGCATGATATGATGTGTGTTTGGTGTATGTACATACCACATACACACACATCCATGAAAGTAGAAAGGCGGAATGACATGAATCAGGGGGTCAAGGAGCTTGCCATGTAAGTCTAATATGACCTGAGCCAGATCCCAAAAACCCACAGTGGAAAGAGAAAGTGACTTCCAAAGGTGACCTCTGACCTCCATGTGAACATTGTAGTACATGTGTGTTCACACACAGGACAGGGAGGTGTAACAAAGAGAGTAAGAGGATGCATAGGCTATAAAGACAGAATGAGAATTATTGAGGTGGAATAAGTAGACAGAAATTGAAAGAAGAAAGAATAAACAAAAAGATTTTCCAAATAATCTGAATAAAACAGAGAAAGTCGCTGGATGAATTTTGGGCAATTACACAGTCAACAGAACCTCTTTGGGTTACCTCCGCTCCCACACTGCCGATCATTCTTCTTGCTGATCTTTTTGTGGATAGGGTCTCCTTTGCTTTTTAGAAGCACCCGGACTACTAGGTCTAGGATGTTTAAATTGCTGGTACTTATGCATCCTACCAGCCTTCTATCTGATGTGTAGTTGGGAAAGACAATTTTCCCACTTGTAGGCTGTTCTTCACTCTTACGATGGTTTCCTCTGCTATGCAAAATAAGATATTTTTTTATTTCAAAAAATCCTATTTGTCAATGACTGGGATTGCTCGGGTGCTATTGGGGTTTTTCTCAGCGAATACATGCCTATGCCTATGTTTTAAGGTACTGTACCTATGTTAGCTTCCAAGTTGCAGGTTTTACTAATAAGGCATTTGATCCATTTGGAGTTGATTTTTGTTTGGGGTGAGATATGTGGATCTAGTTTCGTTGTTCACGTGGAAATCCGCTTGTCACACAGCATTAGTTAAGGAAGCTGTATTTTCTTCTTCTCCTCCTCCTCCTCCTTCTCCTCCTCCTTCTCCTTATGGATGTTATATGGAACCTTTGTAACTGGGCAGATTCATTTCTAAGCCTTTTGACCCATTAATCTGTATGGGGTTTTTGTTTTGTTTTGGTTTTTGTTGTTGTTTTGTTTTTTGTGGCCCATGCCCTGCCGATTTGTGCTGTGCCCCTGCAGTACAGAGATGTACTATGATGCCTCCAGCAGTGTTCTTTCTTCTTTGTATGTCTTTGGCCATTCTCAGCCTCTTATGATCCCGTCTGGAGTTTTTCCCTAATTCTGTGACTATTGTTATTAGAATTTCGATGGGAACTTTTCAATAATGTAGTCATTTCACAATATTAATTCTGCCAACCCATGAGCATGAGAGAATTTTCCATCTTCTACTTTTTGTCTTCTTCAATTTCTTTCTTCAGTGTTTCCAAGTAGTTTTTGTTGTTGTTTATAGAAGCCATCGCCTCCTTGGTTAGTTGTGTTACTAGGTAGTTTTTAAGTTTTTATGAATGGGATTTTCCCAGTTTCTTTCTTCATAAATTTGTCATTTGTGTGTGGAAAAGCTATCGAATTTTGCTTGTTGGTTTTGGGTCCTACAACTTTGCTGGAAGTGTTTATAATATCCAAGAGTTTCCTGGTATAATCTGTAGGGTTGTATCTTAAGTATAGGATTAATCATCTTCAAATAGACATCATTTACTTCTTCCTTTCTTATTTGTATGCTCTGTATTTCTTATACCATTGTTCTAGTTAAGACTTAGAGCACTATATTGAATAAAACTGGAGAGAACAGGCAATGTCCCACTCATTCCTTATTTTAAGGGATGTTTTCAGTGTCTGCTGCTTGGTATAATGTGACCTTAGTATTTACATCAGTAGACTTTATTGTATTGAAGTTTGTTTTTCTATTTAAGTGAAAAGTTTTACTAGAGAGGGAAGGGAGGGGGAAGGCAAAAGAAAAGAGATGAAGAGACAGAGAGGACAGAAGAAGCCCTCTACAAAAGTAGTTCTTGCTAATGTTTTCATTAATTTATTTTTATATTCCAATCCTCATTCCCCTTCCCTCCTCTCCTCCCACTCTCCCTACCCTCCACCCACCCCCATATCTGCTCCCCAGAGAGGGTAAGTTATCCCCTAGGAAGTCTACTCAGTCTGTACCATCATCTCTTGAGGCAAGACCAAGGCACCGCTCTACCCCCACACCTCTGTGTCTAGGCTGAGCAAGGTGTCTCTCCATATGGAATGAATTTCACTAAGTCAGTTTGTGCATTGGAGTTAGATCTTGGACCCACTGCCAGTGGCCTCATATATTGTCCCAGTCACACTACTGTCACTTGTATTCAGGGACTCTAGTTCAGTTATGCAGGTTCCCCATCTGTCAGACCTGAGTCAGTGATCTCTCACTAGCTCGGGTCAGCTGATTCTGTCATGGTCTTGACTCCTTTGTTCACATTATTGCTACCCCTTCACTTGGATTGTACTCCAGGAGCTTGGCCCAATGGTTAGTTGTGGATTTCTGCATCTGCTTCCATCTGTTTCTAGAAGAGGATTCTAGCTTCTCTGGGGTTGAGGATTGTAGGCTGGGTATCTTTTGCTTTATGTCTCATGGTATCCACTTAGGAGTGAGTGTATGCTATATTTGCCTTTCTGGATCTGGGTTACCTCACTCAGGATGGTTTTTCTAGTTCTGTCCATTCACCTGTAAATCTCACGATGTCATTGTTTTTAACAACTGAGTAATAGCTCCATTGTGTAAATGTACCACATTTTCTTCATCCATTCTTCGGTTAAGGTACATCTAGGTTGTTTCCAGGTTCTGGCTATTGAAAATAAAGCTGCTATGAACATAGTTGAACAAGTGCCCTTGTGGTATGATTTGAGCATCCTTTGGGTTTATGCCCAAGAGTAGTAGAGCTGGGTCTTGTGGTAGATTGATTGCCAGTTTTCTGAGAAACATCACAAAGAAGCTGTGCGACTTAGAAATTTCCATAAGCTGATGAGAACGATGTATATTTAGTATATGCTCTATGATGGGGTGTGTTTCTTTGGAAATTAAAAAGACACAATTTTTTAAGCTGACAAAGTAAAACTACTTGGAGAAGTATAGAAGAAGGGGTGAAGAAGGGGTGACACAGAGGAGGTGAAGACAGAAAAGCAAAATGAATGCAACAGATGAGGTATTTGGGTGACTTTCTCCTCTGTCCTTGAAGACTGGAGACTACTGTGCACATTTAAGGGTAGGATTGTTGGTTGAGCTTCAGCACTCTTTTATTTACTGAGATTTATATGGGTGCTGAGCCTGTGCAGTGCAAATGCCAGGTAATGTCTGCTGCACCTGTCTTCCTTTTAGAAGTTCCCCTTGTTTCTGTTCCTCTACTAGCCAAATGAGGAATATAGTCTGAAGGCTGCACAAGCTTTTTTCACCCTCTGGGAGTCCCCAGTTCATAACCCTTGGGGTAGCTAGTGTTCTAGCTGGAGGGTGTCTCCCTTGCATGTTGAAAATAATGGAAGCAACGGCAGCCTTGGTTCCTAGAGGAGCAGACCCTACCATTTTACTTTGCAAACCTGCTAAGCAATAGTCATCTTGATAGAGAGGCGAGACTATGGAATGCAAACACTGAGTTGGAACTTCACAATGTCCGGACTCTACTCTGAGGCAGTAAGCCACACAGCCAGCGAGTAGCGACCGGCCAACCTGAGACTCAAGGTCCAAAATTATCCCCAGTCAATGAGGTCTGCTCCCAGACAGCATGGTTGCTGGGGCCCCTTCCCCTAAACACATCACTGCCTTGGGGAGAGCCCCACTGACTACCCTTTGGGCATGTCAGTGTCAACCCCTTCTTCCTACACAACTGTGCCATAAGGACAGATTCGGCTCTGGCGCTGACTTGTGATTCCTTCTGTTCATAGACACAAGCCCCACCACCACCCAACACCACCCCCCCCCCGCCCTAGACAACTCTGTTGTAAAAAAAAAAAAATAGGTTCTCTCTCAAGATGGTATCCAGTACAGCCCCCGAGCCACGGAAATTCCTCTCTACTGCTGACCCTGTCCTGCCAGAGAAGTCATTGTCAGAAAGAACCACAACTTAAGCTCAGCCATCTTGACACTTTATTTATCTATCTTAAGATTCTTTCCAAAGAATTTCCTCTCTTTCTCTTTGGAAATGTTTTATTTTCTACCTTCTACGCCTCCCTCCCCTGGGCCGTATGCTTCTAGTCCATCATCTTACCAGGGAGACTCACTTTTCCTCTATTATTAAAGAAATTGTCTAAGATACACAGATTCCAGAGTTCCAAGACATGAAAGCTCAACACCCATCACCAAATGCTAATGCAAAATAATTTCCACCCAACCCAGGTCAGCCATCGCCTCTGGACTCCATGGCTACAATGGGATGCTGGTGGGGCTGTTGATGGCCGTGTTCTCGGAGAAGGTAGACTACTACTGGTGGCTGTTGCTCCCTGTGACCTTCACCTCCATGGCCTGGTAAGACACCTCCGTTTCTGCTTGGCGATGCCTATGTGGTAGGGATGTGGCATGCACTCTTATGTAGCCCAGTGTCTCAACAAACAGATTTCTTTTTTCTAGCAAGCCACCATGAGATTCATGACTTCAGATAGAATATAATGGGGGTTAAGTGGAGACATGGATTACCAGAGACCCTGTAGCACAGTTGAAGGCCACATGTTTTATTTGTCAAGTAGTTAATCTTCCTTCATAAATAATAAAGGCTGGCTTTATTCAATAGTTTGTAAATACCAGGCACAGTACTGAGCAAGGTGGGGTTATATTTGTTCCCAACTTGCAGAAGAGAAGACGGAAGCGTAGAGAAAGTAAGTAACTCATTCTGGGTCATACAGTCAGAGTTTTTGAGGCTGGCTTTCTAAATCTAAAATCTGCAATACTAAATTACAGGCTACTCGGGGATCATCTCCCGTGTGGTCTAACTCTAAGCCTTCAAATGTGAAAACGCACCTCGGGATAGAATCAGAAGGCTCTCTTGGAACAGTAGGTCTGCGTGCAAAGCTCAGAGTCTTTGAACTAGAGCTTCCAGTAGAGAGTTTCCGCAAGAGGGAAGAGAGTTAGGAACAAACATTTGCTGAATGCAGAGTGCGCTTAGCCATTCACACATATGATCTTAATTTCACTTGAATTTGGAGAGGGTCAGTGAAGTGTCCAGACGACCCAATAGTGTGCCTGCTGTTATATGAACCTGTGTCTCCAACTTTTCATGTCCCACATCTATATACCACCACTGCTCTCAGCTCCTCTCAGACATGGTGATTTATTCCTGTTCTCAGCAATAAATCAGACATGGTGATTTATTTTTAACATCTCCAAGAAGTAAATGTCTTTCTTAGGTTTCAAAGTCTGGAGTTACTAAAACCAGTTAGTTCAATTTAGCTTAAGTACTGTTTCATTGCTTTTTAGTGGTGCTTGCAAATAAATTACTACATTAGGCATTCTGGGCAATTTATTTTTCTTCTTAGGATTTCTGTCTTCCCTGATGCAGTGGGACAAAAGATAAAATGGTCATTTCTTGGGGGGATTTCCTTAATGCTCCCCACATGTCCCCCAGTCAGGAGCAGAGCTCAACCTCATTTGCATGCATTTGTTTTATAACTACACGGATTCAACCCCTCAACACAATCCCACTGCCATATGGCACTGGGTGGCAGCTTAGACTTCAATGTCCCCAACCTCCATTTCCCAAATTAAAAGGAAGAAAATACTGACTTCTGCTCTGGGTAGCATTCTGAACTGCCTTATACTCTGGTGCATTCATTAATCCATTCATGGAGCTCATGAAAGTGTATTGTAGTACAAGATTCATCTGATAGTTTAAAAAGAAAAATCTGAGTGCCCGAGACTATTCACTGAGCACAGGGACTACTGACAGGTGTTGACAAGGAGGAACCTCTACTCTCTTGGGTTTATGTTTTTCCTTTATTGACTAGTTTATAGGAGGCAAACTTATAAACTAGTAAATAAAAGTCCCTTCACGATGTGTTTAGTGCTTTGAGAAAAGTGAGAGTATCTCCACACGTGGGTGGTCAGGGACAGACACACTGCAGATGGGAAATGTGAACTACCACTTACATGACAGGAAGGCATGTGCCAAGGTGAAGAATGCCTCAGATAAAAGATTCCAAATGGAGAAAGGGATGTGTCCAAGAAACAGAGGCAAAACCAGAGAGGCCATAGAGTGGAGGAGATATTGTGTGAGGTGAAAGTTAAATAGATAACATGGGTCCGTGAGTCCCTAGAACTATATGCATTCAATAAATATGCTGGCTTTTTGGTCTTATCTGTGGTGAAAAATGGAACATAGTTACAAGGTGTGAATTGGAGCCATGAGGTAAGCTCAACACTAAATCAGCTCCACTGTCTAGGAAACGGGGAATGGGCTTCGATGGAGCAGGAGTGGTTACATGATCATAATAAAGATTTGCTAGCAAGATCCACAGAGACAGGAGCGTCCGACTAGAGTGGGATCCATGAATGTCACCGGAAGGGACTGACTTTCCAGTTTATTTGAGGAAGACAAAGGCAATAAGACTTTCTAAGAAAGAAGGTAGTAATAAGAAAGGAATCAGGGGGAGGGAATATTCAATACACTATCATAGTTTGCTTGTGTATGTGGGTTATGGAGATGTCAAAGAGCAGAACAGAGGGACGGAAGCTAACAAAACATCTCCCTAGACACAGTGTGTGTTAGACTTCCAAGCAGAGAGGTTGAGACGCCAACTAGAGACACAAATCTAGAAGCTAATGACAGAGTCAAATTTGAAAGGCACCTAGAGGGTGTTCCATTTAGGAAACTAAAGAATGTCATCCAAAGGGGACGTGGAAGAGAGGAAGGATCCAAGTCAGAACCAGGGAATCTTTCAGTAATTGGATGTCTGGCAGAAAAGACAGAATGTCATGGAAGGGAACTTGAGAAGGAATAAGCAGGGAGTAATCTAAGAAAGCTCAATGTCCTGGTGGCCCACACAGAAAGTGTTTCCATACAGCGTGCGATTCCAACTTCAAATTAAGAGGAAGAGAATGACCATGAACTCGCCAAGTGAGATGCCATTTGGTGGACTTGACTAGAGCCACTTATGTGCTGTAATTGGGAACACATACCTGACTGGATGGGGTTCAGGAATGACAGAAGCAGGGCTGGGACAACAGAGAGCCAGCCCTTCTGAGGGCACTGCTATAGAACAGCAGCCGTGGGAAGGGGTGAGTGCCCAGTTAAACGGAGAAAGGATGTGGAAGCAGACACCACTGGACTGTACCTACCATAGCCTGACAACAGTGTCCTGGGGGGGGGGGGAGTCTGTGCTACAGAGAATATCATAAGAGTAAAGCCCTGGGGAAGCATCCAAACCCAAGCATATTGGAAAGAGTTAATCTGATAAAGGAGTTGGGACATGTCCATCAAACGTGGGAGGCAGAGAGACAGTGTGGGAACAAAGCTGGCAGGGTGCAGGGTTGCATGGTCTAGAAAACGAAACGTTTCTCATCTCATCACTTTTGTTTTAATAAAGTAAATAAAACCTTGTGGTTGACCCAGACAGAAAGGGATGCAGACAGTAAGAATTCAAAGAGACCTAGCTCTCTGTGTGTTAGAGTTCACTCAGGCAGGCCTGGATGCCCATGTGAGATCCCTGGCCACTAATTAAAGACAGACCATGCAACCAAGTCACGGAAGTTTCTGTCTTCTCCAGCTGCCCCTGAGTGTGAGAGATGTGTGGGGTTGTCAGGAGTGGCTAATCCCTTCCAGGGGAAGCTGAATTTGGAGGAAATTCATTTCTTAGCATTGCTCACTTAGCTTCTACATGATAAGAACCTGGATTTGCATTCAACTCCACCTGGGTCCAAGATCCATGCTTTTCCCCAGGAATAGGCCAGAGATGAAGATGGTAGAGTATATAAACAACTGAAGAGTTTGCTTTGTCTACCAGTCCCCAGAGGGGTCCCCAGAGTCCAATCCTGTTCATTGCCTACATGTCATAGTATCTACCGTCCATCTAAAAGGTCAGACCCGAAAAAATGCTGTCGCAACCTCGGTCAACAGCTGCTACACATCTGGATGAGCCAAAGGCAGTAATGACATGTTATAGAGGTCAGGTTTTGTTTGTTTTGTCTCAGTTGAAGAAACAAAGACATGGTTAAACCATTTCATAAGGTATTCCGCTCAAAGTATTGAGTTTTTACTTTGCTTTTTCAAACTGAGAACCTTATTCCCAGTCCTAGTTCAGTGAACAACTAGAATTCCAAGGGAAAAATGAAGACAGAGATGGTAGATGATCCAATGGCCAGAGATAAGACAGAGTAAGCTTTCGGGTAGTCAGGGTGATTAACACTTTGTCTCTTCCTTCTACAGCCCAGTTATCTCTAGTGCCTTGAGTAGCATCTTCACCAAGTGGGATGTGCCAGTCTTCACACTGCCCTTCAATATTGCCTTAACACTGTACCTGGCAGCCACCGGCCACTACAACCTCTTCTTCCCCACGACACTTGTGGAGCCTGTGTCTTCAGCTCCCAACATCACCTGGACAGAGATTGAAATGCCTTTGGTAAGTTACCCAGTGACAATGAGTAGAGAAGCCTGGGCACTACTGTGGACCCTTTCACTTACCAGCTTATGTGTTAGCCAGGTTCCATTCTTCAACAGAAAGCAGATGGGGCTTAGTGGTGATGCATACTTTTAATTACATCATTCAGAGGAGGTAGAGGTCTGTAGGCTTTTGATGCCTGGTGTACATAGGGCTCTCCAGGCCAGTCAGGACTACATAAAGGGAACCTATCTCAATAAAGATAGATAGATAGATAGATAGATAGATAGATAGATAGATAGATAGATAGGTGATAAATGGAAGATGGATAGGATAGATAGATGACAGCTAGATAGATAGACAGACAGACAGACAGACAGACAGATAGATAGATGAAAAAAGAGACCAGATTATGGCCTCAGTATAGACCCAGAAAGGCTTGCAGCCACATCCACACATCCAACAATTCTCTACTGGACAACTAGCTCATGCCTGAAACTTTCAGATTCTGACCACATAGTTGAAAGAAGCCAATCATGATACCTACTTTCTACACAAGAAAAGAGGACTGTGTGAAGTTGACAATGCAAGGTAGCTATGGCTGAATGAAAAGCATTAAGTTAGATAGATATTTGATGAGGCAGTAAAACACTAACACAAATACTTTAAAATAGTATTTAATTAGGTATTATCTATAGAAGACAGGATAGATTTTTTTTTTAACATGCTCTCTGTATCAATGGTTCTCAAGCAAAGGGTAATTTTACTCCTCAGAAACCTTAGTCAATGTCTGGAAATATTTTTTTATTATCAAGCATGAACAGTGGTTAGGATATAGCTCAGTTTGTAGAGTGCAGAACTAGCATATATGGGTTCAATCCTCCACACCATGTAAAGAAAACGAGTCAGAGGCAATGATTGTAATCCAACACTTGGAAGATGGAGACAAAACGACTAGGTCATCCTCATCTCCATAGCAACTTTGAGGCCTGCCTGGAATATTCATTTTTTAAAAAAGAGGAAGAAAGGTAGGAAGGGAGGGGAGAAAGGGAGAAAGTGGGAGAGAGAGATTAAGAAGTAAATACTAGACCAGTGAGATGGCTTGGCAGGTGAAAATGTTTGCCATGCATGTCTGATAATCTAAGTTCATATGAGTTCAACCTTCAGAACACAGGCTGGGAGGAAATGACAACTTCCAAGACTTGCTTTCCTCTGACCTCCACACACGTGCTGTGGCACTCACATGCCCACACTCATACCTACCAAGCACATGTGTGTGCACGCGTGCCCATGTGTGCACGTGCACGCACACACACAATGATAATAATAGAACAGTATCTAGTATGTAGTGAGTAGAATCCAGGGATGCCGTTAAATATCCTACAGTGCACAGTACAGCTACCCCTCCCTCAGCAAAGCATTATATAACCTGGGATATCAGTAGAGCCAGAGTTGAGGATTTCGCTTATAACCTGCTTACATATGCGCATGTTCTGTTCGTTGACTCTCCTGATCTATACACATGAGAATATAGGAGCATAATAGAAATTGACCATACAATTCTAAAAGTATGTAGAATTATAAAGCCTTAGCCTTGTTAACAAACATAGAAACAGTTACCAGCTAGTAATTTTGTATTGCATATACTACCTTAGTGTTGTATAAATTCAACTGGTTATGATTATGTATCACACTCTCCTACACCCATATCACATTAACTCATTCCACCCTGTACATATACCACCATTATTCTCCGTTTACAAATAAGGAAACTAAGGACAAAGGCAGTTGTCCAAGATCTTGTTAGCACCTAGCTTAATACCCAGACATGTGTTGTAGAATCATAACTTTGAAACACCTCCCCTTGCTCCCAGGCAGGACATGTGTCCTCAGCTTGGGGTAATCATCATATGCTAAAACTCACTGCTTCCCAATGTGCCCACAGCTTGATAAAACCACAGCTTGGGGAAGTCATAGTATGATAAAAACCTACTGCTTCCCAAAAGGGTCACCAGGTCCCTTTAGTATAGACTTTCTCTACACGGCCCTTGAAAATCCATCTCCCTTTATATTTACCACACACTCCTAGCTTCCTAGTATCTCACATTTGCCTCTATCATAGTCATTTCTGTGTTTGAAAACAGCCCAAGCCCTCAGATATGAGCAGGTTTGCCTTCTGGGTCCTTACCATCCGCAGCTGCTGTGTATACCTGAGTTTCACTGTGGCTTTCAGCTGGTGCTCCCCTCCACCACTCCTGGGACTTCCAAGGACAGCCACACTCAATACCCTGCCTTTATAGGGGAGCCCAGTTCCAGAAGCCAACCGGAAAGGGAAAGGAACAGGAGGAAACTGTGCACCTGTTGTCAATGATCAGAAATCCAACAGGCAAAGGACACAGACACACACCACAGACACCACACACCACACACACATGCACAGCACACGCATGCACCACACATGCAAGCATGCACGCACACCACACCACACACACACACACACACACACACACACACCACACACCTCAATGCTGTGGTGGCTGATGCGGTCTGGATCACAGAGAAAAGATGCCTGCCTGAACACGGGAAGTGGTCAAACACAAATCTGGGTAGCTCGAAGTCTAAGCTCACCCTCTTAGCTGCCAAAAATGTCCTACTCTTGACAACCAGCAAATTCTCTTACCCATCTTGAAAAACCTATGCCATTTTGCTTTTACTTTGAAAGAGATGGGTGGATGGGCTTCCTCTTTGGTTATGCAGCTGGTGGATACCTGAGAATTACAAGAGGTGCTCTGTAAATTTCCACTGTCCAGCTGACTGCCCTTTATCTCAGGTGCCTGCTGCAGCAGGAAGCAGGAGCTGTGCATGGTTCACAAGCTAAAATATGATCCTGGCGGGTGGAAGAGCATCATTCTAAACTCAGGCTCTGTCCCAGGGACACTGCCCCCTCGCTGCTCCCCTCATTCTTGACGGCTTGGGCTTACGACCTGTGTTCCCAGACGGAAAGGTGGAAGGTGGACTCAGCTTTCCCCATTCCTCAGGTGTTGCCATGTCATCGGACATCAGCTGACACTTCCAGCCCGCATCTTCTGGGTCCTGGGATTTAAGACTGAACCCTGCCCCCCCCCATACTATCCCTTCCACGAGCTTCTAACAAAGTTCAGTTATTAAAGGCCACTCGTGAGGAAACAAGAGATCCTGACCTTTGAAAGTTCTCTGTGATTCAAACACTACTCCCAGAATAAATCAGACACGTTCTAAAATCAAATCCCATTGGTGGTGACAAAATTCTGAGAAGGACAAAGCAATTGCTCCCCACAGCTACAGTGGGCAATCTATGAATCCAGTAGAATCCAAACCGCTGCATGTAGCACGCGCTTGCAGCCTGGGAAGCATACTGGCTTGTCATGGGACACCCCGGAGAGAAGCCAGGCTGGGTGTATTGTTTAAAGTTCCGCAGGGGTTCCAATGGACACAGAGGTTGGAAGTCTCCAGGCAATCCATATAAAGTTATTAAACACCTGTTGTATGCTCAGCCACAGAGGATGCTCGTCTCTGAGGATCACGTGGCCAGATCTAAACAAGAACTATAGAATCTTTTCTTCTTTTTCATTTTATTGAAAAAAGCCTTTTTCCCCTCACATACTATATCCTAATTATGGTTTCCCCTCCATCTCTCCCCTCACACCCCCCTCCAGTCTTGATCCACCCCCTTTCTATCTCTCCTTAGAAAACAAACAGGCTCCTAGGAAGTAATATCAAATAAAATACAAAACAAAGGCTAACACACCCAGATGGGACAAAACAAACTGGAAAGAGCCCAAGAAGAGGCTCAAGATCGGAGGCCACTCTTCCACACCCTCAGGAGTCCCATAAAAACACTAACGTGGAGCCCATAATGTGTGCACAGAGGACCTGGCACAGACCCGTGCGGGTCCTGTGCGAGCTGCTTCAGTCTCTGGGTTAAAAAGAGCTTTGCACATGTTGGGTTAGAAGGCCTTGGTCTCCTGGTGTCCTTCATCCCCTCTTGCTCTTACATTCTTCCTGCTTCCTCTTCTGCAAGGTTCCCTGAGCCATGAGAGGAGGGATTTGGTAGAGGCATCCCTTCCAGGCTTTAGTGTTCCAAAGTCTCTCACGGTCTGCACGAGGTCTGGCTGTGAGGTTCTGTGTTTGTTCGCATCTGCTGCAAAAGGAAGCTCCACTGATGGTGGCTGAGCAAGGAACTCATCTATGAGTGAAGTAGAAAGTCATTAGGGATCATTGGATTGTTGTATTTTTTTTCCCCGCTTTTATGACAATTTTTGGTTTTACCCTGGTCTCTGGGCTATGTAGTATTAGGTTCTTGGTCACTCAGTGTCGGGTACGGGTTGCATCTCGTGGAGTGGACGGTTAGTCCAATCAGTTATCGGTTGGTTACTCTCACAGCTCTGTGCCACCATTGCAGTAGCTCATCTTCCAGGCAGGACACTGTTGTAGATCAAAGGGTTTGTGGCTGGCTTGCTGTTTATGCTTCTCTTTTGGTAGCTGCAGAGTAGTAACTTCCTGTGCCAAAGACACTAGAATGTAGGGGTGAAGGCTCTATGTAGGCACGAGCTCAACTTCTCCAAGTTCAATAGATTGTGAGATATTGTCTTCAGCAATCGGGCATTGCCATCACTTTGTGAAGAGCAACCTATAGTTTTAGTAACAGTCTGCGTTGTTTGAGGATTCCCATTGGACTCCTTCAGACAACAGCTCAATTAGATGTAACCCAATCCCAGTGCTGGAATCTTAGTTTGGTGACAAGAAATGGCCAATTTGTGCCCTGTCTCCCCCATTATTTGATTATTTCATTTAGATCGCCTTTGTATATTTATATACTTTAGGAAACTTCTACTGTATTATGTTTCCAATACTATCCTTCTAATGGTCCTTAATTTTAGCTGTCTTGCCAGGCAGTGGTGGTATGCACCTTTAATCCCAGCACTTGGAATGCTGAGGCAGGCAGATCTCAGTGAGTTCAAGGCCAGACTGATCTACAAAGCAAGTACTAGGACAGCCAGGACTCTACACAGAAAAACCCTGTCTCAAAAACAAAAAACAAACCAAAAAAAAATAGCTGTTATGAGCATGGTTTCCTGCCAGCCTGGTCCCTCAGCCATGCCAGCCCCAAATAACACACAGAGACGCAGTATTAGATCTAAAGCTGTTGGCCTGTTACTAGTGTTTCTGATTGGGTAGCTCTGTCTTAAATATTAACCCATTTCTACTCATCTAAGTATTTCCTTGTGGTCTTATCTTACCGGAGAGAGGGGCTCGGCATTCTTCTCTCTCGGTCCTACATCTTGAATCTCCTCCCTACTACTTCCCACATCTTCCCTGTCTCCTAATCCCACCTATCTTACTTTCCTATTGGCCAACAGTGCTTTATTCATTAACCAATAAGAGAAACATATTTACAGAATGACATCTTTCATCAATCAGCTGTCTCTTTCCTTGTTTTCTCCCTCTCCCTTCCCTCCTCCCCACTTGATCCTCCAGTCCCATCACCCCCTCACCCGTCCATAGCTACATATCCTATATTCCTTTCATATGGAGATCTACCTGTCCCTCCTAGTTCCTTACTCTATGTCTAACCTTCCGTGGTTCTGTGGATTACTGGTTGTTGATTATTGACTTCACAGCTAATATCTACATATAAGCAAATATATACCATATTTGTCTTTCTGGGTCTGAGATACACTCAGGATGATTTAATTTTTCTAGTTCCATCCATTTATCTTTGAATTTTATGGTTCCCAGTTTTTAATGGCTGAATGATACTCCATTGTGTAAATGTATCACTTTTTTTTTTTTATCCATTCTTCTGTTGAGGGACAGTTAGTTATTTTCCAGGTTCTGCCTATTATGAATAAAGTATAAATGATCATGGTTTAGCAAATGTCTCTGTCATTCGATGGAGCATCCTTTTTTTGGAATATGGCCAAGCATGGTAGAGCTGGATCTTGAGGTAGATCAATTCTCATCTTCCCTCACAACCACCACACTGATTTTGGTAGGGCTGTAGAAGTTTGCACTCCCACCAGCAATGAATGAGTGTTCCCCTTACTCCACGCCTTCACCAGCATGAGCTGGCACTAGAACTCCAGAGCTATTCTAATTGTTTAGGTGTATTTGTTTCATATGTATGAGTGCTTTGCTTGCATGTATGTATACAAACCACATGCATGCCTAGTGCCTATGTAGTTCAGAAGAGGGTATTGGATCCCATGGAATTATAGATGGTTGTGAACACTATGTGTGTGCTAGAAACCAAACCCAGGTCCTCTGCAAGAGCAACAAATATTCTTAACTTCTGAGCCATCTCTCTGGCACCCTAGGGCTATATAATTTTAAAGAAGGTCATTAGCTAGGCCACTAGACCTCGAACAGAAGAAGTCAAGTGTGTCTCAATGAAAAGCCTTAGAGTAGGAGTCAATTCCAGAGACTGTACACTCTACACTAGTCATTTTGTCAAATCATCCATGAGAACAGCCTAGAATATTTACAATGTTTCCAGAACATTCCTAGGATTTCCAGAAGTCTATAGGAAATACCGAGGTGCCTTATACCCTGCTGGCAGTCTAGGAAGGAAGTGCATTCTGGCCTCTTCCAAGTTTCTTCTTTCAAAGTGAAGCCATGTGTTCCCCAGAAGCATCCATGTGCAGCATTGTGTATGGGGTCCACCTGACTGCACGATGGGTGCTGGATGCCTGGCAGGTGGTGGAGTGAGGAACTATTTGTTCCAGTTTGTGCCTTCCCCTGTTCTCTCTCACGCCGGAGGGCACAGCCATCCTCCTGTTTCCCTTCATTACACACTGGCCTGGTCTTAACCCTGATGCCTGGATTTTGCATTATCTGCCCACATTCCAGTGACCTGTATTCTGTTGACTTTGCAGCTGTTACAAACCATCCCTGTTGGGGTTGGCCAGGTCTACGGCTGTGACAACCCCTGGACAGGTGGTGTGATCCTGGTGGCCCTGTTCATCTCCTCGCCACTCATCTGTTTGCATGCAGCCATAGGGTCAATCGTGGGGCTGCTAGCAGGTAAGACAGAGCCCCGGCTCTGTAGGGAGGTCTTTAGGTGTGGCCTCATCCCTTTTCTCCTCAGCACACTGCAACCATTCCGGACTTGTCTTCACTTGAGTTTAAACACTCTCAGGGGGAGGAAATCTATTTTTCCCTTCCTTGAGCCTCCTCCAAAGGGAGCAGATTGAAGTAACAGAACATGTGGAGAGATGCAGAGGCTCTGATTATGGATCCCAGCATTGAGGGAGTTGGAGGAGGGGAGCAGTGATGGCCCAAGCTGGGGTACATGTGGTCCAGCACTTGGAAGTTTTGGCTAAGCTAAAAGAAAAGCTTTCCTAAAATTGGATTGGCATTTCTAAAGTGTAATTTCATATTCCTACACATATGTATATGTATGTACACACATTTATATATGGATATGCTCTTTCCCACAATAGAGTCAGAAAATAGGGTAGGGACCCTGGGAGTAAAGGATTATTTTTGAATTATTCCAATGCTTTGCAAAGACCTTTGGGAACAGAACTTTCCAAAAAGAATTGTAATTGGAGATAATTTTAAATTCATCAAAACTACAAAGCAATGATGCAAGAAGCACTAATTCTTTATCCAGATTTCCCTACTGTTCACACCTGCCCCAGATTTCTCTACTATTCACACCTCCCCCAGATTAACCTAGTATTCACACCTGCCCCAGATTTCCCTACTGTTCACACCTGCCCCAGATTTCCCTACTGTTCACACCTGCCCCAGATTTCTCTACTATTCACACCTCCCCCAGATTTCTCTACTGTTCACACCTGCCCCAGATTTCCCTACTGTTCACACCTGCCCCAGATTTCTCTACTATTCACACCTCCCCCAGATTTCTCTACTGTTCACACCTGCCCCAGATTTCCCTACTGTTCACACCTGCCCCAGATTTCTCTACTATTCACACCTCCCCCAGATTTCCCTAGTATTCACACCTGCCCCAGATTTACCTACTGTTCATACCTGCCCCTGAGGTTCTGACATGCCTCTCTCTATGTCCATCTATGTGTGTCTAGACTTAATTTTTCTGAACCCTCTGAAACAGAATTAAAATTGTTGACAATGCAGCTGCTTGGGCTGAAGGAGGGTATTAATGTCCTTTCTTAGACTGCTCCTTATCCCAGATGTCAACACACACACACACACACACACACACACACACACACACACACACTTTCAGCCACGGGCACAACTGAAGAGAGAGGATCACCAAGGATCACACATGTATGCACATACACATACACATATAGGCACACTTATACATATCACTGTATGAGTTCAGGACTTCCTCATTCTTTGATTTCCTGTGATCACGTGCTATTTACAGAGGCCCTTTTAAACATCAGAACAGTAGATATGTGGTAAATGGCAGAACAGAGGCCACTTTGAGGCAGCAACCATGGGAAGGCCTTTCTTCTGTATTCCAAAATTACCCAGAGATCTCACATCTTCTTTCACAGCACTGACTGTGGCCACGCCCTTTGAAACGATCTACATGGGCCTTTGGAGCTACAACTGTGTTCTCTCCTGTAGTGCCATTGGAGGCATGTTCTACGCCCTCACCTGGCAGACACACCTGTTGGCACTTGTCTGCGGTAGGTTTTTAAGAAAGGGACAGCCAAGCCCTGCTGGCTGTTCTTGTCTTAATTGTGTGTCTGTGCTAATTCGTTACTAAAATTGGTGGGGACAAGATGATAATGGACTATTGGCTCTATGAAAAGCCTTGATGAAGTGAGGAGAAGATCAAAGGGTATGCAAGCTCTAACTTCTGGCCTCAGATAGTGCATAGTCCTGGGAGAAATAGCTGCAAAGTAAAGGTCAGCAACAGGTAAACCCTGGTGTCGGACACCTAGGCTGTAGCAAAGCCGGCTCTGGGTCTAGGCCATCTGTTTCGCTAGGGCAGTGGCTGAAGGAGACAGGCTCTGGGAAGCTGACTCTGCTGGTCTTGTCCCTCCACAGCCCTGTTTTGTGCATACATGGGAGCAGCCCTCTCCAATATGATGGCAGTGGTAAGTCTGGACTATCTGAACAGCAGCCTCAGGTCCTCCTCCCCTCCGAACATCCAGGCATGTGGGGACTTATAGAAGAAGACTGGGGAATGATGTAGGGGTAATAGCATCTGGTCCTTTACCCAGTGTGTGTGTGTGTGTGTGTCAAGTTTTCCCATGATTCATCCAAAGAATAACCTTTCATATGTAGTTCTGGAGTGTGTGTCTGTGTGTGTATGTGTGGGTATGTGGTCTGTTTGTGTCTGTGTCTATGTGTGTGTGTGTGTCTGTGTATGTCTGTCTGTGTGTTTCTGTGTGTCTATGTTTGTATGTTGAAAGAGCAATAGAGAGTTAGAGATGGACAGATGGCACTCTAAGGCTGGGAGTCAGAACCATTCAGACCCAGCATTAAGATTCTGACTATGCCCAAAGAGAGAAACATCTCAAACTCCTTGACCAGCTCCTCTGACACTCTGAGTCCTGTGGCAGAAGACAGGGTTCCCCATCCACAATTCCTATCATACCTTTCTTCCCAGGTTTCTGACCCATCACAGGCACCTGGGCCTTCTTCCATCTCTTGGTTCCATTTGCAGGTTGGTGTGCCGCCAGGCACCTGGGCCTTCTGTCTCTCCACACTCACCTTCCTCCTCCTGACGAGCAACAACCCTGGCATCTACAAGCTCCCACTCAGCAAAGTCACCTACCCAGAGGCCAACCGCATCTACTTCCTGACAATGAAAAGCAATGAAGATGAGAAGCCCCCCAATGGTGACTAGCCCAGCTCCAAGCAGAAATGCTCTTGCCTGAACCCTTGTGGTCTCAACTCTGGGCCAATCAACTCAGCACACTTTCTTTGCCTCTTCTTGCACCTGTATCAAATCAAACACACCTGGTCCTCCCTAACCCTGAAGCCGATTTGCTCTCTCTGCCCAGATCTTTAAAACTACCCTTGGTGCAGCATTAAAGGAAGCTGGTATGCCCTTGCTGGAATCGGAAGTGAGGAGTCTGATTTACATGTTGTTGGCATAATGAACCGTTGTTTGAGAGGCTTTTGAGAGGAGGGTTGAGAGATGATGCGATGCAGACCTGTCTAAACAATAGATGTAGACGTCGCAGAATTGGCCTAGCTGATAGGCAGACATGGAGTAGAGTCGGGGTCTGGTTTAGAGCTGGGGTTGATGGGCACATGAGAGTTTTCCACAGAAGAGGGTTTTCACAATAATGAAAAGGTCAAAGCATGGAAAAGTGGAGCCCTGAAAATATGAATAATGTGTCTTGAACCTGCAAGCTTTCTCTCCACCAGCAGTTAGACAGCTTTCCCCAGCACTTGAGATAAAAGCCTATTTCTTCATCACGTAGAAACAAAATGCCCAATAGCTAATCCTAACGAGTCCCACCGGTCCAGCGCTGCTCTCCCAGCCTGAGACTAAAGCCTGCTTAGCCCTTCTCTCTCCCTCTCTCTCACTTCTAAAATATTGGTGTCTGGTGTTGTTTATCGTTTTTAATAATATGCCTCTTTCTTTTGCAAGAATCCATACTCAAGCGCATCTCATGCCTTGCCCTTGTCCATTCGAGCTCACCATTAATCTGGAACACTGACTTCAGATCATCCTTTGCTCTTTTTTGCATCATCCTGCCTTGCAAACTTTGGGGCTTATCCACTTGTTACCTCCTTAGATCACTCCATCAAAGGTCTTTTTCAAATAAAACCTGATAGAGCATAGGTGATAGGCCCTCCAACTCTTCACATGACCACACGGTCTTGTCCCCAGAAATCAAATAGCATTTTGTGTGGACATGGGATCCCCAATTGTCTGCAGATGTCATTTCTTCATTCCCTGTCTTTATTACAAATTAGAAACATGATCCTTTTTTCCCCCCTTTGGAAATAACCTTCCTTCCTAGATGTCCGCTTTGTTTATAAACTTGAGCCTGAGTGTCCATTCTTTTCCATCTGCCTTTTGACATACAAAGCCAAGCTTCTCTCTTTCCTCAGAGGTTCTGCTCGGATCATTAGTGTGAGCATTTTTTTTCTTCCCCCCTCTTTCTTCCTCTGACGCAAGCTTTTCTCTACCCCAAGGTCAATCTCTGTGGCCTCCGTTCACAGTTTTCACCATTTGTCTTTCTGCTTTGCTCTGGGGTGTTTCTTCCCCATCAACTACCAGCCATGGGGCCTTTCCTGCAACGCAGTAGATGCATCGGACTTGGGGTTCAGAAACCATAGCTTGGGCTCTATGAATTCTTTGGAGGTTGGGGCTGCTCATAATCTTGTTGTCTACTTTCTCTTGTCTTTGAAATCTATGTGACCCCCAACTTCATCCCATTGACCCTATTCCATCCCAGTTGATCTCTCGTGTTCATGGTCATGAACTTTCTGCCACTGCTTGGAGCCTGAGAATTCTGCCTTGGGGTCCAACTGTATTTGCTCATTTTCCCAGAAGATTTTTTTTTTTAATACGGAACTATTAATATGTTACTCAACCAGAGCTTGACAATAAACCAGGAGAGAATTGGATCCATCCCTGCCTTCAAGGAATTTATTTTTATGGGGATTTGCCTGGCCAGCTGAATAGCATCACCTGAGAAAATGATGCTGGCCAGACAGCCTGAGTGCATTTAAGTTCACAGCACCAGTTTTCATACTGAGGCAGTTACCTGATTGGGTTGGTCTTCTATTTAGGAATTGTCTCAGGCATGATTTTAAGGACTCCAGGAAAATATTTGTGCCTCTTCCTGTCCCCAGTGTTTCCCGTAGCTGCTACCCAAGCATTCCCAGCCATCCCTTTGGTTTAAGATTTGGAACCTGTTAAAATATAAACAGCCCTGGGCTAGTAATGACGTAAGCATGGTCAGTCACTTGCATCTTAGGTGGATGGTGTCATTTCTGAGAATGGGTTTGATTGCAAGAAAACACAAGTGGCATATCCCAAACCCATCTGTGATGAACAGGGGCGTGCAGAGATGAGGTCAAGTGGGGTGAATGGGGGGCCGAACCATCCTTACCCTGCTGGAAACGGTGATGGTATGCCTTGGGAGGAAAAGCAGACAGAGCTTTAGCCGTCTGCAGTGGGAGATTCATCACGGTGCAGAGGTGACAGACATCTGAATGAGTCAATGCAAAGAGTCTCTTTGCAACAAGGCAACTTGCCTGAGCAATGGTGTCTGCTTAGACTTAGTTTCCCACCCAGGCAGTGAAAAAGCAACCGGAGACCTGCTGAGTCCCCGTTTAGTGGGCAGGGCGGCTGGACCACGGCAGCGTCCCTCTTTCAACGCCATGCATGCACACACAGGGTTCCATTGTGCTCTTGCGTTCTTCTGCTTTCTAGGAGAGTGGACTACCTCACCCTGTGTATAACATGTGTATAACATGTATGGCTGAGAGATGCTGGGCTACACCATGGTTCTGTTTAGCCCATGAGCCCTGTGGGACCTTCCTGGATGGCTTCTTCGTGGGTGATGTCTTCTCTTTCCAGCTTAGTGGACAATCATGGTTTATTAGCAGCCTCTCCATGTTGTGTCTGAGCTACCAGCATAGGTGCTCAAAAAGCAGGACTGAGCTCACAACAGAAAGTTCAGGAGCCTTTGGAAGAGGCCAGAGCAAGACTTCAAAGGGCAAGCATGTGAGACTGGGCAGGCAGGGTGAAAGACAGGAGAGGCTTAGACATGGTTGGCGGCCTGTGGTGTAAGCATGGAAGGGGTCTGCCCTCTACCAGCTCTCGACCTGTCCCTGGAATGTGGGGTCACCTAGGTGCCTCCCACACCTTCTGTTTGCTTTTCATCCTCCTTGAACAAGCTCCCTCTTTGGGAGTCCCAAACACCTGGTGTTGGAAGGGAACCTTTGACGTCAGCAAGAGAGTTTGTCTACTCAGGTGGAGCTAATGTCCTTGGTGTGAGGTATGGTTCTGATCCTAGGGAGGACACTACCTTCCACCCCTAAGTGTATGCTGGGGGCAAAACAAAACATGTTTTGATACCTTCCCCTACCCCCTTCAAGTCAGCCCATCAGAACCATGGTTTCATGGGACTTTCAAGAGCCAGCCTCCTAATATATAGAGCGCAGTGTATATTTTTGCCACATTGATTAGATCACGCTCTTCTTAAACTGAGAGGACCGTGGTGAGCTACCAGGAGACCCTGGTCAACAAGAGTTAGGGGGGAAGTTCTGAAATTTTCCACAGAAAGACCACATTTAGTATTAGGCAGTGTGAAAATTTCCATTGAGACACTGATGGCAAGCACTGGTCCCCAGCCTGTGTCCTGCCTCTTGGGGAATTAAGTGCACTTAGTAAGCTTGGAAGGCAAATTGCCCCCCAAGGAGAAAACACTTAGGTAGTTGCTTAAAGACAAATACTGAAGCTAGAATTCTAATGAGCGGAGGTAACGCCTGAGAGACAACAAGGAAGCAACTAGACAGTTGCCAGGGCTGCCCTGTAAGGAAAGCTGCCTGATCCAGCTGGTGTGGAGACCATGGCAGCCAGAATACATCTTCCCTGGGGCATTTAGGAAGTATCTTTAGTCGAGAAGGCTGCTGAGAGGCATTTGTCTTTCTTCATCTTCGACTGGCAGACCTGTGCCAGGCATGTGTTCAGGGATAAGAGTGAGTGGATTTCCAGAAAGCTGTCAAGGGGATGGATTGGAAGATGCAGAGCAGTGAGGGGGTTCAGGGTTAAGAGACATCACAGCGCCTGGAGCTGAGGACAACAGACACTGGAAAGAAGCTTCTGACTGAGTCTGATGGTCTAGATTCCTCCAGCCTTGTCTAGGAGTCAGAAGACGCCCAGGTAAGAGATGCTGGGGTAGAAGTGAACCAAATAGATGCCAGCCTACAGGACCACCTGACTTTGCAAAAGGAAGCTCTGCCTTCTCCCATTGAGCTGTATCCAGGGAAGGCAGTCATGGGATGGGAAACCTATTAAGAATTCTAGCCAAAAAAAAAAAAATCTAGTTCTTGGAAGCTTAATGCTAAAAAGGCTCTTAAATATTTATAGGTCAAACCTCTTGTTTTATAGATGAAGAAACCACAGCTAGTCCAGAGACTTACCCAAGCGATGGGCCAGACTTCAGGTGTGTGAACTGGCAACCTGAGCTGGCCTGTCTTAACTTGCCATAGAGCCAGGGAAACAAATGAGCCATCAGAACCCCTTTCCCGGCCCTCCTGACCGCTGGGTTAGCCACGTGCTTCTTGTCATCCATTTCACGACTTTTCAACCCTTACAGCTCTGACATCACAGGGTCCCCAGGGAAAAGCTGGTTGAAATGAGCCTCTGGGATGAAACCTCTGGCTAATGAGGTAGTGTTGAATACACTCCTCAGGGGAATCATTACCTACTGTTTTCAGGGACCGGTTACCTGCTCTAGGCTTGGCCTACCTCTTCGTGTCCTGTTCCCTTTTGTAAGCATGCCAATAGAATTGGGTCATCCTAGTCCAGGTGTGTCCACACAACCCAGCTCCTCAACAGCTTTTCCTGGGTGCCGTCAATTTCAGTAGCATAGACTTACTCCACAAAGCTACAGAAAGGAGTATTTCCAGATGCCATGCCATAAGGAGCATTATTCCAGGCTATCGAAGCTACCTGATTGAAACAGGAACAGCCTTATAAAATTGTGATTTTATTTGCCCTGAGATCAAAGCATCAGGGTAAAAGTATATCAGGTAAGAATTGATACAAAAGTGTACGTGTGCTCGTGTATGGAAACATACATGTGTGCATGTGTGTGGAGAGCTAACGTTGACACTATGTGACAATCATTCTCTAATTGCAAAGGCTGGAGATCTTACTGAACCCAGGAATCATCAATTTTAGCCAGTCTGGCTAGCCAGCTTGCCCTGGCTCCCGGTCTCTGCCTCCCAGGTGCTGGAATTACAGGCTTCCCACAGCAGGCTGGCTTCTCTGTGGGTCTGGGGATCCAAATTCTAATCTTCATGCTGCACTGTAAGTGGTTTATCCATCCACTTGGCCAGCCTCCCAGCACCAACACAAAAGTTTTAGTGCATAGTTTCAAAAGTTTTAAAACACAATGGGGTACTTTAAAATCAGGTAAGAAAAGCCGACCAAGACATTTGTGTGGGGTCACATCTGAGTAGATAAGAAGTTGGCAACTCACCGTCATATAGATAGTAAATTTTTATGACTCCGTCCTTCCGGGGACTCTTCATTTGGGATGAGGTATCAGGGGCCATTGGGAATTAGCCTATCATTGCTTTTATATTACTTACAGTCCACTGAGTCAAGTTCTAAGCAGTGAGAATCTGGTCCTGGGAGTAAAGAATGTTTAGTTTTATTGGGGGAGGGCTTACTTTTGGCCTTTTTATTTCTACATTTGCCTTGGCAGATCAACAAGGTCAAATCACCGGCAAAGGAAAAAGATCTCCTTCCACCCGGAACTATTTGGGAGCTGAGAAGGAGCAGCAGGAAGGCCTGGCTGATATTGCGGTTCTGCCCACAGATTCATAGGAGCCTATGACATAAAAGGCTTGAGCCTTGTTTTGAAGGGGGTGGTGCCACAAAAAGTTGAAGGCTAGACTGGAGGTCAAGAGGCTTCCAGTGATAGCAGGTGGGTATCAACGTAAATGGCAATGGGTGCTCTCCCAGACACAATATTATCTGGTGCTTAATGACCTGGAAGATGCCAATTATGCCAGAATGTAAGGAAGGAGGGGTGGATGGCACGGAGTAGAGTTAAGACAATAGGAAAGAGGCTGTGAACATCATAAAAGAATAATGAGACCTATGGTGCTTTAAAGTGACCCGGTAGAGTGATTTAAGGGAGATGGATAGGACGTTTAATAGTGATGATGAGCATGATAAGGAGCCCTGTGCCCAACAGAGGAGTCCTGTGATGTTGAGGTAATAGATAAAGGTAGGGCTTACAGTTCAAGTCTCGCGAGCCAGGTCAGTCAAGACATCGGTCTCTGGAGGTAGATTTCACCTGGAGCTGGATGCAAAGAGGATGGGGACCCCCAGGTGGCTCGCTGGAATAGGTGGTTAGAATTTGGGGGGCAAGGGGGACATTCTTTACTCTGGATCGTTGTATCAACAGGTCTTGTAACTTGGCAACGGTTGAGGACATTAGAAGGACAGGATAGGATCAGGTTCAGACAGCTTCAGTGACCTGTCTGAAGTGAGAAGGCAAAGTGAGAAGATGAACTCAGTCTCCCAAGTTAGTGTGAGGAGGTATCCCGAAGACATGCTTGAGGTGAAGCTCATCTCTGACTGTGGTAACCGCCGTGATTGTCTTGGTGATAGTAACAAGAGAGGGACCCTGCCGTAAAAGTTAGACTCCCAGAAGATGGAGGGCATCAGGTTGCATAAAAACAATACTTAATTTTGAGAGCCTCACTCATTCCCTAATGACATTGGAAATGAAAGACAGGCAGACTGCAGGGAACAAGGGAACTCCGTGGAAATACAGTGGTCTATGGTTACTGGCTACCTCTCAGGTCCTTTCTATTTTTGTGAGGAGTGCTCCATCCTTCCAGTTAAGGTATGCACTGTAACTAGAACATGGTTTCATCCCTTGCACCAGGAAGGATGTCAGTGGAATCTGTTTGCCAGTCTAGCAGCATAGTCCCAGACACTGGACAGGCTATAAAAGGAGATGGAGTCTGCCGGCTCCTCTGGGATTTCTGTGATAAGTGGAACAAGCTTTGGAAATAGACTATGTGAAGAATGTCCGTGTCTGGGGAAGGAGGCCTGATTAGAATGAGGAGAGCTGTAGCTCTCAAGTGTGTAGCCTGATGGACATTAAGTCTTTTCCATTAGGAGAACTGGCTTATTTTCTGGGCTCTGCAAGCATCCCTCTGGGGTGGCTGCAATGCCCTGATCTACAGCCTGTTGAGTCTTTTGAGGTGATATGTTGAGAGCAGGGAGAGGTCACTGAGACCCAGGCTCGAGTGGAAGCTAAGCCTCCTGTTTGGCTTGTTAATCACCTCAGCTTTTACCCAGAGGACTATCAAAGTGCTGTTTTTGGTGGACCTTGCAATGTAGTATTAATAATGGCTACCTGAGTGCAAAGCCAGATAGCTTCTAGTAGGTTGGAAATGTCAGCAGCATGTTTAATCAGGTATTATCAGCAGTGAGGATGTATCTTTCTTTCCAGATGGCTGCTTAGGTGTGGGTCACATAGTAAGAATAGGCCAAATCCATGTCGATATTCCCTCTGAATTCTGACCCTAAAAAACTGCCAGGGTCTTTAAGAATACTGTGACAAAAGCAGATGTCGATTGGCACCCAGAAATGGAAGTATTCCATAGTTTAAAAGGCACTTGTTGGGTGGAAAGAGATCTCCAGTGGTGTCTGCTGGGAAGGTCTTCAAAGTTCTAGATGATTCTGGACCATGGTGGGGCAGGGACTCGGTGTTAGGTAGAAGGGTCATAGAGTATTTAGAATCTCGGACACTTGGGAGAGCACGAAATAGACATGGCAGCTCTACCTGGGGAAGAAATTGGGCACTTAAGTAGGCTCAGAGGAATGAATGGAAGGTAGTTGCTTACTGTACAAAATAAAGGGCGTGTAAACCAGGTTGGTTGGTGTCTGCCATCAGAACCAGTAAGGGGGATGGGAGACTGGAAAGCACAACTGGAAACAGAGTGCTGAGAGCTGAAAGTTTAGCCCGAGTTTCCAAGAGGAATGTGACTTTCCTCCTCATCGCAGACGGAGTTACTTAAGGGCCTCCACGGGCCCTGAGAATACAGGAGCTTACACAGCTCCAAAGCCATGCATTCCTCAAAGGGAGCGTGGGTCTCCTCCCTTGTTAGGCTCCTCAGAGTCGAGGAAAACAGTTGGGGTCATTTGTCCTCCTGGGGGTTTGATCCCTCACTGGGGAAAGAAAGACAATTTCACTTTCAACCGGTCTCTGCTTTGCAAATCAGACATGGCTGTGGGTGAGGCCTATGGCCTGGTAGCCTTGGGGACTCGCAGATAAAATGTCTTGGCTAGACACAACAATAGCAGGGAAGAGTCCTCTGACTGAAGACCAGGTTAGCTTCCTTAGACCAGGTCAGGTAGCTCCTAGATAGAGCCCTGAGATGTCCCGCCATGGGCAGGGAGGGCTACAGCCATTAAGTGCACCTGCCTCTTATCCCTTCCTTCCTCCAGTTTGTCCCTTTTGGCCAAAGGTCTTCTCCCTATCATTAAAGAATGTAAGAGTCACACATGTCTAATCAGTAGAGGGTGGAGTCTGCAACCCCTGGTAGTGTTTAAAGCTTTTAACGAATACTTGGAGAGTCTTAGCTTTATAAAACTATGAGCAGGATAGCTTGGCCCTCTGGACTCTCAGGATTAAGGCTGGTTTATTTTCATAGAAGTTTCAGTTATTCTAGACTGAGCAGGAGCAGGGTACTCAGAAGCCCCGCACATTACTTCCCGTATCTTATAGTTAACAGCTGTAGTCCCAGCCCATTCCAGAGTGGATATATGGCTCAGCAGGTAAGAGCACTTGCTATGCAAGCATGAGGATCTGAGTTCAGAGCCCCGTGTAAAAGCCAGTATGGTTGTGCATGCAAGTCACCCCAGTACTTGGTGGGAGGCAGGAACACGGATGACTGGCTTATTGGCGCTTGCTAGCCAACCATCATGCTCCCCACCCTACCCCCAAAATAGCGAGCTCTGGGTTCAGTGAAAGACCCTGATTCAATAAGGTAGAGAGTAATAGAGATAATGTTGCCCTCCTCTGGTCTCTACACACTCAAACACGCTTCTCTCTGTGTGTATGTGTGTGTCTCTCTCTCTCTGCTTCTCTCTCTCACACACACACAGTCTTTATTACCTTTTTTCAATAGTAGAAGATTATGTGTTTCTGTCAACCCTTCCTCTGTCATCCCCCTACACCAGTGGCCCAATATGACCAGCGGGACTCTGAGTCAGGTACAGTAACAGAAAGCTCTGTGGGTAGGAAAGACAGCAGGAACAGAGAGAGAGGTCAGAGGACAAAGCAGAAGCAGGTGTTGAACACAGGTGTGGCTGGAGGCAGCAGATGAGCCAGAGGATGGGCTTGTATCAGAAAGACTGACGGTCCATGGTCTCTCGTGACTCTCCATGGCCTCTGGTGACTGTCCATGGCCTCTGGTGGCTGTCCATGGCCTCTGGTGGCTGTCCATGGCCTCTGGTGGCTGTCCATGGCCTCTGGTGGCTGTCCATGGCCTCTCCTGGCTGTCCATGGCCTCTCAGTGCAGGAAGTCTGGCTGGAAAGGAAGCTGCAGGTGCAAACACCATCAGCCACACATGTCTGCTCCCTCCTGCTCTGTGGTGACAACAGACATGAAACAGAGTGGGAGGAGAGGAATGAAGGGCCCTCGAAGTACCTATGGACTCACAGCTGTTGCTGAAGAAAAGCACCCCTCGCCCTTGATTGGTGAGTCAAAAGGAACTCCGTAGCTCATAGCTTAATGCGTGACAGCGATCTGAAGTCTCAGCCCAGAAGCCTTTGGATGTCACTGCAGGGCAGCTCCAGAGAATCCCAGGTGCCCATTGGCCACTCTGCCAACCACTACAAGCCTCAGAGTGAAGAGCAGCAGGAGAAGGGGAGGGAAGAGGTCCCCGGCTGAGCCACTGAAATATCCCGCTCAAAGCTCATGGGTTCAGGAAGTGTTTACCAGACCAGAAGCTACCAAAAAGCTTTAGCAAAGTGCATATACTGTAGACGGGAACACAGCAGCCAAATTCCAAGAGACAGGCTCGCTCCCCTAAGAGACAGTGGGGTACTTCAGTGGCATTTAAGAGAAGTTATGTGGCCTTTTCTCATGGGCCATTTGTCTCATGAGTCATAGCTGAGTAGATAAAAGGTGGGCAGCTCTTTATCTTGTTAGGCAGTATATTTAATAGCCCCATTTGTCCTTCCTGGCCATTTATGGGGCACCTACAAGAATCATTAGGAGAGTCGTGATAATTGTTTATATAAAATATCACAAGTCCGCTGGGTCCGGCTCAAGTAGCTAGAGATGGCTATTAGACAGTGGAGGATTTTGACTTTTTTCTTGCCCTTTATTTTTGGCTTTTTGATCTCTCTACTGGGGAAAAGGCATCCTGTGAGGCTTAGCTATATCAATCTCCCTGTAGCCTCTGCCTTCTGTCAATGCCACAACCTGATTTACCCCTTCTCTCGAGTGTGTACGCCACCTACACACTTCCACGATGTAGGAAAGAAAAACAATTTTACCCACAAGGATTAGCATTAGATGTTTGGGTCATTGTGTTAAGCATCCTAAGGGTGTATCTAAACGTACCGGTAAAGGTTTGCGACCAATTAGCTGTGTCTTCCATAGATAATAGGGGAAAGCATGAAAGACAGTGAGTGGAGAGTACGGAAGTATTGCCACCAGAGAGGAACCCAGGGCAGTTTGCTTCCGGTGGTGATGTATAATCTCAAGGTACAAAAGGCTAAAGCAGGGGGACTGTCATTTTAGGGCCAGCCTGAGCTACGTTAAAAATAAAATAATATAAAGCTCTGCCACAGCCTAAACTCCAACAGGTGTAACCTAGACTACTTTGTGAAAATGCAATGAGAATTTAAGGAATGGGTGGAACCATATGAGCAAAACACCGGAGTGGCATTTCATGGGAGAAGTAGAAATCAAACCAGACAAAGGGGAGTGGATAAAACTGAGGCATGGCGGTGGAGGAAACACTGAGGAGCCTTGAAAAGCTAGCGTGTCATGGCAGAACCTGTGTTAGAAGGAAAACTGGATAATGAGACTGGATAACAAAGAAAATGGGTTAGAAGAAGACAGATCAAACTCAGAAAGAGTGACAGTGCTAACGCACAGTTCTGAGGGTGCAGACAGGATGGGAAGACAGTGAATGACATTTGGAAGGAAAGAGAACCAAGAATTACCTAAGTTAGAGTTGGCCCTTTGACCCTCCAATCTCATTTACAAGATTCTCACAGGATGTTCATGGGTTTAAGTGAGATACCAAGCTGTTTATACGCGTCGGTGTCTTCCCACGGAATGAGACAAAACCACCAAAAGAAATCAAAATTAAGTGAGTCCATTGGCCAACTAGTGAGCTGTAAAAGGGGGAGAGAGAGGCGCTCAAGGCATCAGCTATTAATATGGGTCTAACTTATCTCATGGTTACAAAGAGTCATACCCCACACTCATAAAAAATGGACCATTGGCATGTGTGAAGAAGCTGAAATCCCAAATATTGAACCAAATCCCTCCTCATCCGATCTGCCTTGCAGGCCACTGCCCAGTCCAACAGTGTTAGGAAGATTAAGGACCGTGAAGTGAGAAACAGTTAAAGGCATGATGGATTTTAGAATACCTTTAGTAGGCCATCACATTCAGAAGCAGAGTGAAACTGATAGGCTGAAAATAAGACACCTCTAGGATGCAAGGGTTTGGAAACACATTCCCAATCTCTAAAATGAGAGGACCCAACTAAAGAATCTCAAAATTCTAAGTTTTCTTTTCCAATTCTAACATTCAAGGCCTTGATAGAGTATAGAATGGTCTTTGAAGGCATTAACTTTAGTTTACACAGCTTTAAAGGAAACAAAAAGGAGCCACACCTGGGTATTTATCCAATGACTCCAAGTCGCCATGCCATCACACATCATTGTTAATTGCAGCACTGCCCACAATAGGTATGCTGTAAGTATCTATCAACAGAGGAACGGGCAAAGAAAATGTGATATAGGTATGTAGTCATGATGAAAATAAAGTTATGTTGTTTACAGGAAAATAGATGCAACTGCATATAATCGTATTAAGAAAATCACATCCATTGCACAAAGAAAATATTACACATTCTCTCTCATTTGTTCCTAGACTTTAAAAATCTTATATAGGTATAGATGACGTGAAATAGCAAAGAAACTGTCTAGAAAACCAAGAGGTTAATGGAAGGTGATGGTGAGAGATAGGGCAGGTAGCAGTGTATGGGGAAGAGAATATGTTCAAAATGTTATGTGCGTAAAATAACCTTGTATAACTCAGAATGAGAAAAATGTTTAAGACAAATGTTTAAGACAAATGTTTAAGGTGGACAGATGGCTCAACATTAAGAATGCTTTCTGCTCTCCCAGAGGACCTGAGTTTGGTTCCCTACACTCATGTGAGGTGACTCTCCATGCCCATAACTCTAGCTCCAGGGTGTCTAACGCCATCCTCTGCTCTCCATGGCCCGCACACACAGGTAGCAAACACTCACTACACAGAGAACTCGTTTTTAAAAGGAAAGAAAAACTCATCTTATTTAGCACTCAGAAGCCACCCCCTGCTCACCACACACACACACACACACACACACACACACACACACACACACACACACACGCGGGGTTGGGGGGGTTCCTAGCAATGAAAAGTCATAGCACAAAACTCAACATAGGGAAACATCTGTCCAAATTGTAACCAAAGGGAAAGCAGTAACAGACAAACCCACGTTGTTTATGATATGGCCCCTCAGAAACAGCCATCCTGGCATTGCCTCTAGGGAGTTGCCTGCCCTGTACTGGCTGTGTCATGAGAGCAAGGGAGCCAGGGAGCTGAGGGGTGATCCACGATGGTGGACCTCATGAAGGACATTGTGAGCATCAATGGGCAGCATCAGTCCACCTCCAGGAGAAAGTACAACTGGTTCAAACCTGACAAAGGCAGCTTGTGGAGGCATATGCAGGCGTGGCCACCATGAGCTGACTTTACAGGCATGGGCCATGGTGGGCTGAATTTATTTATTTAGTTACTTTACTTTACTTTTACATTCCAACCACAGTTCTCCCTCCCTCCCTCCCACCCCTCCACCCCACCCCCATCTCTCCCCCCTGCATTAAGGCTGAGCATGGCATCCCACCATAGGGAACAAGCTCCAAACCAGCTAGCTCATTTACCAGGGATAGATCCTGGTCCTACTGCCAGGGTCTCCTCAGATAGCCCAAGCTTCACAACTGTCTCCCACAGTCCAGCTCCACAGCTGTCGGTCCAGAGTCCATGAGTTTCCACGGGCTTGGTTCAGCTGTCTCTGAGGATCTCTCCATCATGGTCTTGGTCTCTCTTGCTCATGTCTTCCCTCCTCTCTCTCTGACTAGATTCCCCAGCTCAGCCTGCTGCTTGGTTGTGAATCTCTGTGTCTGGTTCCATCAAGTACTGCATGAAGGCTCTATGATGATAGTTGGTGGGCTGGTTTTTAAAAAGACACACTAAATGAATTTCCCCTTTGAAAACAATATCAAGTTTTGTTTGAGGGCTTTTTGGGGGGGAGTGTTGGCTCCCTCAAAGAAATCTCAATAAGCTAAAATTTTTATTTCACAGGCAAGCTCTTCTACAAAATCTTTGCTACCACTTATCATTTTAACTGTTGACATTTCTCTACTTGCGGTGTCTTTAGAGGTATGAGAACTCTGAGGTCACTACTCCTGCCCCAGACAGAGTGCTTCTGAACCAATAATAAGAGCTAAAAACAGTGTTTTTTCTTCTAAGCCACCATGAAGAAAGTGTCACTGAAGTTCTGCCTTCTAAAACATGAGATGGGAGTCATCCTTAAGGATGTGGTCCATTACCGCGGAATGATCCTAGGTAGCACTTGGAGGAACCTTCATGCATTGGAATGTTTAAGAGAGCTGGCTGGGGGAGGGAAGACAGCAGTTCCTAGCCCATGCTGCATATGCATGAGTTACTCACCTGCTGGCTGTGACACATGCATCACCAAGGACAGAGCTTCCCAGCCACGCGCCACAGAACATTCGCAAGTGTGCTGATGGGACAAGGCTCCTCCATACAAACAGAGACGTGGTGATCAGAGCTCCTGGGCCCAGTCTCTACTAACACCTAACTAATGAGGAAGCCCCCAATGCCAACCTTTGGTCTCTGCACACAGGTACATGATCACACACACACACAAAACACACGTGCACATATACATGAATACATACACATCAACACACACACAAAATGTTCCATTTGGTCTAGCCATTCATTCTTTGTTATGCCATTCAGAAATCAAAACGCATAGGATGATCACCCCTCATTAGTTTACTTAACAACATTCTGAGCACCTGTCACCGATTTAGCAGACGTGTGATAGATGATGACGGTGCTGAAGGAAGCTAAGTATCTCGCCAGCCAAGAACACATGCTTAAGGCTCAGCTAGGTAAGAGTCTGTGCAGGCAGGTGGAAAATTGCAGCTGTTCCCCCAGGAGAAGGGACCATTCCGCCTGGAGCAGAGGAGTCCAGTGTTATCAGCGGGAAGTGTCCTCCCCGAGGATGCGTCTGGTGTGTGAAAAGCTACAATTTCTTCCTGAGTGTTTCATAAGTGGTGTCTGATTTTGTTACAGTATAGGAAAAAAGTGGTAGATTAGACTATGAGATATCTAGCCTCACAGGTCGGGTTGCAAAGGTCGGCTGAATATTTCTTTCTGGAAGAATTACATCCTGCAATTAAGGAAAGTGGCAATGCAGTTACAAATGATTTGCAAAATGCCAAGCAGAAAGTAATGACTTCTGCATCCCAGGCATGGGTTGGTACATCTCATTCCTACAACAGCGGATACACGTGTCCCCCATGCTCTTGAAGTCCCCGTTATCTGCTCAGAGTGTCCCAAAAGTGCTTGCTGGGGCTCAGAGTCATGTGCTCTCTTCACGGGTCTTTGGAAGTTGGCTATTTCCTTCTCAGGCGTGGCTATAACAGCATCTCTTCTCTCCTGTCACTGTCAACTCTGGCACCAATAAGGTCTGTGGACCACAGGGCGGTCCTTCAGTGTCACCTGTGTGAGAGGGGTCCTTCTTCCTTCATTGTGATCATGCCATCTACTCTAATAGACACAGTGACAGATGTCCCCAACACACTTTCCTGGCTCTACGCCAGGGCAGCGTCTGAGTTACTAAACACAAGAACCCAGATCATCATGGGCTCTGCCTGGTGGGTGAGCCCAGTCTTACTAGGCTACCACACACACACACACACACACACACACACACACACACACACACACACACACACTCCCTCTGTCAGCATTCTCCTGCATTCCTCTGGCTGACTGTTTAGCCACCAAAAAATTGAGTATCTTAAAAACTTTCCTTTTCATGTTGCTGCTCCCAGATAAACGTTGCCTTGGTCTATTAAACGGATGCATCCTCTTTGTATATATGAAAAATAGCGCAGGTCAGTGTGTGGCATTTGTTGGAAAAGATCCAAGCTAAGGGGAAAGCCCTTTTCTTATACCAATCAAGCTCGGATGGGCCCAGAAGCCTGCCTTTTCTCAAGCAGCCCTTGTGATTCAATCCCGTCTGTTCCCATGCTACACCCTGAAGAGGGCTTACTCCTAATTCAAGAATACTCTCCCCATAGTGTGGTGATGGAAGATGGTATGGTACAGTATAGGGTCTCCTGTAGCCAGGAATGTGATTCAGACATTTGTCCCCTTCCTATATGAGGACTTGCAAATTTTTAATATTCCGATAACTCGGGTAAGAGATCCCATTGAAATGCAGATTCTTGTGTCAGCAGTCTGGGGTAAAGCCTGAAGTTCCAAATCTCTAACCAGCTCTCTGATGCTAGTGATGCTCCAAGAGGCAACCTGGGTAGGGTAGCAAGAATCTCTATAGACAGTTCTCAGCAGAGCAGCCATCTTTTACCTGTTTCACTGGGCAGGGCTGGGGAAGGCTCAGATATTTTTTCAAGCAGCCAGATAGCCTGATATGCATCCAGTTTTGGAACTCGGACAGAGAGATCCGAGACGCTGGCTGAACCATTGGTGACTGGCCACTGGCCCACCTTACTCCCTCTAGTGTGGTTAGATGGGTTCTTTCGCCTCTGGACCCAGTGATAACTTCAGTTTCTGTGAAGAAATGTAAAGGGAGGAAAGGGCCACAGGGCGCTTTGTACAAACACAAAAGCAGTTTGTCCTCCAGCATCGGGGCTGCCCCCCTCACCCCTCCAGCATCGGGGCTGCCCCCCTCACCCCTCCAGCATCAGGGCTGCGCCCCTCACCCCTCCAGCATCAGGGATGCATCCCTCACCCCTCCAGCATCGGGGCTGCCCCCCTCACCCCTCCAGCATCGGGGCTGCGCCCTCACCCCTCCAGCATCGGGGCTGCGCCCTCACCCCTCCAGCATCGGGGCTGCGCCCTCACCCCTCCAGCATCGGGGCTGCCCCCCTCACCCCTCACCCCTCCAGCATGGGGGATGCATCCCTCACCCCTCCAGCATCGGGGCTGCGCCCCTCACCCCTCCAGCATCGGGGCTGCGCCCCTCACCCCTCCAGCATCAGGGCTGCGCCCCTCACCCCTCCAGCATCGGGGCTGCGCCCTCACCCCTCCAGCATCACTCCTCCCTAGCTTCCAGATGTTCTCCTTCTTGGCTCTGCGGCTTGGCTCTTACAGATGCCGACCAGGCGGCATACTGACTTGGCTCTTCTTGTCCCTGGCTAGGTGTCAGTGGAGAGCAGTCACAAGCAGCGGGCCAGTGGAAGGCGGAGGAGGGCTCCGAGACTGTGCTCCCAAGACGGAGGAGTGTGTTCCACATCGAGTGGTCATCCATCCGGAGGAGGAGCAAAGGTGTGTACATCCTCTCCCTCGCACTCAGGCCCCAGCTTCCTATCTCAGAGCAGGCGAGAGTGGCACCTACTGCACAGGACCCTTTTAATGCATGAGCACGGACCAAAGCCACAGCTTCCCTGTGTCTGGCCACACAGCCTGAAATAACCCACGACATGTGATGAGCTTGACAAAGGTCTGAGCTTGGCCCTGGAATCACCTACAGCCCATTCCCGGAGATTCCAATTCAACCTATCATGAATACAGCCTGGGCCCGCGAATCTCTGGTGGCAGAGATTCGAGTCTGCCACCAGTTCATAGACACTGGTCACGCCACACATGGTGCTACCGCCGGTAATCTCAGCACTCAGGAGGCTGAGACAGGAGGGCAGCCGGGTGGACTGTATACGGGAACCCTCTCAAAATAAAGAGTCCAGAGCCCACGGGCTCAGAAGGCTGACGAAAGTTCCCACCTTGACAGTGACAGTGGCCGCGAAAGGGCCAAAGCAGAAGAGAATGGTGGAGGGAGAGGGCCCTCATAGGCCAGAAGGGGACCCCAGAAGAGGCCAGAGCTGAGCAGAGGTGGATACCAGAGACCTGAGCCTAGAAGCCAAGGTCAGGCTCTAGCAAATAGCCAGGACCCTGGAGAGAGAGAGTCGCAGTCTGCTGAGGGAGAGCGGAGCCCCTAGACAGACAGGACCAAGTGCAACCTGACTCCACCACAGCCCCCAGAGAGGAGGCCGACGCCTGCTGCTGTATAGGGGCACTGCGATGGGTAGAACTGACCCCTGGGTTAGTGTCTCTCATGCCACATGCCACCCAGAAGCCACCTCGGTGCCTGGATGTCTTTCTATACGTTGTCCAATCTCATCCATCCATCCCCAAAGTCAGCCAAGTTAGAGCAAGAGCCCTGGAGTGGTTATGGGAAAACCAGAGAGAGAGAGAGAGAGAGAGAGAGAGAGAGAGAGAGAGAGAGAGAGAGAGAGAGAGAGCTGTGCAGCAGGTCTTTGAGACACGGGGAATACAGCCCTGTACATAGGGGTCTAGGATGGAGAAGTCATTGGGAATCACTGAATCCTGCCAGGCCGCTCCAGACCCAAGCAGGGACTCAGAGGGAAGCCCACATGTGCAAACCTCGAGTTCAGACTTTCTCTGTTTCCTGCCCAAAGTTTCCAAAATTAACTCGTTCCCCTGTTGCAATGTTTAAAAAGCAGCAGGAGAGAGAAAGAGGCCATGTGACAGAGTTAAAGTGGGAAAGATTTTCACTAGAGAAAGGGTCATAAAAGAGGGGGGGTGGGTAGACCAGCCACCAGGGACAGAGCAGCGGGAGAGAGGGAAGAGAGGCAGAGAGAGGGAGGGAGGGGGAGGGAGGGAGGGGGAGGGAGGGGGAGGGAGAGGTAAAGAGAGGGAGAGGGAGGGAGGGAGAGAGAGGGAGAGGGAGGGGGAGAGGGAGGGAGGGAGGGGGAGAGGGAGGGAGGGAGGGAGGGAGGGAGGGAGGGAGGGGGAGAGGGAGGGAGGGAGGGAGGGAGGGAAGGTAGTGAGTGGCTGCAGCTGAGGGCGTCCACTGTCAGAACCCAAGTACAGGCCAGTACAGATGCCTGAACACTGAAATCCCCCTTCTTGGTTTCAAACCACGCTGGTGTTTGTAGCCCCTGATTCTTCACAAGTGGGAACACGGAGCCTTTAGTACATCCCTTCTGGTGTTTAGACCCGCTAAGGAGAACAGCCAGCCGACTGCAAACTGGAAGGCAGAGCCCAGGCTGCCGTTCTTGCACTTGACCACAGGAGGGCACCAGAGTATCAAGTCCAAAGCTTCGAGGGGCTGGCCCGCTCTTTCCCAAGAGGACTTATCTGGAAAGCAGCCTCCTTAAAAAGGAACCAGCCTAACAATGCAAGATGTTCAGAGTCACATTACAAGAGCGCTGTAGAATTACAAGGACATGGGGACACTCAAACCCTACTTAGAGAGACTGCATGGATGTCATTTGTCCTGATCCAGCTGTTAAAATGCTAAAATTCAGAGTGTGTGTGTGTGTGTGTGTGTGTGTGTGAGAACTTCCCTTATTTTCTGAGTTCAATTAGTGTTTTTTGCCAAAGCATGGTGTGAGGTTATTTACCATAGGAACATGGTTAGACCACAGGGTAAATGTGTGACCACCATTATTAGGTTGGCACTCACCTTTAATCCCAACACTTGAGGGGCAGAAGCAGATGGATCTCTGTGAGTTCAAGGCCAGCCAGGCTACATAGTAAGACCTTGCCTCAAAATTAAAAACAAATACCATAACCAAAAAAGGAATAATTTTACAATCAACTGTCTGAGGGGAATCATTGCTGAGTTCAAACCCAGATCCTGCGTGGCTCAGGTTTATGAAGAACAGACGAAGAGAAGGACTTCAACATTCCAGTTCCTTTCTTTTAAAATGTGCATTTCCTGGGGCTGGAGAGGTGGCTCAGCGATTAACGTTCTCTTGCAGAGGATCCAGGTTGGATTCCCAACACACACACACACACACACACACACACACACACACACACACACAGTAGCTCATAGCCATCTGTAACTATAATCTCAGGGGATCCAATGCCCTCTTCAGAACCAAGCACATACATAGTACACACACATATTTGCAAGCAAACCATCCACACATAAAATGAACAAATATTTAAAATAGATTTTGTTCTTGGAGAATTCCATAATGTATTTTGATCATATTTGCCCCCTACTCCTCCCCCTAACACCTCACTTCCCCCTAACTGCACATCCCCTGTTTTCTTTTTCTTCATAAAACTAATTTGTGCAGCCCACATATTCCTGGGTATGGAGCCAGCCCCTGGGGTGTCGCTGACCTACCAGAGACTATACTGTTACCGAAAACCAACTCTCTTGTTTTCAGAAACCTTCAGCTGTCCATAGCTCCTCAGCTCGGGGTCCAGCACAGACCCCTCTGCGCTAGAATGTTGAGCCTGGTCTTGTGCGAGCAGCCACGGCTGCTGTTAGTTTATGCGTGTAACGGTCCTGCCATGTCCTCAAGACCTCTTTCCACTCTGATTCTTCCCCACCTCTGGCTTTTTTACAGTCATCCTGCCCCTTCTTCCTAACAGTCCCCAAGCCTCTGGGGTGCGGCGTGAGATACACGTGTCCCACCTGTGTTAGAGCATTCCACCGGCAATTATTCTATGCTCTCTACAGTCTATTTCTGTGCTCCTACAGTAAGTCCCCATCCATGCAGAGATCGCAGAGAGGCCCCGGTCCCTCTGGGCTGCTAATACACAGGTCAAGCTGAGCATCTTGATTAAGGGCCACTGGGATCTCTGAACTTCCTGTGTCCTTCATGTCCTGTTTACATGGCAATGTGTGTTTTTACCTGAAGACACACACACACACACACACACACCCACAATGGGCCTGACCGATAAAGGAAAAGGACTCTTGTCCATGAGGGTCCATGGTTTTACACTTCCTCTGTGGAACAGAAGATACCAAACGATCTAACCCACGTTTGGAGAAATGACTGTCAAGTGCCAAAATGCAGGTGTCTGAACTGATGGCTCTCTCTTTCCTTCCAACACCAGTGTTTGGGAAAGGTGAACACCAAGAGAGACAAACCAAAGAGCCGCTTCCCTACCCATATCGGAAGCCCACAGTGGAATTGTTTGTGAGTATGGTGACCCCAGACCAGAGACAGCCCACAGCAGAGTGGGAAGTCGGGGTCCACTGAGGACTCTAGGGCAAATGTCTCGAGTTGTGTTTTCAGAAATGTAGTTACATAGATTAAAATGTCTATTTTATTATTTATTTATTTATTTGCCATTTTCTTTGTGAGCTATCATACCTTTTTGTTTGCATTATTTACCATAAGTTTGTATTTAGGAAATAAGATCATGCCAGGGTTTGGGTTTTTTTTTTAAGAGTCTTTGTGTGTTTAATCCCATACCTTTGTGTTTAAAATTCAAAAACTAAATTGCTAAGTGGGGAAATGATTTCTTTTAGAAAGAAAGTAAGACAGTGATTTTTAAGAAAATCAAGACATGTGTAGCTAAGTCTGAATTCCACCATTTGACTTTGCATACCTCGTCCACAGAATAAGGGTGATGGGACCACCTCATCTCCCTCACTGAGGTTGAATATATATCAAATAAGATGATGTGTTCAACAAAACAACCTAAAGAGACAGGGAGATGCTTAAGCAGCAGTTGAAGAAAGCCTCAAGTGAAAACCTTAGCTTGGTCCTCCAAGAGACTTCAGATGTCACCTAGTGTGAAATCACAAAAGCTGTGCAAGATTCTTACCTATTTCTGGCCCCTGGACAGGATCTAGACACCATGGAAGAGAACTCTGAGATAAAGGCAGAGGCCAACATGGCCAGGACTTCCTGGATTCAGAGCTCTATGGCCGCTGGAGGGAAGAGAGTCAGCAGAGCCTTGAGCTACATCACAGGAGAGATGAAGGAATGCGGAGAGGGACTTAAAGGTACCACCTGTGACATCAGCCCCCAGAGTGCATGCCTTACTCATCCCTGGAAACATGCTACAGGGCTTCTCTGTAGATCAGCTAGAGATCTCTTTTGGGGGCCTCTCAAAGAAGGTTCTTCTGCCGTTAAAGGAGAGGGACTCTTGGAATATAAACACCCATATTTGTAACTGAACTGTAAGAACGGATTGTTGTGTGAGGTAGGTCTTGTTCCTCGACAGAAGAGTTCTGCTGACCCAAATACGCCACCCAAATGTTGCAGACAAGCACTGGAAATCTGAATCCAGCATCTAGACAAATATGTACTTGATAGCCTAGGGGAACTCTGTCTACTCCAGCAGGGGGTTCTCTCTAGAAACCTCCACATTGCTTGACTTATGGGTTTCATACTCCCTCTGTGGCAAGGGAATTTTCTAAAAGAAAATTTATGTCACTCCCATGGGAAGCAGAACTAAGTTCAAGGTAGGTACCCGATCCCTGCCATGGGAAAAACAGCCCAGAGACTGCATTGGGCTAGCAATGGCTGGCTGGTGCTCTAGGCATTCAAACGCACCCTGTGGTCTTGATCTAGCCTCCTCTCTGACTGATGAAATGCATGCTGGTCCTCTGAAAACCCCAATTCTCACTACCACCTGAGGGTTAGCCCGGGCCTGACCTGCTCTGAGCATCTGCTGGCTTCCCCCATCGTTTCAGACAAATCTCCAGTGTTCCAGTTTCTTGACTGGGTGCTCCGAGGCACATCCCAAGTGATGTTTGTGAACAACCCTCTCAGCGGCATCCTCATCATCCTCGGTCTCTTCGTGCAGAATCCCTGGTGGGCCATCTCGGGTTGCTTGGGCACGGTTGTGTCCACCTTGACCGCCCTCATCCTGAGCCAGGATAAGTAAGTCACGTCCCAGTGTTCTAGAACAAGGCCAGGGGGCCACTTCCCTAGGAGGACCACTGCCTCCTTCCTACCCTCTAGCCCAAACGCCTCAGAATAACGACACTGTAACCAAATGCCACTCTTCATGGTGGGCAAAGGGTAGATAGGTTATCTTAGCTCCCTGCTCCCAAAAGGGCAGCTTGCTTGAGGGTGGGTTGTCAGGACCCAAGTTAGAAAGCTGTGACTGTGAAAGCAGTTAAAATCACAGGGAGGCCCCCACTCCAACCGCTCATCATTGTGTCCCCAGGTCAGCCATTGCGGCAGGACTCCATGGCTACAATGGAGTGCTTGTGGGGCTCCTGATGGCCGTGTTCTCAGACAAGGGCAACTATTACTGGTGGCTGCTGCTCCCTGTCATTATCATGTCCATGACTTGGTAAGCTCGCTTCTCTAAAGTTCTGTGTGTGTGTGTGTGTGTGTGTGTGTGTGTGTAGTGTCTGCCTGTATGTCCACAGTGGAAGCCAGAGGCTGACTTTGGCTGTCCCCTCTATTATTCTCCAGCTCATTTTCTGAGAAAAGATCTCTCACTGACCCTGGCCACTGTTGTAGTGGGGCTAGCTGGCCAGCAACACTCAGAGTCAGGCCTGTCCCCACCCCCAGCACTGGGGCTTCAGACAGAAGCTTCCATGCCCAGCATTTCCCGTGGGTGCTGGGATCCAAACTCAGGCCCTAATGTTTGCGCAGTTTACCGGCCGAGTCGTCTCCCATCCCAGTTAGCATAGATTTTAACCAGGGTTCGGCGCCGCCGTGTGGTCTAGTGCCAAGGCAAGCGGCATGTGACAGGTCTGTCATGTTTCCTCCACCAGCCCCATCCTGTCCAGTGCCCTGAACGCCATCTTCAGCAAGTGGGACCTCCCAGTCTTCACACTGCCCTTCAACATTGCCGTGACCCTGTACCTGGCAGCCACCGGCCACTACAACCTCTTCTTCCCCACCACACTGCTGCAGCCCGTAGCCGCCACACCCAACATCAGCTGGTCAAGTGTGCAAGTGCCTCTGGTAGGTGTAATGAAGGACAGTGCAAAGTCAACTGTACGCACTCCTTTTGCACATCAGAAACCCAAGTTAATGACAACTGCCCACAATTACACAGTGCCAGTCCTTCTACGTATGTATCCTGTGAGATCCTAGCCTTGTCTTCCACCCTATGATAACACAGAGAAAGAACAGCGCCAAATTTAAAGACCCACCCAAGGTGAATTAATGGAGAGCCAAGTCCAGGCTCCGACCTCCTGATATGTGGTCTGGGCTCTTTGCTGCTAACCTTTATTTGGAGGCCTTTTTGATACTTAAGCCCAATTTTAACATACTCGCGCTGTGTGCTTTCTTTCATTCATCACACTGAATCATTAGCGTATACACACCATGCCACTACCCGCTGGCTTAAGAAGTCATTGCAGCCTACTTCATTTTCTCCATGAGCCTTGTGCATATTTTGAAGCACAGGTTTACCTCCATTGAGAAACAGAGGAAGCAGAAACTTTCATCCTCTTAAACAATTTTATGTATAACACTGACCTCTGGAAGCTTGACAAGATAGTGAATAAGAAGCAATATTAAAAGTATTAAACAAGGCGGGAAATGTGGCCATTAGACTTTTCTAGAAATAAAATGTTTTTAATAGTTCTATACAAAGACTTTAGACCACCACCCCCCAAAGATTCAGGGAAAAAAAGTTAACTTTGAGCAGTCATTCTTGAAGAAATAACTTTCTGAACTATGACAAGGATTCGTGTGTTGGGCCTGCCAATGAAAACGTGTACTTTGCGTTTAAAGATGAATACGGATGTCAGAAAGAGGGTCTAGAGATCGCAACAGCACTGAGGGACCACCAGAGGGCAGACCTGGAGACGGGAGATGAAACAGCCACGTGTTACTCTCATGCCTGTCCCTCATCCCGGCTATGGCTGAGCCCAGTTCTGTTCTATACCTGGGGTGATGGGAGATTAGGCTAACCCTCTGAGGTTAGCCTGTGTGGCCCGCCTGCATCCCAGCTCTTCCGCTCACCGTCAGCCTACCCAGGTCCTTGGGGCACATGCAGAAAGACCTGAGACAGTTTCCAGGCAATCCTGCCCTACCAGGCCCTTCAGTAGGTCCCAAATCCAACTGCTCAGCCAGACAGGGCTATGACCACAGCCACACATGTATGCCTGAGAAGCACAAAGGACCATTTTCCTCCTAATAGCCTTTGTCATCTTGTTTTAAAAAATGATATATTCTATGTCCAACAAATAATAAATGCCCTTCAGAAAATTCTTCAGTTTCTCTTAGCAAGAGAAGAAATGACACACACTGATGTTTCTGAATGAAGGAAACTCAACACCCTGACTACGTAATGTTTCAAGAACTCAACATTGAGAGGATGGAGCATGTGCCCCCTTCTGCGTTACCATACTTGAACAGTAGTGTCTTCCGTGAATCTTGCTGTAAAATGTTAGTGTACACTCAAGAGGCTGAGGAAAGGGGATCGAAACCCCACGGACAGCTTGGGAAGCATAGTTAAGACCCTGCCCAGAAAGTGTTAGTGTGGGGCTTTGACGTGGACGTCGGAACTGACTTTCATAACAAACACGTGGCCCTGTCATTCCACAGCTTCTGAGAAGCATCCCAGTTGGAATCGGCCAAGTGTATGGCTGTGACAACCCCTGGACTGGAGGCATCTTCCTCGTAGCTCTATTCATATCGTCACCTCTCATTTGCTTGCATGCAGCCATTGGATCTACCATAGGGATGCTGGCAGGTCTGTGTCCTCACTTTTAATGACATCGTCTTTAATGAGCGATAGGGATGGTAGTGCCTGGGGCCGGCTTCAAAGGGAATTTGTGATGCATCTTCAGCATCATACCTGCTAATCCTGGAAGCCTTCTCCTCCCCTTGCACCTGTCCTCTGCAGTTTTAGGGCTAGTGCCTTCATGTTACTGTAGGCAGAGGCTGTCCTCAAGGAAGACGTTGGCATCAGATGTTTAACACTGAGCATAAATTTATAGTCTGAGAAAACTTTTTCCAAGAATATTTAAGAGTGATCTCCAGTGATGAAAAAGGGGGTCTGTTCACAGCAGAGGATTCTGTATGTGTGTGGCAAAGGACGTTCTCTGTACTGTTAAATCAGAACTCAGAGTCCTTACTCCAAGGTTCTCTTCAGCTCATAACAGCTTAGCCACCAGTGTTCTCGTGGTCTTGTCCATATATTTCCTTTGCATGTATTTTCGGTGAGTAAAACAGAAATTCCTTTTTGTGAGTGCCTGCTCTTGACTCGGTAGCTGATTCTGGCTTGAAGATGGGTGTGTTTCAGGAAGGCAGGTGAGCCTTGTGAGTCCCACACTCAAACCTGATGCTTTTCTTCCCAAGCCCTCAGCATTGCCACGCCCTTTGATTCCATCTACTTTGGCCTGTGTGGGTTCAACAGCACTCTTGCCTGCATCGCCATCGGGGGCATGTTCTACGTCATTACCTGGCAGACCCACCTGCTCGCCATTGCCTGTGGTAGGTACCGCTCTCAGAATACCCTCCCAACCACAGAGACGACCTGCATAGATCCCTACAAAGAAAACCACTCAGGACAGGTCTGCTGCTCCCAAAAGATGACAGTGCAATTGTTTGCTTCATAAAAGCTTTTGGTTGACACTTGTTTGTGTCCTCAATTATGCTCACTGTGTACGTGATGCATGGCCACGCGGAGGCAGGTATTCTTAGATGATACTTTTCCAATGTTGCTCGGGGGCTGTCTCCTGGGATTGTGGCTCTCCTGCATGGTGATGGAGCTAGGAGAGGGGCTCCCTGGTGTTAACCCTTTACACGTAGAACTGGGCAACATACACCACGCACAGTGACCAGAGCTAAATGCCAGCCATTGACCATACACCCTTCAGATGACTGTACACCTCTTGACTATTTCTTCAACATCACAGGAAATTAGGACGATTGTCATAAATGGTCAGATTTACATGTTCTTAGCCTCGAATATCTTCCATGTTCTATGATTGGAAACAAAATAAAATCCCTTTGACCAAAATATTTAAAACAGGGTTTCTATTTCAGTATAGCCATGCATGCTGAAATGTTGCCAAATAAGGTTTTAAAAAGTAAGCTTCCTTTGTTTCTTTAAGAGAGTTTAGGATGCATTTCTTTTTTCATTTTATGACCACCACTGCAAAGATGGGGGAAATGTATTCTAAACTAGATGTAAAGGATGAAACTGAAGGTTTTTTTCTTTCTATCTTCTTAAAAGTTATTTCATGCTACACCAAAAAAAAAAAAAAATATATCAGTATAGGATTGGCATACTATAGCTACTTAAGAAATTGTAATTGTCACACCAGCCAAATAAAGGTAGCCATTTACATAGCACTTACATAAAGGGCCAAAGTCAACACTTTATCTCATTCTATTCTCCAAAGCCTGCATTGTTATTCTGCTTTGCCAAAGAGCGGGGACAGGACAGGGGGATAGAGGGGAGCAGCTTGGATGGTGTCCAAGGTCTGGGTCATGCAGGCGATGACTGACAAACCACAGGTGTCCCCTCTTTATCCCCAGAGCCAAACTGTCAAAGAGGTTAAGTAGCTCTGTGTCATATGTGTCCTGGTGGTTCTCAGGCAGGGGCATTTATCAGTGTCTGATGACAATTTTACTCGTCATGCCTAGAGGAAGGAGGGAAAGAAGGAAGCATTCTTAGCATCTTGTCTGGGACAGTGTCAAATACTCCATAGCGCACAGGACAGCCCAGATCCACAACAGACTGTCACCGGTACCGGTGACACGTCTCATTTGTACCTTCCACTGGCGCCCTGCAGTGTGTGGGCTCTTCCCTGAAATGGACAAAATGAGTTGCCCATCGAGGTCTGTAAAGGTGTGCTCTGCTGGGCACCCACTCTTTCCTGTGGCCAAAGGCCCAGAGAAGCAAAGCCCTGTTCCACGATTTCACAGCCAGTGGTGGGTTAACGGGGCATGGTGGAAGGTTCCTCTCACTGATGTCTATTCTGCACACCCCCAGGACAGATTACCTGCTCCCCAGAATCCCGCCAGGCTACTTTATCTGATACTCCTCCCTGTTCTACAGTCCTGGGACCACACATGAGCACACGCAAGGCTTTGGGGAGGTCTTCTTGATATTACATATCAAGTTTGAGTAAAATGAAGATAACAGTGGGTCCAAGGAAGTGCCTTGGCTGTCACCTCCGGGGATGGTGGCAGTCAGGTAGGGCTGTGCTCAACAGAGGTCGCCCTCTGAGCCCCTGCTCTCCACAGGCCAAGCCTGGAGCTTCCCTGTGGATATTCTGGGGTGTCTGGGGTGCTTGGGTCGGCCCCTCTCATGTGTCTAACATCTAACATCCTGAGAAACTGCAGTCCTCAGCGGTGAGGAGCTCACCCTAAGGACCAGCTGCTCAGGGCTCTGCCACAATCAGACACAATCCTCAGAAGTCACCTCACATCCTGGTGTCGGACACAAGCAGTACTTACTTTGCAGAACTGTTGTCAAGATGAAGTCAGATGAATGATTGATGCAAGAACAGTACTAATATCTAGGAAGAGCCAGGAAGGTTCAATTCTGGTTATCTGTAGTCAAGGAAATGGTGTCAGGGACTCCAAGTCCTCTAGGAGGACTTGTTTGGTGGTGGTGGGTGGTGGTGTCTGTGTGTGTGTGTGTGTGTGTGTGTGTGTGTGTGTGTGTGTAATCAAGACAATAAAACTGCTTACCTATAAGGAATCCTGAAGGATATGGTTGGTGTTGCCACTGGCTAGACATAGAGTAACTCTAAGAAAGATTAGCTATCATTAATATTTTAGGGAGCAAAGGCCAATCATGCTGGCCCATTTTACTGTCTTCCGTCTTCTGCCCGTGCTTGGTTCTTCCCAGCAACCCACTTGCTCGTGACCTTCTCCACCCAGCCTAAAGCACGAGGTGGTAGGAGTGTGATCTCCCCCAAGGTACAGGCTGCTGCTTTTCCCCAGAAATCCACGGTACACCAGTAACTCCTGGGGGAATATTCCAATGGGGAGTTCTGAGACTCGCTTGCTTTTGCTTTATTGTAGAACTTCCATTTACGGTTTATGCTATTAAATGTCCCTTTGCTGGAAAGTGCGGTGGTGGGACCCAAGAGAACCTTCACAGCTAAAGTCTGGCCTTTTTTTTTTTTTAAAGCAAAGTTTATCTGCTATCTTAGCTGTGCTGGTATTTTCGTGGAATTTAGCACTTTTACAGCTGTAAAGCAATGGAAATGCAACTCAGTGTGGGTGTGAGATAGTACTTGAGGCATAAAATTACTGAAGAGGGAATGTGTGGGCTACGCTGTTGACTCTTTACTGAGCTCTTTACGGTTGGTTCTTCTTTCTAGCCCTCTTTGCAGCCTACCTTGGTGCCGCCCTGGCTAACATGCTGTCTGTGGTAAGTCGCGTGGGCTATAAGTCACATGCCCCCTCAATTCCCCAAGCACACCATCAAGTCCCTGTGTTATTTGGCTCACATCCTCATACCCACCTTAATACTGCCAGGAAGGAACTAGATCTCAAAAGCTTATGTGCCAAGTTTGGACACACCGAACCCATCACCGGTGGCCGGTGGGGCACTTCAGAGAACGAGTCTTTCAAATATAACCCCATTATAGTCTGCCATCCTATAGAACTAGTTTTAAATCTTTGTCATTTAACTTGTCTGCCCACCTGGGTTGTGGACAGGGTACAGCATCATTGCATAGCAACTAGCATGCTCATGGGGAGGAACATTGGTAATGGCTTCAGGGAACAGAGAGTGCTGTGATCTCATCATCCAAAGAGAAGCCTAAGCTCAAGAGTCTATGGACACACATAGTCCCAGACCTCTCCTTTGCCTTGGGCCCAGTTTAGGGTGGTATACAAAGTAGGAGCTGCCACTTGGCTTGAACAGGCCCAGCCCTGAGTGCTCGGGCTTACCTGCCAAACAGATGCATCTGGCTCCGTGTAAGATAAGAGTACAAGGGGAACTGCACGTGGACAAGTGTTGCTCAACTTGGGGTTACAGCCTGTACCCCAAGAAGTCAAGTCCCATTCACGAGAAGTTAATTTAAAAACAGCCAAACTAATAGCAACAGGCAGGAAAATGTGTTCAAGGTGGCCATGATGGGGAGAGGGTAAAAAAAAAAAAAAAAAAAAAAAAAAAAAATCCAGTGATACTACCTCAAGTCTATCTTTTGGTGAGTCTATCAAAGTGAGGTGAGAATTTAAATAGGCAGCAAGGAATATATACATCTAAACAGTTACTGGCCAGATGTGGTCTTCCCAACTATGACCCATCACTGTGTGGGCTTTAGCCTCCTCCTGTAAGGCGGTCTAACAAGTCATCGCAAATCTCTTTCCTGAAGATAAGATACCGCCCCATCCCCAGGCTTGGCATCTTTTCCAGCATGAGATTCTTGGGAAATTTTTCATTCTTCAAGGTCCATTCTTTCAATATCCCAGTAGATTGGAACACATAAGTGTCTCTTTATAATATATCCGGTTCTGTCAAGCCAGTTACACGAGCAGGAAAAGTCATAGTTCCATCATCTGAAGATGGAGTAGATGTTCCATACAATACCTGTCTGGGCTGATCCTTCACCTTCAGGGGAAAAGTGGGTGGAACTTAGCACAGAAAGCTATTTCCTAAGCAGCCAAGTTAGCCTTTCCTGACACCATGCTGTCTCTCCCAGTGAAGTGTGTCCCTCTTCCGCTCCCCATTGCATGCTGGGAATGCCTTCCCTACACTTGACAGGCAGCATTTGCAACAACATCAGGACTCGTCAGTCCACTTTCATCTTAGCCCAGGTGCTACACTAGAACAGGGCCCTTCCAGATCTGTGGCGTAATCTTAGAGTCTTAGGACAGAAGGGGAAAATGGAAGAAAGAGATGATGAGGGAATGAGGCCCCGAAAGGAGTGAGCAGGGGACTCGAGAACTGAACGAGGGGCCTCAGAAACACTGGGTGGAGACAAGAAGATAAATTATGACCTCCTAGGACTTCATCCGCCCTAAGCTTTTGCCATCACCTCTGACACCAACAATTCACCTGATCCATCATTCAGTAAATATGCAGAGTCTGCCTTGGACAAGTCTCTAGAAGTGATGCAGGAAGCTTTGGTTCCCACATCTAAGTATTCACAGTGCTAGATGGTCTTCCTCTGGGAGCTGAGGGGTTATAGATTATGCCATTCCATGTAGACATTCTCCAAATAAAATCAAGTTTACGTGTTATGGTGGTGATTGTCAACAATTAAAAAATAATAATAAGGCTATCAATTTACCCAGGAGAAATTCACAATTTCACTGAGAAGTGCAATATGAAAGCATTGAACTTTATTTACAAGGCCATTCAATGCCTCTTCACAAAGGCCCTATGAGCCATTATGCTTTGCCTTTCTAACCAGGATATGTGTGTGCAAGTCCTGGCCTTCAACCATGTTGCTATCTGTTTAATAATGATGGCCGTGCCCTGAGGACCATTTATTGGGTACTTGGCATGCGCTAAGCAACAACACTGTGAGTAGGCAGCAGTATACGGTTGAGGGAAAAGGTCTCAGAAAGATTAAGAAACCATAACGAGGTAATCAGAGCTGAGGTTTGTCTACCGTGGGGCTTGAGTGGATGCTTCCCAAAGCACTTTATTGCATCTTATTGGCGCTTTGGGGAGACTTGCTGAGTGGAACCCATCACTCATGGATGTCATCCCTTACAGCCTAGATCTGGTATTATTCTGGCATTTCCAAGTCTCGCTCACAGTGTGGTCTTTGAACTCCAACACGACCAGCAGTGTTGTCCCTATGGTGCCACCTGAGCCTTCTACTGGTTACAGTAAAATGCTTGGAGGATGGAGGGATAGTTTGATCTGCCTCATAATTGAGTGTATAGGCTCCCTGTAAACCATTTTTACTCGGCTATCTCGGCTGAAGAATGGGGGAAAGGATTACGATGTTGCAGGGCATCTCAAGGGATAAAAGCCAGGTCAATGTGGTGAGAAATGAATGTGAAGGCAGGTGACCCTACAAGCCCTCTGCTTCTCTCCATATATGTGATCAAAGGTTTCTACCAAAGGTTTCTGCTCCACGCCGTTCCTAAATGACCATCTTCCACCGCGTGGCAGGTCAAGAGCCCTGCTGATACCATCTCTGTGTCTTTCAAGTCACATTCTCAAAAGAGAGGCTCTATTGGCTCTTGCCATGTGCCTATTGTTAATTGGGTGCCTGTCTCTGGGCCAATCAACTACAACTAGGTCTTTAGCTACAAAATGGATGTCAACTGCATCCTTCAAAGGAGGCTGATTGAAGAAGGCATAGAACGCCCATAGTTCCTGGAGCTGGAAGTATAGACTGGCTAGGTTCCCCCAAGGCAAAGCAAGGCATGTACATAAAAAGGCATTAACACTCATTAGAGTTCCAGTGTTTTGCAGTATTTTGGAAGGTGTGTGCTTAACCTGTCACAGAATAAACTAACGGCCTGGTTTTATTTATATTGGCTATCAGTTAAGTACATTACCCTCACTGACCAGCCCTTCCTCTCACTGATAACGGCTACTTAAGCAAGCATTCGCATCTGGTGTAACATAAACTTCTCTTATCTCCTCCCCCTCCAGTTTGGATTACCACCCTGCACCTGGCCCTTCTGCCTCTCTGCGCTCACCTTCCTTCTCCTGACAACCAACAACCCTGCCATCTACAAGCTCCCACTCAGCAAAGTCACCTATCCAGAGGCCAACCGCATCTACTTCCTGTCCCAGGAGAAAAACAGAAGGGCATCAACAATAACGAAGTACCAGGCCTACGATGTCTCCTAAGCGTATCGTATAAATGCAGCCAGCATCACACGGTGGTCCGCACCCCAGGCTAAGATCCACTTACCCTCCTTTCTGCCTGATATGCATGTGATCACCAGTCGGGACACCTCCCTCCCCACCCCACTCCCCTCCCCTACTCACCACCTCCCCACCCCCCACTAAGAAGCATAGTATCCATCAAAGCCATATCAGTTTAGAATAAATACCCACTGATGGCTCTTCGTGAACTCTCTTTGCGGGGACTTGCTAGTCACCCCTTTCAGTAATTTAGTGGAGCAAAGCATGGTGCCAGCAAATGCTGATTGCCTACAAGGCAAGAGAGCCTGGTCCCTACCCTGCTCTGCCACTAATGAGGTCCAATTACCTTGGCCAGTCCTTCTCACACCTCAGCCTGTTTCCATGTTCCTGGGGGTGGGACACCAAGCTCCTTCTACTTGCACAATGTTCATTCTTTAGCATCTCCTGTAAACTAGTTAACTTGGCATGAGCAGCAAGGAATTGTCCTGAGCTGGGTTACTTACAGGAGGGCTCCCAGAGGAGAGAAAGGATAGTGTTGATGTCATGGAAGTTTATTCTTGGGCATGGGAGATGATGCCCTTCAGACACGAGGCTAGAAACCTGAATTCATTGGAAATGCCGATGTACCTTCTTTGCACCATAGAAATGTTTTCAGAAGCATCATAAGGTAAAAACTGATTTTCCCAACATCCAAATCATAGTGTAAACGAACGTCTTTGCTCATGTAATATTCAAAATCATACTGTCATTAAACTTGAAATTTGCAAGTTGTTGTCTGGGTTTTCTTCAACTGGGACCTATATGCATGCTCATACAGAGGGTACTGGGAGGTTTTCACACCCAAACACGTGCCTGGAAAGAGGAAATGGGGGTAAGAATGATCAGAAGTTCATCTTCTTTTGGAGAGTTGCACAGAAATGGCCGTGCACATTGCTGGTACAGATTCCAACTCCCATCAGGTTTCAGTGTAGTCTTTTAGCCTAATGCACCAAGTTTAGTAACCCAGCCCTTCTTGAGTGGCCAGTCACTTGTTACTGAGTGTGGCCTCTACTGTTAATCATCCGTCATAGGAAGTCACGTGGCCCAACATTCCAGTCCTTCTGCAGAGGAGATGAACATCCTCCAACAACAGTAGACCTCAACACACACATTTCCAGTTCAGCATGATGAGGTGCTGAGATAACACGGGGTCAGGAGCTGGGGAGATGATGGTTCAGTCAGTAAAGAACCTGCTGCCCAAACATGAGGGCCTGAGCTTGGATTCCAGAGCACAGAATTTAAAAAGCTAGGCATGATGGCATGCACCTGCAACCCTAGCTCCAAGGAGGCAGAGATGGGCTGATTCCTGGAGCTGAAGGTCCAGCTTGTCTTGCCAAATTGGTGAGCTCCAGATTCATCAAAGAACCATAAGGAAAGACACACAACTACAACCTCTGGCCTACACACACACACACGTAAATATAAATGCATACATTGGGGAAGGCATTAAGGTAAAAGGTGTGGAAGCAGACTTATGAATACAGGGTAGAGGAAGAGCTACATGTTACCAAAATCCATTTCGTATAAAAGAGCTAGTTTCTACATTTATATCTTCATTTCGCTGTGTGCCAGAGATCCCAGCCATCTTTGGCCACTAGCCCAAGAGCACAGAGATGTACATTTCCCTTCTAGACCCCATCCAACCCTTTATGACTTTTCCAGGAAAGCAGAGCGGTTCTCGGACCAGAAAAGTCCTCCAAGAAAGAAAAGGAAATGACTCACACTCCAGAGCTCCCTCTGAGTTTGTGATCACACCTTGAGGCCAAGAAGGTCCCAGGCTGGATTTTAATGACCGTGGAGTTATGGATCTCTAAGGATCAAGCACTGAGGAATTTCATCCAACGGCTGTTTATGATCCAAGCACACTCGGCTGCACCTCAATCATCACGTGATGACGTCTAACCATTAAAGAGTGGGGGCCCTGTGTGTTTCCACCAAAGCTTTACAATGTGATTTTAATAAGAGTGGGAACCCTCCATGCGTATGCCATGCTGATCACTGACCACTAATAAAACCCTTCAGCTGCTCCGAGTGGTTCACTGGCCTTGCCTGTAAAGCAAGCCGAGTTGGCCCAGAATTCCAAGCAAGCTGGAAACAGATGGGGTGAAAGAACTCCTATGAAAATATATGATGTCTGTGGGATCCCAAGTGAACTGTCAAGGCTAGCACTTGAATCAAGCATGAGCAGTGGACAGCTGAAGACAGCTTCACCAACTCCGGAGAGATCGCTGTGCAGATGAGCTCCTCCTTCTCCAAGCCACTCAACAGCAGGCATCTCCCTGAGCACTCGGAAGCAGCCCTGCTGAAAGTCTTATACCACGAAAAATGCAAACGCTACAGATCTAAGTAAGCACACAAAGCAATACGGTTTTAAACACGTGAACAAACAATCCATATTGTAGTGTGGGAGAGGAAACTAAGTAAGATATAAAATAAAAACCAGACATGCTTTCACTCATTCATGAGAAAACCCTTGCAGGAACAGTGGGGTTGGGTCTGTCCAAGGCTCAGGCACATGATGAACTCAAGTCTCTCAGGGAAAGATTTGCTTGGGATCGACACCGGCCTTTTTGTTATTTGTCTGTCATTCCTTAAACTAGCCTGTCGGTGTCATACAGTAGCTCTGAGTCATTATCGATAATTGACTGTCACATATCTCCGCTGCCTTGCCTATGACAGCATCCTTTTACCTGTCCTGGATAGAATTTGAACTCTATTCTACATACAACAAACACGTATGTGCACACACAAGACTTTCCAGCACCCCACAGCCCAGCCTATTGAATCTCACTTCCAGAATCAACTGCCCGGATCTTCCCTCCAACGCTTATGTGTAGTGTGTAGGGAAGAGCATGCAGAACAGTTCATGACAACTAGCCCCAAGCTTGTCATCAATTTACGAGCAGTAACTGCGAGGCCCCGTCCAGCCTTGCACAAGCATCCTTTCCTTACAGATGCCCACAGCAATGGTAGGGGCCCTGCTTCCCTTACAGATCCCTCATACCTAGGACCCTAAGTCACATGATAGTCTCAGGAGAGACGGGCAGGTGATATAACAGGGCCAGCTGGAGTTCAGTGTGTGCTGTAACTGCATATGTAACAGAGACGAGTAGGCAGCCTCCCTGGTTTGATATGGTGGTAGAGGTGTGCCAATGGACCTTTCTATTAAGTTCTCAGATGCTGTGGGCCTGGAGCCACACTTAGAGAAACTCTCCTGTAGATTTACAGATGAGACTCTGCCTCCAATAAACCCTTTCTCTTTCTGTCGCACACTGAGATGCATTGGCCACACACTGTTGTCCACATAGGAATTAACCATCGCACTTCCTAAAAGTGTAGACCCCTGAGCCTCTGCCCACAGATTTGGGTTTAGCAGACCCCGATGAAGCCAAGAATCTGAACGTTTCCATAAATTCTTGAACATATGGATTGTGCTGGGTCAAGGTCCAGCCTTTGAAATCACTGCATAGGTCTGTCAGATGGATTAGCATCATCTAGTTCTGATGCACAAGATTTGTCCTGGACCAGCAGTAGGCATTGGCACAGCTGTGTTTCTAATGCTCCCAGGGTGGGCCCCAGTGTGCACACAGGCTGGAAAGCAGCCGCAGGTTCTATTTCCTGAGCCCTAATCTCCCAGAGATTGTTAAGACTCTCAGTCCTCATTCTTATGAGGCATAGTGAGGATCATGAACACTGGGTACCAACAGGCAGGAGGAAGTGAGAAACTTCCAAAATGAAGTCTCTTTCTTGGTAATAGTTGGGGGCTAACTGCACTCTAACGGAAGCCAAAGAAAAATGAAACCACTAACCAGAAACATCCGGCTCAAGAAGCCAAACAGAGAAGCAAAGCTTTGCATTGGCCCCAGAAGCCTGCTGAGTGTGCCCACTGGCCCTAAAGGAAAAATACAAGAGTGGAGTAATCAGAAGCCCCTCCAGCCACACTGCAGGGGCACGGTGGGAGCCAGAGGAGGGCGTGGCAGCCCCTGAGATACAGCAGATTCACCTGTGAACAGGTAGGGATGGAGGGTGTCCCAAGGGTGTGGCTAGAAGATGGGAGGGAGGGCTGTGGAGGCGGTGACAGCAGCTGCCATAGAAAAAGGCGCTTGCCCCGAGGATGCAAGCAAGCAGGAAGTCCCAAGAGGCATAGCCTGAGATAAGAAGGAAAAGAGATGGAGAAACGCAGAACACGGGAGACAGGAGGAAGAGCAAATGTCTCTGGGCGTGCAGTACCAAAACAGGAAAGGGGGTGTGATTTCCGATGATGGAAGAGTGGGGGTTCTAGTCCCCTGCGAGCTGCCTGGCTCACTGAGCTCCAGCAGAGAGGAGGGTGGGTCTCAGTCCTTTTCCCAGCACTTCTTTAGGAGTCTTTCTGAACCAGGAGGCCCCATGCCACAGGGACGGTTTGCCATTGCTTGACTGGCCTGAGCAGGTACAGAGAGGAGTATCGGGGGACCGGGGTGCAGGCAGCCCTAGTGAGAGCTTGTCAACATCCTGGTGGCATTCAAGTCCCAGCCTGGCCCCATCAGAGTCTCAAGGGTGTGCCCTGGTGTGAATGGCTTTCAAAGCTCCGGGAGTAGGCCCATGTGCAGTCAAGGTTGCCACACCCTCTTGGAAGGTGAGGATGAGCCTCTGTGTGATCAACCTTGGGAGGGAGTCCTCCAGTGGGAAGAACCCAGGCAGCATGTTTTTTTTTTAATTAAAAATATTTTTTCATACAATATATTCTGATTATTGTATCTCCTCCCTCGTCTCCTCCAAGATCCTCCCCCACCTTAATGTAGAAGCAAAATACCAAAAATGTCCAAACAAGGCATTATGAGATAGAAAAAAAAAATATCATCGAGTCCATGATGTGTTGGTTATCTACAGCTGGGCATGGGCCTGGCCCTCAATGTGATTCATATACTCGCTCAGTGAGAGTCCCTTGAAGAAACTAATTTTTTTCTTTGCGAGCAGTTGTCAGTTGGGGACAGAGTCTCAGTTAAGGATAAGAGTGTGTCTCGACTTCTCTCAGTGCTGGGACCCATTCTGGATTGGATCAGGGCAGCATAATTCTTGTCATGGAGAAGTTGTTCCTATCACTGGGGTCAGAGGTGGCCTATGACTATTAAAGTATTAACGTCTGGGTCTGGAAGTTTAAGCCAGGCTCCTGGGTCCTCTGAAAGACCAGGGGGAAAGCCAGAGTGGTGATCACACCTTTGATCCCAGCACTTGGGAGGCAGAGGCAGGATGATCTCTGTGAGTTCGAGGCCAGTCTGGTCTGCAAAGAGAGTTCCAAGCCAGTTAGGGCTACATAGTAAAACCTTGTCAAAAGAGAGAGAGAGAAAGGGGAAGAGAGAGGGAGGAAGAGAGGCAGGCAGGGAGGGAGGGAGGGACAGAGACTGTGGAGCCAGTGAGATTGAACCTCAAGAGCCCAGCACTCAGGAGGCAGAAGCAGGAGGATCCATGTGAGTTCAATGCCAGTCAGGGCTACATAGTGAGATCACCTTTAAAAAATAAGTTAAAAATATTAAAGATCATAGACTCGTATTCGGCTCATCTGTGAGTCATATTTCTTCATAAAGCTCCTGAAAGATGCCAATGCCCAGATACTCTTCTAACAAATGTGGTCTAGAGTAAGACAGAGCACAGAACAGGGCACAGCTGGGTCCTAGGCTGGCCCAGCACACCCGCCACCCTTCCTGGGCTGGCCAGCTGCCCCTAGAGGTGGCTCCCTCCTCCTTAGGCCTCAACCTTGCTCCTTGACTTCAGCCCCAGGATCTGGATGGCAACGGTATCGGTGTGGCAGGAGTGGGTTCAAGTGTCCTGATTCTCTGTGCTGTCCCCAAGGGGGGAGGGGGGAGAGATGGAGAGAGAGAGCAAGAGAGCCAGACAGAGAGAGCCAGAGAGAGAGAGACAGAGAGAGACAGAGAGAGAGAGAGACAGAGAGAGAGCAAGAGAGCCAGACAGAGAGCCAGAAAGAGAGAGAGAGAGAGACAGAGAGAGAGAGACAGAGAGAGAGAGAGTCAGAGAGAGAGAGCAAGAGAGAGCCAGACAGAGAGAGAGCCAGAGAGAGAGAGCCAGAGAGAGAGCAAGAGAGCCAGACAGAGAGAGCCAGACAGAGAGCCAGAGAGAGAGAGAGCCAGACAGAGAGCCAGAGAGAGAGAGAGCCAGAGAGAGAGAGAGAGACAGAGAGAAAGAGCCAGAGACAGAGAGAGAGCCAGAGACAGAGATAGAGAGAGAGAGAGAGCCAGAGAGAGAGAGCCAGACAGAGAGAGAGAGCCAGAGAGAGAGAGAGAGAGCCAAACAGAGAGCCAGACAGAGAGAGAGAGAGAGCCAGACAGGGAGAGACAGAGAGAGAGCAAGAGAGCCAGACAGAGAGCCAGAGAGAGAGAGAGCCAGAGAGAGAGAGAGACAGAAAGAGCCAGAGAGAGACAGAGAGAGAGAGAGAGAGAGAGAGCCAGACAGAGAGACAGAGAGAGAGAGCCATGGAGAGTCCTGTGAGCCCGTGTTCCACTTGGATTCACTTGCTGGTCTTAGTACTGTTAGGTCATTTAGGATTGGGCCACAGGACACTGTTGATGGGCTTGTGGGGTTGCATAGGTTCTGTAAGCAGGTGGGCATGGTAGAAAGCTGGTTTTTTTTAGAGCTGGTTGTAGGGTCCCATTTTTATTGGGGTATTGAAAAGTCATTTCTAGAGGCTAATGGTAAGCAATGTGTGGTGAAGTTTTGCTAGTGTTTTCTGTTGTTAAATTCAGTAAAGACATGGGTTTCCTTGTAACATTTCCATGTTATATTTTTATATTATCGCTTTGTTTTTTAATCTGACTCCTTACTGTCCTCCTCCATCCATCTCCTGCTTCTCCACCACCCCTCCAAAGCGCTCGCTTCCCCTTTAAAAATTGCTCAGGGTTTATCTTTAACTTATGTGTATGCATGCATGGCTCTGTGAGGGTGTGTGCCCTTGAGTGCCGGAGGCCAGAAGAGGACACTTGGATCCCATGGAACTGGGGTTCGAGAGGACCAGAGATGGGTGCTGGACCAGACGAGTCCAAGCGCTTTTAGCCACGTAGACATCTCTCCAGGTCCAACAGTTCTCCCTTCTGTCCCCACAAATAAACACTACAGTTTCCTCCTCCCTAAACACACACACACACACACACACACACACACACACACACACTCCACATGTGAGAGAAAATGCGTTTTTCTGAGTGTGGTTTATTTCCTTCATTTAGCATAATCACCTCCAGGTATATCAATTTCCCTGTAACTGTCATAATTTCAACGTGTTCTTTTGGTTTAGCTTTTGAAAGCACAGGCCAAACCTATCTGAACCGTAATCACTCAGATATGGTCAAACCTACAAATACCTGGGGCCCCTTCGGACCAAATGAGAACGGACTCTGGGGCCAGAACCTACGTTAAACGGCACCCTGGGTTCCCTGATGATTGCTATGTAGGGCAAAGTTTGAGAACTGTAAATCCTTCCATTCAGAAGGCGTGTCCCTCTCCCCCACCGCACACATCTGTAGGACAGAGGTGACAGACACCTAGGACTCAGAAGCCTTTATTTCACCTAAAGTGCCCCTGCACCGCCCATTTCTCCGTTGACACATCCTAGGAAAACATAGGCAGTCACTGGGCTCAGGCACGCAGCATGCACTAGAGGGCACCACAGCATCTCCAAAAGCCATTTAAAGGCCATCCCTTGTTCTTGTCAGCCAGCGGCGGGGCTGCCTTCAAGCCCTTATATCTCTTCCCAAAAGGAATTCACAGACCTCTAGGATATTTTCACAGTGAAACGAGGTTAAGCTCCTTGCTCAGCTCCCAGCCAGTCTGCTAACACAAGGCAGCGGGCTGGCGGCGGCGACAGCGAAGCGAAGGAAGTGGCATTAGTGATGGGGTGGTGATGGGGAAGTGGCAGGGACGCTGCGGCCAGAGGACCCATCTGACCGAGGGCAAAGCCCAAATCCTCGAGTTTGACTGACTAGTTGTTATGGTTCCACTGGTCTCTCTCTCTCTCTCTCTCTCTCTCTCTCTCTCTCTCTCTCTCTCTCTCTCACACACACACACACACACACACACACACACACAAACACAGAGCTCTCCCCCATTAGAATATTCCTGAACCTCAGTTCCAATGCACCTTTATTTTATTCTTCTATTCTTTTCAGCCATTGTAAATGCTTCTCTATCCACAGTCAATGCCAGCTCATGGAGAGCTAGCATCTTTTGTGAGGACTTTCCCGATTCTCAAGGCAAAGTTTGAATACCTTTCTTCAACACATCATACTACTTTGTTCACTTCATCTTTAGGTTTTGTTTGTTTGTTTGTTTGTTTGTTTCTAATTTGGCTTTTAAGCGGTTGGCGTGATCTCCTTGCTCCTCAGAGATGGCCTTTCAGGTGACCTCTCCAAAGGCCCTTTTAGGAACCTAGCCAATGCCTCAAACTGACTAGTCATTACAATCGCACATACCTACCATGAGTCTAGACAGCAGACAAGAAACTCAGACAGCCTGTAACAAAGGGTTCTGTTTTACTTTGGTTTTGGCATTTTCCTAAAGTATAATATGTATTATCCAGAATAGCAAACCAATTGTAAGGGGAGCTGTTTGGCAATGAATTCCCCATAAGTGAACATAGCTGTGAAACCACCACCCTGGCTGAAAATCAGACCATCACCAGCCAGATGTCCCTCAATGATTGTTTCTGTTTAACCTTATGATGTGAAAAATGAGCTATGAGATTTCAAATATGTGAGGTCATACAGACGTTACAGAAAGTCCAAACACTCTACCTAACAGGATGAAACTGCTAGCGATGACGGAACGCATCATGCTGATGTGGACATTGCAGCAGGGGTTCATAGAAGTGAGGCGGAAACCAGCTGCAAGGGTCATCTGCCGCCTTCTGCCGGTCTCTGGGCCAGGGACCTCACAGGTGCTGACTCAATGATGCCCTTGAGGTGACCGCTTCCTTTAATCAAGGCTTGTAACATGGAAGAGATTTGTCAGATAAAATGGAAAGTTGCCAATACATTGAGACATAAATCCATAGGTCACCATAAATACAATACCCAATAGTAAAAACCACAAGGGCAAATCCACAGCATCCCTGTAACAGCCATGATCTGATTTTCGTGTGCTTCAGAGAGATGGCAAGTACGGCCTACTGGATACAGAGCACAGTAGGTCTCTGAGGCCACACTCATCTGACAGGTTGTGGCATTGGTGGCTCAGCTCAAGAAGCAAAGCAGGTACCAGCACATTCAAACAGAGTATTGAACAAGCATCCTTTAAATATCAAAGTGAGAAATAAGAGAGCAACATAATCATGCTATCAGAAAGATGGTAGGAAGCTTGAGGCTGAAAGGTGGGTCAACCGCTTCATTTCTTTGGCTTCTTGGGTAGTGGCCGCCGGAATAATAAGATCTGAGGTTCTGGTCCATGGATCATATAATGGACCCATCCCTGACTCTGCTGGATGCCAAGATTTCTCCATTCAGATTCAAACATCAAATGGGTTTTGGGGACCAGCTTGGCTATGACCTTGGGCAACATAACACACTGGTACTTGAACTCTTCACTGTCCTATTTGTCCCAATAGTAAATTTGTTTGTGCAACATGACTGGTCTGCCCGAGGGCCCTCAGCCCCGAGCTGCTGGCCTCCAGACAAGTCCCAGCAGCATGCACACCCTCCCTCTTTGGCCTCACCCATCCCATTTTAAAGCAAAGGAAGCTAAGAAAATAGACCTTATCCCAACTGACATGGTATTATGCTAAGAAGTCCCAGGGCCGGGACTTCGGTCATCTAGCTCTTCTTCCTAGGAGCAGCAGCGTAGCCATAGGTAGGGCTGGGGACAGCTGTCCCATAGCACTTCCCTCCAAGGAATGCGACACTTCCATGTGTAGCCACGTTGAGAAGTGACAAAGTTAGGAGTAGAAGAGCAGGGTAGAGGGCAGGGCTATAGCCTTCCATCTATAGCAAATATCTGCTGTAATCAACTCATAAGGACATGGTTGGCTTTGACTCCTAGTTCCAGAGGTTACTTGGCTACATTTCTTTGAGATCTGTGGGGAGGCAGATCACCATGGCCTCATCAAGCCGTCAACAGTTCTCAGGGCCTTTGAGCCACATTCAGAGTGCAAACTACAGCTTTTCCCATGCTCCCAGGCATGGGAAGCTCCCAAGCGGCTTCTTTGTCTTTCTTACGCTTCTATGCACCATAGCGAGCATCCATCATGGCGGAGCTCAAGGAGGAGAAATGAGATGTTTCTTCTGCAGTTCTGAGATGCCTTGATGCTGTGTTAGTGTTCCATGGTCCTCCCGCCCAGAATGTTCCATTAGAGGGAATGTACAGTGTCTGCTATTGACACATCATCTCAGCCTCCAGCATCCCAAGGGTGTTGAAGAGAATGCCCTGAGCTCTGGCATGATGCACTTAGAAGTAAAACTTAGCCCTTCACCCACACAAAGCTGAAGGGCAAGCCTGCATTGCTTTCTGAGTGTGTACATCCCCCCTAATCTCAAGAGGAGCTGTACTTCAGGAGGTGTGCCAGGCAGCTCACTGCCTGTAGCTTCTTGGGCTGACCTCTAAGGCTTTTTGGTGGGGCTGACCAAGCTAGCCAGGAGCCTTGCTGCCCTCTGCTGTTCAGAGCTGTATGTCGGAGACACCTGGAAGCAGAAGGCTCGGGGTAGCCTGACTCACACCTCACTAGCCCTGTACAGTTCCCGTGCCAGTTTCCTTGGTTATTTTGTTGAGAGAGGATCTCAACAGCACAGGCTGGCTGAGAACGCAATATATAGAAGATAGTTACCTTGAACTACGGGTCCTCCGGCCTCTACCTCCTAAATGCTGAGATTATAGGCATATATCCATGCCCACCTTGTTTCCTCCACTCTTTAAAAAATAAGGTGTCTTGCCCAGTATGTGCGAGGCCCAAGATTTGATCCCGGCATCTTCACAAAGAATAGGTTGGGGGAGGGCAGGGCATTGTCGCCTGAAGAGATAAAGGAGCAACCTCCCCTCCTCCATCAAGGAATAAGTGGTGTGGCCAGCACCGATCACCGTGCTGATAAGCCTCTAATGGTTGCCTTATTTTCTCGTTCCTCCTGTCTCCATCTGCTCCCCTGCTGTTCTCAGGAGATATTCCCAGATTCCCCCCTTCCCTGTCATTCTCTGCAAATGGTCCCCAAGCTTGGTGTATACAATCCTGAGTCTTACCCAGACCAAAGTCACGCATCGCTAACCACATTCTGGGTTTACACCTGCCTGTCCAGGTGTCTCAAATCACCACCCCAAAATAGACTCCCAGCTGCCTTTGCAGCACCCCATGCTGTCATTCTATTTTTTTTATAGAGTGTGATTGACTTAAACTGAAGTGCACACATCACATGTACACGTCCTAATGAATATTCTTGAGCCAACGTGCCCAGGGAAGGCAGCATCAGAATAAAGAAACAAACATCACTAGCACCCATGCACCCTTCCAGTAGAATCTGAACCTTGACTCCAGTGAGTTAAAGCCTGACTTTGAACTTGAAATAAATGGAACCCTACAGTCCCCACTCTTCTGAGCCTGGCTGTCTTCCTTCGCCATTGTGAGACCCGCTCACACCACTGGGTGGAGTTGCAAGCTCTGCTTCTCTTCCTAGGCTTGGCTTATTCCCCCTGTGGCTCTTATGGGCATCTTAGTACTGGGCATTGGTGTATACACAGTCCTGGGAAGGGGCTGCCTGGCCACAGTGCACAGATGTCCTTTGTAACAGAGGCTGCCAGCTGTTTTTAAAGGCCACTCCACGTCCTCACCAGCATGTGACGCCATGTTCATTCACCCTTCCTGCAACCCATGTCTATCAACAGTTCTCTTCCTCCCCGGTTATCTGGTGTTCCCAGCCCTTTCCCCTGTATTCTCGTGCCCCGGGGACTGTGGACCACTCCCACATAATCCCCTACACTTGGCATTCAACATCACACAGAAAACCCCTGGCCCTTAGATCCATTCATTCAATCCATTCATTCGTCCTGTCTGACACTCCCCCACAAATCTGGTTGGCAGTCAAACCAACCCCCTGTCTCCTTTCAAGATTGACACTTTAGTCCCGCCCACCCATGCTTTAATCCCTCCTCTGCTAAGTCTGGGATCCCAGCTTTCTTGGCAGGACAAGGGTCCTCTCTATTAGCAGTCCTTCAGAAACTCCCCACTCCTGGCCCACAGAAGAGAGTCTGTGGCAAGAGCTCCTGGGAGAGCTTGTCCCAGCACTCCTGTGTTCACAGAAGCCTCAAGTTGTGAAGAACGTTTTAAAAATCCTAATGACTTGGCCAAGTGTTCTGTGGCTTTTTAAATCAAGCCTACGTCTCCCTTAGTGGTGGCCAGGTTCTGATCTGAAACCAGCAGGACCTTGAGCATAAACTGGGTGGAGAGAGAGCCAGTAACAAAGAGGAATTTCAGGTCCCCGTTTTCCAAACTGCCTCTCTGTGAGATAAATGTCAGGTACAGCAGCCAAGCATCTTCCTCCAAGAGAGAACATTCTAGAACTCCTATCGCTGTACAGAGCCACAGAAATGGGGACGGGGTGGGGTTGAGTGGATGGATGGGGAGGGTGGATAAACAGCAAACAAACTTTTTCTACGTTCACACCACATTTTATGAAGGCAAATTAAACTGTCATGGTTCATGCCTGCTCACCGTTTATTATAGTTATTACACAAGCAAGTACACGGTGAGAGGCACTCATGGGCATTAATATTACCCATGTTCGGGGATTTAGCAGAAGTCCACTATTTTAAATGTTCACCAAGGCTCACAATAGACATTTTCTTTTATATGTAGCACTCCGTTGTGTCTACTTTTAATGTGATGCTGTTTTTCAAGGGCAGCCGGGAAGGGGGAGCTCTGTACCTGGTCATGATGCTGTCTCGCCTGGGCAAACGTCCTGCATCTGCCTAAACACCAAGGGGGCGTTGCTTTCCCGTGGACACAGCAGGGACAAGATTCATGGGCCATGACTCAGCCCACACACCCTTCAGATTGATCGCAGGCTGTCATTCCCACACTACCCTGATTCTCCTAGCCTGTCATGGGGTCTCCCAATGGACCCCTTCGCCTCTTCAGGCACTCCTTGTAAAGGACGCTTTAACCCTGTAACACTTCAGTGCCTCAATGGTGTCATTGAAGAAGTCTGGCCCTCTCTGCCTGGAGAGCGGGCTTCCTCTTAGATGGACGACGGTACTGTAAATCCTGCTCAGGTCTGTTCCACGCATTGGCTTTGACACACGTGCACCCGCATCCCGAAATGGGAAACTAGACCAAGACAAATGTGGGAGGAGCCTGCAGCTGACAAAAGAGCTCAGTTGCAAGCACTAAGGTAGTGAATTTGGGGCCACACCTAGGCTACAAAGGAGAGACAGGCAGCTGCGCCCCACACTGAGGCCCTGCGGACGCCGACTCCTCCCGTGCTTCTTTGGTCAGTGTCGAGCAGCTGTGATTGAGACTTTCTTATATGTCGTCGATCTACACCAAGGAGGCTCCTGCAAAGGCAGGCTCCTTTCTACCTGCCATCCTCAGAATGGCCAAGGTATCCCCTGAAATGGCCAGTCTGTACACCTGCTGCTGGAAGCTCTGGCCTTCCCAGTTGTAGGGCAATCCTATAGGCAAGCCGAAGCGAAAGGACAGCAGAGGCTAGAATACTAGCTGTTTGTACGCTAGGCTGGTTGATCTGAGGCAGCGGCATGGCTCCCTAGAATACGTGTCCTTGGCGTGATGCTACAAGCCCTTTCCTTGGGCCTGTGATTTGTTTCCTCTCAGTCCTGCACAAAATCTCACTTTAGCCCTTTGAATCCCCAGAGTCATTCACCCATTTATTCCAGTGACTCAGTAAATCAGTTCCTAAAAATGCCGGTGGCTAGACACTGAACCCAGTACCAGGACTATGCAATGTGTAAGACCAGTCCAGACTCCAAGCCCTCTGGGAAGCTTGCAGGCCAATAGGCAAGTATAATAAAGTAAAACTGTGTAACTGTAAATACTGACAAACACTACCACAGAAAAGCAAGACGCTCTGAGTGGCTTCTGCCAGTGGTTGCAGCTGTGGCTTGAGGGTTCAGTTTTTCTCATCAATCAGTCTTAATGGGAGACACTCCTGAGCTCACCATTGAGCCCACTCCGTGTGAGGGACAACAATTGGGAAGATGGGTTCTCTTTGCAAAGGGGAAGTCAACACATCTATTGATGTAATACAGAGCTGCAGAGAATGTGTTCCATGAAGTTTAGGAAGAGATTTTGGCCAAAAGGAGTGATATACTGAAATAGGGTAGAAATGACTGCAGAGACCCAAGATTGAGATGCCAAGAATACAAAACATCGACCAGGCAGTGGTGGCACAAGCTGTTAATCCCAGCACTCAAGAGGCAGAGGCAGGTGGATCTCTGAGTTCAAGGCTAACCTGGTCTACAGAGTGTGTGCCAGGACAGCCAGGGCTACACAGAGAAACCCTGTCTCAAAGGGAGAAAGAGAGAGGGCAAAGTAAAAAAAAAAAAAAAGCCACAGAATATTTGTAGGAGATCTCAGAGCCCTGGGGAGCCACTGTTGTAAAGAAGTGCTAGTCCCATGGATAAGCACAACACAGAGGCTTCTGGAAAGGCCATAGGAGCTGCTGCCAGGCTCATGGGGCTAGAGGAAGCCCCCACTCCTCTGTGTGTAAGTGACAGCTTCCGTGACCTGTGATAATCTCTCTTAGTAATTGATGGCCCTGACGCACCCACAAGCCTAACCAGGCAAAAATAAGCATCGTGGGGACTTAATGGCATCTAATGGGATGAGGGGATGATAGGGTTTGCCTACAGCACTGCCTTCCAAGGTGTGGCCCAGCCAAAGACAAGATGGTTCCAGTGCCAACTGGTATGACTCACTTGGACTTAGAGTATCTCTAAGCAAGGCATTGGCATTTGTAAACTGTTAAACACTCCAAGAACCTGAGTTCATTCTCCTACTACCCCCTACCAAGAGGAACTGAGATGCCCTAGAGCAGATTCCAATTGGGGGGTGTGTGTGTAGAGACTGGAGAGAGCAGACGCCAGCCCCACTCTCAGGTAAGATGAGACCACTAAGTGGAAATACTTAGATGAATAGAAATGGGTTAATAATTAAGACAGAGCTAGCCAATAAGAAACTAGTACCTGGCCAACAGCAGTGTATCTAATACAGAGACTCTGTGTATTATTTGGGGCTGGCGCCGCGGTGGGTCCAGGCTGCCAGAAAAACTACTCTTGGGGAAAGGGGGTTAAGGTTTCCAGACAGGGTTCTCTGTGTAGCCCTGGCTGTCCTGGAACTCACTCTACAGACCAGGCTAGCCTTGAACACTGAGATTCACCTGCCTCTGCCTCCCGAGTCCTGGGATGAAAGACGTACAAGAGGCGCCACCACCCGGCTAGATTCCAACCTTCACAAGTCCTCAGGATCCCTGGGGATCTGGTTGGAATGTAGATTCTGATCTGGAAGGCCTCTGGGTACTGAGAACACCAGGCCCAGCAAGTCCCAGCAGCTGCTAAGCTGCTCACAGTAGAACGTGCTTTGAGTAGCAAGAAGTGTGAAGAATTTTAACCCAGGATCAGTGAAAATAAGCCTTCCTCACTGCTTCATGGGGAGGACAGACATTGATTTACCATTTTCTCCTCCCTGCCAAGCCCAGGCTAGCCTCCAACCTGTGATCCTCCTGCTTCAGCCTCCCAAGTGTTAGGATTACAAGGTGTGTGTCACCACACCTGGCAACAAGTGCTCTTCCAAGCCTTACAATTGACGTAGGTTGACACAGTTGGCAGAAATAAGGAAGCCAGAGGCAGGGGCTGTTTTAAGGTGGAGCTATAAAAGTTACCTTCGCTCAATGCCTGTTACCTGCCTTGTCCATGTGAAATCTCTGCATTTGGAAAAGTGGACATCCTTAATCTACATTCATTTTATAATAAAGTTGAAGTTCATAAAGGTGAACTAATTTCCCCTGTGGTTTGATTGCTGGCTGGAATTTGAACTTTGTTTGTCAAACTCCAAATTCCCTTTGCCTTCCTGCAGCGTACTTCACCGTTAGTTACACCAAGTGAGAAATTAGGGTTAGGTAAGTCAGATTCATGTTCTCAACCTGCCCTACACGCTGGAATGAAACCCATCACGTGACAGGGTGGGACGGGGGTGGGGGGGGCATCAGATCCCTCAAGCTCTCTAGGTCATCCAAATGCACAGCCACCCCTGAGAATCACCGCTTTAGCCAGGCTCTGATAAGTGGGGCAGCTGAGACACTCTCTGGTGGATGAAGTGCCAATCCTGTCAGAGTCCAAACTAGCACATCTCCATGCCTACCCTGGAACTCTGTCCAATGGGCTGGCTAAACAAAGTGATGTTTCGGGAAGAAGCAGACTCAGAGGAGGATGGGAGCGGGGTTACCAGGGGAAACTGTGGAGAGAGGAGCTGAGAATTCAAGACAATCTGAGCAACAACACACATTTAGGAGCTGCAAGATTCAGAGCACCTGAAACGTTTGCCAAGCCCAAATCATTACAGTTAAGAACCCTCCACTCATCCATGAAATCTCTGGCACTCACTCCGCAGGACACAGTGGGTAACAAGAGGGTGGTGATGGGTGGTGGCTCAAGAAAAATGGCGCGAGCCTAAGGGGCAAGAAAGCTTGCAAACCGAGCACAGAAGTCACATTGGGGCTGAGCAAAGGGATAATGGCAGGAGACTTTACTTCACAGAGAGCCACCAAAGCAGAGTGTGAGCAAACAGCCGCCACTAGGAACCCATGCTTTGAGATCTGATCTCTAAGACTGAGATTGTTCTTCAGTTAAGGCAGGGCTAGAGCAGCTGAATGGGAACACGGTGTGTTTGCAGGTCCCTACCAGGGGCTCTGGGCACCAGCGCTCGTGTAACCGAGTTGAGGAACTGAGTCTGCAAACAACTTCTCCAGTAGAAATCTCAGATATAAACTGAGAAACGTCCCAGTGGCCCTCACATGGCCCACAGCTTGCCTTATGTGACCTCACTTCCCCCTTCAAAGACTGCCGTGAGCATTGCTTTAAAGTGAGCTTTTCCTGTTTAAATATATGAGGTAAAAAGCTATCGAGAATCTGTTGAGTTTAAATGGTAACCAGATCACTGTCTAAGAATATAAAGGTCTAGGATTCTACAAAAATGTGATGTGAAAGGAGCCAGAACTCCAACTGATATTGGGCATTCTAAGTTTTCCATTACTGTAACAAAACACCTGAGGCTGGGTGCTTTATAAAAACACCAGATCACCATAGACTTAAGTGGCCAGTTCAAGAACTAACGATGCAATGATTGGTCCTGTCTCAATTTGGCTGAAAGGCAAGAACTAGATCATTTGCCAGAAGTCCTGCTTGCTTTGACGGTAACACCAGCCTTGGCAGCTGTCAACAGTAGGGAAGGAAGAGGAGGAAGAGGAGAGTGATCTAACTTCCAACAACCTTTCATTCAGGCTGTACATCCAGCAGATATTAAACCCACAGCTGGAATAACCGTGAAGAGCCTACGCCAGCAGCTGCCTCCGTGGCTTCAGTCTAACCCACATCCTCCCCATTCCAGCCGGACCGTGTGAGGGGGCCCCAGGTGCCCAGAGGGTCCCATTCCTGTCACATCTTGTCTTTCCAAACCAACTGCCAAGGAAAGCTTCCTTCCTCATGTCCCTCACAAGGAACTGCCTCACTGGCCGGTGAGCTAGCCTCTGGTGAGACAGGGCTCTGAGAAGCTGTGGGCTTCTCACTTCCCAAAGCCCTGACCTCCCCCCACTCCCCCTCATCCTTATCTGATCAGATTGAACCTCATCCTTGACTGACCAGAATAAAGACATTCTCTCCCTAACTAACCCCTTTTTGCTCCTCGTTCAGAGACAACGTTTTAACCACCACCACCAACAAAGCAGCAACGGGACATTGCTAGTGAGCACATCCCCTTTGTCAAAGGTACCCAGCACCCCTCTTTCGTGTCATCTGCCTGAATCGCGTTTCCAGAAACGCATATATATCTAAAACGTAAGTGACAGCCCCTTAGACGTCGTGCATTTGTACAGCGAGCAGCCTTCGTAGCTTTAAGCACTAGCCAAAGACACGAGAGACCTAGTTTAAATACCAATTATGAGTATCCGAGGAAAGCTGTGGGGAGAACTGAGGTTCCTTGCTGTTCTGATTTGTGCTCGTTGGAGCTAACTACTGTACTGCACTGAAGAGAGAAAAGAAACTGTGGTGCATCCATGTCCCTGCCGCCAGCATGCTCCCCTAGCAGGGGCAAGGGCAGGCAGTGGAGGCTTCGGCGGGACCTTTGCACTGTGAACCTGCTGTCCCCAAGACACCATGTCAAGAGAACACCTTCCACAATGCGAGCCCACGTGGCGTTCTGGGTCAGTAATCGATTTAACTCTCATCTAAAGCCTTCTCCCTGACTGTTTACCAAGCCCAAATATCCTTGGACCCAAACAGGCTGCATAGGAATATTCCACTGCGGCTTTTGCTTCTCTTGTGGGGTGGGGAGAAGGAACGAGAATGTCCTTCCCTGCCCTCCGGGACAAGGTGCTCAGATGCAGAAGAACCTTGGAGACATTGTCTGCAGAACCCCGTGTGGTCACTGCCCACTACATAAGCAGACTATTTACAAAGTTAAATTGCCTGTGGAAGGGTCAGTATCAAGCAGTGTTGGGCTAGGTTCTAAGCCAAGGGAGTATTTAGGAATATGCACACATGTATGATATCATAGGAAAACATTAAACTGCCTCTGGCCAGCTTTGCCCTCCCCTCTTCCCACTTCTCCATCTAATCCTTGACTCCTCTCACATTATATATCTAACGGACTTTCCTAAAATTATTCTGGAAAGAGACATTCGTCATGAATAAAGAGAGCTGTTGGATCCTAACCTGGCTGTCCAACCCCTTCCACCCAGGGTGGGAATGCACAACATTTAAAGACAGAGTGTTTGAGATCTGGGCTGTAACCTGGGCTGACCTCAGACTCACTATCTTATGCCTCAATGTCCCGAATGTTGTGGTTACAAGAGTGTGCGGCCACACCCAGGAAGCATTAGAAGACAATACCAGAATAGTTTGCTGGACCTGTGTTTTTTACCTGGTCAGCAAGGAATACATTGTTTTCCATTCATGAGAAATTCAAATAGATTTGGACTAAAGAGAACTTTCTGGGGCAGAGTCTCCAGGAGAGAGGAGAGCAGGGAGCTCAGAGTTGCTTGCTTGTTTTGTTTGCTTGTTTGTTTTTGTTTTTGTTTGTTCTTGTAGCCAAATGGAAGGAAGGAAGATGGGCTGGAGAGCAGAGACAATGTCCTGCTAGAGGGCTCTCAGAGCAGAAGGGGTGGGAAGGGGGGGGGGTACATGCATGGCCAGGACAGCAGTTGTGGATTAGCATTCTATAGAGGAAGCTTGGCTTCCTGGCCAAGGGCACTGAGGGCCCTGCAGGAAGCGCTGAGTTAAGACATTGATGGAGCTATGCATTGGAAAGGCTGTCTTAAGTCACCAGGGACCCACCCAGGCTCCCAGAGGTTCCCAGCCCTCTCTCTGATTTTCCCATGGGTTCTCCCCAATGCCACAGCATCTGGAGAGAGCTTGAGATCTTATCCAATGGTTTGTTTTTGGTTTGGGAGTGTTTGTTTGTTGTTACTTTGTTTTTTGTTATGTTTTTGAGACAAGGTTTCTCTATGTATCCCTGGCTGTCCTGGAACTTACTATGTAGACAAGGCTGGCCTCAAACTCACAGACATTCACCTGCCTCTGCTAGTGCTGGGATTAAAGGTGTGAGCTACCACCCCAGGCAACTTGGGGAGATTTTGACGTTGTTCTCTGAACTGCACCCAGTCTGAGGACAAGAGGAGGAAGAGAGAACCGTGGGAGGGATCGTGGGAGCCAACCAGCGCTGAGAGATGGGTAGGCAGAATAGGGCCCACCATGCACCAGGGGCGGCTTTACATACATCACCCTTTCTCCCAATTCCTAAAGGACCCACTTCACAGCGAGAAGTCCGAAGTTCTGAAAGGGTGACACATCTAGGTGACACAGGGACAAAACCAAGATTCAAACTCAGGTTTGGTTGCCTTGGAAACGCATATCCTTTGTATTGCCTGACTCAGGGCTGCATTTTGTGACCTGCACTTGAGGTGTGGCTTTCCATGGCTGGAGCAGAGGCCAGGGAGGAAAGGAGAATGCAGGGGAAATGGCCCTCTGTCCAAAGCACTTGCTCCCTCCACTCCCCCAACCCGGTTAGAGCCTGAGAAAGATGGCTCAGGGGCACTGGAGGATGCAACTCCAGTACATACTGCACGGCAACCGTGACGACTGGTTTCATGAATGAATTAAGCAGACCGACAGGCAGAAGTTGGCAATAGTGGACAGTGCTAGAACTCTGACAGTCCAGACTTCAGACAAGTTACCTCAGCTCTCTGAGTCTTGGGTTCCTCACTTGCAAAACAGTAATGATGATACCACAGAGGGTTTTTGCTTAGTTTTCTGTTATTTTGTTGGGATTTCAGGGTTGTTTGGGTTGGGGTTTATTTTTTTTTGGGGGGGGGTGATTTTTGCAGTACCAGGTCTTAGGGCCTGATGGATGGAAGGCAATTGCTTTACCAGCCCAGCATTCCATGCAGGGAATGTGAGGTGATTAAATGTCTCATGCCTGCCAGGTGTTTAGCACAATGCTGGCAGCTAAAGGAAACACTCAACCCTTTTTAGGTCATCCTTACCATTTTTATCACTATCATTTATCATTATTATTATTATTGTTGTTGTTGTTGTTGTTGGAAATTGTGGTCCATTTGCATAATGAACACCAGAAGAAAAAAAAAGATTCCTTTCATTCTCAAAGCTGGCCCCACACCAGCAGCAGGATGACCAGAAGAGTTCATTTTCTCCTTATTTTACCAGGGAAAAATGTAAAGGGAGGTTTGCCTGAATCTCAAAGTTCTCATAGTGAACCTGGGCTCACCAGCTCCCCCCTGGGATCAGCAGAAGGCACTGGAGAGGCCCCCTGCAGAGAAGGAGCCCAGTGGTCTGGCACACGTCCAGCGGGTGGAGCCCAGAGTCCTGGGCGGAGGGAGGATAAGGAGAACCGGCACATCCGCGGGTGGGCAGGGAGACCCTCTTGCAGCAGGAAGGCTTTTTTCCTAATTCTTTGTTCACAGCAGTGCCCCCCCCCCCCCGGACCTTACTATATTCCTGCCATGGTGGAACAAGCCACAAAACAATGGAAGAATGGGAAGAAAGGGACTTTTCATTTCAGGGTTAAATTCTGCTGTGGACATTTGTGTTTGTGTGAAGTCCATCCTGGGCTTATCACCCCAAAGAGAGACACAAGCAGGGAAGCTTTTGTGGGTTTTGTTTGTTTGCTTGCTTGTTTGTTTTTGCACAGGCAACAGGTAGCTAGTTTCCAGAAATAACTTGTATTCACCTTGTCCCTACTCCCTGTCCCGTTGAGCCTTGCTGTCTCTGTCCTCATACCAAGGCAGAAGTGTCAACTAACTCCAACATATTTCCATCACAAGGGAAGCCACTTCACTCCAAGCCTGCACCCTGTGGCTTGCTGTTTAAAGGGCGCAATGTGGATCCTTTGTGGTGACAAATCATTCCAGGAGCATGTCAAGGTAGGGGTAGGAAACGGCATAGAGGAGAAAAGGTGAATTCAAGCTTGGTTATCACGAAGTAAAGCCCCTGGGATGCTTGTGGGAGCGTCACAGAACCGTTGGCACCGGGTCAAGAGAAGAGAAAGCAGGGCAGAGACCTAGGACGCTGAAGTCAGCCATCCCCCACCCCACCCCACCCCACCCCCACCCGGTGTTGTTCTGGCTTTGGTGGCTTGAGTGGGAGGAGAAATGGAGTTAGTTCACCGACCTGAAGAGCAGACTGGGTATAAAAGGGTGAGGTGCCTCTCCTGCGCCACCTCTCCCTTCAAGAGAGCCTGGCCACTCTTTATCAGGCACTGCCTTCTGCCACCACCGGGAAGCCAGCCGGAGGGTAAGTACCCAACTCATTTCTGTTAACTCCAGAAGCTTGTCTTAGCCCCCTTTAATCTTTAAAGACAGAACACAGGTTTAAATTTAGATTGAATTTCAATTTAGATGCGTCTAACTCCTGGGACTATTATTATTATTATTATTATTATTATACTGCAATGCTACAAGTTAGTGGAAGTCACTGCAACATTGATGTACATGCATAGACTGCACCTTGGTCATGCTTGCTTCACTCTCTGTCCTCCCCTCTTGCCTCCCCATTTCCAACTCTGTTCCCTTTTAAATGGTGATCTGTGTCTCTAATGGTTGGACCTGAATAGCTGGTGTCCAAGTAGACTAGACATTCCCCAAAGCCACAATCCTCTTCCCAGGAGCTTAAAAGTTATGCCTCTGTCATGATTCCTGGGGAGGTAGGAAGCTGTGCTGGGCTGGTGTGGGAGAGAGCTCCCACAGGGTGCCCACTCTTTACTAAACAGCCTGGACTAAACAACACGATAAGTTTCATCAGCCTGTGCTCTTGGAAAAAAAAAAATAACAAAATTGGCAAGGGTGTTTTTTTGTGACTCACCAGAAAACGGGGTACTGGGAGCAGCCCTTCCCAGTCCTGGGCTTAGGGTTCTTGTGCATGTGCTGTCCTGCTAACAGGACTGTGCTTGTGTGCCCATCGGGAACTCCATCAGTCACAAGGGCAGCCAGAGGCTTGGTGGCTTCCTGCGGCAAGCTCTGAACCTGCACTATTCCAGGCTCCTAGGAGTGGTGTCTGCGGAGAGGCTGAAATGCCTGCCAGGGTTCTTTCTTTCTGATTACAGCTCTAAGGGGGACTGAGCAGTGCCTGCCATTATGATCAGAAACGACCTAAAGATTAGACAAAGCAGCAAAGAACTGTCAGCGCATGAAGTCTTTTTGCCATGGCAGAAACACTTGGTATTATTTGAAGCAATACTAGAGGCGTGGAAAATTGAGGGCTTTCAGGCCTCTCCCATTGTACCGATTACCAGTACACGCCTCCATACAGTGAGCTCCATTGTGTGTAAGAAAACAGGGAAGATGGATTGAAGTGAGACTTTCACATTTGTCTCAGGTTAAATACTAAGCGCTGCGTCGTTCCACAAGTGATCTGGGCTCTCAAACACTCTCTCCAGCTCCTGCCAGCAGGTGCACCATGTCCAGCTTCCAGAACATTCTTGAAGGCTAACTCCTAGCTTTGTCAGGAATGCACCAGAGGGGCTGGCTTTGGGGAATGGCTGGTGATATGTTTAACAGACAGTAATTGATCCCAGAGAGGGCTCAGAGCCCTTTCTTTTTCGGGGTTTGACCTGATGCCCCATAGTTACTTCAAGGTGACTGTGAAATTCCGGCTACTGTGGCCTGCTACCCACTTCAGAACCTGCCATGCAGAAGTAGATACTGCCTCTTGTTGGCTTAAGTAGAACCCTGGGTGACACTACCTTGCCTGACCCCAAACCAGAAGGCAGAAAGCACAGGACTTACGCCTGCATAAATAAGCTGGCTCTGCTTGCCATGGCCGGGTAGACTTCAGAGACACCACTGAGCCTCAGTTTTCTATAACCTGAAGTTTCAGCCATGAGGTCTCTAAACCCCGTCTTGTTCACATTCCGTGTATTTCTGTCTCTAAGAAAGTACCGATGCCGACTTTTCAGAGCCAGTTCTTCTAACTGTGTGTGCAGAGGAAGGCAGGGAACAGGGGAAGCTGTAGGCGCTCATCCTGAGGAGTCGGGCGCCCTACCCTGGTGTTTTCCTTTTCTTCTGCTCTCAGCCCTCTTGGTTACTCCTCCTCCTCCTCCTTCTTCCTTTTCCCCACTTCTTAGCATAGTATAAGATCCTTGCCATGGGACTGCTTGGTGTTGCCTCAGACCAACTAAAATTGCTCCATATTGCAAACACCAAAAACACTAGTGCTGGCCAGGTAGCTTACCATGAGTGCACGCGCATGCACACACACACACACACACACACACACACACACTTTTTTCCATAAGATATATCAGAAATATTTTCCACAACTGTGGATTCTTCAGGTCTCTTTGGTAAAGTTTCCAGGTTTCAGACCAAGTCAGTAGAAGAATGTGAAAATAAAATAAATGAAAGAGGAAGAGACAAACATCACACATAGAATATTCTAGAACTTCTGGGTAAAGACCTATGGAAAGGAAAGAGGTGTGAGGGAAGGAGAATGACAAGGGGGGGATTATTCTAATCTGACATTCTTTTAAATTTAACTAAAACTTGTTCCTTGCTAACAAACTGGCGGTTGATCCTTAGTAATTATTACTCAGATGTATGAGAAATGGCAGTTATCAGTAGTTTGGAGTGACATGGACTATGAGCGCTGTCCGTGGGAAGTGTGGCTAGTGTTTTATTGCAGGAAGCAGAACCTCTTTCCTCCCGTTTCACAAGGAACAAGGCTGAGACGTTGCTTGCCACAGAGCTGGTCCCCAACACAGAGCATAACACCTTGCCCAAACACTCCAGAGCCTAAAGCCACTGTCCCTCTCTGCGCCGGTCTCAGATGGGCTACTCACCCTGCTGCCAGTCAAAAGCAGAGCAGAGGCCCCCTCCCCTTCCCGCTCTGTTCGGCATCGCTCGCCACTACTCCTTAAGTAAAATGACTTTGACCTCCACAGTCAGTGCACCCTCTTCCCTCCCTCCCATTGCAAGCTCCTCCGTGAGCAGGGACCGCTGTCCTCGGGGGCCACGCAGAGAATTATTTCCCCTTAGCAGAAGCTCACAAGGGCCTGTGCTCCCCAGAGCCAGGACACAACCCACTGATTCACATCTCTTTGCCCTTTGTCATGTACGGAGAAATAGGAAGGATGAGTGGACAGTCTTTGATTGGTGGCACTGATGACGCCTATCACAGTCCTCTTTGGATAGACCCTTTTGGAAATAAAGCCGGTGAGGCAGCACCAGGAAGCTTCGGGTGGCAAGAACAGGTAGGCTCCTTTCCAGCAGCTTCTTCCTTGGGGAACCCACAGCCTGCCCCTACCCAGCTTGATGTCTTTTCTGAGCTCAGGCTGGGGTGTGGGTGTTCAGCAAGCTGGACCACTGAGCTAGGGCATCTGAACAGCCTTAGGAAACCCAGGAAGGCACAGCCTGGAGCTTTATTGTTGCGTTAGATCAAGATCTCCTCCACTGCCCTCTCCTCCCCCGTGGAAGCACAGCGTGTGAGCGGAGTGTGAGCATCAGCTAGAATGCTTGTCTCCTGGGCACTGCATCCAAGTTCCCAAAGGAGACACGTTTTCTAGCAGGGTGTCTTCTAGAGTGAGCTGGATTTAAACTACTGACTTAAACCTGTTCCAGAACTCATGTCATGCCAGAGTTCTGGAAGAGGTGTCAGGTATCCCAGGAGCTGTGGGAAGGAAGGTCAGCAGTTCGGAATAAAGGCTCCCAGGGCCTCTGAGATGCAGCCAGTGTCTGCTCAGTCAGGACCGGCCCTTCTCTGAGGTGTGGAATGGTTGGAAATGAGGTTACAGCCCTCTAGTGCATCCCCACATTGCATTGGAGACACAGCTATGGGCTGTGGGCTGTGGAACTGCACAAAAACAGTGTAGTCTTAACTTGGGGGTGGTTCTGCAGGGGACACAGGCCATTCAGGTCCCCAGTCACGTCTGGCCAGTTATACTATCGGGTTTCTAATCTCTGGGGCGATGTGGTATTCGAAACTCTAAAACAAACACAGGCTAGAGGTTTTGAGAGCTTGTGTCTTTTGGAGTTGATGTCTGTGCTGGATGGAAACGGCCACGTTCATCAGAGCTTGACGCATTCAGTTACCCTTGTCATGGCAGAGACGGAAGCCTGGTGCGCCTTGTAGCTTGGTAGGACGTTAACAATGGGTCACTGGTCACTGAGGAAGGGTTGACCATGCAGTATTCTCAGTTATGAGATTCGAAGAGGGAGAGATGTAAAATAAGTGATAGCCATTGCTTAGATGATGAAATTAAAGACAAGTTTTCATAAATGCTGGGTTACTTAAACGCACTTTTGAATGTTTAGTATAGAGCAGAGTTACATGGACCCAGTTTATGTTCCATGACTCCAGCAGTTTCCAGTGTAAAAAAAAAAAATCCCAATGCAAAGATTCATTGAAAGACTCATAAATGTTGGTGTCAGATCAAATGTTGCCAAGACAGAATGGCGTCGGTCTGGAATGCATTGTAGAACTAGCTCCAACTTTGTACAATGACAAATGGTGCTCCATTGTTTAAAAAACAGGAAGATAGCCAGGCGTGGTGGAACTTAGCTGTCACCCCAGCATTTGTGTGGCAGAGGCAGGAGGATCATAGCAAGTTCAAGGCCAGCTTAAGCTACAGTGAGAAGTAAAATTGGTGTGCAGTAATAAATCGGTAATAAAGCATTGATTTCTGTACTGGGATTAACACAAGGGAAAAAACTGGAGTCCAGATTTTTGAAAAAGACATAATTTGATTAGCTGTTAATAGCTGGCTGTTGAATGTGGTAAAAAGAACAATGACAAGGCCAGAATGAGGCAGAGGAACTGTGTCCCTGCCTTGCTGTGAGGAGAGAGGGCTGGCTCATTGGTGCAGCTCTGGGCATCTGCTTGGGCTTGTCTTTCATGGCTGAGCCTCCCACAAGTTCTCCACTGAAGCCTTTTAAGGTGGATGGGGCCATGTCACTTCCTCCTTACCCTTTTCATACAACCAGGGTGACTTGGTTATTGTCCCCTCCTAGTGTCTACCTCTGGGAGAATATCATCCGTGGTTCTCACATCTGTGGTTGGCACCGTGAAACCTTCACGCTGTGTCTGCAGGGTACCAAATTCAGTGACGTTGGTTCTCTCTAGTTGTGTACTGAGTGTGAGAATTAGATAGCCCTGTGGTCAACACATATTATGCCCCTCGTGTTTGTATTCTGGAAAGACATCACGATGATAACGAAGCCGTGTGCATTCTTACATCATGCAATCTTTACATCGCAACTTTGGCTTTTGACAGCCTTGTCCATTTCCACCTTCCTAAGTTTCTCTACCAGTGGTTCTCAACCTTCCTAATGCTGCGACCCCTTGACACACTTCCTCATGTTGTGGTGGCCCCCAGCCATAAAATTATTTTCATTGCTACTTCAGAACTGTCATTTTGCTACTGATACGAATCGTCATGTAAATCCCTGTGCTCTCTGATGGTCTTAGGCGGCCCCTGTGAAAGAGTAGTTCATCCCCCGCCCCCCAAGGGGTCTTGACCCACAGGTTGAGAACCACCTTTCTACACCTTTGTGATATAGCTTCCTTATATTTTTATGTATTTATTTGACAGATTCTGAACTGCAGACTATCTGAGGCAACTGCACGGGAGAAGGATGCATTCGAGCAACCTTATTCTTGGAGACTGGGGCCAGGGGATTCTTAGGCTATGTCAACACACACAGGCTGTTTTAATTTTTTTATTTGCTTTTTCAAATAATTCTTAAAATTGGTAGTTGGGATGTTTTACATGTAGGTGTTTTGTTTTTTCTGGGACAGAATCTCATGCAACCCAGACTGTGCTTGAACCATTATGTTGCTGAGGCTGGCCTTGAACTCCTAATCAACAGGTGTGTGCTACCACCCCTGCTTAAAACTGCTATTTTGTAAAAAGTGAATAAATTAATCAGTAAATACAGTTACTTATTTTAGCTCTTTCTATAGTATTTGACTCGTTATGTTGACATCATCTGGTTTTCTTTCTTCTCAACACCACTAAGTCCCCCGAGTACAGGAAATGGCGGCTCAACACACACCTCAAGCCTTCTGGGGGTACAGACAAGAACTTTCTCATGATAGCATCAAATTCGTCAAGTACAAAGGTTGATGTTTGGGTTTGGATAATGAGTCCCTCAGTGACAGTCCAGGAGGAAAGAGCCGATTCTCAGACACGTGTCATTGGTCTAGGTGAATGCCTCCAGACCCATCTTCTGTGGCAACTACATAGCCTGAGATAGCCAACCCACAGAGTTCTCCTCCAGGATGTTTACAAACTCTGTCCTTCTTTCAAGGAGCTGGAGGAAGAGATGGCCCTGGAAGACAGTCCCACCATGGTTAAAGTAGACCGCGGTGAAAACCAGATCTCATCGTGTCGGGGGAGATGGTGTGGCTTCAAAGTGCTTGGCTACATCACTGGTGATATGAAAGAATTTGCCAGCTGGCTTAAAGGTATCTAAACATTCATTCCTTTACAGGACGGGGGAAGCAGCTTTGAATGTCCTTTGCCTGTGTTTCTACCCATGTCTTTAGCTCTGTTCTCCAGCCATCACTTTCTAGTTTCCCATTTTGCATCTTCTAATTTACAAGCCTTTTTACACTTTTTTTTCATCCTACAATCTCAGTACTTACCTTCTACTGATAATTCATTCCTTTGGCTTAGTCTGTACCTCTGAGCACGGCAAATGGGAAACTTCACTGCTTTCTGAAGCTTGGATTCCAGTAGGGACAGGGTGGACTGACTATAAAACAAACCAAGGGGTCAAAGGGAGGCTTCGAAAAATATCTGAAAGTTTCAGCTCCTGCTGGTGGCTTTGTTCAGAGTGACCTTGGGTTAGCTTGTCTCTTCCTTACCTCTGTTCATCTTGCCTTTCCAGACAAAACTGTGGTACTCCAGTTCATCGACTGGATTCTTCGTGGCATGTCTCAGGTGGTGTTTGTCAGCAATCCCATCAGTGGAATCCTGATTCTGGTGGGACTTCTGGTCCAGAACCCCTGGTGGGCTCTCTGTGGCTGTATAGGAACTGTGATCTCCACTCTAACGGCCCTATTGCTGAGCCAAGACAGGTAGGCAAGTCCTCATATGCCAGCTGCCTCTCTTCTTGAGCCACTAGCTGGGCAGCTATCAGGTTATTCCACAGAACTTTCTGTTTGCCTTTTGACAGAGGCCAGAGAATCACCGATAGTCTTTTAGCCTTCTCATCTGAATAAGGGAACCAGTCTGAGTATTACTGGCTGTGTATGGTAGCCATAACTCATCTATCACCAGGAAAAGGCCTGCTGAAGTCTCCTTTAGTGATACAATTATTTATCACAACTTGAAGCAAAATTCTCCTGAGTTCCTGAAAAGACACTGGCTTAACAACTTTCTTTATGTCTTGTGCCCATCACTAGTTTAACAGTTTTCTCCTTTCACGGGCAGTGAAAAAGCCAGCTCAGCTCCTGGGCTCATGAAAAGCCACATATTCTAGGATTAGTCCCTTGTTTCGGCTACAATGAAACATGACTCTGGGCTAGACACACAGCTCAGTGGTAGAGCACTTATCTAGCATGTACAAGGCCCTGCATTTCATCCTTTGTACTGGGGAGGGAGGAAACACCTTCATTTCCTTGGTAAATAGTAGTTAGAAGAGAAGTCATACTTTTATATTTTCCATGTGTTACTGCTCAAATTTCTTTTACTTTTCTTAGTTCTAAAACAAAAAAAAAAAAAAAATAGAAAGAAAAGAAAACCAAAATAAAACAGCAATGCCATTTAAGTGACTGAATCTTCCTGGGGCTAGCACTGTGGCATCTCTTGACTTGTACATGCTGCCATTCCTTGTCCATTGACCAACGCTGAGTGAGGTCCAGTCTACAGAGCTCTCCCCTGTCCTCATGCACAGCTCCAATTTCTGGAGCATTACTGAAGAAAGACAAAGGACTTTGAAACTAGAGTCCAACCTCTGATGTCCTCACTGCAGTGAACAGATATGACATCAGCCTGCTGGCTGTGCTGGTGCCTTTGTGCACAGTAGATAAAAGCTGACACTCTCGCACCCGAAGCAGTAGCGTACTGGCTGCAGCCCCTCCTCCACGGGCCCTACACTTGACCTAACCTCACCACGTTCCCCGCTAGGTACCCACAGTCGGCATCTCTGAGCATCAGGCTGGAAATGGTCCCTATTGTCCTTCACGATGCTGTTCATCTCGCCAGACTAGGGGCTTATTCTATAGAAATATTCCCATTGTCTACTTGTGGCTTCTACTTCCTGATTATGTCACAGGTTTCATTACAGCCAGGGCAGAAGGTAACATATAAGACAGTCTTTCAAAGTGACATTAAACGCCCATCACAGAGCGGGTGCATCAGTCCCCATTCTCTAGAGCAGAGGGGACAGGCTGAATACTTCACCATCACACCATCACAGAGAGGCTTCAGTAAGAAGAGCTAAGTGCTCACATAATTAAATAGATGCCTGGGCAAGTACACACAATCATTTTTATCTGCAGTCACCTGAATATCTACACATAGAGTCCACAGAGTAGAATCCCAAAAGCACGAAAATGTCTGCTAAGTTGAAGCTGGATGTGTCTAAAGACACCCTGAAAGAGCTTGCCTTCCAGGAATCACATGTCCCTCCCTGAGAAATCAGACTTAAGACTGTTCCAAATGTTAAAAGCCATGCTCAACTCAAAGTCCTGGATGATTTATAATAAGTAAGAATTTTCTCGGGAAGGGCTGAACGAAGAGCAGATTGCCTTGCCCAGGCCCCTCTCCTTCACCAGATGCCATCCTTCGGGTGGCTTGTGACATGCCCTGGAGGGCATTGTTCCATATACACATTTCAGAGTTTCATCTACGTAGATTTCACCGCACTATTTTAGTTAGATCTGCATGATTTATAAAAGGCTTCAAAACACATGTCCACGTAGGACTACGTTTTCTAAAGTGAATGTGAGCTGGAACTTATGAGTATTGTTTATGTTTGATCCTAACTAAGTCCACCCAGGCAATATCTGTGCTATCCCTCATGCCTACAGGTCAGCGATAGCCGCCGGGCTGCAGGGCTACAATGCCACCCTTGTGGGGTTGCTCATGGCTGTCTTCTCAGACAAGGGCGACTATTTCTGGTGGCTGCTATTTCCTGTATCTGCTATGTCTATGACTTGGTAAGTTGTACCTGGTTTTCAAGATGCCTGTGCCGGGATTGAAGGGATGAGCACTCCTGTGTAAGGTGACATCGACTCTGTGAGTCAATGGTAGTTTATAACACTGTGAATATGCCATTGAACTTCACACTTAAATAGTTAAATGGGGCCAGCAAGTTGGCGTACCCGATAAAGACACTTGTAGCCAAGGATAACAGCCTGAAGTTATCCCAGGAACCCACAAGTTAGGAGAGAACTGACTCCCAAGTTTTCCTTTGATCTTCACACATGCACGCCCACCCACACAAACACAAATTAAATGCAAAATAAAATGAAAATAGTTGAGTGGTGCCAGCTACAGTGGCTCATGCCTATAATCCCTGCATTCTGGAGGTTAAGTGGAAAGGATTGCTACAGAATATAAAGTCAGCCTGGGTTATAGTGAGTTCCAGGCTAATCTGTCTAGAGAAGCTGTTTGGGTGGGGGGGGGCAAAACAACATAATAATAAATGGTAATTTTTATGTGTCTTTTACCACAAATTTAAAAGATACATAAGAGAATTAGAGACAGGTTATACCTTTGGTTATAGAAACTAAAGCAACCACCTTAATGGGTTTTCTCACAACCAGTTCCTATGTCAAAGTCAGCTGCAAGTCCCCTTCACCCAGGCATTATCACCCTCGAGTACACACTCAGCACACACAGCTGCTCTGTGCTGTGGCCTAGATGTTGAGGTTTTAAGATCCTGCGAGGTGATTCTAAAGCATAGCCGAATGCCCATCCACCCTGTCAGTGTGATCACCCTATGAGCTGGCCACCTCCTTTTCTTCTTCTTTCTAAATTCAACCCCGTCTTTTAAATCTTTAAATCTAGCTTCTGTGCTGACATCATCTTAATTCCTTTTTCCAGAAACAAACCCATCGTTCTATATCAGATCTAAAGTATAAAGTACTAATACGCTCACAAACGGAACCCAAGAAGCCTGCTATGGGCACTGCCTGCAGGAGGGCTTGGCCCGTTGCACCCATAAGTGTGTGGGGGGCCCTGTACACAGTGACAGCCTCCCCTAGGAGGTTGGGAGCTATTCTGAAGGATTTTCTCAAGGTCAGGAACCGTGGCCATCTGGTGATCTATTCTCACCCAAGTAGTGGATCTGTTCTGATCTTCCAAGGATGCTTCTCCTTTGGTTTAACAAGAGAGTGATGCAAGGGTCCAGGGAACTATCTAACCCAGCCTTCCTAATGCTGTGACCCTTAATATAGTTCCTCATGTTGTAGTGACCCTCAACCTTAAAATTAATCCATTGTTATTCCATAACTGATTTTTCCATTTATGAATCAGAATGCCAATATTATAAATGTCTGATATGCAAGATATCTGATATTTGATCCCTATAAAAGGGTTCTTCAACCCCTACAGGGGTCATGACCTACATACAGGATGAGAACCACTGATCTACACCATTCAAGACCAGCCTAAGTTTGCATACCATGAAACGAGAAAGCAACTGTGTTGCTCAAGGAAAGGCATTCTGCCTGCTCCTGTAAGACCTTTCTACTGACCCGACCACCCAAATCCTTGGTCTTCTCTTTTCTTCAAAACAGACGCCCATATAGAAGACATGCAGAGTGTTTCCTCCATATTCAGGGCGGTGGTGACTCTGGTGTGGAGTAAGGATCCCAGGATTGTAGGTTTCACTTTTCAAGAGCTCCAAACTTGTTTTTAAAACATTGATTAGAACTCACTCTGAACTACCTCGGGGTATTTTTCCCCCCAAAAGTTAACCAAGAGTTCATTTTGTGGTGTTTTAAAGTTGTTGCTTTTGCCATGGGATTGACCCCATGTCACCTCCCTCCCCCTCCACGCACACCCCACCCCTACCCACCGAGGAAGGTTTGTCAGATGGTTAGCTACTGCAACAGACCCCCCCCATGGAGAGGCCGGGGGCTCAGCCTGGCTGCTTGTCACTGATTCGTGTCCCTCTGATACATTCCTTTAGCCCGGTTTTCTCAAGTGCATTGAACTCCGTGCTCAGCAAATGGGACCTGCCTGTCTTCACTCTCCCTTTCAACATGGCACTGTCCATGTATGTTGCAGCCACAGGACATTATAATATGTTCTTTCCAAGTAAACTCTTCACACCTGTCACCTCCGTGCCCAACATCACATGGTCTGAGCTCAACGCCCTGGAGGTAAAATATCAACGTCCCCCTCCCCCAAACCCTGCAATGACAGTTCCCGGAGACCGTTCATTGGAGATCAAATACTGTGGGAGGCTTAGCCCTTGTCTGAGTGGCTGAGACAAGGCAGGTCTCTCACACAGGTGTCTCACTTGGGTAGAGAGTTCGTGTCTGCACCCCCAGTCAGAACTGTGATACTTTGGGGTTCTGTAGAACCTGGCTGTTCTGCCTTCTTACAGAACACAAAGGGTTCTCGAGGTATAGTGAGACCTGGGAACTGGTATCAACAAGCTCTTCCAAACTGTGCTGGTGGGCAGAGCTTGAGATCCGCTGAGTCATGGGGTGTGGACATGGTGCCCCTCCTTACAGACAGGCACGTGCTTTCAAAAACCTGCTTGTCCCAAATTGGATTCCAGCTCTGCCGCCGGTGTTTCTACAGGAAATTTGCAGTTTTTGTGTGTTGGGGGGGGGGGGGCGGATACAGACTGCAATAGAGCCTCCTACATGCCAGGCAATTACTCTACCACTGAGCTGTGTCTCAGGACCTTGCTCAATGTTTCTTAATTTCTGAGACTAAGAAGATACTTGAAATCAAAGAAAGCAAGAGGCCTTACTGGTTTTGTTTTTTGTTTTAATGTGGGAAAGACTGGCTCTGCAACTGTCTTATTCAATGTACCCTTTTGCTCAGTGAGGAAAACATTGGAGACATTTGCATAGCCTTTCCTCTATCTTTGACGCAGTAAGCAAACAGGAGCATTGGAACTAAGCCAAAATGAAAAGCAACTACTGATAAAAAGTAACATTGTAAAATTGTATTACTCTCTCCGCTTCATTGTCTCATATAACAGCCATTAGCCTGATGTGGTTATTTAAATTTAGATGTAAGTGAATTCACAACTCAGTTTCTCAACTTCACCAGCCTCGGCTCAGATACTCAGTAACTAGGTGTGGCTAGTACGTGCTAGACTGGATAGCTCATGCAGGGACCACCAACTTGAAGGTTCTGGAGGCCTGTTGACCTCTTCCCATTCAGAACTTGTTTATAGCTCACCCAAATTTCCCACCCCTGAATACTCAAGAGATACCTAGGGTATAGTACCGAGTTCAGAGACAAAACTCTAATGAATCTTTACCTGTGTGAAGTTCCCAGTCTAGAAAGATGGGAGACAACTGCACACACAAGCCTGGGTACAGAAAGGGTTTAGAGACTACCTTAAGGGAGACTGAATCTCAGTGTGATCCAGTGCAACGAACAAAGGCCAAGGCAATGTTTGGAAGCTCAAGGTGGGGCTTCCCGTGCCAGGCAGAGTCATTGCTTCTAGGTCCTTGCCAAAAGATACTTGAATAAGTGGAGAGGTCATCATCCTTCAGGAAATGTTTTGCTCAAAAGGAGAAGCCATGTGTGATTATGTTTTCCTGGCCCAACCAAAAGTTTCATTATACGGAAATACTACTCATTTGAGCCAAATCCTGTGCCATCTTGAAAATTGCTACTCTATAAACACTCTGTCAGAAAACAGAATTGTAAAGCTTGTGTCTTTGTGTCTTGAGATCTGACAGGTGTTAATAACTAAAATAAGTCGAAGATATTTTTACTAAGTGGTTCCACACTGTATCAGAAGGATAAATGTGGTCCTGATTCATCAAGCTGGCTGTAATTGCTTCTCAATTATGGATGAGCTAATCTTATTCAGTTCACTGGCCTTTTAGTTTGGGCAGCCAGCTCAATTGTAATAGTGTTTCTACAGCATTGACTCTCTGCCAGTACTGATGGGCCCAAGAATCAGCTGAACCATGACCTGTGTCCCTGCCACACTGGGGAAGGTAAAGCAGGTCATCGGAACCAGACTGGCAGCCTCCCACGAGGTTTGGAAGAGCTATGGTCGGCACACGCCTGAGTAGGACCAGTGTACCTTTCAAGAGAGAGCGCCAAAGAACAGATGAGATTATTTTCCTGTATTAATATAATAATGGCATCGATCTTGAAGGATAAAATATGCTAACTGCAAAAATCTCATCGTATCAGATTGCGTTGTCCTTGGTCTTCTTGCCCGTTGTGTGAGGGCCACCATTTTGTACTTTCTATTGCAGTTACTGAAGTCTCTCCCGGTGGGAGTTGGTCAGATATATGGCTGTGACAACCCATGGACAGGGGGCATTTTCCTATGTGCCATTCTTCTTTCCTCTCCACTCATGTGCCTGCATGCTGCCATTGGGTCGTTGCTGGGTGTTATCGCAGGTGAGCATAAGCATCTTCGTTACCTGCATGTCACGGGCATCTTTTATACTACAGGGCTTTCTCGAGGCCTCTGAGCAGCAAGGGGGTTGGGGGTGGGGGCCGCTCTTGGGGTATCTCCCCGGACCCCACAACTCGCTGAAAGTCAACATGCACTTTGTCTCCAACTCTGACCACTCTTGGTTGTCGCCTAACAGGACTCAGTGTTGCAGCTCCGTTTGAAGACATCTACGCCGGGCTCTGGGGTTTCAACAGTTCTCTGGCCTGCATTGCAATTGGAGGCATGTTTATGGCACTCACCTGGCAGACCCACCTCCTGGCACTGGCCTGTGGTGAGCATCCTACATGTGGTGTGGGTACGCGTAGGTGGGGGGTGTCCATGAGGGCTCGATCAAAACCATGGGCAAACGCTAAACAAATACTCGGGAATTTTAAAAAGGATCATATGAGAAATTGAAACTGGGATTGGGGTTTGGGATTTCCCTCTAGCTAACTGTGTGAGCAGGGCACGTGGTGTTCCCCCTCTGGGAGAATTAAAGTCGTTTTGTAGTTGCTACACTGGTTCTTGTGAAGGAAGAACCTGTGCAGTTCTAGTAGCCATTCTGTTCATATATATTTGAGGGAATAGATCCATGGCCTGTAGTGTGTGTGTGTGTGTGTGTGTGTATGTGTGTGTGTGTGTGTGTGTGTGTGTGTATGTGCGCGCACGCGCGCGCGTGCTTGTTGTAACACCCCCCAAAACTAAAAATATAATTTGAGTTAAATATAAAGCTATGTTGTTTGATGAACTAGGTAGGGTCTCATTGATCCTCTGAGGGTCCCTTTAATCAGCTGGTTTAATCAGACCTGAGCATGCACCAGAATCACCTGGAATGTTGGTGAATACAGAGACTGCTGGATCGGCCTCAGACATGGAGTTAGAGGCAGAGGGAGAAACTGTACCTCTGACAAGAGGCCTGGAGATTACAGGCTAAGAACTGACTTGTTAGCCCTTCATGATCCCTGGTAGACCCTACCTTCAGAGCTGACTAGGGCCCAGCGCCCTCAAATCCATCCTTCCCATTGAACTTGGGTCAGGGTGTGTTAAAGCACATTTAGTCCCAGAGGATTAAATCCAAACCTAGACGCCATCTCTGCCAGTGTGCCCCACAGTTGTTCCCAATACCCTGGGCTGCTTCTTGGCTGTGGTGTTCAGACCCTGTGTCAGCTCCTTAAAGTAAGGGAGACTCAAGAGCTTTGGACTTGGAAGGCTGGTGCCTTCCTCAAGCTGATGATGAGAGACAGACATTCACCCATAGCCTGTGTCATCCTTAGTTCAGTACAAGTAAAAACATTAAAAGTAGTCCCAGAGTGGAAGAGTGACAGCCTAGGGGACAAAAAGGTGAAGGGGTCCTAGGTTGTAGAGAAATTGGTTCTAACTCGATGTAATGTATGTCTAAAGCCATTCTATCACCAGACTGTTCAACCTCAGCTATCCATCCGGTTGCTAAATGGTAGAGCATGAGCTAGGCAGGGTCTGGAGTGGAGGAGGTGAGCGGAGACCGAGGGTTTGCAGGCTCTACTCAGTTTGGGTTTATGCTGTGGAAAGGCTAACAGATCTCAAGCTGCCGTGTGCTGTTTAGATGTCATCTTGTCACTTTGTTTGTGGTGACTCAGCTGAGCTCTGTCAATATTTGTTCCTCTACTCTTTATTTGTTCTCAAGTTCAAGGCAAAGCAGGAAGGGCTATGGGACAGAGTCTGTAGCTTAGCTGGGACAGCATCTCTCATCCTCCAGGCCCCCAGCTCTGTTCTGAGATTGCTTTCACGCCTTTATTGGGGGTGCATACTTCGTGTTTCTACGTGTGCAGTAGCAGCAGATGCATTAAACGTACTTAGATATGCATGATGTAGCCTGGATGGATACTAGAAAGACAAAGGGTCAGAAGCTTTGATGTCTCTGTAATTCCTGAGCAAAAACCACTGCAGTAGAAGTAGGAACCTGGAGAGTTTGGTTGGAGGTGGGGAGAGACCCTGAGGGAGGCTCTCAAGGTTTAAACCAGAATAAGAAGAAATCTATAGTCAATCAGAGTTATCAGGGAGTACTGCCTGGAGAAGGTGGCTTTTCTGTGAGTTCTTTTGTGGGAAAGATGGTGTCGGTGGCCTGGCAACAGCCTGAGTCACTCAGAAAGCATTTGACCACATGAAAAGTGGATTTGGGGGTTGGAGGGATAGTTTGGCCCTTAAGGGCTAGGCTCACAACCAAAAATATAAGAAAAGTGGATTTGGTCTTGGCAGGCTAATGAAAAGGATTGACCTTTGTAAATACTTCCCCCAAAGGGGAATCTTCTCATTATTTTTTATTGTAGTAATGGTACAATAAAATAGTACAAAGTGCAAAGAGATGTAAGGTAAAAAGGGAAATTGCTCCATCCTCCTCCATCAGGCAGTATTGTAATGTCCTTCCACGCAGCTCCTTGGGATGACCCTGGTCTACTCACCCTGCCCTTGATAATCTTCCCATTCAAAGTCTTTAACCTAACCAAGGTTGTAAGTCCCTTTTCATAATCTTAGATTCAGGGGATCAGGATGTGGGCTCAGTAGAGAGCAAGTTCCTGCCAGCCACACTTAACTTTGCCTTGGATATAATTTTGGAAGGTGAAGTGAGGTAGGAGATACACAGTAAGACCCTGACTTAAAAAAAAAAATCCCAAAACAAAAAACCAACCTGGCCTTGTTACCTAGAACTTAATTCTAGTAGAGTTCATAACACTTCTGGGCCTAGGTTTCCCCATTTAAAAAGAGAGGTTGCGGTGCTCGGTAGAATTAGTCTAGGATTAAATAGTATGTGCATAAATCACATGAAACGTAAGCGCTATCCTGCACTTGTTCACGCTGTTTAAGGGTATGCAAAACATTTTTTTTCTGGTGGTTTTGCATTAACTTATTAAGAATTAACTTTGTCTACTATCCCCTCTCAGTGTCTTAACTTCATCCATACCTTTATCTTCTCTCCAAATATGAACAATATCTTGGCTTGCCTCACCCTCCACTAGGAGGCCCTAATTCTTGGTAAAGGTCTGAACGTTTGAAAATTTATCTTTGCATATTAATTATCTTTTGGTTGCCTGTCTAGATGTGAGCAGGATTTCCCACCCTCTCTACTATTAGCCATTCAAATCCCTTCAGTGTGAACTCTCCTGTCTTTCTTAAATTCTGGGATTTTTGTCTGCTGCTAATTTTTCAAATATTCTCTCCAAATATCCCTGTCCTTGTGGGTTAGTTGTGTGAGCTTTTCCATTGCTGTGGACTGTTTTCTCATTATTTTCTCTTTATCAACCCTTCACAAGAACCTCCAGTTTAGTCAGGCAACTGAACCAACTTCTGGCCCTATTCATTACACTTACTCCATCGAATTCTTTGCTCCAGGCTTTGATTAAGCAACAGCTGTAGCATCTCCTTCATTTGCGTCTGCCTTTCCTGGCATTTGCTCTCCTTGGGTGTCCAGCTGTTTAACTGACAGCTCTCCATGGGCATTGGAAGCTAGGGCCTTTCTCCTATTGCAGATGAGCCGTCAGGAGATCATAGCTCCTCTTGGGATGTAGGGCCTTTGCTGGCTGGGGTAATGTGGATGCTTTAGGTAGGACAAGACTGTTGTGCTGGGAGCTGTTACATGGCCTCCAGTTTGAGCTGTTTCAGACACTGCTCCAATGAATGCTTCTGGTTTAAATGCCCAAATGTGCATTATATTAATACCTCTGTATATGTTTTTGAAATCAAATTTGATGGTTCAAAAGGAATGGCAATTCTAATGTCCACCGATGTGGAGTTTATCCCCAGAGAGCCCTGTCGGTTCCTTCTGAGGCTGACAGGATGGGACTGTCAACTGCATCCCAGCAGACTTTCTAATGTCCACACATGAACTCTCGGGGCGACTTCCAGCCCCTCTTGCAAAGCAAGCCTTTTGTGTAAAATGCCACAGCAAGTTTCAGCTTGCCCACGTTGCCCTGTCACGGCCAAACACAAGTCCATCTTGTCTGCCAAGGTAAATAAACAGCAGACACTGATTACAAAAACTGGCTTTTCTTTGTCCCACATGCCTCTTGACCGGGAGGATGTGGGAACCTGTAACGGCTCCCGACAGGGCGGCTTTCCTTACCTGGAGATCAGGGAGTGGGTGGCCGAGGAATAGCTTTGTTTGTTATGTCTTCTATAGAAGCTATAAGTCTATTTTGTACAACTTATCAATAGCTGGGTTACTATAGTAGGACTCACCCATGACAGTCCACAGAGAGGGACATCGCCCCTGAAATCCAGGCTCTCACTGATCTTTAAGGGCCTTTTCTAATGCAATCAGGGATTACCTCCACATAGATGGGCACTGTGCAGAAGCTTCTATGGGGTAAGCCAGGCCCAGCTCTGCACTGAAAGTCTTCAGGGATGGGCAGCCTGCCATTCGTTAGTCTGACCCTAACTGTGGAGAAAAGAGCAACTCAGACTTAGAGATTATTCCAAAGCAAATAACAGGACAAAACTCGAGTGCCCGAAGCATGCCTTAGAAGCATTTGGGCCTCTGAAGGGGATAATAACATCTGGAGTGCCTGGAGGAAATGCAGAGGCAGTAGGCAACAGAGCAGGTCAGAGCACAGCTTGAGCTTAGCAGAGCACCCAGGAATAGAAGCTGAATGATCAGTTAGATCTTGAAAATGAATGAAATTGATGAAAGCAAAGAGGTAAATCCTCCCACCAAGCCATGAGCATCCTTCTTCTCAGAGTGGTACCCTAGCACCCGTTTAGAGGGAAGAGTTCACAGTCACTCTGGGTGGATATAAAATTTCATTTGAGATTTCATTGTCTGCCTCGCTAGAGCAGACCTTTACGAGTTCTGGATAGTTGGGAGAAAAAAATCCTGAGTTCATTGTACAGCAAATACAAGGAAAAGCTGGAATCTGACAGCAGAACTGTTTCCAAACTAGCCCTCATTAGTGTGAAAAACTAAGACATGGAAGGATTCATTGCACTACTTAAGCAACATGGTGCTGAGGATAAAGGGTCAATAAAAAGACAAGTAAATGATGATCGGAGTTCCCTCTCATTTTGGCCATGCTCCCATGATAGCTCGTGTGATTGGTAGGCATTGATAGATTGAGTGACTGATTTGGTGACTGTCTATCAGTGGCCCCAAAAGACTGTGTGGACAATATAGGAAAGTCATTCTTCAGTTCTAGAAAACCTGAGGACATTCCAGACCCCTTGCCTTGTCCTTAGCTGAGACAGAGAAATCGACGGTTACTTGGTTGAGCCTTTGCTCCTGTTGCTTTACAAGTAAAAGTCACCCATGTGATCAAAACACGCCATTTGCAGTGGGGTTTTATTTGTTTGTGTGTGTGTTTGCCTTTGTTTTTGCTCAAAGTAAATAAAAATTTCAGAAGCTTATTAGTTACCCTGTATGCCCAGCTTCGGTGTACGGAAAGGCGTTACACGAAGGTGGTCTCAGGGGTGCACTGTGCTTTTGCCATGCTCTGAGCTGTTTCCTCTTATCTTCAGATTCCATAATTTCCGTAGCTATGAAATTCAAACCTTTAACGTGAGGGTGCTCGATGCAGTAAGACTGTAGGGAACCCAGGCTGTCTCATCTAAATTCAGTCTCGTTTATATAAAATAACATGGCAGGTAATTTGCCATGGCAAGACTTTCCCTAAAGTATTGCTACCACAGTGAAAAACACAAATCATGCCGCAAGACTGCTCTTGTTGTGTATGTGTGTTGTTTTCTTCATGCTCACCCAGCCCTGTGAAAGAGGAGCTGGTCCTGTTACAGCCAAGGAGGCAGAGCATAGGAATGAGACCAAGGAGTTCTGCAGAGATGGGCCGGGACCTGAACGTATAGCTTCTGAGTCTAAATTTACATTTGTACCCAGGGACCTGGGGTGCTGGGCTGGCTAGTAGAAGACAGAAGTGTACACACAGTCTAGGATGCTGATGAAAATATGTCTACCCAACAGTGTTCTTTTCTGTCTTTGTAGCCCTGTTCACTGCCTACTTGGGAGCCTCCATGACACACCTAATGGCTGTGGTGAGTTCTTTGATCTTATTTTGTCCTCAGCATGACTTGTCCACGGATGCTCCCGAGCAGCATCTGGTGACAGGGTCCATGACCGTTGCTCTCGCCCATTCCCACCCTCTAATAACATCACAGCAAACTCTAGTCCAAACCACAACCACCAGTCTCGTTACCAATGTCAGATTGCTTGGCTTAAAGAATAACTTTAACAATAGCTTTATCAATAACTCGATACCATGTTATCGCGTTCATAGTCTAACTTGGGTGTTGAGAAGTTGACTTTAGAATATAACTTACTTATTAAGAAAATCAGACCTGTGGAGCGGTTGAGAAATCAAAGACAACTGGCTGAAGAAACAGGTGTTATTTAAAACCCAGTCTTCATTGCACCCTCACTCACTCATCAGTAAAACTTTTCAGACCTAGGTCCTCCTTCTGTTATCCCTAGGCAAATCTTTCCTCATTAACTCTTTCCTACCATGCTCTCTCATTAAACTTGCTGGCCTCAAACTCACCGTGTAGCTGAGGCTTGCGTTAAACTGGACCACAGGTGAACCCGCTACCCTGCCTGGCTCCTTCTTCCTTTTTAATACTGCCTTCTGCCCTTTGACCTCCTGCTGCCCCGCCCTTAAGGAGCCAAATACCCCCAAAGCCTGACCTTCTTTCGCCTTTTTCTCCTATCGTGTGGATAACGCAGGGCTCAGACAACGTTGATGCATTCGTGGTTGCTTGTGGGTCATAGTAGCAGCTGACTTTCTCAGCAGCCCATAGAGAATTTACTCTTGGACGGTCTCTATGGAAACACAGCATCTTTGTGGTAGGAAATCAAGCTTCAATTGTAGATCTTTCTAATGGGGCATACACAACAACATTATGGAATCCTTCACACCTGAACAAAGAAAATTCCTAGGCATCATCAGCCTGTGGATGGGGACTGGGTGGATTCTACCACTCCAGGTAGTGAGGGAGATGTGGAAAACTTCAGATCCTGAGGCTCTATCCCTTGGTTTGAGGACAAAGTGTATCTTGTATGATGACTGGGCAGATGTGCAGTCAGGTTTTGGCACCCTATTCCCCATGAGGCCCATACAAAAAATGCTAAAGCTGACCAGTGTAGCATACTCAGTTGACCTGGCAGCACATGGCACACATCCCCCAAAATGTAAAAATCTGTTTAGGAGAGAAAGTAAAAAATACAATAAAACATGTAGAGCTCAGTAATATGGAGAAGTCAGGGTCATGAAGGCCCCTATGGTTGACTGATAGGAGGAGCCCTTGTGGTGTGATGGTCAGGAGACATTAGCCATCTGCTGCCCCACTGTGGGTGCCCTGTGCCGCCCTGGCACATCACGTTTAAGAAGTTTGGATAAATGGGAAAACTGGGCAGACATGCAGAAGAGACGGCACTGGCCACTGCAAAAAAGACAAGTGCAAGCATCGCAGACAGTAGAGGCCCTGACGTCCCAGACACCATTAAGATAGCACTGGGTAGCACAAGCAGACTCCACAGCAACTCCCCCCGCCCAGTTCACACCCTGGGTCGGAAGTTCTGGTGGCTCACTTTCAAATGGAATCTCAAAAGAATGTGTGTCCTGTCCCTCCTTCCCCAGCTCCAACTGCCGGCTGGTACTTGGGCCTTCTGTTTGGCCACACTCCTGTTCCTGCTGATGACCACGAAAAACCCCAACATCTGCAGGATACCCCTCAGCAAAGTCACCTACTCCGAAGAGAACCGCATCTTCTACCTACAAAACAAGAAAAGGATGGTTGAAAGCCCCCTGTGAAAGCAACCCTGCACAATAGCTACGGTCATCAGTCATTTCTGAGTGCAGCTCCAGTTGGCTTCCAGATTTTCCAGATTCGTAGCAACTTCTTTTCGTCGTGGGGAACAACTTTCAGACTATCGGCGACCCATCCTTCTGCTTGTTTCGTGTTCTTCTTTTTTGACTGTGCACCGCCAAGCTCGTGAGAACCATGTCCAGGTCATGGTCTCCAAAATGGAATTTAAGCCCTTCTGTGTGTGTGTGTGTGTGTGTGTGTGTGTGTGTGTGTGTGTGTGTGTGTGTGTGGTGAGGGCAGTGTTAAGATTGTAATGTATTTATAAAGTCAAAGTGTTCTAAGACAAAGAAGACTGGAAGCAGAATCATTATTATTTAAAGCTACCTTTGATGTCAGTATTAAAAATTAAGTTCTGTAACCATCTAAGCCTTATGGAATTCCCAGGCACAGAAGCAAGGCAACCCAGAGTCCACAGATAAACAGTTTGCTTTCAGAATTAACACAGGTTACTCATAGCGACCGTGACTGCCATTACAGTGGGCAGGTTGACCGCCCCGCAGTGGGGTGGCTCCTGCACCGCTGTGTGAGAGAGGCATTCTTCATGAGAATGGCTAGGGATTTTCAAGCTGACAGGGCTGTGGGGAAGACTTCGTTGGTCAAAATAGTGTTGTATTGCCGCTCTTGGAATTTGAAAAGTTCAGGTAGAGTTTATTTATTCTTATGGAAAAAAAAAAGTTTGTTTTTTCCCACTGATATAGCCAGTTCCTAGACATTAAATAAATATATATGTATGGAATACTTAGTGTAGCTTCTTTACTTTAATTATTGTATTATTTTTTAGTTTTGGGGGGTGTTTGACTATGTAGCTCAGGCTAGCCTAGAACTCAGCATCCCTGTTTCCATTCCCTAAGCACTGGGACTATATGTTAGTTGTTGGGTTTTTTTGTTTTTGTTTTTGTTTTTTTTTTTTTTTTTTGTGCTTCATATATATGGCAACTTCGTTAACTTCAAGAACCTTTTAAAGCTACATTTTTAATGAATTTGAGGACATCTTCTAGACACTGGCAGTTAAGTTGCATTCACATAGTCTTTTCAAGAGTTCTGTATTTTTATACAATTTATCTTTATTTTATGTGCATCAGTCGGTGTTTTGCCTTCATGTATGTCTGCGTGAGGGTGTCAGGTCCCCTGGAACTGGAGTTACAGACAGGTGTGAGCTGCCATGTGAGTGCTGGGAATTGAACCTGGATCCTCTGGAAGAGCAGCCAGTGCTCTTAACCACTGATCCATCTCTCCAGCCCCTAACTTTTTTTATTTTAAACAGACATTTTCTGCATGCTAATGTTCTGTTTGGAAAACCAATGGTATTGGAACCACCTGAAAGGAGAAAATTTTCCAGGTTTTCTTTGTAATTTTTTTTTAATTTAAAAGTTTCAGTTTCTGTAAAAAGTCTACAACCAATCATGCTGAAGAAGAAGGCAGTAGAGAGTTCTACTTGCTGCCTGCCACCTGCCCATTGAAATTTATTATTCGGAGGCTGGGAAATTGGCATTTTTAAATCCTAAAGATTTTTTTTCTTTCTGTTGAGTGTGTTGTTCACGCCTGAAATCCTAGCACTCAGGTAACTGAGGCAGGAACATCACAAGTTTAAGGGCAGTGTGGGCCCTGTCTCAAAAAACAACCAACCAAAAAGGAAACACTTCCTTCCTCTTTCAATAGTCAGTGCTTGCTGGGTGGTGGTGGTGCTGCTGATTTTAATCCCAGAACTCGGGAAGCAGAGGCAGGTGTATCTCTGAGTTCAAGGCCAGCCTGGTCTACAGAGTGAGTTCTAGGACAACCAAAACAAAGAGCAAAACCAAAAAAATAGCAAGTGCTGAGAAGACAATACACAGTGTGCTGAATGTTTGATGCAACTATGTCAGGCCACTCATGGGGACCTGACAACATGGATTTGCAACTGTCATTCACTCCTGAGTCATCTCATAGGCAATCCGAATTTCCAGCGCTTCAACAGAAATTCTCCCGTCTGGAGTTTGTGAAATAAGGGTTGGGAACAGCAAGAAGAGAAAGTGCATGCAAAGACCCTGCCCCCACCCCCACCCCCACCCCCACCCCAGAAATGCAGAAGCTGCATGCATCCAGGCAGAGTGGACCGAGGTGTCCACCATGCAGCTGAGACCATCTCTGAGACAGAGATGAAACCCACCTAAGCCAGCACCATCTCAGACCTCAGAATGGGAACAAGCTCAAAGCCTTCTATATTATTTTTATCTATATAATATTGTCTTTAAGGTATTTCTGTTACTAAGTATTATCCTAAAGTTAAGTGAAAACTCTTAGGGTTCCTTTGTACCTTCTTTTGCTATAGTCTGTGTACCAGATTCCTGTGTAAACATATGAATAAATTATATTCACAGCTCAATCCAGTCTCATGTGTCTTTACAGTTAGTAATGCTATTATTATATAGATATGAACATTCACATACATAAGTATGTGTCACTTACATTTCTGGCTTGACAAAGAAAATATTTTAAGAGATACGTGTGCCCCCCCCCCTTTGGCTAACAGACTATGGGCTCCAAAGGGTTAAAATTCCCTCGCCCCAGAAGGGAAAAGGTAAATTGTAGTGCCAGACAGAAGAGGAACTTGCTTCCCTGGGAAGAAATGTCCCAGTTCTAGCAATGTAGGGCAGCCTGATGCCCAGACAAGGATGGGTAGAACCACAAGATTGCTTAGTCGTCTGTTCTTCCTACCTTCTAGTTAAACCTCAACCTCATGCCAGTGCCTCTAAGGTGGACTTGGAGGCCATCAGACCTCTTTATTCCCCTTCCCTGTGTGAGCACTTTAAATAGATGTCCTTGCATCTTACTTGCCTCTTTGGTTGGCATAATGGGGACAAATGGGCATCTTAGCTTGCTGAGCCTGCCAGAGCCTGCTGCTTGACCTTAAAAACTCACGTATCAGAATCAGACCAGAAGTTGATCAAACTGCTCAATTACAGCTCGGCAGCCCCAACCCATCTCCCCAACCACTCACTGTCCTCCCACCTCAGGCAGGAGAGTGACTGAGGACAGTGACACACGTTTGAGACATTCTCCTAAGTAACTCTGTGAGGCCCTGGAGGCCCTAGGCCCAGGGTACCCCCGTCAGTATCAACCATGGAGTCAGTGCTCTGAGAAACCCTCTCCTCAGAATGTGTGCCATGGAGGGATGTTCCAGTCGGTCCCGCCTCTGCTCCTGCAAGAACTCCTCTCCCTCCTCAGCCTCCTCAATGGCGACTTTGATAAAATCCCACACAGAACGTTAAAGGAGCCACTGCCGGATGCCCCTGTCAAAACGCCCTCTGTTGCAACAAAGTCTCCATCTACTTGTAGCAAAACATTTTTCTGCGGCTGTCATGCAATGTCCCTTTCATCTGAGAGAGAAAAGCTGAGGCGCTGTGAGGTCCCAGACACTATAAAACTTTATAAGCTACAGATATCGATTAGCATGCCACCCGTTTCTGTGGCTTAAGTGTCTTATCCAAACTGTATATGTTAGGAAGTTAATCCCCCAACACAACAGGATGGAGAGGTGGAGCGTGTACGAGATTAGTCATGAAGAGTCTACCTTTCCAAATGCATCAGTGAGGTGGGTGAGTTTCCACATGAGGAGATTCCCAACAAAAGGACGAGATTCATACCCTTCCCCTCACCCAAATGCTTTATCTTATGTGTATTTAGAATGTCTTTTGCCTGCTCCTGGCTGCAAGAGTTTGGGAAAGCCTGTGCATGGTATTGTCAGCTTTCAAAGCAATGAATGAGAAAGCAAGACAAAAAACTGTTGGGCAGACAACATGTTTGTTGCATGGCATAATGTACTAACCACCATACATCATGTGATACCTATGCCCCCATGCTGGACGTGGTGATGTGGTGACTGGCAAGACAGTCAATTTCAGGGCTTATAGAAGAGCTTGAGGCAGAGGCCTACAACAAACCTTCTATACAAAGATCAACTGTGGAATACTTGCTGAAATGTTTCCAGAGTACACTGGGATGCCCCAGCCTCATAAAAAGGTTCTGCATCCTCTTACTAACTAACTGTCAGCAAAGGATGAGGTTTGGTAGTGCTCAGACAAGGAAAGCAGGGAGCTCACTCATGTTCAAAATAATTATCTTTAAGAAACAACATTCATTTATTTATGTGTGCGGAGAACACCTCAGAGCATGTGAGGGTCTGTCCTCTCTGTACCATGAGGGTTCCACTCAGCTCCTCAGGACTGCCATCAAGAGCTCTCAGCCGCTGAGCCACCTCGCAGGCCCTCTATCTTGGTCTAATGGTCGAAGCATCTAGATCATTCCACATCAGGAAACCTTTGGAAATTACTGCGTTTCGTTTCGTTCCGAGCTCAATGAGGCACTGGAAACAAGCGTCCAACATTTTCTGGTTCGTGGTCTCAAATAAACAATGAGAAATCCTGTTTCCTGTTTGGGTTGGGTCCATTGGATCCCAGCCCAACGAAGCTCTGAATTATAGTGCAGTGACATGCAAGGACTTGGGAGGGAAGAAATGAGGCGCAGAGGAAAGTTGGAACAGTTCCAGGAAACCTGGCTAAAATTAAGTCTCCAAGGAAATCATGGCAGCTAGGCCATGAGTCAGCGTCCCAAAGGCCAAGAGCATCTTGAAGCAATAAGATCACAATGCTCAGGACTGGCCACACCAGCAAAGGGGCCTTTGTCCTTCTGAGACCCCTCCCCATGTAGGCTTCCCGGTGACAGTTTTCGCCCCCTAATGGGGCACAGGAGCAATGAACGATGTGAATAACCTGGGAGAGACATTAGTCCCCGGTGAAATCCATTCCAATGTAAAGAGCACTGGATTTCAGACACTCGATGGAAAAGGGGGGTTAAAATATCAACGAGTTATGAGCTGATTAAATGTTAAAGTGCTAACACTTTAGGTTCGCTGGAATAAAATCATTTAAATTAACTTCATTTGAACTTTCTGGGGGACTGGGGACATTTTTTTTTTTACTAACGTTTTTATTAAAATAGAATAATGTCATTTCCCTCCATTCATTTTCCTTCCTCAATGTCTCCCATGCCCCTTTCCCTCCCAAATTCCTGGCCTCCTCATCCCTAATTGTTTTATATATGTAATATATGCATAGGTAGATGGATGGATGGATGGATGGATGGATGAATGGATGGATGGATGGATGGTAGATCCTACTGAATCTGTAGCATGTATGTGATCTCAGGTAAATCCTTCAGCGTAGCATGTATGTGATCTCAGGTGAATCCTTCAGCGTAGCATGTATGTGATCTCAGGTGAATCCTTCAGCGTAGCATGTATGTGATCTCAGGTGAATCCTTCAGCGTAGCATGTATGTGATCTCAGGTGAATCCTTCAGCGTAGCATGTATGTGATCTCAGGGCTGCCTCGCGATGTGAGAACAAGAAGAGCGTCTCCCCAGAAGCACACCTGTGTCATTATTCATAAGCAATGGAAACTGCAATGCACCTGGGTATGAAGCAATAGAGAATACCAGTGACTGCTGTCCATTGAAATATGCATAACCTCGCCTACAATCGTTCACATTTAGAGGTTTTCAGTGCTGCCTTCCTTAAGATGCTTTTCCTCCCAGAAGACCAGAGTTTGGCTTTGGATGCTCATCTGGGTCCCTCCTGGATCCTTCAACTGTGCCCTTGCCAAGTCCAAAGAAACGATGCATTTACAAAAGGCCATGAGATTCCCAGCAGGAAGTATGTAAGGTTGCAATTTAACACAAGGCATTGTTGCTTTCAAGGACACAAGATGAGATCTCAAGACTGAGGATTCAGTGTCAGGTGAATAAGGGGTGTGCATGTCCCTGACATTAGGATTCAGGTAGCCATACCCACAGGGATTCAGGCCAACACCACATGACCCAAGAAGGAACAACACTCGTCCCTTCGGGTGTGTTCAGCATCAACCCACCAGCTAACGCTTCTAGGATCGAAAGTTATTCTCTTGAATTCCTAGTAAAAAAAAAAAAACCACTTTCCTGTGTGAAGAATAATGTACAAGAGAAAACCAGGAGGACATACAGTTAAAAGTGTGTTCCGGGCCAACCCTATCGCAGTGATGGAGAAGCCTTCAGGGAAGGGCCAGCATCTGTGCCCAGGCTGGCACTGTGGCTCAAGCAATCCTTGTTGGTCCAGGGGGAGATTTCCCCTCCATACCTCTTACAGTATGGCTGCTTCCTCTTCTCATGGTCTCAGAATCACAGCTTGGCCCCTCAAGTGGCCAAATGTGTTTGTCCCAGCATGCTCCCCACCTTCTCCTGGGAACAGCACCATTTAAGGGATCTGTTCCTTCCCTACCCGTGGGGTTCCCTTGGGGCTTCCAGCTGCAAAAGTCTGCCATCAGGGAGAGGAGTCAGAGCTTGCTTCCCAGGTCCCAGAGGACACCCTACGTGCATAGTTCTTCTGGGTGGACCATGAACTTCCACGTAACTCATTTCTTCTTAGCCCAAGGTGCTGATAAGTGACAGCTGACAGAAGGTAGAGGTAAGAGAGAAACTGTCCCCTGACTGCTCCACACACTCATGTCACCGAGCAAGCACAGAGGAGTCTAGCAGAAGGACAAAGTAGGATGGGCCAGGGACTCTGCTTAAAGCACTTACTCCTGTCTCCACAGATGTCATGGGAGAACCTGGCAGGATGTAAGCCACCTCTGGACCCGGTGTTAAGAAAAGGCCACTAAAGCTATACCACTAAACTCTAGCAGATGCCAACACGCGCACGCAGGACTGGAGCCACACTGAGCTCCATGGTTCAGCCACCAACTGAGCTCTCCAAACGATGTCAGGGAGGGTAAAGGCCTGAGAAACCCTGGACTGAGCAAGCAGGAGCTGTGGCTGTCCATTCTCAAGTGACCTCTGGGTCCCAGAGCCCATGCTGGGCAGAGTGAGACTCAGGAGCAAAACCTTCCCCATGTTCCTCAGAGGTGGGTAGGCTGAACTGCTGAACAACGGATAGAAGGTTCCAGAAGCGGGAAAGGCACACTGGCTGACCACTCACTCTGCTATGAGGTATGACAGATACATCTGCCCAAGTTCTCTGTATTCCTGACAGGGACGTTTTCCTCTGCCACCCCCGTAGAGATGAGAGTTTCTATTGTTCTTCCCCAACATTGTGGCTACACACTGGGTGCATTGTTGTGACACATCTATTCCTTTGTAAGGACATGGGAAACACATCCAGACCTGAGAGAGACAGGGAAGTCACATTCAGAAGATTTGGGTTATTTCCCATGGGGAAAGAGGTGTGAGCAATGTGTTATTATCATAAACAGGAACACTCTTGAGCTTTTGGGTATGAGAAAGAAGGAGCCATTGTCTTTGGCTGGTGTGTGTTCGTGTCAACCCTGACCCTTCTAGTCATAAACTCTGAACCCTTGACTACAGAGAGGAGCCCACGAGCAGGGTGGAGCAATCATTGCTCTTAGTCTCAACCACAACAATAGATTCAAAATGGAAATGTGACCCCGTGATGGTGGCACACACCTTAAATCCCAGCAATTGAGAGAAAGAGGCTGGTGGGTCTCCGAGTTTGAGGCCAGCCTGGTCTACAGAGCGAGTTCCAGGACAGCCAGGGCTACACAGAGAAACCCTGTCTCCGGGGGAGAAATGGGACTTTACCATCTGTTATTATGCCTGGAGTTTCTGGAAAAGAATTTCTTTCTTGATGGAGCAGCTGTCAGACCTGGAGGCCATACTGTCCATGCCTCTATTCCCTAGTGTGTGGAGGAAGGTCATGCGGACTGGGACCCGAGAGCTTCTGCTTCCTGCGGGTCTACTTTGATTGTCTGAGCAGCCTCCCCTTTCCATATGGGCTAACCTGCATAGAACTACTAGTGTGCAATACAGAAGCCTTAACACCAACCAACCAAACCTAGCTTGTGTTAGAGTGTGTGTGTGTGTGTGTGTGTGTGTGTGTTGGTATGTGTCTGTGTGTGTCTATGTGTGTATGTCTATGTGTGGCTATGTGTGTCTCTGTGTATATATGTCTCTGTGTGTCTGTATGTGTATTTGTCTGTGTGTGTCTCTCTCTGTGTGTGTATATATATATGCGTGCATGAGTGTGTCTGTGTCTGTGTGTGGGCAGCATGCACATGCCAGAGCTTACAGAGGCCAGAAAACTTATCTGATCTTTGGAGCTGGACTTACAGCATTTGTGAGCTGTCTAGTGACAGTGCTGGGATTTGAACTTTGGTCCTCCCAATGCAGCAACACTTTTAACTGCTGAGTCATCTCTACAGCCCCCCTCATCCTGCTTGCACATCCTCCTGACCAAATAAATATAATGCTGACTTATTTGTCTTTGTTGTGGGTATAAGCATGTGTGCATATCCACGGAAGAATAAATCTGAATCCATATTTTCACCCCATACAAAAATCAACTCAAAGTGAACCAAAACCTTAATTCATAACCATAAATGCTGAAACTGCTAGAGGAAAGCATAGAGACTGTTCCTCCAGGGATAGAACAGACAAGAACATCTGTCTGTGCCCACAGCACAGGCACCAGCACCAGCAATCAATAATGGAATGGCATGGACCATTAAAGCTTCTATAAGCGGGGAAGCTATCCGCAGAGCAGACAGCCAGCCACAGAATGGGAGACAGTTACCATCACAGGATAACAGCCAGCACTTACAAAAAAAACTTAAAAAGTAATGCAAACAATAGCAACAGAACCACCAAAATACAAATCTGGATTAGTGAAAGGAACAGATAGTTTTTGAAAGAAGAAACACAACTTGCTAATAAACTAGGGGTTTTGTTGTTGCAGTTTGTTTGTTTGTTTTTGATTTTCAACATCCCTAGTCAATGGGGAGATGCAAATTAAAACTACTTTAAGGGACTGGAGAGATGGCTCCGTGGTTAAAAACACTGGCTGCTCTTCCAGAGGTCCTGAGTTCAATTCCCAGCAACCACATGGTGGCTCACAGCCATCTGCAATGAGACCTGGTGCCCTCTGCTGGCAAAACTACTTTGAGAACCCAGCTCCCCCCATCGATAGCTGTCACCAGGAAGTTTGACAACAAAAGCTGGTGGGAGTAGGGGAAAGGGGGGCCCTTATTCACTGCAGTTGGGAGGGCGAATGAGCACAGCATCTCATGAAGATCAGTATGGAGATTTCTAAAAGACAGAGCTACCGTATAAGTCAGCTATGCCCTCCTGCACACACAAGGTATTCCATGCTATCAGAGACTTGAGCGCCTGTGTTATTGCTGCTTTACTCACAAAAGCTAGGAAATGGAGCCAGTTTAGATGTCCATTAAAAACAAAAAACAAGTAAATAATGAAAATGTAGGACGTCACACAAGGGGACCTCATTCAGCTGTAATGAAAAGTGAAGTCTGCGAAGGATTGGTTTGGAAAGTATAGTATTAAGCGAGGTTAAAAAAAAAACTGCATGCTCTCTCACATATGCGGATCCTGGTCTATAATATTTAACGCATATAGTACATACATGCTTGTATACAAAAGAGTGTGAATGCGAGGAACCTAAGTAACTAGAAAAGAGAGGGTAAACGGGCGACGAGGAAGGATGGAGCGGGTTAAAGGACACAAGGAGCATGGAAGAAAAAGAGGAGACTGAGGGGTAAGTGCCAAGGTGGGTTGGGGGTGCCAAGTTAGCAAGGAGGCGGGGGAAGAAAACCCTGAAGCTGGTTCTGTTCCGAAGTGCCTAATGGTTTGCATGCTAATTTCAAAAATGAAAATAAGGAGAGGAAACAGTAGACATAACACACCCTCGGCTCTTTCCATGCAAGAACCCCGGTCTGTAAATAAATGTATTAAGCCAGGGAGATCTCTGCAGGAAAGTGAGAAGCACAGCCCAGCTGGAGCCTCTCCTGCCCTCCCACCTGCCTGCCTATCTGGCTGCCGGAACCACCAGGGTTTGCAACCTCCTCTCCCCCACACTGCAGGACCAAGAATGGAGGCTGTGGAATGTAGACCCCCACTCGCCCCTCCCTCACACAGCACCTCTGGAGCCTGCTAGAGCCAGAGGGACTTGAGACTTTACCTGCCTTCCTAAATCAAGTGCACTTAACAGATATCTTTAGGACATTCTGTCCAAAGGCTACAAAACACACATGCTTCTCAACAGTCCATGGAACTTTCTCTGGAATAGATCACATATTAAGACACAAATCAAAGCTGGGCAGTGGTGGCACATGCGTTTAATTCCAGCACTTGGGAGGCAGAGGCAGAAGGATCTCTGTGAGTTCGAGGCCAGCCTGGTCTACAGAGTGAGTTCCGAACGAACAGGCCCCGAAGCTACACAAAGAAACAGAGAAACCCTGGGGGGGAGGTAGAGAAAGAGAGAGAAAAAGAGAGAGAGAGAAAGACATCAAGACTCTTAACAAATATGAGAAAACAGAAATAATTTCTTATATCATACCTGATCCCTGTGGCATAAGCCTGTAAATCAATAACAAGACAAACTCTACAACACACACAGACTCATGGAGATTCAATGATAGACACCAAAACGATGCAAAGGAAACTGCTAATCAAGTGAAGAGACCGCCTACAGAATGGCAGAAAACCCCCACCACTTACAAATCCAACAGAGCATTGTTACCTAGACTATGCACAGAATTCAGTAAACTAAACATGAAGAGTAAGAAACAGTCAAAATATGGGCCATGAAACAAAGCAGAGCTCTCAAGAGAAGAAATACAAATGGCTGACAAACTGTTCTAAAAGTGTTGGACATCATTGGTCATCTGACCAAAGTCAGAATTCCTAGCATCAAGAAAACAAACAGCCTTAAGCACAGACGAGGATGGGAAAGGAACACTCACCCCTTGGTGATGGGAATGTAAGATGGTGGGTGCAGCCACAGCCGCTATGGAAATTAGTGTCGAATTGTATCTAAAAACAAAACTACCAAATGATCCAGCCTTGCCGCTCTAGGGCAGTTAAAGGTCCTCATATCTTCGTACAGAGATCCTTGCACAAGGATCCGTGTATCTTGCTGTTCTATTCAGAATATGTAGGAAACAGAATCAGCCTAGATGTCCACCAGCTGATAAATGAACAACGAAAATGCGGTAGACATGGATAAGAGGGCAACTAAAGATATGAGACCCTTGGGAGAATTCAGAAGACCTGAGTTTGTTTCATGCCCATGTGGACCTCATAATACCAATAATGGAAGTGTTCCCAGTCTACAGGTGTAAAAACTAAACTGAGGCTAATTGACTTAGGAATATAGAGGAAACTGGTTGAAAGAGGGGACCGAAACTCCTCCTCCCTCCCTCCCTTCCTCCCTCCCTCCCTTCCTTCATTCCTCCCTTCCTTCATTTCTTCCTCCCATGTTCCATGCCTTCCTACCATGCTGGAGCTCTAAGGAAGGGAAGTATGGAAATAAAGAAGGCAGACCCTTATCTCCCAAGGCTGTAGGTGTCAGAGCTCTTGGATGGCTTCAGTACTTTATCACTTTTACCCAAATCCCATGAGCTCCCAAAGCCGGTGCTTGAATGAAGATTCATTCTCTCTGTAAGGAAGGGCCATGAGGTTAATGAACTGGCAGAGTCTGGGTTTGACTGTGCGCCTGCAAACATTGAAGCCTCTTCTCATCACTTTTAGTGACCACTTCACTCCAAGGTGTGGGATCCTCTCCTCCCATAACTTCTACCATCCATAGCTACTCCTGACATTCGGCTGCTGCTCTCACTCCAGTTTGTGTCCAGGCAAGGCCCACATGGCACCAAACCTTGTACCAAGTTCAGAAGTCCCACCATGGTAATGCATGGTGCCCGAGAGAATGGAACACGGAAGGTATCACATGGGCTTGTCCTTTTACCTAATGGTAAGTACTCAAGTTATTTCAGCATGGAGACATTACTGAGCAGCACACACACACACACACACACACACACACACACACGAATTTCTGAAATAAACCCTGAGATTTCTAGTTTCTATCCAGCAATGGCTGGATAGAAGTGGAGAAGTACAAAAAGAATTCAGCAAACAGGATGAAGGGCTTAGGATGGAATTTCAGAACTTGCCGTCCAGGCTCAGTGCATCACTATCCTCCCAGAAACTACTCAGTACCCGTACTGTACCCTTTCAACTTGCCTTCCTCTCCTCTTCACTTTCCCTGAAGCCTGGAATTCCCTCTGTTCTTGTAAAGATATGCTTGCCTAGCATATTAGTTGGAGTTCTGTAAAGGAACAGAACTACATGCGTGTGTGTGCGCGTACACACACACCACACATACACACAGGGGTTGTGAAGGAAAGGAAATTTACCAGACAGGCTTGCATACCATGGTCTGGTAGCCCAACAATGTTGGTCTCATGACAGAAAGGCCAAGAATCCAGTAATCATTCAGTCCACAGGCCTGGATGTTTCAGCCATCCCAATCTGGCACTGGAGCCCTAGAGGATACTGGGAGAGCTGCAGATCCTCAGTCTACACTGGAATCCTGAAGATTCTAACACAGGTGAAGGATTGCCTCGGCAGCAGGGAAGATGAACTTGCCAGTGAGAGTGAGGGCAAGGGCAAAAAATCAAAACCTCCCTTCTTCCATGCTCCCTGCCACTGGAACATGTGGTCCTGATTTAGGATGGGCCTTCCTCCTCAAAGAACCCAGCCAAAATATTCCTCGCAGGCATGCCCAGCAGCTTACATTTCTATTGATTCCACATGTAATCGAGTTGACAACCAAGATTAGCTTTCACACTTCCCATGAGCCTTTTCGGCTCACATCGTCTCCATTCCGCCGGCCCTGCCTCAGGACTATGTGGCTGTGGCATCAGGCTAGGTCTCCTGAGCTGTTTGATAATAGGGACTGTGTCTGCTACATCTTTGCTCCCTCTACATGGAGTATATATTATTCCCAGAGAAACAAAAAAAAAAAAAAAACATAGTTTTAGGGAGCATTTACATGTATGATGTCATTTAAGCCTCATAAAAGTCCCACAGGAAAGTTTTCTACAGGTGTGAAAACAGGCAGGAAATAATAGCACCATTCAGCCTCCAGGGATGGTGCTTTTAAACAACATAGTCTTTTTTTTTTTTTAATTTCTTCCTCCTCTGAAAATAATGGTAGAGATCACGAAGTAACTTTCATAGGTCTGTAGACAGGTAGAATCATGCCGATGGTTCCAATTTCACCTAACCCTCAAAACTGTTCGATACAATAAAATATTTGTTGATTCAAGTTGCTAAGGGTTTGAGAGGTTGTTAGGCAGCAACAGAGCACCAGGGCTAGAACAGCCTCCACATCCCTGTTGATGCCCCTCCCCAGTCACCGGGACAGTCAAGCATCTTCCTGTAGGCCACCTCTGAGACTCCCTTCCTAAACACACCCCTCGCCTAAGTTAGACTTCTACCTCTCCCTGTATTTCCTGCCTGTGTCTTTCTAAAGGTGCATTTTGAAATTTCAAATAACCTCTGTAATGAAGAAGAGGAGAGAATTTAATCACATTTGAGAGAGTGCCATATTAATGCTGTTCCCAGGATTTCTTCTCCATCTTCAATTCATATCTTTGCATCTAAGCCAAAGGATGACCATCAATTTTATACCAGATGTGAGACAGCCACTCATATCCCTCTCCCCAGCAGAAGGTTGTAGTGGCGAATTGCCTGTGCACCTGTTACAGTGGCCACACCCCTTTGGGCATGGCTTCAGGTGTGGACAGAAGTGAAAGAGGAAAGCATGATGCATGGTCTCTCTCTCTCCCCCTCATTCTCTCTCTCTCTTTCCCTCATTCTCTCTCTATCTCTCTCCCTCATCCTCTCTCTATCTCTATCTCTCCCTCATCCTCTCTCTCTCCCCCATCCTCTCTCTCTCTTTCTCTGAGGTCAAAAATCAGATCGGAAGGGCGAAGAAAGGCTGTAGTTCTTTATTGTTCTGTGTAAGTTGTTTCCCAATAAAACACTCATTTATCACTTATCTTGGGTCTGATGAACTCATTACAACCACACCTTCGGAAGGTCTTCATCAATACATCCCTCCTCCTGAGTTCAATAATAATTTGAAACGTTTCCTTTGACATGATATTACATATTTCATTACATTCCAGGGACAAAAGTCTATCATAATAAGTAAATAAATAAAAATACTAATGTATGTGGAGCTGGAGAGGTGCCTCTGTGGCTAAAAGCATTTGCCACTGTTGCAGACAAGCCTGGTCCATTCTTAGGACCCTTTTGGTGGCTCTTCCTGGCCAGGTGGCCACAGTCCACATAAAACCAGCTCTTACAGAATGCAGCCACTTAGAGGTTAAGAGTAGTCACTGTTCTTCCAGAAGACCTGAATTAGATTCCCAGCACCACATGGTGGCTCACAACCATCTGTAACTCCAGCGCCAGTGGATTAACACTCTCTTCTGGCCTTTATGGACAACAGGCATACAAGTAGCACACAGACATACATGCAGACAACACACTCAAACTTAAAATAATAATTAAAAAATAAGGCTTTACTCTTACAGATGTATTCTATTGGGTTACAAACATTTTGGCCTGTCTTCTGCAATGTTCCTGAGCCTTAGGTGTAGGAGTGTTTTATAGATGTATCTATCCATAGGAACTGGGCTCCACAACTCTGCATTTTGATTGGTTGTGGTTTTCTGCCATGGTCTCCATCTGTTGCAAAGAGAAGTCTCCTTGATGAGGGGTGAGGACTGCACTTATCTGTAGGGACAAGAACAAACACTTGTTGGTGGTTGTTAGGGATTATGCTGATTTAGTAAGTTAGTGTTTGCAGATTTTCCTCCAAAAGCCATGATTTTACTAGCACTGAGTACATAGCTAGGTTTCCAGTAGCAAGCATGGTATCCTTCTTTTTGAGTAAATCTTACATCAAATTAGAGAGCCATTGTTTACCACCAAGACATGTGCCACAGCTGCACCCCACAGGCTATTGTTTTGCTGGCCATTGGTGGCCACTGATCTATAGGCATTGGATCACAGGCATTGATCCAGAGGCATTATAGCTAAATGAGAATCTGTCTTTTGGCCAGCCTTCCAGGCGACTCTGATTAGTGTTCAAGTTTACAAACTACTGAACTAAACAATTGAGAGGCACCATAGAAAAGACCAGACATTTATTAGAATGTTCACCCTAAAATCTCATTAACCCGGTGCCCATGTCACTGACCATTCTTATAAGTGAATGCAACTTTATATTTAATTTGGTTTCATCTAAATCGTTGGTTTTATGCTCTTCATATTATAAGTCCCCAGTGGCTACTTGATCCATCACTGCCTGTTACTTGCAGTAATCAGTAATCTTTTAGTGCATTACATAATCCAAGTTCACTCATTTCCATTAGCCCATATGAGGCTCTGAGCAATCCTAGGAGCTACCTAGAATAGATATCATTGCAATCCTCTTCACAGCTGAGACAGAACTCACTGATACTAACTTGCATTCTGTAGTTACTTATTTCTGTAAAGGTTATTTTGTGTCTCTCCACGGAAGGCAGCAGGATAAGCATATAGAAGATACAAAAAGTATTTGTGGCACAATTCCAAGAGAAAACAAGTGTTCCAGTTCTGAGTGGGTGAATCCATTGAGGTCATAGTATATTGATGAACAAAGCAGACACAGGTGTCAGGAAAAGAAAACATGAGTGTGGCAGAGGCAGAATTCATGACTGGTCAGAAGTAAATTTAAATGAACACGAGAACAGTATCTCCCAGGAGAAGAGAGTAGGTTTACAGTGAACAGAGAGAAGACATCATAGCCGTGACTGAGGTATGGGAGGGGTACTCCATATAGCCGTGACTGAGGTATGGGAGGGGTACTCCATATAGCCGTGACTGAGGTATGGGAGGGGTACTCCATATAGCCGTGACTGAGGTATGGGAGGGGTACTCCATATAGCCGTGACTGAGGTATGGGAGGGGTACTCCATATAGCCGTGACTGAGGTATGGGAGGGGTACTCCATATATCTCTGAAAGTGACCGCGGGGGATTTCACATGTCTGCAGTCTTTAGTCACCTATCTTCATATCTCAGCATATACGTGGTATATCAAACATTAACGATAATGGGATATCGTTAGAGACAGTGTCTCGGTATGCCCCCCAGGGTTCTCACACGCCTGCCTCTGTCTCCTAGGCATGTACCACCACGCCTGGCTGGCTGTGATTTACCAAACACTGATGTTGATTAACTTTTTCTTTTTCCAAGCAAATGTGAGGACCTTAGAGCACTTTAACGTCATTGACCCTCTCACCATTTATAAGCTACCAGTTACCAGTTTGTTTTTTTCTTTTCTTTTCTGAGACAATGTTTCACTGTGTAGCCCAAGCTGACCTCAAACCTGTGACCTTTCTGCCTCGAAATGCTGGAACTGCAGGCACGAGCCACCAGGTCTGGCTTGATTCTACATTTTACACCTGACTGGAAAGCAAAGCATGGTGGCTCACAATTGTCATCCTAGCATTTAAAAGGCTTAGGTAAACAAATAAACAAATACTGCTAGACATTATTGTTTCCGTTTTCGCCACCGCAGTCATGTATATTTACCTTTACAGTTTCCATTTCCAACCCTCTTCATGTTTTTTCTCCAAGCTTCCATCTGGGATCACTTTCTCTTTACCCCCCCCCCCAAATGCCTTTCAGGGTTTTCTTTAGTGCAGGGTTTTCAGCAGCCACTTCTCCCTGTTTTCACATAAACGGCTGCATTTCCCGAAGTTTCTGAGAGATCTTTCCGCCAAAGCACAGTTCTACTTTAGCCATTGATTTCTTCCAATAAATGAAAACATTTAGCATCTTTTCATTTCCACTTCTGGTGTTTAGGAGTCTGCCTCCTTTCTGTTTTCTTCGTTTGCTCCGCAGTCTGCTTTTAAGGCTTTCCTCTTTGCTTTTGGTCTTCTGAAATTTGACTGTCACCTGCCTAGATATGACTGTCCTAAATGTATCCTCCTTGAGAGTAGTAGGACTTGTATCAGTTTGGGAAAATTCTTAACCATTTTCCTTCCTCAGATGACCCACCCACCCACCCCACCCCCTCCTTCTGTCCCTTCCCTTTGGGACTCTATTTGCACATAATACACATTACTGGTGCTTTTGACTTCAGCCTTACCCTTTGCCCTCTTTCTGTGCTCTGGCTGGCTGGCTGTCTTTCTGTCTGTCTGTCTTCTTGTTCTATTGTTTACTGCTCAGTACATTTACTGGGATCTTAATATTTGTTATTATCTTTTTATTCAATTAGAGATGCTTAGGAGCCTATCACATCTGTACAACTATTTTCTATAACATAGAGTCATTACTGAGCTTCGGCCTCTCATGTCCTCTAGCCATGTAACAAGCAGAGTTGCTTTAAAGTTTCGGCATGACAATCCTATGTCAAGAATAACCTCAATATGCTTTTGCACTGGACCTGAGTTCAGTTCTGTGCCCCCCGGGTCAGGCAGCTCATCTATTGCTAATGGGAGTACAAACTGGTCCAACCACTATAGAAATCAGGATGGTGATTTCTGAGGAAACTAAAATTAGATCAACTATACAAACCAGCTGTACCACCACTCAGTGTGCGAAAACAAAGGAAGGAATAAGGAAAACGTGGGCATATGTATAATGGAATTCTTCTCCTTTTTTTAATATTTAAAACCATATGGGTGTGTGAGCACGTGTATGTGCACGTGTGTGTAATGTGTGTAAATGCAAGCATCCATTTGTATGAGTGTGCAGGCAAGAGGAGGGTGTTGGGCATCCTCTGATTCTTTCAACTTTATTCCCTTGGGTCAGGTCTTTCATTAACCCTGGAGCTTGCCATAGTATAGGTTACGGTTGAAAATGGCTACTCTTGGCTCTTTCTGTGGGTTCTGAGGCTATGGACTCAGATCCTCATGCTTGTGTGACCAAGCCCTTTTACTCACCGAACCATCTCTCTAGCCACCACAATAGATTTCTTTTTCAACCACAAAGAGTAAAGTGGTGTCGTTCACTAGAAAATGGAAGTAACTGGTAATGATCACTAAGTGAGCTAATGCACTCTCAGAAGGACACGAATGATACTTGTTCCTTCTCTCGTGGCCCCTAGATTTTCTACAGATACATAAAATCACTACTTGGAAGTGGAAGTGAGGTCATCTGGAGGAGATGAGCGAGGGACTAAGGAGTGAGAGGGGAGGGGATTTGGGAAAGAAATACAATCCACGTGCAATAGACGCAGTGTGAAAATGTAATAATTAATTAAACGAGAAATTTGAAAAAGAGGAGGAAGAGGAAGAGCCTGAGTACTCCTTCTCCTCGATTGTCTACTTTTATTAGGATTCGGGCATCAGACTTGAAAATGTACCTGCAGAAACTAGTTGAGGCCTCAGATAACATCTTCTCCCAGACGGGATCTTCATTTGCTCTGCAGGAATCTAGGGGACTGGCAGTCTGCAGTGCCTCAATCCAAGTTCATGGCTTCAGACTTTCTGTCATACCCCATAACTGAGTGAAAGCTGAGGGACAGAGGCTAGCTTTGACAGCAATTTGCTTTGGGTTTATGTTAGATCTACGGTGCAGCCCTGTAGGATCTTGACTCTAAGTGCCAAGATGTTTTTCAGAGACCCCCCCTACCCTAAAAAAAGAACATGAACAACAGTTTTGAACCATTGATTACCAGCCACTTGTAATTTTCAAAAATAACTCATTTCTAAGCCTCCTCTTCAGATCAACAAATGCCCTTGGGCAAATGTAATCATAAATGCCAAGTTCTGCTGCCGGTGAGCCAGCTTGTAATGCCACATCACTTCTATCAGAACTTCTAATCCCAGTTAAACCCATGGCATTTCAGAAGCCAGGCAGCATTGTCTGACTTGTTTAATTGCTTCCTTGTTGAGGAGCCTCCCATTCCAACCGCAGAGTCTGCCAAGAGGAAAAGGGAACCTGACCATCAATAGATTCACTCCCACCCCTAGAAGCAGTGAACCACTGTCCCTCTCCCAGGATCTACCCCAAGCCATGCTGGGGCCATGGGAAAGTTCAGAAGGCAGGCTACACTGTGGAAGGAGATGGAGCTGATTTCCTGGCTACCTGCCTTTCACAGCTGCAGATGCCACGGTATCTGCTGAATAGGGATGGTGGAATGTACAGGGTACGAGGTCAGACCAGAACAGTACCCATCTTCTGCCTCCTTTCTCTTTCAAGTTTTCTACTGTGAAGCTGAAATGGGCTATCATTCACTGGCCCAATGTCCCTGCATCTTGCAGTGGCCGTGATTAAGTATTGGACAATGAGATACAATTTGAGAATTGGTAAGACAGTTCTGGGAAAGTCGCAGATTTCCTAATAAGAGCGCATGAAGGTAGACATGGTGGTGTACACCTACAGTTCCAGCATTCTGGGAGCAGATGCAGAAGTACAAGATTGATGTCAGTCAGACTCTGGGTGGAGAGAAGAAGGAAGAGAAAGAGGAGAGGGGAGAGAAAGAGAAAAAAGAGACGGGGAGGAGAGGGGAGGGGAAGGAGGGATAGCAACCAAAAGCCCCAAATTAACAAACGTTATAGGCAACTCTCAACCTAGAGGGGAGACACAATTCAATACTAATGAAATCCCCGTGTCAAATGTTAGAGCAGTCTTTAAGAACGCGGACAGATTTTATTTACAATATTATTCCAAGTAAACCCCACACAGAAACGAAGTATATAACACATAAAACATCAACTTCATTCTAAGGACAGGAACATGTTACCTAGGAACCTTCCCAAATGCACCCTCTATATCGTTGGCGATGTGTGGTTGGTGTAGCCCTGCATATGATCCGACACTTGAAGAAACCGGGGTCTCCTTGGCAGGGTTGAAGCAGCTTGTCCCAGGAGACCCAGTAAGTTAATGTGCTCAAAGGGAACCCACATCCTCAGGGCCACTCTCATTGATGTTGCTTCACAAACAGATAAGAGAAGGAAGTGATACGCGTGTGTTAAACTACACGGCGGCAGCTACAGTGGGCAGAAGAGGCTAAAGACAGCCACCAGCATGAGCAGACGTAACTGAGGGAAAGTATATGGAAGATGTGGCCGGAAGAGAAATACATTTTGAAGACATCGGTGGCTCCGTTCCCAGGCCGTAGCAGGCGAAGTGGGGCATAGCCGCTAAGTAGTCAGAAACCGGGATGCTCTCAGAAGCCTTCCAACGCACACGGCAGTGCCCACAACACAGAATCGTGTGGTCAGTAATGACAGTGGTACCCGAGTTCCACTGGAGCCAATGAGAAGGGCAGACAGAGGGGATGGTGTGAGCGGGCGTGTGCAGGTAGAAAGGACCCTGAGAACTGAGGTCAGAGCCTGGGTCACTATCCTCTGCACCACCAGCCTTCATCAGCAGTAATGATTTGCCTGGTGAATGAGTGACTCCTGGCCATCCCTGGATAGTGGCCCTGGCTCTCTCTGTCAGAAGTAAAGAAAGGCATAGAAGCTCTCAAAGCAGCAAGTCCTAAAGGCCCTCACAACCCAGTGTGGAGACAGCTCAATACAGCTGAAAAGTCCCTGGCTCGCTCTCCTGAGCAGGGAGAGACAAGAAAGGCCTCTTCTCACAGCAAGGGAAGAAGTCACTGCAATAGTGTCAGTATTTCCTGTTCTGGTCCCCTCTGCTAGACCTTCGCCTCGCCCCAAGTTCCACAAGGTGTCAGAGAACTTACTCAGTTCTCAGACTCCGACATTCTCCTACCCGCTCTGCTCAGTCCTCATTCATACCTACTGCCAGCGATGTGCTTCTTCAGAATTACACAAGGGGCAGTCCTAACCCCCAAGGAGAAGGCAAGAGGTGGGTGCTTGGAAACCATACCCATGTATACATCTTGGGAACGCTTACGCAGCTCAGGCCAGACTCCTATCCCCCACACATGTGACTAGAAGGGAGCGTGTGTGGAGTTCCTGGCTCCCTGTTGTTTATGGTCCTCAGGACAGACCCCAGCCTCCCCGGGCCCCACCCTCTTCTTCAGTGGATTACAGGTTTGAGCAGGCTCACATCCACCCCACACTTTTTTTGTGCACATCTCAATGGTGGGTGTGATGAGAGTCACTTGCTTCCCGGACCTCAGTGCTTTGCATTTTATTGTACATAAAGAGTAGTCGGTGGAACAGCAGACGTGAACTTGGATAAGCCTCGAGGTGTGTGGTTCAATAAAAACAGTGTATCCAAGAAACAGTACAGAATCAAACAATCATCAGAGGACCCGAAGCCAGGACACTGGCCACAGTGGAGCAGCTAGACTCCACCCTGTCTTACGATCCCCAACCTGCCCCAAACGCAGCCCTGCCCCAGCCCTACCTACCTCCTCTTCCAGTCTCTGCTGCCCTGATCCTTTATCTCTTTAATATTTTCAAAGCACTGAACCTGACATCTCAGTCTAGTGAAGCCCCAGGTGACTACAGTCCCTGATCTCAGATTAAAGAAGAAAAGAGACAAACTCATTCTGGGCTCTGGAGTGTGGATGAAGGTCTAGTTTGTGTGGTGCTTATGACAACGTGTGCCTGGGTTCTCCCCTGAGGCCCCTGAGACCGACGACCATCTGCCCTCTCTGCTCACCTTCTCCTCAGACGAGGACAGCGTCCCAGATGTTCAGGGTCACAGAAGTACAAGAAACTGTATTTAAACCCTGAACTGTCCCATTCAAGAGACTGAAGGTATGACATCCCTAAAATAGGAAGTGTGGCCAAAGGACTTCAACACGTGTGGAGACTATTAATAGATTTTGTCACTAATAGATTTTAATAAGGACAAGTGGGAAAATAGAAGTGAATTTGGCTGGACACACGAATACAAATAGGCAAAGCTGGACAGGAGGCCTAGAGATTCATCCCCTCATGGTGTGGGGATGACTGTCTGCTGGCTCAGGTACTTAAAAAGCTGGGGGGGGGGAGTTGCTTGAGCCCAGGAGTATAGAGATAGCCTGAGCAATGTAGCCAGACCCCTACAATAATTAAAATATCCAGATACAGTAAAGAGAGATGGAGATGGACAAGGGCATCCCTGGTCAAGTCCTGCTAAAATCACAGTCGTGAACGAGGTAGTTACAAAATGGGGACAACAGAGAGAGAGCGATGTGGCTTCCTGAGTGCCTGATTCCCAACAAAATAGTTCATTAGAGCCTGGGGAGTTACCCTCCCAGGGCAGTGGTCTCTGCCGCCCTGCTGTAAATAGATTGTAAAATACTCTAAGTAGGCAAGCATAGGGGGAAAGAAAGAAAACATTTCATACAAAAACAATTAATGAAAAAAGGTCATGAATTGGAAGGAGAGATGGGAGGGGGCAGGAAGAAATGTAATTATGTTATAATCTCAAAAATAAAAAAATAATAAGATTGTTCAAATATTTCTGTTTGGGTGGAGGAATTACATTATTTTACTTCCCCCCCCCCTCTTTTGGGCATTTCTGCATTTCTGTCTTTTACACTAACCATGTATTGCTTTTATAGCTACATTGATAGGTTTCCAAATTAACGACAATCTAAAATCAGAAGGGGGCACTTTGAAAGCGAGGACTTAAATTCTAAGGCTAGTGTAAAACATATCCCAAGGCCAATAATGAACATGACTTATGAAACAAGCCCCCAGGTGGGCCAGTAAAGTATTTTCAGACATAGTCGAAACTCAAGCAAGGGAAGGCCTATGGTGGGGAGGAGGCTGTAATAGGAAGGGGCTAGCTCAGGGCAGCAGAGCTCCTCACAGCCACACAGCCTCACCAACGTGCACGGACCACACTGGGCAGCTCTCCAGAAGAATTCAAGTGTAACACGCCAGAGTGCACGTGACAAGTCGCATCTGTCCCTGCCCCCAGGGTGAGGGATTACGGGCACACGTTACCACGACCAGCTTGCTTTGCCATTTTCTAATACATATTCAAGCATCCTTAAATTTAATCTAAGTAATACTTGACAAACTATAGGAAATAGCACACACATCAGGAGGCATGTCTTAAGAGAGGCAGACAGTATTTTGAAAGGCCCTCTGGGAAATCTCCAGTGATCCCCACTGCAGAGCCTGGGCCCCTGACTCTTCTACACCATGCTCTTCCTTCTGTAGGGAAGCCAATTTGAATTAAGGACAACGACTGTCTACTGCTCTTCAGCAAGTCACACCAGGCCTTTGTTACAAGGAATCAGCTGTGAATGCACCCCAGGATGCTGGCTTCCAGTCAGACCCTGCACAGCCCCCCTCTTTCCTGTGAGAGGAAAGGACCAGTGTCTGTGTGCTAGCCAGTCAATGCCCCAGGGGGCAGAGGGCAGGCAGCCTCCGAGGCCTCTGAGCAACAGGGTGTAGAAGAGGGGAGTGCAGGATTAACACTCTCAACAAGTCATAAGTTCTCATCAATAACGAAAATCAACCATGCCTGAGTCAAAAAAAAAAAAAACTAAACCACTGGCAGATGACAAAGGACAGAAAAGCTGGGTAAACAGACTATGCAAGGGAAACTGAGTGACTGTGCAGGCCCAGGGGACAGTTTGGGACACCACATTCTGCTCCGCTCCACCATCAGTCAGCGATAAGGAGTCCCACTTTGTCCCTCCCAGGCTCAGAGTTCAGGTGGGATCCTCCACCAGGTCCCAGACCTACCCTGAGCTAACGAGAAAAAGGGAGGAGCTGGGCCTTGGGATGTGAACCCCTGCCTCCCAGGTACTCCCGCACACGGGCTTCTCCCCCAAGAGAGACAGAGCTTTAATGCAGGACGAGATTTTCGCGCCTATGTTCACCATGGAAATTGGTCTACAATTTTCTTCTTGTGTGTTATCTTTGTCTGGCTTTGTCATGGGACACTGTAAATTCAGCAAAAAACAAGTTTGGTAGCATCCCTTACTTTTCTATCTTATGAAATAGTTTGAAAAGCATCAGTATTAGTTTTTTTTGGGGGGTTTTTTTGTTTGTTTGTTTTGTTTTGTTTTTAAGCTGTTATTAGCGGTGTGTGTATGTATATATGTAATTGTATAGGAAATTGTATCTATAACCTATATACAGTGGAAATGCATAGTACCAACGACTTTAGAAAGACATCTGGCATGAAACGATCCCATTTGTGACAATACTTCCCACAGAAGTAAGATCTCCACGGGGGCAGAGGAAAACTTAACCAACATGAAGGATGTATTAAAAAGCTACGTGGAAACCTACAGTCTTTCAACCCAAGGGGAGGGGAACAATACAACTAGATGGAAGAGTAGGACACAGGTGACAAGAAGAGCCGGGTAGGGGACCCTCCAGGTTAAAGGTTTAAGTGGAGCTGAGGGCAGGGGATAGAGGATAGATAGCCAGGGGGTAGGGTGAATAACCAAAGCTAAGGCTGTATGAGGACACTCTGTGGAAATTTACTAATTTTTAAGCCCACTTAAAAATATAAAACAGGAGCTTGAGCAGAGGGACCCTGCATGGGTGAACAGTACTTCTTGAAGAAGACATGGGTTATTTGACAGTAATGTCAGTGCTGGCCATGGAATACCTCTCTCTGAGTTACTGGTTAGGAAGACCTCAAAGGCTCCCCCCAAAAAAGCACAGGCTGTTCCCATTATTTGTTTGCCTCCCCCATAACTAAATGGTTAAGAACCTGTTTCTGAAAATGGTACACACTTTAGTTGCAGAACATTAAGAAATCAAAATTAAAGTGAACAGTAGTTTTCATAGTGTTGGAAAGTGTTCTGTAGGTTTCTGGGTAAGAAAAGACACCAGTGCTCTTACCCAGTGCTAGACCCTGAATGCTATGGTACTGATCTGCCAGGCACATTGTGCCCACTGGCCCAATAGTGGCATGCCTGTTATGGGGTTGCCAACCATTTTCTGATTGGATATGAAACTTGCTCCACAGGAGAAGTCTCATGTCTGATACCTAAAATGAGTCAAAGGCCCTTGACTAGGGAGGACATAGGCCCTAGGAGGGAAGTCTACTGTTTCACTAAATGATCATGTTGTCAAGTTACCTTCTTAATATTTATGTCTATGGGCAGAGAGCCATTAACTGAAGAATGGTCAGAACGAAGTGGATTCAGAGAGCTACTGACAACCACAGACCATGAAGTTGAGAGGACGATGAATCGGTGGGTCCAAGAAAAAGTTGGAGGGGGATAATGGAAAGATGGGTCAAACTAAACTATGCATGTATGAAATTTTCAAGGAATGAATGAAATTATTATGTAAACAAAGATTGCCAGCACATAAGACGTGGGTCCTAGAACATTTGCTGCTGCATTTGTCCATAGAATGGCAAACAGATACATTTGCTATTAATAGATAAATACCTGAATAAAATTTGGTGTAGCCGTTACATTATTCAAAAGAATGAGGTAGATATATAATGATATATGATCTACACCAAGATTTATGCTGCAAGCAGATTGCCACTGTGGTGCTGTAGGAAGTAAGGCCCTTAAGAGACAGACTATGTCATTCAGCAGATGTGACTACTTCAAGGCAAAGCAGCCCTGTGTGTTTCTCCTCTACCACATGTACCCGCCCCCACCCTTCCGCTTTTACCATGAGTCTCTAGTCCTTAAAAGTTACCTACTCTCGGGTATTTTACTATAGCAGCAGTAAACAGACTAAAATAACATAAAGCATCAGCCTTAAAGGGATCTCCAGAAAGCTTGCTGGGGTACAGAACCAAACCCTGGCCAAGTGTTTATAACTCAATCTATCTTAATAAGTTGATAATCCCCAAATACTGAATCTATAAATGTTTGCGTAGATGTATACATATTCACATACTATATAAACACATATACAAGCTGTGGCGTTACATACATGAGAAAATGCGGCCAGAGGACAGTAACCATAAAAAGGAGGGCAGGAGAGTAATGAAATGAAGAAGGTAAGGTAATTAAGCGCAGACAGAAAGAAGAAGGAAGAAAATGCGTACAGATGAGCACCGTGCAACTACTCAGTCTGTGTTCGCGCTAAGCCTGCTCTTCCAGGGTATCACATTTGACAGGCTTGGGATATAGCTCCGTGGTAGGCTGCTTGTCTGGAGTGCATGAGGCCCTAGGTTCCAGATCAGTACCAAAAGGAACCAGAATCTTGTTTTCTTAGGACAGTAGTCCACACTATCTCAGCTTAGGGAAATCGTGTTCCAGGTTCTGTTGCCCGGATGGCATACCAGGGACAAAGTGATAGGTATGGACTATGGAAATTTTCTGCTTGGCGCACTGTCTCCATGTAAGGAAACCGTGTCCCTGGGCTCCTTCAGGCTAGGACAGAACTGGCACAGCTGCAGAATTTCTGGCTGCATCAGACTTGCCCTGCAGAGAGAGAGACAAAGCCTTGAGTAACTAGCTGCCTGCTGCCCTCGAGCTCAGTGGCAGGACATCCAGATGGTGAGGCCAAAACCTCCATCAGGGCCAGCCCACCACGCCCCTCGACCTCCTATTCTTGAGAGGCGTTTGAACCTCCTGAAAGCAAGATCTCAGCATTTGGCTGTAAGCTCTCTCATCTTTGAAGTTACGCTGTGCGTGGCAAGAACATAAGACTGGGGAGCCACACGGTATGGCTTGCACTTGCCTCTGCCCCCACCGTCTGTGTGCCCTTGAGTGAACCCTTCTGAGCCACTGTCTCTGTCCCCCCCGGAGCAGCATAACACACGCAGAGCACTGAGGTCAAAAGCGGTGATGGATTTATGGATGCTCCTTGGAAACAGATTCAAGACTAATACCAATGGGGGGAGTCAAGGGGGTGTATGATTTTCCTTGTGATCAAAGCAATAAAAGGGACTTTCCAGACTGCAAATGACCTGAATTTCTACCTGGTGTTGGTGGAAATAATGATGGAAGGAAGTAATGATGTGGGAGACGAACTGACTTAGAAGGAGGGTCGGGGTCAAAATGGGCAGAAGGAATGGTGATGGGGACAGACAGCCCGTTCTATGGGTAAGGAAACCTACCCTGGTCAGCTCATTCCTGGTTGTTTGCTCTGAGGGTGGCATGCAGAGCATGGACATTTCAGGTTCACAGAAAGCAGTTACCCTCAACCTGCGGGTCACGATCCCCCAAACACCACCAGAAAACACAGATAATAACATTATGGTTTGTAACAGTAGCAAAATCACAGTTGTAAAGTAGCAGCAAAAGTAATGTTATGGTTGGAGTCACCACACCACAAGGAACTGTACTGAAGGGTCGCAGCATTGGGAAGGTTGGGAACCACCTAGTAACTTCCAAGTGAGAAGGACAGCATGTCCTGGGGAAAACCCAATAGCTATAGTGTTAAATCTAAGGTCCTAATGCACACTCACTATAATGAACACATTTTCATCCAAATATGTTACGTACTCTGGACGTATTTGCCCTCTATGCTCCCTCCCTTCCTCCAGTAATACCTCCAGTTTCATGTCATATGTATACATGATTTTTGTCTCCCTATAAAATTCAGAGTCCAAATATGAGAAGACATGGCATTTGTCTTTCTGCCTATAACTCATTTTGCTTAATATGATCTCCGTTTCCTGAAAATAACCTGATTTCCTCCTTATTTATGGTCAAGTGAAACGCCATTGTGTGTTCTCTGGTGGGTATTCCCAGGTGACACCAGGCATGAGGGAACTTCAGCCGAGATGTCGCCTGTATCAGAATGGCCTGTGGGCATGTTCGTGGGGCTTTTTCTTGATTGCAAATCGATGGAGGCGGTTCTAGCTTGCTGGGGGCAGTACCACACCTGGGTAAGTGGCTCTGGGTATATGAGGGAGATGAACAGAAGCAGGAAAGAAAGTTCCTCCGCAGCTTCTACTTCAACTCCTGTCCCTCCCCCCTGTTCCTGCCCCCCTTCCTGCCTCCCGGTTCCTGCCTTGGCTTTCCTAAATGATGCCAAGGACATTTAAGTATAAGCCAAATAAATCCTTTCCTCTCCCCAAGTTGCTTTGGGTCATGCTGTTTATCAAAAAGGAAGTAAATTAGTTATTCAGCCATTAAGAAAAAAATGAAATTATGAAACTTATAGGCAAATAAATGGAGTTGGAAATAATAAGTTTGGGCCAAGTAACCCAGACTCAGAAAGACAAATGCTGCTTGTTTCTCTCATTTGTGGATGTTAGCTTTGAATCTTCATTTGTGTGTGTGTGTGTGTGTGTGTGTGTGTGTGTGTGTGTCATTTGGAACAGCTATCGAGGTCAAGAAATCATTAAGGGCTTTCTAAGTTGTTATTAATGGAGACTAGGCTTTCGAGGGACAAGAGACAGACATGGTTGTATAAAGCATTAAAGGAGAACAATTGTCCAGGAAGAACTAAATGGGGGTGAGGGAATGGGAGGGCAGGAAGGCAATTCAGGGAAGGAAATAGAATACCAATGGTCTTACAAAACCTTCATATGAAAACCTGCATATTATTCTATGTAAAGAGATAAAACTGTCTTAAAATGAAGTTACCTTATCATAGACCAACAATGCCCCTTCTGTATACCACAGGCTAATAAATAGAAAGCCCACTGCCAGGAATGAGTCATCTGTTTCTGAGTTTTGGTCAGGTGAGGCATCAAACACTCAGGTGTTACAGGATACTGCAGATACCCTTGTCTATAGTCTTCAGAACTTTGACAGTAGGACCCCATTGCTGAAGACACTGCACGCTTTAGTCACAGAACATGGAGACGTTAAGCTGGAATGCACCTGGAAGCCTCATCCCTCCTGGCTAGCTTCCACCATACCAGAAAATGCATGCATGCTACTAGTGGAGAAAACTAATCGTTAGTCTTACTCACTGGCCTGGCAAGGCATGCCCACCCGCACAATAGTGGCATTGGTATCATTGGAGTAACCAATCACTTTCTGGTTGGATTTAATTACTGCTCCATAAGATATAAACCAATACCTGCACCATAATGGGCCCAAATGAATCTATAACTAAATAAGTCACAGGCTCTGGGGGAGAACCTACTGTTATTATTCTGCTAATTGAGCACAGTATTATACCGACTCCTGATAACTTATTATTATGTCCACAGATTAAGGCTTCTTTCAAGTCTCATCGGAGAAGTTTCATCTTTGCAGTGGATGGTGATTAATACAGAAAACCACGTAAGAGCTCGTGGAAAGCTCAGCCCTAAACAGGATGTCTAAATCACACCTCCTTCTCCCAAAGCTCATGGACCTGGCCTTGAACTCTTGACCTTCTTGCTTCTACCTCTTAGATGCTGGGGTTACAGAGGTATGCTACCACACTAGTTTAGGGATCCTATGTTTGTGATGTTTGGATCACACCCTCTCTTACACTGCATTTGGTTTCTCCTCCTCCTTTGCCCCCCTTGGAGTGGAGTAGGGAAGTTCTTTGGTTGGTTTGGTTTGGTTTGAGAGAAAGTCTCAGGGCTAGTCTTGAATCCACAATCCTTCTCTCTCAAGCTTCCTGTGTGTTGGGATTATAGGCTTGTGCTACTTCGCCTGGCTCTTTTCTCATCCCCTAAGCTCCTTGCTCCAATCCTTGGACTGTTTTAACCACCTCAAGTCCCTTATCAACGACAGAAGTGGGTGCAGGACAGCATGGTCCCCTCTAACGTTAATGAGTAGAGCTGAGCCAAGTCCAGGGAAGGGAGCCCAGCTTCCAGGACTTCAGGTAGCAGCTTCAGTTCCCAGGGAACATGTAGCTCCCCTGGCCTCCAAGCACTTCCCTGACAGTTGGAGGCAGTGTCCTCACCGGGAACACACTCTACAGGAATTCTTTCTAGGGCCTGTCCACACATCCCTTAGCTCAATGGTAGGGGATGAATGGAGAGCAGTGAGGGGTCTCCCTCTCCACAGTCCATTCCCTCCTGTCTCTGGCATCCCTATTCCTGACTCCTGGTCCGCATGACACCCCCTGTGATGAGAGCCGGGAAGGTGGTTCGTCCTTAAGGATTGATGGGACAAGAATGGTCCTTCAGGAGCATAAGCCGTGGCCAGCGTTTACACAGAAGGGGTTGTTATTTTATTGGAGTCCTATCAACTGCCTCAAAGTTCTTAAATGCTGGCACAGGGCTTTGAAACTCGGGTCCCTTCAGCCACTCACAAGCAGCCAACCCCCACCCCATTAACCAAAGACAAGAGATGTAAACATAGTAAGGCCCAATCACACTCAGTCCTGCTAACCTATCCCCACATGGTCCTGGCACCTCTTTTCACTGCCCATCGCCAGCCTCACTTGCGTGACCGCATGACTTAACCCAGATTGTGTTCATTTACTCATTCCTAATCGCATCCTAGGATCTGTGCCCTCCTGATGGTAAATAAGAGTGAACGGAAGATGACTCCCAATGACCTGGTAAATCAAGTTCATGCCTTTCCCAAATCAGAGTCCATTTGTTATAAATCTAGCCAACTCACAGCCGAACATTAGCAGGTAGCCTGATCATTTGGCCACTTCCTCCAGTGTCTTAAGTCACAGTGAGTCACTTTGTGGGGGCTGGCTTTGCTCATCATGAGTCATGAGTCCTGTGTTTGTATACATAGCCATTATATTCTCTGACCTAGAGAAAGCAATGACAGAAGCCTCCCTTCTGTAAAGACACCACAGCCATGCATTGCATCTGTAAACTCGCCATTTGAGGCATTGTTCAGTGCCATGGCCTGTCACAGAATATTTGATGAAGCAAGAAGAGCATTTCACTAAGTAGCATCACTACATCTCAGAGGTTATCAGAACCTGGGTGGGTAAAAGTGATTGCCATGCAAACCTGGCAGCCTGCATTGGCCCTCCAAGCCCACAGGCAGGCCTAGCTGGCTTGCATCTGTAATCCCAGAGAGATGGGAGATGGACACAGGAGAGTTGAAACCTGGCGGCAGAAATAGCAAAGGAGATCCTGATTCAGAAACAAGGTGTAGGGAGAAAACCAACACCCAGGAAGGTGTCTTCTGACCTAAATACACACACAGGAGAGAGGGAGAGAGGGGGAAGAGAGGAGGAGGAGGAATCGGATAATTAAAAAAAAATCAGGACCTGAACCATTTTGTTGAAGAATTTTTTCATTCTTAAGTTGCCATGAAATATTAACCTGTAATTTCGGTTTTGGTAGGTTGAGAGGAAAATCCATTGTGTAGCCCAGGCTGGCCTCAAACTTACAGGTGGGCCACCACACATATCATTTCTTTCTTTTCTATGAAATAGCTTATTTCTTATTAATGTGCAAAACAAGAGAAATCAGTCTTTTGTTCATTTGTTTGTAGTCCTGGTTGTCCTAGAACTCACTCTGTAGACCAGGCTGGCCTCAAACTCAGAGATCCTCCTGACTCTGCCTCCCAAGTACTGGGGTTAAAGGTGTGTGTCAGCACAGCACAGATTTTCTTTTCTTTCCTTTTTTTTTTTAAGACAAGGTCTTGCTATCTACCCCAAACTGGCCTTAAAATCACTACACAGTCCGGACTATCCTCAACATTGTAATCCTCCAGCCTCAGCTTCCTTGGAGCTTGAACTATAAGAATGGTCCACCAGTCTAGGTTAGAAACTAAAGACTTTTACTAATATTTTTCAGGTTAACACATGAAGTGTTGGGTTTTATCCTGTCATCTTCATGCATATGTGTCGTAAAATTTTGTTCCCGTCCATTCCCTTTCCCCACGGCTCTGCATGATTCCATGGCTCGCTTTCTTCCTTGGGTTAACTTCCTGTTCTGTCGTTGTTGTTTGACTTTATGTGTTATTACTGTGTGTGCCTGCATGATGTGGGCACAGGGCATGCATGCCTCGGTGCTTCTGTGGAGGTGAGAAGACGACTGTGTGGAATTAGTTCACTGTGTGAACTCAGTCCAGCTAACAGCAGCGCCGTTATCCTCTGAGCCATCTTGTCACTCCACACTCCATAGCCTCCGCTCTTCCGTTATATGCTTCTGTTTCCCTTTTTACTTCTCACCTTCCCTGTGGCCTCTTCCTTCTCATGAGCTAATTTCTAGTTTCATCTCACATACACACACACACACACACACACAAATAAGCACACTCATAAATACACATACAATTTTAAATTATGATTCCATCTGTGCACAAAATGATGTGCTATTTGTGTTTTTCAGTCTGGTTTTTTTACTTAGCAATTTTTCTGCATATGTCATGACCTCATTTTTTTCTACAGCTGCATGAAATTCCACTGTGTGTGTGTATACACACACACACACACACACACACACACACACATACACAGGCCCCATGTTTTCTTTATCCATTCATCTTTTGATCAATGTCTAGGCTGGTCCCATTTCCTGGCTATGAGAATATTGAAGCAAGAATCATGAATGTGAAAGTATTTCTGTAGTTTGTTGACTCAGAAATGTTTAAAAGATCTGGGACATATGATAGTTCTAGTTTCAGTTTTATGAGAAGTCTCCATATTTATTTCCAGCTTACATTTCCACTAGCCATGAGTAAAGGTTCAGATTTATGACCTCATCTTCTACAATTATTACTGTCTTACAAACGCACACACACAAGTACAAGCATGTATCTCCTGAGTACATTTAGTATTGCTCTTATGTGCATATTCAGGTCTGACCACTAGAGATTGAACAACCTATCAGAGTGCTGGCTCATCTATGGAGAAGGTGGAGTCTCCCTTCCTCAGAAGCTGCCAATTACCTGTAGCTCTTTACCTAGGAATGGAGCCTTCTGAAGATGCCCACCATATGGGCATGTTGACTGGTGTTTGTTCTCACTGTGCTGGTCTTGCTTGGGCAACCACATTGCTGAGATGTTGTGGGTGCATTTCCTCTACCATTTCCAGTAGACACTATCTAGCAGCACGAATTCTGATCCTCCAGCTCTCACAATCTCTCTGTGCTCTCTCTCCTGCAGCATGCTCCCTGAGCCATAGATGTAGAAGTTGCATTGTAGATGTGGCGGTTGGGGGATGGGCACCCTTTCTCTGCATTTTTGACCAGTTGTAGATCGCTGTAGAAGTCTCTGTCTGCTGTGAAAAGAAGCCCCTTTGATGAGGGGGTGAAAGCTACACTTATCTGTGGGGAAAAAAAAGAATAGTATTTAGAATACAGTCAAAAACTGTATTGCTTTAGGAACGTAGTGGCTTGTTCTTCTCTAAGATCTATGATCTCTCTAGGATCTGGTTGATTGCATTTCCAACCCTAGGTATGAATTCCTGCCTACTGAGTGAGGCCTTCAGTCCACAGCTGTTGGTTAACCCCAAAGTAACGTGCCGAGGTTGCACCATACCCTGCGGGGTTGGTCATTGTTACGTTTTGTGGGCTTTAAGCTGAGTGGGGACTATGGATTGCTTTTCTTCCCAAGCAGCTGGCAAGATCCTTCTGATGCTGTGAGGGACAGTCCTCAGGGAAGAGGGTTCCAGGTCCATTCCAGCTCCATTCCTCCAAATTCTGTCCAAAGTGTGCATATCCTCAGCAATAAAGTTTTACTTCCAAGTCCTGAGAGGCAGCCAAGGAAAACGGCAATTACCTACACTGCTTTGGGAGTCCCTTGGACCCTCCCCTGTGACCAATAGCTCCAGGGGAGGTTGATCATATCTTTAAGGTCTTTTAAGTACAAGATCATGTCATCTGCAAACAGGGGCATTCAACTTCTTCCATTTCTAATTGTCTGTCTTTTAGTTATTTCTCTTGTCATATTGCTTTAACTAAGGCTATTTTTATGCTATTGTAAATGGCGTGTTTTTAGTGACTTCCTTCTCAGCGAAATGATTATTGGTGTACAGAAAAGCTACTGCTTTTTATAAACTGATTTTGTATCTTGCCACAATGCTTAAACCATTTAATCAGATCAGAGTCTTCTGAAGCCTATATGATAGTATTTTTAAGCAATTGTGTTATTTCTCAAAACCAAAAGGAACTCAGGATTTAGTTCAATTGGTAGAGTGCCTGCTTGGCACGCAAAAAGCCCTGGGTTCAATCCTCAGCATTGCACACAATGAGGCGTGGTTGGTGTGTGCCTGTAATCTTAATGCTTTGGAGGTAGAGGAAGGGCATCAGAAGTTCAAGGTTATCATCAGCCATGTAGTGAACTGGGAGCGAGCCTATAATACATGAGACTATGTTGGTATTAAGAGATAATATACACCTGCATAGGGTTGGTTTTTAGTTGCTTAGGGTTGGGTATGGAAAGTGATCTTCAGACTCGGGTATCTTTTTTAGATAAGTTTAGGGTATGGTTGGAATGGGATATATAGATAGATTATCGTGGTTTAATAAGCATGGGGAAAAGCAGATAGGCTGAATAGATGTTTATTCAGGGAGAAATAACTTACAACAGAGACAGATGGACACCAGCAGGTTCCTGGTCCCAAGGATGCCTCCTGATGCTCTCTGTCCCTGTCCAGCATGCGATAGCCAGGGGCCCCTTCCCCAGACCTAGTTCCCCAAGGTCACATCCACCCCTGTCCCCACCCCCAATGGGCATGGTCAGTGCAGACAAAGTGATGTACATAATTTCTAGTGTACTAACTTTAGCAACTGTTAGTTATAGGTAACTTAAATTGCTAGATCCTTGATAACTTACATTGTTAGATTCCTGTTTGTTGACTGTTTAAGGTCTTCTTTCTGATTACGATATTTTATACACAAATGTAAAGCTCTCTGGGCGTGTATACATTTTGTATATTGCTACAGCTTAGGATGTTTTGTAATTTTGCACCTTACAGTTCTACCCCTAGTCCAAGATATCTCAGCTCTATCTCTGTTAGTGAGAAAGGTGTGCATATGCATATAGTTACATTTCTTGAAGTCTCTGTTCTTACTAAATTAGTTTGCAAAGCTTCAGCCATTGTAAAACTAGGTCCCCGAGAATTAGAGGTATTTTCACCCATATTTCTTATACCTATGAGATTAGGTATAAGATTTTGATCTTCAAACACTTCATAGACCTGCAGAATATGGCATTTAAATGTTTTGATATTAGTACCCCATTGACATGAGACACATTTGCTGCTGGCAGCACCAAGTTATTCCTGAGAAAATGTTGGGCACTGACGTCACTCCTCCTGGAGTCCATTCTCTCCTCAGCTAATGGCCTCTTGGGCAAAGAACCACCCCCACATCAACCACTGACTTTGGACATGCTGTCCTACTGTGTTCACAGGAGATGAACTTAGAAGACTGCTAAACTTTGCCAAGTCAGGGTAAGACAGCCTTTCTACCTCCCTGCTTCTGTGTCGGTCAGCCAGATACTCTAGGCCTTGGCCAAAGCTGGCTGCCCCTGCTGCCGTGAGACTTTTGGTGACTGTCCAGGAAGCCTGCTGCTGCTTCTGTCTTCACTGCACTGTTTGGAAGCTGCTCACCTGCACTTCCTGCCTACCCTAGTATTGTAATCTTCCTTCTCAGGTCTTTGATGAGATCGAAGATTAGACTGTCAAAATTATTGTTCTCTCTTCCTAGAGAGAAATTTTAGATGCAAGACTTAACCCTTCCAGCTTAGGACAGCTCTATAGTGATCTCTGTTATTCCTTCACCCTAGGACTGGACAGGAGCTCTTCCCATTTGCTCTTGTTGCTTCACTGGCGATAGGGCTGACGTGTGTTTGTTCTTACTTTTCCTTCTCCTAGAGCACACTTGACATTTGCTGTCTTTGTATATAGTTTTCTATCGAGCCTAAATCTTTTTCTTTAGACTAAAAGGGGAATTGTAGTGAGATACCCACCCAGCTGCACCTGTGGCACTGACGAAGTGGGCGTGGTCACAGCTGCATAGGTGACCGAGAGGCATGTGGTCTGGGGTCTGGGTCAGGCTTGCTCCCTTGCTCCTGACTGGGTCATGGAGGTCAGCCGGTGTGGATCCTCGGAGCAGGGACTCTCGGTGGTCATCTGCATCATGCGTAATTGATTTTGCCCCAAATAAAATTATATTGATCTATATTTGAGCCAGTCCCATGAATCTTGTGCCATAGACCAGTTATCTACTTCAAGACTACATCTAAGAATCTTAATTAAAAAAATAAAAACTCAAGGGGCTGAAGATGTGGCTCAGTGGTTAAGAGCACACGCTTCTTGTGCAGAGGATCCAGGTTCAATTCCCAGCATCCACATGGTGGTTCACAACTGTCTGTAACTCTAGTTCCAGGGGGTCTGGTGCCCTCTCCTGGCCTTTGTGGGCACCAAGCACCATGTGGTGCACAGACATGTGTGCAGGCAAATCACACACACATAAAATAAATGCAGATCCCACGCGCGTCAGCTCAGTCTCTGTGAGCCCATGTGAGCCCCACTTAGTTAATTCAGTAGGCTATGTTTTCCTGGCCACACCCAGTTTTATACGATACTTTATACCAAAGCCAGGGCTCGGTGCACACTGTAGCACTCTGCTGTCTGAACTACATCCCCAGCCTGTCTGTCTAAACTCTTGAACTCATGTTGTTTCTTCACTGAAATTTTAATCTCAAACTTGGGAGACAATTTACTGGATATATCATTTACTGTGCAAATATGAGGACTGGAGCTTGGATCTTCAACATCCACATCATACAGGTAATCCCAGTGTGTGGGAGGAGGAGCCAGGAGATCCCCAGGGCAAGCTTAACTGGCAAGGACTGTGCTCAAGTAAGACACACACACACACACACACACACACACGGAGTCAAAAGATCTGTATGTGTGCATTCCACACACGTGGAACTCAAAGTGAAAGACTGACTTTTTACATAGAGGAAGACATCCCCACAGTATCCAAGGGACCTCTGCAAAGCCGGCTCCTCCATTATCTTGTGCGGTGCTGTGTTCTGGAATTCACCGTACTTCTTCTTCTGTGACCAATAAGGTGAAGGGAAAAATGACATGGGAAGCAAAAAATAGCATTTCCACCAGAGGGGAAATGCTGACAAGACATGGGTGGAGCACCCTCAGAGGCCGGCCCGAGGCTGAGGCCTCGTTTGCCCTGACTTGGAAACCCTCAGCTTTGTGTCCTTACTTCCAGCCTAAGTGTGCTGAGCACTAGGCCCCCTGGCTTGCACACAAGTCCTCATGTTTATATCAGAGAAAGTCCTGCTTGCTGAAGCCTTTGCCCAGGCAGAAACCTGACTTTCTAGCCACCCAGGTCTGGTCTCAGTGCCTGCATGGAAGACCTGCCTTGTCTAGTTAGAGCCAGGCAGTGCTGAGGGGTTAAATCACACCAGCCTGAAGCCCACTACCTTGAGACTCAACCAGCTCCTCTGCTGTATACTTTGTCTGCTGTATGCTCCATGCTGCTCCTGGACTGACTTCAGTTTCTCTGGCCCAGGTTGACTGAAGCGTCACCTTCTCCAGGTTCAGTCTGATCCAGAGTGCCTGGCTGAGAGCAGCCTTAGTGTCCCCAGAACCAATCTTGCTCTCATGGTCCAACTCTTCCTTACCTTCGCCAGGGCATTCACACAGGTGAACGGCCTCCCCTTCAGCGGGGTTTGTCATGCAGGTTTACAGGTCGTGTAAATCACCACGGCCTCCAAGGCACACCGTCTCTCCTACCTATTCCCTGACCCATGAGATGCCAGTATTCATGTGCCGCTCCCCTCCAAGACCCTACCACATCCGTCTCAATCTTCTCCCTCCCCCAAAGTGATTACAGAAGAAACTGAGGCAAAGGAACATGGATAGAAGAGGAAGGGAATGCTGTGGGTAACTGGGAAGTAACAGGCTCCTCCATTATGGTGGGTTCCATCCTGACAACCCATGGTAAGTCGAAAGCTCATTCAATGCTCCGATCTACCGAGCTACAATGTATGAGATGCCCCACACCCAGGGTGCCACACTCCTTGTGATACTGACCTACGATGAGACAATGGTCTCACTGCCTCCCTTTGGGCAATGTCTTGAAAGGTGACCACACCACAAAGTACAGGCCTAAAGGAAGATTAAAATTAGAAATCTGAAGTACAGATTCTATTGAATGCTTATATCTTTCACATGGCCTCGAAGTCATAAAATCACACACAGAGTCCTCCTAAATAAAATAGTCACCGTGGGCATGTTTCACCTTACTCCTTCTACTGTCCAGATGCCTACCCTAAGAATGTGCGTGTAGACACAGAAAACCTCTAAGAAAACCTTCTGCAGGAAGGACATGAAACTTCTAGAAAAGGGCAAGAATGGGCTCATTTTCCAGAACAGTCTTGGTTCACGACTATTGTCCAGGCGTCCTGACAATTCAGGGTTTGTCCCCGCCACTGCATTGCACCACCAGCACCTGCAAAGCTCAGGTGCTCGGGCCACTGCCGTGGGGAGTTGTCCCTGGCGGAGCTGCTTGTCTTCCCCTCCTTTGCCCTCCCGCCCCTTCCTAATCCTTTTTCTAGACATTCTAAATTCTAGAGGGAAGCCCCGCCTCAATGTCTAAGATGTTAACTGCTAAATGACCGTTTCCATTTACGGAAGCCAGAGCATCTGGTGACCTTTGTACAGGCCTGTCTTTGGTCTTCCGTTCTGTGTACCTGACAACGTTCGGCTTATGAACCAATGTGTGGTTCACCTCGCAGAGAAGTATATGACTGCCCACACAGAACTAGAGTACTCAATGGCCACGTGGGTGGTCTCCCTGGCAGTGCACACAGCTGGCCGCTTATGTTGCCCAAAGGGACCCTGAGGACTTCATTTCCCACCAAACATCTGTGTCTCAAACTTGTCCCCACTCTAGGCTAAAGAGAAGTACATGGGGTACCTTTGGGGAACCCCAGAGCCCAGTTGCCAGGGTTAACACTAGCCAAGCCATCATGGCCATTTACCATGTCACAGGCCCAAGGCAGGATCAAGTTCAAGTTCCCTTGGCAACACAACAAACATCTCAAAGAAACGGGGCATTGCCAACATGGATGAGAAAGTCTGAAGACATAGCAGTGGAGGGGCCACTCATCTCCAGTGCTTTGGGGTCAAATAAATCTCCAGTTGTGATATGCTGGGCAAGTTGTGAGCGCTGGCCTTATGGGTGCTTTCACAGCACAGCCCCTCCTTCGTCATGCGCACCAATAAATGCTACATCCTGTCCAAAAACAAGTAAATGAAAAGAGCTGTAGGCATTAACAGCAAGGAGTGAAGGGCCACAGAAGTGTCCCAAAGAAGAACAAAGGAGACGTACTCTGGGTGACAAAGGCCTGCTCGCCAGACAGACACCTTGAGGTACAAGTCTTTTCCCTCCCTAGAGAGGTCCTGTGCACCTCCAGACTCCCCGGGATCGAGCTGTAAGGGTGGGTTATGACGCTCTAAACTCAATTCCGCCTGCTAATTCTTGTCTCATGAATACTGCCCTTCAAGAAGCAAGCCTCGAGGATCCTAGCCCCGTAACACAGAGAGACTGTAAGAAGACAGAATCAGCTTATTGTCCAGGAATACATACATAAACACCATTCAACTAAGCAGTAACCGTGTGTGTACACTACATACATGTGCTCTGTGTGTGCCTATGCTTTCCACACCCATGGATGCCTGGGCACTGGAAACCCAGACGAAGCTTTGCAAACGTCGGATTCGGGTTTGCCTGCTTACATAGCCACGTAAGCTTCTACTCTATTTATTATTCCTCAAGAACTCTTGTTATAAACCTGTCCTGTTGTGATAAGAGAAGCCCTGGCGTGGCAAAGCCACTCCTTTGGGGAGTTGTCCCGGGCAGAGTTTACCAGCTTTGGCCTCCCCCTAAGGTTCTTGCCCTTTCCTAAGCCTTTTACATCACTCTTTCCCTTTTGCCCAGCATTCTAAATCCCAGAGATAAGGCCACCAAAATGGTTAAGGTGTTAACTGACACATAAACTTCTATCACTTTACAGAACCCATTGCTTCCGGTGACGCTTGTAATACCTCTCCTCCATCTTTAGTTCCGGGCATCCACGTTTTAACTTGCAGAAACATGGCGTGTCTCTCAAAAAAAAAAAAAAAAAATTACAGGAGCTGGTTTCAGGAGATGCAGAACGCTATGATGTGTTGAGAAGAAGACACAAGAGACATGCCAGGAGCAATGAAGACCCCACGTGGGGTCCTGCCCTGCCTTTTTCTCCCCCACGGAATCCCCTTTGCATTCCTAAATCCCACAGGTGGAGCTGTGGCAAGGACGTGAGCTGTAGACCTCCTTCAGAGAAACCCTTGATTAAATCTGATTCCTTCCCAGCAATTGCTGCCGCACTCATTGGCCTCCAAGCGGTGGTCAGCCTGGACGTCACTGCAGTAACATTGGGGCAAGTAGAAGGATGGTGGGTGAAAGTCAGGAGTTAGATAAAGAGACAGAGAGATGACAAGAAAGGTAAGAGAAGGAAGGGTGGGAAACGAGTAAGAAGACGGGGGAAGGGAAGGGGTTGGTTTTATATGTAACTGTAAATTCCCGGGGCAAAGGGCATGCTGCACTCTGCCATGCTGAAGTGATCTGCCACCCACCCTCCACGTGTTCCCGCCACCATCACCTTCATGTCCCAGGTCCCAGATTTCCCGAAGCCCAGCTCTCCCCAGTGCTCAGTTTGGAATAAGATTGCACTGAGGATGGGAGAGGCAAATGACATCCAGTGAGGACCGTGGGCGTGTTTGGTCCTGGCCCTCGGGGAAGGAATTCACTTAGGGAGGGGAAGCTCCCATTCACACCTGGGGAAGCTAAACCACCATACCACTGTGACAGTCTCTTTGAAGGATTCTATTGCCATCCTGCCACACGGGTGGGCTGGCCCTAAGGAGTGAGAGCCTTTGTCTCACAGCAATTTCACAAACTACATCTCGTTTTGTCTCCTACCCCTCAAGGTTGCAAGCCCCACGGCCGTCCAGCATTAGGAAGAACTCAAATGAGGTTCTCACCTGGCAGTTGGGGCCTCTGTGTGGGATGAGAGGATACGAGTCTAGTTCATCACCGTAACGGAATCTGGCCATCACTCCAGTGCCTGTGGTGCCTTCGGTCCTCCAGGCACCATTAGTACACACACACACACACACACACACACACACACACACACACACACACACACACGAGCCCATCAAATCTGGAGGTCCTTCCTTCTCCTCCCAAGGGCTCTGACCTCCACCTAATAATGCCGACCATTGGCATGTACCCTATTGAGAACCAGGAGCTTTGGCATGGCCTGGGACCTGCTGGAGATATGAATGACTAGACCATCTGAGTCTATGTTTAACAAGACTTCATTCAAATTAACTGTCAGAAATGCTGTTCAAGGTGCAGACCCTCTGGAGAAGGTTCTGGTCACAAACAGAACTGTCTGCCAGTCCATGCTAGTCTAATTCTATTCTGGCAATCCCTCACAACCTCCCACAGCCTCACGTCACTGAGTTACTACTTTCACAGGCCCCTCTACACTTCAACAAAGCCTCTGCAGGAATTAATAGTTTTCAAAAAAGAAAAAGGAAGGGGGCCGGGGAGACAAAACCACGTGATATGCTAAAATTTTAAGATGGGAGATTGAGAAGAGGAAGGGGGGGCACGGGCTGCCCTGTTTCTTCCCTCTGCTTCCCTGGTTCCTTTCTGGGAGACTCACGCCAGGGCTTCCCCTTTGTTCTCCACATGACTAAAGTGCACGGGTTCTGCCTAATCACACTGCTGGCTGCTTGGCCGCTTCTCGCCAGTTCCTCCAGCTTGCTTAGACTTCAATGGCCTGCAGACTTGGCACATAGCATATCTACCTGCCTTTGTCACACCCCCTAAGAAGGCTCTCTGTGGTGGCCTGGCAGGGTAGAGAGGCTGCTGGGTCTCCAGACGTCAGAGCATGGAAAGGTCCATCCAACTCCTGGCCTGCTTGGCATGTGTCCTCCAGATGGGTGAGTTTCCCTACTTAATCTGACCCAGAACAGAGAAGGCCTTAGCTATGGTCTTCTCTCCTCAAAATTCAGCAGCTGAGTTTGCCCACAGATCTATGCAGGAGAAAAGCTATGTATTAGAGCGCTGTGGTCCAGAGGGCTGAGGACCAAATCTTGGCCTTGTCTTGGGCTTCCAAGTGTCCTGGGCAGTGCCCTGATTTCATGTGCCTCAGTGTTGACCGCTATACAAAGGGCATGTCCCTACCATTTGCTGTGAGGGGGAAACATCCCTAAAATAAGGAAGAAAGTGCCAGCTCTGGACACATTTTGAGGGTTGCTGTCACCCAACTTGCCCCAGGGACAAGGAGAGACAAGGGCACCACAATCTTGTGGTGTGGTGGCACAGGATAAGGATGGTTCTATGTGGGGGATCAGGCCAATGACAGAGGCTGCACTAACGTGCTAACAGGGACGTTGTGGGGTGAGTGGAAACTTCTCAAGGATGCCTGGCCTACCTGCTTCAGAACCAGGCGAGCACATAAGCTAACACGCAAATTCTTTGGCTTCATCCACGACCTTCAGAATCAGAAATATCAGGCAGCAAAACTCACCTTTGCCAGCCACCTTCTCAGGAGATGCCAGTGTCCAGGGTATTTGAGAGTAGCAAGGACAAATGGCAAAGACAATGCCCAGAAGCCCTTCTCTCCCAAGCAGTCCTTTCCCCAACCCCAGCCTGGGACAGCCTGCCATAACTACTTCTAAATAGTGTCTATGCCATCACATGTGTGACCACCAGGTGCCACATGCCAACATCATAGCATTCTGAGTCATCAAGTCAGCTTCGCTGGTGCGGGGACCGGGAGGAGCTGATGGATGCACCCTGGTGTGTGGGGCTCCAGCTCATACCCTGCCATCCCACAGGGGTAGAGGTGGGCATCGGTAATGGCTGTTTCCCCCCGTCAGGGGATCCAACTCATAAATCTTAAATCTTTCTGTGAGGGTGGGATCTAAGGGGTTAATCGTGCCCTGACCTGGACAGGCAGATCTGTGATTTGCTAAGGACACAGAAATTGATATCAGGTGCAAACTTCAGGAACCAGCCCTGGCATTCATAAGCTATGAGCAGGCCAGATCACTGCAGCCAGGAGGAAATGGGAAGATTGAGTAAGAAGGTCTTTGCTGTTGCCAGCAAGCATTGTGGGAAACCTTGCTCACCTGAGGAAGCCCTACTTAGGAGAAGGACAGAAGCAGAGCAGAACCAGAACCACCCTGAAGAGCAGGACAGGGACCTGGTACGTGAACAACACCCTGTGGTGGGCACTGATTGCAGGCCAGGACCAACCTGAGGCTCTACCTCCCCATTAGCTCAGATGACTGGGACACATCACAACCACACGGCTGGAGAAACAGCACTAGGGGCATCTCTGAAGAGAAATAGAGACTAACCCAGCCTTCCCTCACACCCCTCAGACTCACCCATTCTGTTGTTAAAGGGTAGCTTTCCTGCTGTCCACATTTTCCTCCGCTGACAAGCTGCTCTGCCTCCCACACGGTCAAAGAGACAATGGCTAACTTGAGTGGAAGGGCAGGAGAGCCGGGCAGGACACGGTCCGTGAACAGCAATGTACCCCGTTAGTGAAGTCTGATGGCTAGGCTGAACATAGCTTTTGGTCCCTAAACCTGACCCTCTGGGTACTGCCATGCCTGAGAGACCACTGGGGCCACTCTTGAGAACCCCTGCTAGCACGCCCATGTTTTGAGGAAAACAGCCCCTTACAGATAACTGGGGTCTTCAGGCTGGCTCCAGGCCTACCAGAAATGTTAGCACTGGGGAGAGAGGACAGAGACAGAAGTCTTTGGTAGACTGCAGTTCTCACATCTGACACGATGCCATCCTTCCTGGATGTTCACTCAGTCCATATGACTGCCCACCTGACAGCATTCCACACCCCGCCCTCAAACCATGGAGAGCTATTCTGTAAAGGCCACCATCGCCAGTCTGATTCTTTTTACGTGTCATTCTTTGGCCCTTTCCCCACCAGGAGGTTTACTTCCAGGTCTGGGTCATCCCTGGAGACCTTTAACGCAACCATTATGGAAACATCAGAAGATGCTTGAAGGGGGCCGGTCCCTACCCCCGCCACACACACACACACACTGATAAGCAGTAAGTGTGACTATGCCAGTACCTCACAGGTGGTCCGCACAGACTCCCACCTCCTTTATCACCGAGGGACTGGTGGGAATCTTTGGCCAGCTGCAGCCAAAGCAAAGGTTTCCGAGTCTGATCCAGTTTCGACTCTCCCTGCTCACCGTCTGCAGCTGGGTTCCTCTCCCTTCCTACTTCTGGAGTAGTACATTAAATTACCCCAACCACATCACAATTATGAGGGCATGGTCACTTTGAGGGGCACTCGAGAAGCTTCAGGGGACCTGTAAGCTGCGATGAAAACATCTTGTCTAGGAGCTGTTTGCTGGTTAGTTGGTGTGGCTTACTTTTAAGTACCTAAAATGTTTTAACTAGACATAGCTCTAAAATATTTTATGGGCTGTCAATTTTACCCAAATGTAGCTTTAAGATTTTGGTGAGTTCTTTTCTTAATTGCTGTTTATGTTGTTTGAGAGTCTTATCTTGTAATCCAGATTGGCCTAGGACGTACTATTTAGCCTAGGCTGGCCTTGACTCTTGAATCTTGATCTCCCTGCTTCAGCCTCCTATGGACTAGGAACATACATTTTAGAAGCTGTGGAAAGATAATGCCAGGTGGGCAGTCATCACCAGGAACTGACTGTGTCTCCAGGACGGATGGTATCCCAGCAGTGAGACCTGTCATGCCCAGCCAGCCAGAATTTTAGACTCATTCGCATGAGTGAACACCCTGAAATAGTATTTCATGGAGGAGCGAGCAAGCCAACAAGCATAGACCCTCACCTACGTTCCCACAGTCAATTTCAGAGCCAGGGCTGGAGCCCCTGCCTCTCCATCCAAGGGATGCACCATTGAAACGAGGTAACATTGAGGACAGTGACCTCCCACTCATGTGTACCTGGTACACAGCCTGATGCAGGAGCATGATGAGTCAGAACCCTCAGGGTTTTATTCCTCCCCCGAAGGGCACTATAGGTTGGTCACTTCAGCCCTAGGCTATCTTTTAGCGGAGCACCTGTCACCCAGCCTGATACAAGGTCCTGGTGAGTCATAGCTCTATAGCTTTCCTCCTGTAAACAATGTTTTTACTGTATCACTTCTGCTCTGTGGTTTCGCTGTTTCCATGGACTCCCTCCAGGTTTGGTGAATGCCAGCTACCTTAAATGGCCTTACAAGCAGAAGCCACCTCGTAGCTCTTCAATTTATATTTTCCTTACCAGAGCCAGAATGGTCACCTAGGTTCAGCTATGCCAAAGATGGCATGCTCCCATCATCCAGGGTGGCCCACCCTGGGGGCAGACAGATACTTGGGGCAACAAGAAGAGGGTGGGCTTCCCATTGCCGCCTGGAAGTTGCCAAGCACTAAGGCAGGCAGAGAGAGCATGCAGAAAGTGTCACATTCTGAGTCTAGGATCATCCCTGCCACTTCTTAGCAGGCAGTCAGGAGCTGCCAGAGGCAATGGTAAATGTCACCGGATGCTGCGAGGAGCCAGGATCTCTGCCAAACCAAATGTCTTTGTTCTCTGGACAACACCTGCTCAGGTTGCTCACCTTCACCTTGAACCCTCTGGGCGGGCGGGTCCATCCAAAGAGTCTGCCTAAGAGACAGTCCAAGCATCGCTCCTTTGAGTGTGCTCAGAAAGTGAGCAAGAAGTACATATTTGCCAATGGGAGCCAAAAGGAAGCCTGTGGTGGAGGGCTCTCTCTGTTAGAGCAAACCCTACCCGAGCCTGCCGTTCAGGTCATATTTTATCATACTTCATGGCAGAATACAGATCCGGGCGGAATGCACAGAGGAGTGTTGCCTGAACTCAGAGTAAGGAAGTTCAGCCTCTATTACCATTTTCTCATGGCAAAGCTGATGGAAATAGCACATCCCCACCTTGCCTCCCCTGGTAGCAGAGCCCTCACTACGCTGACCTGGAATTCTGCCTGCCCATGTCCACTTTGAGTGTTGCTGTGGTATTAGCTAGGGAACTTTCCCCCAAACTTCAAGGCAAATATTTGTTTTTGGTTTTCTTGCAAGCCCCACCCCCAGGCTTTTACCTTTAAAACCTTAAATGTTACTATTGACAGCCGAAGGCAGGACAGGCAATGAGCAGATGAAGAGCCTTGCAAACCTTCTGTGTGAGCTAAGAAGCTTCTGAATGTATTGTGCAGTCCCTGCAGAAAGCTGGGGAAGTAGCAAGGAAATGCTGCATTTCAGTGCATCTTAAAATACTGCATTAAAATCCAAAAGGGGAGGTAGGGCTGGGGGTGGTGTTGCACACCTTTAATTTCAGTGCTTGGGAGGTAGAGGCAGGAGGATCTCTGTGAGTTCGAGGCCAGCCTGGTCTACAAAGCTACACAGAGAAACCCTGATTTGAAAAATCCTCACCCCCCCCAAAAAAACATTACATTAAAATACTAAGGCAGCCAAAAAGAAAATAAGAAAGAAAAAACCTGGTTCTTTGGACTTTAAAATTGTTTGTATTGGCTTATTTTATTTTTGTTTAATCAAATAAAGAAAATATATTTTACAACTGTTCTTAAGCAACTGAGCCTGGAGGCTAAGGTAAGAATATAAATACAGGAGGTAAAACCACCAGAGGTGAGCCAAGGCTGTCAGGAGTTGGTCACCAACTGGCCTTGCCAAGTCACTTTGTGATCCACAAGTCCCAGATGCCCTTCTCACAGACGGGCCAGTGATGGCATCTCATGGGGTTGCTGTGTGTTTTAAATGGGATGAGGAATGACCCACCCCTTTCCTAGGCAGTCTGACCTCCATCGTGTCTTCTCGGCCCCGTGATGCCCTTGCCTCACGCTTTCTTTCTCAGTGTTTTGAGACAGGGTTCCATGTATCTTGAACTCCCTGTGCACTCCCATCACCCCTCTTCCTGGGTGCTGGGGGCACAGGCACACGCACACTCGTCTTCTGGGGGCACAGGCACACGCACACGCACACGCGTCTTCTGGGGGCACACGCACACGCACACGCGTCTTCTGGGGGCACAGGCACACGCACGCGCGTCTTCTGGGGGCACACGCACACGCACACGCACGCGCGTCTTCTGGGGGCACACGCACACGCACGCGCGTCTTCTGGGGGCACACGCACACGCGTCTTCTGGGGGCACAGGCACACGCACACGCACATGCGTCTTCTGGGGGCACACGCACACGCGTCTTCTGGGGGCACAGGCACACGCACACGCACACGCGTCTTCTGGGGGCACACCGTATGGCTGGTCCTTTGGTTCTCCTGTCCCTTGTGCACAGACTGTCGCCCCAGGTCTTAGTGGAATTCCCTACATTCTCTGGGCTCTGCACACATGTACCTCTTCTCTGATGGACTCCACAGCTCCTGCCTGCTATACACAATCCGCGCATACTCTCTACGGCAGCCCCCATCCTCCCCACAGCTTGACCCCTTTTACCCCAGGGTACAGGGGAGAGATGCCAGAGACAGGTTTGGGACTCCAAGAAGAGAATTCTGACAGGGGTGATTCCACAGAGAACAGAGCTTGAATAGGAGGGAGCCGGTGAGTGAAAGTGGGCTGGGAACCATCTTCAGACAAAGACAATGTTGTTTGTGTCCTTTGGTAGAGCATCTGGCAGAGTGCAGCCTAATTACATGTTCACTGATCTTCCTTCATCCAGCTCCAGCAGGCTGATAGGGTACCCTGCTCATCTTTGTCTGCACAGCTCATAGCCCAGCATCTGGCATGGAGTGCAGAAGTATCCAATACTCGTTTGCTGGATTGATGAATGCACAATAGCAGACAAGGCACAGGCAATCAGTGTCTGACCCCGGGGGCCCAAAAGATGCAAAGAGCAAGCAGGCTAAGGTCACGGAGGGTAGGAAGCACAGGGAAACTGAGGCAGAGGCTGAGGGTGCACACCCATAATCCCAGCTTCTAGGAAGAGGAGGCAGGAGGATTGCAAACCCAAGGTCTGTTTGAACCACATAGTAGGACCCCATCCCAACAACAACAAAAAAAAAATCAGAAGGGCATAATGGTGTTCGCCTGTAGTCCAGCACTCGAGGAGCTACAGCAAAGGACTAAGTTTGAGTCAGATTGGAATATGCAGCGAATTCCAGGCCAGCTCACACTACATTGTCAGAAGGACAGATAGATGACAGACAGACCGGCTGACGAAACTTTCTTCAGTTAGAAGTACTGACGGGATGGACACCATCCTCAGTTTCATCACACTTGAAAAGCAGCCCTTTGGTTCCCAACAACTGAACAAACAAGTTCTTACTAAGGGTAAATGTCAAGCCCTCCACTTGTATTCAAACATGTAATTCAACTTGTCCAGAACAAAGAGATTACTGGGAAAAAAAAAACCCAACAACAACAAAGCAGGTGTTATGAAAAGGAGCTGTGGTCTTCCGGCTGTGTGCCCACAGCAGGACCTGGCTGGAGGTGCAGCAGCCCAGCCCAAGGGGCATAAGAACTCCCCACTCTGCAGAAGCCACACACTAGGGCCACCTGGGGCAGGGTTTGAAGGGAAAGGAAAGGGGGAAGGCACAGGGGAAGGATCCAGCCTCTCCCCTGTAATGAGACTAGCCATGGTAAGCTCCTGCCAGCGCCAGCATGGGCATGTACATGCTCCCTCCGCAATGGCAGGTCTGGAGTGCCTCTGTGCAGGAGTTCCCTGCCCATCCACAGGCATGTGGGCTCCATGGGAGATGGGCCACCTACCAGTGGTGTCCTGAGGGTATTTCTACCCAAGTCAATGACGCTAACTGGCCACAAAGAGCGCTGGGTTGGCATGGGGGTTTGGGGGAGCTGGCCTTTTCTCTTTCTACTTGCCTTCATTTACACATCTCTAACAATCTCTGCCCCGTCTTTTTGCTTTCAGCGCAGATGGCATGGTGCTTATAAAGGAACTGTGTATAACACAATTCTAACTATTCCCTGTAAAGGTCCCTTTTGTGCACTGTGCCCCAGGACACTGGCTAGACAGGCACCTGAGCCTCTTAGAGAGGTACCACCCTGGGATTAGCCTCTGAGGCTGAGCACCTGCACCTTCAAAGCCATAGCAACACAGGGCCCTGCGGTTTGCCAGCCCTGGGTGAACTGGAGGCAGGGCTCAGCTTCCAACCCTTAACTCCACATCCGGAAGACTATTCACTGGGTAGATTAGTGAGTCTAATGACCCTTTCCACAGAGCAAGGAGGGAATGCAGAGCCCACCACTCTGGTCTAGTGTTTCCTGGACACTGCCCCTGTAAGAAGCCAGCCCAGGACATAGTTCCCTTGGACTGACTCTGGTTCTAAAGAAATTGTTCCTGCCATCTCAACACGTGTGTGTCTCAAAGCACTGTCCCCTCCCTGCCAGGGCCCCAGTTTCTCCTCTACAAAGGAAACTTAGTGGCTCAACTGAACCCACAGCTTTTTGCCTTCAAGGCACTAATACACCGGCTGTGGACCCAGAAATGTCTTACTTGAAGGCTGGCTTTGCCTCAACCTGGATGTGGCCTCAATTATTTAACTTTGTGCCTCGGTTTATTAACATGTAACAGGGTATCTATGCTTATCTGTAGGCTCGCTTGTGAGAACTACGAGAGATGCTCTGGGGGATTTGCTCGACACAGAGGTGCACAGTAAGTGATTTTCACCATCTTAAGGGTCTTGTAATCTTGGGATATCACAGCGTTTCCACAACTACTCAGGTTTCAGGTGGGGAGACATGCTAAAGAGCTGTATCCACAACTAGGTCACACGCCATGAATGAGGTGGTCTGGAGAAACCTCCATCCCGTCCCCTTTCTCTTAGTCATGGTCTAGAGAGATGTCTCTAAAGTCAGGAAATGGAGTTCCAGCTGAAGGGAACTGAGCGCTGCCTGAGTCCTGGTGTTTGCTGCCCTCGGGGACGGGGGCGGGTAACAGGGAGAGGAGATGCCACCACAGGTCAGGGACCGAGTCTCCCCAGGCTATGTCTCATGTGTCCCTGGCCAGCAGGTGCGCCGGAGCAGCGCTGGTCCATGCAGGTGCCAGCGGAGGTGAGCGCGGAGGCGGGCGAGGCGGCGATGCTGCCCTGCACCTTCACGCACCCGCACCGCCACTACGACGGGCCGCTGACGGCCATCTGGCGCGCGGGCGAGCCGTACGCGGGCCCGCAGGTGTTCCGGTGCACCGTGGCACGCGGCAGCGAGCTGTGCCAGACGGCGCTGAGCCTGCAGGGCCGCTTCCGCCTGCTGGGCAACCCGCGCCGCAACGACCTGTCCGTGCGCGTCGAGCGCCTCGCCCTGGCGGACAGTGGCCGCTACTTCTGCCGCGTGGAGTTTGCCGGCGACGCCCACGACCGCTATGAGAGCCGCCACGGGGTCCGGCTGCGCGTGACGGGTAAGGCGGGCTGGCGGTCAAGGGGCGTAGGACCCAACTTCCCCACAACCCTGTTGTGCTAGGTGCCAGGGAGGCCCCCCGAGAACTTGGTAGAAATGCAGAATTCAGATCCTAGGAAAGGCTGGGCAGGGGCTTGTAGGTGGTGTCCGGATGCTCATAAACACCCGTAGCTGGCAAGGAAGGGGAGAAAAATCAAGCAACCAGTAATCCTAAAGACGGCAGGGGTGCAGTAGGGGGCGTGGCCACCCTCTGAAGAATTTCTCACCCTGCCCCCACCCCCTGCACATCCCTTATGCCTAGAGAACTATTGCAGCTGGCGCCCTCCCTGCGTCCTGACCATTGGGTGAGCACCATCTGCAAAGTCCAGCAGTCTAAGCAACACACAAGTCTTAGTTTGCCAAATCTCAGGGACCCCGTAAAACAAAGGCAATTGTGATCACCCGTTTACGCACGGAGAAACTGAGGCAAAGAAGGCAATAGCTTGCTAAGACCACGGCTGCAATAGGACCCGGGCAGCCTGGCGCCCAGGTGTTCTGCTCCTCTTTGGGCGCTCCCTTACCCTACCCTTCCAGCTTGGGGGTCGCCACTCCTTGCCTTGCCAAGCCGTCGCCTCTCTCACGCTTTCGGGGCGCTGTCCTCTGCCGGGTGACCCGCGCCTGCCTTCTTCCCCCGCAGCTGCGCCCCGGATCATCAACATCTCGGTGCTGCCAGGCCCCGCGCACGTCTTCCGCGCGCTCTGCACGGCCGAGGGGGAGCCCCCGCCTACCCTCTCCTGGTCGGGCCCGGCCCTGGGCAACGGCACAGCTGCCATGCCGGGCCAGGCTCACGGCTACCAGGTGACCGCCGAGCTGCCCGCGCTGACCCGTGATGGCCGCTACACGTGCACGGCAGCCAATAGCCTGGGCCACGCGGAGGCCAGCGTCTACCTGTTCCGCTTCCATGGCGCCTCTGGAACCTCGACGCTGGCACTCCTGCTCGGGGCGCTGGGCCTCAAGGCGCTGCTGCTGCTTGGCGTTATGGGTGCGCGCGCCACCCGCCGTCGACTAGGTGGGTGCAACCCAGCTTTGGGTGGGTGTCCGGGGGAGGACAGGGGCTCGCTCTCCTTTCTGGCCGTCCCCTTGGCATAACACATCAGAGCATCCTTTCTCCAACTGCACCAGCTCAGTTCCTTCTCTGCTTGGAGCTCCAGAGGTGGGATCTGCCTAAGGCTCTTTGCAATGAGCCACGGCACTGCAAAGTACCTTGCTTTTGGCACAGTCACACAGATAGTGACCCAGTCCTGTCAGCTGTAGAACACCTAACACCAGACCACAAATCGTGCTCCATAAACATCAGGCCTCAGGCTTCCCCTTACATTGTAACTAGCATCTTGAGGCCCTGGGGTTATGGACCATGATGCTGAGGACTCAAAGATGCCTGGATGTGATTGCCTGCCAGCACGTGGAAGACTGAGTCTGCAGAGCTTTGCAGTACCAGTGGGGCCCCGTCCCTGTCCCCCGCCCCAGAAGGGCTCCCATAGATCCCGGAAAGTGTAGAAGGCAGAGGACATGATGATATGCTGAGGCTTTAATAAGTGAGGTGAGAACTAAGTCTGTAAGGATGCATGAGCTCGGAAGACATGAATGGCACTCCTGGCTGGGGAACTCTACCTCTTTTAGAAAGTCTCCCCATGCTGCTGTCCTGACCTTGATGGAACATCTGCTTGATGAGCATCCCGGAGGTTGCTTCTCGGAGCCTTTCAGTGCTCCCAGACATTAGCCTCACGCTCTCCAGGGATGAAGAGCAGAACTGGTCTCAGTGCCCCAGCTGCTAACCCTGCTGTGACCCTGCTGGCTTCTCAAACTTAACAGAACACAGTTGCATGGTAGGGCCCTCCCTCAGAAAGGAAGTTCTGCTCTGTTGGACCTCCCTTAACCCACAAGTTAACGCCTATTCACCTATCAGATAAGGGCTCACGGCCATGTCAGCCAGCTATCCCTCGGCTGCCTGCTGCACATTTCCTGGGGACCCCTTCTCACAGTGGGGTGGGTGGGTTGGAGGCTACAGTGTAAAGTCACAGCTGCTTTCTCTGGGTCCCTCACACAGATCACCTGGTCACGCAGGACACCCCTCCACGGTAAGTGCGATTACTGCCCTTCCCGCCCCACCCCTGTCTAGTCTCATTGGCCCAGGGATGCCAGTTTCTCAGAACTGGTAGCATGAGGAGAAAGAACAGGCTTAGAGCAAAGTTAGGGTAGTAGGGCTGGACTAGGACCTGTGTCATAACCAAACACCTTGCGCCTCCATCCAGCACACCATTCTTGGGACAGAGTAGGCCAGGCTGGCTTGTTCCCCTGACTCAACACACAAGGAGCGTGGTGTCCATGACCATAAATAAAAGCACCAAGCTGTTTTCCTCTTGTTTCTTCCAGCATTCTGGAAACGCTGGCCTTGTAAGGACGCCATTGGAGGAAGACTGCTTCTCCTGGGTTACTGCTGCTTCCCAGACAAAATCACCAAAAACCTGGCTTAGTTGGGGGATCTAGAAAGGCATTAACCCAGGGTCCATTCTTTCCTCTTTGGTGTCTACCCTAGTAAAGGCCCATGTTGAAGGAGAAAGAACTTAGTGCTAGATGGCTCTGCCTGGTGCTGGCTGAGGGACCCAAGTCTCCCCAGCTGCCTGCTCAAGTCTTGATAACCTGTCATATGTGTGTTTCCTTTATTGATACACGAGAGCAAAGTCACATCACTACCTAATACTTACTGAATACCTGCAGTATGGCAGGCAATGATCTGGATGCTAAAGAGACAGAAAAAGCATCCAAACTTGTACCCCAAGGTTTACAGCTTTTCATGACCACATAGCAAGACCATCTGAGATTGTTGAGTTGTAACAGGACTTGAACCAGGTGATAAAGCAGAGCCCTGGTGTGTGGCCAGTTGGCTGGGACTCCTTTAAGTCAGGATATTTTCTCTGAAGACACATCCCTGAAGAGACCATGCCTGATGTTGGAGCCAGGGTGGCCAAGGTGGATATATGGCTCAGGGGGAAAATTGCAAATACAAAGGTCAGGCAGGATGTGGGAGGGAGGAAGGCATGGAAATGTGGGGTGGGCAGGCAAGGTTGGGGGTGATTCTGAGTGAGGTAGAAGTCGGAATGCTTTGAGGTCCTATGTGAGAAGTCACATTCAGAGGGGCCCTGGAGGGAGACCCAGAGGAAGGCTGCTGTTCCTTCTGTCCTGACATCAACTCTGAGGGTAAAGTAGGGAAAGAGGACACTCAAGGTTGGAGCCAAGTCCTGGTCACAGAGATGAGGGGGGAAGAGGGGAGTGAGGGAAAGGGCTGTGGTGTGCTTAGAACAGGCGAGGGGAGAGGTTGGAGGTGTGGGTGTTTGGAAAGCAGTCAGACCTGGGGACATTGGAGACATGAAGCTGGTTTTGAAGTCCCTGACAAAGTTACTTTGTAAGAGATGGTGAGCATGGTTGGAGATGCTGTTGCCTATCCTACATTAATCAGCCTTGCTGGATCTGACTCCAATGCCTCCCATACGGTGTCTTCCTTGACCTATTACTGAGAAACAGCTCAGGAAGTCAAGGACCTCACCAAAAATTGGGTGGTAAGTCAGTTTTCTCCTGTCTGCAGATCTCAGGCTCAAGAGTCCAATTACGAAAATTTGAACCAAATGAGGCCCCCAGGCCACCAACTTCCACGTGTTTACTCTGAGGAACTCCTTGGCCATCACCATCCAATCGTGCACCATGAGAAATGAAAGACAGTACCAGGCTGGACCTGTACAGCTCCTAATTCCCAGGTTTCTCAGCAGCTGTGGGCCATGCAACTTCCAAGGGGACCCAGGACTCTACTCACAGAGGTTCATAGCCCTGTGGTATTATGCCAGTGGAGCCAACAACCTGGAGATATGTATGTATGTATGTGTATGTATATGTATATATAGTAAAGCAGACGGGAAACTAGCCATAAGGTCTGGAGGTCCCGGCTCCAGCCTGTTCTGGCACCAATTTGCGGTGTACAACAGGACATTTTCTTCACATCCCTGGAACTCAGCTGCTCCATGACTGGCCAGTTTGTCAGAAACCAAGGAACCAGTAGATCTGAAGTGGGCCTTTGGACATGTAGAATTGAGATAAGTGTGGCCCTGCTCAGCCTTTAGAGAGCAAAACACTCCGGAGCATAAGTCTGGGGCTGGAGCTATGCAAACTTCCCAGAGGAACAGCAAGCCCTGGAAACTTGATAGCAAGAAGAGGCCTGGACCCCCCTGTGATCTCCACAGTGACTGCCCCAGCCCTCTGCCCGACTGTGATCACGTCAGCTAATCCTCACTGCTTTGAGCTGGGGCCCCCAGGAGAAGGAAACAGAAGACCCATTGCTTCAAAGCATCTGAAAGCCACAAGTGGAGCTGGAGGCCTGGAGGGCACTGGGTTCTTGGGAATAAGGCAGCCATGGCTGACCTCTCTCTGCAGCGCACACCCTCCTAGGATGTGCAAAGTCCAAGAGCACTGGCAATTTCTCCCCACTTGCCCGAGCCCAGCCAGGTCAGCCTTGAGAGCAGTACCTTCCCTATCTATAGTTCAGTGTGCATCTGTGGATCCTGGCGAAGAAGAGGTGTACTTGGGACCAAGTAAGCCATGAGACAGACCATGTTTTTCTGGAGACCATCTCTATAGGTTGAGGGTAGTGGGCTTCCAAGTTTCCCTCCATACCAGAGCCTCAGACAAGGCAAAGGGATGGTGACAGCTCATAGTTGTCTGTGAGTTATACAGGATCCAGCAAGAGCTGCTAAGAGATTGCAGGAGTTGACATCTGGACCTCCCTGCACAGGGGAGCATTAGGGCATCTCCAGAGAGAGCCTTGCATCACCAATGGAAGAGATGGGGACATGGTTATGGTGTGGACTAGGGACTGTTTTAATACCCAAGAAAATCATATGAATTACTGCTTACATATTTTGTTGGGTTAGGAATTGGTATTGGGGATCATGAGGCTAAAGAAGACATCAATGACAGTTGGGGAAGCTAGGCTGTACTGCAATATATGTATGTATGTATACACACACACACACACACACATATGGGGGAGAAAAGGGGAGGGATTTATTAGAATGATTGACAGGCTGTAGTCCAGTTAGCCCAAGAGTGGCTGTCTACCAAAGGAAAGTCTAAGAATCCAGGAGTTGTTCAGTCTCAGCTGGTCTTCAGTACTTGCCAGAATCCCAGAGAAGTAGGCTCTAAAGCCAGTGAAGGGAACAGATTTGCCAGCAAGAGCAAGCAGGCAGTAAGGACAAACTTCCGGTTTCTGTCTTTATCTAGGCTGCCAGCAGAAGGTGTGCCCAGATTAAAGGTGGGTCTCCCCACCTCGAAGGATCAGGATTAAAGGTGGGTCTCCCCACTTCAAAAGATTTAAGTAAGAAACACCCTCACAGGTGTACCCAGCTGCTTGGGTTTTAATTCATCACATACATAGTCAAGTGGACAGCCAAGAACAGCCCATTCCCACTGCAGATTGGCGGGGAGGTTCACTGTTGGTAATTGGGAACCCAGATCACGGGAAATCCATCTCTGATGTCGTGAATCGCTACACTGGAGATAAAAAGAATCCTCCACAAGACATCCTGCTGATCACTGAGCCTGCTCAGCCAAGAGAACAAGCAGTAGCCCTAAATGGTGGATAAGGAACGCTAGGGAAAGTCTCGAGAACACTGGGAAAGGCATTGGTCAACACCACAGCAGCCCCTTCCGGAAACTCAAGCTTGTAAGCCGCACAGTAAGTCCAAAGCCACGCACACGAAAGGGATAACTGGCCCTGTCTTGGGAAGGCCTTCTGGAAGAGCCTACGTGAAGATGGTCCACACTGGCTGTGCTCACGAGATAGACAATAGGGAGCGTAGAGATTGGAAGGTAGGAAGAGGGGGCATTTGAAGCACAGGAAAAATGCAAGCAAAGATGGCATGGTATGGATGCATCTGTTTGTTCCTGGAGCATGAAGGGAGAGGCCGGATGTGAACAAAGTGGACAGAACACTACTGGACGGAGGGTGCTGCCCTGTTGTGTTGCCCAGAGAAGACTGAGTGGACATGGGCTTAAACCAATTGAAAGTCTTTATTAGCCAGCCAGCCAGTGACTACACTGGGTTTTCAGGATCCCAGTGTAACATGAAGGCTTCCTCAGGGTGAGCTCATAAACATGAAAGTCACATCCTAGGTTGGCATACTTCAGTTAAAAAAGAACAGTTAGCCAAAAGCAAAACTACAGAAGCTAAAAGGCAAGTTTAGCACATTCACAGACTTTCTCACAACTATGGACTCTGATGGAGTAGGTCTTTGTTTTTGTTTTAGTGGGTGGTGATGTGCTGTGTTATATGGTCTGAATGGTACTTTCAATCATGGAGTCAATTGTGCTAAGGTCTGGGGGCCTGTTTCACACCTAGCTGGGGTGAGGTCATCACTCAAGGGATTGACTCTGGGATTGAGTAGGTGCTAATTTCCTGGTATTGCTGAGCAGGGCTTCCTGCTTTCATTCATTATTTTCCTTGAGATTCAAGGGTAATTACCTGTGCCAGGAATACTTGCAGAGCTGTTTAAATAAATACCATTGTTGGCCTTACCTGGCCCTACTGACCCATAAGAAAGGGAAGGAGGAAGGGACTAGAATTTTAAGCAGTATCTTCAGGAGACTTTACCCCAAGGTATTGTTGTTTTAATCTTTTTCAACACACACACACACACACACACACACACACACACACACACACACAGCTGGAAAAAGCACCCATGCGCTTACCACCTCCACCAACATCACTCACAGGTTGGTGTTTGCTTACTGCAGATCTGGCTGAACTGTTTGTCTAGATGGAACAAGATGCCTTTCCTCCAATAGCTAGTCTCTGGGAAGGCTCAGGTTGTGATTGGCAAACAAGGACCAGAGACACAAGCAATAATCAAAAGTCATCACACCTGGGACTCAACTCCCCTCTGGCAGGCCAGGGTCAGGGAGCTCCCAAGACTGCACCAATGTGGTACAGGCTGCAAGGCTAAAACATTCTGTTCCTTCAAACCCTAAACCCAGTGGAAAAGATGAGTCTGATCCCACACAAAGATGAGGAGACACACCCCATACCCAGAAGACTGTCCGTGGAGAATCACATGGAATCCACACCCTCCATCTGTAGTTGTCTGTTTTGTTTTTCACTCTTTGGGTGCCCGCCATCCAGTCCCCATGTAAGTACATGGAGGCTTACTTTGCTCATGAATGACCTCCCTTAGCTTGGCTTGTTTCTAGCCAGGTTTTCTGACTTAAATTATCCCGTTTCTCCATGACTACGTTTGTCTCTGGGCTCTTTAGCTTTCTTTATTCTGTATCTCTTTCTTTCCATCTTGCTCCGTGTCTGGCTGTGGACTGGCAGCTGGTGTCCTCTCCTTTTTCGCTCCTCACCCCCTTCCCTGGACTCTCCTCTTTATTCTCTCTGCCTGGAAGCCTCACTTTTCCTGCCTTGCTATTGGCCTATTCAGCTCTTTATTAGACCAATCAGGTGTTTTAGGCGAGCAAAGTCACACAGCTTCACAGAGTTAAACAAATGCAACATAAACAAATGCAACGCAACCCATCTTTAACTAATATTCCACAACATCAATCCACAGCTTGGTGTGTTCCAGGTCTGTCTTCAGTGTCCACAAACCACAGTGCTAAGCAGGAACTTTGGCACATCAATACCAAAGGCAGATTTCCAAGGCAGACCCTGAGCAAACCCAGGTCGGGCTCTGCCAGACACCCTTGCCTCTCAGCACCCTAAACATTTCTGTTGCTCACATACCTTGTGAGCCTTTGTCCGATGGCAAGGCCCTCCTCCTGCAGGGGTCAAGGTCAAGGCCCTCCTTCTTCAGGGGTCAAGGCCACCGTACAACTGTTTCAGCTATCAAGGGCTCTCCTATTTGATGGCCTCTCATACATAACCACCAAACCCCCAAAACAAACACACAAATACACACACACACACACACACACACACACACACAAAGTTAGAAAATTTGTCTTTGAAACTAGAGGTCTTATCATTGTGATGAAATTAAAAAAAAAAAAAAAAAAGCATTCTCAGCCTCGCAAATCACCTGACTTAAAAGTTCTCTTAATGTAATTTATGTATTAAAGGCCTGTCAACCTACTTGCTAAAAACAATGGGACAAGCTCAGCACGAATAAATCACAATGTCCTTTATTTGCAGAATTTCACTTAAGTAATTCTCACGTCTTCTAGTTTCTCACCATTATATAAAAAATACATAATGCATGGAAGCATTCATACAAGCATGGAAAATATTCAACAATGAGTAAGAAGTAAATATTGCACAGTTAGTGACCAAAATAAAACGGTGGTTTTAAAGGTGGCAGGAGACAGGCCAAGAGGATCGTCAGTACTGATCTCCAATATAGAGCGCCTTAAAACTCTGAAAGAAATATTCTCAGTGCTCAGTGGTATTACATGATACACTGGAAATAAGCTGGAGCCAACTTTCCTTACCACTTTCATTACTAAAGCAGGAGTAGCACAATTTTTTTTCACGTTATTCTCAAGAGGAACTCAGGGCCTGAGCAGAATAAAGGACACTGAAAATAAGCATGTGACCTGCCTCTGGTCACATGACCTTTGAATGCTCTGCAAAACAGGAGCATCTTGGTGGAGCAGAGGAATCTGTTCAGGGCCCAGCTCTAAGTCGAGCGCCTCACCTGTCATGACCAGCTATGCCTCAAAGTAAGCTGTGAAGTTAGCTCAAACGAAAGGACAGGGATGACGTTCAGGACATAGTACAGATGACGCTCAAAGAGCCTGGTCATTGGCCCACCGAGTAGCTCCTCCATGAAACTGGCCTCAGGCAGTGACTGTTACTAACGGAGTCTGCAGTTCAACTCAGTGCTAGGTTAACTCGCCAACCACAAAACACAATGGGAGCTGATACTGCCCCGGTGTGTTAGAGGGATTTGCACTGGGCTGTAGGAGTGTGACAACTCTGGAGCAGCAGAAGCACCAAGGACAGGGACAGCAAGGGTGTGTTCTCTCTCTGCACCTGTCAAGCCGACTGAAATGCGTTCCAGGTGTCTGGGCGCTTTGCCCCCAAAGCAGTTTTATTGGATATCATGTTCAAAGAATTCTGTGCATGTAACCTCGAGTGGACTAAGGGGTAAGGGCGGAAGAGGTCAGAGATGTGACAAGCGGAAATGTCTCAAGGTATACTAAGAGAACAGGCCCTGCCTGGTTGTCCCAGGCAGATCCACAAGGTCACCCAGAACTGTTCTGACTCAAGATAAGCACAACCAGAGAGCCCTGGCACAGCCAAGGCTGGGCCAGCAGTGAGCTCCAAGACACTGGCCAGGGAGAGAAGTTGAGGGTCCCCACTAAGGAGATGGAGGTACTTAATATGCCTTCATCCTACCCATGATTCTAGACATTGTTTGGCTTCCCACTTCAGAAGGAATTTTTGAATAAAGGAAAGCCAGTAACCCAGTATCAGCACCTTGATTCAGTCAAAGCTTGGGCACACCAGGGTCTGCACTGGCTGGCCTTAGTGGGGCATGAATGCTGGCTAGTTTAGGGGGAGCGTCTCCATGTCACGTCTTCTGACACCAAAGGACCAAAAGACTTGGGCACAATACGGAGAGGTGGACGCTTAACCAGCAAGACACTGGTGATGTGTAGAGGTGAGGCCAAGTGTGTAAGAGCTTCAGAAATGTATGCAGACACAAACGCATGTGCCCCAGCCCACAGTGCGCTGACAGCCGCAGGGTCTCTGCTATGGCCCTCTGCCTTCACCTTCTCTAGTGAGGTTGTAGAGCAAGGACACGGAGGACCAAAGCAACACCTCTGCCCCACATGTGCATCTCAGTGAGGCAAGGAGCGATGACTGGAGAGGCAGAGGCACTGAGACCAAACCCTGCTTCTGTTCCTGGGAAGCACGGGATGCCGTGGTGCAGCAGGCTCTGAGCCCGTGAAGGTCTGCCTTCTGCAATGCTGAGAGGGATGTCAAGTGCTCATCTCTGTCTCTGATACCATGGCTTTGCACTCTGAAAGCTAACCATTGTTCTAACAAAGCCTGGTCCATCCTTCAGGCAGCAGGCCAGTCTGTCTGCAAGCAGCTTTCTTTGTTCTGCATTATTTCATATTTTTAAAGCACTGAACCTAATGCTTCTCATAGAGTCTGAGGCAAACAGCTCTCAGATGTTAAGCAACGATGAAAACGCGGCACTTTTACTGACCAGTTACAAAGGCAAACATTTAATATCAGGCATAAAAATGTACATTAGCCTTCCATTCAGATCCATCAGTTATAATCAAAAGTTGATTTTATTGTTTATACATTTTACAGACAAAATTTACAAATATTATAAACTTCCAAAATTAATTGATTCTCTAAAATGTACACTCTAACTTTTCACATTCTCGGATACTGGCAACTTTGTTCTTCTCAGAGAAACCACACAAACACAGTATTTCCTGCTCGCAGAATCACCGCTGCTTTTTCAACTGTCCACAGCTTCTCAAGTTTTCTTGTACTCGGAGTGAAGATGACTGATTTGGGAAACAGAGAAGCAAAAAACGAAGAAGGCTGAGACAGATCCCTGTACAATGACACTTTGTGCCACTGACTAGGATGTGTTCTATCAGTGTTCCAAGGCATGTCAACGAGGCAGGGTTGTTCTTCCGGTGGGAGTTCCTGCAAGCGTCCAATGAAGGGAAAGCAGCCCACCAACGTCTACTCCTTCCTCACTGGAGGCGCTCGGTGGCCACCCAGGGATTTTTACAGATATTCTGAGCCATAACCCATAAGAACAAAGATACATTTTAAGCTGAAAAAAAAAAACAAAATCAGTTTGGGGCCATTTTTGAGAATTATAGATTGGACAGGACAAATTTCTAACCCTGCAGGAAGTGTCACGAGGACAAAGTGATGTGCCGCACGAGCTTTGCCACTGCAGACTGTCAGCAGTGGCAGAGGGACCTCTCACAAAAAGCCACGTTTCTGAAACTGCCCTGACCCGGCTGGCCCCTCCTCCCTGGGCATGTGTCCGGCATGGCCCTGAGTGCCACCTAAACTTAACCGGGGGAAGAAGAACAAAGACCCCTAGCATCTCCTGAGAGTGGGGCCTGCAGAGACCGAGCCATGAGGAGCCTCGAATGAGGAGCCCCGGGGGACACAGTGCTCTGCCCAGTGGTTGCACGCCCGTTACACACCTGTGCACGGCAGCTGTCAGAGCACTGCATGGGTTCCGAAAGGCACACGTCCAGGGAACATGCAGCTGAAACGGATGTGCCACCATCTCTGCTGTCCCCTGAGGTCAGGGTTAAGTGACATGTCTCCAGTGAGACTCATTTTAGTTAATCTGCTTTTTTGTTTTGCTTTGCTTCGAGACGCTCGCTCTGCACCCCGCACCACCTCACCCTTGCGATCCTCCTGCTTCAGCCCCCAGGGTGCTGAGATTACAGGGGTGCACCACCACTCCTGACTCGATTCAGGGTACCATCTCCACTCTACGAGAAGCAACGTAATACCTAAGCTGGTGTATTTCCTCACAGTTGAGAAATACAGAAATGTCCCAAATTGATTTTTTTTTTTTTTTTGTACACTGGAATAATGTGAAAAATACAAATGAACTCCCAAAGGGAGGCTCTTCATGCCTCCCAAAGTGGTCAGGTCTGGCACAGGAGTCTTGACATTTAAACAAAGCAGGAAGACAGAAGTATGGACATATCAAAACCTCTACCGTCCTTTCCAGGGAGTTAACTGGCACATTCACTTTCCCAATGTGAGTGGCTCTGTACTCAGAGGAACGTCGTTTCATTTGTGGAAGAACACAAGAACTAACAAGTCCCTGGGCAATAAGAGAGAACCACACAGCCAGAACTATCTAACGGCCCCCAACTGCACCTCAGCCAAGTTGCTGGCAGAAGTGAGTTCTGCGGTGAAACCGCAGGAAGGTACACGTGCGACAGCAAGGTTAGTGTAAACACAAGAGCAGCAGGGCTGTCCCGGCTGCAGCCGCTATCGGATGTTGTCCAAATAATGCACTTCTGGATAGAGACGGTTGACGAGAAGAGCCAGCAGGCTTTTCCCACTCTGAAGGCAATGGCCAGGGTGCTTTATGAACTGGACAGCTTGCAGTATCTGATCCTGGTACTCCACATACTGCTTACTGAGGGTCATGGATTCAAGAGCAGTCAGCACCTGAAAGACACGAGTGACGAGGAGTTATTCCATGATCGCACACCTCCTGACTGCCATCGTGACCCAGCTCCCCTGGAGCCTGGAGGGAAGGCAGCAGTCCGGAAGGCAGGCTTTGGGAACAACCGCAGGAGGCTGGAGGAGGCTGCGTGGGCTAGAGCTCCTGCCCTTCGTCACAGCCACAGCCATTTCCCTGCACCTGTCCCTGTTCTCCGTCCCACCAGTGTGCTGTCTCCTACCAGACGCCAATCCCCTCTCTTCTCAGAGCGCATCTCACCAGGGTCAAAGTGCAGCTGGCTGTTGGGTTAGGGGCCATCACAGGAAATGGAGAGAGGGAAACTACACACGGCAGCCGCTGGGTGCTGCTGGGAGTACGTGATAAGGGGCCACCTCAGCTGAAAAAGCACACAGGTCAAGCCCCTCCATACGACAGGCAGAGCAGAGCGAGGTAAACACGCCTCCCCACACCCTCTTCAACAGAAAAGAATGTTTTTCTAGCTCTGTAACTTCATTTTTTTTTTCTTCACTGGAGGAGAGGAGAGAGAGAGAGTACATGGCGAAAACAAAAATTCACACAATGATCTGGAGGAGGACAGCCGTGTTTTCCAAGTGCCCAAGCTCAGTCACTGCTGGGATTCTGAAGACATGTCCCCCCAGCCCTGGAACACCTACCACACGTGGAGTGTGCTACCTCCTCTCCCCACCAGTTTTGAGCACCCTTGGTATTAAAAAATATATTATTAAAACATGGATTTGCTTGGTTCAAAATTCAAAGGGGGAGATTTTCTTTAGTGTGGTAAATAAGCTAGAAGCTTAGAAATAAATTACTAAGCAAGCCATAAGCAGAACTTAGGAATAAAAAAATTTATATAGGGCATTTCCCCCTATTTCTATTTTTTATAGTAATTTAGCCCTTAAATGATCTCCTGTAAGAACTGATCCAAGATTAGTCATCTGAAATCTGAAAACCCTGATAGCAAGTATGCAAGGACATGTCAGGAAATAGCATTTCAAGTCTAGACAAGGAGACCACAGGGACAGGTAGGCAGGGGAATGGCTGTGGTGGGTGACAAAGGGCAGTAACTCTAGCTTGGCTGCTGCAGTCTCTTGCAAGGAGAGGCTGGGAGACAGCAGCACAAGCCCACGCAGCCTCCTCCAGCCTCCTGCGGTTGTTCCCAAAGCCTGCCTTCCAGACTGCTGCCTTCCCTCCAGGCTCCAGCGGAACTAGATCAGCTGGGGTACTGTGGAGCCTCAGGCCTAGAGTCCAAGTTAGAACTGCCACAGCCTTCTGACAGGTGCACCAGGAAAACTCCAACCCAAGGCTGCTGCTACTGACCTGCTGAGCTTTGGGAGTCAGGTGTAATTCAGAGCTAGGCTTCAGACGAACCTGGTCTTCTGCAGGCACCTGAACCAACAGGAAGGCAGCCATGACTCGGGCAACCACACGGAACCTTGGGGGTTAACAACAGGTCAGAAGTCAGTGACCATTAAAGTGAACATTTTAAAATATGAACCCTACATCCTATTTTAAAAGAAGACATTGTAACTCCATTTCCAGGTCCTTTCTGCAGTTGACGTCTTTAGGGAAACCCTACTCAACTTTCCCTCCCCTGGCTACCCAGGCAGTGTGTGCCCATTCAGATTCAAGCAGAGTGTTGGTAAAGACACAGAACAGCAGGGACAGACAGACACTGTAAACATGGGCATGCTACAGAAGGCAGTCTGCACTGCCTTAACAAGGAAAGCAGAGTTGCCGAGTCACCCAGCAGTCCTGGGTATGTACCCAAGAGAAACGAACACAGATACAAGCAAAAAATCATGCACGAATGTTCACAGCAGCAATAGTTATACCAACTAAGACTGAAGCAACCCAAATGTCCATCAGCTTCTAAATGGATACACCGGAGGTGGCAGACCCACATTCACGCCTGTGCCCCTCAGCACAGAGGAAGAAGGGAGGCGGCTCAGTCAGAGGACACTTGTCGAGCACGCCTGAGTCCAATCCTCAGCACCACAAAAACATACATAAGTAAAAACACACAAGAGCTACTGGCCCACGCAACATCACAGAAGAATTCTGGAAAGCATTTCTAGATACTGAAGACCATAAAATACACAATTCCGTTTTTAGAAATGTCCTAGGAAGGATTTAAATATGAAGTCAATTCACAGTTCCAATGGGGGTGGGGAGAGGGGATGGAAGTGATGGGTGACTATGTGGGTTCCTTGTGGGGTGATGAGAATATTCCAGAGCTAGTGATGGCTGCAACATTGTGAGTGTCACCGAGTTATACATAGAAGGTGGTTACTACAGAAAATTAAGTTATATATATTTTACCAAAATTAAAGAAAAGCACTTGATTCAAGGAAAAGATATGCAAACAAATTTAAGTAAAACTAAAATTGTGTCTGTCACATTGTACCATAAACAAACGTGGTGTTATCTGGTCTGGAATGAGAGATGCCCACATTTCCCACACAGTTCATGTCGGCACAGCATGGGGCCTCCTTTCAATAATCACAAGGATTTGAAAAAAAAAAAAAGCATGATGTAGACTGGTAAGGAAGGGGGGCTGAGCATGAGGGAGGGAGGGGGTGATGGGGAGGGAGGGGGTGATGGGGAGGGAGGGGGTGATGGGGAGGGAGGGAGGGGGTGATGGGGAGGAAGGGAGGGAGGGGGTGATGGGGAGGGAGGGGGTGATGGGGAGGGAGGGGGTGATGGGGAGGAAGGGAGGGAGGGGGTGATGGGAAGGGAGGGGGGTGATGGGGAGGGGAAGGGAGGGAGGAAACCACAAGGAAGGAACCGCCTTGACTCACAATGGGGGCCGTGGGCACACTCCTGACTCACAATGGGGGCCATGGGCACACTCCTGACTCACAATGGGGGCCGTGGGCACACTCCTGACTCACAATGGGGGCCGGGCACACTCCTGACTCACAATGGGGGCCGTGGGCACACTCCTGACTCACAATGGGGGCCGGGCACACTCCTGACTCACAATGGGGGCTGGGCACACTCCTGACTCACAATGGGGGCCGTGGGCACACTCCTGACTCACAATGGGGGCCGTGGGCACACTCCTGACTCACAATGGGGGCCGGGGCACACTCCTGACTCACAATGGGGGCCGGGGCACACTCCTGACTCACAATGGGGGCCGTGGGCACACTCCTGACTCACAATGGGGGCCGGGGGCACACTCCTGACTCACAATGGGGGCCGTGGGCACACTCCTGACTCACAATGGAGGCCGGGCACACTCCTGACTCACAATGGGGGGCCGTGGGCACACTCCTGACTCACAATGGGGGCTGGGCACACTCCTGACTCACAATGGGGGCCGTGGGCACACTCCTGACTCACAATGGGGGCCGTGGGCACACTCCTGACTCACAATGGGGGCCGTGGGCACACTCCTGACTCACAATGGGGGCCGGGCACACTCTTTCCTGCCTTGGGACTTTAAGCCACAAACCCAGATTTGTCTGTCATCACTTCTTAGGCAGCACTGTGCTACACTGGGTCCCTCACAGGTTCTGATCCCCCAAACTCACAGACTGGGACCACAATGAAACAAAGGACTGAGATATTTCAATCCACTGTCGCTGGCTCAAGCCAAAATGAAATCAGCGTTAACTAAAGGTATGATTTGACCTTTGAAACAAAGTTGAATTAAAATAAGGGAAAACAAACACGTGTGTTAGCATATGAAGATGTGAACAGCCTTCACCTTTCTAGACACTACCCTGTAAGGAGTACGGTTTTCTGCCCCCTCTGGTCTTGTCCCACCTCCACGCCAGCCCCAAATAACACACAGAGACTCTGTATTAGATACACTGCTGTTGGCCAGGTACTAGTTTCTTATTGGCTAGCTCTGCCTTAATTATTAACCCATTTCTGTTAATCTAAATATTTCCACATGGTCTCATCTTACTAGAGAGTGGGGCCGGTGGTTCTGCTCTCTCCCGTCTCTCCATGCTGACTCCTCCTCTCTACTTCCTCTCTCCTCCTTGTCTCCTAGTCCCTCCTCTCTTGCTTCCCTATTGGCCCACAGTGCTTTATTCACTAGCCAATAAGAGAAGCGCATTTGCAGACTGACAGCTCCCATCACTGCCCAGCGTCAGACCTCTGCCAGGGCCTCTGAGAAGAGCAGTGTAGTTGCTTCCTCACCTGTTGGACAAGGGCGACTTCCGGCCCAACCCAATAGCCCCGAGGATCCCGGAAGTGAGCCTCTCCTCGGCCATGAGGCTCTGCCGGCTCTGCAGCATGAGCAGGATCCGAATGACTGACTCGGTCAGGACAGAGTCGTTCTGCTCCATCTGGACCAGGGACAGCTGCAGGGTTTGATGCCACCACAAAAAGAGCTTTGCTTCTTCCTGCGCGGAGCTGGGGAAGGAGTCCGAGCAAAGGGAGTCTAAGTGCCTCCCCATTCACCCCATTCACGTTTAACAGACCCACATCTGAGTTCACAGGAGCCAGAAATGCCGCCCTCTGACATCACACATCAGGGCCAGCATGGTGGCTCAGTGCGTGGAGGTGCTTGTCTACACCCTGAGTTTGACCCCCAGGAACCCACACGTACATACGTATACAATTTTACACACACACACACACACACACACACACACACAATTTAAGAAATTAAAGGAACTAAAACCAAGGCCAACGTGTTAGCAAATGTTAATAAAGCCATGGAGCTGTAACCCTGCAATTCCCTGAACGTCTGTGTGCCAGACACTGGACCACCTGTCCTGTCACTTCATCGTCTACGTACAAGAAAGCCGAAGGCTGGCACCTCAAATACTTGTGTGAGGAGATAGAAAGTCAGCTCAGCAGCTAAGAGTGTCCCCAGCATGCGCCACTGCCCCCGAAGGCTTGTTTGACTCTTAGGCATCTCTGGGTTCTGGGCTCATGAGTAAACACTTACTTAAACTGGGAATCCCACGGGAAGCAGCCAGGGGGCAAGCATACCTTGGGTACACCTGTTCCAGCCACTTGTTTAGGATGAGAAGCACCTTCATCTCGTTCCGCAGTGTCTGCTCACTGTTCAAACACTGGAGCAGGTAGACATAGAGAGTCAAGCAACTGCCGAGGGCTAAGCACTCCTGCAGGAACTCTTGGATGGTGAGCTCGGGGACTTGAAGGGACACCAGAACGGGGCCCCACCCTAGATTTTGATTGAGGGAGCCTAAGAAAAGAATACCAAGAGGAAATATCAACATATACTCATGTCCACAAGAATGAGCTGTGCTGACGTCCACAGTCTGTGCAGCTACCAGACACCATGCTGAGGTCTGAAACACGTGTTGATAACAGAGACCACGTGAGTATCTCACCAGAAATCATGTGAACATCCATGAGCCGTGCTCCCGCTGACTGTAAAGGTCAAGGAAGCTACTTTTGAAGTGACATCAATGACTGCAGACCCACAGTTGTGAAAGAAGGACATAGAAGGTTTCCATGACAACCCATACCCCCACCTCACCTCACCCCCAAAAAGTAACAGCCTTGACAGAAAGAGAAACTCTTAGAAATTATGATAGGATGCTGGAGTGCGGCTCTGCACGACTGAGGGAATTATGATAGGATGCTGGAGTGCGGCTCTGCACGACTGAGGGAATTATGATAGGATGCTGGAGTGCGGCTCTGCACGACTGAGGGAATTATGATAGGATGCTGGAGTGCGGCTCTGCACGACTGAGGGAATTATGATAGGATGCTGGAGTGCGGCTCTGCACGACTGAGGGAATTATGATAGGATGCTGGAGTGCGGCTCTGCACGACTGAGGGAATTATGATAGGATGCTGGAGTGCGGCTCTGCACGACTGAGGGAATTATGATAGGATGCTGGAGTGCGGCTCTGCACGACTGAGGGAATTATGATAGGATGCTGGAGTGCGGCTCTGCACGACTGAGGGAATTATGATAGGATGCTGGAGTGTAGCTCTACGCGACTGAGGGCTTCTGGTGGGGTACGGGAGGGGAAGGGCTCGGTTTTCTTTAAGGGGCTGACTGCTGGAGTTTGAACATGTTCCAGTGAGGGTATGGCAACACAGACTGGACTTGTGGGTTGCTTAAATCATCATCATCATCAATTATTATTATTATGATGATGACGTATTACTAGTATTTTGGAGAGGGTGTCACATGGGTGGGAGCAGACCCTGGGATGACTGGGAAGTAAGTATTATTGGGTTTCATGATGTGAAAGTCCCCAAATAATAAAGATACTATGAAAAAAAAGGGAGATAGAATCCTAATGAGTGTTTTCACGTTAGCTTCGTGTAAGACGCCACCTGTCAGAGCAGGCCTAGAGGCCAGGAAAGTGAGAGCTGCCCTGATGCTTCGACTAGAAAGCCTCCCCAGACACTACCTGATCAGAAAGGATTCACACAAATTTGGAACTCAGGACTGTGTCTCTCTAAACCACCTTTCTCATTATATATGATCACTGATTAGCATCTACAGGGTATCAGAGTTTTAACTTTAAATAAATCCAATCTCTCATAAGCATTTTTACTTATGGGAGCCATGTTGATGTTAGTAACAAACAAATCTGAATCCTGTGTTACCCTGGAGGTTCTCCACCCTTTGTGGGGAGTGAAGGTAGGTCCAGGGAGATGTACCAATCACCTGCACAGGGGCAGATGGCAGGTTATGGGCACAGCCTGGGGCCTCATGTTGGCATTCCTCCTTTCCTGCTGTCTACAGGAATAGTTCATATCTGACTATCAGAGTTCATATCTGACTATCAGAGTTCATATCTGACTACCAGAGTTCATATCTGACTACCAGAGTTCATATCTGACTACCAGAGTTCATATCTGACTACCAGAGTTCATATCTGACTATCAGAGTTCATATCTGACTATCAGAGTTCATATCTGACTATCAGAGTTCATATCTGACTATCAGAGTTCATATCTGACTATCAGAGTTGAGAAGGGCTATTCTGATTGATTCTTAATTACTGTCTCCAGAGTTTGGTGGGAGCGAATAAAAACAATAGAAGGATGAGGAACAGGAAAGGTTATCCTTATAGAATAGTTTTTAAAGTAGGACAAGAGGCCTGGAGAGACGGCTCAGCAGTTAAGAGCACTAACTGCTCCTCCAGAGAACCTGGGTTCAATTCCCGGCACACATGACAGGTCACAACTATCTGTAAGTTCAGCTCCAAGTGATCCAATGCCATCTTTTGGCCCATGTGGCACAGATGTGTGATACATAAAGACATGCAAGCCAAACACTCATACACAGAAAATAAAAATAAATATTAATAAAGAGCATGGCAAGAAGAAATAAAAAGATCTCTAAGAAAACTCCTTCCACCAAAAGTGGTAAGAAAGAAGAAACTGTCATCGTTACCATACAAGTTGTGGTTTACAGCATTTGTTTTGAAAACTGACTTTACTATCATAACATGGTCTAACACTCTAAAGCAATGTAAAAAACAAATTAGAATTTTACTCTTGAAATTTTTTCTCTTGAAACATACAATTGAACCAAAAGACATGGGCCATGTGTTCTGACATTGACTAGCTCTTCATGGAAAAAATAATCTATTTCTATCCTATGCATAATGTGTGTGTGGGGGGGGGATTCCTGGCAGAAGGAGTAACAACAGTCTAATGCCACTTTGGGTCGAGTGGAGCACTCCCTGATGACAGGCCTCCCCTTCCTGGAAAAGACCACCGTGATGAGAACAGAAGTCAGTGTCCTCTTACCTTCCTTGAAGTAGGCAGTAATGCAGGCTTCTGTGGTTTCTGCCATGTGGCGGACCGATGCCAGGCTTTGGCAGGCTGCTGTTAAAAGGGGCAGCACCACCAAGCCGTGTACCTTTTGGTCAATCCAGGTCCGAATACTGCCACCAAGGAATTCTGCCGTTGGAATAGTTGCATTGTTCATCATCATGAGGACTTCCATGAAGAGGCTGCTGAGGGCCATGTGGCGGGACTGGCTGTCCATGTCTAAAGGCAAAGACAGACACACACTCACACCACTGGAACAGGGGCAGGGAAGTGGTCATAAGAACAAGAGCTCTTATCTGCTGGTATCTCAGCTGCTCTCCAGGGCCTTTACACTCACGTGTAAAGACCAGCAGAAAGGGTCTAACGACAACTGGATTTTATGGACAGGGAATGAGGAGCTTGTGCAAGTCCCTGAATAAAGCGTAGAGTAACACCTTAATTCCCACAGCCCCTCTCAGCCTTTCCTCCCAGCCCATCTCCATTCCTTTGTGACACCTGGCACCCTGCAGAGCCACCCTCACTACTGGACTGGACTCAGGGGAGCTCTCTTTACTATCTTCGTACCCTTTGATGCTGGCCTCCAGACATGTCCTGCTGAGGCTGTCAGGAGGGGCCCCCTCCTCTCACCTCTCCACCTCCCACCTCACCTCCATGTCCTAGGGACTCTACCTCCCCCCCCCAGCTCTTTCCTGCTTCCCCTCAGCCTTCTCTTCTAGCACAACAACACTCTCTACCAGGGAGCCCACAGAATCCAGAGTGGGCAACAGTAACCAAACAGTGGGACACCCACCCAACAAAGAGCAGGGCAGACAGCCACCCCAATAAAGATGCCAAGCATCTTGACTTCGGGTGCCTGGATCCCCAAAACACAAACATGAGTATAAAAGACAATAGTCATCCTCCAGAAGCCAAACCCCATCGCAACAGGTCCTGAGAAATGCAAGTTAGCTGAAGCTGGAGCATAAGATAAGAACTTCAGAATAGCTGTTATATATGTTCAAGAACTTAACGAGGATAAGAGTAGATGCCTTAATGAAAACTGAAAACACAAATAGTTGAGTGAAATAATGAAAACAATTCAAGACATGAAAGCAGAATTTAATGAAGAAATGACTAAAGAAAACCAAATTATAATAAAACTAGAACTGAAAACTCAGGGTGTCAAACAAAGCTTGAAGGTAAGCCTCACCCACAAGTTAAAAGACACGGAAGAGGGAATTTCAGGTCTTGAAGACAAGGTTGAAGAAATGGATAGCTCAGTCAAAAAAAAAAAAAAAAAATGTTAAATATAAAAAAAGTCCAGGCACAAAAAAATTCAGGAAAATTTGAGACACTATAAAATACCAAACCTATAAATAATAGGTATAGAGGAAGGAAAAGAAGCTCAGGTCAAAAGCATAGAAAATACTGTTAATCAAAATTACAGAATCAAATTTCCCCAATCTAAAGAGATTAACTATCAAGGTACATGACACAAAACCAAGTAGAACCAGAAAACAAATTCCCACGATGCATCATAATCAAAACACTAAATGTACAGAATAAACAAAGCATATTTAAATCTGCAAGGGAAAACAGACCCAATCGTATATAAAGGAAGAAACATCTGATTTGTCAATGGGAGCTCTGAAGCCAGAGATATTCTACACATTTGATAGAGGGTTAGTAAGAACTAAAAAAACTAAACATAAAAAAAAAAAAACCAAATTAAAAAATGGGGTACAGAATAAACAGAATTCTCAAAAGGTGAAACACAACTGACTGAGAAACACTGAAATGTTCAGCATCCTTAGCCGTCAGGGGACACAGATTAAACTGTGACTTCATCTTACCCCAATTGGAATGGCCGAGGGCAGTAAAACAAGTGACAGCTCGTGCTGGCTGGGATGTGGAGAAGGCAACACTTACTCATTGCTGGTGCAAGTGCAAAGGGGTACAGCCACGATGGGAATCAGGGCGGAGGCTCCTCAGGAAGCCGGGAACTATGTACCTCAAGATCCAGCTACGCCAGTTTGGGGCATACACACAAAAGGCTCTATCTATATCTTACTAAAGAGATACTTGCTCATGTTCACTGCCACTCTGTGAACAATAGCCAGAAGTTAGAGATAGCCTGGGTTTTTACAAACTGATGAATGGATAATGAAAATGTGACACAATTACACAATGGAACACAGCCAATGAAATAATGAAATTTGTAGGATTGAGCTAGAAATAATCATCCAGAGTAAGGTAACCCAGACTCCAAAAGACAAATGCTGCCTACTTTAGCTAATATGTGGATGTTAGCCTTTAAACTTCCAGTAAGTCTTCTATAATCTGAATAAGCACAGAGGTTAGGTACACAGTAAGAGGCCAGGAGGGAGGATGGGATCTCCTAGGGACAGGAGATAGAATATAATGTTACAGAGGTATAAAGGGAGAGCTAGGTTAGGAAGATTAAATATGGAGAGGGATGTGAGCACAGAGAAAACAAAGGAATATGGACCAACTAAACTAAAGGTCTCATGAAAACCATATAGAAATTTACTAATGTAGACGCTTCTTTAGATATATACATATATGAAAGGAATCTAAATGGAGTCACCAAGTAGTAGGAAACACAATGCTCCAACTAGGCATGCTGCCAAGTAAATCCTTCAGTGCCAGGAATGAGTTACATCTTCAGTTATTGGCCAAAGGAGCTTCAATAGAAACCCACAAACATGACATGTACTGCCCAGGCAACTGGCTATTCTCCACCACCTGATCCGAACACAGAGAAGTCACGCTGGAGCCTAACTAGGAACTTCGCCCCTACTGACTAGTGTTCGGTGCTGGAAATCACTCAGCATGCTGCCAGGGGAGAGAAGTATCCACCAACACAGCCACAGACCCTGTGGCTCTCCTTTAGGCCCCCATTTCGGGGAGGCCCTGGACCTTTCAGCCCCCTCTAGATCTATGAAGGTTCAGGTAAAAACCAGCCCAAGTACTCCATCTATCTTCACTCCATTTCTAACCTCAAAGTTCCTTATCTTTTTATTATTCTACCAATAATTATAATTCTCGGTTTTGAACTTTATTGAGCATTCTTGGTTGTTTTCAGTAGGAGAAGTAATTGGCAGAATGTCTGCCCAATTATTGGTTAGCGACAAAACTCTCCATATAAATGTCTTGACAAGCCAGCAGGCGACACTGAACTTCTACTTAAGAGCAGACCTCCTATAAATGCTGCTTCCCCCAGATCTCCTGTTACTTACGCCTTTTCCAGCCTGACCCCCAGTCCAGTCACTTCACGTCCTGCTGTCCAGAGCCCTGCCGTCTGGAGCAGCAGTCATGGTCTTGACCATCTTTCTCAGCTCACAAAGCCTGACACACAGAAGGGATTCACTGCCTGCATGAGTATGTGGCTTCCACGGGTCACTTACCAGGTGGGTTAAAAGCAATGACGTCATCTAAGAGCTTAGCTATTTCCTGCTCCAGGACTGAGAAGGTGACTTTCCCACCTTGTTCCAGGGCACTGAGAAACTGAACCATCTGACGAGTGAAAGCTTGGCACTTTGGAACTATGTCCTGATGAGAAAGAGAGACAGACCCGTCAGTCAAATGAACTGAGCAGGGAATGTTAGCTGAATACTCCTGGGAGCACAGTACAGCACTGACCACATGGCACAGTGGAGGACAGGCTGGGAAGCCACAGAATACCCATCTAGATGGCCCAGGACACATGTCTGCAGCTATGCGTAGAGACTAGAATGCCCAAATGCCGCAAAACTGCATTCACAATGCCATTAACCAAACAGTGATTTACTTGTCAAAAACTTCCCCCAAAATGTTCACATTTATCTTAACTCAAACTTGCAACTAACACTCATCACCCTCCCCGCCAGTCTGTGGACTAAGACACTCTGATTTTAAAGCTAGCCCACGGCTATCTTCAGCCCCTCTGGTCTCCAATCAATCTGAGCCATTGCAAGTAAATGAGCAAAGTCAAACCAAGGGACAGGAGGCCATGGGCACTCAGTGGCACACACCCCGGTTTTCTGGGGGCGCAAGTCAGGGGATTTACGGCTAGCCTTACTAGCAATGTTTGACTTCTGGTCCTGAAGAACACACCAACTTTTAAACACTCTCCCATCTTACACGATGCTTCTGGCCATCAGCAGGAACAGAAAGTCCCGCAGACACTTTCAAGAGCTTCACAATGCGTTCGGCAGAACAGTCTTTGGCCAGGATGACGGACGGTGGGTAATGGCTGCTGAAGTAACCCAGCACGCTCTGGTATGACGCAAGGTCCACAAGATGCCACGAGAGTGAGCTTGTCTGTCCAAGAAGACTGAGTAAAGGTGAATCCTAAAAAGGAAGACAGGTCGCTTTACATGTATTTCCCCAGACATCAATGTCTCTGGTTATCTCTGGGGAAACAGCTTATGCTAAGAACAGAAAAGCTAAGGAACCAAAGAGATACACATTCAAGTTAGCATCAAGTGAAGTCATGGCAAAAGTACATTAAGATCTACAAGAAGCAGAAGAACTTGGGTGGACACAGCAACATGGGCTTCAAAAAGTACACTGAACTAAGAGTTAACAAAATAAGTTATTCTAAGTCAGCAGGGTTCTCCGGATTATCTAGAACGAGACTGAGGGCTGTCCAGGAAAGGAAGCATGTGGCTGGAGGCACAGCTGATATGCTCAGCACCTACAGCTATTACAGCTACTGATGCATGTGAGGGAAATACCCAAAAACATCGTCACGAGAGAACAATGTACCAAGAAGCCAAAGCTGATTACAGACTCCCCAAACTTACTGTTTGGTCGACTAGCTGAGCTTCCTTAGCCAGTAAAATCATCATGAAAAGGAGACAGACAACCATACTCTGGGTTTCGGGAAGGGGACTGGGATTCCAGACATCAGACAGCACACTAACCCAGTTGACTCTGCAGAGTACAGACCCTAGAAACAAGAAACAGCTCTTGGGGCTTCCACGCTCTACCTGGAGTGAACAAAAAACAGTGCATTATATCACATATATTATACATGTTTTTAAGAGATCACTTTTCACTAGACTGTAAACATTGAGATCTCGCCTTACAGGTCCGGTATATATGTGTAATTCTTGAGCTTGCCTACTGGCACTTCAGTATCTACTCTAATGATCCTAAAGAGAACAGTGATCTTCCCCGACCACAAGCAGATGGAAGCTTCCAGTCACTGAGTCCCTGGAGCTGCAGGGATGTTGGGACCTCAGGTGAGCTGGAACAGGAGGAAATCTCCCCTGGTCAGTAGTTTTCAAACTTCCGTGTGTACCAGAACAACAGCCGGCTTCCTGGGGTGTGCTGGGAGCAAGGATGTGCACGTTCCCTCTATCAGTTCAGAATGATGTTCCCGAGACCACACTTGGAGAACTACCACACTGGATATGTATTAATATGAAAGTCCAATGTAATGCTGTATTACAAATCTCTCCACATGGCTCTTTAAATCTAATGCTTAAAATTCTATTCAGCGGTTTGTCTGGGGGTGCACTATAAAGTACATAATAAATCCAAAATTTTTATTTTATAACCTAGTTCAATGTTTCTAACTTATTTATCATAATAAATTTAGATACTAAAAATTACTGTTTTAAAGATTACTATCAAAAGCTCTATACTACTTATAAAATAATGGTGAGACTGGAATCTTGCGGTAACTTGCATCTGCTCCCTCTTGGAGGACGATTCTTCACCCTTTCATAGTCTCTCCTCTAGCCTGTCCATCTGTCTTCACCTTAAAGATTCTCATCTTCTGGGCAGGTCAAGGCTATCTAATCCTTAGAACTCCTAGAGACAGACTCTCTAGCATTCCTTGACAGACTACTTCACAGCTTAATTAGTCTTAGATGGCATCCCTCTCACTGAAAAGCCTGCCTTACAGGTCACTGAGCCAACATTCTCTCAAATGTCCATAATGGTGATTAAGTATCTACTCAGGACATGGGCCTCAACTAGTAAACAGGATCAGCTTCCTTGGAGCTCAACTAGAAGAAGGGTTGCCAAGACCAATACTGGGTAGGGCTTCAACAGCAACAAAAAAAAAAAAAAAAAAAAAAAAAACACCAGAAGGCCCCAGGACATTTTACTAATCATTGTAAATATTATACTTGTGTCTTAGTAAGCATCATAAATAATTATAGATCTGTATCAATTGAAGCACTTAAATGACATTAAGTTAGGAGAAAACACAATCGAACTGATGACTAATGAACTGAATCAATCATAAAAAGCCAAGCCAAATCACTGAGGTTCTGACAACAGAGATACATCAACCCTGGCTGCTGCTGAAGTTGCCCTGGGGATCCTGTAACTAGAGCTTCTGTTGCAAAGGTTCACACGCACATTCCTTGGCCCTTCCTTAAGATTACTCCAGGTCTTTTTATGATCATAATGTGTCACTGGTTGTTACAAAGATGTTATCTCTAACAATCCAACTCTTCAGTTGCATAACTACTGAAATCAACTTGGAGTTGAGTACTAATTCACATTTTGCTTTCACACAACATTAACAAGTAGTTCTAATGATATTATACAATATTATAATACCTATAAAAATAAACACTAGGTAGGACTGAGCAAGACTCAGTATGCTAGGAAACCACACAACTTTATTCCTAAAACTAGAGGACGGCCAACATATTAGAGGCAGTCTCTCTCTGGGTCTGTAAAACTGGCCAAATAGATGTGTCAGATCATCCATCAGGGCATGACTTCCACAGGCTGCTGCTTCCCACACTGGTACCAGCGAGTGCCAGAGAGTGCACACTGGGGAGGAAACAGCAAAGGCCGAACCTTGAAGAAGGCCTCCATGAGCCTCTGGTCAGGGTGCAGGTCCTCCCACTCGAGACTCTGGTATGCGCTATGAAGAGTGTAGAGGATGCACTCTGGCATCTTGGGTGCTGCGCACGCCTCACAGTAATGCAGCAGGTGCAACCGCAGGGCTCCTTCGTCACCTGGCAACAGCTTGTCTAAAATTCCAAAAGAAAATACAGCTCAAGTCATTTGGTTTCTTTAAAAAAGGATAGGAAAGAAAAACACATGCTAACATAAAACACAAACTTAAACTTAAAAGTCTTCTCAAGGGGATTTGTTTTTTGTTTTCTGTTTTTTGTTTTTTTTACCCCCCCCCCATTTTGGTTTTTTTTGAGACAGGGTTTCTCTGTGGCTTTGGAAGCTGCCCTGGAACTCACTCTGTAGACGAGGCTGGCCTCGAACTCACAGAGATCTGCCTGCCTCTGCCTCCCAAGTGCTGGGATTAAAAGGCGTGTGGCACCAATGCCCAGCAAGGGGATTAGCTTTTTTCCTCAAAACTTATAAATGGCTTTTAACCCAAATACATCTACAGCCTGCTGCCTGCTCACATATCCAATCTCACTCTGTTAGCTTTCTTCATTTAGCATTTTAAAAGAATTCCTCAAAAGACACTACTCCAACATTTCTCAAAAACTTAAATAAAAATTATCAACAAGTACATAAAAAATTCTCAGCATTATTAAATACCACAGAAATGCAAAATATACCAGAGAGGGCAGGAAGACGGGCAGTTAAATAGCTAAAGAAGCTTGCTGCCGAGCCTGACAACTAGAGTTGGATTCATAGAATCCACATGGAGGAAGGAGAGAACAAATTTCCACAAGCTGTCCTCCAACCTCCACACAAATCACACACTCACAACACACACAGGCACACACACACAATGTGGAGAAAAATTAAAATCGTGATAAAGTATCACTTCACACTGGCTTTTTATTTTCATTTTATGTGGATGGATGTTTTGCCAGCATGTGTGTCTATGAACCACATGCGTGTAGTAGCCACAAAGGTCAGAAAGGGCATCCTGGGAGTGCTGGGAATTGAACCCACCAGTGTTAACTGTTGAGCTATGTCTCTAGCCCCTAAATTCCTTTTATTATAAAGATGGGAGGGCTGAGAGGCTGGCTCAGTGAATAAAGTGCAAGCAGAGGGCCTGAGCTGAGATGTAGGTGTGGGCAGTGTGTGCCTGTAACCACAGGCTGGGAGATGCAGGAAGGTCGGCGCAGCTTGCTAGCCAGCCAGTCAAACCAAAGCACAAAATAAAAAGCCAGGCAGAGAATGACAGAGGCAGATGACTCAACACACATCTCCACATATCTACAAGAAGGTATGAGCATGTGGGCACACATACACAAAGAATAACATGGAAGAAGGCAAGGAAAGAGGATCTCCTATATCTTGAGTTGGAATACAGCAAGAATCTGCCTCAGACGCCTGGAGCAGGCATCACTAAATGGCTGTAACTACGCCACTCAGAGCAGCCTCACAAGACATTCCATAAGTAACCGCCACACGGCCGTCCCTGCCAGCTTCTTTGTCTTCCAGTCAAAGCGGAGAGGGAAGAGCAAGGAAAGGGAGATGGAGAGGCTGAAGGGAAGGCTCAGCTGAGCACCACACGACGCCTCCCTACCTTTAAAACTTCTGTGCAGTGAGCCGACACAGTCAGTGAACAGCTGCACAATGCTGGAGGCCACCACGGCGTCACTCTCTAGCCAGGGGTAATGTCGCTGCTGGCCACTTCACAGGAAAGAAACACATACTTAGAAAGGAAAGCAAAGAGCACGCGACAGGTCACGTCTAGGACTGGCGAGTCACAGAACTCAGCCACCGTAGCCTGAGGCACACTCAGCACTTCAGAGCTGGGAGCCCCGAAAGCAAGTGACAGCAGGTGACATCACCCACCAACGCTGACTTCACCCCTTAGGCCAGCACTGGGTTCATCTAGTTTACCTGCACACTTTCACAGAGAGCCACCCACAGAACGATTCACAGTCTAAATGCTCATGAGACAGTGTGTTCACTAACTTCTGAGTTACACAATTAAGGCAGCATTCCCAGCCCAATAACTTAATTCTGAAAATAGCTAAGTTATTAGAAAATGCTGAGATCCATATTTGTAGATGCACTTTATGCAAAAGAAAACATTTTTCATAAGTTTAAAAACAAATTCAACATCCTTACTGTAGAAAATTGGAAATGAGTGGTTCATTGTTTTCCAAAATTAGTATCAAAATAACATCACCAACCACCCAGATGAATAATTATATGAGCAAAAAACGGCTTGGTTTCTGAATTTTATCAATTTAAATGTCACTGTTTTAAAATTTAAATCTGTGAAATCATTATGACCTGTACTAAATATCATTAAGCAAATAAATTCCAAGGAAATCTGAGTATATGAAAGACTACTTACCTTTCACTGTCTTCTAAAACCAGGATCCAGGGTTTAAAAAGCTGGACGATCTGTGAGTGCAGGGACCTTAGCACTGAAACAGCACAACTGTTAGAAACAAGGAAGGGCCTCACTCTGCCACTGGCTACATTTCATACTAGGTGCATCCAAAATGTTCTGCTCCTCACTGTATAAGCCTTTGCTGACACAAATGTATGGTTAATGCAACTATGTAGGATTCCCTTTTCATTTGCTACAATGAATTTTGATTATAACACAATGTGATAGTTAATTTATAATGTACATTTTTCTAAGACATATGCTTCATATTCTGAACACTGACCTAACCTTGGTAAATGATAGGAAGGAGGAGTTGGACAGAGGAATACACCTCTTTGTCCCATATGGCCACCAAGGAGTGACATGAACAAGCCACAGCAAGCATCTTGCATTCACTGTGAAATCATACAGATATGATGAGTATTCGGGCTCACACCTGAACCACAGTTTTCTATTCTGTCTCCTTGACATTTGAGATGGGTCTCAATGTGTCTACTTGAGTTTCTTCTCGTGGAAAGCCCTTAGCTCCCACCACACATACCTTCTTTGCTACTGGCAGTTGAGTCTTGGGTCAAGGAGGAGATTTCTAAGTCAATCAGCCTTTTTACAAGGTATTCCAAAAATGTCTTCACATCAGCCATATAAGGGCTCCATTTTGAGAATAATCCAAAGCTTTTAAAGTCCAGCTTGGACAGCCGAAGTTTATAAAAGAAGTCAGAAAGCCAATGGATGGTCTCCATTACCTAGAAGAGATGACCAACCAAGCAGTGATCACTGACATCTACTTGGGGCAGCATCTTCCCCAGCCCCTTCATCCTTTCTGCTGCTGGAGAGGAAACCTAGGACCTCATGAATACTAGGAGCGCACTCCACCACCGAGCCACACCTCAAGCCTTCCTTTATAGCACAGTGCATCAAAGTTTGTGATGGAAACACAGATTTTTGAAAGAACTACAAAAAGACAAGGAAAAAATAGTAAGTTTAAAACTCTGAAGCAATGGAATGTTTATTTCAAACACATTTTCCTTTTTGCCTTAATTCTGAGGTTGTGTTTTTGTGATAAGGTCTCACAAGGTCAAGCTGGTCTCAAACTCAAAGTACTTTAGCTTGTGGCTCCTGAATGCTACAACTGTAGCACCGAGCTTCAGTAAAAACACCACTCACAGATAAAAGTGAGAGCTCTGTGGACCACAGAGTGGTCTGAGGAATAAGTAAATCAGATGTGCTCAGGTGGGAGGGAAGGTTTATACAGAGGGGTGTCGGCTTCCATCCTATCCTACAGGGATGGGCCTGCATTCGGGAGCATAAGAGAAAAGCCGTCCAGGCAAAGGGGACAGGGGAAGCAAAGTTAAAGAAAGACATGGAGCTCTTACAGACAGACACACACACACACTCAGAGAGAGAGAGAGAGAGAGAGAGAGAGAGAGAGAGAGAGAGAGAGAGAGAGAGATTTTAAATGTGCTCCATTTGTCTGACAATGCACAGCGAGGGACTAGAAAAGAATACACAAAGCTGTCAGAGACCAGAAGTTACACACCTGCTTATCTGACAAGAGAGCATCTGAGGCACTATGAAGCACAGCACTGTCCGCAGCAGCTGCCCCCTGCTGGCTGCTTGGGGTACAGCAGCCCAGGGCTCTCAAAGTGGCTTTCCAGCACTCAGGACTCAGCAGCTGCTCTGCAGAGCCTACAGAAGGGACAGAGACAGCAGGTCTGTGTGTTCCCAAACCATCTTTCAACCTGGATCCAAGAACATGTGCACTCTACAATCAGTGATGATGAAGATGATAACAATCCAACCAAATTTGTAGGGATGCATGGTATTAGGAGACCAAAGTAAGGAAGAGAAAAGTGACTTGACTGGACTGGGAGTGAGCTCCACAGAAGACACTGTGATTGAGAAATTCCATCAGTGTGAGAGCGCGTGTGTGTGTGTGTGTGTGTGTGTGTGTGTGTGTGTGTGCGTGTGATAAGTGTGTGTGCATATGTGTGCGATGAATGTGTGATGCGTGTGTGTGGTGAGTGAGTGCAGATGCACACACGACACAGCAATCAATGTGGAGATCAGAGGACAGTCTTGGGGAGTCCGTTCCCTCCTCTCACCATGGCATCTAGGAACCGAACTCTGGTCATTCATTAGCTTGGGTGTGCTGACCCATTTCTCTAGTCTCATCTGGCCGTTTCTGGATGGCATCCTCAGAGTGGTAAGTGTGCTATCAAATACTCACGGACATCTTATCAATCATAACCCAATGAGACACTTACTCTGCACCAGCAGCCTGAGAACGTCACTGTACTGGTCAGGGAACTGGTAGAGTAGAAGGTGAGTCCAGTGCTTACAGAAAAGGTTAAACGGCATCAAAATATCTTCATCTGGTTCAAGGCCCCAGGCAGTAAGTGCCAGGTGAATGGACTCCAGAAGCCTGGTGCGATCAGACAGAGGAGGTTTAGTGGTGTTTAACCATTGCTTAATATCGAACTAAAAAAGAAACAGAAACAAGAAGCAGTTTATTTACACCAGAAAATTAGATGAAGCAGAGAGTTGTATACAAATTTATAGCCCAAAGACCAGCTTGCAGTTACCTGTCCACAGACATAGACACTGAAATGTATACACAAGCACATGAGTGAATGTGACAAACGGGCATCATCTCTATCGTGTCCTCAGCTCAACAACCTTCTTTTGAAATATAAAATCTTACTTGAGATTGGCTAAGGATGTGATCAGAAGCACAATATTCACCTTGAATATTCACAGCCCTGGCATCACAAAAATATAAAACCAAACAAACAAAAAAACTACTCGCTGACTAACCATTCACTATTACTACTTTACAATTCCATTCTATTTCTGAAAATTCCATACTTATCTGTGTTTTTATGATAAGTTTCCTCTCTGAGGCCTCATCAGAGTTTCAGAGCTGACCTTCATTTGATAACAGTCATTTTTTAGTGGCAAGTTTGTGAAATTCAGACTTTTAGAATTTTCCAAAATTCCATATCATAAACTACATTGAGCTCTGCCACAGGCTGGGCTCGGTCCCTTTGTCCCACTCAGGGAAGCGTAACTGAAGGCGCTGACATTCTCCATGGGTGACGTCATTGCCCTCCTGTCACAGACTTCTGTGCAGATGAAGACAAGGGAACCTTACTCAGACCAGGCTTATTCAAAACATGAGTCCAACTTATAACAACTCACAGATCAACAATGTAGAAGCAAGCTCAAGATACATTTAAAAGGATTATTAAACTCCCCTTGGGAATATTTCATGACTGTACTAAAATTTTTTAAGAAAGCTTGGGCCAGGCAGTGGTGGTGCACACCTTTAAACCCAGCATTCGAAGGCAGAGGCAGGCAGATCCCTGTGAGTTCGAGGCCAGCCTGGTCTACAGAGTGAGTTCCAGAACAGGCTCCAACGCTACAGAGAAACCCTGTCCCCAAAACAAAACAAGAGCAAAGCCTGGGATGCTGTGCTTTGAGAGCTCCACTGTGGAGTAGGACCGTCTGAACAGCACAGCTGTGCCCTGCCCACAGAGGGGAGGCCGTGTGCATGCAATGTGTAAAGGGCCTCTTGCCTTGGAAGCAATGGTCATTTCTGATTTTTGCCAGGTGGAATCATTACTACCTTGGTGAGCAGCATGAAAATCATGTCACTGTTGTCCTCACTTAGGAACTTCACGACTTTCTCATAGAGCTGGATGAACTCTGCCGGAGCAGCATTGGGAGTGAAGAAAGGGGAGAGCAGAGAGCAGAGACGCCTGTTCTTCAGGATGGTCTGCAGAACCTTTCTGCACTCTGACTTAGTGCCGCTGATAAACACCTGGAAAAGTCAAAGGGACCGTCACTCAGCCTCCCCTTCCGCTTCTCGTACACAGTCCATCTTCAAGGGTACTAAATAAGGTAAAATTACAGTTTTGCAAATGAAAATATAAAATTACAAGATATCTAAAACCAGTCACTTTTAGTCCCACATTAAGGATGCGGAGGCTGGCGGATCTCTGTGAGTTTGACAGCAGTCTGGTCAACATAGTGAGTTCCAGGACAGCCAGGGGTACAAAGTGAAACCCTGTCTCACATAATAATAATAGTGATAATAATAGCAAGTTAATTAATGAGGTTCTCTAAGCAGTTTCAGGATCAGAAAGACTTTTCTAAGGATGATCACTACAAAAATAACAGGCACAGCACATGGGTATGACTATATTAAAATTTCAATTTCAGTGAGATACAAAAAAAAAACAACCATAAAGTGTAAAAAGAGAATTAGAAAAATATACTTATATTGTTCTCCAAATACTAGGTTAATAACCACCCAAAGAACTCTTTCAATCAAACAAAACCCAAAACATGTACAAAGGAAAATAACCAGCAACACACACACAAACACACAAATACACACACTCTCTCTCACACACACACACACACTCACACACACATATACACTTTCCCACACACACTTCACACACATACATATACACACACTCTCACAATACACACACTCCTACACACACACACACACTCTTACATATACACACTCTCACATATGCACACACACATTCTCTCTCTCTCTCTCTCTCTCACACACACACACACACACACATACAAATTCTGAAAGTGATGACATTCTACTTCCCTTATCAGATTAGCCAAATTTTAGGGCTCAATCCCCAGTACCATAAACAAAAGGACAAAACTATAGTAAGAATGATAATTCCTAATGTTAGTTATGATAGTGTAACCATGTGTGAACCTTCCAGCAGAGCAGTGAGCAAATGCACTTAAATGCTATAAAATATAAATACAGTTACTCAAATTCCTTTGATACTGCAGTACATTTTCAGAGAACAATACTAAAGAAAATACTGTAGGATTATCTCAGCCTTATTGTAGAAAAAAAAGGGAGAGACCTACCAAAGTAACCATCCAAAAACATGTGACACCGTACCTTACAGCATGTCTTTATCATGGAACAGACAGGCCTGTACTTACTAGCAAGGGAAAATTAAAAGATATGCTTAGGTGCACAGAAGATAACTCAGGACAGGCAGGCCTGTCTGAAGTGTGTGTGGACGGGCCCATGTGTGGAGATAAAAATGACAGAGCATAGCCATACTACCCAGGTGTTCAGAATCTTGAGACCATTTCCTTATTTTCTATTTTCTGTACTGTATGGCTCATAATAAGCACTTATTAACTTTATGGTGAGAAGAAACTAGATTATCAGCTGGTGACACGTGTAGTGGCGGAGGGCCTACCTAGCATAAAGAAGGCCCTGAATTAAAACCCCAGAAGGACAACAACAAGCCATTGTATCCAGTTGGCATCCTCATTTATGGGCAGCCACACAATTGTTTAAATTTGAATGCAAATTTAACCCTGTGGCCAGGGTTGACATTTTCAAACAAGAGGATTTCCTTTATAACACATCCGTAAGTCTGCATGGATACTTTGCTTTTGCAGTGTTACAACAAAATATAAGTAAATGGTGGCAGAACCAGCACCTGGGAGACAGCCACGGTCGGAAGCCCCAATACTCATAGGTGCATTCTTAAGGGGAAGTTGCTTCACCCTTCAAAAGCCAGTTGCTTCTTCTTCTTTATAGCAATACTGGGGATTGAACTTAAGGTCTTTAGTGATATGACCTCTACTTTTTTTTTTGTTTTTTGTTTGTTTAACTTTTTGAGACAAGAACCTGCTAAGTTGCCCAGGTTGGCCTTGGACTCATTCTGCAGCTGAGGGTAGCCCTTGAACTTGGGATCCTGAGTAACTGAGATCACGGGCAATGCCACTAGAATCCACTCTGCTTTATCATTTTCAAGACAGGAATGATATCAACTAGATGATTTTGCAAATGATAAAGGAATTTCAGCAATGCTATCGTTAGTGATACCAACAACCTATGCCAAAATCTGATGTCTCCCTAGCCCTTCAGGTGTGGATAATGTAGCCTCTCTTGCAGAAGAAGCAACACTCTATACCAAAATTCTGCAGTGCCATAGGAAGCCCGCAGTTCTCCAGGCTCCCGGCTGTGTGGGACTCAGTGTGTGCATGAGCGGCTGACAGCTGGGAATGCTCCTACCTACCTGTCCCAAGACCTCGATGCAGGAAGTGAAGAACTGTCTCGTAGGAGGGTGGCGCTGGGTCTCATCGCTGACATAGTCCACAACAGTGAAGAAAAGGCTGATGCCAATTTTCTGCGCCCCAGGCGTCGGCTGCAACTGATACGCATTCACTAAGGCCCTGTGGGAAAACATGGGCACGGGACTTGTGTACCATGAGTAATCCATATTCTCAAGAGTCTCTGCTTCCCTCCATCCTCAGGCAACATCTGTAAGAGTCTATGGAGCCCTACGCAAATAACACTTAAAATACTACATGTGGCAAATGTGTTTCTATCAATTACAAAGTCCCTTTTGGTGCACTGTAATGATTTTATACGTCCCTCTGGAGAATGAAAGTCAGCTGTTACTACACTATAAGGACCAATTAACATCCTGGCACCTATTGAAGTTTTTCACCTAGTGTATGAAATTCAGAGTTTCTTGACTTTTGTATTCCTCACATTTTTAAAAACAAGGATGTCATCTCTTTACATTTTAAAATCCAAACTATGCGTGAGGGTGAGAGGGCGCCAGGCTCACACGAGCACAAGTGTACACATGCAGGTAGGCACACTCTAACACTCATGAAACACATCCCAGCTTCCCCAAGAGTCTCTTCCAGCGCTCGCCTCTACCTTCCCAGGGCCCAGTACACCAGCCTGAGGCTAACCTGATCCCACCCTTCCAAGCCCCACCCACAGGAGGATTCAATGCCCCCCCCCACTCTATCCCAGCTTGCTGAACGGATCAACAGTGGCTTGTCAGGATGTGGCGCTATATCCTAAGTTAACTTCCTCTCCCAAGCTTTGTCGGCATGGCTTTAGGAAAGGTCAGTATACGCCAGGAGCTCTCAGAGAAAACCACAACTCAGTAACATGCACGTTACTGAGTACCGTGGACAAGTTGTGGCCCCTGTAGACAATCTGTGGTGAACTTCATTTTATCATCTGAGTCGACAGCGTAAGGGTGACTGAGTGTAAGCTGAAACAGCAAACCCCCACCACCACTGAGTCCATGCCTGGTGTCTTCTTACATTTCAAGGGTCGCCAGCCACATGGGAAATACTTTGTGTTTGTGGCTTGTAAGTCATAGTCACTACGACTAACAGAGATGGCTAGGTTCCAATAAAACCATTTATAAAAACACAGCCACTCAGACTCTCAGACTGACCCAAAGGCTCCAGTCTGCTGATCTGCATACTCAGTGACCGGGGCGTGGGGAAGTCTTATGGATGATTACTATCAACAGCAAAGCGACTGGAAATGAGCAGTCCCTGGACTTACGTGATCAGGTTTTCTGCGTGCACCGCAGCTTCCACAATGTTAAGTGCTGGGGGCTGAGCGGCTTCTGCTTGGAGCTGTTTCACTTCCTTTTGCAACATGTGAATCTGCTGGCTTACTGCTTCATTCTTGTACATGCCTTCAAACTAAGGAAAATTCAACGGGTCAGCAGATACGTTAAGTGTAGCCCATGCTGGCCTTAAACTCATGGCAGACCCTCTGCCTCAGCCTCCCAAGTGCTAGGTAGGGTCTACTACACCTAACCCTCAGCAGTCTACTTTCCCCTAAGACTTCTAGAACAGTTGTTTTAGTATAAGCACACTGGCATATGTTGAAGAGAGTATTATTACAGTCAATAACACCAATTTAATTCAAAACTTGATTAATATAAAATGAATGGGAAAATGTTGAAAAACTACTCAAGGATTATCCCAGCACTTAAGAAAGAAGCAGAAGGATCATGAGTTCAGGGTCAGCCTGGGTTACACAGAGACCCTGGCTCTTAAAAAAAATAGTAAGGGTGAGGAGGGAAATGTAGCTCACAGTGGTAAGATACTTGCCTAATACACACAAGGCTCTAAATTCAATCCCCATCCTTAGAGTAGAGGAAATGATTAAAGAACTCAGGGTTTGGGGTGTGTGTGTGTGTGTGTGTGTGTGTGTGTGTGTGTGTGTGTGTGTGGTGTGTGTGTGTGTGTGTGTAAAGAATCAAATTTAAATAGAATTTATCTTCTTGTTTGTATGTTCAAGGTCATCCTTGACTATATAACAGGTTCGACACTAAGCATACCACCACACTGATCTTGGGTTCTAGGGTTCTAGACAAGTGTTATAGATCTCAATAAGGATGAAGCACAGTATAGCAGGCTACCCAGCCCCCTCCAGCCTTCTCCAAGAGCAGGCATACCAGCTCCAAGTGGCACTCTGCTTGTCTCCCTAATGTTCACACTGGTTCCAAGAACTTGGGGGATTGGGCATTCTTCCTTTCTGAGTTGTTTCCTGAGGACTGGTCTTGCTGACTCACACTCTCCTCTCTTGCCCTCTGCCCTCAGATTTCTACCTGTGGCCTTGACTGATCGCCCTCACCTTCCTCACTCTGTTACAAGGCTCTGCTGCCTTGCATCCTCGGGTACCCACACCACACAGAGACCCTAACTGCAGGGCCCCAGTCTCCTTCCCTGAGACTGCCTTCACTCCTCTACCCACCTTGTTTGGGAATATCTCTTTGCCCCTCTGCACTGTTCATTTCTTTTGTATTTTCTATCTCTGTGGCAAGACTCGACCATCTGATACACACTGCCCGATCCTACTGTGCCTCTGGCTTCCCAGCAGTCCCCTCATGGATGGCGACACTGAGCCTGTAGACTGTTAGCAGCCCTCCACTCCCAGGCTGGAGATCCCCAGAATGCTGGGGTCAGGAGGTTTCCACCTCTCAGCCCTGGCATCTTTTCCTTTTAATCTCTTGGTGGGTGGTGGGCAAGGGGCACTGGGAAAGGAGGCTACTTTGGAGAGACCATGATATCTCTTTAATATATTTTCGAAACTTCCCCAAAACAATATGGTGCCTGTGTGGGCAGGGAGTGAAGCCGATCAATTGCATGGCAAACAAAAACAGCTGGACAACTGATTGGTCCCTGTGAAAAATAAGAGCCAATGGAGCTTTTGGAAAATACACCAGAGTCTACCCTTTACACATTATGTCTTCCAAGCCTGAAGTAGTTGCTAACACAGCCTTTCTCTAACTGACAGTGGCTTCATCGGTGCACTGTTGGTATTCTTTTTAGGATGTGGATAGATGCATAGGATATCCTAGACACAGGATGCACCACAAAGATAGGTATGAGATCGACCTCTGGTCAGTGTCAGTGGCTTCTTACTAGAAGAATTCTGTGTCACAAGTGATGATAGCAAAAACATCTTCAGGAAAAGCTCTGACTTGGGCAACCTGGCCCAACTTCAAGGCCCCAACTGTTAGACCAGATGGCCATTGCAGAGACACAACCTATCTAACCACAAACAAGAATACACTGTGCTCTTTTTTAACGATTGTTGTTTTCTTTGGCGTGTGTGTATATATGGTATGCATGTATGTAAGAATGTCCACACGGTGCATGAGTCACACAGATGCAGTGTGTCAGGTGTCATCCTGTGTCACACTCCACAAGAGAGAGAGACAAGGTCTCTCACTTGAATCCCAATTTGCCAACTGGCTAATCTTGCTGCCCAGCTTGCCCTGGGGCTGATTCCCAGCACTGAGAATAGGGCAGGCCCCCATATGTCCTTGCATTAACATAGGTGCTGGGGATCTGAACCCTGGTCCTCATGAGTGCACAGCAGATGCTTTATCTACTGAGCTATCTTCCCAACCCTGACGTATTCTTTTATTCTAGATTCCACATTTGTGTGCTCCAAACAGAGCATCACTTCAGTGGTGGAAAATAAAATCATAAGCACCCCAACTGCGAAGGGAGTAGTGCTCTGAAGATTTTCACAATCTGTCACATGGCAAGAATGAGAAGACCCTAGAAACAAGGGAAGACTGAGACCCATGCACAGAATTGCTCAAGATTACAGAGCTTTCAAAGCTTGTCTCCTTCCAAAGCCTCTATCACTAGTGATCACTGTGAGTGGGACTTCTGTTGGCAACTGTGTGCAAGAGAATCTGACACTGGCTCAGCCCAACCAGGTCACTGACAAACAAAGGCCATGCCCTTAGCAGGCACCATCCAGCCTGACTCCCAAAGCAGGAACAAAGATTCGGCACTTGGCCAGTTGAGTGCTGCGCTACGGTGGGCACCTAATTTTTCTATTAAATTTGAACTAAAGATGGGGGGATGAAGAACATAAATTGAGACACACACACGTGACAGCTGTCGGAGTTGAGGAGGGAGAGGTGACCAGAAAGGAAAAGCTTTTAGACAACTACCAGGAGCAGTGACAGAATACAGTGCAGTCAGAACAGGGAGCAGGGACAGTGACGAGGAGGGACTCTAGGCAAGCCACTGTGAAAGTTGGACTTGTCCTGTAAGCACAGCCCAAGGAGCAGAGCTTCAAACCCTTCATTTTCTCTGTTTCCTCACTCACCTAAACCTTCTCTTGATATACAGTACCCAGGAATCTTCAGCTGCCACGGCACAATTATAGACCCTATGTAAGTAATGTGAATATGACTGCCAACCCATTTCAATGAGACCCTCAGAAATGCTACATCTAAAGTCTTGAGGGGCAATGTCCTGTCTGTGTCACGCAGTGCATCTCTGAGCATGCGCGTGCTTTTTACTATCACAATGACTCTGCTGTGTCGGACTCACCAGTGTGGCAAGGGCCTTCACACTTCCCCACCACTGCTGAAAGAGCCCTCCTCTTCCTGAGAATAGCTACGAGAAGGAAGGGCAGGAAGACTCCGGCCCCTGCACCAAAGAGCTAGGGAAAGCAGATCAAAGCAGCATGTGGAGGGAGTCACTTCAACGACACAAAGAGGAGGTGGGACAAAGCATGTCCTGTCACAGGGCTGACAAAATGGGAGACCCTTGGTGGGTCTTTCCACCTTTTATTTCCAGGAATGGAAAAATTGTTCACTTGAGAATAAATCAATCCTGGGTCTAGCAAACATGCCCTACAATACCAACTACAACAAAAAGAAGCCCATTCATAAGTCACTCCATTTCCTCAGGGAATACCACTCAACAATGAAAGGCTGCGGCTGGACTGGGGACCGCAGAAAAGACACGCCTCACTTCTCTTAAGACACACCCCCTTTCTGTGCACTGCAAAGAAGTTAGACAAGTTCGCTTGCCCTCTTTGATTAAAGCATTAGCAAACGCCATTCTTTTGAGAAAAGAAGGGCTGGAGAGATGGCAGAGATGGCTCAGCCATTCAAGGCTACACTCACAACCAAAATATAAGAGAAAAGAAGACACAAGTACTTCGGTGAATCTATGTGCAGAATCTATCATTTCTATACTTCCCCTCAGTGGAAAGTTACTTTGAAGGTGCCTTTAGAAGGGATTCCTTTTCATCTCAAAATGAACAAAACACCAAGTTACAGAGGTTCAGATATAAAGCACTATGATCTCCTTTTCTGGAAAGAAAGAGACAAGCCACTTTTGGCTCAGGGCTAAACCCTCTTCCTGGTGCTATTATCCACTGCTAGCCCCTGGGAGTCATAGGCCAGGTCAAGAGACCTGTCCTTTCACCCCAGGACTCAGAAGCAGAGGCAGATGAATGTCTGTGAGTCTGAGGTTAGTCTGATCTACAGACCTAGTTCTAGGACAGCCACAGCTACACAGTGAGACACTGTCTCAAATAAACAAACAAACAAAACCAAAACACAAACAAAAACAAAAAACCCAGCTTAGTAATAAAAAAGTCTCCCTTTTATTATAAACAGCTGCATCTCAACTTCTTCCTACCCTGTCTAACTACCTGGTTTTACAGCATTGGTAACTGAGGGGAAATTTACTGAGAGAAAACTAACTTTTGGAAAATTTTTTAGAGTCTGGCATGCTCAACACAAGGTGAGAACATAAGCTGAAGTTAACTTACAAGTCAATCCTTTAACATTAGATGCATACAGCAGGAACAAAAAAAAAGTCTAAAATAAACTTCAAGGGATTGGAAAATACAGAAGTCTAACAAGTTATTTTAGAAAAGATATTTTAAAGAAAGCAGTGCTCCATAGAAGCATTTAATTAGCACAGTTAAATGAGGATTTGAAAGGGAAAGGGTAAGATTTCTAAAAGACGATCAAGGATGAGCAAATAAATGGCTCAATTTCTCAAAGCTAACAAGAAGTATTACTATGCAAATGTAGTCAGGCAGCAGGCATGCCTATCTCCAAATGTCCTTTCCCCAGCTCAGGTAATACTGCCGAGTTTATCTTCAGAGGGGAGAGGTACACCCCACTATATGGAAAATGAAGATAATAAAGTAAGTTATATAAAATGTTCCAACAGCCTGGTATGGATTGTATGAATTAAGTGCTACACAGGTTAGCTTAGGCTCAGTTTCCATTCTGAACTAACAATATCTCAGAACCAACTTCTGACTATAATCAGTGCAACAGTGCAACAGTTGACAAGTAGCTGAATTTTTTAGACAGATTGCAACATACTCAGTAAATACCTGCTGCCCAAACCACCAGCCTCAGCCCTGTGACCACTTACAACCTCCCCATGGGGATGAACTGTGACCACTATTCCCCAGAACACCTGAAACTGACTGATCAAGCTCTGGGCCTAGATAGCAGCACAGAAATCCATTCCATTATTTCTTCTAACTGTACCCAAAACACTACTATCAAAATCCTAGGAGGAACAATTTAAGCATCTGGGAGCCTTCCAAATAATCCTCCTCTTTTTGAAATTCCTCACTGAGCATCTTCTTGCAGGACACACCTGTCACAGAATGTGTCCTGGAGCCCCATTTGCATAATAAGTCTTTTTGTTGGCTGTGAGAAATTGAGGACAACTTATTTTGCTCTTTGTCTTTTCATTCTCCCAAAAACTCTAAAAATGTTTTGGGACAAAGGACACATGGTCTTTTTTAGATATTTCTCAGCAAAATGCCGATATGAGGGACTCAATTAAAACTCTAAATGATGAAGAAATTAACAGTCGCACCTGGACTGTCACAGCTGCCGCTCCTTGGCACTTCTTACCACCGCAGCCTTTGCACTCCAAATGCAGGGTGGTCTGCTCTTCTCTGTTAATGTACTGTTTGGGCATAGTCTCCAACAGCTCACCATCCAGGGCAACCTGCTGAGACTCCCGGAGGGATGCAGTTCTGAAAAGCCAACCCCATGTGGGAAAACAAAGTCAAGGAAGGTTCTATCAAAAGTGATCAAGGGGTCGGGGCTGGAGGGGTGGCTCAGCACTCAAGAGGGCTGGCTGGTCTTCCAAGGGAACACCCAGCTCACAACCTTCTGCAACTTCTGGTTCCATGGGTGGCGGAGGTGGGGGTACACAGCATGTCAATAACATGTTAGCAGACAAATACTCATGTTTGCATGTAACATACAAGCATCAAATGCCTGAATCAAATGTATCCAAAGAAAAACTGTCAATAAATGAAATGATTCACAGGGGATTTGTAAAATTAAGCTTGTTTGTTGTCAATAAAACCGTCTGGCCCATATATACTCCTCAAGAGTACCTTAAACAGTTTGTTATTCTGAATGTAGCCGTAAACTCCAAACAAATGACTTCCCTACCCCTTGACCAAGTACCTGTGTCAATCTTCTAAAAACAGCCGGCACAGAGCAAAGCAATGATACAAGAACGTAAACTTCTAATGCCATCTTTCCAGAATCGGACAGTTTTCTGAGAGAAATCGTAAGATGTCTCAGCCAGAACTACTGACCTCAGAGGCAAGCCCACAGGAAAGAGGTGCGATTGGGATTGACAGTGTGACAGTCCCACACAATATGGGATGTAAAGCCGCCACGGGGACTAGAGAGGCCGCTCAGCACGAGCATGCATTGTACTTCTGCAGCACCCAAGTTTGGCTCCCAACACCCATCTCAGGCGGCTCACAGCTGCCTGTCACTCCAGGTGCAGGGGATTCAACTCCTCTGGCCTTTGTGTGTGCATGTGCTCATGTGCACTGAAACACAGACATGGAATGAAAGAAAGGAGACCTGTCACACTCAGTTGTGCAAGCCACCTGAACCCGTGGACTAGTGCTGTGCTGAGAATGGGGCGGGGACGCCAACCCAAAGCCTTCATCACCACAGCTGACAAAGCATCAATCAGGACAGGACGTGCAGTCCTCAAGGCCTCCTGGTCTTACCTGGCATGCTGCTGCAACAGGCTCAGGTCTGTGCACATCAGCTGGGTGGTACCCTTCTGATTCAACAGCACGGCTGAGGAGATGACAGGCACGGAAGGCCTCACCGGGTGCAGGACAAGAGGAGGCTGGGGAGCCTCGTGCTTCCGCAAGTTACTCAGAACCCTTTCTCTCGCTGAAACGAAAGCCATATGTAAGTACTCAGTAGCGGGTGCCACGGGGTGGTGATGCACAGGAGACACACAAAGCCCTGCTCTGTTACTCTGGTATCATTTTCAGACTAGGTCCTTAGGCAACGTGAGACTAAGCGCATGGTTTAATGTGTGCTCCTCTCAGGTTTTGAGGAGCTAGGAGATGGGGAGCACGGCTGGAGAGACGGGACAGTCTATCAGCTGCTGGTTATGTGAACATTACGATCCGAGTCATACAAAAGAAAGGCCCAGTGGCTCACATCTGTAACCCCAGGGATGGCAATCCCTGGGACTCGCTGTCCAGCCAAACGAGCCTTTTCAGTGAGCTCCAGACCAGCAGGAGACTTGTCTCAAAAACCAAAGTGCATAGGGATTTACACTCAGGATGGATCTCAGCTTCTACACGCATGTATAAGCAATAACACACACACACATGCACCTATATGAATATGCGCTCTTGCCCCCCCCCCCGACACATAGAGAATTTATAGTCTTGTGGTTAAAGAGCAAAGGCTCATGATCTTAAAGTACTAACTACTCTAGGCAGTCTTGCATGACATGCTAGTTGAACTTAAAGTTAGCATCTGCATAATGGATGGGACCCATTCAGAGGTGCACAGTTTAATACCACTACCCTGAAAAACTTCACAAACATATGGGAAGGGGATGGGCATTACAGAACAGAGCAGAAGAAAAATCTGAAAACCCATCAGTTTTTGAACAGGAAAGCTGGAAGTGTACGGAATGAAAACGCTCATAAAGTCCTGTACAGCCTACACTTACACAGTCAGATGGTGAGCATGACTTACTTATAAAACGACTTACAAAGTCCAAGTAAGCAGCAGCCCAGTGCTGTGAGAGGAAAATGAAGGTGATGGGACTGTACAGCTCTGCAGTGATCACACACAGTCTCAGACAGACCATCAAACTCAAATGTTCCTATTCCTAATGGAAAGCTCGTACAGATTCCCATTCCCCTCCCTCTACACCACAATACACACAAACCACCAAAAGTAAGTGGGGGACCCAAGAACACGGAGGCCAATGCCACCTCCCAATTCCTTTCACTGCGGCAGAAGAGGAAGGGAAAGGTCAAGGGAACGTCAAGTCAGTAAGTCGTCAACAAAAACTTCAGGGACCGCTGTAAATTTCCAATTTTGTTCCAGATGTAATAGTGAGTTTTCTATTCTTGTTGAAAAGTAAAAATAAAGTTAATAGCCGTGATTTTCATAAAGACATCTGTATTGTGTGCACCCCAAACAGATGGGATTAGCATTCCAAAAAGGTCACGTGCAGCACTGAGCTCACAGCTTGTAGTTTTCAGCTAAAACTACCATTCCTTGCACAGACTTGGTAAAGGTGGAGAGTTATTTGATTTGATAGGATTTGTGACAGTATAGGTTATGATGTAAAGAGAAAAACTAAGGGCTCTTTCAAACCCACTATAACATCATGAAAGAAAAATTAAGAATACCATATACTCATATATATTAGTAGTATTAGTATTATCTCTTGATTTAGAAACAGGATCTCACTATGTAGTCCTGGCTGGCCTGCAACTCACTATGTAGACCAGGCTAGCCTCAAACTCACAGAGATCTATCTCTGCCTCCCAAATGCTGGGGCTAAAAGCTAAAACCTCCACACCCAGCCAAAAGAATTTTTTTAAATATTTCACTGCTGTACATTTTATTTTTTGAAAAATTCTTTATTTAAATTTGAAACACTTGTGTTTTACATGTCAATCCTAGTTTGCTCACCCTCCCCTTCTCCCCTGTTCCCCCCACCAACCCCTATCCCATCCCCTTTCTGCTCCCCAGGGAGGGTGAGGCCTTCCATGGGGAGTCTTCAAAGTCTGTCATATCATTTGGAGCAGGGCCAAGGTCCTCCCCCATGGGTCTAAGCTGAGGGAGTACCCCTCTATGTGGGATGGGCTCCCAAAATCCATTCATATACTAGGGATAAATACTGATCCATTACTAGAGGCCCCATAGACTGCCCAGTCCTCTTACTAACACCCACATTCATGGGATCTGAGTCAGTCCTATGCTGGTTTCCTAGCTATCAGACTGGGGTCCATGAGCTCCCCCGTGTTCAGGTCAGCTGTCTCTGTGGGTTTCTCCAGCCTGGTCTTGACCCCTTTGCTCATCACTACTGCCTCTTTGTAACTGGATTCCAGGAGTTTGGCTCAGTGTTTAGCTGTGGGTGTCTGCTTCTGCTTCCATCAGCTACTAGATGAAGGCTCTAGGATGGCATATAAGGTAGACAGTTTATGCTGGAGAGGATATGGAGAAAGGGGTATGTAGTGAGATATTCACTCTGTCTGCATCTGTTGCACTGACCACGCCCATTGGGGTGGGGACAGGTGGGGATGTGACCTAGGAGAATTAACTCTGGGGTAGGGGACCCCAGAGCTCTCTCTTGCTTCCTGGATGGAGAAAGAGGGCATCCGGAGGCATCCTTGGGACTGGAACCTGCTGGCAATCATCTGTCTCTATTGCAAGTTATTTCTTCCAGAATAAACATCTATTCAGCCTATGTGTTTTCCCCGATCCTTATTTTTCCACGATAGGGGTACACTCTACCACTGCTGGTGGGAGTGCAAACTTATACAGCCACTTTGGAAATCAGTATGGTGGTTCCTCAGGAAAATGGGAATCAGTCTACCACAAGACCCAGCAATTCCACTTTTAGGCATATACCCAAAAGATGCACATCCATACAACAAGGACATCTGGAGCACTACCTGACCACTTAATGCTCTGTCTTTCTAGAAACATGGATGGTGAGGTGAGGCCTGTAGCCCTGGTACTGGGGAAGTGGGGGAAGGCAGAGGTCTCTCTGAGTTCTACCTGATCTACATAGCAAGCTGCAGGCCCTCCAGAGCTCCATAGTAAGACCGGGTCTCAACAAACAAACAAAAGAATCAACTGCATTTCCATTCCATAGTAAAGGTTTCAGATACAGGGTGAGAGTTATAAAAGGAAAAAAAAAATCAATTTCTGAATGTTAAAATTGTAAATCCAAAGTAACAACATTTAAAGTTTTTACACTTTAAAAACAGTTTTATAGTTAAAGTACATTTTTAGAGCAATGTAAAAGAACTGAACCATGAGACCTGATTTCCAGCTGCAGACAGATGTGTAGCTGAGTCTGGGCCAATGAGGAGTAGCCACAGAGTCTACGGGCAGCTTCATGAAACAATCCTTCTCCTTCTAGCTTACTGCAAGTGGCCGGCTTGACTGGGGGGTGGATGCCACTTAAGAACAGAGAGGAGGCTACAAGGTAAGGGAAGAGCCATGCTTGGAAGGCTCTTGGGTCATGGGGCTGTCCTACTGCTCTGAGCCAACTGCCTCCAAATCTCCTTCATGAGGGATAACCAATCACCACTCTGTGTGCCATTCAGGGTGCGGGTTCTGTCCCTCAGTGGTAGACAAGTAAACATGGAACTTCTTCCCCAGCAACTTGGAACGTAATTGTAATCTATTTTTACTGATTTTTTTTCCAAGCCCGGAACCCTTGACAAACATGCTCATTGGAGAGATAAAGTGTGGGGACATTAACCCTTAAAGGCTCTGACTCAAACTTTCTGTCTTTCCAAGGGGCTGATGCCACAGGACTCACCCAGCAAGGGATCCGTGAAATCCAACTGTGCTGAAGAGCTACAGGACAGCGAATGCGACTCAAGCTTGGCCTGTGTCCACTGACCGACAGTCTCCTGGAACTCATGGTGTATGCGTTCCATATTCAGATACTCCATCCACAGGTCCTGGAGTGCAACCAAAGCACTTGAACTCTGGTAGATGACTCACGTTCACACATACAACTATGAATTCACCTCAGTGAGCTCTCAGTTCCAGTGAGGTAATCCACTAGGCTTCCAACATTAGCATGAGCTGCACTGCAAATGACCACCAACAAGCTAGCAGCAGTCACAAAACGTTCGCTTACATTCCATGATTAGGAAAAAACTGCTGCACAGCCCCATTACATGCATGTTACTCGTAAACACACACACATAAAACATACAAGGAAAACAGAGCATTTTAGAAGTAAAACAGGTACTAGCTTGCAGCAGTTAAGAATGCATGCTGTTCATGCAGAGGACCTGAGCTCAGTTCCCAGCACTCATGTTAGACAGCTCACGGCCGCCTGCAAATCCAGCTCTGGGGGAACCAGAACTTCTGGCCTCAGTGGGCAGCTGCATGCATGTGCACATACCCTCCCACGGAAACACAGACACACACACGCTGACACACAATTAAACTGAATTTAAATTTAAAATGTTTAAGAAGAAATGAAGACACTGAAGCTGGGCAAGGCAGCTCATGCCTGTGATCTCAGTTCTCAGGAATCTAGGAGGATTGCTGCAAATTCAAGGCCTCTGGTCCATATAGTGAGTGACAGTTCACCCGAGCTACACAGCAGGATGGTGAATGACTTAATGAATGACAAATTAATCTGGATTAGACTAAACAAGATTAAATGAGCCACTTGACATGGGGCTAGGACATGAATTCAGGTTCTCTGCAAGAGCCGTTTGGGCTGCTAACCACTGAGTTATTTCTCTAGCCCACAAGGCTACCATTTTTAAAGCATCGTGTTTCTACTATTTGCAAAGGCTTGGGTAAAGATTTAGAACGCAGAACACAAGGAAGACATGAGTGAGGGGCAGCACTCGACTCACCGTCCCTGCCCCTCCAGCCTCTTACTGCCAGGCTACTTTCATGGCTAACACATTCGTGCTCAGGGTTGCGGCACCTTTAATCCGTTTCCGAATCTAAACCTTCTACTACCATTAAGCCCACTTTCTCTTCCAGGCCCATTCCTGAATTCTTCATCTCTTGCCTCGCTCCAGGCTGCCTCCCTAACAGAGCTCTCGCTTGAAGGTTACAGGTTTTCCCTCTTCTTACATTCTTTTCTTGGTAAATAGCTCCTCCAGGTAGCCCAGGTAGGGGCTGGGAGGACTATGCGTCCTTATATAGGCCATCAGCTCAAATCCCCTGCTCCAGGGCTCAAGTGAGACTGCTCAGTGGGTTAGTGCACTAACTGATGTCATGGTTTCCAGCACCTCCATCAGGTAGCTCTCAACCGCCCAGACTCCAGTTCCAAGGGGTCTGATATCCTGTGACCCCTGAGGGCACCTGCACACACATGGCACCCTTAAACTCACTGAGGCATAAGCACACACATGCGCGCGCACACACACACACACACACGCGCACACACACACACACAGTAAATAATAAATAACTTTTTACTCCATTTACTTAACCACTATCCTACTTCTCTTTGGAAAGGTGCGTGTGGCCCTTAATGGCTTCCTCCTTGCTGGCATCTGTGGTTCTGCCTGTCCTGCTCAGCTGCTTCTCCCTCGCCAACCACTGTGGACATGTGGTGGCTTAGCATGGATCAGTCTTTCATCACTTAACACCTTCTCATGTCTCCCCTCCAAACCTCGCCAAGCTCCCCCGTCCTTCAGAGCCCGGCTCACAAACTCCCCCTTCAGGCTGGGTCTCAATGGCTTCCCCGAGAACACTGCAGTTTACTCCGAGCCTTGACACACATGTGCCCTCTCCAACCCTCCCTTGACAGGCAGGGACTAAGATTCTTTTAGCACCTCTGCCATTAATGGCCTGCCACTCGATAAATACTGGTGTAAGAAAGAGAAGGATAAAGGGAGGAAAGAAAGACAAACACACCTACTGAAGATGAAATTCTATGTACGGTGTGGAAACAGACACGTTTGAGGAACCAAATGAAAGTTTCCCAAGTCTTAGGAGCTACAAAACTGGATAGCCAGTGTAGGACCTGGTCAGCAGCCGCCAGAATTGCACCCTAGATAAAAGACCCTGAGAAAGGTTCCTTCCTACTTTCCTGCCTCCTCCCAGGCACGCTTCAGAGACCAGAGAAAACTGGGAGTGGGAGTTAGGGCCAGAAGGAAAGCCTATCAGGACACACAGGAAGTAGACCCAAGCAGCTCCAGGACAATCAGAACTAGACACTGACAAGGAAGCCTCTCCATCACCTCCTGAGCTGACCTATGACCCATGCCATAGATGAGCCTAGAATTCATTTCTGTGCTTCTGATGTAGAGATGGTTGGTCACAACTCAAATAAGACAAAGGCTGTGTTCCTCAGGTCAGCTCCAGGCCTTCAGGTGAGGCCATTACAGAGCTGTTAAAAGGTTCATATATACAGTGACAACGCCTACCAAAATGACTGTGTGTGACCACCATTCTGTATCAGGAACAGTTTTACTGCTGGGTGATTATTGTCAGTTCAATTTATATTTAGAAATGCAAAAATAAAGAAGTTGTTGTTGTCGTGGTTTTACCTGCTGATTCTGCATCACTTTTGCTAGCCTGTGGGTATCATAATGCTTCGGTAAAGAAGGAATATAGGTATCTCCTTTCTGAAAATTTTCATCTTCTAGCCATAATATATATACATCGAAGAGCCTAAAAGATAAAAACACAATTACATAAAAATGTAACAGTGAAGTTTCTTGTATTACTAAGAACTCTGGCATCACATGCAAGAGTACAGAAAGGCTTCCATGAAGAAATGTGTCTAGCAGCCACTGATTTTCCTAAGAAACTCACATTGGGAGACTGAGACGCCATTAAAACAGGATCCGGCGTATGCGAAAGTTGTGCAAGAAACTCTGAAAGTGTGCTGTGGATGAAGGAGTAAATGCAGGCATGCCTGGAGGAGTACTTATACCACAGCCTGGGATCTGAACTCGGAGCTTTGCTATCCTGGGCGAGTCAGGCACTACCAGCCTTAATACTTGGAAAATACCAAAGCTAGTTTCTATCCAAATGTAGGCACTTGCCAACCTAACAGCAATGGCCACTCCTGCCTCAAGGAAACCATAAATAAAACTGTGGATGTGAGGACCTTGCTCTCATTAAAAAGGGATATTTTTTAAAAGTCATTCTTACAAAGCATGTCTTTATTTTTAAATATATTTTAACAGTTTGTTTATGTTTTGCTTTTCCAAAGAACAGAGCCATCTATCAGCTAAGGCCACTGGTATCCAAGGCATTGTTTGAAAAACAGCATGGAAAAGTGGTTGGCAGACACAGAAGACCAAAGTCAGCCCGGGGTAGCTCTGGCCAACCAAGTGGAAAACTACCTCCTTTGCAAGCAGGACAGCGCCAAGGAAGAGAGCTACAGACAAGGCTGCCATAAGCTAGATTTCTCTTCCCGCTCCCGACTCGGGAAGATGGGTGCTGTCTGAACACCCACAGAGGCACTGAAGAGAGGGAGTATCAGACTCCTGAAATGTTCCAAGAGAAAACCTTTTAATAAAATTGGTTAAAAAAAAAAAGGGGGGGGGGTCTCGGGATAAGAAAATGGGGTCAAGATCAGGCTACAGAAACCCACAGAAACAGCTGACCTGAACAGGGGGAGCTCATGGACCCCAGACTGAGAGCTGGAAAACCAGCATTGGACCGACTCAGACCCCCCTAAACATGGGTCTCAGTTAGAAGGCCTGGGCAGTCTAAGGGACCTCAGACAGTGGAACCAGGATGTATCCCTGGTGCACAAAAGGACTTTGGGAGCACATTCCCCATGAAGGGATACTCCCTTAACCTAGAGACAGGAGGGAGGGCCTAGTCCCTACTCCAAACGACTTGACAGATTTTGATGATCCCTCCTGGAAGGCATCACCCTCCCTGTGGAGTCGGGGTGGGGTGGGGGGAGAGAATGGGGGAATGGGAAGGGGTCGGGGGTTATGGAAGGGAGGGAGGGAGAGGGAACTGGGATCGACATGTAAAATAAGGGAAATATATATATATATGCATATATATATATATATATATACATACATACATACATATATATCACATACAAAAAAAAAAAAAAAAGGACTCGGGTGAGGGTCTTTTAACCACTCAAGATAAGGACTGAGGGCAAACCCTGAGGGCCCCAGGTCAAAGCAAGCCTGAGACATGACTTTCCCCACTCACTAAGTGTTCTGCAATCAAAGACAATGCCTTGTAGCCATGTTTATGAGGTCTTGCTCCTAGACAACCATTTGGACTAAGTTAAATGTACAGGCAGAAGCCACATTAACCAACTGTGGCTCACTCTGAAATTCCAAACACTTGGAGATAGGCCAATCTATGCCTAAATTATTAGGCCCCTGGACCCTGTCAAGGATCTCAGAGATAAAGAGTCCTGCCATGGTCATCTCTTCCCTTTAACAGCTATTTAAAAGGTTCTGGTAGCTACATGCCTGCCATGATCAATTAGTTTTGGCTTACTTCTATTTTCACCTAAGAGAGAGAAGGGCTGAGCCAGGGAGTTGGCCCAGTCTGTAAAGTACTGAGGACTTGAGTTTAGATTTTCATTGACCAAGTAAAGCAAACCAACAAAGAGAAGGTTACCAGCCCTCTGAGTTATCATTCACACTCCAACACTCAACAAAGCTATATCCACACAGCTGACTGACTTCTCATGAGAAACATCTCCAGGTATGAGTCAGTGTCAAAGCCACCTCCCAAATACAATCTAACAATTTCAGAGTAACATCGGAGCTCTGTATCAAAGCTAAACACAAGTACCAGCATTCAGACGCCTTACCTCACTAGCTCCCTGTGCAGCTCTGGAGAAGTCAGATAACCAGGGGTACCAGCCTGCCTCTCTGCTGTCCCTTCACTGCCCTCTGCTGGAACACGGAGAGCCTTGCTTGCAGTATAGTGGAAGTCAGCCACCTCAGTCAGGCGTCTCTTCATGTCTTTCAACAGACTGATATGCGAGGGACTTTGGAAAAACCTTCTTCCAATACAACCATCTACGGGTAACCTTAAAAAAAATAAGGAGAGCCTATAACCTTTGAGCATAAAATGTTCTTAGAGGCATAAGAGCAGTCAGTCAGCAAGTTAGCTTGCCATACCTCAAAAATCTATTCTGAGGATACAGAGGGTGTATACAGGGTTCCTCTCAGCTTAGTCCATTCCCATGGTTCTACTTATCCATGGTCAACCGTGGTACAAACAAAAAATTCCAGAAATGAGCAATATGCGCTTAGTTTTACTTTTTATTCCATTTAGTGTGTGTGTGTGTGTGTGTGTGTGTGTATGTGTGTGTGTGTGTCTTTGTGTATGTGTGTGTGGGGCGCGCACATGTGTGTGTGTCTAAGTACAGGAGGTGCACACACACCATGTCATTAGTGTACAAGTCAGAGGACAGCTTTTAGGAGTTGGCCTTTCTATTTCCACTATGAGTTTCTGGAATCAAACTCGGGTTATCAGGCTTGCATGGCAGGCACTGTCATCCACTGAGCCATCTTGCCAGACCTAGTAATGTATGTTTCAACCAACTTTTATGATAGAATACTGCTACAATGAACTTTCTTTGGCAGCACATATATTAAATTAATATATTGTTAAATTGTTTATCAAATTGCTAGTTATGCTGTTTATCTTCACTAAGCCTAATTTATACACTGAACTTTATCATGTTTTTATGCAGAGTACATAGAGTTTGGTACCAGTTGAGACTTTAGATATCCACAGGGCATCTTGGAATGTGTCTACCTAGCGATAAGGGAGAACTACCACAGAAAGTGGCTGTGGAGAACTACCACAGAAAGTGGCCGTGGAGAACTACCACAGAAAGTGGCCGTGGAAAACTACCACAGGAAAGTGGCCGTGGAGAACTACCACAGGAAAGTGGCCGTGGAAAGAGTGAAATACTACAAAGCCAGGGTGTTGGTGTCTATGAAGAACTCAAAATCTAACAGAAAATAAAGAGAACCAAATGTCTACCTTTTTATGTTTCAAAGGCATGAAGGAAGGGGATGGAGCTAGGAACTAACCAGGAGCCGCAGTGCTTGGTACCAGTGGACAGTCTGGGCAGGCCAGATTACCTTGTTATTCAGTAAAACCATGCAATATCACACATGACTACTTTTCATAAGGTCCCCTTGCAGGCCTCAGGGAGGTCACATATGTAGCCTCAGTTGGGAGCGTCTTTTATACCTATGCACCTCGAGGGATTCTCTGCTGAGCCTTGCCAGCAGGTGCTGTCTTGGACATGTTAGGAATAGATGAGGGTAAAGAGAAGTTGCCACAAGATACCCCAAACTCCATTAAGATCAAGTCTAATAAGTACTGACACAGACAGAATTCTAGCTATGGCCCTAACTCATACTCCACAGCATACCGACTCAGAAGTAGACAGGAACTTACTACACTACTGGGTACCATACCCGTATTGTGGTCCTGGGCGATGAAGATACAGGAGGAAGAACTTCTGCCAGATGAGTGGCAGAAGAGGATGGTCAGAAGGTGTGGCCAGAGCCTGGTGGGCCCAGCGATAGATCATCATCCTCTGTAGGGATGGGACGATGGGCAGTTTCAGCTGAGCCTGGGCTTTCTACAAGAGAACTAAGCGTTAGCAATCCCCAAACAAGCAAAACAAAACAAACAAACCCACTATGCTCTAAAGTTAAACATTCTGCTTTCACTTCAGTAAGAAAAGGTCATTAAAACATTCTCCAGCCCTACAGACTACAGCCAGGATTTCTGAATCTTCTTTGAATCCCCCATGACAGCGCCCCTTACCAGCAGGAAGTAGTTTGGAAAGAACGACGCCCAAATTCCCAAATATTGTGTATAAATGTTTGTTTTCATTTAATTGGACTTTGTTATATAAAATAAAATAAAATAAAATAAAATAAAAAAACATTCTCCAAGCCCACTAGCTGACAGTTTAACCTCTTTGGCAGGGAGACATGGGGCCCAGTTTTCTACTGTGAAAATGTGTCAAAGACCCCAGAATCAAAATCCACCTCAAGAGTCACCTAAAGCACATGACAGAGCTCAGCTGAGAGCATTTGTTCAGCATGCTGGAGGCTCTGCGCTCAATCTCAGCACTGTAGTAAACCGACACATACGAGGAGGAGGATCAGAACTGCAAAGGTCATCAGAACTGCAAAGGTCATCTTCAACTACATCATAAATTAGAGAAAAGTCTGGAAATACCTGAGCCCCTGTCTCAAACAAACGGAAAAAACAAATTCTAAAACTAGCCTCATATCCATTTCTGAAATTCTTTTGCATATAAAATATTACGCTATCTTCCAGTCATGACATTGTTGAACCCACATTAGCTATAACCGCACACAATCTGCGTAACACTGGGTCCAACAATACCCTGTCATGGAGGGAGGAGAGGCTCAGAAGGCCCACCCTCCCTGTGGATGGAGGGGAGAGAGAAACCTAGTGTGTGTGTGGGGGGGGGGGGTCTTCAGTTGAACAGCCACTGGCAAGGCACCATGCTCCTGTAAGTAATCCTGATAAAGACTCATTGGATCGCAGGGAGGAAAAGGGACGGTAAACGGAAATAAATCAGCCAGGAAGCAGAAGGGTCAGCAGGAGAAGAGAATGGGAGTAATGGAAGAAATACTATCAAAATACAAAATACAGACGAGAGGTCCATTATGATCACTAGTATATGCTAACAAAAACTTAAATATAATTTAACTTCATAGAGCAGTCAAATGTTAGAGAAACCAAAAATGAATTTGTCAAATTTTATCAATCTTGAAAAATGTAGATTTTGGGAGTTGTTTTTTGTTTTGTTTTGTTTCAAGATAGGGTTTTTCTGTGTAGCCCCAGCTGTCCGGAAACTCACTCTGTAGACCAGTCTGGCCTCAAACTCAAGAAACCCACCTGCCACTGCCTCCCAAGTGCTGGGGTTAAAGTGCACCACCACTGCCCTGCTGAAAAATCTAGATTTCTATAGGGCTTTTAGCAACTGAAGATCCCTTGACAGGCCCTGAAACCTGAAAGCAAAGCCTCCACTATGGTCCTTAGCAGACTTCTAGTCTAAAGTCTTATTAGCCCAGCCTATTTCACATACTGGAGCTTTTCATAGAAGTTCCTCTTTCCAACCCAGGCTCAGAGACTCAAAATGTCTGAAGTGAGCACCGGAAATCTGATTGTTAACAAGGTCCAACGAGGGATCTGGGATGCACTTGGGACACAAGGGCAAGCACTTCACTGCAACCGCAATCCCCTACATCCGGACTAGGAAGACACTCCTCCATGACGGGTGGGCACTGGGGGAAGCCGCACAGCACTGGGTCCCACAGGATTTTAACTGACGAACGGAGGAGTTAACAGGCTGCAGTGAACGGCTCTGGCAACTCAAACGCAGACGCATACTGTACCTTTAGAGCTTGATCAGGGGTGAAAGCATTCATAACCAACTCCCCTTCGACAACTCTTCGGAGCTGAGAATCCTCTTCAAAGATGGATTCCATGTTCAGCACAGTCCACGCAAACCAAACCTACAGCACCAAGCAAAGGGGAGAGGAAAGAGGTGACTAATCCAAGCTGACAGACAGACCCCGCTCACGAGCGTAAGTCGTCTTCAGACTGCAGGTATGGCTCGGTGTACAGCATTTGCCTAGCATGTGCAAGTGCCTCGATTTGATCTGTATGTAGCACTGCAGAACACACATGTGCAGATGTCAAGCAGCACATGTGGAGCTTCTAAACTTCCTATGTACTTAACATGTGTCTATGTTCTTTTCTCATGTACACAATTAGACAAAACAAGTAACTGGAAAATGCTAAATTCTTCTGGGGGTAAAATGATGAGGACTGCATTTGGGGGTGGAGTGCCATAAAAGAGGATGTTCTAGAGATGGGTAGGAAAGATGGCCAGCCCCTCCGAGTCTCAGTGAGGCAGAAAAGCAGAAGTGGAGAGGTGGCCATCAGCCCATGGAGCAGAGAGGAACTGGTGTCAACTCAGTCCCAGGAAGACCAGGCTAACAGACTGAAGGAGGTCACCACTGGCTGAAGGGGTGACACAGGTGTGACCTTAGATCGCAGTAATGATGAAATGCTGCTGCTGCTAAGGCCACACACAGAGAGCGCTGGCTAAGTCTGTCCTGAGTGATCTGCATACAGCTTCAGTTAAGACGGAGATACAAGCAAGCAGCCCAAGGCACAGAGCCAGCAATGGCAGAACCACCCTGAAACGTGGGCCACCTACCCCCTAACACCCACGCTCGATCTCTCTCCACTCAGCCCAGCCCCATCCTCAGTAAGGATGTTAACAAATGGTCCTCAGTAGGCTCCATACCTGCGTGGACATGGACAAGCCCTCCACGAAGGAAGGCGTGATGTTGCCTGCCACAATCCAGCTCACCAAGGAAGAGATCAGACTCCGGTCACAGTGGTAACCCAAAGCGTTCTGCATGGGGGAAGAAGAGCAACAGAGTCTTGGAAACCCTATCCCTGACTCTTCCAAGCGTATTAGCAGTTCCCTACACATTGGAAGAGACACCAGAACACAGTTCCAAGTGTTTCATTCAGAATTTGGTTTCTATGTTTACCAGGGAATTCACCTGTGATTTTCTTCCTTTGTTGTCTCCTTAACTGCTTTTACTATCAGAGTGACACCAGCTTTTTATTTTGTGGAACTGTCTGGAGGGCATTACAGTTAGCTCTTTAAAGGGTTGGGAGAGTTGAGCAATGACCCAGTCATGAGCAAAGCACATGATATACGTGTTATGGAAATATTCTCCTGAATGCCATGACAGGTTTCAAGAATGGGACTGTCAGCTGCAGCAGAGACTGTCGGCTGCAGCCTTCCCAGAGTGCACCACGGGAACTGTAATGACGTCAGCTGCAGTATTCCCTGGGCGCGGCGCATGACACGACATAATGAGCATCACCGACTGCCCTGCCTGGTGTACTCTCTGTGCATTCCCTGGAATCTGTCCCAGTAGACAGACTATGGCTACTGAGATGGGACAACATTAAGGTGTAATTTATAATTTTTTTTAAAAATGAGCTGCCACAGATTATTACCAGGAATTGTATAATTGGCAGACTCTTTTGCAGCTAGGATCTATCCAACGGCTGCGGCGTGTTTTCTTAGTTACCTTGTGCTGTTGGTAGAGCAGCTTCTGCACACAGTCTTCCTGCATCATGTGAAAAGCTGTTTTGCACACGTGGTCCATGAGGAAGAGAATGGGCTGTTCTCGGTACCACAGATGCTGGCTTATGAGAGCCTGGACCCAGAACTCCAGCACAGCCACAGGACCCACCTCATTAGGCTGTGTGCTCACACATATGTGCGCCTGTGAAGAAGTGATGTGGAAGGTTAGCAACCTCCCCCTCCCACTGTTAGTTAAACATGTAAATGCTATCTACTTCCACCACAGCCCAGCTCTAACAGCCTTCCCATTCCTGGAGACAGGAAACCTGGAGACAGGAGCTAACACCACAGTCCTGTGGGAAGAGGATGCGCTAAGGGATTTGTGAGCCCTGACCTGGATCATGCTGTTCAGAAGCTTCACGTTGTCCCCATGGCTGGTTCCTGTCAGATGCTGCGCCACCTTGTGGGTGACCTGCTGCGTGACCCCCTGAGGAACACCACTGTCCAAGTGTAGGAAGAGGAGAAGGTTGGACATAAACCTGTGGGACACAAAGGACCACACCCTTTACCTTCCAACCAGGCAGAGTTGAGAGCAGCTCTGAGTGGGGCTTCTTTGTTAGCTTTGTTTTTCTCTGGCTGTTTTGAGACAGGGTCTCGTGGAGCCCAGCCAGCCTCTAACTTGTTATTTGGCTGACACTGCCCTTGAACTCCAGACCCAAAATGCTGAGATTCTAGGCGTGGACCACTACAGCAACTTTAGGCAGTGGGTAGGTGGTGCTGAGGGATGGACAGAGAGCTGTAATCATGCTAGACAAGTGCTCTACCACTGAATAATGTACCCAGAGCTCTTCTCCTTACCTGAAGATAATTGCTTATTAGGAAATAGGAAAATGGTAAACTGGCTCCATTTTTAGACCACAGTGCTATTTAGGGATTCTGATAAATCTTCAAGGATTTCAGAAGAATAAAGTCTTCATATTTAATGTGGGTTACAAGGAATATCTCTCTCTATGACACTGTAATGAACACACCCAATGAAACAAAAAAACATTCCCTTTTAATTTACCCTAGAAACCAGAAGCATCATTCCTACTTGCTGGGGTGTTTCTGTCAGCAGAATATACTCACTGCTCATTCTTCAGTAGGTAATACTGGCAAGGGTAGAACATGGGTAGAATCTTATCTAGGACATGGACCACTGCTCTCAAATGCCTTGACTGGACCAGAATTCCCAACAGCGGGATACCTTCTGAACAGAACTTCTCGATGCTGCAGACAAATAAAGGGGAGTGAGTAGCTCATTCATAAAGCTGTGTCCCTCCAATGGAATACAAGCTTACAAGACCCGGATGACCTCAGTCCTCTAAAGTTTTTATGACAAACCTACAACAGAATTACCACAATCATAACTCAGAAATACAAAGAGGTCTTAAAATCTCATCTATGGCTTTGTCTCACAGATGCTCAGAATACAGGAGCAGCAGAACCTAGTGGGTTCTCCCTGCCTTCCTTATTCTGTACCTCCCTGTGCTGCCTTAACTCTAGGAGGGAAAAACTCCAAAAAATTAAAGTGAATAGTGCAAACGCCACCATGTATGAGGTACTTACAATAATAACAAAAATACAAAATTATGTATATGTATGTACATACGTACTTTGGAGCTTATATAAATATAACCTCTAAAAAGGAAACGTATTGAACAGAATAAAAGGCTGGAGTGGTTAAAAGCATATATCATGTACGTTTCTTCCAGAAGGACAATTCCCCACAGCCACTCCAGGCTGTATCCACCTTCAGGGCATCCACAGACTCTAGCCTACAGCTATCCACACACATTATGGCATACACATACACAGTCATATGATTCATTAATTATATAAATCTTAAGGAATATACTTTAAAAGCAGTGTTTTAGCATGATCACAACCCTGGGTGACTTTCTGACTATTGTTCCTTGTATTCCCCATAATGTTGTATTTGTGTACATCTAAGTCTTGCCTACTGTACCCGAGCCCAGCCCGTAAGACTATTCTAAGTTACTTCTCTTCTATTCACATACTGTGGCTATGGAACAAATTCCAAAGGGAAACACTTATTCTCTGTATCACTGCCATCCGTTATCAGTATGTCCAGAAAGAACCCAGCAATGAATAAGAACCACAGTCCCAGAATGGATACAGCATCCAGGGAAATCACGAAACAAGTTTAGGAAACTATAGTCAAAGAATCAACAAGCCAGACACTGTTCTGAGTATGCACTGAGTATGTGACTAACACACGCTTTATACTACCAGTCAACACAATGACTTCCACATGAGAGGTGAGGGACCTGAGCTTTAGGAAACTATTGTAGCACTGGAGCTCCGGGAACAATGTAATGAGTGCAACCCTGACCCTAAAGAGCCACCCCTCCTTCTCTAGATCAACCGTCCTTCTCCCCCGCTCTCCACTTTATCCTACTACACATCCATCACCTCTGCTCCATAGGAACCTTCGGCTTCAGTTAAAGTATTTCTTCATTTTCCTTATCTCCCTTCCTCCCCATCTGATAGGTACACCTTCCTGCATCCATCCATCCTACCCCCATTTATTGACTATCTACTGTGTACAAGTTCTGTAGACCACCAGGGAACAAGAAAAGTCCCCACCGTCTACAAGGAAGCTTTAGATGTGTTAAAACTATCTATTTGTTTTGGCAAATGAACAGGAATGAATTTGGGCACTATTTCTCCCTTTACAACAGGCTCATTATTTGACCCTAAGTAACTTCCTATGGGTTTAATGAGGGCATCATGACTGGGATGTGAAAATATGAGATTCTAGAACTCCTACCATTAAGGTATCCCGGATGTTCAACATACCTGTGGCCAACAACTGTCACAGCCAGGGCAAGATAGCAGCCAATGGGCATGCCTGATTTCACAGCCTTCAAGAGAGGGTGGAACATGGGTGACTCTGTCATGTCAGGTACTGTGCTGGAGAAGGGAACAACTGGACAATTCTGCTGTGCTCCAAAATCATTCTTGTGTAATTTTAACCTCAAGATCAAATTCCAGACCCATTGGTTAAATGAGGTCTCAGGGGTCTCTCCATACCGAACAATACTGGCCAGATAGGAAACCTAAAACAGGCGTTCATTTTAAACAATGTTAGTCATGTAGAAATTAAACAGTAACTTCATTTCCCACTTCTGTGTGTGGCCCACAGTGCCCCAGAAGGGTAGGCACTGCCTCCTCTCCTTCAACTGACATCTGCTGCACTGAACCAAAGCATGTCCCACTCGCAACTCCCCTCTCCACGGACTGCTTTGTGACCCTAATCGCAGCTCAAGCAGTACACTATGAAGGCTGACACTCAAGACCACAGTGCTAGTAAACACATCCCACAAGTCAGTCAGGGGCCTCACTGACAGCCTTTGGCAGTTTAGTAGTATAAAAATATCAAGCCACCGATAATTTAACTACCAACCTGCAAAGGTTGAAAAAAATGTCACCCAATTCTACTGAGTTGTACATGCAAGCTCCAGCACATCCCTAAAGCTCAACCCAAATTCTCAATGACTAATGGCCACAAAAAGATTATTCTTGCCATATGTGGTGGGACAGGTCTTTTGTCCCAGAATTGGGGAGGCAAAGCCAGGCAGATCTCTCTGAGCTCGAGACCACGAAGATGAGTACCTGTTTCATACTTTCAGAAAGCAGCCCAGCATAGGGCTTCTGGGAGAGGTGCTTCTGATAAGCCTCGAGAACCAGTAAGGCTACTTCAGTATGCAGTGCTTGATCCAAATGGAGGATACCCTTTTAAAAACAAACAAAATTACAACTACACTATTCTGCCAACAAAGGCAGAACAATAAAACAGGACATTTGATTCAGAAGATAAATGCTTCACTTCAAAGTGAAATTATATATTGACAACAGAGGAAGACCTTCAACTCTAAAGAACAAATATACTGTCTGAAACTCAGTCACCCCCAAGACTCCCACCCCACCCTAGATTATAGGTTAAGAACATTGCCACCTATCAAACAAATGCTTGTTATCAATCACATGGGAAAGTATGTAATACATCAAGTCTACGTTCCTGTTTGTTGTCTCATCATTGGTGAAAATACCACACTCAGAAGCAAGGGTAAATACTGTCTTACAGAGCTGAAGTTACCTATAGTATCCCAAACAGTCCTTTTGCAGTTTTCAAAAGCTCCATTCCCTAGTCCTTTCCTTTCACAGGGGCTGACCCATGACTCTAACAAAGGAGGGAGGAGACACAGGGGGGGGGGATCTGAAGACATCTGGGAAATGGGAGGCTACGGTGCTCCATTTGCAAGCTGGAGAATGTGAAGTCAGAGAAACACCCCTGTGCCTTTCATCCACCAGTCCTTCAGTGAGAGAAGGCCCAGATGAACCCCAGAGACACCAGAGAGGCCCTCTGGCTTCATCATCCCCTTCTGTGCACTATGCCATGAGTGCACACCACACAAGACGACAGCAAGCAATAAATGACTTGCTCCAAACAAAAGGGGCCAGATAGTTGTAGAGCTAATTTCTCCCCTTGTCCCTCCCAAATGTTCACATTATGATCCATGAGCTAATTAGTAACACCCAGGTAGAGGCAGGAAATCACTAGCATGTCTCTCAGGAGACTTGGCATCTTATAGCAAGCCCTTAATAATAACTACTAATAATCCTAACCTAAGGAGTTAATATGTGGAGGAACTGCCTCTAGCTCTCTGTAATAACTCTATGGGGAAGGCCTATTAATATCAATGTGTACAGATGAGCAACTGATGCCCAGAGTTCAGGAAGTTTGTTCAGAGTCACATTGTCAGGAAGCCAGAGCTGTGATCAGAGGGAAGTCAAACTTCTAATTCAGGGAGACCATAGAAAACAACTCCAGCAACAATACGTAGGGCAAACTGCAGGATGAAGAAAGACCCCAGGCAGCAGATACAACTGGAGGAACTGAGGTATCCAGCCAGAGACATCACAGCACACTCCAATGGTCTACGGTCTAAAGGGAAGACTTTCTTTGCTTGTTCTTTGATCGTGGGTGCACATAGAAAGCCAATGGCCAGCAAGCTCCATGGATCTGTCTGTGTTCTCTTGTCCAGTGCTGAAGTTATGTCCCAGCTACTGCACCCAGACTCTGCATACTGGCTAGAGATGAAACCTGGGGTCTCACTATGGTGCAGCAAGCACTTTCCCAACTCCCAGCCCAACAGAATACTTTTTTTAATACTCTGTTAATATTTCATTAGGGGATGTTCATGACACAAAACAGAACTGAAGAAAGGGTACCTAGGAGACGTAGCTCAGTGGCAGAGTGCCTTCCACACAAGTTCAAAGTCCTAGGTTCAATCCTCAGAGGAAGAGAGAGAAGGCAAAGAGAGCTGAAACTTAACACAGCTGAAAGGAGCTACAGGCCTAGCAAAAGACAAAGAGGTGCCAATGCTCTAGGAAAACACTCCCCTGAAACTAACGCATGTAAAATCTCCTGCTTCTCAGGAATGGCTTACCTGTTCAGCAAATCCCCAATTCAGGCCTTCTAGGATCACACAGGCCAACTTGTTCTTCACTCCTGTCAGGCTATAGTTCAGTAACCAATCCCGAATCACAGCTACCTCAGAGGCAGAAGGCTGCCACAAGTACAACGGCAATTCTTTAAACAAGTATAAAGAAACCTTTTCAAAAAAGAAAACAATAATTAAATGTAAGACTCAAGAACAGCTTCAAAGCCAGCCTGGGCTAACAAGACTCAGTCTCAAAACTTTTTGAGACTTTTATAAATATTTAAAATATATTGATGCTTTTACTACAAAATTTAAAAAAAACCTCACTAATTTTAATATAAGAACTTGTAGGTATGATATATGGAGTTCATAAACAAAATTAAAATACACAGTCTAAAAATGAGTCAGTCTTTGAAACTACAGATTGGCAAAAACAAAACAACAAAATACACACACACACACACAGGTACCTATTTGAAGACTGTCATCAAATACACATCTGGGATCTATGCTTTGGAATCTGTACTGAAAACAGGGCTAGTGAGATGGCTTAGCAGGCAAAGGTGCTTGCCACCAACCCAAAACAACCTGAGTTTGACCCCTAGAATCTACACGGTGGAAAGAGAAAGCAAGCTGCCCTTTGATCTCCACACACATGCAAGACACGTTCAAGGTACAGTGCGCCGTACACATCCACGCACTAAATAATAAAAGTAAACAGAAATTTAGTGAGAACTTACACAAGCCTCTCAAAAATATATTCATTAGCAATTAAGCCAGACACAAGAGGCTGCCCACTATGGTAACACTTACATTAAATGTCTGAAACAGGCAGCCTTGTGGAGACAGAAAGCACATTGGTGGCTGCTTAGGGCCAAGGAAGATGGGAAGAAGGAATGAAGCTAAGGGTTTGGGGAAGCTGGTGAAGGTGGTTTCTCTGTGTGACGTCGAGTGCTCAACAGACGGCTGTGCTCATGGCTGCACCTCTCTGTGGCCACTCTAGAAATCACTGGCACGCACACCTTCAGCCGGTAAGCGTTGATGAATTTTACGGCAGCCTTCTTTAAGACTGTGTAAGGTTGCAAGAGGGGCTAACTACAACAAAAGGTAGAGGGCAGCACTGTGCCACTCTGACACTTGGGAGCCGTCCTTTGCAGGACAGTCATTTCCTACAGTGTTCCGGTTCTGTCACTGCTTCATCAATTCAGAGTCCTTAATTCATCCACCCATGTTTACTTGTTTGCTCTGGTTTCCAATTCAGGTATCTCTGATGACAGCCTGGCTGTCCTACAACTCACTTTGTAGTCCAGGCTGCTCTCGCCTACATCTGCCTCCCTGAGTGTTGGGATCCCAAGCATGCTCCACCACTCCCGGCTACTTCAGGGTTCTTTCAAAGTAACAAATAGACAGCATCCTTACCAGTCAGCATCCTTACCATTCCAACCTGGTCGATGGTTTCTTGCACTCTATCCAAAAGGACAGAAATAATCTCAGGGTGAACAGCCGTGATGGCCCCCAAAAGCTCTCTACCAACCTTTGAAAAAGTCTCTCGGGTGGACAGGGTGACATAAGATACCTAAATGGGGGGGGGGGGAGAAATGGTACTTTTCATGCTAATTATCAATCAAAACATATTTTCATAGATTTTCTTTCCCACAAAACAATCTCACATTGAGCCTCAGCTGACACTGTGTTCAAAATATGTCAGAACTTGAGATAGCAAACTATCCACCTTGAGACTAGAGGGGGTGGAGAACAGGAAAAACAGCAACTATTTATAACCATGAGTTTGAGTATGACTTCTAAGCATAGTGTATCCCAGCAATGTATGGTGGGAAAGGGCCTGAAGCCACACGCTTGGAAGCCTGAACCAGAAGAATCATTTGAGCCCAGGAGATGGAGGTCTTTGGGCAACATAGTAAGGTCTCATCTCAAAAAGAAGTTTCTCATTCACAACATGTGTGAGGGACATTCTGTGTGTATGTGCAGGACATTCTGTGTAGGGGACACTCTGTGTGTGGAGGGGACATTCTGTGTGTGGGGGGACATTCTGTGTGTGGGGACACTCTGTGGGGGGTGGACACCCTGTGTGGGGGACACTCTGTGTGTGTGGAACATTGGGGGGGGGGACATTCTGTGTGTGTGGGACATTCTGTGTGTGCAGGACATTCTGTGTGTGGGGACACTCTGTGTGTGTGGGACATTCTGTGGGAGGGACATTCTGTGTGTGGGGGACACTGTGTATGGGGGACACTCTGTGTGTGGGGGACACTCTGTGTAGGGGACATTCTGTGTGTGGGGGACATTCTGTGTGTGGGGGACACTGTGTGTGTGTGGGACATTGTGGGGGGGGACATTCTGTGTGTGTGCGGGACACTGTGTGTGTGTGGGACATTGTGGGGGGGGGGACATTCTGTGTGTGAGGGACATTCTGTGGGAGGGACATTCTGTGTAGGGGACATTCTGTGTGTGGGGGACACTCTGTGTGTGGGGGGCATTCTGTGTGTGCGGGACATTGTGTGTGTATGTTTGGGACACTCTGTGTAGGGGACATTCCTCTAAGACAAACACCCCATCTTCAGAGGTTCACTGTGCCTGCTCACAAATGGTCAACACAACTGGGCTGGATGGTGCAGCTGTCATTCACTCTGAGGAGAGAGGAATGGGCCCCCACCCGAGAATCCAGCCATTTTTATGCAGTTTTGTCCTAACTGCTCATGACCCCAGCATTTGGGATCTCAGGGAGATCCTTGCAATCCTTGCATTTCTCCTCTATTAGAGAAAGAGCAGCCTGTCATTGTGTAATGAAAGTTGACAAGTTATCTTTTCTGTTAAAGATCTACAACTAATAGCAGAGCTAAACCAAAACTTCTCTTCCAAGTCCTGTATTTCAAGTGACTTGGACGTCACATCCCACGTCTCTGACAGGGGTGGAGGAGTGATATTTGGTGTGTGGCTATAGTAATAAAAGCTGCAATGTCCGGCTGTGCAAACCAAAGGTTTGCATCAAATGTCGAGAGAGTGGTGGGAAATAGAATACTAAAATACAGCTTTTCAAACCCCTGCAGCACAAGGTGTTAGTCTGATGCTCCATCCAGCCCGTAAGCATGGGCAATGTCTCAGTGAGTCACAGCTTTTAAAAGCAACACCCAAGGGTGAATGGACAGTAGGAAGAAAGTGCACAACACGCCACATTCTAACCTCATATATCTCCAGAACAATCATTTTTATGAAGTCTTCATCTACATTGGTTCTTCTGGCCCGAGCCATCTGAGCAAAAGTTGTCAGAAGACAAATCTCTTCTGAGCTGTTCATGGAAGAAAGACACTTCTCCAAATTTGCAAAATGTTCTGGGTCTGCAAAATCATATCAAAAAAATTTCAAGTGGAGAAAGAGGTTCATATATGTAGTTATACTGCCAGAAGGAAAAACAACATAAAAATTAAATATTTAAAGATAAAAAGGGTCTTCCCTTTTCCAAAATGGACTCTGGTTCAAAAAGAAAGCTGTATCAGTTGAACTCACACATGCAAAGAAATGATTCATCAAAGTCAGGCCACTGGGCTTGCTGCACAGAAATCGGACCTAACTGAATCGGGTTTGAGATGTGTCAACTTCTACCTAACACTATGGAACAATGAAACAGTCTCCTGAATGTCAAAATCACGCCACCGTGCTTCTAAAGGCGCAACGCAGAGAGAGTGAAGCACGCAGGGGAGAGGGGCCCCCAGTCAAGTACCTTGGAGCTGCCTCTTGCAGTCGGCCGGCTGCAGGGAGGCACACAGGTGCTGCAGGTTCCCACTCTCGGCCTGATGCATGAGGTAGAAGAGCTTCCAGAGCATCGGGACCGACAGCGTGCCAAAGGGCATCTCAGACATGAACAGCCAAATGCCAAGTCTGCACATTGTACAAAGCAACAGGGAAAATGGAAATAAGACTTCATCTGTCCCACTTCCCTAACTTCCCAACACACACGCTCGCACACACACACACACACACACACACACACACACAGGGTGGGGTACCCTTTATCAAAAATGCTTTGTACCAAAACTACGAAATTTTTGGAAATTTTTTTATTTTGGAATATTTGCACATATATAACAGCATGTACCATGGACGAGACTGAAGTCTAAACATGAAAGCAGGCTGCTACATAATTCACAACAGCCAAGGTATGGACCTAGATGTCCATTAATAGATGAATGGATAAAGAACAATGTTAATCGACAGAAGGGCTATTTGGAGAGAGCAAGCAGACCAGTCAGAGGGAAGACAACCAGAGAGGTAGAAGGGGCAAATATGTGCAAGATACAATGATAGGATGTGGGCATTTATGTGTACTTTGTACACACAGCTCTAATGATAATTTTATACAATATTTTTACTTTACATGTGTTTACTTTGGCATAACACATGAGGTAAAATGTGAAATTTACCACTTATAACATAGTATTAGCATCAGAAGTTTCATATTCTTGATCTTTCTGTGCTAGGAGTGCTCAGTCTACATACCCCCAACAACTCGTCCCACCCTTACAAAAACAAAGGCAATATCATCATCACAAATTTACAGGAGACATGGAGAATATTAAGAAAAAGTGCTGGGTTTTAAACCCTTTTTAAGACCCCAATGAGAGAGAGGCTTTCTTAGAGTTACTATTGCTATGATGAAACTCGATGACCAAAGCAAGTTGGGAAGGGAAGGGCTTATTTAGCTTATACTGCATGGTGATTTGAATGGCACCTCCAGACTCAAGTGTTTAAATGCTTGACCAACAAAATGGCACTGTTGAGGGGTGTGGCCCTGATGGAGGAGGTGTGTCACTGTGGCACTGTTGAGGGGTGTGGCCCTGATGGAGGAGGTGTGTCACTGTGGCACTGTTGAGGGGTGTGGCCCTGATGGAGGAGGTGTGTCACTGTGAAGTGGGCTTTGAGGTCTCATATGCTCAAATGCCCAGTGTGGCACACAGTCTCCTTTTGCTGCCCCACATATCAAGATGTAGGACTCTCAAACCCTTCTGCAGCATCACGTCTGCCTGCACGCCACCACGCTTCCCACCATGATGACAATGAACTGAACCTCTGAAACTGTAAGTCAGCCCCAATTAAATGTTTTCCATTATAAGAGTTGCCATGGTCAGGGTGTCTCTTCACAGCAATAGAAACTCACTAAGTAAGACACACTTCTACATTCTCGGGCAGGAAGCCCTTACCTCTTACCTTTTGGCTTTCAGGACATGTAGGACAGCTCTGAGAAACAGCTCATCAAATTCAATCTGCAGTTTCTCCATGGAGTAGGGCTGCAGTGTTAATGCCATGCCTGTGTTGTGGCTCACATACTGTGCCCAGTGGTCACTGACATAGCCAAGGGTCATCCTGAGCATGAGGAAGCAACACAACACTTCTCAGTCACTCACTCAGTGTCACCTGGCATCACATATGAAGGGCTAATGTTAACTGCTCCGCTCTGAAGGCCGTCTTAGTGCGGACATGAAAACCAGCCCTCATGGTAAGTACTCAGCAACAGGCATAAGAACACTAGGAAAAATGACTAATCCATCACATGGCTGGTACTGGCATTTCATGTCAGGCTGCATTCACAGCTATCCCCCGCTGCCTGTGGGCTGCAGGGCACAGGATGGATACACACGCTAGGATCTCAACCTTGTAAGAGACCCCAGCCTTTGAGGGCATCCTATAATCTTCATAAAGCTGACTGAAATCTAAAATAAAATAATGTAAACCCATTCCGTTTGGAAGAAAGAGATTTTGCATTTTTATGAACTTCTTTTTGAGGGAAGAGGTTGGAAAAAAAATAGCCTATGTATGTGCTACAGGGAATAATTCACACACACACACACACACACACACACAAAATGAAGATGTAGGAAAGGGTATGAAGTGGATTTAGAGAAGCACAGTACATAAACTCAAAACATTTTCAAACACTTGCTAATAAAACCATAAACGCACACACTTCACTCAAATACATGAAGTTCTCCCAGTTGAAATAGAGTGTGACTCACTTCAGCCTCTGAAACTCTCCTAAACATTTTAAACTACAGTAGGAAATGGAAGAAGGATGCTAGGGGAACAGTGACTGCAGTGGCAATTCCAAGGAAAAGCAGGCTGTGGATGGGAGGAGGGAGCAAGTAAAAGGGAAAGAAATGAAGGCCTGTGTGGCGGTGTAAAAGAAAATGGTTCCCAAAGGGAGTGGCACTATTAGGAGGTGCGGCCTTGTTGGAGTAGGTGTGGCCTTGTTGCAGAAGTGTGTCACGGTGGGGGTGGGCTTTGAGGTCTCATGTATGCTCAAGTCACACTCAGTGTCTCAGTTCACTTCCTGTTGCCTGTAAGATGCAGAACTGATGGGAGATGTCATTCTGTAAATATGTTTCTCAACTGGTTAATGAATAAAGCACTGTTGGCCAATAGGAAAGCAAGATAGGCGGGACTAGGAGACAAGGAGGAGTGGAGGAAGGAGTAAGGAGGAGTCAAGATGGAAGACGGAAAGAGTAGAATGCCGGCGGCCTCTCTCTCCGGTAAGATAAGACCGCGTGGAGATTAATAGAAATGGGTTAATAATTAAGACAGAGCTGGCCAATAAGAAATTAGTACCTGGCCAACAGCATTATATCAAATACAGAGTCTCGGTGTGTTAACTGGGGCTGGCACGGCGGTGGGACAAGACCGGCGGCGGGCGGAAAAATCTCCCTCCTTACACAGAACTCTCAGCTCCTTCTCCAGCACTGTGTCTGCCTGCATGCCACCGTGTCTCACCATAATGATAACAGACAGACTCTCTAAACTGTAAGCCACCCAATTAAAGGTTTTCCTTTGTAAGAGTTGCCATAATCATGGTGTCTCTTCATAGCAATAGAAACCCTAAGACAGCCTGCATCTCCCTTGACCCTTCTCTCCAGAAGCAGCTTTAAAAATCAGAACTCAAACAATAATTATATAAAAAAAATCAATTAAATCTATGATAATCAAATGATCTCTCTGGAAACATTTATAAAATCCCCATCTACCTGACGGGAGAACTATCTCACTTTTATGAGACGACCGAAGTACAAACATCCCTCGCAGTGCTGTGTCTAAGCAAGGAGATATCAACATGATGTGCCAACAGCAGTACTACCTGATCAAGTATCCAATGCGCTTCACAAACTGCCGATAGCGGGCTCTGTTAAAGGTTTCTAACCCCATGGCCAGGAGTTCCACTAATGAGTTGGCAAAGGCAAAAATTTTCATCATCTCTTGGGGTCTTGTTGTTTCAGGTAAATAATCACCTAGAAGTGAAACAGATAGGAAAAAAATATAAATTACTATGACAAAACACTACAGAACACAGGCGTATGATTCAGTGAGAAAACCAGGACAGGGAGGAATTAATCCCATCCCTCTGGCTCAATGTCAAAGTTAAACAGGGAATTTGAAGGAATGCACATTAATATTAATGTATTTAACCTAGGTAACATGTACACTAGTCAGCCTTCCTCATTTAAGCATGAAGAAAAACACGAAAGTAAACATGACAAGGGAGGTTTGCACAGGAAGAGCCCCCATCAGCAGCCCACCCAAACGCAAGACTTGATGCTTCCTATGTGGGTTGTCCAGTACCACCTTTCAGTTATGACCAGAAAAGTTATCTACCTTTTGCTTTAAACCCAAGGAGATGCTGAAAGAGTTCATGAAAGGGAAACTGGGACAAAAGGATGACCAGGTCATCTTCATTAAGTAGGATCCAACTGGTCTCAGGGTCTTCATCCTAAAGGGAAGACGCCACATCACATCACATCAGCTAACCAGTCTGGGCTTGAGGAACTCAACCATCCAAGTCACAATGCGGTCCTTACAGACACCTCCTCAAGGGCCGTGAACCAAACAGCCTTAGAGCCACAGACACCCTTGAAGGCCTTGAGAATGCAAGTATAATTCATATGTATCTGGGTCATATCCACTGTTCAGAGCCTGAAACAGCACTCACTAAATTTCTATCATGAAGAAGATAAGAAAAAAAAACTCTGCTAGGAAATCAGGGCATTGGTGACGCACACGTTTAATCCCAGCACTTGGGAGGCAGAGGCAGGCAGATCTCTGAGTTCAAGGCCTGGTCTGGTCTTCAGAGAAAGTTCCAGGACAGCCAGAGATATACAGAGAAACCCTGTTTCAAAAACCCAAAAGAAAACACAAACAAAAAAGCCCTCTTCTAGAGTGAGGACCTTACTATGAGGCCCACTGCTCAGACAACAAATTAACAATTAATTAATTAAACAACCATATTCTACTATAGGCCAAGTTATTCACAGCTACAGTCCTCTTCTACTCAAACTCAAAGTCTGCTATCACTTTCATCAGACTTTTGAGGAAGCAGCTAGCATTTACTACAGATGCCTCAGGTTCTGTGAGCAAGACAAAACTGATCAAAGGTTACTCAGGGGACACCTCTGGGGTCTCTGATACAGAGCCCTAATGTCACCTAGAAATCAAGCTAGCATGTGTCCCCCATATGCATTACATCAAAAGGGGAGGGTTTGAATGTATTACAGCAAGGGATTGATCAAGCAACTCAGCAATTCATTCACAATATCCTGAACACATTCTTCTTTATCCACTGTTTCCACTACAGTTTAGTTATATTTTTGCCCCATGATTCATGTATCAGTAGCTTAGTCCCAAGTCTAGTAGTACTGGAACTTAGTGTGTGACCTTAAAGAGTCAAGCCTACTTCAAAGCCCTTAATTATTGTTGGTACTTCCCTTAAAATAAAACAAGGGGAGTTCTCATAAGGAGAGGGCTATAAAAGGACCAAGTCTGGCCCTATCCAGCTCCCACACTTCCTGTTCTGAGATGAGACTCTCTGCACTCTGCCATCTATTATGGAGCCTGTTCTGAGATGAGACTCTCTGCACTCTGCCATCTATTATGGAGCCTGTTCTGAGATGAGACTCTCTGCACTCTGCCATCTATTATGGAGCCTGTTCTGAGATGAGACTCTCTGCACTCTGCCGTCTATTATGGAGCCTGTTCTAAGATGAGACTCTCTGCACTCTGCCGTCTATTATGGAGCCCCACCAGAGCCTATGCCATGCTACTGGGGCCTTCAGCCTCCAAAACTGTGACCTCATTAAACCTCTGTTTTTATAAAGCTAACTTGCTTAAAGTATATCAAGTAATGCAGAATAGAATAATATAATGGCTAACACTATAGTTCTTGACTCTGGCTGAACATTGATCACCCGGTAGGCTCAGAAAACTTACGACTATGTGTGGGCCCGACAAGCTTTATAAATTGCCCGTGAGCCTTATGTGGGGCTAGAGTTGAGACACAAAGGTGTGGGCGAACCACAGGCCTTCCCTGAAGCTGGCTTTACAACCCAGGTTAGCTCCTAATAGACTCGAGCACTAAGTTCCTTGGCTTGCTCTTGTTTCTCCTCACTTGCTGCTAGTTTTGTTGAGTTTTTCATTGTTTTGTTAGGGAGGAAGCTTTTATTTTTTTTGTTGATGGTGGTCTTTTGTATTGGGGGGGTCTTGCTATGTAGCCTAGGCTGTCCTACATCCCAGAATCCTCCTTCCTTTTCCCACTAAGTGCTGGAAATCCAGGCATGCACCATGATGCCCAACTCCCTAAGATCCTGAAATCACTAAACGTTTTAGATTGCCAACCAAGAAGGAAGCATCAATGTAGAATCTGTCCTGGGGTTAACTTCAGGGAAACCATCAAAGAGAGGGGGAGAGAGATAGAGGGGGAGAGAGGGAGGGGAGGGAGAGAGGGAGGGAAGGAAGGAGGGGAGGGAGAGAGGGAGAGAGAGGGAGGGAGGGAGGGAGGGAGAGAGGGAGAGGGAAAGGGAGGGAGAAAGAGAGGGAGGGAGGAATGAAGGGAGAGGAAAGGAGAGAAAGAGAAGGAGGAAGAGAGGGAGGGAGGCAGACAATTTTGAAGAAAGACCACTCTAGGGAAAGCAAAGAAGAACAAGAAAATGCCTCATTAGAGTTTCCCAGCAAGTGTTAGCACACCCACATCACCTCCCACCGCCTGCCCACCTGCTGCAAGCCGCAAGAGGTAACAGAACCAAACAGCTGCAAATGGGAACACTCGTCCCCAATGGGCCCACGGGACCTCACAGCAGTGCGGGTCACTCTGAGACAGCGGTCAGTTTCTACTCCTCACACAGAGGGTTCTAGTGAGTCAGGTCAGCGAGCATCTCAGAACATCAAACCAGGGTTTAGGGCAGAGTACATGCTGTATCTGTAATGTACAGAAACCCCTGCCTGCACCCACTGAGCCTCTGTGCTGGCCAGATCTGGAGCTCAGCCAGAAAGAGGCCAGGGAACTGCTAATGAGCAGAAGAAAAACTCCCTCACAAATACACCACTAACTACTTGCCGGGGAAAGAAAAATCCATAAGAATTTTCTTAAAACTTTTTAAAATTTGTCTTGAGAAGCTAGATTTTGGTCATTAAATTTTCATCAAGATTATTCAGCACAGGCTGTCTGTGAGACCCTGGTCCCAGGAACCTGTCACCAAGCAAAATAAAACCTTAACATAATTGAACCAAGTATCACTCTGCCGCCTGAGCACATCTACAAAAGGATGTCAGGAGGGGCCCCTGGCGTGGGGAACTTGCTCTAGAGGTTCTGTGTCTAACAACCCCATGACCTGAGGAGTCACATCAGCTGTTCCTATCTGTAAACAAAGGTCCCTGCGGAATCTCCTCATAGGGTTCCTGGGAGAATTGACATTTATGAGACAGTGCTTAGAGCAACGCTCTGTCCGTAAGAGCTCACAATTGACTGAAGAGAACCCTGAAGACAGCTACCTCTTCTCCTCCTTCGTCTACGAGTATCCAGTTCCCAGATGCAGGCCCTGAAGACGATGGCTTCCACTCACTGGGCTTCATGTGGCACATATACTCCGCTCGATTTCTAAAAGACAACAGACACGGTTCTGCCCATGTGAACAGAGAAAGCCTGACATGACACAGATTTGGGTCATCTGTCCTAAAGAAGAGTCAGGAATCAGCCCAGCTGCCAAACAGTTTACAGTATCAAACACAAAGTAAGAACTCAGGCCAGAAATAACAGTGCTTAGCTTTAAATCCCAGTACTCAGAAAGCAGAGGCAGGCAGAACTGAGTTCAAGGTCAGTCTAGGCTAGATAACTAGCTGCATGCCAGCCTAGGATAGGTGATAACAAGTTCTAGGTCTGGTCTACATAGTGAGACCCTGTTTCACAAAAAAAAAAAAAAAAAAAAATGTAAGTCAAGGCTGGAGAAACGGCTCGGTGGTTGAGCACTTGCTGCTCTTGCGCATGACCCAGATTCAGTTCCCAGCACTCATGTCAGGCAGCTCTCAACGACCTATAACCCCAGCTCCAGGGATCCAGAACCCTCTTTCGGGCTCCATGGGCACCTACACTCACATATACACATCCTCACACAGACACACACAAGTACCCATGACTAAAAATAAATCTTTTTAAAAATGTGTCTTATCAAAACTTAAAAGTTATTACGCAGTTAATAGAGAGGCTGGTTTGAGGCCAAAAAGTACACATGAAGGCAAACCCACCCTGGTCAAACAGTGTCTCCCTGCTCAGCAGCAGCCTCTGCACGTGAGCAGTAAGGATGGAGGCCAGAACAAGCAGCAGGGTCTTCCAAGCAGTCATTCCATTTGATGAGCAAGGCAACCGTATCAGTTTCCTCTTGAACCACCACCTAGCTTGAGTCCTCACTGAAAACACACCCACCCACTCCTCTCTTTAGCCATAAACCTACAAACTCCAGCTCTGGAGTTCATTCAGACGTGTCCCTTTCAACAGGGAAAACGCCAATCAGGAGCCACTTGCATATTGTCAGGAACCTTAGTTCTTTTTCTATATAAAACAGTCCTCCTTCCTGCGTCTGCTAGCATTATGAATACTCCACCCCCAGTCTCTAGTCGGCTCACACAGGTCTAGAGTTAGGAGCAACACATTGCTTCTCTGCATTCTTTAATCAGCTACTAAGACATTTCCCAGGAAAAAGGCGTCTAGGCTCCCACAATCTATCCGCTATCATGACCCTAGTCAATACAGGCCCAGCGGCAGGTTGGCTGGTAATAACAGTGTTCAGGGTCACCAACAAACAGGCTCTGTGTTCTCCCTGGCTCAAAACATGCCTGCTCTTTTGCTGTGTGCTTGGTTGGGGTCCTGAGCCAGGAGAAGCATAAATGTCTCTAGCCAACAGTAAAACAATGAAAAGTACAGACTCTTCTCCCTCCAATCCACCATTTAGCCAAACACCCCCCACCACCACCATCCCCCCCCCCATCCCCAACGCACTTTTTTTGAAGTATGGTCTTGGTGTTATCCAAGTTTACCTTGAACTGAAGACTCTTCAAATAGTCTCCACCCCTGGAGTGCTGTGGTAACAGGTGTGTCCCACCACACCTGGCCTAATCTCCCTTAAGGACAATTTTTGCTCCCAGTTCAAAAACCTTTCACCTGTTCACAGGCCAAGCCATATCAAGTGCAGCTTCTTCAGCTTTCATTTCAAGGCCTCTACCCTCCAGCCCCCACCGCAGTTACTCACCTTGATTATCATCGCTTTCAGCTACCTACACCCCAGTCCTCTGCACACCCTATTCTATTCTCCCCGGCACTCACCTAATGAAATCCAGCCCACTCTTCAAAGCCGACTCATCCGCTGCGGACCTGTCTGACTCCTCAACTCCTCACTGGCTACACTCCTCCTGTAGTGCTCCACAGTTAACACTTACACCAGATCCCCTTATACTATCCCTTAGTCTGTGGCACCTTTTACAAAGACACACACAATGAGAGACAAACCCACTAGAAGGGGGTCCACAAAGACGGGTTAATAAGCAGCGAGACCAATCACTTTGGGGCAGGGATATCAAATCCAAAGGAAATCTGCAGTGTTAAATTCTAGAATGCCAACACTTCCCTTAGCAGTTCTCTTTGGATGTGGGCAGTTAAGAAAACCCACCCTTTGGTAGAGTATTTCAGTTTCTACTTCACAAAGCTCTTCCACACTTACTTGACAGGAGACATCAGCAGGGCAAGGGACTGCATAAAATGAAAGACCCCTGAAGGGTTATTCAACACTTTGATCTGAAATCAGAAAATGAAAAAAGCATACTGTAGAAAACCAGCTCAAGCTGGTTTACATGTATCTAATAAGCAAGATGCTAGTCGGAGGACAAAGCTGAGCCTGACTCCTGCTCCAAAGCACAGGGCGCAGCTGCAGTAGTTACCTGCACACTATCTAAGGGCAGACGATGAGTGGCTGATGTCAGACATCTGCAGCAGCTGGGACGGGACCCAGCACTGATGCTTTAAACCAAGAAACAAACAAGAAAAACCCAGGCTCCACAGGAGTTGAGTTGAATTTGGCACACATTTTGGTACCTGATATCTGAGTGGTTGCTATGAATAATAAAAATGGCCAAAAGGTGCTCGGCAAAGAAGAAACTATACACCATACGGTCAACTGGTTAGTGTATGCAGGTTGCCAACAGGCTAAGACCTCTGTGCTATGCTAGCAGATTAATGTAGAGAGGTGTGCCAATTACTACAGAAGAGAAAAACAGTCCTGGTAAGCTGTCCTACTCCAAACTCTTATCAAATTAAACACTTGTGAGCCTACTCAGCTGGGTTACATACGAACTTTTGCAATTCTGTCCTAATTTCTTCACCTATACTTCTGGTTTACAGGTTTTATTTGGGGAGCCAGAGAGAGGGCTCAATAGTTAAGAGCACTCACTGCTCCCCGAGATATCGAGGGGAGGGTTTGGTTCCCGGCACCCAGATCAGCAAGCTCACAACCACCTTTAACTCCAGTTCCAGGAGATCGATACCTTCTAGCCTCTGCAGACACCTGCACACATGAGGTGCACATTAAGTACATGCAGACACACAGCACACAAGTAATGGAGATATGTAAGTCTTTTACACTTTTATTTAAATAGCGCTCTATTAGGTCTCTGGGGGAAAATAACTAATAAAATCCCCAGCCCACCCCCAGAACAGAAGATCATCATACCTGTATGAAAGGAACAGCCCACTTACTGACGCCAGCCGGGCACCGAAGAATGTGGTTGAGGAGGAAGAAGTGATCTCCAGGACAGCCAACTCTTTGTAACACTGACACCTGAACAACAAAGGATCCATGGGTTCACTGGTTTAATAAACTCATGTTCAAAGGGAGCTGGGGTGCACACAGTCTTTCTAGAGTACCCAAACACAGGTCCCCTCTGCAATACACCTAAATTTTCCAAATGCTGACACCTTTCTTCTCATGTTAAGTTTGACTAAGCTCATCATCAAACATGAGCAGACACTTGGTGAGTTCAACTCTGACCTGAAAGCCAAAGTTCATTAGAGACAAACACCTTGTAACCATGTGTCATCATCAGAAAAAAGTCATTAACTCATTAAATGAAGCTTCTGGAGAAGCTACAGAAGAAGAAATAGGAAATGCAAAATAAAAGATTATTCTTAAATTACCCAAGCAACAAAAGACTTCTACACCTGCATCTGTTCCCTACCAGTTTCTGCAGCCAGAGAAGGATGTCCTCGTGGAACTGGGCATCTTCACTCACTCTCCTGGTGAACATGAACAAGACACTGATGCACTCCTTCAGTTGACACACATCAGAGGGGATGCTTTCTGTCAGTTTAGAGACTACAAAGAAGAGAGGGTCAGATGAGCCCTCCTGAGGGTACCGGGGAAACCAAAATGTGTAAAACATTTAGTTCAGATAAAACCCAAAGGTGCTGTCTGCTTCCTAGCTGAGGGTGCTCCTGCTGCTGAGCCCTCCACTCCCTGACGGACCATGTCTGCCTTAAGTTGTCTCTTGTCAGAAAAGCAGTAATACAAAGAGACGGCGCCAAGGGGTGGGATGCTGTAGCAAGCATGGCATGTGGTCCTTACACCTCTGGAACTAATTCGCTGGGTAAACAGAAGAGTTTGGAGCTGTGGGCTCAACAAGTCTTGAGCTGATATAAACAGAGCCTGATGGGCCATTCTCTTGAGACCATAGTGAGGTTTTTTTGGTTTTGCTTTTTTGGTGTATGTGTGTTTTGTGTTGTTGTAGTTTTGGTTTTTCAAGACAGGGTTTCTCTGTGGTTTTGGAGGCTGTCCTGGAACTAGCTCTTGTAGACCAGGCTGGTCTCAAACTCAGAGAGATCCGCCTGCCTCTGCCTCCTGAGTGCTGGGATTAAAAGTGTGTGCCACCATGGCCCAGCAAAAGACACAGACAATGAGGGCCTCGCTCATTAGGTGTTTTAGAGCTTGTGTTAGAGTTTCTATTGCTCTGAAGAGACATCATGACCACAGGTTTCCTACAAAGGAAAACATTTAATTGGGGGTGGCTCACTTACAGTCCATTATCATCATGGTGGGGAGCATAGCAGCATGCAAGCAGACATGGTGCTTGCTGGCTACATCTTGATCAGAAGGCAACAGGAAGTGAACTGAGACACTAGGAGTAGCTTGAGCATAGGAGACTCAAAGCCCACCCCTGTGGTGATGTTTTGTTTATGATCTAACTAATAAAACTTGCCTGAAGATCAGAGCATAAAGATAGCCAGCCACAGAGGCCAGACAGTGGTGGTATACACTTTTAATCTCAGGACTCAGGAGACAGAGGCAGATGGATCTCTGTGAGTTCAAGGCCACCCTGGGCTACACTTGGGATGGCACGCCTTTAATCCCAGCACTAGAGAGGTAGAGACAGGCGTGATATGGCTGGGCCTAGAGGGCAGTATAAGGTGGGAGGAGAGAGGAGCTAAGAGCATTGCACTCTGAGGATTTGTGGAGATAGGACCAGCCATTTTGGTCAGAAATGGAGTAAAGAGTTAGTGGCTGGCTACTTTGCTTTTCTGATCTTCACCTTTAACCCAAATATCTGTCTCTGGGTTTTTATTATTTGTGCTACACACTCTCTTAGTGACACACTTCCTCCAACAAGACCACACCTACTCCAACAAAGCCACGCCTCCTAACAGTGCCGCTCCTTTTGGGGGCCATTTTCTTTCAAACCACCACAGAGCTGAACAAGGACTCTATTGGGAACCAGAACAGAGGCCATTCCTATGATATTTGGGCAAAGAATCTTGCCTATCCTAATCAAAAGTACAGACTAATTTGTTTGGTGGAGAAAATCTCAAGTCAGGCAGCACTGGAGTTACAGCATGGCTACTGCTCACTCTTCTCGTGCAGGTCTACATGGAAGACAGCAACAGGGGGGGCGGAAAGACATGGACAATGTGTGGGCTAGCCAGGAAAGGGCCAGTTTAGCCACAGGCAAAGCAGTGCTGAGAAAAAGAAGCCTAGTGTTCTGTCCTGGGATGGCAGGACACACAGAGCAAGGCCCTAAACATCGGACACTCCAAGTTGTAAAAATGCACCCGTATTTAAAAGGTGAGAGCCTAACCTGAGAATGCCCCTGAAAGGCCTCCTTCCTGGTAAACAGGTAGACAAGTGTGCTGCGACAAACAGGTCACGCTACATTTCAGGCTGGCGGAACTCAGCACCACTGTCCACACAGTACTGGTTTGCAGGGATGGACATGTGGGACAGTAAGGTGGAATCATGGTGTCTTACTCCACATAAAAGTAAAATCAATCTAATAATAAAAATAATAATGATAAATGTTTAAAAAAGAAAAGGTAACTGATAATTAGTTTTGCCATCGGAACTTAGCAAAGGCAGAGAGAGGCAGATATTCGCCTTCCTAAAGGAGAGAAATGCTAGCCATTGGGAAGAGAGACCCTGAACTAATCAGGAAACATCAGTAAACATTGTGGTTGAGGAGGCAAGGAAAACACACACACACACACACACACACACACACACACACACACACACACACACACACACACAGAGATACCATGTGAAACCAATTAGTATCCAGTGAGCTCACACAGGTTATACCCTCAATTCTTTTCCACATTTAAGTATGAGGGACGCTCACTCTTTACGTACCTTGGTCTTGCTGACAAACTGCTAAAGATCTCAGAACAGCTGAGCTATTGAGCAACGTGTAGATATATGACTCCACTTGCAACCTCGAGAGCACAGACGTGTAAGAATGAAGGGCCAGGGTCTGGTGCAGGTGCTCAGATTTGGCATCAAATAGCTTCTTCAGTTCTCCCAGGACATTCTCATTCATCTCTACTCTCTGGTAGTGGTGATGGCCATAAACTTTCACTTGATCTGCACAGATACCCTACCGGCAGATACAGGATGAGACATGAAACCAGCCGCATTTGATGCAGCCAGACAGCAGGTGTAAGACACACGCTTAGGCACCATTTCCAAAAAGCTTATAATCACAGCGGGGGGCCAATACTACACATACAAAACAATACTAGCAAATAATGGCCACATGTGAAAGAACACTGCCAATCATGAATTCAGGACAAGTTCTGTAAAGAGTAACCCTACATCAGGGAAACAGTAATATTTGTCCGGAAAACTGTCACAATCATCTTACTTTCTGTGCTAAGAATATCAAGGCCAATGTGCTATCCTTCAGCTTCACAGTAGCCCAAATACCTCTAGATCCACCTCATTCTCTACGGCTCTGTGCAAAAGGAGCCCTTCTCCGTTGTCAATTCCTCCCACCATACTCTTGAGTTATCCCTTCATTTTCTTTTCCCGTCTTAGATGTTATGTATATGACTGTTTCATCTGCATGTGCGTATGTGCACCAAATGCGTATCTGGTCAGAAGTGGGCCACTGGTCCCCTGGAACTGGAGTCACCACGTTATGAGCGGTGCATGCTCTTATTTCTTCTCCAGTGAGCTTTTCCTCCAGCCTCCCTTTCTTTTCCAGTCTCCCAAATGTGTGTCTTTCCACAGAGCCTACAAAAACATGTACAGGGCTCTGCGCAAATGAAAGGTAGGGGCCAGTGTCTCTCCCAGCTCCCCTTCCAGGCCAGACTTGTCAAAAAACGGCCTTCTCTAATTAGCCATCCCGCCCAGGCCCTTAGTAAGTGGTAGCTCTGGCCTCTGGGGAGGTGGGGGAGGGGCGTCACATCTAAGAAACTTTCCTATTTCCTGATCGACTCTCAATCACCTCATCTCTGTGGCATGATATCAAAACAGAAAACACATAGTCTGTGGCTGAACTATACCTTGAGACACGGTTTGCTGGCTCAGGCTGTGTAGAATGTATGTCTGCATATATTTGTATTTAGTTAGTGGCCAGCACTGCCAGTTAGAATCCTTCATGCAAAAATCCAGATTCCTGCCTCTCTTGAAAACTCCTAAGATGAAGCAATCTAACATATCACAATAATCCTACAGCAGTCAGCTAGATGTCAAGAGCCGCTGTCCCCTCTGAACTTGGCAGGTGCTTCTCCACTGTCCACATTCTACTCAGTCCCTCGCCTACACATGAATGCCTGCCCCTGTGGTGATCTGTGGATTGACAGAACCAGGGCCGGTGTAGGTTTAACACACAGACTGAATCTTGGACAGTACCACAGGAAAGGCAGCTAGCTCAACTACCAATTCCCCAAGCCCTGAAGCTTGACACACACAGTCAAAATACCTGTACAGCTATCTGTTCGTCCGTAAAGCTCCACAGTCGGCTTTTGGCGTTTTGGCAATCAGACATCAGAGTAAGCAGCTCTGCTTCAGCCAATAGCAATTGCTTCCTGCATCGTGAGTAGTTCAAAAGCAACTCATAAAACTCATGCCTATCCTGATGAGCAACACTGTCAAATTCTTCTACATACGACTCAACATTTTCCAGCCATGAGCCAGGCTCCAAGAGTTTCAGCTGCTCTTTAGTAAATGGTACTAGCTCTGGTTGAGACGGGAGCTCTGGGTAGAGGCGCTCGCTACAGAGCAAAGGCTTCAGCACCACCAAAGCCGGTACTTCCACAGTGTCAGCTGGCAACTCGGGATACAGTTTCTTCACTCTAGGCGGCTGAGGAACTTCTTTGGCTTCGTAAGAGCTGTGCAAGCTAGCATTCTGGAGCACCTTCGAACAACTGGGGGCTTCTTCAAGCTCTTTCCTAGTCTCAGCCCCTCTGCCTTGTAAACTTCCCACCCCCTGCTGAGCACTGGGAAAGCCTGCCTGCGGAGTACTTTCTGAAGGTCCATGTGTTAGTGGGCTCTCCTCTACCTCTGTAAAGTTTTTGGAAGGTTCAGCTTCAGTTCTAACATTGTCACCAGGGTCGTCCTTCGAGTTGATTTTGCCATCTCCATCAGGGGCTCTGATCTGTCCTCTTCCTTTCAGGGCCTCTGCGTCATCTATCAGGGACCCTTCATCACCTACAGTCAAGGAGGTGAGTGGTATATCAAACATTTCACTTTCGTTCCATCCACTGGCATCCTTGTGAGGCTGGGGATCGGCTGGCACTTTCAGATCATCTCCTTTGAGTTCAAAAGCTGCAGATGGGACCTCCTGCTCTGCAGACGTCTCTGGAAGGGAAACTTCAACAGAAGTCTGCAGGGCTTCATACTTCTTCTTTTCCTAAAAGCAAGGTATGAAGAATGTTTAAGCTATACACAAATATTTAAATGTTGATATGGAGGCTCCTTCCTCAGCTCGATAACCCACTTCCATTCTTAGGAGTGACCCTCCCTTCTTAAGAAGCTCTCTGATTCCATTTCAGGCCACACTTAAAAGGCATCACCTTTTCTCCATCTCCCTGGCAGCTGCCAGGACTGTCACCTAACCTGTCCTTTAGCTTCTCATAGCTCTAATAAAACTGTCCCTGAGCTTCCTTTGGAGGCCAGCTCCAAATCCCTTTATTAATATGGGAACCTGTTTCCTCAGTAACATGTGGCAACCATGAACAGACCCCAAGGAAGCTCCTGAAGACTGAAGTGCCAATCCCAGCCACCACAGCAGTCAGCAATTGTGATAATGTAAACCAAAAACGACCAGCAAGCCCCTGTGCCTTTGAGCATGAGTGATGTGGGCTCACGGGCACCCTGGGAATCAACCACCCCACTACCTTTACAATACCCCCAATAGAGATGGGGTGTCCCTTTCTGCCCCACTCTCTCCTTGAACTGTGATCCTAACTGAACATGCTCAGAAACTTAAGAACGAAATGCAGTTACAGGAATATACTCTCCCAAAGGTGCCGCCTCCTCTTCTCCACACGACTGTGTAAGCTCCCTAATAAATCAGAAGTGAACTTTCATGCCAAGGTGGGAATCTACTGCAACTCCACTGTGACTAAAGACAGTCAGCTTCCAATTACTTTGCCTACTTTAGACAGGTAGAAAAAAAGGTACATATTGTGAATAAAAGTATCATCACGGATAGTGAATAAAATTTAACAATGCAATGTGTTGTCAAGCCACCAGCATAAAAATTCATGTCTTTGATAAATTTAAGAAATTTTCTTGTTTCTTTTTAATTTATGTATATGTGTGTGTATCTGTCTGTCTGTGCATAACATGCATGCAGTGAAGGCCAGAAGGGGTAGCAGATTCCTGGAACTAGAGTTGCAAGGGATTGTGAGCCCCACAACACAGGTGCTGTGAACAAGACCCAGCTCCTCTTCAACAGCAGCAAAAAGGCTTTTCACCTCTGGGCCAGCTGTGCAGTCCAAAAGCCAAGTCGTATATAGAAAGATAGCCAAGCAGATCAAAAGGAACCTGTATTTACTTATTTTTACCTCCACACAAGTTGCATACACATAAAGAAATGATTTTAAAATCATCCAGGGCTGGGAATATAGCTCAGTGGGAAAGCACTCACATTCAAGAAGACTTGGGTTCGATTCTCAGAACCACCAAAAGATAAAAACTAAAATAAAGTCTTTCAAAAAAATCTGGAAGTGTTAGGGAAATGTAAGTCAACAATGAATACAGAAGAACACCCTTAACTGGAGACAACACACTAAAAATGAAAGCAGGAACCCCACCCCCTTCTCTAACAGTCAAACCCTGACTACCTGAGGCTGACCCAGGGGTCTCTGACTTACCCTCAGGAAGGGCAAGCAGGATTACAACGTACTGCCTAACAAGACAGCAGGCAGCTCACCTATTACCTACTCAAACATAGCATCATACAAATACCCATGGGACAAGGACAGGTAAGTTCTTTCATTATTTTAGTTTTAATAGGATTTGTTTATTTTTATATGTATGGGTGTTTTGCCTGTATACCATGTAAGTATGTGCCTGGTGCTGCAGAGGGTGTGTGGTCCCCTGGAACTGGAGTTACAGACTGTTGTGAGTTATCATATGAGTGCTGAGAATCAAACCCAGGTCCTCTGCAAGAACAGCCAGCGCTATTAGCTGCTGAGATGCAGGAGTCCAGCTCCAGTCGGTACTGAGCTGCAGGATGGAAGTGTGAAGTCAGCGAAAAATGAAGTCTGACCACTGGCTGCCTTTCAAATAGATGGCCCTGAATAGCTCAGGCCATCTCTGTTTATACAAGTTCTGGTATGTTCAAGCATGAGCAGTTTCAATTCATTTCTCTTTAATCATTTCCCAAGAATTATTAACATCTACCCATTTTAGTCTCTTTTCCTCTTCCCCAATCCCTTGTTGTCATTAATTGACTTAATATTATATTACAAGCCAAATGATTATATCTAGCCAGGCACATCTTACTCATATCGTGCCCAGAGCCTCAGCAAACGTGCGGTTACAAAAATGAAAGACATTCAAGCCCTATGATTAGTTCTAACAATATGACACTTTTATATTTTTTGTAGTAGGCTGAGAGAGAATGATGCCATACTTGGAATATTATTTTTTAGATATAAATCAATTTCTAAACAGTCTGAATATCACTTTTATGGGAGCAGCAGTTGTAATCCTATTCTTCATAAATTCTCAGAATGGTAATGATTAATAAAGGGTTCATTCTTCCTAGCAGTTTCTACCGGTACTTTTACTTCCAAGGGAACTGGGAGTTTTAGATTCCTTTTATATTTTGGCATTGGAAAATGTCTAACCATTCATACCCTGGCACCAGACAGATGTCAGACCTTTCATGTCCTTATCTTTTTCTTACATGTCCCTGTAAGTTTTTAATGTCATCTTTTAAGAAACCAAATTCTTAAGTTCTTGGAATATAGTTATCTCTTTTGTGGAACACTTAAGTAAGTAAGAATCATTAACCTCACTCAGTGAGTTCCTCCTGCTTACTCGATGAACGTAAAGGGAGCAAGGGGCAACCAAAGGAATCAGTTTCTGTGACAGACTGCAAAGAGGCTTAATTTCCTTGTAGAAACTTTATTAAAATTGTCAGCTTTTGTTACCAGTAAACTCAGCCACAATCACAACTAACAAAGCAAAACTAAGGATTACCACAGGAGTGAGCATAGCAAAAGTGGGAAAGGTCTGAAGCTCATGAACTCCCTAGGGATGGCACAGATCTGCAGCACCGCCTCAACGGGTCGTTGCTAGGAGGGCAGGGTTCTCCGAAGGGCCTTGCCATAAGGAGCTCCATTTGCAAACATTTATGCTCTTTCCCCAAGGGCGACAGAATGGTTTCTGCCACTGAGCCATCTCTCCAGCCCCAGGCAGATTCTCTTAACTGCTATTAATGCATCATGTGGCCTCTGAGGGGAACAATTGTCTCTTTCTGAGAATTTGTCTATGTTTCTGTTCACAATTTATATTCTTTCTTAAAACTTTTACATCGTTTCTGATCTTAGAAATACTTTTACTGACTCCTGAACCTTGGGCTTGCCACAGTAAAATGCCCCAAAGTGCTGTGTGTGGTAAGACAGAAGAGAGCAAGGCTAAGTTAGGACACACAATGAGCTGTCACCGACAGTTATCTCCCGGAGATGGAACTCTGGGATGTCCATTTCTGTTTGTGCATGTGCACATTTAACATGCACATACTTTTTCAAGCAATGTGGAAATAACCGTGCACTTATGCTTGTTCTGAAACACACATGGGAAGTTTCTGCTCCAGACTGTAAGCACCACCGAGGCCAGAAGACTTTCTCTCCTATCCCAAATGCCTAGAGTCATTTCTGGGGAAACAATAAGTGGGCATTATGTATTCCATAATGACTGGGTCTCAGGAGACAGAAAGAGGCTAAATAACAGTATATATCGTTGCCCATCTTTATTCCAATAACAATTCATGCCTAGCAGAAACAAAGGGATGAATTGCTACCCAATAGAGCAAGGGGAAGAAGGACCACAGGGATGGGCTGGAAGGGTTGAGCAGGAAGACAACCTATTTGTTACTACATGCTCTCATTGCTTGTTGGAATTTAGAACTTAGCGCAATTTTTTGGGACAGGGTCTTGTTCCATAACACCAAGCTAACCTAGAACTCACTACGTAGCCCAGCTGGCCTGGAGCTCACAATCCTCCTCTTCCAGTCTGCTGAGTACCGGGATTGCAGACATGTATCAGCACTCTACCGTACTATAAAGTCCGATAAGTCTGCAGAAAAAAACCAAACCTAAGACTCTGTTCTTCTTACCCTAAGTATACTAAGATAAATGAAGTCCAGATCCTCAGAGGTGGGGAGTGTTAAACAACAAAAAATCATACTAATAGAATAAAATCATCATTAGGGCTACATCTAAAGTATCCAATAGCAAACACCAGATAACTAACCACAGCCTGTCACCCTGAGGTCATCATCTACAAGACATTTAGCACTTAGGAATGTAGGCCAGGTACTGAGACAAATCCAGAAGCCACAGCAATCTAAACACAACAGCACATGGCACTCCACTTCCTGAACTGAGCCTTGCAGTCTGTTCGTGGATCCTAGATGTTAAAATACAGCACTGTCAAGTTTCAATGATGTGGGACTTTATAACCATGACCAAGGTAACAGCCAGCATTAGCAAGTGCATCTACTTACCCTAAAGCAAACTGGTTTTCTTAAGACTGGCAAGCATGAGGGTCTTGCTGGTGTCATGGACATTTTCTAATCGTTTTGTTATACTAGTTCTGAAGAAAACTTACTAAATTCTTCAGTAACAAAGCTTGCTCTTGGAAATTCTGGTTCTCACTATTATTTATTTTTTAAATTCGGCCAGCTTTATCAGGTGACTACAGGAGTTGTGAAAGGCACTGGGAACAAGAGCAATCTCTCGCTCAGTGAGTTCACTGTCTGAGAGTGAGGACAGCAGCTGGCAAAGTTGCTACAAATAAGAAGGACATGAAATTGGTGCATGGTGTTACTGACAGAGGGAGTAACACATAGTTGATAAGGGGAAACTCTAAGCAAGCACCGCTTAAACTGAGACACTGACAGCAAGCAGTAGCTAGGCAGAGGAAGAGCCTGGAAGAAGCTCTAAAGCAGGAAAATACACAGATCAAGATGGGTGTGAAGGAGCTAAGTGGAAGCTGATGCTAGAGTCTTTAAATCAGCCTCTTTGAAATGGCAAAGTTTTGAAGCTTTTAGGGGGAGGCATTGAATTTTTATTTATTTATTTATTTTTATTTATTTTTTTTTGTTTTTGTTTTTTGCTTTGTTTTGAGTTTTGTGACTGTTATGATACAGAGTAATGGGCAGAACCAGATCATGCAGGAAATTCAACTCTTAGTGACCAATTAGATTTGGAGGACAGGAACAAAGTAGGCATGAGATTTCTAACTGAAGCAAATGTCTTGGAAATGAGCTTTCACATAAGCTTTAACAGTTGAGAAAACAGAGTACTGAATGTGTATTTAGGGGAATTGCCTGAAACATGTGGATAAAATAGACAATTTATTTTTTTTTTCATAAGACTTAAAAACTTAAGATTTTCATTTTTAATTTAGAAATTATGTGAAACAAAATAAAGAGAACATCCTCTTTACTGACTGTTTTTAGGCATCTATAATGTAATCTTTGAACAGACCGATGTATATGTAAAATAAAGATTAAGCTACTGGAAAGAAAGCCACAATTTCTGGCTTCCCCTAAATTAAATCATGCTAACAGCATGATTTAGGACAATCATTTAACCTGTCTAGGCTTTAGTTTCATCACTTATTTGAGGGGAAAAACACAGATTATTAGGATTTAAGATTCTGTTCTGTATAGATAACTCATGTTATAAACTACTATATTCCAGGCCAGGGGTTTATGTACAGCTGGTTAACTGTTTGTTTGTTTGTTTGTTTGTTTGTTTGTTTGTGGTAGCTCTTTATCAAACCAATATGTTGCAAAATTATTTTTCTTATAAATGTTTCAGACTGGGGGTGGGAAGGCGGCACACTCAGTAAAGTGTTTGCCATGGAAATATGAGGACTGAGTTCCATCCCCAGAACTCACCAGCTGAGCCTAGGGCATGACCCCCAACAAGCCTGAACTGAACAGCAATCCCCAGGTCTCAGCCAGAAGTTCTGTCTCAAAAAGCAAGGGGACCAGCTCCCCCTAAAGAACAATACCCAAGACTGATATCTGGGCCAGTACAATGTCCACCCAAGTCTGCACTCATGACACAGAGGTGTCTCTGTTTTTTAAGTGGTCATAGTACCCAAATTTAAAAAAAAAAAAAAAAAGGTGTAATGTTTCTAGGCTGAACAGGTTCAAGTCCAGCCTGGGCTACACAGTGAGGTCAGCTTGGGATGTGTGTACTACACATTCTTGTCACAAAAAAAAAAAAAAAGACAGAAAAAAGAAAAGGAAACTTCTGACCCTGACGTGCCTAATTCCATAATACCTTACAGAAAGGGAGCCACACATTTCATTTACACTCTATTAAATAAAGTTCCCAGAAATCAGTTAAAATTTGTTCACACACACACAATTTATACTTTGGGCTTAGTAACATCACCAGTTCTGGGGAAGTTAATTTCCTACACCACCTTCAAGGCTCATTTCTTGTTACCTAGTTATCTAGATCGAGTGTCCAGGTGTGGTGGCATATCTTTAATGCCAGAAACCCAAAGGCAAGGGCAAGTTAAAACCCCTGTTCAAATATATAGATATATTTCAAACAGGTCTGACCACGACGTTGGGGTAAAATCTAACTTGTTCACTGTCAACAAGCATACAGGAGCAAAGTGAACGATTCAAAATGTACCTAAAAACAAGTCAACTTAAAACCAGGAAACACAGAGAAGTCAAACCCATCGATCGCTACTGCGTGAGCTCTGCCCGGTGCTGACTTCGGGGCATGCATGCGAACATGTAAACAACCGGGTTCGCGGGAGAGAACACTGTCGCCCTGGATTTTGAAAACCAAGGACACATCCCTGCTATCCACAAACCATACCTCCCAAGCGAAGGACGACCCAGAGGCTGGGAAGGTTCCCATGTGACAAAGGACACGCTGGGAAGCCAAAGACGGGGCTGGGGGTTAAGGGCTTTGGTGTGGGAGGCCGAGAAGACCAGCAGGTCGGGACTGGGAGCCGGCCGACCGCGCGGGGAGCAGGGGCTCCGCGCGAGCCACAGCATCCTCACCTTGCCTTTGGTCCGGCTGGCCTTGGCCTTGGCCCGGCGGGGCTTCACGGCCTCGGCCATACACTCTGCCTCCTCGACGTCGCCGTCTGTTTCTGTCAAACTCCTGCAATTCACGCAAGACGCCCAGTTCCGGCCTCTGGGTGTCACGTGACGGGCCCTCCACCACTCCGGGAAGGGAGGCGGCCGCGGCAGCCCGTGCGGGTACGGGCTGCGACTGGGAACAAACCAGCCGGGGGGGGGGGGCTACTTGCGCGGGGAAGGCCCCGCCCATCCTCGCTCAGGCCCCGCCCCAGCCCTGCCCTCGCCCCGCCTCCGGTCCCGCCCTCTGAGCCCCGGTCTGTGCCTGCGCCATTGGCCGCAGGGTGGCATTCAGAGCAGCCCTCTCTCGGCTCTGCAGCTCTACAGAGGTGCTCAGGCTGGATCATGAAGTGCCACAAGAGGCCTTGGCAAACTGACTTCGATCCCTAAATAACTAATCCCAGCCTAAATCTGCATTACATTTCCGGAAAGAAAACTGATGTCCTTCTAAAGCGCACTCCAGTCTGCTGTTTTGTAGAAAGGAGTGCTGATACTTCCATCATGAGTTAATTGCAGAAGGCACTTGGATAACAGCAGGCATCCCTATACTAGTGTTACTGTACAAACTTGCTGGCTAGAAAAGTTATAGCTGCTCCAAAGACAGACTAAAAGGTTGAAGGACGCAAGACCGGAAAAGAATTTAGTGTACATTTGCACACTTCGTTTCACTTGAGGATTCCAGATCTTTAAAAGAAGGAAGTTGACTTCATCTCCTTTTCACAGTCCTGATTTCTTTTTCATGAGCATGTAGTGCCTCTTAAAGTAGTATATATTTCACTTTTGTTGTTTATTGGTAGGATCTACCAACCCTCCTGGAAGGTCAGCTCCTCAGAAAAAGGTTAATTCCTTCTCTGCTGTATCCTAAGTATCTCCAAACAATAGCCAGCACACAGTATATTATACTTGATGAATAGGTGAGTTGTTTTGTCAGGGGACACATAGAATCTACAGGATGTGGGAAAAGACTAACCACCCACTCTGAAGGTATCCTAAAATGAAAATCCCAGGATTATGGCATGAAAAACGGGAAGGCCTGGGCATAGTGGCATAGGCCAGCAGAGGCAGGTAGATCTCTGAGTTTAACGCCAGCCTGGTCTACAGAGCAAGTTTCAGGACAGCCAGGACTAAAAAGAGAAACCTGTCAAAAGCAGAAGAGGGTCTCTCTCTCTCTCTCTCTCTCTCTCTCTCTCTCTCTCTCTCTCTCTCTCTCTCTCTCCCTCCCTCCCTCTCTCTCTCTCAGTTTTGTTGTTGCTGCTGTTGCTGTTGTTTTGTGAGACAGGGTTTCTCTGTGTAGCCCTGGCTGCCTTGTAAACTAAGTTGGCCTTGAACTCAGAGATCCACCTGACTCAGCCTCTGTTGGGATTAAAGGTGCGGCCACTTTTCCCTGTATCCTCTTTTCTATAGGTAAATATTTAGTGTCTTATGTGGTATTAGAAATTTGAACTCAGAGCCTTGCATATGCCAAGCAAATGCTCTACAACTGAGCTAATTAGCCCCTGCATGATGTCTTGTCTCTGATCATGTAAGGTGGCTTGGTGGGTTGGGGTTGGGGATTTGGAGGTGACAGTTGTTTTGTTTCACGGTGCTGAGGACTGAGCTCAGGACCCCAGTACAGTAAAGCTACATCCCCAGTTTTGTGAGCACAAATCATCATCAACAAAAGTTAACAAGCTCCCTAGAATGTAGACAGATTTGGTAGTTCTGGCATTTGTATATACTAATCCTTGGAGAATTGATTCCAAGACCCATACCCCGAGTCACACCTCTGACACTCCACCTTCACAAATACCAAGATGCAGATATATAAAGTGGCATAATATTTCCATGTGACCTATTCAAATCCATCTATATATTGTTTTTCTTATTTTATCAGTGTATACAATTATCTGTTTATGGGATGCCGTGTGACACTTTGATTAAGGTAGACATACTTAAGTAAAACTTTTCATCATTTCCCTGAGCTCAAGTCATGCTCTTGCCTCAGCATCCTGCATCTCCACACAGATGCCACTGTTCCCAGCCTAGCCTCTATTCTTAGCGGTCTGGACACCACCACTAACTTCCACGGTTCCTTTTGGTCTTAAAGTTCTCTAAGTGGCACCTACCACTTGTCCTGCAAAGCAGAACTAACTCTGATGGTCCCCTCCCACTCTCCAAACAGTCCTCCTACATTCCTGTGTGTGTGTGCATACAAATACATACATTACATATGTAGAACTAAATCTAATGATCCCCTCCCACTTCCCAATAGTCCTCCTACCTTCCTGTGTGTGTGTGCATACAAATACATACATTACATATGTAGAACTAAATCTAATGATCCCTTCCCACTTCCCAATAGTCCTCCTACCTTCCTGTGTGTGTGTGCATACAAATACATACATTACATATGTAGAACTAAATCTAATGATCCCTTCCCACTTCCCAAATAGTCCTCCTATTTTCCTCTGTGTGTGTGTATATATATATATATATGTATATATGTGTAAACATATATACATATGTGTGTATTCTATTTGGTTGGCTTGTTTTGTTTTGAGACAGGGTTTCCTTATGTATGCTGATCATGTTGGCCTTGAACTCACAGAAATCCCACAGCCTCTCCCTCCCAGGAACTAGGGTTACAAGCTTGTGCCAGCACACCCAATAATTCTCATGAAACAGCATTGCAAAATTTAATATGAGCATGATGTAGAAATCAGCCAGTGTCTGGGACAGCATGTATGAAAGGGTTCAAAAAGCTGCTGCGCTTCTGCTGGAGGCCTGGGGGTGGACCCACGAGCACCTATGCTGGGATCTCTGTCGCACTCTGGTGGTTATTCCCAGTAATAACAATTTCTACAAAGGGTTCTTGTTGTCAATCACTTCCCGCACAGCATCCTGTAGGAGGCCTTATTTTATCATTCCTGATTACTAAACACATGTTGTGAAATTGATGTGGAAACAGACAAATTTAAGCCAGAAGCATGTCAGTGTCTTGAGTCAATTAGCATGTAAACTAAAAAGTGCCCAGCTTACGTATGTATTTTACAGGGTACGTGACTTCAGCCTGAGGCAGATACGTCCATTACCTTCTTCTCTTGAACCTGTGTCTCTCTAGCTCACACTTGTGGTCTCATAGAAGATTCCTTCCACCCAGCTGACAGAGGAGGGAAAAGCCCGGGCAGGGTTCAAGAACCTCCTCTCTGTGTTCATGGTTCCTGAGGATGTGGCCTGATGCCACAATGCAGAACTCAAGAATGACTAAAATAAGGATGGTAAGAAGTACTCCCAGTAGCGCTATGTCAATCAGCACAGCTGGTCACCAACACGCTGTGAGGGGGCGGGGCAACCCAAGGTGAACTGACGGACTGGACGGGGAAGACAGTTTGAAGACTGAAGGCAGAGAGCTTCAGAAGGAGTGAGTGGGTGGGCTTATGCAGGTAAGCAACAAGATGTGCAACCGTCTATGTCTCTTACTGGTGACTATAAGGGAATTGCCATTGCTACTTCAAGCGAGATGCAGGAGTGCATGGCTAGGACTCTCCTTGGTCACCTCCTTGGTAGCCCATGAACAGGAAGGTCATGCTTAGGGAACTGAGAATATACAAGGACCCTCTACTGACCCATGTGATCTATGACTACTGCTGATTGTCTGTGCCGAGGCCAAACTCTAAGTCTGTTCCCACCCCTCCAAAAGACCGACAGTGAATTAAAACCATCAAATCTCATCCACCCTGGAGCAGGTAACCACTTCTCCCTGCCAGGTCAGACTCCAAGAATGGGTTGGCCTTTGACCTATAGTGCCTGGCCAGTTTATAGAATGCCTGGTAAATCATATGAAATTCCACTTAACATACCTTGATGTTTCTAAAATTATTTTTTCATTATCATTCCCTAAGTACTCTTTTAGACACTTCGATAATTGCCATTGTCATGAGATGTTAATGTGAGAGGCACACTGTGTCTTCGCTTAGAGGCTGTGGATGTGCTTTAGACCTATGAGAGAAAGGGGAGGGGTTAGGGACTTCGGAGATGGTTCAGTGGGTAAAGTGGGCAAGTGTGAGGACCTGGGTCCTGACCCCTAAAGCCCACATAAAAGCCAGATGTGGGGAGGCACAACTGTAACCCAGGACTTCTACACTGTGAGAAGTGACGACAAGAAAATCCCCACAAGCCCAAAACCAACTAGCAGGCCATATACAGCAGCAAGGGACAGAAGACCCGTGTCAAACAAGGTAGAAGGCAATGAGCATCGTCCCAGGTGATCCTCTGACCTCCACACATGCAGCGGCAGGAGCCTAAACTCACACACACACACACACACACACACACACACTCACTCACTCACACATACACACTCACACACACAAAGAGTCAAGAAAGCATGTAAAGATCAGAAGAGACGTATGTTTAGCACAAGAATCCAAATTAAATCCCAAATCATCAGGAACTTTTATTTTACTTCATGTCAAGCGGGGGGGGGGGCAATAAAATAAAAATATTATTTTACACTCATGAAACATGTTTACATCAATTATGCTGATTGGTAGAAAACACAAATCATTGAGGACTTGGCAACAATAAATAATATACTTAAAAACAGAATTGCTATGTGCAATGACAATTTCCTGAGGCTTTCCCATTTGGGGAAGTCGGTGGGCCTTTGCAAACCTGAGTTTCTCAAAAGGATGTCCAGCTGGTGCAAATTTCCTGTCATGACAAGAAGTTGCTGAGGCTGGGAGCATCTTATACTGAAAGAGGGGAAATAATCGATCCTTTGGTGGGGGAGGGGTGGAGATGGGTTCTCACTACGTACCCAGGCCAGTCTTACACTCACAATCCTCCTGCCTCAGCTTCCAGCATGCAGTGATCACAGGAAGGCACCACCAAGCCCAGCTTTCAACCCTATTTTAATCAATTTGTTCAAAGTCCCAGAAAAGCTACTGAACGAAGGAGAGGAACGTGTCTGTTCTTTGCAGTGACACGGACATTTACAACATGCCCCGTAAGAAACAGCGCTAACGTACTTTGTCATAACTGAAGTGTGCCACTTTCTCGGGTGTGATAAGTGGTGAGTGAGTTCACAAAGGGAGAACCAAATAACGAATGCCTCTTTAAATGTTCCAGGGCATGGCAAGGGATGTGTGTACACACATGTCAATCAAAGCTCTGTGTGTGCTACAGCACGTGCGCAGGCTAGAGTGCATGCATGTCGACCACAGCTCTGTGCTCAGCATGTGTGCATGCATGTCAACCACAGCTCTGTGTGTGCTACAGCATGTGTGCAGGCTAGAATGCACGCATGTCAATCACAGGTCTGTGTGTGCCTCACAGCACATGTGTGCAGGCCAGAGGCCAGCTGTGGACTGGGTTGTCTCCTCCCACCTTTGTGTGAGTTCCAGTGATGGAGCCCAGGTCCTCGGGCTTGCACAAGCACCTTTACTCCCTGACCCAACTCGCCAGCCCTTCTATAACTTGAGCACGAGCATGGCGGGCTCACAAAGGGCTGGAAGACTAGTACTGTAGAACACACACATATGCTAGGTCTGGTTCTGTCTCCTCTCTTTGGCTGTCAGAAATGTAAGGAAACTGACCTCACCCTGTTGGGTCTTGCTCTCCATCTGTAAAATGAGCAAGTCCACTCAGACGTGTCTAAGTCTTCCAGGCAAAAACAAAGGTGGCCTTAAATATTGCACCACTGAGAGAGGGCGTCACTGTTTCCATGGCCCTACTTCCCACAGCCCAAGGAGCAGCTTCGGCAGCTGACACCATCTTCTGCAGCCCTGCCTGCCTGCCCAAGCCAACACTCTGAATCCAGAGTGGCCTTGCTTTCCCAGGCAGGAAATACCACCCATAACCTTAGTAACTAGCCGGGGAATAATAATTCTTCCTCCCAGGGCACTATGTAAACTTTCTGAAAAGAAAAAAAATGAAGAAGAAAAAGAACTATGCAGACCTCTACTTGGCTAGGTTGAGTCAAATGTCTACTATAAATTTAAAAATGTCAAAAATTTTTCAGCAAGGGTTCCCATCGAAGTCTTCATGATTGACACGATTTGGTTAGATTGTGCGGCTCTCGGGGCCTCTTCTCACGTCATAGAAGCAGTAACTGAGAGAAGTTTTCTTTTCTGAAAGAAAATAGCAAAGACGTTTCATTTGAATGGCCTATTCATGCAACTTGTGAGTGTGTTTAGTCCAAGAAACAGATGGTGAGGAGAGATGCCCGGTCACCACGGAAGCTCTTCGTGGAAATAACACGGCACTGATATTTTTAATTAAAAAATTATTATCTGTCTTTATTAAGCATGTTAGAATTGAAAACAGGAGTAGCAGCTAAAATTCAAAAACTATTGAACAAATTACTAATGCCTAAGGTCTCCTATGAAATGTCAACCTCTACGCTACAGTCAGATATATAGTGTAATACATTGCTTAACTAAATAAATTAAACCGAGTTCCTGTCCTTAAAATTCTCTGAATTTGGGGCTAGAGAGATGAGCCAGTGGGCAAGAGCGATTGCTGCTCTTCCAGAAGACCTAAATTCAGTTCTCAGTGCCTATCAGCCACCTGTAACTCCAACTTCAGGGGACCCAGCGCCCTCTCCTGGACCCTTCCGGCTCCTGCACACGAGGAGAGAAGGAGTGGGGGGGGGGGGGGAGAGCAAGTTTTAAAAATTCTCTGCAATCCGGACAGTTATATGTGTACATGCTGAGCCCCTATCCATTGAGCTGGTACAGACATTAAAATTATACAGCTTGAGAGATCTACTCATTAAATGCATGGGCATTGGCATCGTGCATTCACACAAGACTCCTGAACTCTGGGGAACCAGAGTTCTATATCAAATGCTAGTCTTAAGCCCATGGCACATGTGCTTTATCTAGATAACAGCAGGAAATGAAGAGGTAAAATATTAGTTCATGTTACTATATGTACAATGTGCATATTTAATACGCTCTTGGGGCTGCCAATACTTTGTCCCACAGCCATCGTTTGCACCACAATCCCGAAAGCAGATCTGCCTGATGCGTGATTCACTCACCATGTCCATGCTTTGTCTCTAATAAGGGCTCTGAGAAAGAGGCAGTATTTTGACAGGATGTAAAGACTACAATTTATATTATATTATATGTACACCTAGCTAGAGAATGGAAAATTTAATGTCTTCAGGTTTCATCTTCTATAGTAAACTTACTCACACCTTAAACATAGTTATGAAGCAATCTAAGGTCTCCTATTTAATATAAATCGATACCAGTTAATTATTTCTATTTAATTAAGACAGCCTGGCTCCTGTCCTGTGTAGCTAATTAGAGCTTAGTCAGAAAGTAGACAGTCTGGGACCTGAATGGACATTGTATCTCTAATCTCCTGGTGCTTTCTGGTAGGTTAGGACACAAGCCCAGCAAATCTCCAGAGCGCACAGCTAAAACCTGTTCTGCTTCATAACTGACAGTAAATGTCATCAATACCAGGAACAGCAGAAGTGTCACCTGGCCAGGTCTGCCATGCCCCCCCCCATCCATCCACACACTCTCCTGTGGCTCCCAGAAGCACGTGCGATCAGAAAAAAGGCAAACAGCTCAACTGTCTCATCTCAGACAAAGGAGAAACTGAGACAGCCCAGAAATGGAAAAGCTCCTGGGAAATGGAGCCCTCCTTCTTTGCTGCTGAAATCCCACACGGGTACATCGCCGCAGGCTCAGCCTGCCCGGGCAAGCAGTACGCTGTACAGGGAGTTTCATTTAGCATTGCTTTTGTGAAAACATGCCAGCTCTCTGAGTGCCCAGAGGACCAACCAGTCACTGTGTGGTCACCTCTGTTGGTTAGCAGTGCTGTGGTTGGTTAGCAGTGCTGAATTCTCACCCAAGAATCCTTGTGATGAGCTAGTTCAGGGAATGACTACCTGTGACCGGGAACAGGCTGACTCCCATGATCCTCCTGTGTTTGGTGAGTGTGATACCACTTGCACGGTTTTCACTGACCTCTCCCCTTTCAGGAATAAGGAATCCGTTAAAGACGGAGAGCCATGTGCGTTCTGTTTCTGCGGGTGCTGAAACGTAGGTGTGTAAAGGCTACAAAAAGGCTAAGCAAACTCAGAGTCACAGGATAATGAAAATGAAGGGAAAATTCCCTCACTCCAACAGGTTTCCAGGCAGCTCAAAGTTGTAGACTCTAGAGGCAAGCCTGAAGGGACAGAGAGCCCAGCATAGCCACCAGGATGCTGTCCAGAGGCAGACCTGGCTTCGTGGTGATGGTCTAAAGAAGATTCGAAGGCGTCAGAAATGCAATTGTGAAGGGTTAGAGGCAGAGTAAGGGCTCTTACCCCCATTGTGCTACTGATACAGCAAAGTGTAGTCCTCCACCAAAGAGTAGTCAGGATCACCTGCAGAGAAAGGGACACACGACAGAATCAAGCTAATCTTTTGTTTTGGTTTGGTTTTTGTTATTTTTAATATAAGACCTTAGCCCAGTGTTTCTCAACCTGTGGGTCAAAACCGCTTTGTGGGGGGGGGGATCAAACAATCCTTTCAAAGGGGCCTCATATCAGTCAGATAGCCTACGTGCCAGACATTTCTATTATGATTCATAACAGGAGCAACAATGAAAACAATTCTATGGTTGGGGGGGTCACCATGATGTGAGGAGCTTATTAACGGGTCACAACATTAGGAAGGTTGAGAACCACTGTGTTAGCCCTTTTCACACCTGAGCCGTCCACCTCAAGATTCAAGATTCGGACATCTGCCTTTTTTAGACTAAATGCATCAAAATGCAAAATATGGGCACCAAAGTCCATAATTGACTACAAACCAGAGAACATTCTAGAAATGGTTATTTGCTCTTTTTCATTCATGTGCATGTCATAGTAAAGTCATCACCAAGAATGGGCAAAAATGAAGTCACTCATTATTAAGTAGCAATTATAAGGCAAGGAGAAGTAAAATAAGTTAAATAAGGGTCCCAGGCGTTGAATTCAGCCTTGATGGCAAGCCCCCTGAGCCATCTTGCTGGCCCAGAAATTGTTTGCAGTCATTAAATTTTTACTGAGACGCCTCAGTCCCCCGTGAATACAGCTACTTGAATGGTTCTTGCCCAAAATGATAAACACAGCTATGCATCTAGTACTACGCTAATGGTTTGAGATGATAGGAGAGGGAAAAAGGCAAAATGCATCTCTTCAAAGGTGTTGTAATTAGCCAGAGAATACAACTGACCAGAAAGAAAGAAAGAAAGGAAGGAAGGAAGGAAGGAAGGAAGGAAGGAAGGAAGGAAGGAAGGAAGAAGAAGAAAGAAGGAAGGAATGAAGAAAGAAAGGAAAGAAGGAAGGAAGGAAGAAAGAAAGAAAGGAAGGAAGGAAGGAAGGAAGGAAGGAAAGAAGGAAAGAAGGAAGGAAGAAAGGAAGAAAGGGCTACGTGTGGTTCTGTCTGCGGCACTGCAGAGGAGAAAGGAGATCAGCATGTCTGGAAAGTATATGATGTTATAATTAAAGACTGCAGAGTGAGACCCTACCTCAAAAAGAAAAGTCTTATAGTAAGATTCAAATATAGGCACAATCTCTTAGGAACTCGATCTTGTCACGAATGTCTAACCCGACATCCATGGGCCACACAAAGCTCAGGATAGCTATGAACAAGGCCCAACACAAACTCAAAAACTTATTTAAAACACATTTTTTTTGGTAACTAGACTGTACTGCTTTCAAGCATGGACTCTGTAGATGATGGAAGCTGTGTCATAATGTCCAAGTATCGGGCATGCTTGGTTCTAATTTTCACGTTCTAGATATTCAAATTCCAAGAGGCTTTTCCTGGTGGCATACATACTTGGTAAACGTTTAGGAACTGGGAGAGGTCCTCTCCTGTAAGAGATAAAAATCAAAGTCTTTCAGGCGAGCTCTGATTATTTTTAGATCTTTCTACTTCACGCTGCAAACAAACCACACTGTAATCCGCTGACTTCTACCCTAGAGCGTCAGGAAGGCTCAGATGAAGCAAACGATTTTCAGCCCCGACTTACAGAAACCCAAAGGGCAGGCATGTGTGGAGCCGATGAGCAGACTGCACAGCACTCAGGAGTGCGGAGCTCTGCCCAGGGCCTGCTGGAGGGGTTTTAATCTCAGCTATTGGAACAAAATTTACTGATCTCCTGGCGAATCAGAGTCCTTGTGCGTAGAATGAGAAACACAAACAGCTCTCCCGTCTCTGGGAGAATTGTCAGCTCAGCCATATTAACTGTTTTTTGAAAGGTCCTTGCTATCGACAGCATGCATTGACATTGACCTCTCCCAAACACCCTCCACCAGTTGGATGGAAAACTCAGCAGATGAGACCTCACCCCCTTGCCCACTGGCTTGGTGTAAAATAAAAGTTTCTTTCCAGTCAAGACCCTTTATATGAGGAGGAGCACATTCTCTGTCAACGGGCCCAATGGAAGTGACTTAGCTTTGCTGGTCACAGTGTCTCTGGTGCACCCCTGATCAGGTCTAGTAGGACGACAGCCAGATAAAAAGAGAGACCCACTGACTATGCTCCAGTGGCTTTCTATATGAACACCAGTCATTTAAAAATATAAGCCAGGGCTGGGAAGATGAATCAGTGGTCCAGAGTGCTTGCTGCTCTTCCAGGAGAACCAAGGTCAGCTCCTGGAAACAACCACCTGTAACTCCAGCTCCAGGGAATCTGATGCCCTCTTGTGACCTCTGTGGGCATTCACATAAAGGCAGCAAGCAATGGCACAGACACACACAGATAAAAATAAATTTTAAAAAATGTAAGCCCAGCGTCATGTAACTAATCCTAGCACTCAAAAGCTAGGACAGGAAGAGCTCTGTGAGTTTAAGACCAGTCTGGGCTACAGAGCGAGGTCCTGTATCAAATATAGAGAGAGACAGAGACACAGAGAGAAATCCTTCTTAACTCATAGGCCCTATGGAAATTAGTAGATCAGATTTGACTCAAAGGGGGGCATAGTTTGTTTATTCCTGTGTTCTATCAGTCATATGAAGACATGGAATTCATAAATAAGTAATGCTTTAGCACCCCAGAAATTACAACTAATAAAAGCTATATAACATTTGTTCTAAAAATGCTATTTCTAAAAAAACTCAGTTTACTTACTAGGTAAATTAAAAGCTATATAATATTTGTTCTAAAAATGGTATTTAAAAAAAAAGTTAAGTTTCCCTGCTAGGTAAATTATGCAAATTTGGTCAATTCAAAATAAAGGGTAATACCTTAGATCATTAATAACATAAACATTTATTAAAATATTTTTCTTCACATGAAAAGCAGTTAGTTATTACCTTGCTATGTTAGGCCCTGAAGTCTTTCCCGGTGGAGCTGCACTCCGCTGAGGAGAGTAGAAATTCTCATACATGATGGGGGCTACAATTATTAAGACAGAAGGCATCAGAAATGAGTAAAGGTTGGGGTTGTCCCACAGTTGGTAGAGCAGTTGCCTAGCATGTACAAAGCCCTGGCTTTGTCACACAGTGCAGTGTAAGACAGGTCTGAGTGCTCATGTCTGTCCCCGAAGAGAGGCAAAAAGATCTGGGGTTCAATGTCATCCACAGCTGCACAGAAAATTTAAGGTTAGCCTAGAATACATGAGACCCTGTCAAAAAAAAAAAATGGTAGGGAGACCTAGAATGTTCCGAGAGCCTACATGTCAGAGACTGTCCCCACCTTAGCACTAATGGAAGGCAATAGGCTCTTTGAGTATATCCAATAGGAACACACCAGGTCAGCCCATTTTACCCTAATAGGAACAGACCAGGCTAGCCCATTATACCCTAATAGGAACACACCAGGCTAGCCCATTGTACCCTAATAGGAACACACCAGGTCAGCCCATTGTACCTCAATAGGAACACACCAGGCTAGCCCATTGTACCCTAATAGGAACACACCAGGCTAGCCCATTGTACCCTAATAGGAACACACCAGGTCAGCCCATTGTACCTCAATAGGAACACACCAGGCTAGCCCATTATACCCTAATAGGAACACACCAGGTCAGCCCATTGTACCTCAATAGGAACACACCAGGCTAGCCCATTATACCCTAATAGGAACACACCAGGTCAGCCCATTGTACCTCAATAGGAACACACCAGGTCAGCCCATTGTACCCTAATAGGAACACACCAGGTCAGCCCATTGTACCTCAATAGGAACACACCAGGCTAGCCCATTGTACCCTAATAGGAACACACCAGGTCAGCCCATTGTACCCTAATAGGAACACACCAGGCTAGCCCATTGTACCTCAATAGGAACACACCAGGTCAGCCCATTGTACCCTAATAGGAACAGACCAGGCTAGCTCATTGTACCTCAATAGGAACACACCAGGTCAGCCCATTGTACCCTAATAGGAATCCATTGGGGACATGCCGTGGTCTCCTCTTTCACATCCTGGCTATATGATGAACGGTCCACTGAGCCACTGTCTGCCATAGTGTACTGCCTCACTACAGCCTGCATCAACTGACTGGACTAAAGCCTTGAAACTGTAGCTAAAACAAACCCTTGTTTTACTGGCCCATGTACACCAGGTATTTGTTACAGCATCGGAAACTGACTAATACAGTGCATCTTCCATCCTCTGTGACCCAGGACAAGAAAGACTGATACCACTGCTTAACTGTCCCTCCCACCATGCCACCGGCCGCACCTGGTGGGGTCTGTCCAGTTTTACGCTGGTTCACAAAATACTGGATGTCCTTCTCAATGCTGCACATTTCCAGACTCTTACGGACTTGTTCGTACATCTGATAAAACCAAGATAAAGCATTAGTTATGCATAAGCTTATTGATGACAATTGATATGAAAGGAACTTTTATGAGCAGCCCACTCTTTTGCAACTTTGTTTTGACAGCAGAAGACATTCTTAAGTCCAAGACTCACATGAGGGCACCTCTCTAGTCCATCTTGGCTATTGCCTTTCTATTTCCTTTTTAAAATTATCTTTTCCATTCCAATTCCAGTTCCCCCTCCCTCCTCTCCTCCCACTCCCCCCTCCTCCCATCTGCTCTACAGAGAGGGTGAGGCCTCCCCTAGGAAGTCTAAGTCTGTCCCATCATCTCACTGAGGCAGGACCAAGGCTCCTCTCCACCCCCACACCCCCGTGTCTAGGCTGGGCAAGGCATCTCTCCATACAGAATGGGCTCCACTAAGTCAGTTTGTGCATTAGAGTGACATCTTGGACCCACCGCCAGTGGCCTCATATATTGTCCCAGTCACACCACTGTCACCTATTTTAAGGGAGGCTATTGCCTTTTTTACGTGAAAAAAAAAAAAAAAGGAAGATACAAGGAAATACTTCTTTCTGGGCGGACCAAAACCCTGGTTGTGTTTTTGTTTTGTTGTTGTTGTTGTTTTTAAGTATTGATGGAATAAAGAAACTATGTGCCAGGTCCCATGACCAAGCGTCAGTGCCACACACACATGCAAACACAACTCCTTAACTTGTGGGTAAGTTCTTCCATTTGATTCTCTACAGGTTTCCTGGATATCTGATCATTCTTCTAAAGTCATGTCCCACCTGAGGGTGGAGCTATTTCTTAACAAAGGCTGTGACAACCTCATCTGGAGACCCAGTTACTATTGAAGCTCACCAGTTCATTCTGAACAAGCACCACAAAGCTACAGAAGCAAATCCTCACTGGGTGACCATCAGCTTGCCATGGGCCCGTCTGCTCATACGTGGTGCAGGGGGTGATGGCGCTCTACACTGGAGCCGTCTCTGGGACTCACATTCTCCTGTGACATCTGTCTTCCACGTGTGAAACTGTGTCTGGGTCTCATTATCTGCTCTCCATCCCTAACTCTCGGTTTCTTAGAGAGTCACCGTGGTAAAACGGACCAGGGATCAGGGAGAGGACAACACCTCTCAAGTATCTCTCTCTGTACCTCAAAGGGGAGCAGGAAGTAAGGGCAGGGTGGGCTGATAAACACTGATGGTCCTTTCCGCTCTGAAGTTCCTAACCCGCAGAGCACAGCCCTCTGTGCACGCCTCGGACTTACTTCATCGTTTGTGACACACTGCTGTGACAGCTGATTCACATGTAACCACAGTGCATTCCGGAAGAAGTTGATTCGCTCACATTCTTGGGCCTCAAACACCTACAGAAAAACAATTACGTGTACAGGCATACATAAGGAAGGGGCATCCGTTTAGCCAGGCTGTGACCTAAACAACATTAACCTACATTGAGGGGTGGAGTTTAAAAAGAAAGTAAAGCAGAAGAAAGTGTTTAGTATGGGCATAAAGTCTCAGAGTAATCAAATTGCAGAGATGAATCAAACGAGATCAATCAAATAAGGTTTTTTTTTTTTTTAAAAAAAAAAATCACCAGTGTTGGCTTGGGAGCACAGCTCAGAGGACTGGTGCTTGCCTAACATGTGTAAGACTCTGGGTTTGATCACCATCACCCCACAGAGGTAACGAAGCCACAAAGGCCCACTGGACCTCACACCAAGTGCATCCCTGGTATCCATGGGAAAGGAGAAAGAAGGTGTGGAGAACCTTTAGGCTGGGACACGGGACATGCAAACCACCTCATAAAACATGGCTGGGCTAAGAACACAGATCAGTCGTAGAGCACGTACAAGCATGAGGTCCTAGGCTTGATTCCTAGCACGCACACACACACACACTCACACACACACAGGCACGCACGTGTGTGCACACAAATACACTTGCACACTTACGCAATCACTCATCTGTGTGCGTACAAGCACCCATGTGCGTTTGCACATCGGGGTAGACAGAGTCAGGGACAAAAAGAGAGATAGTATATCCCTGGCCAAGAGGGGAGAAGACGATGCGGAGGGGTGTAGAGAGGCCAGCTGAACAGGGCAGGGGGCAGCTCCTTCCCACCGCTGTGAATCCGCACTTGTAATCTTGAACTCACAGAGACTGCAGGCTGTTACCCCGAGAGTTCCTGACTCCAGAAGGCCTGGACTGGGCTGAGAGCCCACATTTCTACCCAGTCCTCAGATAATGCAGGTTCTGCTGGCCCCGAGACGCTGTTAAAAACTGACGTCAGAGAGTTGAGGAACTTTCTAGCTTGTGTCTTTTAAATTTCCTCTAGAAAATTATGGAGTGCTGTGTATTCCCCATTAGAACCTTGCAAGTACAGGCCTGACTCTCGGGGTAATTACAGTGTTCTGCCCACCGCTAACTGACGAAGCTGGGTCATGCCTGCCCTAAGCAAACATTAGCTTTGGAGTGTGCTGGACAGTGAGGTCAGGATGGGGTGGTGGCGGTAAAAGGATGAGGATTAGAGGAAATCGTCCCAATCCCTTCCTTTCTTCACTTAAATTCTCAATTTCTAACTCGGCCTCGTGCTCAATGCCGAAATGCTTGTTAGTACTCAGGCATCTGTACTGACCTGCCTTTGGGGTCCTGACGGGACACACCCTCAGCCGCAGCCACTAAGAGCATCACCTGTGCACATTCGCTGTGTTCCCTTTTAAAAGACCCTGCCCGCCTCCCATCCTTCTCGTTCTCTCTCTCCCTCTCTCTGTCTGTTCTTTTCTCTCCCTCCCTTCCTGTCCCTCCCCATCCCTCTCCCCTCTCTCCTGCTGTTCTCTTCCCTGGAGGCCGGTCTCCCCTCCCCCCCTCCCATTCCCCTTTCCCTGATACAAACCCCTCTGCTTGAACCCTGTCTGATGGCGTCTTTCTCTCTAGTGCCGCTTTTCTTGGTTTACGGTGCTGAATGAAAGATTCTCAGGTTCTGGGAGGAACCTCCGTCCCTCGCTGCATCCAGTCCCAGCCAGGTACCTACCTCACAGGCCTTAACGTGCTCGCTCTGCCAATCTTCCCGGACCTTCTCCAGCATGTTGATGTGCAGCATGTATGCTTTGTCTGCAATGGGCAGGGCTCGATTTAGAAACTACACAGGCTTGCTGGATTGTAGCTGTTGCTCTCTGATGCTCGTTAATCCTACATAATCTTAATGTAAACAGCCCCCCACGTACCCACCCACCCCCATGTATCAGAGCACCACACCCCTCACCTGAATCCTCTACTGCGCTCTTTGAAGTTGCCAGTTTCACAAAAAGCTATGAGGACCAAAACCAAAAAAAGAGATTAGGAAAGCTGATCCAGGCTTCCATGGGCAAACAGGTGTAAAAGTAATAGGGACAGAGAGGTAAGATCTGGTCCATTGTTCATCTTCACTCTTTCATCTTCTCAGCATCCTATGACTTCCTAGAGACACATCTCCCTGCCCCCAAGCCGTGGATAATACTGTGTTCAGATTATACATTATTACTTTATTTTGTTTTATATTTTATGTGTGTTTTGCTTGCATGTATTCCTGCATACTACTTTGTGCCTTGCACCTGCAGAGGCCAGAAGAGGCCATTGTACATCCTGGGATGGGAGTTAGAGATGGTTATGAGCTGCCTTGTAGGTTCTGGGAATCGAAGTCGGGTCCCCTGGAAGAGCAGTCAGTGCTCTCAACTGCTGAGCCGTTGCTCCGGCCATATTACTAAACGTATTACTTAATTAACTAATATTATTATTTCAGCCCATATTGTTAAACGTAGAACCCTCACCCACAAGACGCATTCCGTCAACAAAGAATACAGGAGCTGAGTTTCGAAGACATTTAAAAAGAACAATCAGGGGGTGGTGGGATGGCACACACTGTTAATCCCAGCACTTGCGAGCAGAGGCAGGCAGATCTATGTGAGTTTGAGGCCAGCCTGGTCTACAGAGCCAGTTCCAGGACAGGCTCCAAAGCTAACAGAGAAACCCTGCCTCAATAAATAAATAAATAAACCACCAAGCCTCTCATTCCACCTACTGCTCTGCAATGTGTCCTTCTCTGGCACTGCCCCCAACCTCAAAAATGTTACAAGGGCTTTTGTTTTCACTCTGAAGATTAGAAGCCACAGATGTTGTTGCCAGAGACCTGGGATACAAATCTCTTATTTATTGAGATGGGTTTCACTCCGTAGCCCAGTCTGGCATTAAGCTCGTGACCCTCCTGCCTCAACCTCCTGAGTGCTAGTGTGACAGGCATGTGCACCGTGTCCAACCCTGGTTGGCTTTAATGTAGCGCGGGTACTCCACTGACTCTTCCAGGTGTAGGCTGTGCTAGGTACCTTTTCTTGTTGCCTTGGGTTGGCCACGTTGGCACTGCGGTGGACAGCCTGCTCCGCCTCGTCCTTGTCCCGACACTTCTGCTCGTAATTCTTCTTGGCCTTTGTGTACAGACAGAGGATGAGTATGGGTGAGCAGGGTATATACAGTGTGAAAAGTGGTCCAGGCCCAGCACAAGCTCCAGAGCGCTGGAATCAAGATGCTAGACTCTCTTTTCACTGCTCCCCGAGAAGTCCGCCCTGGTCCCGGCCCTTTTCCAAACTGTTCACAGAGGGGCCCCCAGCCCAAGGAAGTAACAGCTGCCAACTGCTGGCACAAAGCACAGGAGAGCCAAAGACTAAGAAATGCAACTGGAAATGTATATAACTGATTTTTCCTTGTTCCTGAAATTTTCATACAATTATACACCGCCATATGACCGCATCATCCCCCCCCCCATGTATATAACATCTAAGATGTGTGATCCACCATCTGTGTAACATTTATAATCCTTAGAGTCTATTACAATCAGGTCATCACTGGACCCAACTCCCTCTCGTTCTCGACAGGCATCGATATTCTAGAGTCCCCAGCCACCGCCATGCACAGCAAGGCTACATCCCTTCCACTTCAGTATAGTCGTGTTTCTTTTTAAAGACTTCACTTCTACATAGTTTAAAGAAATCTGCACTGAAACCATCTGGCCCTGGGCTTTTTTGGGGGGAAGACTTTTGGTAACTGCTTCTACTTCATTAGGGGTTATAAGTCTATTTAAATTGCTTATCTGTTCTTGATTTTATTTTAGTAAGCAATACCTATCCAGAAAATTGTCCATTCCCTTTAAATTTTCCAATTTTGTGGAGTACAGGTTTTCAAAGCATGACCTGAAGATTCTCTGGATTTCCTCAGGGTCTGTTGTTATGTCTCCCTTTTCATTTCTGGTTTTGTTAACTTGGATATTTCCTCTCTGCCTTTTGGTTCGTTTGGATAAAGGTCTGTCTATCTTGTTGATTTTCTGGAAGAACCAACTCTTTGTTCCATTGATTCTTTGTATTGTTTTCTTTGTTTCTACTTTATTAATTTCAGCCCTCAATTTGATTATTTGCTGGCGTCAGTTTAAAGTAGCCAATAGCCTATCTTATGCCACTGTTACTACCAGGATTATGGAATCACTTCACAAACCCTAGCCATGGTTGAATCCAAAAAAAAAAATTAGTTTGTTCCAGGTCTAGAAACAAAGCCTTAGCTTGTTTAAACAACTCAAAACAAAGCTATGAATCAAACAATTAGCAAATAGGTCAATATGATAGTTGTACTTGACTAAGAATGAAGATGTCCTTTCATGGCTAGAGAGATGGCTCAACCACCAAAAGTTTAGCTCACAACCAAAAGTACTTTTTTCTTGGTTTACTTCTCTTCAGCTCCCTGTGAAACAGAGACCAAGGTCTGGAACCAGAGTGCAGAGGTTCAAATACAGCCTCACTATTATCTGTGTATTTATTCTGTTTTGCTCTGCCTTTGTTTCCCTATAAAGCAATGATTCTTATCTCCAAAGGTACATGACGACAAAATAAGGTACACACTGTACTTTTATAGCTTTTACATGCTGATGTGTGAAATTGAACCCACAGAACCAGTAAAATTCAATTGGAGATGATCTCCAAAGAACAGTGGTTCCTTTGGAGGGGTGGTTTGTGTTTATTATTATACACACTTCCCTGTATTTCTCATTAGCAAGTTTCCGTAATTCACCTGTGTTTATCTTTTTACAAGTTTTCTCTATGTGCTGTCTGTTATGTTATATGAGCTATATACTATACAATTACATAGCATGTAAAATTTTATGTATAGAAATAGTACGTTCCTGGTTTCCATAATTATATAAAAATGCATGGAAATCATGCTTTTACGCAACACCCTGGAGATCTCTCTCTCCCACGCATGGTCACTACCCCTCCACGCACCCCTGTGGTCCCTGAGAATGGAATCTGGGGTGTTGCACTCTAGACACTCTAGAGAAGCACTGTGCCAGTGGCTAGATCTCTGAGACGGGGTCTCACTTGTAGTTCAGGCTGGCTTTCAATTTGCTATGTAACCCAGGCTGGCCTCAAACTCAAGATCCTCCTGCCTCAGACATCTGAGTGTTGGGATTATCTATGTGTACCACCACACTGCTGTGGCATCTAAAACTCCAAAGCATCGTGTGTAAAACCAACATAAGATCCTGAAAGTGAAAGTTCATAAACACAAACTGGCTAGTTACCTCGGCCAAAGAGCAACCCAAAAGTGAGTTTCCTTGCTTCGTACATCACAGATTCAGTTCCAAGAAGCAGGAGGCCCAGAAATACAGTAACACGCTCAAAATAATTTTTTTTAACCTGCTCTCCGTAGCCAAAAGACTAGAAAAAAGGCTAACCTAACAAAGCATAAACTTAAACAACAATAATAACCAGTCCCCTGACACTAAACACATCATAAATAACCAGGGCTCAGACCAGCAAGATGGCTCAGTGAGTAAAGGCACTCACTGTGCAAGCCTGTTGAGTTGAGTTTGACCACCCTGGACCCATGTAAGAGTGGAAAGAGAAAACTGACTCCACAAAGATTCCCATGACCTCCACATGAGTGCCAGAAGACACACACACTCACACACACACACACACACACACACACAAACAATAACAATAACAACAATAAACAAACTAGGACTCACACATGATAGTAAAAGCCAACGAGAGAGTCTAGACTCCTATTACTGAAACACCCAGCTGCCCCAGATCATCACGACAGGGACCACAGTGTCTCTTCTTCAAGAAAGGAGCAGTGGATACCATGTGGGGACCCTAAACGTCTACCCCTCCTGGGCCCACACAAGGTACTGGACCTATAGGAGTCAAGTCCGTTCCCTCCTGTGGTGGCAGAGGAAATGCAGTGAAGAATAGAACATCTGCTGAGGACACAGGAGGAACCTGAACTCTTAACCCCAGATAGCAGGAATGAGGCAATTGCCTGGCCTCCTGCTGGTGTGCTATCTCAGGAAACCAGCTAAAACATGGTTTAAATAATCCAAATCTATTGAGTATCACCCAAACCAAGAACAAAAAAAAAAAAAAAACAAGGCGAATGGACAAAGACAATCGGCAAATGCCAGACAGATTTTAGGATTACTCAATCAAGACTGCAAAATAATTCACCAAACAACTACAGTCCAAAACAAACCACAGCAAAACAGCATGGCAAAGATACAGAAAAGCTACGCAAAGAAATAGAAGATAAAAGGAAGTCTCGGAATTGCAAAGTGGTTTGAAAACACAAAAGGCTCATGAAGAGTGGAAGAGACAGAGGACTAAATGAACAGTAAAGGGTAAGAGTCATGTCATGTGACCAGGAATGTGTCTGGTAGTCTATCACCACTGTGATCACAAGGCAGCTGGCGGGAGGAAGGATTTGCTTTAGTTCACCATGCATCATGGCAGGACGGTATGGTGAAGACCATGGCAACAGAACCCGGACTCCTCACAGCTCAGTGAATTGGGCCAGGAAGTAGAGAAAGGGAAATGCTGGCCTTTTCCTTTTCCCCCTTTTCATTCAGACTGGGGCCCAGGCCATAGGATGGTGTCAGCACATTCCAGGCGTCCCCCTGCCTTCTCTAATTAAGCCTCCCGGGGAAGACCCGCACAGAAAAGCTCCCAGGTGAGCTTCATGAATGCCCTTGGTATTTTTAATCCAGTCACATCAGCAATCAAAATTAACCACCACTGAATAAAAACGACTGCGAAAATCTAACAGAGCCTCGGGGATCTTTTATACAAAAAGAAGCAAGCCGATACCTCGTGAACCTGGACTCCTAAAAGAACACACAGGCTAAAGTCACACCTCAGGAAGTAGCTGAGGCAATCCCGATTTTGGCAAAAGATATAATCTACAGATTACAACTAACTGAACTCCAAACAGGAGCATCCTCAAGGCACCCAAGGCATGTGACAGAATCACCAAAAGCTAAAAACAAAGAAAGTATCTTAAAACAGTGTCCATAATGATATTTTTATCTCAAATTAAAAAAACAACTTGGATAACGGATTTCCCACCAGGGACAATGAGAACCAAAAGGAAGAAGAACAATGCACGTCAGATACTCAAAAAAAAAAGAACTGTCAAAATCCGATCTCACAGTCACTCATCAGCCAATCAGCAAATGAGCGGGCAAAGAAAATGTAGAAATGCATCACAGAGGATTGTCACTCCATCAGGAAGGATAAAACTGCAAACTGCGGCATTTGCAGAGAAATGGGTGGGACTGGGATTACACTAAGCAAAAAAAAAAAAAAAAAAAAAAAAAAAAAAAGCCAAACTCAGACAGGTTTCTCTCAGATGGAAGTCTCATGCACGTGTATTTCACCACCGTAAACAAAGTAGAGAAAAGGGAATCATGGAGAGATTTAGGGGTCTTACCACTAAGCCTGATACCCTGAGTTGGATCTCTGAGACCCACACAATGGAAGGAGAGAGCCAACTACCAAAACTGGTCCTCTGACTTACTTCTACAGGGGCGTGTCAAGGTGTGGGACACAGCTGCCTGCTGTGGGGAGCAGGTCACAAGACCCGCCTTTTGAGGACCCATGAGTGGTTGCCAGGGGGAGACATACATGTTCTTCCGTGCAGCCACTGAAAGGGTACCCACACCCCTGTGAAAACTCTCTCACCCATGCTCTTGCAAACAAGGCTAAGAAGTGTTTTCAATACAATCTTCACTGGCATACGTACTCTGAAGCTAAAAAGTTCTCTAAACCAAAGGAGTAAGTAGTGAGCTATCCACCCTGCTCGCCATAAAAAGGAAGTAGCGTGATCAGTGTGATGGCCAATCTCAATTGTCAATTTTATAAGTTCTAGGCATGCTTCGGACACAGGCCTCTGGGCATGCCACTTAGGGAGTATTACCTTCATCGGGATAAGTGAGGCAGAAAAAGCCACCCACTATGGCGCCACCATTCCCTGGGTGGGTCTGGGTTTGTACAAGGGGGAGGGTTCTCTGAGCACAAGCATCTGCTGTCCTTCCCCCTGACTGCACATGCTCTGTGACCAGCTGTTTCCGGCCCCTCGGCTTTGACCTCCCCACCACGACGGACATATAAACTGCCGCAAAATAAACCTTCTTTTCCTCAGGTCACCTTTGCCAGAGTGTTTTCTCCTAGAGACTAGAAACTACCACAGTGAGGGAGCGGAGATCAAATACAAACTTTCACTCAAATTTTCTTAATTATTTTGTTAGTGGAGGCAAAACAATTAACAATAATGTTTGCTTTGAAGCAGATCCTCATGCCTGGTCCCAAACACACCAGTGTTTAAACAGAACAGCTATAGGAAGCGATTAAACCAAGAGCGCTCCGCCCCCATCATTGGGTCAATCCATCGATGGGTTCATAATCTGATGGGCTACTGGAAGCTGGTAGAAGCTTAGGAGGTAGGACCTGCTCGAAGGCACTGGGTCCTCTCAGGTGTTCCGTCCCCAGCCCCGTCTTCGTGGTCTCCTGCTTCCCAGGCAGCTTTGTTCTAGCACTCACCTCACACAATGATAGTCACACACCCTTCGGGATCGAGCACAGCAGAAGAAAAGTCTGCCTGTGTCCTTGCTGAAGGTACGGCCTTGTGAGGCCCCTTGTCCTGCTTGTGACCATTTGATGCCCTGTGAACCTCCCTTTCCCGCAGGAGAGACTTACTGGGTCCAGGCTCGCTAGGGATGCTGGTAGCCACAGATATTCTGACTTGGAAGGTAATAGCCATGCCATGCCCAGAGGACAGAGTTCTATAGCCAGCTCACCAGAAACAAAGCGACGCCACGCCCACACTCTCCCAAGGCCTCAGCAGGAAGGAAAGCCAAGTGTTTCTCCTAATTTCTCCTAACCGCACACCAATGAATGGCATCGCTGAAACATCATATGAGTAGGAGCACGTTCACATGCAGCACGGTGCCCCCTGTAAATGTCACTGTTACAAACGCAGCAGCTACAGGCGTGACTCACATCCATGGCTTTCTTGAACTGTGAGCTCCTCTGTTTGTGGGCAGCATCCATTATAGTTTCTGTCTGTGAAGAGAATGCAAACACTGTCAGTAAAAACTGCAAGTCCCTGCTAACAGCGGCTTGTGTGGAGGGCTTATGCCTTCAACGTGGGTTATCCGGTTAGTCTTGGTGTCACCCAGAAGCCAAGGGTGCTACCTGCTGTCTACTCGTCACAAATGGGGACAGTGCAGAACAGAGACTAAACTGCTTGCTCAAGAATTCACAGGCCGTTAATGACACTGCATCTTAATTAGCCAGGGCACTCCCACGCCAGGTCCTGAACACTCAGAACACCACCAAAGACTGGCTGATGACCACGGAGTGCTTTCTTCAGGGAACCTAGAAGCAAGGACTTTTCAAGAAGGAGTTTTAAATTTTTGTTAAAATGCCATTTGTATTGTAAAAAGTGGCTTCCTTCTGAAAGCTACGTCAGCACAGGCAATTAGGAGCTCAATCTCCATGTCTATGGCCCATCAATGACATGCTTTACAACAAGTCACCAGGGGAAGAAGGAGGTGTCTGTAGCATGGCTAACAGAAACTGCTCTACGATCCTGTGCCTCATCTTAGCCAGCAAGGCAAACTCTGCGTAGTTCATCTAAGCACGGTTTCTCCATTGCGATTGTGATGGTGGTACTTTTGTCCATCAAAACAATGATGCTCATAATAAATATCTACCTCTCAGACGCTATTTTCTTTTTATTATTTTTTCTTATTTTACATATTGATCCCAGTTCTTTCTCCCTCTTTCCCTCCCTCTCTCCCTCCCTCCCATGCCCCTCAGCCTCCTTCCCATCCCATCCCCCCCCCAACTCCACAGGGAGGGTGATGCCTTCCAGGAGGGTTCATCAAAATCCTCAAGTTATTTGGAGTAGGGACTAGGCCCTTCCTCCTGTCTCTAAGTTAAGGGAGTATCCCTCCATGGGGGATGAGCTCCCAAAGTCCTTTTGTGCACCATGGATACATCCTGGTTCCACTGTCAGAGGTCCCTTAGACTGCCCAGGCCTTAACTGAGACCCATTTTCAGTGGATCTGGGTTGGTTCAATACTGGTTTCCCAGCTATCAGTCTGGGGGTCCATGAGCTTCCCCTTGTTCAGACAGAAGCAGACAACTACAGCTAAACACTGAGCCGAACTCCTGGAATCCAGGTGCAGAGAGGGAGGAGTGATGAGCAAAGGGGTCAAGACCAGGCTGGGGAAACCCACAGACACAGCTGACCTGCTGCTATTTTCATGGCTCCCATTTACCTATCAATTCTACATGAAGCAGTTCTGTGTAAGTACTATGTCGGCATTTTCTTGACGGCAATGAACTTTGTGAGCCCAAGGAAGCAAAGTCAGTGTGATGGTTTGGATGACGATGGCCCCCAGGGGCCCATGTCTTTGAATGCTTGGTCTGTAGTTGGTGGAACTGTTTGGGAAGGATGAGGAGGTGTGGCCTTGTTTAGAAGTCTCAGTAGATAAGGACATTTGCTGCCACGCCTGATAATACAATCCCCAAGAGCCACACAGTGGGAGAAGAGAACCAACTCTTGCAAGTTGTCCTCTGATGTTCACATATATACCATGGCATGTACACATATGCATGGACATGCTCATGCACTCACACACACACACACACATACACACACACACACACACAGGCACACACAGAGAAAATAAAAATGAAATTTAAATATAATGATGATTCACCAATTAAGAGCTCTTGTTGCTCCTGCAGAGGACCTGGGTTCAATTCCCAGCACCTACATGGTGACTCTTACCAGCTGCGTCCCTTATTCAGGGGCATCTCTGACACTTCCTTCTAACTTCCACAGGCACCACATACACACACACGGTATGCAGACAAAACACTCACACATGCAAGATAAAAACTTGTTTGTTTTGGGGGACAGGGTTTCACTATACAACCTTGGCTGTCCTGGATCTTACCCTGTAGATCAGGCTGGCCTTGAACTCACAGAGATCTGCCTGCCTCCGCCTCCCAAGTGCTAATCTAAAATTAAAACTAAATTTAAAGGTCGAAAACAGCCTATTTGAAAATTTACTAGGCTTTTAAAAATAAGTTACATGTGGAGACAGAGCTGAGTACTGTACTTGCACAGCACAACCAAGAACCTAGATTCAACCAGGAGCATGAGGGGAAGAGAAAGAGGAGAAAAGCAAGCAACTGACTGGCTCTCTTGATGAATGGAAACAGCTCGATTTCCTAGAAGTGGAAGATCAGAGCATGCATGCAGTGTGACAATCTTAAAAGGGGAAGTTAGCACTGACACACCCCCCATGTGTTCTTTAAAAAAAAAAAAAAAAAAAAAAAAAAAGGTACCCAAAGCCACCCCAGAGCCCCAGAGTCCATTGTGCAACACACAACAATTTTCAGAATAAACTTTTCAGTGTTTTGAAAGTGACTGCTGCTGAGAAGGGAACTTGAAGTGAGCATGTGATGCTCTTCAGTGCCTCTGACCCTACCCACTGGTTGTGTGCAACGTTAGCAGGGAAGTTCCAGAAGCCATGCAGAGCTAACAGTTCTCCCCACAAGGGCCAGGGCTGCTAAAGACACCTGAGGGTGTGAGGAAACCATCACACAGTCACATGCATAGCCCAGTTGACAAAGGTAGTATGCTTCTTTTATTTTTTTTTTTTTTTTTTTTTTAGCTATTCCACATGAGACACGCTCTCTCCTCCACGGTTTAGTTATTCTTTCCTTCCCTTCTTTTTGAGACGAGGCTACACTAAGTAACTCCCTGGAACGCACTGTGCCAACCAAACCTGGTCTTGAATTTGCCTGCCTCTGCCTCCAGAGTTAAAGAGTGTGCCACCACACTCGGCTTACATTTTTTAAAAACTGTATGTCTGTGTCTGTCTGTGTGTGCCCATGGAGGCTGGAAGGATGGCACACCCCTGGATCTGACTTCCAGGTGGTGGAACTCAGCCATCTAACACATCCCCTGCAAGGACAATACACACTCAGCTGCTGGGTCCTCCTTCCAACCTCCAAGTTCCTTTGCTGTCATTTCCACTAGGAGCGCTGGCACCCGCCTTCGATCCCCACACTCAGGAGGCAGAAGCAGGTGGCTCTCTGTAAATTCCAGGCCAGCCTGGTCTATGTAGTAAGTTCCAGAACAGCCAGGGCTATATAGAGAGACCATATCTCAAGAAGGGGTGGGGAAGGGAGAGGAGAGGAGAGGAGAGACAAAAACTGTCATTTGGGGGCTGGAGAGATGACTCCGCAGTTGAGAGGACCCAAATCTGGTTCCTAACACCCATGCCAGGTGGCTCCCAAACTCCTGTGACTCCAGTTCCAGGGGATCCGGTACTTCCATGGACACACACACACACACACACACACACACACACACACACACACACACACAAGGACACACACACACTAAACCATTTAAAAATAACCCTTTGTGGAGGGGGGACATGGGAGCGACCAGAGGCAGGTGGTTAAGAGAGGCTGGAGAGAGAAGGGGGAGATGCAATTTTATTTCAATTAAAAGTAACTAAGGAGCAGTTAAGAGCACCGGCTGCTCTTCCAGAGGACCAGGGTTCAATTCCCAGCACCCACCTGGCAGCCCACCACTGTCTATATCTCCAGTTCCAGGGGTTCTGACACACCCACACAGGCATACACGCAGGCAATGCACATTGAAAAAAATAAATTATTTTAAAAATAGATAAGTAAAAGATAACTTTTAAAGAACCTGGTGTCAGGCTCAGTGGTGTACACCTTTAATCCCAGCCCTTGGGAGGCAGAGACAGGAGGATCTCCATAAGTTAGAGACCAACCTAGCTAGAGCTATAGAGAGTTACAGGGTTAAATAGGAACACTCCCCCCCCCTCCAAAGACGTGGCAGATTGGCAATGTCAGGCAAAAGAACCCGACATCCAATGAGAACAGCACACACAATCGCTCTGCTTGGAAAAAACGCTTTGGGACAGAGGGTTGAGAGAGCATGAGAAAGTGTTTGGCACAGCGTTCCTTAACCACCTGCATCTGTACTTCCCTCACACTGTGAGACATTGTGTGAGCACCAGCTGAGAAATAGATAGGCAGGGATGTGCATAGAGCAGCTCTTAAGGCGGGCGCAGCAGCACGTGTCCACACCCTGCACATCAGCAGGTGGAAGCAGAAGACTGGGCTCCACTGTGAGCTGGAGGCCAGCCTGGGCTCCACGAGGCAGTGTCGTCTCAAACAAACAAAGGGAGAAAAAGCGGCTGGTGAGATGATGGCGGGTGTGAGACAGGGGCGTTCTTAAGATGCTGTGGGCAAACTGACACATTAGTGCCAACCCAGACTCCAACCTGAGAGGTTAGGACACAGTCAGCCTTCACACTGGCCATTGAGGCACAGGCTGTAGACATCAGGTAAATCAAAGGCTAGGATACAGGGGAGATTCCAAAGAGACCTCCAGGAAGAGTGGCAGGTCCCCAGATGTCCACAGAGACCTGAATAGAAATCTTTGGTGCCAGCCTTGCAGCCTTGAAAGACATTCTTGAAGGGCTCTTCTTGACTAAAGGGTCACATGCAGGGTTTTCAGGAGCAAAATAAAAAATAGACAGAACTGTGGCCGCTCTGGCCTAAAGAGCACTATACTAAAAACTGGACTTATTGCTTGATTCTTCTAAGTCCCCACGCATGTCTACTTTTATCCTAATGACTCTCATTTACTCCCATCGAGTTTCCTATAGGCGGAATAAACCCCGTCAATGAAAAGAGCCCGTGGGCGCTGGGGAGAAGCTGAGCAGTTAACAGCACTGGCTGCTCTCCCAGAAGCCCCTGCACCCTCGTGATGGCTCACAGCAGTCTGTAACTCCAGATCCAAGGGAGCTGTTACCCCCTTCCGGCTCCGGCTCCGTAGGCGCCAGGCACACATGTGGCGCACACACAAACATGCATACACATAAAATGAAGATGGATTATTCCATTACATTATGAAAAGGGAATTGGGGGTCTCCTCCAGGTTTTTATCCCTCCCCCACTGGCTTGCTTAGCAGGAGCGTGATCTGGAGGCTCACTGGCTAGGATGTGCCAGATGCCACTGATGGAGTAAAGAGATCTCCAGTCACACACCCCTCACAAGGGCAGCAGATCTAGAACCACCAAATCCCAGCTCCTGGGGTCTAAACGCAGCCTTGTGCTGCTAGTGGAAGCATTTTATTAACTGAGATTTTTCTCCAGCACTCCTGCCAAGTTTTCTTAAAAGAAAGACTGGCTGGGGTACAGGCATACGCTCCGATACTGAGTCTATGTGGAGACTCCAATATGTAATTTCTCAGGCCAGGAAGAGGTTATGATTATATTGGGGGTGGGAACCAAGTTGTGGGGAGAGTTTGTTGTTGTTTTGGGTGTTGTTGTTTGAGACAGGGTCACACAATGTAGCTCTGGCTGTCCAGAAACTCTCTCTATAGCCAGGCTGGCCTTGAACTCACAGCATCTGCCTGCCTCTGCCTCTGCCTCCCCAGCGCTGGGATTAAAAGTGTGCACCTCTCTGCCCAGAAAGTTGAGCAATTTAGTAATAGGCATGGCTGAGATTTTTCCACAGAAGAAAGGTGGCATTGTAACACACACACACACACACACACACACACACACACACAAAACTAACCTTTTTCCGCTGCAGCTTTTGCTTTTCCCTGAATTCTTCCATCTTCCTGGCCTCTTCTCTGAGAGTCTGTGCAAGCTGGATGTGACACTGGGCCACATTGTCTACCTCTGTAAAAAGAGTTTGTAAGTAAAACAAAGTCAAGACCCACATGTGTCTAAATTCAAATACAATGATTCAAAACTATACATACAAATTTGGAATAAGAAACAAAATTAAGAATAGCTCTCTTGGTCACCAACACTCATTGAGGTCTTTCTTGTGCCCAACCAAGACCAAAGTTAAGGATTTTTTGGTTTTGTTTTTTGTTTTTTGGAATTTTTTTGTTTTTTGTTTTTGAGATAGGGTTTCTCAGTGTAGCCCTGTCTGTCTTGGGCTCTGTAGACCAGACTGTCTATAAACTCAGAGATCCTCCAGTCTCTGCCTCACAAGTGCTGGGATTAAAGGTATTCACTACCACCACCCAGCTCAAAGTTAAGTCTTTATCTTAGCCTCTAGCCACTATTATTAACCCAGTTGTATGCCCATGACTGGAGCGGGGGCAGGGCAGGGGGCAGCCTAGATTACCAGTCAACAACCTTACATCCTGAGGTGAATGTTGCCTTTGATTGTCAACTTGGCACAACCTAGAATCACCTGGAAAGAGGTTTGCAATAAGGGTTGACCTGTGGCCGTGTCTGCAGGTGGTTGTCTTAAGTTAATTGATGTGGGAAGATCAACCTACTGTGGGTGGTACCATTCCTCAGTCAGGGAATCTTGAACTTTATAAAAGTGGAGAGATCCGCTGAGCACAGGCAAGCAAACCAGTAAACATACATGTAATAGTCATTACTCTCTGTCCTTGCCTGTGAATGTAATGACTTCCTTTCCGTGATAGGCTGTGACTGGAATTATAAACTGAATAATTCTCCCTAATTTCTGTTGTCAGAACATTTTATCATAGCAAGAAAAATAGAACTAGAGTGCTGCTAAGTGCACCACAATTTCAAATTTGCTTCTTGAGGCTGGAGAGATGGCTTACAGGTTAAAAATCATTAGCTGCTCTTGGAGAGGACCCTGGTTCAAATCCCACATAGCTGTCTGTAACTCCCATTCCAGGGGATCCAGCACCCCTCACACAGACATGAATGCAAGCAAAACACAAATGCACCTAAAAAATCAAAAGCAATCACCAAATTTGATTCTCTATCCCTTTTCATAATCTCTGGGTGCTTTTTATCTCTGGCCCCTCATGAGTTTAAACATTTATCAAAAGTTCCTGCAACATTTTGGCCTCTGGAGGTTATTTGTCTTTATAACAGAAAGGAAGGAAAGAAAAAAATAGAGTCACATTTTGCCCAAATTAGGAGGGGTGTGATTGGTGTACACCTTTAATCCCAACTCTTGGGATTGGTGCACACCTTTAATCCCAACACTTGGGAGGCAGAGGCCAAAGTGAGGCTGGGTTTATCCGCATTGTGAGATTCAGAACAGACAGGGCTACATAGAGAGACTGTTTCAAAAAAAGAAAAAAGAAAAAAAAGAAAGAAACAAAGAGAGAGAGAGAGAGAAAGAAAAGGAAAAGAAACATGCCATTAAAGCTAGAAAAACTAACCAAATAAAAACTTTAATTTTTAAAAAAATCTTGTGTGCGTGTGTGCACATGCATGCATGTGCATGTGTGCTTGCATGCATGTGTGGCGCATGCATGCGTGTGTGTGCACGCGCGCGCGTGCATGCATGTGTGTGTGTGTGTACATTCCCTTGTGTGAGTCAGAACACATGATGCATGTGTAGAAGTCAGAGGACACATTTGAGTGGTAGTTCTCGCCTTCGACCTTGTTTGAGACGAGGTTTTCTTTTGGTTTTGCCACTGTGTGAACCAAACTAGCTAGTCCATGAGTTTCTAAGAATTATGCTTTTGCCTGGGATTACAGACAGGTACTACCATGTCTGGTTTTATGTGTATTTCTGGGATATAAACTCAAGTCTTGATGCTTGCATAGTACCCTCTAAGCCATCCCTCCAGCTCATTAAGAAAACAATTTTAACTTTTATTGTTAAAATAACCTTGCTGGGGGCCTGGAGAGATGGCTCAGCAGTTAAAAAGCACTGGCTACTCTTCCAAATGACCCAAGTTCAATTCCCAGCACCCACATGGCTGCTCACAACTGTCTGTAACTCCAGTCCCAGGGGATCCGACACCCTCGTATAGACATACATGCACAAAATATGACAATGCACATAAAAAATAGTAATAACCTTGAAGGTTAGACAGAACACAGCAACTTCGGTAACAAAAAGCACTTTCACCAATGCTCAGCCGGAAAGGAGATGTCCATCTCCCATCCGTCTCCTCAAGAGTCAGAGATCTATGTGGAATCAAGGATGGACAGACTTAAGAGCCAGAGGTGGTAGATGACACAATAGGGCTGACGCACACAGATGTGACAATAAGCATAAGACCTGCATAAGCTCAAGCCAGACAGATCCCAGTTCAGAGGAAGGGAAGCTACTCCCTGCAGACAGCTGTTGGGAAGGGGAATCCGTTTCTGTCAATGGAATGACACTGGGTATCAAACACACTTCAGGCAGATCCCTGCTCAGGTACAGCTGCACAACACAAAGTTTTAATGTGTATTGACGTTTTGTCAGGAATCCCGGAACTGGAGTTGCAAACAGGTGTGAGCTGCCATGTGGGTGCTGGGAATTGAACCTGGGTCCTCTGGAAGCACAGTCAGTGCTCTTAAACACTGAGCTATCTCTCCAGCCCAAAGTGTGGCTTCTAAAGGGTTCTGGATGTAATTTAATTTATTTTATTATATTAAGTGTGGACAAGCTAAATCTGAACACTATCGATTACCTGGTACACATTAAGTAAGCCCTCCAAGAAGCTACACTCATCTAGTGCTGTTTTATGAATACCCTACACATCTAAAATGTATTTTCATCGTTTCGTTGGGCACAAGTGGCTCTATATACCTTTTTGCTCAAAATAAATGATTAGATTCCTTAAATGTCCCATATAAATAATTATTTTACTGTTCTAAATTACCAGTTTCTGAAAATAAAACTAGATCAAAATTTCAAACTTCAAAAAAGCACTTTCACAAAGAAGGAAAATGTGTATATATGCACACATATGCCATATTGAAAAATTACTCAATGTGAAATTCAAAAGAGTTAATAAAATGGCTAATACATACTTGTTAACTATATTTGGACTTAAAAATACAGAAGAAAGCAGAGCTTTAAACACAGTACATGCCATCGGTTTATTTTAACCTTTCAGTTTTATAAAAACCATAAAAGCAAAGAAACTCTAGGTTACTAGTGACCACTGAAAGAATGCCACTGTTGGTGAAGGAAAATCTGGTGTTGAGAAGACCTGGCATTTTGAAAGGTCAATTGTTTTGTTTGTTTGTTTTTGTTGTTGTTTTGGGTTTTGTTTTGTTTTGTTTACAAAAAGGAATGAGGCAGAAGTCTATGGACTAAAGCTATTAAATAAACATAAAATTCTAAAGAAATGTGATGGTGTAGTCTTATATAAAAAATACTCATACCTAAACTTGCATAGAGGATTAAAACAAAGGCTGGGGAGCTGATGGGTTGGTCCAGTGGTTAGGAGCACATACTGCTCTTGCAGAGGACCTGAGTTCAGTTCCCAGCATCCTCGCGGTGGCTCACACCACTGATACTCAAGCTCCAAGGGATCCAGCACCCACCCTCATCTGGTCTTTGTTGCACCAGGCACACACATGGTACACAGACATACATGCTGGCAAAACACCTATGCACATAGAATTTTTTTTAAAATTAAGATATATGACAAAGTGCTAACATGCCTTTTTAAAATTAAAGCGTGTGCTCTGAAAAACCAATAAAACAAATAATTAAAATGTGTGCTCCGGCCCCAACCCAGAGAGACTCTGAACAACTCCCGTGACAAATCACTGTCTATGTACATGAATAAGCATGGTCATGTACATATCTATTATAAACATGTATCTAAACGCATCTAAAAATAAAGTACATTTAAAGCTGGAAAAATAATCACCAAGAACTATCATATTCAATTTAATATTTAATATTCTTAATAAGAAAAATAAAACTGGTGAGGGCTTTTTGTTTTGCTTCATTACTTGTCTGTTTCTTTAGTACCGTCTCTTGCTGTGTACCCCAGGCTACCCTAGAACTCATGACTCTCCTGTCTCTGGCTCCTGAGGGAGTGGAAAACAAATGAGTAATCAAGTAAATTCCTTAGGCAAGTCAAGCTATGCTGAAGCCTTTGCTCTTGGACACTTGGCTCCACGGTGTATGTATGAAAACGGCTCATGGAAAGACGCTGCATCTAATTGAGAAGCAGATCCATTGCTGAATTAAAGGAAAAAGGAGACACTGTTGTCTATGGAGAAGCTGGGAGAAGTATCTATTCACCTGCCTTTGACCTATGGTGTATAGTACATATGTATTTTTTATTTCATCTCACTGCTTTTGTGACCCCTGCCCAAGGAATATTGTGAAAACTAATCAACCTATGCCTTTAGTGGGCCATAAAAAAAAAATCTTTATCTTGTCTGGCAGTAGGCCAAAGGACCCAATTCCCTCTGGAGGGGCCACGCCCTGTAGGTAGACATGATGCTCCAGAGGCCAGGGAGGCATTGAAGAGCCCGACCGACTCTCCCACTCAGTCAGTTAACAATCGTGCCTGTCCAATGAAGTCTCCATAAAAATCCAAACAAGACATGGCTTTGGGAGCTTCCTACTAGTCAAGCTTGTGGCGATTATGGGTGGGGGGGGAGGGTGTTGCTCATAGCAACACAATGGCGCTGAAGCCTGCTGAGCCCATTCCTGCAAGGTGTGCTCCAAGAGGCCATGAAAGCGCCTCACGTCCTGCCTCCTCCCCCACTGCCTTTGCAATATCCTTTATTATAAACTAGCATGTGGAGTCCTTCCCCTGGGCTCTGGGAGCCACTGGGGTAGATGAACTGAACCAAACAGAGGTTGTGGGAACCTGGTCTCCACCTGTGGTGGACACGGCTCAAACAGGTAGGAGCCTTGGGACAGGTATCCAGAGTGGGAACTGAGCCTTCAGACTACAGGCTCTGGTCCCCTCAGGGTGACAGTGTGACAACTGAACAGGGCCAGAAGACACAGGCTAGTTTACACCGCAGGAGAGACTGCTTAGTTGCTATGGGGGGAAATCGTCTCATGTGATGGGGTCAGAAGTCTCCTGTGTGATGACAGAGTCACACTGCAGCATGACAGCAGAGGACCTTATAGCAGGGGTTCTGATGGAGAACACTCCACTAGCTACAGAAACACTGCAAGCATCAGTCACACACACCGTGCCCTTTGACACCCTTCACCTGGAAACCCCCGAGGAGGAAGGACAGAAAGCCCTGGGGCGCACTGAGCTGGGCAGGAGTCCCTGAAGAGCAATGTAACACGTGTCACCCCAGACCTCCCGGATGTCACCACACTACTGTAACTAGTAAAAAATCTGCTGGTATAATTCCAAGTCAGATTCACAACCAAACAAGGACAACACCGATGTTGGCCGAAATGGACAAGAGAGTCCCCGGAGCCTGGCACACTCTGAACCAGGGAAAGATTGCTGCCACCCACTGAGAGGGCAGGGTCTCCGGGAGTGGTAGTGGCTGGGGCCACACGCCACATTACAACAGGAGGAAAGAGTCTGTTCTTTGAAGACTGTCATAATGTAAAATGTCTTGTAGAGCTGGGGCCACGGGGTAAAACCACTGGCTGAGCAAGTCTGACGACTTAAGTTAGATTCCCGGAACCATGAAACAAGCCGGATGTGTGCCACACATCTGAGATCTACTACTCCCCGAGAGATGGGAGGCACTGATTAGAGAAATCCCCAGAAGCTTGCCTGTCAGCGAGCCTGGCGTACGCTGTGTAGTAAAAACAAGAGAGATCCTGCGTCAACAAGGCGACAGGTTAAGAGCCCCCAAAGTTGTGCTCTGACCTCTACACCCATAGACCCTTGCACGCATGAATACACACGCTAAGAAAATGAAGCCTTCTTCTGCATAAAAATGATCCAAATGTCTGGAAATCTGGGAGAAATGGCGAGGCAGTTACAACGCTGTCCCAGCAACTGAAGTCCTGCAAGAAGTGTCTCTGGGGAGAGAAAATTCTCCCAAGAAGAGCACATAAGAGGTTGGGTGAGTCTGAATCAGGCGGGCGGCAGATAAGCACTCACGTACCGATAGCTCGAAAAACAAAGCAGAATGGAGTGTCCTTGCCTGGTGGTGTTCCCATCTGGAACTTAAGAGCACACAGAATCCCAGGCCCTACTCCAATTTCCCTGAGTCAGAAACTCAGACGGGCCATGAATCTGTGGTAACCACAGCTATCCAAGTGACAGGGAGATGTGAAGGGGCTTCGCTCATTTCTCCTCCACAGAGCTAGTTCTCACCTCACGGTTGTGCTAAATCTTTTTACCTGGTGCTAAACCACTGTTCAAATTAGAACTCACTTCAGAAGAAAGACACAGAGCTTACTTACCAAGGACAGAAAACGCAGTTTTGCACTAGGGGTTTGAGTGATGGTTGAGCATAAGAGTACTGGCTACTCTTCCGGAGGACCCATGATCAATTCCCACCACCCACATGGTATTGAGAGCCACAGTAGCTCCAGATCCAGGGGATCCGATGCCCTCTTCTGGCCTCTGTGGGTACCAGGCACACACATGGTACAGACAAACACGCAGGCAAAACACTCATACAAATAAAATTAAATGTTAAATAGTTCACTTACGCTGCTTGAAGACGTCAAGGGCTCTCTTCAAGGTACTGAAAAACAAGCACATACGCAATTTCAGTTCTGGAAATCATCCATATGGTTTTATTACAATGTTTTCATATGCTTCTCCTTGCCTGCCTGTTAACATGGGGGCTCCAGAATCACTTTCGTCCTTGAGCTTCAGAAAACAGTAAAAGACAGAAACCTCTTAAGATGAACCTACTCAATCCCAGGCGTAAGCAGTTCTACACCTGTCTGTCTGCCCTGAGTCGAGCAAAATGTAAAAACTCTGCGTTTCATCTTCCCGGTGATAATATAGGAATCTGGTCCCTTTCTCGTAAGAACACGTTGTCATTTGAATATGAAAACAGGACAACTAAAGAGAGAGCTCTATTCCTAGTTTGCACTTTGGGTGAGCGTCTGTGGGGTGTGTGTGTGTGTGTGTGTGTGTGTGCGCACACACACACACACACACACACACACACATACATGTTGAGACTGCATCTCACATAGCCAGGCTTGTGATACAGCTGAAGCCAGCCCTAAACTTCTAACCCTCCTGCTTCCTCTTCCCAAGTGCTAGGATTCCAGGCATCATCATTGCCGTGCCCCAGCTCAAACCCTGGCTTTTAACTGACTCCTTTCTTAGAAAACCATCATAATTTTTCCCTGACATTGAGTGTAACTCTGTAGCCCTGGCTGTCCTGGAACTCACTCTGTAAATCAGACTGACCTGGAACTCACAGAGATCCATCTGCCTCTGCTTCCTGGGTGCTGAGATTAAAGGCGTGCCCCACTACATCCAGCATATACTTACTGATCAGAAACTATTGATCAAGCTTATTCCTTTTTAAAATTTTATCTTTTAATTGAAAAATAAAATTGTACATCTTTACCAGGTGCAACATGATATTTCGAAATCTACATGCATTGTGGAATGACTTAATAAAGTAATTAACATACCCATTGCCTTATATCCTTACCACTGTTTTGGGGTGGAATACTTAGAATCTATCTCCAGTTCTTTTTTAAGAATAGTGCATTGTGCTGGGCGGTATGGCACACTGGCATGTGTGTGTAAAGGCCCAAGGTTGAAGTTGGTGTTGGGAATTATAACTCTTCTTCTACTTAATTCTCTGAGGCAGGGTCTCTCAGTCAAACCCAGAGCTCACCGACACGGCTAGTCTTGCTATCCAGTTAACTCTGGGGATGCTGCCTCCACCTTCTAAGTCTGGAATTACAAGCAGGTTTCCATGCCCATCCAGTGTTTACATAGGTTCTGAAGAACTGAACAATGGTCTTCATGCTTGTGAAACTCATGGTTCAACCATGGAGTCATCTCCCCTAGCCTTGAAAGGTCATAGTATATTTTAACCCACATCTCCCTAACCTTGGCCACAGTTCCTGAAGGTTTTATTCAAGTCTGATTCTTTTTCAGAATTTCTAGGACATTTCTAAAACTCTCCTCACTTAAGCTTTTAATTCACTCTTCCATAAACATACTGCGTATGTTTATGGGTTTTTAGATCTGTTCATACAGCACTAAAAAAAAAAATCTATGTGTATCTGTGTTGTTGAATTGTGTTCACAATAACTTTCGTGTATGTGGGTATGTATGTGTTTGTGCCTGTGTGTGTGTGAGAGAGAGACTGTGTATGTTCCTGTGTGTATATGTGACTGTGTATGTTCCTGTGTGTGTGTATGTGACTGTGTATGTTCCTGTGTGTGTGTGTGTATGTGCCTGTGTATGTTCCTGTGTGTGTGTGACTGTGTATGTTCCTGTGTGTGTGTGTGTGTTTGTGTGCGACTGTCCATGCATGTTTACATGTGCACACGGAGAGACACACATGGATGGATCCACCTAGGAAGGGGAAAAGACAAGATTTCCTGAGTAAATTGGGAGCATGGGGCAGAGGGCATGGGGCAGAGGGTGGAGGGGAGAGAGGAGGGGGTAAGGAGGGCAGAGAAAAATGGTTAGCTTAATTTTAAAAAAAAGACAGAGAGAGATGATTTAAAAAAATAAAGTAAGTCAAACCTTTAAAAAAGATCTTTGAAAAGACACAGACTTTTCCCAATTGTCAACAAGGAGGAAAAAATATTCTTTCCGTCTTTCATACTGTAACTGCCACTCGATTGTACTTGCAAAACATCGGGGCACTGGGCCATGGCAGGCAGCCTAGGAGTCGGAAGAACACTGGTACCTACTTGATCTCAGACTGTCCACATGGCTTCTTCCTGGAGAGACTCAGCAGGTCTTTGCCATACTTCTCTTCAATTGATGCCCTGGAGGGAACAGAAGAGGTCATAGGTCCTGCACACAGTTCTCAGCTAAGACACTGCTCCTGCATGAAAGGTGTCATCTATTGCAGAAGTTCAGATGCAATGTCACTGTCTAAGACATAAGACTCAGTGATTTTTTAAAAAAGAACTAAAAATAAATAAATAAAATAAAACTCAAAGCCAGGCATTTCTAACCCCAGAAGAAGGTAAAGACAAGAAGACCGGTAGTCAGCGTCAGCCTTAGCCACACAGGGAGTTTGAGGCCAGTCAAGGGTTATTAGACCTTGTTTCAAACAACAAAGGAGGGGGCTGGAGAGAAGGCTCATGGTTAAAGAGCACTTGTTGCTCTCCCAGAGGACCTAGGGTTAGTTCGTAGCACACATAGCCGGCAGGTCACAACCACCTGGAACCCAGAGGATCAGACATTCGCTTCTGGCCTCCTTGGCACCCATACACACATGGCACCTGGACACATACACATAAATAAAAATAAGTCTTAAAATACACACACACACCACAAATAAACAAAGTGAAAAAAGGGTGAAAAACAACTCAGAAGACATAGACAGCAATCTCTAATCTGCACAACACACATACACACATGGATATGCAGCTACACATATGTGCACGCACACACATGAACATGTATAGGCAAACATAACACAAACATACACAAGATAGTTGTATCACTTGATGGTGATTGACATGGATATTTTTTAAATTTTTTTGTTTGTTAATATACATGTCTGTAGTGTGTGTGTGCATACGTGAGCATGACTCACATCTGCACATATGAAAAGACCAGAACCCCAACCCTAACCCTAACCCACCCTTGAGACAGGATCTCTAACTAAGCTTGGAGCTCACATCTGCTGATTATCTGCTTTAAAAAATGTAATTTTTAATATGGGCACAGTAGCTATGAACCTTTCTCTCAGAATTGCTTTCATTGTATCCTAAAAGTTTTGATATGATGTGTTCCTTTTCATTCAATGCAGGATTTTTTCATTTCCTCTTTGACTTCTTCAGTGATCTATCATGTAATAGTGTGTTATTTAATCTCCACGAGTTTGTGTATATTGCATAATTTCTCTTGCTGTTGGTTTACAGTTTTATTCCACTGTGGTCAAAATACGAAGAATGAGGTGCACATTTGCTAAGACTCCCCATGTGTCCTACCCTAAGTTCTCTTTGAGGGAAAGACTTCTGAGGAAAATTCTGCATGCCTGAATGAAATGTTCCGTGAAGGTTCCCCTTGGCCTATGACATTGTTTAATGTAGATACATATTTTTCCCTTGGGACGGCCTATCTATTGTGGAAGCATAATACTGAAGGACCCCAGTGCTGTTGTGTTGGGGTTGACTTGTAGCTTCACATCTAATAGTCAATTGTTTTTATAAAAATGGAGCACACTCATAGTTGGTGCATCCATGTTTGGAATTACAGTGTCCCCTTGATGGGCTGTTCCATTTTAACCGCATAAAGTAACATTCCTTACCTCTCCTGACTAGGTCGGAGTGAATTTTGTCAGATATCAAAACAACAACATTTGCTTGTTTACTAGGTCCATTTGCTTGGAATTTTTTTTTTCCTCCTTTTACCGTGAGGTAGCATCTGCCTTTGATGCTGAGGTGTGTTTCTTAGATGTAACAAATACGTGGGACCTGTTTTTTTTTTTTTTTTTTTTTTATACTATATGTTAGTCTGTGTTTTTTAATAGAGACGAGACCATTAACATTCAAGACTATTATCAAAACACTTGTATTAACGCCTGGTACTTTGTTGGTTCTGTGGTGATTGCTGTTCCCCCCCCCCATTCCTGTTTGATCCTTCCCTGTTTCAGGGTAGCTTATCCTTTCTTGCAGCCTCAGAGACGTGTTTCTCTTCCTTCTCGGTCTGAAGGATTCCTTCAAGTACCTTCTGCAGAGCTTGGCTAGTGGTCATAAATTTCTTAATCTCTTTTTAGTCACAGAAAGTGTTTCAGTTTCCTTCAGTTAGGTACATTAATGTCCCCATTAAAGTTTATGGTGAGAAATCTCTTGTGTGAGCCTGGTTTTATATGCAAGCTACTGTTTCTCTCATGCAGATTTCGATATACGTTCTTTGTTCTGTCTATTTACTGTTTCAACTACAATTTGATGTGAGGAGATTTTTTTTTCTACTCTTTGATGTTTTAACTGCCATGTGTACCAAAGCAGGGTACCCTAGATTTGAGGAATTTCCTGCTATGACTTTATTGGCAAAGTTTTCTATGCTTTTAGTATGAGCTTCTCTTTCTTCTATGCCCATAATTTATAAATTTAGTCTTTTCAGAGTGTCCCTTAGATTTCAAATGTTCTCTTTATCTCTTCTTGTGGATTTATACTTTTTACTGAATGACGAAATTTCTCTACCTTGTCCTGAAACACTGATATTCTGTCCACTGGTGAGCCTTCCCATAGCGCTCTTTATTTGACTTATTGACCTTTCAGTTTCAATATTCCACTTGGATTTCTCCAGTATCTCTGTCTCTGCTGACTTCTGTTTTCGTATCCTATACAGATCATGCTATTCTATTCAGTTATTTGTGTTCTCTTGGAATTCATTCCAGAGTTTTTGGGCTCTTTGATCCATTTGAGCATACTTACAATCATCCTTTTGAATTTGTTGTCTGATTTTGTCTAATCCACTCTCCCTGGAGGCCTTTACTATGGTGTTACCAACTCTAGAGAAGCCTGGGTACTCCATGTTTCTTGTGCTTTTGCACTGGGACCTGCGCATCTGTGTTTGGGTCCCTGGTTCTTTCAGGGGAAGAGTGTTTAACATTCAACAAGGACAAGGTTTCAGCAGAGCTGAATCGTCATTATCCCTGCTGTCTAGGACACCAGGCTCAGTGCCCTGACATTAGAATACTGTCTTCAAAAGGATCACTATCAAAGGGTATGTCTACTATGAAAACCCAGTAATAGTCAAATTAAAAAATAAACACTTCTTAAATGTCAATTTTAGGAAATAAAGGAACACTGATCATAGTACTGTGTAGAGTGATGTGTTAACTACTGTGTAAAGTGGGCACACACACCAAAAAACAGAGTAAGACTAATGGTTAGTATTGGATTGATGTGGGGGAGAAGGAGGGGGAAATGTGAATAAAAGAGGAAATAGCAGGAGAGATGAGTCAGTTTTGGCCAAAAGTAAAATGAAAAAAAAAAAAAAACTCAGTAAATTTATACACTCGGATAATCCACAACTATCCAGACCTACAAACCAGGAAACGCCTGTGCTCTTTGAAAAGGGGAAGGAAAAAAGGAAAAGACAGAGGTTGGGGACAAAAGCAAAGGAGCCCACAGCTGGCCCGCTGGTGTTAAACTCTGGTGTTAAACAAGGAAGGCCAGAGGAGGGGAAGGGGGCGATGTGCAGGACGCAGTCTGATGCCGTTCAGCCTGCTGGCTCGTCTAACTGTCCCTTTCTGTGGCTCACAGAGCACTGTTACACCCCTAGACATCCCTTTGTGAGGCTGGGTCATAGATGCTGGTCACACCTATCTATGCACAACCCTTGAGGAGTCCAGCTGTCAGTGCTGGCCCTTCCCTGGTCCAGTTTGCTTCCCGGAACCTGGGTCTATCTACAGTCCCCAGCAGACTTCCATCTCACCGAAGACTGCATCGCTCTGACCAAAGCTTCTTCCTGCCGTCTAGAAGCATCCTGGCCGGGTTTCGGCATGTGCACCTTACAATGCTCGTTACTGGACGTTCAAGGGCAGATCTTCTGAGCCTCTCTGTGTTGAGCCGCGGCTCTTACCTGCTCTTCCCTCTCACTGGAAGTTGAACAGCTCCTCAGACCGAATCAATCCCTCCAGGGCCTTTTCTCCTTCTTTACTATTAAAACTAGCAATGACTAAACATCAGCACTTCAAACGTGGTCATCCAGCTTTCCCAAGTGTTGCGCGTGCAGAACCTAGCAGAGTCCTCCTGCATGCTCGCTCCTGCTCCTGAAGGGCTCTGGAGAACCCCATGGCTTCCAGAAGGAGGCGCCCTAGCAGTAAGGCCACAGTGGGCAGCGTCCCACCCCCCCCCCCCAGCGTGCCCAGTGGTCTGCTCTCTGAAGAAAAGGGGGAGCTTTACTGAACTGAAACTTGAGAGTCACACTCTGAAACCAGGGGAGCCACTCTTGACATACAGAGCCCAAAGCATAGGGGAAGCGCTGGGCTCTGAGACCACAGCCACGGAAGGAACCAGAGGGAGTTTGTAGAAACCCCCTTACCTAGATCACTACCCACCAACCACCTCATCGGTCCCATTCATCAGTTTGTCTTCTTGTTGTTGTTTTCGAGACAGGGTTTCTCTGTATTGTTTTGGAACCTGTCCTGGAACTCGTTCTGTAGACCAGGCTGGCCTGGAACGCACAGAGATCCACCTGCCTCGAAAAATTGCGCCACCAATTTGTCTTTTTTTAAAGATTCATTTCTTAATGTATATGTACGAGTTCTTTGCCTGCATTTATGTGTGTGTACTGTGTGTGTGCACACATAGGCCTAAAAAGGTCATGAGGGCCTCTGGAGCTGGAGTTGTGGATGTTTGTGGGCTGCCGTGTGGATGCTGGGAATGGAACCTTGGCCCTCTGCAAGAGCTACAATGCTCTTAGCCTCTGATCCACCCATCCAGTCCCTAAGTTGTCATTTCTAGAGCATCTGTTTTGTGCCAGGCATCCTCCTGGAGCTAGGAACACCACTGAAACAGAAGAGCCGCCCAGCGTGCTCCTTGCTCAAGAGATTTTACAGAACAAGAGTACAATGGCTTCCTTTCACTGATGAGGAAACAGAGATCTGGAAAGATACCTGCCATTGATTCGACGCATGTCCCTGACAATGACTAAGGAAGCAGGATCAGAAGAGGAAGTGATCAGATTCTTCTCCTGGGGTCCTCTCCTTTGTAGGCCTCAGCTTCCTGCCTGTTCCATGCATATCATGACCTATCTCCCTCTAAAAAATAGCCAAGGCGAAGTCTAGTGCCCATGGTCTCAGACTGTACTCTTCTCTGGAATAGGATCACTCACTACAGAGGTATTAGCTGAGACGGGAGCACCCTTGAGCAGGTTGGTGCCTAATCTAACATCGCAGGAGCCCTCGCGAGATGGAGATGTGAAGACACAAGCCTGTAGTGAGGAAGGGGACAGGGGACTGTGGGGCTGAAACACATCCTGGACTCCCAGTGACACAACCACATTCTCCCTAGAACCTCCAAGACGGCAAGGTCCTGCCCCCACATCTCCCATAGTGCCTCATCTTCTGGTGTCTGAATGAGGTCCTGCCTGCCTCTTTCCACCTAGGGCTGCCTACTGTCACCTCCAAGACTGCCTGTCTCCCAAGGCTGTCAGAGCCACCTTTCCCGCCAGAGCCCTGCAAGGAACCCTCTTCCATGAAGCTACCCCAGAATTTCATTGTTTCACTTGTTTGTTTATTGTATTTGCCAATTCCTAATTTTTTTTTCTTTCAAGACGGGTCTCAACTAGACAGCTCTTGGCTGTCCATAAAAAAAAAAAAATCACTATGCAGATCAGGCTGGCCTTGAACTCTCAGAGATCTGCCTGCGTCTACCTCCTGAATGCTAGGATGAAAGACATACGCTACCACCACCTGGACAGTTTGTCAATTCTTCCTTTGGTGGGGGCACATGTTGAAGGCAGGGTTTCACTGTGTAGCCTTGGCTGTCCTGGACCTCCCTCTGTAGACCAGGCTGGTCTTGAACTCACAGACATCCTCCTGCCTCTGCCTCCCGAGTGCTGGGATTAAAGGCGTGCGCCACCACTGCCTGGTTTATTTTGTGATTCTTAATCTGCCGCTTCAGTACCACTGATACATGCCACGCTTCTTAACGTGTCCGTGTGCTTGCTGCATTCTATGTGCTCTTACACTTATCACCTTATTTTCAAACTGGTTCCTAGGGATTTTAGAACAGGCATTGCTGTAGGAGCGATGTGGATGTCAGAAGTATAAACGTTTACTAACAGATTTGCTTAGGAGACATTAACTCATCCAAAGTAGAATTTAGCTAAGAGGTATTGCCTCCACAATACACCAAAGCCAAGAAGTGTGCTACCCAAAATCTGTTTGAGATCAGTGAAATTTAGGACGTTAGGATGTTAATGATTGTTTACAGAGGTAGATTCCCTCAATTAGGCTCCCTTCTCATAACAAAAGGAGGAAACTCTGAATTACAAACGGCCACCAGGCTCATCTCCATATCAAAGCGCATGGCTAGGGGCAGCAATGAGGACAGCCCTCATTAGGTCCTAACCCTGTCCTAAGGTCCCCTGTGCTGTTATCCAAAAACCCGTAATTCTTCCAATAGACAAGATGACCCTAGGCAAAAGCTGTTGGAGAAGTTCAACACTGACATACTTAAATAAGTCTGGCAATATCTTTGCTGTGTAAATCTCCCATCTACCCAAGCGGCCAGACTTGCAGTCTCATGACTCCTTTTAAACCGTTCAAAGTGTGACCTGGACCTGAACCTAAACTTAAGGATGATAGTGTGTGTGCACAAGCCTAAGGTGTGTGTAAGTCACTAAAACCATCTATTTACGGCAAGCTCCTCTGTGGGCGCATAGCTATGCTTAAATAAATAAATGAATAAAACCTTTTTTTCCCTCTTTATTAATCTGTAAATGTGCAGAGTGATTTCTCACTGAGAAGGCATATTAAAATTAGTTCTAGAATTATACCAGTCACTTCTTGGGATCATTTCATGCCCTGTAGTAGAGGGTCTTCAGAACGGGTAAACACAATCAAAAACAACTAATGTAGAGTGCATGAGATGGCTCAACGGTGATGTACAAGACCGACAATCAGAGTTCAATCCCCAGAACCCATATAAATAGGGAAGGGGAGAGGGCCAGCAGCACAAAGCTGTCCTCCGACTCACAGACACACACACACACACACACACACACACACACACACACACAGTAGCACTCACATGCCCGGTCCTAACAAGAAACACTTCCTGAAAAAGAAAGACAAGAGAAATGATTCCCGGTCGGAGGTGGGGGTGGGGCATGTTGAGGGCCTGGGCATCTTACCTTTCCTTTAAAAACTCTTCAAATTCCTTGCAGTTCTTGCGGCCGTTGTTCAAATGCTGGATGATACAGTCGTAGCCAACCGTGCTGAGAATGTCCGTGCTCTGAAGGAATGAACAAACGGTGGCGTCAAACCAGGAATAAGCTTGAAGAGGGAACGGGGAAGGGGGAGGGGGGCGCAGAAGGGGCAGGAAACCCGCAACGGGACTCCACTGAGTCACTTTCACCAAGACACGTGACCCAAGAGAGTACAGGCAAGAAGCAAAAGTGAACAGCTGGGCAGAAGAACTGAAAGGATGAAACCCAAGAGGGACAAGACCTGAATCGAGACTTAAGGATGAGTGGTGAGGAAGAAGACTCAAGCCCCTCTCTGGGCCTTCACTCACACCTAAGTCAGGACAAGAGAGACGCTCGAGGTTCCTACTCCAGCCCCTTGCTGCGTGCACCTTCACACTGCCTCGGACTACCGGGCAGTAGTTACGGCACACAAAGGTGGATCTCTGTGAGTTCGAGGCCAGCCTGGGCTACAGAGTGAGTTCCAGCACGGCCAGGACTGTTACACAGTGTGTGGTCCTTTGAATGCAATTGGCCACAGTAAGTGGCTCCATTGGGAAGTGTGACTTTGTTAGAATAGGTATGGCCTCCTTAGAGAAGTGTGCCACTGTGGGGGTGGGCTTTGAGGTTTCCTATGCTCAAGATACTGCCCAGTGTCTGAGTCTACTTCCTGATTAACTGTTAAACACATTAGTATATACAATCTGCAGGTCTGGCAATTACCCAACAAGAGCATGACATCACAGGGAAAATCTGTGGTGTGCCAACATCCTCTTCCTGGTCCATGGAATTCCCTGGATGATCTACCAAATTCAGTTCCTACTCCTGTTCCCTAAGTGTGAGGAAGCAGGTGAGCACAGAGGAGCAGCTCCTCTCCAAACTAGACTAAAGTACCCATATGTGGGACCAAGGAAGAGAGAGACAGAGACAGAGAGACAGAGAGAGAGGGACTGACTGCCTTGAGCAACAGGCCCATTTTAATCAGGGGTTGGACAACATTCAGTTTGCCCTTAAACCTGCCACCAAAGACCCTGACATCTCCCACAGCCAGTTTGTCCTCTTGGAGGACTGAGGAAAGGCCACGAAAGACAAACAGTTCTGAACCACAGGGCATGGGTGAGAAGGTAAGCCACAGAGTGGAAGAAAGCGGCCATTGGCCTGGCGGAATCATGAATGGGAGTCTGGGCCAGCATTGCTGCACAGAGTTCCTGGCCCTAGTTTGGGGGAAAGAATATTCCATTTTTAATTAGCAACTTCATTACTCCCTCTTCAATACAGTATTTACATATCATTTGTGAAAATCCAAGCCAGTCTCAACTCTCAGACTTTGCGGGACTCCTTTCTGAGTAGCACAGTCCTCTCTTCTGGATGTACTCCTCACACAGATTTCTGTCCCAACTCTATTGAGCATGCCTAGAATTCTGTTCAACACTACTGCCACCCCTGCACCCCTCACAGAAAAATCTCCCTTAATGTTATGTAGCTCACAGGCCTACAGCAGAGATGGGCAGGGTGAGGTGTCCCCCACAACCCCATCCAAATACGAAAGAAGAGAACTATGAAACAAAGCCCCCAATAAAAGGGCTCATTGTCTAAGTCAGGGTAGACACAAGCCTCCATTCCTACCCATCAAGCATGCTAGACTTCTCTGCACCGTGACATCTGGGAGGTGGTTTCACTTTCCTTAACTAAGGGTACAGCTAGTTTAGGTCTGGTGGAGCAAGGAACCCAGAAGAGAGTCCCCTGGAAACACAGACCTCCCAGCAGCCAGGCTTAAAACAAAACAGAACAGCTGCCCAGTCAGTGAAGAAAGGAAAGCAAATGAGAAGCAACTGAGAAAAGAGACTCCCAGAAAAAGCCAAGCACCCGGCACCCGTCACCCGGCACCCGTCACCCGGCACCCGGCACCCGGCACCCGGCACCCGGCACCCGGCACCCGGCACCCGGCACCCGGCACCCGGCACCCGGCACCCGGGCCGGAGCTGCGGGAGAGTGACCTATGCTAGGCAGAGCACGGGTACTAAATGAACACCAGGGATAACAGTGAAAGGGGAGCAAAACAGAAAAGCACATGCGTGAGACACAGCACCAAGGGAGAGAACCCGGGGGGGGGGGGGCAGAATGCCTGCTTCACACAAAAGTGTGAAGAGCTGAGCTCAGTCCAGGCACCCACATGCAAGTCTGGTGTCGCAGCAGCGGCAGCACGTGCTCACGATCCCAGCACTGAGGAGGCAGGGACAAGCAGATAGGTCCCTGGGGCTTGTAGAATATAAAGCAAGCTCCAGTAAGAGACCATCTCCGCGAGAGAGATTGTCTCAGGAAACAAGGTGGCCAGCTCCTGGGGATCACGATGTGCCTCACAGAACACAAGTTCTGTTCCCTTCACCCACACCGGGCACCTTACAGGTCATATCTGTAACTCCAGGTCCAAGGGGATCTCTGAAGACATCTGAATTCATGTGCACATACACATGCACAGACTCGGATAGCTACATGGGCATCATTAAAAATAGGAAATATCACTGCCAGGCAGTGATGACGCACACCTTTAATCCCAGCACTCAGGAAGCAAAAGGAGGTGAATCTGTGAGTTCAGTGCCAGCCTGCTCTATAGAGTGAGTTCTAAGCCAGCCAGGGCTACAGAGTGAGACTCTGTCTCAAAAAAAGAAAGGAAGGGAGGGAGGGAAAGGAAGAAAGGAAGGAGGAGAAAGGAAAAGAGAGGAAAAGGGAAAATATTTTAAATATTACAGTGACATAAAAATACAAACTATTCTGGATTGAACACTGAAGTTGTGAAATTTCTTACTGGAAACCTCAAAAACAACAACAAAACAAAAACAAAAAAACAAAAAAAAACCTAACAAAGCATTGCTGGAAGAAATGTACAAAGGTCTAGTAAAAGTAGCAGCCATACAGCTTATTTGAAGGAATTGACACTTAAAAAGCTGATTTTTCTCCCAATTGCTCTCCAGATTCAACATAATTCCATCATAATCCCCAAATCCTCTTCTATAAATAACTGCAATTTGGACCTAAAATTCATGAAAAGTTACAGAGGACCTGGACTAGACACAAAACACAACCTTGGCTGAATCGTTTTGTTTGAAAAACATAACCAGCGTCAGGCATGGTAACACACAAGTATAACCCAGTACCTATGGAGTGGAGGCAGGGGGATCAGTTCAAGAACAGCCTTGACTACATAGCAAGTTCAAGGCCAGCCAGAGCTCCCTGGCCTCAAAGCCGGAAGGCTCAGACCACCTGTCTTGAGACCTTTCCGAGAAGTTACGATAAACAGAACTGCACAGTAGAGACCCAGAGATAAACAAGTAGGCGATGGAACAGAAAACGGCACAGAAATAGACTCATTTGTCTATAACCAATTGACTTTCAGCGAAGGGAACCAAAGCTGCTCAATTCTTCTGAACAGATGTTCCTGGAACAACTTGATGGGGAACGGCTACACTCATGTTCTACTGAGCAAAGAAGGCAATTTGAAATGAGTGTGCATTTTATATAATGTTTTAGAAGAAAACACAGGAAATTATCTTTAAGAACTTGAGGTCATCAATTCACATCGCCAGAGGAACTAGGATACAAGGAGGAATCTAAGAGATTCATACAAGGTCCCTTACAGAAGGGGAAAGGGACAAGATCTCCTGGGCGTATTAGGAGGGGGGGGGGGCAGTGAGTGGAGAGGGAGCTAGGAGAAAGAGAAGGGGAGGAGAGGAAAGCATGTGGGACCAGGAAGATTGAGTCAGGGGAGGAACAGATGAGAGGAGAGAGAGAGAGAGACAGACAGACAGACAGACAGACAGACAGAGAGAGAGAGAGAGAATAAAAGAGGGAGCCATTATAGGTTTGATTAGAAAACTGAACCTAGAGAAATATCCAGAGACCTACAAGACTGACCCCAACTAACAATTTGAGCAACAGTGGAAAGGCTACCATAAATGCCCTTCCCTGATAATGAAATCGATGACTAACTTATCCACCATCATAGAGCGCTCATCTAGTAGCTGATGGAAACAGAAGCAAACACCCACAGCTAAACACTAAGCTGAACTAGAATCCAGATGCAGAGAGGAGGGTAAGACCAGGCTGCAGAAACCCACAGAGACAGCTGACCTGAACAAGGAGGAGCTCATGGGCCCCCAGACTGATAGCTGGGAATCCAGCATTGGACCGACTCAGAGCCCCTGAACATGGGTCTCAGTTAGAAGGCCTGGACAGTCTAAGGGACCTCAGACAGAGGAACCAGGATGTATCCCTGGTGCACAAAAGGACTTTGGGAGCACATTCCCCATGAAGGGATACTCCCTTAACCTAGAGACAGGAGGGAGGGCCTATTCCCTACTCCAAACGACTTGACAGATTTAGATGACCCCCTCCTGGAAGGCACCACCCTACATGTGGAGTGGGGGTGAGGCGAGGGGGGGGGCATGTAAAAGTGGAAGTGAGGGAGGGAGGGAAGGAGGGAGAGGAAACTTGGATCAATATGTAAAATTAAAAAAAAAAAAGAACTTGAGGTCAGCAAAAAAGGAACCATAGTGGGCGTCAGAATGTCTCCGCCCATGAAGGGCTTGCCTGGGAAGCATGAAGAACTGAGTTCCATCCCCAGAAGCCACATAAAAAGTACCAGGTGTGGTGGTACCCTTGATATGCCAGCACTGGGAAGGCAGAGACAGATGGATCCCCAAGGCTCATGGGCCAGCAAGCCTTGCCTAAACAGTGAGCTCCCAGCCAGTGAAACCCAGTCTCAAAAGGAGTGTGTGGCATTCCTAATAACCAGAGGTTGTCCTTTGGTCTCCATGTGTGCATACATGTGCACACTCCCCCTCACATGCATGAAAATTCAGGCATATGCATACATTTCTAAAAGAAAAGGAACTATAGTGTTTTGGGGAATTTAGTAAATCTCCCAAGATCAGAGGAGACTGGGCATATTCAGGGTGGTGTAGCCATAGACAGACTTAGCAAATCTTTAGGGGAAAAAATTCTTAAAGCTAATGGCCAGGGATGTACTCAGTGGTGGTGTACTGAGCATGCATAAGGCCCTGGACTTGCCCTGTAAGGAACACAATAAATAAATAAAGTAAGTCTGCCTGTGTCTGTTCATAGTCACTGTGAAGAGTTTCTTCAGTTGATTTGTTTCTAGTTGTTTTCGCTTGTTTGTTTGTTTGTTTGGGGGGTTGTGGGCTGTTGTTGTTGTTTTGATTTTTTTGAGACAGGGTTTCTCTGTGTAACAGTCCTGTCTGTCCTGGAACTCACTTTGTAGACCAGGCCGGCCTCAAACTCACAGAGATCCTCCTGCCTCTGCCTCCTAAGTGCTGGGATTAAAGGTGTGCGCCACCACTGCCAGCTGGCTTTGAACCTTCCATCTGTGTGTGTGTGTGTGTGTGTGTGTCCGTGTATGTATGTGTTTATGTATGTGTGTGTCTGTGTGTGTATGTGTATATCTGTGTGTGTCTGTCTCTGTGTGTGTGTGTATGTGTGTGTATGTCTGTCTGTGCATGTGTGTGCTCCTGGTGTTTTAATAACAACTTCTGATGCTTTGGTTTCTTCAAAGAGTGAGACATGGAAGGAAAGGTGTTAGCCTGCAGAGAGAAGACACACAGGACTCCAGAGCTGCGTTGACCTTTTTTCTTAAAGACTGCTAGAATCACGCCCTGTTGCTGGAGGCCATCACGTTCATGTCAGGCACCTGCTTCAGGGCATCATCAGCTGACATTTTGGCAGAACTATCAGAAGCAGCTGCTCCATGTTCACCCATGTGGGGAGGGCCCTGGCTGCATTCCCAGGCTCCTTTAACTGACCTCTCCACAGCTGCCTCAAAGCTTGTTGCTAAGGATCTAGGACTTGGTGTAGAGAATCTATGTACTTTATTCTCTGTTTCTCTTGGGTTGGAAAACTTTCTTCCGACCTCTGTCCACCTAGTCCCATCTGTCTTTTGCACTGCAGAGTTTCCCACAATCCACAGCTCACCAGCAGGTCTTTCTCTGTTTTCTAGTACTGCCATGTATCATTTGCTATTTTAGTATGGCTTGGGAACAGATGACTGATAAACAAGAGCTTCTAATTTCCCATTCAGGGATGGAGGCAGGGAGGAAGGCCTCTGATTATAAAAGTAGCGTATGTATACTGCAGGAAATTCAGACAGTGCATACAATGCTAAGCCAGCAGTTACTCTCAACACGGGTGCATCTTCATATCCCCCCACCCCCTCTCTTTTGAAACAGTGTCTCACCATGTAGTCTAGATTGGCTTCCAATTCCAGTTCCCCTTCCTGCCTCAACCTCTGGAAAGCTAAGATATGTGTTACCACATCTGGCTTCATCTGCTTTTCTTGCTTAGTGTGTTTGTTGCACAGCGTAGTTACTTTCTCAACTTCTGCTTTCCTTTATCTACAACCCATTGATGCCGCCTTTTCCGTTGACCTGATGACTTAAGAGGAGGGACATTTAGACATGTGTGGATGCCAAGTGTGGCTCTCTCCTGCAAAGAGCTGTCTGAGGGCTGTAGGAGCAAGAGGAAACAACACAAGCATAAGGACCAGTGTTCCGGTCCTAACACCCATATGAAAAACAGGCATGGTGGCTGGCCTATAATCTGATCTTGGGAGACAGAGATAGGGAATCCCCAAGGCAAGCTAGCTAGCTAGACTATGCAAATCAGCCTTCTCCAGGGTCAGCAAGACCCTGACTCAGTAAATGAAGCAACAATCAATCAAGAAGGACATCTCTGTCCTTCACACACATACATGTGCATGCATACCCCCCACACACACACTGTACATATATGCTCACATACCACACACATATACACAGGAAAATAAATCAAAAGAGAGCTGTGTGGCCCAAAGGCTCCGGCAGACTTCAGTCTGTTCCACAATACAGATTTTTGACCCTCAGCTTTTTGCGCTGTACAATAAAGATGAGAAAGATGGCTCAACAGTAAAGGCACTTTCCCCAAGGCATGGTGATATATTGTTTATGATTTATTAAAGACTGCCTGAAGATTAGAAAGTGAAGTCAACCTCAAGCTATAGAGAGCAGGCAGTGGTGATGCACACCTTTAATCCCAGAAGTCAGAAAGGACTCAGGATTAAGAGGCAGATGGATCTCTGTGCGTCCAAGGCCACCCAGGTCTACACAGGAGTGATCCAATCCTAGAGAGAAACAGCTCACACAAAAATGATCTCAGCACCTGTGATCACACGCCTTTATTCCCAGCATTGGGAGGTATATAAGACAGGAGCAAGGTCTCAGTGTCGGGCATTCATTCTCCAGCCACACTGAGGATAGGAAGACATTCAGTCTCAGGGTTCTCCAGCCAGCTGAGGAGAGGCAGCAGGGTCAGATGGCAGTGGTCAGAGCTAGAGGCCCAACTCTGCTTTTCTGAATCCTCAGGCTAATTTAACAACAACCTCAGTTCAATTCCTGGTCCTCCATGGAAGGAGGAGAGAGATGATTCCCATAAGTTGCCCTCTGATCCTCCATATGAGGACTGTGACACTCACAAACACACACACACACACACACACACAATAAATTTACTTAAAAATATAATGAAGTTAATGATGACATTTATATTGTAAGATTATTGCAAGGCTTGGACAAGATAGTCCAGTTGTAGTTGGTAGGCTAATTGTTAATATTAATCAACAATAGCATCCACATTTGCAGAGTTAGATCCGTTGAAGTGGCCAACAAATAGAAAAGGCAGGTCAACACTGGAGGCTCAGGGAAGGAAGTGAGCCCTATCGTCTTTATCCTGAGTCTGTGACTGTCTCTTAGTAGTTAATATTTAGCTGGAGGATTTTGATGACACAGTTGGTGGACAGTTACAGCCTTTGTGGTTGGAGGCAGCAGTAAAAAATGCTGCTTCCTGTATCACATTTTCTCCCCCCCCCACGAAGCACCGAAATGGCTCCATCACACTCTGTTTATGGAGCATGCTGTGGTCTTCGATGCAAAGCACTGGGCATCTGTGCCCTCCTCGCCCAAGCCTCAAACAGACACGGCCTTTGTATGAGGTGCCAAGCACCTGGCCTCGCTGTTCCGGGGGGCTTGAGGCTTCCAAAAGACGCCAATGCCAATTTGCATGTTTTACTCAAAACTGGAGGTTTTAAAATGAAATGCAAACCATGGAGAGTCTCCTCCAGTCTCTCGCTCTTGCTGCCCATTCTCCCTCCCATCTCCCCATCCTACCATGCATGTTTTCTAGTGCTTTCTTGCTATCTCCTCCAGGCAGGACCCATTATGACCCATTGGTTTTTTCCATGGTAGCAGATTCCAATGCCTTCCAGCCTTCTGAAGGAGTAAGCAGATTAGCAGGCCCGGACTGGGCCTGAGGAATCTACGTGGTTAACAGCTGCCTGGGTGGTTGTGGACTAAAAGGCTCTCGGAGCTTGTGCCTGGAGATGCTGTGTGGTAGGCATGACAGATACAGACTTGAGATGCAGCACAGAACCGCACGTGAGGATGCTCGATGCCGTGCCTGCAGCCCTGAGGGTGGCTCCATTTGCCTCTAGCTTGTTCTCTATGCCCCTATGCTCCCTATCTACCACAGGTAGAAGAGGCGGGAAGGGCACAGATGGAAGTCCTCAGAAGCCCTCGAAGCACAGTGCACAGGCGGGGCAGGAACCGGGGCACAACGCATACGCCTCAGAGACCGAGTGAAAGCCAGACAGGAAGCCGGAGCTGGGGTGGGAGCGGAGGATGGTGACAGGGGTGGAGAACACGCTGAATGCCCTGTGGCCTGTGCACACACGTGCTCACTGCTGGTTACGGGAAGATTTTTGTCTTACGTCTTTAAGTGGCCTCACAGTAAAAGCATTAATTAATCCATCCGCCAAAATGAGAATGCTGCGCGCTTCTCTTGTACGTTACTAAGCCTTACCTTCCGGGTCTTTCTGAGAGTTAAAGGGCTCATGGGCCTTCTCTGAGAGGATCACTTGTAACATGATAACTATAAGACCCAGAGACAGATATTGGGGTTCCAGCTCCAAGCTGAACATCAGAAAAGCAAAGCAGCCAGCCACAAGCTCTTCCTCTACCTCAGCTCAGACCAAAGGGGCGATCCTCAGACTGCTTCTGACTTCACTGCTCCTCAGATCCCCTCAGACTGCTATGCTCTCCTAAGCGTGGCTAGAGACCAACTCTCAGACTCAATGCCTTTTATACCTCTCAAATCCCCGGGATTAAAGCGTGAGCTCTGGTTCACTCTCCAGTAAGCCAGGGTGTATCAACTCTGCCTGATCTCTATAGCTCGGGCCTAGCTTTGCTTTCTGAATCCTTAGGCAAGCTTTAATAAATCATAAATAATGTATGATCACAATCACTTACAGCGTAGACCTGGCTCCTTAGCTCTCCAACTTCCCCTCCGTCCTCTCTCCCTCTTTAAGTGGGACTCATCACGGAGGTCTAACAGCTTGTTCCCATTATCCCTCTTAATCCTAATTTTGTTTTGTCTTTTTGTTCTGGGGAAGGACTTTTTTTGAGACAGGGTTTCCCTGGCTGTCCTGGAACTCACTTTGTAGAGCAGGCTGGCCTCAAACGCTCAGAGATCCACCTGCCACTGCCTCCCTGAATGCTGGGACTGAAGGTGTGCCCCACCACACCTGACTTGTTCCATCTTTCAACTTCTTGAAGTGTAATGTATATAAAATGGAAAGTACAAATGTAATTTTTTGAAAAATCACAATCATACAACTTACGGGCTCACGTCCCTATAGAGAATACCTATAGGGATGTGGGCTACATGGGTTCGCACAGTCCCCTTGTTCTAGAATGTTCTTTCCTGACCCCTCCCACTCAGCTCTAGCAATCTCTCTCTGGCTCTTATACCATCATTGTTCTTATTTCTTTTTATAATAGAATCATTATCTTTTTTTTTTTCCTTTTTATTGTTGAGTTGTGTTCCACTGTATGGCCACAACACAAAACCTTTATCCATTAATCAGTTGCTTTATGTTTGAGTTGTTTTCAACTTGGAACTCTGTAAATAAGGTCCCCACAAATACGCTTGTGTGAGTCTTTTTCTGTGTGTACGCGTTCATCCCCCTTGTGTAAACTCTTGGAGTTGAACTCTGGGTTATCAGCTGTGAGTGTATTCATCCTGCCGAGACTCTGATGAACCTTTCTCAAAATGACTGACTGCACCATTTTCTGCCGTGTCTCACACAACGCACGGGAGCCCTGGTGCTCTCTCTTGTATCAACCCTGACTTTTTCGTTTTCCATTTCTCTTTGGTTGGTCTTGAGGGGAGAGCTGCTAAGGGGCCTCACTGTGTAGCCAAGACTGGTCTCACAATGGAAGTCACCACCCTCTTGTCTTCCAAATGCTGGAGTGACAGGCACAAACCTCTGTGCTTAGCTTTTGCAATTCCAGCCTTTTGTTCTGATTTGAATGGTTCTGATGACTCTGGTGTTTAGGAATTTTTCAAGGAAATTCTTGGCAAAAGAAATCTTTTTTTCTTCTTCTTCTTTGTGTATATATGTTTGTAGTATGTATGTGTGATGGTATGGGTACATGTTTGCATGTGTGTTGAGTGTGTGTGTGCCTACAGTGTGTGTGTGTACCTACAGTGTGTGTGTGTGTGTGTGTACGCGCGTGCGCGCACAGGAGGCTCAAACTTGGCCTCAGGAGCCTTCTTCAATCACTCTCTGTCTTATTCATTGAGGCAGGATCTCTCAACTGATCCCAGAGCTCACTGATCTGACCTATCTCCCCTCTATCTCTGAAAGTAGAGGTGAGCCCGCCCATCCAGCTGACGGTCATGTGTCTCTGAGGATCTGAACTCTAGTCATCATGCTTGCCCAGCAAGTACTTTTAGCCCCCGAGCCATCTCCCAGACTGGAAGGAGTATCTTTTGTAACGTGTATTTCCATGATGTTATTCTGAGTGGGGACACTCACATGAGTATGCAGACATAACGCTCACACTGTACACATGCAGAAGACAGGGGAAGGTGCTGGCTTTCTTCCTCTATTGCCTTTATTACCTTGCTTTATTGCCTTCAGACAGGGTCTCTCTCTGAACTAAAAGCTTGGTATTTCTGATGAGGTTAGCTTGACAGGAAGCTCAAGTACTCAGGCTTGTATGACAAGCAGTCTACCCCAGCAGGCCATATGCTCACCCAAATCAGATATGTTCTATTTGGGTGTGCTGGTCATTAAACACTCAGCAGCATGTCACTGGGAGGGAATGAAGGCTACAGCAAGCAAAGGAAGCTAGAATCATCCCTGGGGTGTTGGGACGGACTTGCAAACAACTTACACATTATTTCCTGGCTCTGTCTGCTTAAAGAGCCTAGAAACGATGACAGCTTAATGGAACATACATCTTAATTTCTAAGCACTATCCTCTACTCAGAGGAACCAGGACTTGAAGAAATGGCTGCTCTCTGGATTAGGTTGAAGGTTTAGCCTATAAGAGAAGGGGCCAAAAGGCATGGAAGTGTCCAGAGACTGATGGATCCAGTTAAAAGGGACCCCTCAAGTATGAGACAAGTTGAGCATCAAGATGAGTAGTAATAGTAACATAATTCACTGGATAAACAGTCAATCTCATACAGAGAAAGACAGAGAGACTTCCCTAACACATCCGGGAGGAACAAGTCTTGATTCTAGCCCAGGGAACCCAGTTTTGGATTTTCTAACCTCCAGACAATGGAAGTATGCTATTTCAATTCACTTGTGGTATTTTGCTACAGCACCAACAGGGTGCTAACTAACAAAGGAACCATAGCCAAAGGACCAAAGTCACCACACCGACACCTCATATGGCAGGCCTCCTGCTGCTGAGAATAAGTCACCATTATCTCTGCAGTATCCCTGCCAGAAATGCACTGTCTGGACCTAATCGTAAGGAAACAGTCACACTCAAACTGCTGGCCGTTCTGCAAAGCAACTGTCCTGTATTCTTCAAGAGTGTCAGCCACAAATGACACAGGCTTGGGAACTGATCCAGATTAGACTAAAGGCAATGCTAAATACTTCCTTTGTTATAAAGGACATTAGTTATGTGAACGGTTAGCTAATAATACTATTTTTATATTATTTCCTTTCATTTATTGTTTTTGTTTTTCTGTAGAGTCTCTCAATGTAGAGGCCAGACTGGCCTCAAACTCCCAATCTTCTAGTCTCAACCCTTGAGTGCTGAAATCATAAGTATGAAACACAGCACCTGCTCTTCCAGACTTTTTTATCAATCATAGGACTGTGACTACATGAGAAAATAACTTTCTATTTAGAAAGCGCCATGGAGATGGTTATAGACAAAAGCAAACTGTGCCTGATCTTGTATTTTTGGTAGTTTGAGGGAGGGGGAAATCATGCCATGGGGATGTGCACATTCAGTCCCAGCTACTTGGAAGGCTGAGGCAGGGGGTTAGTTTAGACCTGGGAGCTTGGGGCCAGCCTAGCAGCACAAGACCAGTTCTCCAAAAGGAGGGTAGGGTGAATTAAGACGAAAACTCAATGACAGAGTATGTGCATAGCAGGGGAGGACTTGGGCTGGGGCTTAGCACGGTTGATAGAATGCTTGCCTAGCAATGCACAAAGACCCAAGTTCACTTCCCAGCTGAATTAAATTTCCAGCACACCATGAAATTAAACATGGAGGTATGCTCCTGAAACCCAGCAAAGGTGAATGCAGGAGGATCATAAGTTCAAGGCACACCCTGAAGCTAGACAGCAAGTTTGAGGCCAACATCAGCTACATGAGACCCTGTCTCAAAAAAAAAAAAAAGAGCAAGAGTGGAGAGAGAGAAAAAATGAAGAGTGCAGGTAAAGAGTAGCTGGGGACCCTCCGTGCTGTTTTTGCAAGGCTTTTTGGAAATGTAAAATTATTCTTAAGATTATAATGAATCATAACAAAAATATTTCTTATGCAAATAAAAAAGACAAGTGACAAACTTGTCTCTAGAGAGGAAAAGATGTGGGTGACAAGAACCTAAAATCACTCACAACGGAGGAAGGCAGTTTTCTTCCAATACTAACAGACAGAAACAGGCTGCACCCGTAACAAAGCCAAATCCACAGCGAGCAAATGTGTGTGTTTGCTTGTTTGTGACAGGGTTTTGCACTGTACCCAGGCTGGTCTCCCACTCAGGACCCTCCCACCCAACCTCCCAAGACGTGTTCCCCGCACTCACCACCAGTAAGCATTCTTAAAGTAGGACAAGCATTAGTAAGCAAAGGGATGCTAATGGACGAGAAGAGTTGAACATCTCTCACATCAGTGAGAAAGTATAGGAAGATAGTCACTGTTGCCAGGCCTTGGTGGCGCACACCTTTAAATCCCATCGCTCAGGAGGCAGAGGCAGGCCGATATCTGTGAGTTTGAAGCCAGACTGGTCTACAGAGCAAGTTCCGGGACAGGACCCAAAGCAATACAGAGAAACCGTGACTCGAAAAAAAATGAAAAAGAAGGAAGGAAGGGAGGGAGGGAGGGAGGGAGGGAGGGAGGGAGGAAGGAAGGAAGGAAGGAAGAAAGGGAGGGAGGGAGAGAGGAAGGGAGGGAGGGAGGGAGGGAGGGAGGGAGGGAGGGAGGAAGGGAGGAAGGGAGGAAGGAAGGAAGGGAGGGAGGGAGGAAGGAAGATAGTCACTGTCGTTTGCTACTGGCACAGTCTTTAAGGGGGGACCAACCTAGCAATATCCATCAGAATTTTAACTCCCTGTGGCCTTTGACCACTGCATCTGACACTATACAAGAGTAACAACAACCCGTGAAAAGACAAACACAGGTGTGCACTGTGGCGTCACACTGCGGCATCACAGTGACAAGCACTCCGTCAAGCCCAGTGCTCAGCAGTGAAGTTTTCGAGGAAGACTAACCACAAGTGGGAACTGAAAACCTCTGAGAGAATATGCATTGTCCCAAAAGTATTCACTGTGTACCACCACAAGGAAAATAAAGGGGCACATATGTAAGCCCGCCTCTGCTGGCATGCGTTCTATGTCATGGAAAGGCAGTCTGGAAACACACACCAGCAGCTGCCCGGCTTTTGGACTGTAATTCCAAGACCAAAACTGGACAGGATAGTAGAAAGCACTCCATGATGGGAGATGTCATTCTGTAAATATGTTTCTCATATTGGTTAATGAATAAAGCACTGTTGGCCAATAGGAAAGCAAGATAGGCGGGACTAGGAGACAAGGATGAGAGAGGAAGTAATAGGGAGGAGTCAAGATGGAGAGTCTGGAGAGAGCGGAACCGCCAGCCGCCTCTCCCTGGTAAGACCACGTGGAAATACATAGAAATGGGTTAATACTTAAGACAGAGCTAGCCGATAAGAAACTAGTACCTGGCCAACAGCATTATATCAAATACAGAGTCTCTATGTATTAACTGGGGCTGCCGTGGTGGCGGGACAAAAATCTGTCCTCCTTACAACTCCACGCTTCACCACGCACCAGATGGCTTACGTACAGTGAGCGCCTGGCTCCCTGTCTTGCAACAGAGTCACAGGATTTAGCAGACTGTATATTCAGAAAGTCAGAAGATGGTCAGCGTTAACCTATCTAACAGCCAAACTTCAGGAAAGCAGTTACAAATCCACTGGGAGAGAGAAGCTAAGAACTGAGTGAGAATGCCTTGATTCCTCAGGAACATTAAACCCGCCGAAGCTCTTCAGTTGATAGGAGTAGGCTGCACCAGCCATGGTGGTTTCTGACTGTAATCCCAGTGCTCCAGAGGCTGAAGCTGGAGAATTGCCACAAGTCTGAGACCAGCCTGGGCTATACAGGGAGGGAAACCCCCACCTCAAATGACTAATTTTTATTATATAATTTACTTCATGTTCATTGGTGTTTTGCCTGCATGTATGTCTGTGTGGGGGTGTCAGAAACCCCAGAACTGGACTTACAGACAGGTGTGAGCTGCCATGTGGGTGCTGGGAACTGAACTCAGGTCCTCTGTGCTCTCAACCAATGAGCCATCCCTCCAGTCCCCTGATTAATTTTTAAATACGTAAGTATATACAGTCTGAAGATCTGGCAATTACCCAACAAGAGCATGACATCACAGGGAAAATCTGTGGTGTGCCAACATCCTCTTCCTGGTCCATAGAATTCCCTGGACGATCTGCCAAATTCAGTTCCTACTCCTGTTCCCTAAGTGTGAGGAGGCAGGTGAACACAGAGGAGCAGCTCCTCTCCAAACTAAAGTACCTGTATGTAGGACCGAGAGAGCGAGACAGAGACAGAGAGACAGAGCACAACCCTCGGCTGTCTGACACCAAACCGAGAGAGCAAGTCAGATCAAACAGTGAACAGACTACATCCAAAAGCAAATACAGAGCAGGCATGTGACAAGACATGTGAGTGATTATTTACATGATTTTACATGATAACGACATCACAATGAAACACACTACTATGTATGCTAACTGGAAACTAGGTTAAAAAAAATTAACAAGCACCAAGAGCCAGGAATCTAGAGTCGATCAAAGCCAGAGCAATGTCAGAGTTGTTGTCCCAACTGATATGCGTCACTTCTTGCCCTAAATGCAAGGTTAGAAACCAGTCCACAAAAACACCAACGGTTCTGAAGCCCTCCATGCCACGGCCCCTCCACAGCCTACATCACAGTTCTGAAGACCTTCAATGCATCGTGCTACTTGAAGAAAACAAGGATTATAAATCTTTTGGTCTTTCCCTGGGTAGCCTCAACTCTATGAAACCATGGTGCATAGACTTGAACTCACAGAGATCCACCTGCTTCTGACTCCCAAGTGCTGGAATTAAACCTTTTTTAAAAAATATTTATTTAATTGCATTTATGAGTGTCTGTATGAGGTGCCCTTCAAAGCCAAAAGCAGATATTGGGTCCCTTGTAGCTGGAGTATACAGGTCATTGGGAGATGCTGGATGAGAACTGAGATCCCAGCTCCAGCCTTGGATAGTGTAGTAAACACTTTTACCCAGCAAGCTATTTCTCCAGCCCCCTTTTCTGGTTTTTGGAGGCTAAGTCTCAGGAAGCTCAGGCTCACTATGTAGGGGAAGATGACCTTGAACATCTAATCATCCTCAGCCTCTTAACTCTAAGGACAAGCAACCAGACTTCGAAGAAACAGCATCCACCACGCACCTGCTAACTGGAAAACCTTGGCTAACTCTCTAAGAAAATGCAAGTTAATAGAAAACATTTCACATTTATGAAAGCAAGCTTTGTCCTTAGATAAAACCAGGCCCCTGTGTAGTGGGTTTTAATCCCCATTCTATCTTAGGGGCTTCCACCCGGGGACTCAACAGGGCAATTCCCTTATGGTCTGGACGTGGACATTCCCAGGCATAAGTGGATTTATAATCTTCTGAACCAGAGATTAATCAGGGTTACTTATCAATCAATCAGTTAATCACAAAGTACAACTAATTAAAGTGTCTCATTTCCTAAACATTGTAGAATCAAAGGGTCTGTGTGGTTCCCTATAGTACTGTGGTCTCAAGGTGCTACAAACCTAAAACATCTTAGACAGAAGCCACAGAATGCTTTCCTAACTCTATGGTGAACTGAGACCTAGGTTACAACTTCACCAAAGATGAACTGGTTGTGACAGCACATGCCTATTAAACCCCAGTGCTTGGGAGGCCAAGACAGGAGAATTACTACTTCAAAACAAAACAAACAATTTGACCCAAGTCTTAATTTTTTTAAATTTCACTTTTTTTTTTTTTAGATATGTTCTTGTTAGCCCAGGCTAGCCTCGAACTCTGCATAGTTTCTTCATACATGTTTTCTGTGTCCGTTTTTTGTTTTGTGTTTTTGTTTTATTTTGGTTGTTTTCTGTTTTGTTTTGTTTTTTGGTTGCTTTCTTTTTGAAACAGGGTCTCCTGTAGCCCCAAATTGTCCTCTAAAACCAATTAGTCTTTCCCCATATGGCCCTTGTTCCCACTTATACCTACTAACCCTTTATGAAGTCTGCAGTCTCTGAGCTGCAGAGATGATTCAGTGGCTCAGAGGACCACAGTTCAGGTACCAGCACCCACACCCAGTGGCTCCCACCCCTGTAACTCTGATGACTCTGGTCTCCGGGGGCACCTACACTCACATGGGCATTCCATATGATTTAAAATGATAAAAATAAATCTCTTTAAAATTTACACTCTCTATTGTCCTGGAGTATTTTGGGTTAAGATTTAATTTAGTTTTAGTATTGGGTGGTAGTTTCGCTGCTGGTGATGGAGTCCAGGGTTTACCCATGCTAAGTAAGCTAGGGCATCTACCACCGGGCTACGTTCCCAGCTTCGGTTTATTTTTAGTTTCACAGTTGCCATTTTGCTGAGTCCATCCAAAACTCGGTGTACTTGGGCCTTCCCATACTTCAGGCCCATAACCACAGAAATAGGGTGTTTTTATATAGTCAAATTTCAGACTCAGGCCTGTATTAAACTTGGGATTTTAAAGAGAGTTGCAGGAAGTATTCTTTCATTACATTTGTCAAAGTCCACCGCCTCATCTCCTCCAGCTCACCTCTGAGAACAGGCAACCCAAGCATCTAAATGTCAATTACAAAAACACGACCTCTGCCAGCTGACTTGTTGACCCTACATCGAAAGCTATGCCCACATAAATATGCACAGTTGTTCATAACAGCTGTATTAATAACTACCAAATGTTCCATAGGTGAAGAGACAGACAGAACATGGTACATCTGTACAATGAGACATCACTCAGAGATCAAGAGAAATACATTATCAAGCTGCAGAGATGAGGAGGGACCCCCCACTTCCCGCCTGTGACATGAAATTGATGTGGAAGAATTTTACACACACCCTACAGATAGAAGAAGCCAAGTGTCTGAATAGGCCGCAGGCCGCATGATTCCAGCTATGCCAAGTTCTAGGAAAGGCAAAACTCCAAAGGCTGAGTACCACCAGTACAGGGACCCACAGGTTGTGAAACGATTGTGGGTGCTAAAGTGGTGGAGATGTGATTATTCATTGTCTAAACCCACAAAACACAGAGAGGGAAGCCCGTGACATACTACGGACCTTAGACAACAATGGTATCTAAGTTACTGTGTCCCTTGAAACACGCGCACCCCACAAAAGTAAGGGGCTAAGAATGGTAGGGAGGACACACGGGAAATCTTTGTTTATTATTATTATTATTATTTTAATAAAACTCCTAAACCAGGGGGAGTTTTGTTTTATTTTGTTTTGTTTTAAGACAGTCCATTATGTAGTCTGTCTGGCCTAGGGCTTTCTTTGTAGACCAGGCTGGCTGCAAACTCACAGGGAGCCATGGCTTCTGCTGGAATTACAAGCATGAACGACCACACTCACCAAGTCCTATTAACCGTTCAAATCTGCTGGAAATGTGGGGTGCACGTGGTGGCCCATCCCTCAAGTCTCAACACTGGGGAACTAAGGTTACATAGAAAGCTTTATGCCAGCCTGGGCTGCAGGAGACTAAAACAAGTATTAATCAGTGTTGAAAATGGCTGAATGGCATGCTTTAGTTTCCTAGGTGACGACTAAAAACAAGGATTTAATGACTTGATCGTTTCAGCAAATTACATTTTCTGAAACGGGTGGTCAACACCTTGACCTACTTCCTGTGAAAGGACCAGCCACTCCCAACCCTACCGTCCTCCCTCCCCATCCCCAGCCCTTCACAGGGATGCTCTACTTCACCTCTCAGCCACCTGTCACCCTCAGGGACATCCCCTGCAATCACACTGTCACCCATACATACCAGTAAGCCTCCAACCAGCCACTCAGTGTGGCAGGCAAAAAGACACACCCACCCTGAAAAGGAAGTGTTAATCTCCAGAGTCACTTAATAATTAAACAGGCGAAGTGGAATCTGCAATCATAATTAAATTGAGAACTTTGAGATGAGAGATTATTCTAAATTATCCTGGTGGACCCTAAGTAATTACAGGGATCCTTAAGCACAGGCCAGTGGTTGGGGGTTGTTTTCCTGTTTGTTTTTAGTTTTTCAGTCAGGGTCTCATACTGTAACCAGGCCTCAAACTCAAAGCAGTCCTACTGCCTCAACCTTCCATGTGCCTGCGTTTCAAGGCAAGATCCTCCATGCCCAAATAGGACTGCTTTTGGAAACGGAAATCATGGGCTGGGGAGGGTCTGAGGTCACCATAGCCTGGAGAAGCTGGGTTTGCCTGTAATCCTAACATTGGGATCCGAAATAGAATGGTCCTGGGACTTGCTGGCTGGTCAGCCAAGCCAGTGAGTGAACTCCATCATGCTCAGTGAGAAACAAAGACACTGTTTTAAATAAATACACACACTCACACACATACACACAATGAGATATACACATATACACACACACAATGATATACATATATACATACACACAATGATATATATATACAAACATAATGATGATATATATATACATATACATACACACATACATACGTACATATATATATATACATATGTGGAGTGTGACTGAGGAAGACACCTGACCCTCAACCTGCGGCCTCCACACCAGTACACACCAACACATGTACCTATACACACTCATACATACATCATACACACACGCACACAAGTGAATCGGTTAGTTAACGTTTAGAATGAAAATGAAAGTAGCTCATGAGCCAATTCTGAAAGTGGACTCTAGAGTCCAGGGCTGTGGTTCTCAGCCCTCCTAATGCTAGGACCCCTTAATACAGTTCCTCATGCTGTGCTGACCCCAACCATACAATTATTTTCATTGCTACTTCATGACTGTAACTTTGCTGTTGTTATGAACCATGATGTACATATCTAACATTCGCCCCCTGAGAACCGCTGGTATAGAGCAAGGCAAAGGTTCCCACTAAACCCTGGCTCCTCCCCTCCAGTCTTCTCCCAGAGAGATAGCCTCGAAACATGCCCATTTCCGACAGGGAGATGTGTGGACTCTGGGCGCGGGGGGGGGGGGACATATCAGGAGTACAGCCTAGCATTTAGGAGTCCCTAAGTTTGAGGCCCTTGACCCCAAGCACAGAAGGGAAGAAGAGGGAGGGGAAGAAGGGAGGAGAGGGAGGCGGTGGGAGGGAGGCTGTGAGGTAAATTTGTGTGTTCTAAGCCAGTCTCTGCTAAGTTGTCAAGGCAGTGGTCGGAAATTCATATACTCTCTGTATCTCCCTCACTACGCTCACCAAAACCCTTAGGTACATAACTGTGTCTACTCTGCTACTAGGTGTCCCACACGCGCTCCCAAAGTCTGCTGCACAAAACAGGTCCTCTCAACAGACACTCATTAAAGGTAGAACTTTGACCCCCTCTTGACTGGAATCATTCCAATGCTATAACACAAACACAGAGACTCAGAGAAGTTGTGCTACAAGTCCAAGATAGACCAGCAATGGAACAGCCATACAGAGCCAAAGCCTGTGCTGCGCTCAGCACTCTTAACCCTCATGCAGTCAGTGACGTAGCGGAGGTTCAGAGATCCAGCCCACACAGTGGCATGTGCGTGCTGCCCTGGGGCAGAAAGATCTGGAATTCAAGTTATCCCTGGCTACATAGGGAGCTGGAGGCCAGCCTGAGCTACAGGAAACCCAGTCTCAGGAAACACAGAGGGGTGTGGCACCTCAGGAGCTTGGATGAGGGAATGAATGCTCTAGGCAAAAAAGCAGGGATGTCGCAAATTATTTTGTTTAGGAATTTTGAAATTTGGAGTCTGTCGTGTAAAACATACAGTGTACAGCGTAGGGGGAAACGGAAAGAGGAAATAAATACAGGGTGTGCGGGGATAGGAGTGGGGGGAAGAGGAAACAGTTTGGATCCCATTCATCACGGCGATTTTGAATAAGAAATCCTTGGGGAGCAAGCCTCCCCTGGGTACAGAGCACCAGGCAAATGGCTTTTTATGACACTTGTGTTCTTTTTATGATGGTTGGCCAGGATGAGTGCAATTCTTCATCTTCTGCCATCAGCTGGACATCTTGTCACACTTTTGTATTCCCTTTATTCTTTTATGACAAGGCCTTGCTGTGTAGACCAGGTTGGCTGTCAACCCAAGCCCTCCTGCCTCAGCCGGGATTACAGGCATGAGCCCCCAAACCCACTGAGAGAAATGTGCTGAAATGTACACGCTATGGCAAACAGCCAAATCCCCCCCCGTCCACACACCCCGGCGCCCCCCCCCCCCCCCCCCCCCCCCCCGCAAATGCAATGACCATCACCTTCTCCCACAGGAATCGATGGCAGGGGGCTTTTCCTAATTTGATGAATTTGAGAAGCAAAAGTCCTTCCGTAGTAGAATTACAATTCTTACTTAGCAGTTCTTGGTTGGGGGGACCTTTTTGTTGGGGGTCTTTTGTTTGGCTTTATTTTTCAAGGCAGGGTCTTTCTGTGTAACACTGGCTGTCCTGCACCTCGTTCGGTAGACCAGGCTGGCCTGGAGATCCGCCCACCTCTGCCTCCCGAGTGCCGGGATTAAAGGCGTGCGTCACCACCATTTCCTGGTGGGGGTCTTTTGAAAAGGATCTGGTTATACGTTGACTTACTTTGTTGCTGTTGTTTTCTTAATTACATTTAATTCATGGAAGGTGGTAGGTACACTGTGCCACAGACTTGTGTGCAGAGCTCAGGGTACAACTTCCTGGAGCCGGTTCTCTCCTTCCACCCCACCGGTCCTGGAGATCAAACTTGGTCATCGGGCTTTGCAGTGAGTGCCATATTTGCTGAGGCAGGGTCTGGACTCACTCTGTAGCCCAGGTTGTCTCTGAACTCACAGCAATTCTCCTACCTCAGCCTCTAGAGTGCAGGGATTGCAGGCATAAACTGACACACTACTTTGGTTATAATTTGAATTTTACAAGTGAGGTCAAACATTTTCCCCTGTTCTTACAATTCACTTCCATTCTCTTTTGTGAATTAGGGAGATCACTTTTAAATCAGGATAAGGAAAAGGAGCCAAATGAGCTTCTGCTCCAAGGAAACACCCAACATCCTCCACTCACCCTCCACACACGCTCAAGGTGACTACTATTTCGTGGAGGTGCACTTAGAAGTGTTTTCTTTTAACTTAACAGAATACTATATTTTTCTGCAGTGAATACCACGGAAACGGAAGGAAAGAAAAGAAATTGAGGGAGGGAAAAAACAAACCTCAGAAAACATAAAAGACTGGCCTTATAACATGCTATTTCTTACTATAAATATATTTCTCCAAAAATCTCACCATGAGCTAGGTGTGGCGGTTCACACAAACAATGGTACCGCTTGGGAGGCTGAGGCAAGAGGACCGAAAGTTCTAGAACAAGGCCAATGAGATGCCAGCTCAGCAGGTAAAGGCGCCCGCAGCCAAGCCCCAGGGCCTGAGTTTGACCCCCAGACCCACAAGACGGAAAGAGATTAGGAAGTACATTTCATTTATTCTAACAGTTCCTTAAATTTTAAACGTGGTTCACTTTCATTTATCACCTCATTTTTTTCCCTCATTACTTTAATCACGGATATTACACTCCATGGGCCCATGCCTCGTCACCTTCACAGTACAACAGAAATCTCACGTCCAGACTGGCTTGCAGGGCGGTTTGGACAATCCCTCACCCCCATGCCCGGAACTTAGCAACTGGTCTTGCCTTCCGCAGTGCTGCCCCTTCTGGATAAGTCCCTCCTGACTATCCAGTTTGCACACCCACACTCTCCAAGGCCCAAGTCCTTTCAGACTTCCAGCTTCCCCATCTGAAACTTCATTTAGAGGACTCCTTTCCTGGCCCTCAGAGAGCAGACCGGCCTACTGCCCATGGGGCCCTTTGGGGCAGTGTCTGTAAGTGTTTGAGAAAAGGGGGTGCTCATATACCCTTGGCCATCCTGGGGTCCAGCCTGGGGTATATGGTGAGTTTGAGGACCTTTATAGCTAGATACTATCTCAAAAAAAAAAAAGAAAAGAAAAAAGAAATGAAGGAAAAGAAGATAAAAAATAAAAATAATCATAGTAATATATATTGTAATAAAAGCTATACGAGAGTTTGGTGGTGGTGGCCCACACCTTTAATCCCAGCACTCAGGAGACAGAGGCAGGTGGATCTCTGTGAGTTTGAGACTAGCCTGGTCTACAGAGTGAGTTCCAGGACAGCAGGAGTGATTACACAGAGAAACCCTGTCTCAAAACCAAAACAACAACAAAAAAGCTACAGGAAGGGACTTAAGCAAGGCAACGGCTCAGTGGGCAGAGTGCTCACTGCTCTTCTGCAGGGCCTGAGTTTGGTCCGCAACAGCTCACAACTGCTATAAATCCAGCTCCAGGGGGTTTAGATGCCTCTGACCTCTGACGGTACCCACACTCATGGGCATATGCCACACACAGGCACACACGATTAAAGTTAATTTAAATATATACATTTTATGTGCATGTGGTCTCCCTAAAAAATATTTTATTTTGCTTTTACTTTCCATTAAAGGGAGCAGGGCTTTCCCTTTTTATGTTGGCATTACCAACAGTTCAGTCTTGTGCTCCAAAGCTTTTTAACTAGAGTAGTGCCTCCAGAGGATACATACGGGATGATTCCTATGCAAGGCTGAACAGAGCGAGAAAGCCGGCGACTTCAGCTTTGCTCAGAATGGTGTGCCACTTAAAATGTGAATTACCTGCTTCTGGAATCTTCCATTCAGTATATTTCAGCTACAACTCATCATAACTAACTGAAAACCACCGTGGCTAAATAAGGACTTCTGTGGTGTTCAAATCAATACAAGAGCCCGGGCACCAGTAAGGGAGAGGAAGTGGCTGCTGTGGTGTTTGGACTTGTATTCACTACTCAGCAACACCAAGCTGGGCTCATTCCTAAGATGCTCGACTAGGCGCTGTAGGCATGACCACAGAGGAATATGGGCCCATGCTTAGCCCCACACAGCCAGTTAGGAACTAGTGGATGAGAGAAACAACATGATCCTTATCTGGGCCACTGCTGTAGGGCGTTCCCTGGTTCTCAGCTGAGCCTAACCCTATTTATTCAGAGGGTGAGTAAGAAGATACTGGCTGGGTTCAGTTTCTTAATAGAGTAGACTCAAGCAAACATGTCCGACCTGTGGCTCAGGGCTGCATGTGTCCCCGAGGGTAGCTCTGAAATCAGCCCAACACATTTGTAAGTGACAATATCGGATTGCAGTGTCAAGAGGATGGTAGACTGGCACGATGAGAATGAGGCAGGAGTTGGAGGTTCAAGCAGAAAAGGTTTAAAATCACCACAGCGGAGAACGAGAGACAGAAATCTTAGTGAAGGACACAGCAACAGGGCTGGACGGCCTGGCTGTTACCTGATTTCAGAATTAAACACCAAATGCCTAGTGCATCTTAACGTCATTTATTATAGAAAGCTCTGGCAATTGCACACTTGTCAAACAAGAAGAGAGTGGTATCAGGTTGTAAATCACTGTTAGAGGCAGGGATGTAGCTCAGTACTACTTATTGGGAGAGGAAGTTACGGCATTTTAAATGAAACACTAAACAGTGCTCGCACAATAATCGTGATTGTGTGGATGTACTTTACTGAGGGGAACACGTAGGCTGCCATGAGGACAGGTGACACAGTTGTCATTATCCGACAAGTGGCCCAACGACACTGTGGAAGGTGACATGTTCAGAGAGGCAGTGAGAGGCTGCAGTGAGAGAGGCCACTGGAAGAATTTATACAAGGAACGGCATGACTTGATTTGTGTTTTAAGAGCTCTTGGGACTTGGGGTGTGGAAAGCAGCAACTTCAATGCAGAAGACTTGGAAGATAACCAGTCAAGGAGAGAAAGGGACCAAGGGCTCCTGGGGAGGGTCTCCACAGGAGGATGTGAGAACAAAGGGTTCTAGTGTTGGTTTCTGAATACTGTCTCCCCACGTACCCAACCTAGCCTGGAGCTCAAGAGCCTCAGCCTCAACTTCTCAAGTACTGTGGTCACCACACCTGGCTGGGAAGGGCGATTTTTGAAGCAACCCATACACTGGAGCATTTTGAAAGGGAAAGGGTGAGGCGGGGCTCCACACAAATAAGGAAACAAGGTCCATAAGGAAAAAAAATGATAATGTCCAGGAAAACCAAGAACAAAGAAGTGATCACAGTGTATAGATCGCTCTGAGTAAACAGCCGTCTTACGGCCTAAGAGCACGGGCCTCCAGCCCACAGAGATCCATCTGCCTCTGCCTCCCGAGTGCCAGAAATACATTATATAAGAAATGGTATGGACAACAAAGAAAATAACAGAGGAAATATTATATGTTAATCATTTACAACCTTGAAATTTCTGGAACTTTGAACTTTTTTCTAAATAAAGTTAAAAATTCTTAGGCATAACTTTATAGGCAAGTAAGACAGTGCTAAGGCCTCCGTTATAGCAGTAATCAATAGATAATGCTCGGAGTGGCTCCATCAAGAAAGTGTAAGCAGGGGCTAGAGCAGAGGTTCTCAACCCGTGGGTCTCGACCCCACAAGGGTCACATGTCAGATACCCTGCTTATCAGACATTTACATTACAATGCATAACAGGAGCAAAATTACAGTTATGAAGTAGCAACAAAATAATTTTGTGGTCGGGGGTCACCACAACATGGACTGTAAGAAGTCATAGCATTAGGGAGGTCGAGAACCACTGAGCTAGAGAGGTGGTTAAGAGCACTGGCTGCTCTTCCGGAGGACCTGGGGTTCAGTTCCCAGCACATACACTGCAGCTAACAAACATCTGTAACTCCAGTTCCTGGATCCTACATTCCTCTTCTGTCCTCCGGGGGAATTGCACGCACCTTGTGCTTACATACGTGCAGGGAGAATGATCACGCACATAAAATAACCCTGAACATATATTTCTTGAATATTGATTACTTCATTGCAAAACAGAACCATCAAAAGGTTCCCTTATGTATTTTGCATTTTACATTCATTTGTTTATTGGGAGGCATGGGGGGGGGGATGGAAACCAGAGGACAACTTGTGAGCTGCCATGTGGGTGCTGGGACCTGAACCCAGGCTTTCCGAAGACCAGCCAGCGTTCTTAACTGCTGATCCGTCTCTCCAGTCCAAGGAGGACGACTTGTAAGAGTTTATTCATTCCTCTCACCATGTGTGGCGCAGGGATCATCAGCCTTGATGGCAAGTGCCTCAACCCATGGAACCAGCTCACAAGTTCAAAAGCCCCCCCCCCCCCCCCCGGTAAAGAAACATCTTCATAGGACATTTAAATAAGATGAGTGTGTTAGCTAAACTTTCAGGAGCTGGACTTAATTTGATCATGAACCTCTCCAACATGTTCCTCTCTGGAGCCTGTGATGGCCTCTTTCCTGGTTGCCCTCCTTTGGTCCCTACCTGTTCTCTGTTCCCCTCCTCCTTCCTAAATCAGGCCTCCTCCTTCTCCTTCCTAAATCAGGCCTCCTCCTCCTCTTCCTCCTCCTTCTTTCTCTTCTTCACGTTTTTGTTTGTTTCAAGACCGAGTTTCTCTGTGTAGCGCTGGCTGTCCTATAACTAGCTCTGAGGACCAGGTTGGCCTTAAATGTATACCTGCCTCTGCCTCCCCAGTACTTGGATTAGAGGTGTGAGATACCATGCTCTGCCAGTCCTTCTTCTGTTTAAGTTTACTTTTTTATTTTGTATTATTCCTGGAGACAAGACGAGCAAACCAGAGCACATGTGTGGAGGCCAGAGGTCAACTTGTGGAAGTTGGCTCTGTCTTTCCATCCTGTGGGTCCATGCTTTACCCACTGAGCCATCTTGACAGCCCCCACCCCCACCCCCCACAAAGTGCTTCCTCATAGTCTTACCTCTTCATCCTTTCTCCTGAGTAACTGTCCCTAACTTCCTTTGTCACCCGTGCGGAGAGTAACAACCGCTAACAATTACAAGGTACCAGTCACTGTGCTCAGCTCTGTAATTTAATCTCCCAAGAAAGAGTCTCCTAGAAGGGACCGATATTATTTCCACTATAATACACAGGGTGGGGGGGACCAGAAGCTTCAGAGGTTAGGCAACCGGCACAAAGTCACCAAGCCAGAGAAGGCAAGTTCACCTCACAGGCCCTGCTGATACTACATGATGCTTTGTGTTTTGTGCTGTTCCTTGAGGTCTCTCAGGACACCCTCTCCAAAAGAACAGCGGCATCTCCACCAGACACCAGATAGTAGATGTAGGCTAGCACACAACGGAGTACTCACTGACATGTTTGCAATGTCCAAAACGTTAGAATACTTCCAAACCCTGCTAGGCGGTACCCTGTCCTCCCTCCCAGAAAACTCTCCTCTGGCAGGAAGTCCTCAACACTCATCGACCTGGCCTGGAGCTGCAGGCTGAGTCTGTACCTTCAGGGCCAGCCTGGGGCTCCCAGGTGAGCCTGAACTTTCGAGGCTAGGCCTGGGCCAGCAGGAGCTTTGTACCCACGCCTCTACAGGTGTGACATCATTCAGTCATTTCTCCCTCCTGCTTCTGCCTCCACAAACCAGTTCCTCCTGCTGACTTCCTCCTTCAGGGCACCCCCCCCCCATTCCCCAGTTCCCCTTCCACAGAGCTAGCTCTAGGCTCTCTCCTTCCTTCTGCTGACCCCAGTTAACTGACCCAGCCTGAGACTTTAATTATACCTAGTTCCTTTCCCACCCATGATATCCACCCTGGCATAGGCTTCTCTGTGAGTTCAAAGCCAGCCTGGTCTACAGAGTGAGTTCCAGGACAGCCAGAGCTGTTACACAGAGAAACCCTTCTCTACTGGCCTTCCTCAGGAGTTGTCCATGTTCCTGTGAAGCTTGCAACAGACTTAACCCCAGCAAGTAGCACATCTACTACATTTATACAGAGTAAACATTTCATACAAATGTATTGACCCTGGGTAGTCAGTGCCTGCTTGTTTTCAAAGTTTTCTGCCTAATGCAGTCACAGCTTTCTCATCCATGACAGAAGGTTACTGTTACAGCCTCGGCTCAGTCAAGACTTTGTCCCTGTGCCCTAAAAGCACAACTACTTGGCAAGTGGCCTTTCTTCCTGGACAGCCCCTTCTGTGCCCTTCCTTCCAGATCCCAACGCCCCGGTCAATCCTATCCGCCTCAACTTAGGTATAAACGATGCAAGAACAGTAGCTGAAGCTGGGTCCTCTGCTGATGCTGATGCTGGGGCCTCTGCTGATGCTGATGCTGGGGCCTCTGCTGATGCTGATGCTGGGGCCTCTGCTCATGGTAAACCTTGCCTACCCACCAAGAACTCCTGACCCAGCTAAAGGAGAAAGGAAGACTCTCGTGAACAGTCATGTGATGGCCCAACATGTCCCACACCGACTGCAGGCAGACGTGTATTCTGGGGCATACTCACTCCATGCCACTCTCCTGGAGACACTTGGGGGGACAGTCAGTGCATGCAGAGACCTGAGCCACTATTCATCACCTCTGGGGCCTTGAGAATGTTGCTTAACCTCCCTGTAGCTTGGTTTCCTCATCAGTAAAATGCCATGGTGAGTCAGTTCCCTCCAACGGAAAGTGGGAGGGTTAAGGGAATGATGTGTGTAAAGCATTTGGAGAACCTAATAATATGCACAGTAAGCAATCCAGTCCTTTTCCTTACGTGAATCAAACAACTGCGGGAACTAGAGATGGGCAACAGCTTTGCAAAGTGTTACTGGGACCACAGGGAGCTTTTGAAAGTAGACCAGAGGCACAGGCCCTTAATCCCAGCTCTAGGGAGGCAGAGGCAGGCAGATCTCTGTGAGTTTGAGGCCAGCCTGGTCTACAGATCATGTTTCAGGACAGGCTCCAAAACTCAAAAAAACAATGGAAGGAAGGAAGAAGGAAGGAAGGAAGGAAGGAAGGAGACCAGAAACTTGTCACAACACACGCGCACACACACACACACACACACACACACACACACACACACACACACACACACACACACACACACACACACACACACACACACACACACACACACACCCCACCACCACCATCACTCCTAGACCTTCACTCTAGGTCCCAACTCAGACTCCACTCTGCCCCTCCTCCTGACCATTCCTGCCAGAGTGTACATGGGACGAGGGCTGCCAGCAGCTTCTTAGGATGATGGCATAGCCTCCTTCAGAGCTGGCATCTCAGGTATGAGCCACCACTAGGTGAGTTGGAAGGAAAGGAAAGAGACTTGAGTTCTTAGTGCTGGGTGCTGGGGCTGGTGGAGAAGTGTCCCCGGCGGGTCCTTAACTGAACTCAAGCTGAGATATCCAGAGTCGAAGGACAACAGCAGTCCTTTGCTTGACACTTTTGACTAAGCCTGCTCCAGGACCAGATGCGCTGCAGGCACCCCGGGACCGTGCAAACATACCATCCGCTTAAGCCCCTGTACTCAACTGTCAGCAAAAAATAACTGTATACCGCTTTGTCCTTCTTTTCACAGGCTTCATAAGAGGACCAAATAGAAGGTTCCTGCTCCTTGCTGGGATGCTACCCCAGCCCTTTGCCTTCCTGCCAGTGCCCCCGGAAGGACCTCAACACCTCAAGCAAATGGGACATGGTAGGTTCTAACTGTCCCTGGAGTCACGGTGGAAGAATGGTGTGGTAGGCAACTCTGAAGCTACCGGAGGAAGTAGCTGTGGGTCATTTTTCATGCCCTGCCTTAAGAACGGGGCGGGGGAGGGGGGCTTCCTCGGAGTTAAGGGGGAAATGGACCCTTGGAGGGTAGGTAGCTGTAGGGTAACAGAACGAGGAAAGGATGTCTAAGTGCGGGGAGGAGACCTGGAACCGCCCGCTCTTGGCTCTCACACCCGTGCGATGGCCGTCCCCGGGTGCTTTGGGGGCTGGGAGGGAAATCAGAGGGACTGTCAGGGAAGAGCAAAGCCCGGAGTGATTGCTCACACCCTCCATCCCGGTTCTCCCAGGTCTCCCGACGACGCTCCTCCTTCGGGGCTTCGGTTTTCTAGCGTGAGAACGAGGGCTGACGTCAGGTCCCAGGTGTTCCGGGCGCAGCCAGCGCGGCCGGGGCAGTGGAAGGCAGGGCGGGCAGAGGCGCACACCCGGGGCTCCGCTCGCCCGGCGCCGCGCTCACTTACCCAGAAGTTTGCCTTGAACAGCGAGCCCGTCATGCCGGCGCGGAGGGCAGCGGGTGGCGGCGGAGGGCAGCGGCCGGAGGCGTTGGGAGGACAGCTGGCGGGATCGCGCCGGGAGCTCTGACCGTCAGGGCCAAGGTCCAGCGCAACTCCGGAGTTCCACTGTCGCTCGGGGAAGCCGCCCCGGGTCCTAAGCCACGCCCGATTGCGCCCGCCCCGCGCCCCGCCCGCGCCGCGCACCTGCAGAGGGCAGCCCTAGGGCGCGGCTGCTCCTGCAGCTCCGTGGGGGGCGGCCAGTCGGAGCCCCGTACTGCAGGACGCCTGAACGACTGCAGGATGCCTGAACGACTGCAGGACGCCTGAACGACTGCAGGACGCCTCCTCCCCTCCGGAATCCCTCCTGATCGGTGGAAAGCCTAGGACAGCGCCAGCCTTGGCTTACCGCACTGAAGCTACAAACGAGTGGCGTGCACTCACCGACCTGGGGGTGACTGCAGGTTTTAGTCTAAAATGCCAAGAAAAAGGCATTGCTGATGTTTCCCGTCAACTTGACAGATCTTAACCTGTACTCAGTTAAGGATCCTTCTCCACCACCAGGCTCACCCGACAGTAAGAGCCTGGCTAGCCGGCTTCCCTCGCCCTCTAGACTACAACATAAAACCAAGAGAAGGAAAAGAAGGTTCACACCTGTAACCCCAGTACTGAGGAAACTGAGACTGGAGAGTGAGTTTCAAGCCCAGCCTGGGCTACAGAGTGAGGAGACCTTGCCTCATAAAGAAACCAACCAAATAGGACCCAGAGCAAGTCAGATCCTTCCTTGCCTGGTAGTAGACATCTGTTCTGTGTGCCCAGTGCCCAGCCTGAAACCCAGAGAGGCTAAAAGAGTTGTCCAAATTCACACTTGTTTAGGGGATGAAGAAACCAAAGTTAGACGTCTCACCTTCCTAACGGGCAAAAGACTTGGCGCTGTGTCTTCCTGGGTAAGAAGTAAGTGCTCCAAGGGGAGAGAACGCAGGTTCAGCTAAGAAAACTGGAGAGAGCATGCCCGTTTATCTGTCAGGCCAAAACAAGCATTTGCCACTGCAGTAAATTCTAGTTAGATCCAGGCACCGTACAAGGCAATTGTGGACCGATTAGAAGAAGCTCACAAAGGTTCTACCCAGTAACTCTACCCCCAAGTCCTACCAGTAAAGTCATCTGCAATGACAGGGGGAGGTTGGGAGGGGGTGGAGAGCCCTGCCCTGTGACTCTCCATGGACATGTGTCCATTTACCTGGCTCTTCACGAGCATCCACAACAGAGACTAAGTAAGGGCCACTCTCTGCTTTTCCAAGGGACTTGCTCCATTTCCCAGTATCCATATGGCAACTAACAGCAGTCCCCAACTCCAGATTCAGGGAATCTAACACACAGGCATGCAGGCGGTACGTAGACACACATGCAGGCCAAAGACTCACACATAAAGTAATAAGCTGAGGTAGAGCCAAGGCAGGGAAGCCTGGCTACACCTGTAAGGAGCCGCAGTGACCAGGTGTGCAGGGGGGGGGTGTGTGAAGATAAGCAGGACCTCAGGAGTGGGTGGGCCACACAAGACACGGTACAGAAGGCTGGAGTGCTGGGACTTTCCTGCAAGTTCTTTTTTTATTATTCTTAATTTTGGGTTCCTCCCTCCCTCCCCCTCTCTCCCCTCTGCCTCTCTCTCTCTCCCCCCTCTGGGTGTTCAATCCAGGGCCCCTGTCTTTTAGTGTTATGTTTTTGTTGCTTTTTTGCTTGTTTTTGAGACACCATCTTATTAGGTTACCTATGGTGGCCTTAAACTCACTCTGTGCCCAGACAGGTCTTGAATTAGCAACTTTCCACCTCTGCCTCCAAAGTTGCTGGAATTACAGGCATGTGCCATCATAGCCATCGGGAAGCTTGTGATAAATATCTTACATGAAATTCTCATTATATTTTTTTTCCTGGTTTTACTTTTTTTTTTCAAGACAGAGTCTCACTATGTAGCTCTCTCTGGCTGTCCTAGAACTCACCATGTAGACCAGGCTGGCCTTAAACCCAAAGGGATACACCTGCCTCTGCCTCCCAAATGCTGGGATTAAAGGTGTGCTCCACTGATGCCGGGCTGTGTATATTATTTTTACATTAGTCTTAATTTTATTTTATTTTTTTTTATTTACATGTCTATCCCAGTTCCCTCTCCCTCCCTCCCTGTCTTAAATCTTAAGTCAGGCTCCCAATGCCAAAATAGTACACTTGGTTTTCCTGAAGCAGGCCTCTAAGATCTCTGGATTTTAACTCTCTTCCACCCTCTGGTGGTACAACTGAGAATTGAAAGTGGTTGTTCCCTGCCAGAAAATACTCTCCAACTGTGTTTTTTGTTATTGTTGTTATTATTAGCTTGTTTGTTTATCTATTAAATGTGTGTTTGGTAAAGGTAGAGACCTTGTATGCCCATGTTGGGGACCAACCTCCAACAGTGCAAGGCTCAAAAGGAATGGAGAGTCACTTCGTACCATGACTGTTTAATCTGAGGGGGTCAAAGGAAAAACTTTCTTCAGTGGTTTCCTTCTTTATTCTTCTGCGGTCTTGGTTCTGTGCCTTGTCTTCTCGTATCTCTATCTGGAAATTTCCCTTCTGTCTCTCTAGATGTTTCCTTCTGACTCTATCTGTATTCTTCCTTAGTTTCCTAATCCTGATATTTTCCTTCTAACTCCTCTTTATTCTTGGTGTTTTCCTTCTAACCCATTTTAACTCTCTCTTTATTTTTTCCCTTACATCTTATACACCCCAGAAAAACCTTTACAGCAATATAAAAGTTACAATGAGGTTACATTGTTTTTCAAATGAATGATTACAATGAATACAAGTTTAAAAAAACAGCATGTTTTCCATATCTCTTACATAATTAAACATTTTACATATCACAAGTGAGAAACAAATTATCCCAAGAGCCCATATGCATTCATACCCAAGCAACTTGTTATAGATTAACCATGTAGGCAAGCAAGATATTCTTCTCAGTCTGGTCTTTTACTGGCAGGCTTCCTTTTGCAGTTACAAAGAAAGGGCCATTTACTTTATTACTTATCTTAAAAGGTAATCTTATAAGGAATCTTAAAGGAATCACAAACCTAAACTTCTATATACGAAAAAGAATCAGTCAGCTCTATTTTAAATCATTGGGGTGCATACCCACTCATCAGTAGTTTGTTTGTTTGTTTGATCAGGAGCTTGGGGGCATAAATGGGTGTAAGGAATTGATCATCACCTTTGAGCATCAGCCAACACTAGCAAGGAAGGTATGTCAGCCAATAACAATTGATCTGCTTTGTGTTTTGTTCCCTGACCTTAAAAACTTCCTCACTCAACTATGTGCCTTTCTAAAACTTTAGTTTGTCTTCTGTGTTTTTCACCTCAAAGCTAATATCGAGACATCTGATCTAACCTGAAGTTATTGCGAGGCTCCGCTTCAGCTAATGTTGCGCTCTGAAGCCTTTGAACACATCTCTCAATGTTAAAGTTAAAAAAATTTAAGCTAGCTGGGCTTCTGGAACTCAATTTTGTTGTTGTTGTTTTGATTTGGTTTGGTTTTTTGAGAAAGGGTTTCTCTGTGTAACAGCCCTGGCTGTCCTGGAACTCACAGAGATCGGCCTGCCTCTATCCCCCAGTGCTGGGATTAAAGGCGTGCACCACCACTGCCTGGCTCAATTATTTTCTTAATCATTAACCTAAGCCACAGTGTATACAGTTCCTCAATAGAAACTCATGCGTTCCAGCTGTATGACGCTTCCTTGTTTTATTTTTTAATCATTAAATTAGGTGTAAACTAACATTATAATAGATTAGACAATACAGTGTAGGAAGAAATCATCTTCATAATAAACCACAGGTAAAAATTTCCCAGAAGAACAGCATGTTTCCATGAGATAAAACACACCACATTACAGGCAGTGGGGATCTCCCCACACGCATTCACGTCATGACAGACACCAGAGAAAGATGGCGGCAGCAAACACGCAAAGGCACAGCAGAAGCAGAAGCCGTTCTGGGGTCTGTGGTCTCCGGGCCTTGCCTGTCCAAGATTCCCTTCTGGTGGGCTGACACCTGAACTTCAATTACCATCTGCTGCTCCTCTGGCATGGCCATTGGCACCCATGGCATGTGTGGTTGACAGAGGACCTCTGAGGATCTAACTTAAGTCTTCATGGTTGGCAAAAAAGCACTTTACCCACTGGCTGGCTAGCCCATGGGGGTGTTTTGTGGGTCTTAAAAAATACTTGTTTTTATTTGTTTATGTGTGTGTGCGGAGGACGCTCACGGACACTCATGTGGAGCATACTTCTGTTCTTACACCAGGAGAGGGTGTGGGAACCCCCAGAGCTGGAGTTGCAAGCAGTTGTGAGCCACACCCCATGGGTGCTGGGGACTGAACTTAGGTCCTCCAGAAGGATAATCAATACTCGATCCTAACCACTAAGCCTCTCCAGTCCCTCCTCAAGTGTCTTTAAACACATCACCCAGGAGAAGTATTGTGTTTAAAACACAAGTTAAGTGTGTGCTATAACTATGAGTCTATGAGAAGCAGTATAATTTTGCTAACAAATTAAATACTATTACAGAAATGATGTAATAATGAAATAGTGCCTAGGCCGATATTATAACTACTGTGAGTATTTTGGCATAATCTTTTTCAATCACTAAGTCCATGGCTAAGTCCATATTCTATGCAAAATTTTGAGTTTTTCTTTATAACTTACCACTATTTCATAAAGGCTTCTACTAAAGTTATGAAGTACATTTTTTTCCTAACAAAATGTTTGATGCCACACAATGCTGGTTGCTGTGTGAGCAAATAGACCTCTTGCATGTAATAATTGACAATCTTGCTGGCAGTTGGTAGTGCATGTCTTTAGTCCTAGCACTCGGGAGGCAGAGGCAGAGGCAGAAGGATCTCTGTGAGTTCGAAGCCAGCCTGGTCTACAGAGCAAGTTCCAGGACAGGCTCCAAAGCAATACAGAGAAACCCTGTCTAAAAAAAAAACCAGAAACAACAACAACAACAAAAAAATCTCTTTAAAGAGACATTTGATTAAATCCCTCAAGTAGAGCATGGCTGTGCTTTCACTCTCTACAGTCCAATGTCAAACTACGCTGTACTCTAAATATATTCTCGCACAAAGTGAAAGATGCGTACAGTTGCTTACAGTAGAGTAGCTATTTGAGCAAGAAGAAATAAACAAGTATCTATCTGTGGAGAATTGATTCAATATGTATTGCGGTATATCTATACAACCATGTGCAAGCATGAAATGAGTCATCAGATATACTTTTTTTCTTTCTGAGACAGGGTTTCTCTGCATAGCACTGGCTGTTCTGGAACTCACTACATAGACCAGGCTGGCCTCGAACTCACAGAGATCAGCCTTCCTCTGCCTCCTGAGTGCTCCACCACACCTGGCTCAGAAGTCTTCAAAGTGGAGGAGTAAGAAAATGCAAAAGAAGTTTCTGCTTCAGCAGGGAGATCAAAGACTAACGCTCCATTCTGAGTGGCCCTCTCTGAGACTGGGGAGCAAGCAACACAGAGGGAGACAGGCCTGCTCTCCACCGTGCCGGTTTCAGCATTGGACTTCTACCCCGTGAGTTTGCTGCAAACCAAATTTTCTTTTCAAAGCTCTTTAGTAACATTTAAACTATGGTATGATTTCCAGTTTTGTGAATACCCTGCATCCCTCTATTTTGGAAATAGTACCGTGATGAACATCATTTAGACAAGGCTTTTCAAGAATTATTAATAAAGAAAATGGCAGGTCAAAGAAATAAATTCGGTTAAGGTTCTTAATGTATTGAGTCCAGTTGTTTTCCAGAAAAGTCTTTGAAGTCTGTACTACCGATTGTGTACCAGGAGCCTCTGCCTCAGCCCTTCCTCCAACAGTGGGTAGTATCATGCATCAGCCTTGAAAATTTGAAGATTACTTCACCTTGTGGTTATAATCATCCAACCTTTAATCATGACTTTCAAAGTAACTGACCAGGTTTTATATATCTGTTTCTCACTCTCTTGGATATTGTGGAAGCCCTTTGCCCTTGGTCTAAAAAACAAAAGGAAAGGGAGAGAGAGAGAGAGAGAGAGAGAGAGAGAGAGAGAGAGAGAGAGAGAGAGGAGGGAAGGAAGGAAGGAAGGGGGAAAAGCCTAATTTTCTAACCATTCTGCCATCTGCTCCGCACACCCAGCCCCCATTTCATGGCCTAGTACTACCCAGCACACTTATTGACCCTGCTGAATTGAGTTTTACCTCATTGGAACCCTTTGCATCCCACTGTTCATGTCTATGAAACCTCTTCTCTCTGTGTCCTCTGGAACCTTTTTCTGGCCCACAGTCCTTCCCCTTGTAGGATTATCTATGAACTAGAAACATAATTTGAGGAAAAAAACCAAAAAACCAAAAAGCCTTTGAGCAGTCTAATCTGTCTTAGTTCCAAGCATTAGATGACTTCAAAGCCAAACCCCCTTCCCACCTCTCTCGGTTTGTCTATTAATACACAATAGGTGACTTTGAGTTTTAAAAAGCAACAAGGTCTGACAGCACATGTCTGTAATCCAGCTGAGGCAGGAGGATTGCTGAAAGTTCAAGGCCAGCCTGGGCTACATAGTGAATTTAAGGATAGACTTAAATCCACTGTTTTGGAATATTGGTTTAACTATGCAAAGATGTGTTGCATTTGTTCATGTTGAAGAATATTTGTTTAACTATGTAAAGATGTGTTGCATTTGTTCATGTCTAACTATGTAAAGATGTGTTGCATTTGTTCATGTTTAACTATGTAAAGATGTGTTGCCTTTGTTCATGTCTAACTATGTAAAGATGTGTTGCTGTTTTACCTTGCCTGCCTAAGGCACCTGATTGGTCTAATAAACTAAACAGCCAGTACCCACAGAGGAGATGTAATTGGAACTTTTCAGCAGGGAGAGTTAAGTAGGAGGTGGAATTTGGGCTTGAGGGAGAAAGAAAAAGAGACCACAGGGAGATGGCAGGGGCTGGCCAGACAGGCATGGAGGAAGCAGGAAAGTAGGACATACAGAAAGAAAGAAAGGTAAAAGCCCTGGGGTAAAGCATAGATGAATAGAAACAGGTTAAGTTAAAAGAGCTAGTGGGTCAAGCCTAAGCTGAGGCCAAGCATTCATAATTAATAAATGTCTTTATTTGGGAGCTTTATTGGTCGGCAGCCCAAAGAAAATGCCAGTTACACTACATAGCAATACTTGACCACACACACACACACACACACACACACACACACACACACACACACACACACAAATTAAAAATAAAAATAAAAGCTCAGTAACTAAAAACAACATGGGCTGAAGAGAAGGCTCTGAGGTTAAGAGCACTGGCTGCTCTTCCAGAGGTCCTGAGTTCAATTCCCAGTAACCACATGGTGGTTCACAACCATTTGTAATGGGATCTGCTGCCCTCTTCTGGCTTGCAGGGGTACATACAAGCAGAATGCTAGTATAAATAATAAATAAATCTTCAAAAAATAAATAAACACTTATTTTTTGCACACTTTCTCTGAGTAGGACTATGTGGTTGGACTTCAGGCAGCTGTCTAATCCAGGCTCAACTGCCCTGGAAAAGTCTCCTTTTCCAATTCCTTCTGTGCTATTGGCTAGATAGTGGGCAGCTATTTTACAGAGGTTCATGTTCTGTAGGTCCACACTTCTCCTAGCACTGAAACCTGCTTTCCCTGGAACCAGGATCCCAGAGGGACAGAGGAGAGAGAAATTCACAGGGAAGCCATGTTTTTATAATCTAATCTCTAGCCCTGTTTTGAGGCATATCACCGTCATGTGTCAGGAGTTTCTACCCAGCACAAACTTCAGCCCATACCCTGATCCACCTGCCACTTTGAGTCCAAATGGGGGCTCCCAGGCATCAGATCCATTGGGTCTGTGTCTCCTGGCCACCTCTGGTCGTCGCTACGCGTATTAACACCTCTAAGCAGTTTCCTGGGACCTGCTCAACAGACAGAACTAGGTACTTGGGGATTTGTGGGGAGGAATTATCCTCAGCCCTCAGTGCTGGTTTGTGACATTTCTACTGGGAGACACAAGACAAATCAAATCCAGGTAAGCAAAACTGGGAATAACAGTTCTACTGACTGAAAAGTCTCTGGCTAGGCTGGGCATGGTGTTGCAGGTTTATAGTCCAGCACTTGAGAGGTTGAAGTCAGGGACCATGATAGAAAGGGTAAGGATGAGGAGGAAGAAAGAAGGGGGAGGGAAGACGAGATCAAGGACAGTGGGAGGTGAAGGAGGGAGGGAGGGAATTGTAGAGGCACCTTGGGCCAGGATTGGCTTCGTGTACTGCTAGATTCAGGGCTCAAGCTTGCCAGAGACGCTGAGTTTCACCACCTCTGGGCCTGCCTAGGCCATGTTGCTTTCATCTCAAGCTCTGCATGGCAGCTCCTGGCAGCTATGTGCTGGTCTCACAGGAGGGACAGAGTGTCTCTTTTCCTAAACATTCCAAATAAACTGTGTATCAGCATCCCTACAGGGGTCACACTGTTACCTCTCTGGGCCTAATTAGTGTCAGCTGTTGCACTCCTGGAATGGAATGCCACCCCCCCCCCCAATAGCACACAGACCAAGAATGGAAAAACAGGAGGTGCTATGGAGTATCTAACAAGGTTACTCTCAAGCTTTTAGTTGCAAAACACTGGCTCCTTCACATCTGTCCGCTCCCACAGCCATCAAGTTTCTCTGTTACTAAATCCCAGTGCCCAGTGCCCTTCCCAATCTGATGATACCCTGTCTTTCATACAGCCTCTCCCCCCATACAGCCCCTCCCCCTGAACTTTTATTCCACTTCATTTCCTTCCCACACTCACTGGGGTGAACTTTGCGGGTTTCCTGGGTCACCCTGCACCCTCCATGCTGAGCACAGCCCTTGTCAATACTCCTCACTAGTCTCTCACTTCTTGAATTTCCACGACTTGTCATCCTTATCAAGTAAATTAGCCTTAAAGATCATCGCTTATAACCTCATGTTCTCCTACCTTCTGTTTCTCACAGTCTTCCTCACAAGAAGATTGCCAAGTACCTCAAGATGAGGGTGGGACTTTTCTCCTGCAAACGTGTTCATTAGACAATGAGAAGGGAATTCAACATCGGGACTCATTTTTAATTTCAGTTCCTTCCCCAGGAACTCAGAATGGCCAAGCAAAGGCCTTTTCCTTCGGGGCCACCAACCAGCTCCCAAGTCATGACACAGAGCCTTGCTATTAGTTACAATGCTCAGCCTTACTTGGCTCGATTCTTGCTAGTTCTTTTAACATAACCTTTTCTTCTTTATCTATGTTTTGCCTTAGACTTTTTTCTTCCTTCCTTCCTTTCTTCCTTCCTTTTGTCCTACTTCCCTGCTTCCTCAGTGACTGGCTGGCTAGCAGGTGCCTGGCTTCTGGCCCTGGTCAGGCTCCTCTCTCTCTCTCTCTCTCTCTCTCTCTCTCTCTCTCTCTCTCTCTCTCTCTCTCTCTCCCTTCTTCCCACCCCTCATTCTTCTCAAGCCTAGCTTTCTCCCCCTATTTATTCTTTCTGCCTGCCAGCTCCGCCTATCCCTCTCCTGCCTAGCTATTGGCCATTCAGCTTTTTATTAGACCAATCAGGTGCCTTAGGTGAAACAACACATCTTTAGGTAATTAAACAAATGCAGCAGAAACAAATGTTAACACATCTTTGCCTAGTTAAACAGTATTCCACAACAGAGGCCCTGGTCCTCAAGCATTGGTCTGCCGCATCTGAGAAGCTGGGCATGGTCACTGGACTCAGAACTGAGATGTCTGAAGAATGGAATGGAGAGTAAACACAGCTCAGGAATGAGATCCAAGCAACAAATTCCTAGAGCTTTGTCTGAAAACAAATGCCTTGGTTTTCAGTCCCTGGGAAGGTGGGAATGGGGGAATCCCTGGGGCTTGCTGGCCAGTGTCTGGCTGAATCAAAGATCTCAAGGTTCAGTGAAAGACCACTGCAAAACTAAGGTGGAGAGCAACTGAAAAACACACCCAACATTGAGCTCTGGACTGTACACCCCCCCACACACACATCTGCACATGCACAATGTAAACACACATGAGTATGTATGGGACAGGGAGGGGGAGAGAAAGAGAAGGGTTAAGCGGGGTGTGACTTTTGCTGCCTGTAACCTCTGCACTAGGAAAGTTGAAGGAGGAAGACTCCTATCAGTTTGAGGCCAGCCTAGGCTTCGTACTAAGTTCCAGGCAAGTCTTGGCTACAAAGCAAGACCCTTTCTCAAAAATAAATAAGTAGAAGGCTGGAGGATGGCTCTGCAGTTAAGAGTACTTGCTTCTCTTCCAGAGGGTCAGTTTGCTTCCCAACACTCACATCAGACAGTTGACAACTATGGCTAACTCCATCTCCATGGGATCTGGCGCCCTCTTCTGGCCTCTATGGACCCTGCTGGAGCTGAACTCTAGTCCTCCACAAGAGCAGTTTGTGCTCTTACATAAACTACCTCTCTAGGCCCCTTGACTTTTCTTTTTTAAATTCTATATTGGCGGGGGGGGAGGGGGGGTATGGGTATACTGGCACACACCTGTAATTCTGCATTTGGGAGGCAAAGGCAGAATCCCTGTGGGTTCGAGGCCAGACTGGTCTACATAATGTGTTCCAGGACAGCCAGGCTGTTGATCTCCCTCCCAATTAGACCCCCTTCTGTTAATGTGTGTGTGGGTGGGTGGGAGAGAGAGAGAGAAACATAAACTAGCTATCTGTGTAGGCAGAACCTCACTTGAGGACATTTCTTCTTTCAGATCAGCCTGTGGGCACATCTGTGGACATTTTCTTGATCAATGATTGATGTAGGAAGGCCCAAGCCCACTGTACGGGGTTCTATGCCTGGCAGGTGGTTCCCAGCTGTGTAATGGAACTCCACACAGCTCAGGAAGACTAGGGCCATTGAGAAAATGACAGAACCACATATAGGAAAGCTGGGGTCAGGTGGAGCTGCACCTACCATAGCAATCTCAATGTATTTATTATGTAGGGCACAGGGGAAGGCGCTGGCTAGTCTCGGGGTAGGAGCTCTCTATAGGAGAGCAGCCTCAGCATATAAGCATCGGAAAGAAGGAAGTAGCTGCATCGGTCAATCACTTGCACTCAGACCCTGGAGGTATAAACTCTACCCTTTGCCACTCCCATGTGGCTGAGGCACAGAGGTCCTCGGCATGGTTCTTCTCATGTGGACAATACATCTTCCTCTGCACACAAAATGTGGCTTGGTGAGCCAGTAATCGAGTGTCTGCCAAGGCTCCTGCTTCTTCTTGTGTCCCTGCCTGACTTCCCTCAAAGGACTGTGACTGTTAGCTAATAAGATCTTCCCTCGCTGATTGCCCTGATTCCATTCTTGGGTTCCTGGCCAACTTCCCTCAATGGACTGCGATGATTAAGCCAGTAAGCTCTTCCCTCCCAGGCTGCTTTCTGTCATTGTGTTCATCACAGCAACAAATTCATACAAGCACAGGAGAGAGGTCATTACAGGGGCACCACCATAAAAAATACCTCCTCCTGCCCCATCCAATTAGTGGCTTCTGAATCACAGCAGAGGAGTGGAGCCTTGTGAATCCAAATTCTCTCCACTATGAGACATGGATGGGCCCAGCCTTGTACGAACAACAGCTGCTTGAATTCAAGAGTGCCATGTTCAGAAGACTCCGCAATGCTCTACCCTATCTTAACCAACTTTTCAAAAGATGTTTTTATTCACAGGTGTATGCATGTATGGGGTGCCTGTGGTGGGTGCCACAGGATGTGTGGCAGTCAGGAAACAACCGTGTAATCAGTTCTCTTGTCTCATCTCTTTATGGTTCTAAGGGTCAAACTCCCATCGCCAGCCTTTACTGGCCATGAACTTAATTATCAGTGTGCATGTGTGTGAGTTGAGGCCAGCCTGGTCTAGAATGAGTTCCAGGCCTGTCAGGACTGCTATATAGAAGAACCTTGGCCCAATACCCCACCCCCACCCCAAAAGAACCTAGCTGCATTCTTCCCTAAGAACGTGTGTGAAGCTAAATGAAAAAGTAGCGTACTAATTTGATAACTGTGACATGGCTGTCACTGATAGGTTGTCTACAATAAAACACAAGTGAGACACACCCCCTAAAAAAGAGAGAAAAGGGCACCAGGGAGCTTAATGTCCCAGCCAAGCCACGGTTAGAGGCTGCTGTTTAGATTTGTGCCGTTAAATTCCAGTTTGCAAAAGGAGAGAACCACACAAGCTGCTAGGAATGTGACCCAAGGTGTCCTTCCCAAGCTGGCGACTAAGCGAGGCAGTGTCTGCCACGGGGTACTGAGGTTTGGGAGACAACAAATGCTCCATGGTTTCAAAGCTGTTGAGGCCAGACAATGAGGCAAGGAAGGGGCTCTTCAAGGAGACCTTGAGTGAAGCTGAACCCAGAATGCAATACTTACACAGATGTTGGCTATAACCCAGAGACATCTTCTAAGAACTGCATATAGGGAGTGAACCAGCCCAAAGAAGAAATTAGACAGTAAAGCCAGGGCAGAGCTGAACAGAGCTGAGCTACCTAAGCCCTCAGAAACTAGAACTTCTGAAGCCAAATGACCTCTAGAGCTATATAGGATTTGGAGCCTGCCCTGCTGGGCTTTGGTCTCCCTCTGGTCCTACCTTTACTCACTATGACATCACTCCTCCTTTTGGAATAAGAGTATACTGAAAGCATGTTGTATATTGTATATTGAAAGCATGTAAAAATTACAGGTTAACTGACTGCCTTTGAGACCCAAGATGTTAAAAACTATAGACTTTAGACTTTTGGAGTTGGACCAAATGCATTTTGCAACATGAGACAGCCATGAGACTACTGGGGTGCAGGGGTGGAATTTGGTTTGAATGAGAAATGTTCCCACACGCTCATATAATTGAACATTTGGTCCTAATAGAACAGCAACTACTACAGTCATTGTATTCTAGTTCTGTACAAAACACTTAACGTTTAATGTCCTTCAAGTCTATTTCCTTCCCTAGTCCACTCCCAAGCTCTAAGGCTTTTCTCTTTTCTTAAGGAGTACTTCAACAAACCATTTCCCTGCCCGGATTCTTCATCAGCTCATTACTGAAGATCATTAGTTGTGTTCCAAGCCCTCCATAAGAAGGCCAATAACTTCAGTACACAAACGGCTACTAACTGAACTAGTCTACAGGGAGAGCCTGACTCAAGGGGGAGGGGGGAGATTGAACTAATCAGGCATGGTGGCACATGTCTGGAAGTTAACATGCAGGAGGCCGGAGGACCAAGAGTTTAAAATCAGCCTCAGTTATATGCCAAGTTTTAGCAAACCTGTGTTATGTAACCCAGTCTCAAAAAGAAAAACTGAAGGCCTATGGTAAAATCCTTGCAAAGATATGAGTCCAAGTTTAATCTCCAATACCACGTAGCAACTGAAAGAATGGTTATAACAGACAAAACTTTTGAGACAGGGTTCATTTATCTCAGGCTGGTCCTAAATGCACTATGTAACCAGCAATGTTTGAACGTCTGAACCTACTGCCCCAATTAAATGCTGGGATTGTAGGCCTGCATCTTCCCAAGCAGTTTTTGTGATTCTGGGATTCCAACCCAGAGCTTCTTGGATGCTAGGTACTTATCAACTGAGAGACCTCCAGCACGGTTTTCTCTTTAATAAATCACAAACGACTTTAGAATTTCACAGCCATCTGCCTTCAATTATCCAGCCACAAGGACTGTACCAATAGTGAGTAGAATGGGTCAAGAGAGCAATATGCCAGGTGGCAAGCAGACTGACTGTCCTAAGAGCAGCCTGTACTACTCAAGAGAGTTCTAGGACCGGCCATAGCAGATGGGAATACTTTTGTAAGCCCTTGTCTTACAAAATATGAACTCAACATGAAGACAGGCAAGATGGCTCAGCAAGTGAAGGAAGGTGCTTGCCATCACACCCAATGACTTGAGTTACAATCCCAGAACCCATAGTGGAAGGATAGCACTGTCCTCTGACCTCCACACATAGGCCACAGTGTACCCGACCCCACACAAACTAGCACACGATATGGAACTTTTATTTATGTGATTTCTGTACACCAGGAGTACGAGAGCAGTCCTTTTACAAATGGAGCCGATTTTACCAGAATAAATGACAAAACCGAAGCAGTGTCTGACATGGATTCCCCGGGCTTTATGGTTCAAACCCAGCCAAGAAGTTTGTTACAATCTCTTTCAGCTTTGCGTCTGACTGTTCTGAGATCTTCCCATCGGCCCTGTTTGGAAACAAAAGCAAACGAATCAATGACCCGGTGCAAATGGCCTGGGCAAAGACTCAATGCCAAGGCTGACCCAGAGAGCAGATGTTAACAGCTATGTGCACGCCTGTGATCTCAGCACTGGCACGGCTGCCAACTCTAGAGAGCCCGGGCACACACTGAGTAAAAGGCCAGTATGGCTAGTATACAGAAGACTCGATCCCACCCCAACTCCCGGGAAAGGAAGACTGGATAAAAACTGCGCTAGTCACTATGAAGGCCACTGACTCCGTTCATACCTGATATTGCCCAAGAGGGACTGGTGCTGGCTGATGACATGAGACAAGAAAGCATTCTCAAACTTTGTGATTTTACTGGGCTCCAGTTTATCAAGGTAGCCCCTCACACCTGCGTAGATAACCGCCACCTGTTCTTCAATAGCCATGGGAGCTGCAAGCAAGCACATTATCAAATGGATTACTCTAATGCCATTTTACCAAAGTCAAAGTTTTTTCCTTTTAGGACTAAACGTGGTCCTATGGCCCACCCTCTCTATCACCCTGTACAGTAAGTAACTCCACTAACCCCTCTCTCCCATCCTCCTCTGCAAACCCCAGAAGTCTAACCTCTGGGTATAGCCTAGAAGCATTGCTTATGACCTTGTAGTGTTTATGCACTATTTGTGGTATAATTTGCTGGTTAAGTTTTTGGGCAGGACTACATTAGGGAAATGACACAGGTGGCCTTTCTTTGATGGAAGGCCCTGCGGGCGCCAGCCCCATGGACCCGCCCCACCACCCTAAATTAACGACAAGAACTCACAGTATTGTCCCTGCTTTAACAGCTCAGTCAGACGCACACCACGACTCAGGAGCTGCTGGGTGGCAGCATCCAGATCAGAGCCAAACTGGGCGAAAGCAGCGACCTCCCGATACTGAGCCAGCTCCAGCTTCATGGTACCAGCCACCTGAGCACAGTAGATGTCAACATGACTCAAGGTCACACACAGCAGTACACAAGTAGTTCACACACTTTAACATATGATCCGGTAATCGCCTCCCTGTCAAAGTGAGCGAAATGTGAATTACCTGCTTCATGGCCCTAGTCTGGGCAGCAGATCCGACACGGGACACAGACAAGCCCACATTAATGGCAGGGCGGATGCCTTTATAGAACAATTCTGTTTCCAAGAAGATCTGCAATTCAAAAATCCAGACATTAACGACCTCTTTAAAAAAATTTTTTTTTTCTTTTTCCACTAATTTAAGTCACTATGTCAAAAGAAGAAAACCAAAACTTGTCTATGATTGCTAAGAGTCTTTTCAGGGTATTCTACACACGCACACTATTGATATTGTTGATATTGGGGGAGGCTGAGATACTCATGTTGAAAACAAAAAATATATGCATGTTGCACATATCTGTAATCCCAGCATCTATGGGCAGAGGCAGACTGGTCACTGTGAATTCAAAGGCAGTCTGGGCTACATGCAGGTCCAGGCCACTCTATACTATACGATGGCCCAGTCTCAACAAAGTAACTAAAACAAGGGCACTAACAGAATTTCTCAAACAGACTTCAGCTTATGATTTTAACCCTAACACTTAGGAGGCTGAAGCAGCAGGATTGGAGGTCAAATTCATGCTCAGCTATCTAGTCAAGCACCCAAGGAGTTACAGATGGGTGCTGGGAGTCAAGCCTCTGCAAGGGCAGCAAATGCTTTCCAACCACTGAAGCATCTCTCCAGTCCCTAGTCTCTTTAGATTTATGTTTACAGTACCTCATAAGAAAGAAAAAGGAGCCAGGAGGTGGTGGCACACTTAATCTCAGCACTCAGGAGGTAGAGGCAGGGGGATCTCTGGTCTACAGAGTGAGTTCCAGGACAGCCAAGAGTACACTGAGAAACCCTGTTATTGACAACCACCCCTCCCAATGGAATGCATCAAAAAAGCAAAGACAATTTACAAATTCAGTTCATGCTTACTAGCCTCAACCAAACTTACTAATCAAACATTTTAGCCATTAATCTGATACCTGTCCGTCAGTGATAGAAATGACATTCGTTGGAATGTAAGCGGACACATCACCAGCCTGGGTTTCTATGACTGGCAGGGCAGTCAAAGAGCCACCACCAAAAGAATCATTCATCTTGGCTGCTCTCTCCAGCAGCCGAGAGTGCAGGTAGAACACATCACCAGGATAGGCCTCACGCCCAGGGGGTCGGCGTAGCAACAGCGACATCTGTCGGTAAGCCACAGCCTGCAGTACAGAAAGGAGGCAGTAAAAGTCAACTGCTAAGCAAGCTGCCCTGCTAACATCCACTCATGCAAACATATGAATTATAAAAAGACATCCTTTGACCTGCTTGGATAAATCGTCGTAGATGATCAAAGCGTGTTTGCCATTATCTCTAAAATACTCTCCCATGGAGCAGCCAGAGTACGGAGCCAAATACTGAAGTGGGGCAGCATCAGAGGCCGTGGCTGACACCACGATGGTGTACTTCATGGCATCTGAGGAAAAAAGGTTTACATTTTACAATACTGTGATTTTACATTAGAGGCTAGGAAACACAATTGTTCACTACCCTCATTCTGTTAAATGAATGGATTGAGAAGGGGGAGTCCTAGGGACATTGATGCTTGCTATGCAAGCCTGAAAACGAGTTCATGTGAGTCCTGGAACCCACATAAAAGTGAAAGAGCCCATGCTCAGCAGCTTCAAGTCCTAGATATGATCAATCACTAGCCCCAAATAAATTAGGCGTAACAGAGCATGCTTGTAATCCTAGGAGTGGAGACAGGAGAGCAGAGTTCCACGTTACTCTTGCTTATAACTAGCCCGATGCTAACAGGGGCAGATGAGACACAGTACACACCTCCTCACACCCTGTGAAACAACCCTACGCACAAGCCTCTAGTCCTGGGAAGTAGAAGCAAGATGATTGTGTAAGGTCAGCCAGAGCTGCATGAGACCCCATCAAAGAAAAAACACATCTAGGGGCTGGAGAGATGGCTCAGCAGTTAAGAGCACCGGCTGCTCTTCCAGAGGACCTGGGTTCAATTCTCAGCACCCACATGGCAGCCCACAACTGTCTGTAACTCCAGTTCCAGATCTGACACCTTCTCACTGATGATGCACATAAATTTAAAAAAAAAAAAAAAAAAAGCAAATTAAGCCAGGCATGCACCTTTAATCCCAGCACTTGGGAGGGAGAGACAGGTGGATCTCTCCAGAGTTTGAGGCCAGCCTGGTCTACATAGGGATTCTAGGACAGCCAGAGTTACATAAAGACTTTGCCTAAATAAACCTCCTACCATCTCCCAAAATTAAAATATTACAAACAGAACAAACAAAAAAACCACCAACCAAAACAGCAACCTGAAGTGATATGCCAAGCACCCCAGTTAGGTGTGTGTGTAACTTCAGTTCACTGGAGTAGAACCAGCCTTGGTTACACACTGTTCCAAGACGAGCAGCACTAGAACCGCCATGAGACTAATGTCCTTCCATACCCGCATCTGTCAGTCTCTTCACCAACTGGGCGACAGTGGACCGTTTCTGACCAATAGCAACATAGATACAGTACAGCTTCTTCTTCTCATCAGTCCCCTCATTGAAACGCTTCTGGTTGATGATTGTGTCGATAGCAATCGATGTTTTCCTTTGAAGAGAATGGCATGAGTGTCATAAAACACAGGACTTCCGGGCAAAACTGTGATCCCAGTGCTAACTGGCATTATCACCTGCCACTGCCCCATTACAGCCAAGGCATTTACCACTCAAAGTAAACACACAAATTATGTACTTAGAATCAACAGCACTTAGAACTTCTAACAGGATTTTGAATCCTTACCCAGTCTGTCTGTCACCGATAATCAGTTCACGCTGCCCACGACCAATCGGCACCAGGCTATCCACAGCCTTAATGCCTGTCTGCATTGGTTCCCGCACAGAGATTCGGGGAATAATTCCAGGGGCTTTCAGGCCCACTCGTCTACGGGTCTTGGAACCAATTGGACCCTGCAGAAAATATTAAGCATAAAAATTAAATAAAAAGGAACCCTCCAAATTAGTCTTGATGTTTGTCACACCAGCATCCAATCAGCATTAACTCACCTTCCCATCAATGGCATTACCAAGGGCATCAACTACACGGCCCAACAGTTCCTCGCCAACTGGAACGTCCACAATGGCACCCGTTCTCTTCACAATATCGCCTTCTTTAATCAGTTTATCATTTCCAAACACGACAACTCCGACATTGTCAGGTTCCAAGTTCAGGGACATACCCTACACAAAAGGAGCGATGAATACTGAAGCCAGAGGGCTCGCCCGACATATTAGTTAATAACTACAACAGTGAGCAGCTCGCAGAAGTCCTCTGGTGAAGACTTCTTGGAACAGGGTGGGTGCTTGACCTGAGATGATCACAGAGAAGCGGGAGAACTCCCTGAAGGTTGTCCTGACCTCCACACTGCACACTAACGTGTGCTGGCCCCAACTTCCAATAACTAAGTACAAAGGGTCTGCAGCAGAGCTTGGACAGCTACACACCGACTAGCTTTTAGTAATCGATCTACTCTTACTAAGAAAAGAATTTAGTTCAAGTAACCAAATGCGTTTGCATAAAACAATCTTAACAGCCACAAAGGAACTGACATGAAGTCACTGAAATTTGTGTGAATATTTACTAAAATTTTAATTTTGGTGCCAACTGCCATAACTTACTTGTCAGCACTTATGAGGGGACAGAGACTATGGGACTTGGCTTAACCAAAACTTTCCTAGTTTTTCTCTTTACATATTCTAATGGGGGCAAATGAGGCAAATAGAGACTTCAATGTTTTTAAATTTTGATACTCTCTTAATTATTAAATGGGAAACCAAAGCCACAGATCCTACTATAATAAACCCCCACTTTGTAATTTACCTTTAAGCCTGAAGAAAATTCTACCATTTCCTCTGCTTGAACATTCCTCAGCCCATGTACTCGGGCAATACCATCACCAATGCTCAAGACACGCCCAGTCTCTTCGAGGTCAACAGAAGTATCAGCTCCAAGAATCCGCTCCTCAAGAATGGAGGACATCTCAGCAGTGCCTGAGACAGAACAGCTCAATTTAAATAATCTGCTCCAAATAGCTTTCAAAGCCCATTCCCCAATAATCGGTTTCATGATAATAATCAAAATCATTCTAAAACATAATACAAATTATATTTTAAAACTTGAGTCTTGAGGCCAGCCTGGTCTACAGAGAGTTCCAGGACAGACTCCAAAGCTACAGAGAAATCCTGCCTCAATAAATACATTTTGAAAGGAAAGGGAGAAAAAAAAAAAAAACTTTGGGTGGGAAAGATGATGGGTCAGTGGCTAAAAGTATCTGTTGCTCTTCCAGAGGATTTGGGTTCAGTTCATCACCCACATGGCAACTCACAACTGTATCTAACCCAGTTCCAGGGGATCTGAAGCCCTTGTGGGCACTAGACATGCACACACATGCATACACCCAGGCAAAACACTCACACATGTAAGTAAAATAAATCTTTTTTTTATAAAGTTGGATATCCATCATTGTCAAAATTATTAGAAACTATGAGTGGAAAGCATTCTTTATAAGGCAGACAATAATCTAGACAAATAGCTGATGAAATTAAATGCTACCCTTCCTAATGTTTTACCTTCTTTTCTCATTTAATTTCCTAAGAATCTGCACATATGCTAAAAATCTGAATTTTTGGCTAAATTCTACTAACACTTTAAATGAAATAATATATATATATGTGTATATATATATGAGCAGCAGAATACCTAGCTCCTTAGGAAAAGTGCCGGCTGACAAACCCAGCAAAACAACCTTGACCCCAAGACCCACGAGGTAGCATTGAACACTTTCAACTGTTCTCCAATCTCAACCAACACCTCATGGCATGCAGTGCCCCCCACCCCACCAATGAAATGCAAATATTAACAGCGGCTATTGAGAGGGCTCACTGAGTAAAGACATCAGCAAGCCTGGCGTGGAGTTCCAGCCACAGAGATCCCAACACAGGAGAGCCAGATCCTGAAACCTGCCCTTTGCTCTCCACGTTTTCACCAGGGCTCACATACATGTGCTTGTTCAAGAACAAATGCAAAAATAAAGTTACAAACTGTCCCTTTAAAGCTGGTAAGCCCAGCTGGGAAGTGGTGGCTCATGCCTTTAATCCCAGCAGGAGCAGGTGGATCTCTGTGAGTTCGAGGCCACCCTGATCTACTGAGCAGAGTTCCAGGCTCCAAAAAACTACACAGGGAAACCCCATTTCAAAAAACCAGGGGAAAAAAAGCACCTAAGCCCCAGTGCTCATCTTACTACATACACAGGCATATATTTTACCTTTATTTTAAAATATGGCCAGGGATGTTGACCTACAAAGCTCTGGGTCCCATCCCGGCAGGCACCTTCGTGAGAAAAAGAGGAAAAGCCCTCCAGCACACCTCCAAAGAAACTCCCCAACCAGTGTCCTTCATGCATACTTGGTTCCCCACTCCCTGATGTATCCGCAGGTATAAAACGGAAGTGGTTGCATCTGAAGAAGTCATCAGTTTAAAAGAATTTGCGCATTTTCTTACGCTTCATACATGAGGTTTTTTTAAAAACACTCTTTCATAGTTCAGAGACGGTGCCTATTACACATGTATATTACAAGAGAAATTATTAGAAACCATACAGCATAACAAATATAGTTTCATTAGACAAAGAGAATCTACCAAGACAAGGCATGTTATATGGCATAGTTTAAAATTAAGCTTCTGTAGCAAGCTTTAGAAGAGAAAAACTTTAATGGGGGGGAGGGGTCCCTCCACAATGTAGATTTTTAAATCCTGACTTACCAGTCTTCTGAAGTAGAGTGCTGGAGGCATGGAGCTTTCTTGTACCAATGAAGGATGACCCCAAAGCATTTTTGGAGACCTAGTACAAAATATTCTTTTAGCAACTTGATCCTAGAAAAAGACTTCACCATCATAGGCTGCACTCATATACTTGCACATGAATGCGCGCGTGTGCTCAAACACGCAAACACACACACACACACACACACACACACACACACACACGCACGCTTTCACAAGCTGGCTGTGATGATGGTGCATGCCTGTAATCCCAGCACTCTGCAGGCAAAGGCAGGATTACCTGAAGTTTGAAACCATACTGGTTTATATAGCAAGGCCAGCCAGAACCGGACAGCAAGGCCCTGCCTCAAAAGCAACAAAACAAGCAGCAAAGCCTCCACAAAAGGGACACGCTTAAGTACAGGCTTAAAAGTCAAGGACTTAATTACATGGGAAAGCACATTATGATTCCAGCATCTATTGTACAAACTGGGGGTACACAAGACTATATAGGAAGTGTATTTTCAAAAAACAAATGTTAAGAAAGCCTTTTCCTTAAAGACATGTAGGTTTTACTATTTTGCTGTTGGGTTTCAACTGAGTTGTAGACATCTGCCCTATCCGATGGATGGAAACTTCACTGTATTTCCTGCTTTTCCTTTTAAAAAGGCAAATAAAGACTGGTTGGGTGGATTAGAAAATAAGATAACCTGTTCACTGTCTTGAAGAAATCCAGCAGCAATGCGGAACCTGGATCCCTGCTTGTTTCCTTCTATCTGCAATACTGTGACTGGCCAAGGTGAACTCCGAATCGTCTGTCTTTTAATAGGAACCCATACAAATCTTTTCTTAAAACGCTTCTTTTCTGCTATCAGGAAACTAAGATGCTACTAATGTTTTGTTGGGGAAGCAGGAAAGCCGGTATATTTATTTCGCCCTTTGGATTCACAGTACCTTTAACAATGAAACGGTAAATGTATTTATGTAGGGCTAAATTTTTTAAGAGTTATTCTCAACATCATGGAAGAACATTAATGAGGGGCGCTGACTCATCATTTCCCGACCTTTTGTTCTGTTTTACTCTTCAGAATAAAAACATGAGGTGGGCAACCAAAGGAAAAAAAAATCTTTCAACGTGTCCAAGAAGAAAACCCCTAGGTTTTCTGCCAAATTCTAGGCCATTTATAAAAATTCCATCGTCGCTGACATTGAAAACCACGTAAACTGCTTCTGCACCTAGCGATGTTTTCACGATCCTTTCCGTATTCCGCACAAAGTGCCCAACCACACGCGCGCGCACACACACACACACACACACACACACACACTTATTCCCTTCCCTTGAACTGACCTCGGGCGCGGGTGACGGGGACGGGATCGGGCCTGGTGACCTTCAGACAATGTCAGGCTCTCCCCGCTCCCCCGCACCGAGCTGCTGACGGCTCCTCTGACCTTCAGCGGGGCCCGACCCCAGGAACGCGCCGCGGGGCAGGCCAGACGCGCAGCGCACAGACCCTGACCTCCGCCCGGCGCGGCCGGCACCCGCACCCGCACCCGCCCGAAAGCCCCGCGCCCCGCCGCGCCCCGCGGGCCTGCAATCGCCGCCGCCCTCGCTCGCAGCGCAGCAGTCGAGCAGCCAGGGTGCAAGATGGCGCCGCCGCCCCAGCCCAGCCCCGCAGCGCACCGCAGCGCAGCGCGGCCCCGCTCGCTCGCCACACTCCGGCCGCGCCCCGGCCCCGGCCCCGGCCCCGGCGCTCACCAGTCCCGCCCGTCGAGGGAGGGCACGGGCCACGGCCGCGGCGACGCGCACGGACAGCATGCTCGCAGCTTCCCCGGGAGATCCTGTGCAGCCGCAGCCTCCGGACGACTGGCACAAAATGGCCGAGCGCGCAGGAAGGTCAAGGCAGCCGGCCCACCTGACCCGGAAGTACCGCCCCTCCCCCTCCTTCACCTCCGGACGCAAATCCTTTTTTTTTTTTTTTTTTTTTTTTCTTCCTTTCTTTCCTTTTTAAAAATAGTGTAGCATTTGGAACTAAAGACGAACGGATCAATGGTTTCCGGCCTCCTCCCTGGCATTCGTCATGCTTTTTTTCTGTTTTGGGTCTTGGTGAATTGTGCTTGCCTCGGGCGACCGCGTGAGGGGGGAGGCGGGTGTCACCCAGCTGGGGCGGACCGCGAGGACGAGGACGCGGAGCGGGGTTGCCGCGGCCCGCGGGCTTGCACCGCAGTGCAGTCACAGCGCTCCCGCCCAGGATTGGTCCTCGGGTCCCGGCTTCGCCCCAGACTTGGGAATAATCTTAAGTTACTTTAAGTGCTTATTGTTTAGTGTGTGCTGTGTGTGTTCGTGTGCCAGGGCGTGCTTGTGAAACCCTCTCCTTCCACCCGCTGTGGACCCTCAGACTCAAACTCAGGTCACGCTGGCAGTGCAAGCACTTTCATCCTCTGGGCCGTCATGCTGACCCCTGATTTGGGTTTATAATAAAAATCCAAATATTTTTAATTAGAAAGTATAAGTTTATAGTATGTATGAATGTTGTATTTGCACGCACGTCTGTACACCATGGGTGCCTGGTGACCTCAGAGGCCAAAAGAGGCAGTTAGATGTCTTGGAACTACAGTTACAACCATATACGGGTGCTGGGGATCAAACCTGGGTCAACTAGAAGAGAGGCTACTGATCTTAACCTTTGCTCCATTTCTCCAGTCCAAATACCTACCCACGTCTTATAGGGGACTTGATAGCACAAATGAAAGAATTGCAATTCTTTAAGGTCCAATCTGAGAGCATCTCAGGAAAGCTGGACCTAATGACTCAGTCCTATAATCCCCGTTGGGGAAGTTAAAGGATGAAGATTAACAAATTCAGGGCCACCCAGGGTACAGGAAGACCTTGTCAATCAATCAACCAGTAAAGGGACTAAGAACAGATGTTAGAGTACTTGCTTGGGGTGTAAAAGGCTTTGGGTTCAATGCCAGTTGGGGGAGGGGAGTGAGAAGAACCCTATCTAAGTTGGATAGCTTCAAAACTTCTACTGAGAATGGTCCAAAATCAGAAAGCATGATTCTAGATTCAGACAAGTCTCAAGTTTTCTTTTACCAACTAACTTTTGTTACCCTGGGGATTCTTAAGGAATAAACTGGATATCATTTATTCTCTCTCTCTCTCTCTCTCTCTCTCTCTCTCTCTCTCTCTCTCTCTCTCTCTCTCTCTCACCCCAAATAAACGCAATAAGAATTAAAATCACTATTAGTGGTATTTATTTATTTGAGATGAGGTCTTACCCTGTAGCCTGAAACTCATGGCAACTGTCCAGCTCCAGCCTTCTGAACACTGGGATTACAGGTATGAGCCACCACATCTGGCTAATGAGACATTTTAAAAGTTCTTATTATGAGCATCCCTTCTGACTGTACATTTTCCTCTAAATAAACAATGATGGTGGAAAACAGATCAACTGACTCCCTAACCGCCAGCTAACTCCCTAAGTCCCTAACTGTTGGTCTATTTCAGGTTGTATACGGGCTGCTTTGAACAAACAGAATGCCAATCAAAAAGCAGCCATCCAATCCAGACTACCTTACTCCAGCACCAGCAGTCTTGGAAAAAGTCCTACACAGCAGCCACTTGTGGTGCAAACACTTGTGATCCCCACACTTGGGAGCTGGAAATGAAGGACCAGAAGTAGAAGGTCACCCTTGACTGCAGAGTGAAGTACAGAAGGAATGTACATAGGAGAGATATCAGGAGTTCAAAGTCACTCTCTGATACGTGGCAACTTGGAGGCCAGCTTGAGCTACATGAGAAAGCCCCAAATCAAATAGAAATAAATAAAAGGGGCTGTGGAATAGCCCAGTAAATAAAGGTGCTTGCTTTCAGGCCTTGATCCCAAGTTTGATCCCAGGACCCCACATGTTGGAGGAAGAGAATCTATAGGCAGAGTTTCTCTGTGTTCCAGCAGTCACCCCCAAATAACCACACAGAGACTTTTTTTAAAGTTTTATTTATTATGTATTCATTCAGTGTTCTGTCTGCATGTATGCTTGCAGTTCAGAAGAGGGCACTAAATCTCATTACAGATGGTTGTGAGCTACCATGCGGTTGATGAGAATTGAACTCAGGACCTCTGGAAGAGCAACTAGTGCTCTTAACCACTGAGCCAGCTCTCCAGCCCCCATGGGGGCTTCTTATTAAGTATAAATGCTCAGCCCATAGCTTAGGCTTGTCTCCAGCCGGCTCTTACAACTTAAATGAAACCATTTCTATTAATCCGCGTGCTGTCGGGAGGCCCATTCACCTTATTTTTGCACTTTTCATGCTGCGGCTTCTGAATCTGGCTAGAGAGTCTTCCAACTTCACCCTTCATCTCCAGCATTTTCTCTGCTCCTCCAATTCTGCCTATCCATAGGTCAATCAGCTTTTTATTAACAACAAATGCACACATCTTCACAGTGTACAGAAAGATTATTCCACAAGAATCTATTTATTCCTGAAAGTTGTACTTTGACCCCCACGACCACCTCCCCCAACCAAACACATCTTGAAATGTAATAAAACCTTAAATAAATAAATCTTAAGGACATTTAGGTTCTTGATAGCAGAAACTAATGTTAAGATTGCTGCAGATCCTAGAGGGGCGCTGGTGGCGCTCACCTTTAGTCCCAGCACTCGGAAAGCAGAGGCAGGCAGGTCTCTGTGAGTTTGAGGTCAGCCTGGTCTACAGAGCAAGTTCCAGGAGAGGCTCCAAAGCAACACAGAGAAACCCTGTCTCAGAAAAACAAACAAACAAAAATGTTGTGGATCCTATGCCAGAGTACAATAAAAAGTTAATTTTGTTTTGGTGTTTTGAGGTAGGGTTTTGTGGTGATTTGAAAGAAAATGGTCCCCAAAGGGGATGGCACTGTTAGGAGGTGTGGCCTTGTTGAGAGAAGTGTGTCACAAAGTGGGCTTTGAGGTCTCTTTAGCTCAAGCTTCCCTCAGTGTGATTGCCTGTTGACTTCCTCTTGCCTTCAAGATGTAGCACCCTTGGCTCCAGAGTCACATCGCCTGTATACCACCATGCTCCCCATCATGATGATAATGAACTGAACCTCTGAAACTGTAAGTTAGCCCCAATTAAATGTTTTCTTTATGATAGTTGCAATGGTCCAGGTGTCTGTTCTCAGGAAAACAAAAAACCCTCAGACAGGTTTCATATAACCGGGGGACTGGCCTTGAACTTGCTATGTAGTTGAAGACGGCTTCAAATTTCTGATCAACCTTCTTCCCCTCCCAAGTGCTGGAATTGCAAGTGTATAGTACCACGTACAGCACAAGATCTGCTGGGGACCCGACCCAGGCCTTCCTGCATTTCAGGCAAGCACTCTACCATCTCCCCGTCATGGACCTCAACCCTTGAGAGTCTTTTGGGTATGTATGTATGTTTGTTTGTTTGTTTGTTTGTTTGTTTGTTTGAGACAGTCTTATGCCATAGCTCAGGCTGACATGGAACTTACACTATCACTATGTAATGGAGACTGGCCTGGATCTATTGACAATCGTTCTGCCTCGGCCTTCTTAGTGCTGGGTCACAGGCATGCGCCACTGTGTCCCAAAATAAGTAATTATATTTATGCAATCAGTGCAGAAGCAGCACTGTCTTCTGACTAAAACCTGGAAGTTACAGGTATTTTCTGCTGAAGCCTAGTCTCAGGGTAAATCGGTAAAAACCACAATTCCCAGAATTCCCCAGGCCCGAGGGGCGGACCCAACGGCGAGGGGGTGGGGCCCGGGGCGTTCCCCGCGAGGTTTTGAGAGTGAGGTGGCGGGAGCGGCGGCCATGGCGGCGCCGGAGGAGAGAGAGTTGCAGGTGACGTCCGGAGCCGGGTCGGGAACCCGCCTAACCCTCCTGGGGCCGTGCTCCCCGGCCGGGCTCCGCGCTCGCCGCCACTGCTGCTTCTGTCCCACCCCACGGTGCCATCGCGACCCCTTGTGGGCCCGGAGGCCCCCGGGGAGGCCGTGCCCTGGCTTCCCCGGCGATCGAGCCGCTCGCTTCAGGCTGACCTGGGATGCCGAGGGCAAACCCACCGGTCCTGCAGCCCGAGCTGTGCCGCTTCCGTCTAGGATGTAAACACTGAGCCGCGGTTGGCCCCGGCAGCCGCCTGGCACTGCGCAGGGTGCGGGTGTGTCGGGGCCGCTGGCTTTTCAGACCGTGCACGGATCATCATCCATCTGTCGTGCTTTCAGATTCGCTCGTTCCCCGCGAGGCAATTGTGGGTGGTGGGGGTGGTGGTTTCCCCCGTGATGCGTTTGGTTTGCAGCGTACGCACGATGTTCTTTGCTAATTTCGACTTTTCCTCGTGCCTCCGCACTTGTTGACAAGTCAGACTGTGAAGTCTGGACCCCAGAATAGTCACAGCAAACGTTTAGCTTGCCGCGGAGGACTTCTTTGTCAGATTCTGTTGTGCCATTATAACAAGGCTGACCTTTTTAATGGTTAGGTTGCTGCGTGGTTGAAAAAAGTATTTGGAGACCGTCCCATTCCACAATATGAGGCGAACCCGCGGACGACAGAAATTTTATATCACCTCTCAGAACGCAACAGGGTCCGGGACAGGGACATCAGCCTGGTTATAGAGGACTTAAAACAGAAAGCAAATGAATATGAATCAGAAGGTGAGTTAAGTCTACAGGTTTGAAAGAGGCAGTAAGGTAACTAATTCTTGCAACACTTCGGTACCTGAGATTAAGGTAGACGACTTGTATTGATTATCATCGTCATTATTATTTTAGACAATTAACCCCTGCCCTACTATAATAACTTCCAAATTAGAAATTTCACCATAGAATGCTTTATTGGTGCTCTGCTAGTTAAAACAGTGAATGCTGAAAGAGGATTAAATTTTCTGGGGTGAGAGTTGGTGGAAGAATGCCTTTAATCCCAGCACTTTATATAGAGTCAGAGGCAGGAGGCTATCTGTGAGTTCAAGGTCAACCTGGGCTGCATAGAGAGATCCTGTCAGAAACAAAACAAACGAACAAACAAACAAAAAAGCTTAGTAGCCTAACGAGAAAGATGCCATGAAATATGAGACTTGGACTGACAGATCACCGTGGGCTGCGTGTCAGGGGACAGCTTTCAAATTTCCTGCTGTAATCCCAGCATTCAGAAGGCAGAAGCAGGAGGGTTGTCATGACTGCAGTGTCAGCTTGGATCACATAGCAAGACTCTCAAACACGTTTGTTTTTTCCTCTTTTGTTGGTCACACATGGAGTATGCAAAAAAGGAAGAGTAAGAGCAGGGTGCAAAGCCTAAGGGATGAGAAAAGTCTGGGATATTCCTCCCACTCCAGAGTTCTTTCTTACTTTTTCTTAATAAACCATGCTCATTCTGCTAACACAAAATAATAAAAAAAAACACCTTGAGGGTGACACCAAACAGAGGAAGTGAGGTCTGTTTGCCATGCGTTTAACCAAGTCGGGGGCATTGTATACATGTTTGAAGGAATTTGTTTCAGATTTATTTTATGTGTGTGAATGTTTTGTCTGCATGGGTGTATGTGTGTGTCTGGTGTTTGTAGAGTTCTGAAGAGGGTGTTGGGTCCCCGGGAACTGGAGTTAAGTGTGATTGTGAGCCACCATGTGTGTCCTGGGAACTGGCCCAGGTCCTCTGCAAGGGCAGCTGCTCTAGTTGAGCAATCCTAGCCTAGGTAGAGAGTTCCAGGACAACCAGAGCTACACAGAGAGACCCTTTCTCAAAACAAACGACAAAAAACTGAGTATCTCTCCAGACCCTATATGATATTGTGAATATAGTGCAATTATATTGATTCTAATGCATACATACTTTTTCTAATAGTCTTTTAAAATTAGCACAAAATGTGAATGGTGTGGAATACTTCCACAATGCGGAACAGAGCAATCCCATCACCACAAAAAAGACTCCCATGTTTACTCCTTTTAATTGGATTCTCATAATATGATCTTTTGAAATTGGATTTTGGGGGTTTTTAAAGTATACTTTTAGATGTATGTATTTATTTATTTGAGATAGGGTTTCTCTGTGTAACAAGTCTTGGCTGTCATGGAACTTGTTCTTTGTAGGCTTCCAACTCAGAGAGATCCATCAGCCTCTGCCTCCGAGTGCTGGGATCAACAGCATGGGCCACTAGCATTCAGCTACATTACACTTGTGGATATAGTGGTGTGCATCTTTAGTCCTAGCATTCAGGAGATAGGAGTAGGCAGATCTCTGAGTTCAAGGCCATCAAGGTCTATGTAGTGAATTACAGGTTTATACAGTGAGACACTGTTTTGTTTTGTATTTTAATTCTATTTACTGCTTTTGAGGAGTAGGTACACGAGCATGTGAAAGTCAGAGGGAGCATGTGGAAGCTCGTGGGGTCAGTTCTGTGTTCCACCATGTGGGCCTGGGGATGAACAAGTTGGTTCCCAACACCCCATTGGGCGCTTCACAATCCAATGTGTCTGGCCTCCGTGGGCACAATACACAGACACATCATTACAAATAAAATAATATTTTTTTGAGGTAGGGTTTTGTTGTTGTTGTTTTGGTGTAGCCTGGACTCTCTTAGCACTCTCCATATTGATCAGGTTAGCCTGGAAATCAGAGGTGCCCTGTTGTGATTTTGGTTGATTCTGGGTGCCCTTGCCTCTTGAGTGTTGGAATTAAAGGCTTTCACCACCGTGCCTGGCTCAAATAAATCTTAACAACAGAAAACATTATTAATAAAAGTTTAAAAACGAAAAGGGCTAAAGGTCTGCGACAACCATTACACTCTTCTATCATTTCAGCCAAACATCTTCAAGACTTTCTCATGGAGAGTGTGAATTTTTCCCCTGCCAATCTGTCTAACACTGGTTCCAGGTTTCTGAATGCACTGGTTGACAGTGCAATTGCCCTGGAAACAAAGGACACTTCACTAGCAAGGTAATTCTTGTATTGACTTTGGTCTGTGTCCCCATAAGAGCATATGCTACAATAAGGTCCTGACCTAAGATTTTTTGTTTTGTTTTGTTTTTTGTTTTTTTAGTTCTCACAGTAATTCTGCATAGAAAATTAGCAATGGATGCAAAAGTTCTGAGGTGGTTGTTCTGTTTGTTTGGTGGGTGGGTTGGTTGGTCTGGGTGGGTTTGTTGCTGTTGGTTTGTGTCTGTGTACGTGTGTGTGCTGAGTTCTAGTTAGCTCAACAGTGCATGGGTGAGTGGCACTGCTGTGTAAGAAGGCTCGATGAGCAGAAGCCAGAGCGATGGGACAGTAAGCAGTGCCCTCCATTGCTTTTGCTTGCTCGTGCCCTGAGACTTCTCTAAGTGCTGTACTGTAAGTGTAAGCTAAAATAAGCCCTTCCCTATGGTGCTTTTGGCCTTGGTGTTTATCACAGCACTGAAAAGCAACTTAGAGCAGCTGGAGGCTGGATTTGTGTGCACACACTTTTAATAAGTCCAGCGCCCAGGAGGTGGAGGCAGGAAGATCAGAAGGTCATCCTCAGCTGCTAAGGGAGTCTGAGGCCAGCATGTGCTATGTGAGACCCCTCCTACCTCCAAACAGATAGAGGAACAGTAAAGTAGTGGGTTAAATGATCCGGTTGAGCATGACAAATTTTGGTTATACAACATTGAATAATAAGTTAAGGACCCTTCGTTTTTTTTTTTTTTTTTTTTTTTTTTTTTTAGACAGGGTTTTACTATGTAGCCCTGGCTGTCCTGGAACTCACCCTGTAGGCCGAGCTAGCCTTGAACTCACGAGATCCGCCTGCCTCTGCCTCCTGAGTGCTGGGACTAAAGGTGTGCGCCATCACCACCTTGCTAAGGACCCTCATTGTTTGAGATATACATTTCACCTATATAATGATATAATTCTTCCACCAATCCTCAGAGGAAGCTGAAGAGCTGGGATTCTAAGCCCCAAGGTCATTTGACTACTATTGGTGGTCATTTGTTAGCTGGGACTACTCCTACAACTTAACATGGTCAGAAAAGTACATATAAGTGTGCTGTACATAACTGCCAGTGTAAAGGTGTGGGATTTATATCATGCTTGAAGAGTAGGCTTGTAAGTGTAACAACATGTAGACCAGGTGGCAGCCGCAGTGTGGATCAAATCAGTTCTTCTGATACCAAGTACAGTTGTATAGATGTAACACTAGGAAAGCAGAGGTGAATAGGGAGAAAGACGTGACCTGCAAAAACAGTCTCTTAGTCAAATGAGAGAGGAGGACAGTGGAGAACATTCTTCCATCATGTAGCAGCGGCATTCTGAGACTAAAGATGCTATCCCTGGCAAGCATAGACAAAAGGTAGTGAATTCAGGATGGGTAAATCTTACCCAAGAGGTGTTTTGTTGTTGTTTTGTTTTTATTTTGTTAAAACAGAGTCTTTTTATGTATCCTTGGTTAGCCTGGAATTCACTGCTCACTCTGTAGACGAGGGTGTCCTTGAACTCTCAGAGATCTGCCTGCCTTTTCCGCTCTGTCCTGGGAACGAAAGGTGTGCAGCAGCACACTCAGCCCGCCTATGTTGTGTGGGAAAGCGGCACTTTTACCTGCTGAGGGCATTTTAGGCAATGGGAACAGCGTGTGCCGGTTGTATTACTGAATGGAGCAGTGGTTACATAAACTCTAGAGGAAGACCCGCTTAGACAGCGTTTATCCTGTGTGACCAAGTTCCTCTTTCAGCTTTATTCCTGCAGTGAATGATTTGACTTCTGACCTTTTTCGTACCAAATCCAAGAATGAAGAAATCAAGCTCGAATTGGAAAAACTTGAAAAAAATCTGACTGCAACATTAGTGTTAGAAAAATGTCTACGAGAGTGAGTTGAAATGTTGACATTTTGAATTATAAAAGCTTTAGTAGGACATTGTCAAGTTGGGCATGACAGCACAGGACTGTAATCCCAGCTATGGGAAGGCTGAGGCAGTCCGTAAGTCCAAGGCTGCCTGAGCGACTCAGGAGGGGCTTAGGTGCATATTTTTGTATTTTACTTTATACAGTGTATTTATTTTTGCTTTATTTAATATGTGTAGTTTTATAATTTTCAAATGTCTAAACTCTCAGCCTACCACATAATTTAAAGTCACATATTTTGGCATGCTCTGCTCCTGTCGCTCTACCATCCCTCTTTGATGCCGTGAGCCTTTAGATTCTGATTGCCCCAGAGCTTAGAGCCAGTGGTTAACATTTATGTAAAGGCAGAGTAATTCGGTGACATACAGATGAATTCAGCAAATAAAGTGTATGTGTTAGGCACTGTGTCGTGTCACATACAGTAGAGGGAGAGGTCTTTGGGATCCTGTATTTCAAGTTGGTTTAGGTATTGAACCATTTTGTTGATTAGTTTGTCCATGAATAATTGTTACAGATTAATGTTAATGTTTTTACGTTCCTTGAGAAAAACCCCACATTGGCACCATGGAGGGGCAAATGTCCTAAGCATGCACTGTGGTCTGGGATGTAAAACTTGTGGTGGAATGGGTAGCAAGTAGGTATCTATACTGGCTAAGCCGGAGCTAAATCCCTCAAGAGGGAGTTGGTTTTCTTGTTTTCTAAACATCCTTTACTGAGAAGGAAAAAAAAAAAAAAAAGCTTTAATTTTACTTTTGGAAGAGATCTCAAGAAGGCAGAGCTGCATCAGTCTGAGGAAAGGGCCAAAGTTGACAGTCGCCTCCAGAACATGGACTTCCTGAAAGCAAAGGCTGCTGAGTTCCGGTTTGGGATCCAAGCTGCAGAGGTATGTATAAGAGCTGTTTGTAGCTGGCTTGTCTTCGCAGCAGCAAGCAGGGTCAGCCCTTTCTGCCATGATGGAACTACAGGGAAGGGCTGTAACCTGCCCACGCTTATGGAACTGCCGAGAGCGGCATTCGAACCCTTACACTCAGCACCTGTCCCCTCCCCACATCTGAGTGTAGAAAGGGTTCACAAGTATCATAAACTAGCTTAGACGCGTGGCATGTGTGCTTTCTAATTTGTGATCTCAGGCATTCTCTATTGCATGTTGAAAACATTTTCCTGATGGTTACTTTTTTTTATTTTTTAAGATTTGTTTATTATGTAAACAGTGCTCTGCCTGCATGTTTGCCTGCTCACCAGAAGAGGGCACCAGGTCTCATTACAGATGGCTCTGAGCCACCATATGGTTGCTGGGAATTAAACTCGGGACCTCTGGAAGAGCAGCCAGTGCTCTTAACCTCTAAGCCATCTCTCCAGCCCGATGGTTACTTTCAAACTGATTTTTCAACTAAACTCTTTCCTCATATTGTAGGAGCAGCTTTCTGCTAGAGGCATGGACGCGTCTCTGTCCCATCGGTCGCTAGTGGCACTTTCAGAGGTAAGCGTCCTGTCTTAGTCTGTCCTTTGCCACAGACTGGATCACTTATGAACAGTCAAGACATAAGTTTATTTTGTTCGTGATTCTGAAGGCTAAACAGTGTAAGATCCAAGGGCCACATCTGGTGAGGGCCCTCTACTGTATTCTCAGGTACATAGTAGAAAATTCAGGTCCTAGGGTGAGGGAGAGGGCTCAGTCACTGGGAAAGTGCTTGCCCGAGTTTGGATCCTCAGCACCCATGTAAAGTCTGGGTATGGCTGCACGAGAGGATAATGACGGGCAGTCCCTTTTTGTAGATGAGGGAACTAGAGAAGATCTGTAACTTGCCTAGGTTTACATAACTACTGAACAGCAGTTTCAGATTCAAGTCAGGCCTTGAAACCCTGATACTTCACCGCTTGTGAGCGTAGGTAAGGGTTCACAGGTAACATAATGAGCTTGGGCACTCTTGAGCCGGTAGCCCAGCCTGTCAGCGAGCTCCACATTTAGTGAAGGACACTGTCTCAAAAAACGGATGTAGTGACCGAGGAAGACAGCCAGCATCAACCTCCAGCCTCCACATAGTGCAAGCAGCCTGGAGGAGCTTTGTCCTGGGGATCCATCTTCGTTCTTCAGGGGCTGGAGAGATGCTCAGCGCTTAAAAGCACTGGCTGCTCTGCAGAGGGCTCAGATTCAGTTCCAGCACCCACGTGGTGGCTCATGGCTGTCTGTTGCTCCAATTGCAGGGACCTAACACCCTCTTCTGTCTGCACCAGGCACACATATGTATGCAGTCATGCATGCAGGCATAACACTCATACACATAAAAGAAATGTGAAGAACAAAATGGGCTGGAGGGGTGGCTCAGTGGTTAAGACACTTGTGCTCTTGCTGAGGACCCAGGGTGTCTCCCAGCACCCACCGGGTGGCTCAAAACCATCAGTGACTCCAGTTCTAGGGGATTCAGTGCCTTATTCTGACTTTAAAGGACACGTTTAAAAAAAAAGGTGCAAAATTAAAAGACAATTAAAACAAAAATTGAAAAACCTTAGTTCACCAGGCTTGGCTGTTAGTGTCTTTACCCCTGAATCATAGTGCTAGCCTGTGTAGTCTTATACTAAGTAAGTAGTAGTATTCTTCTTTCATTACACTTAGAAGAATAAAAGCTGGAAAAGGGGGGAGGTAGTCCTGAGTCGTGGGGTCCCAAGGTAAGGGACCACGTGGGAGAGCATAGCAGGTTGCATAGCAGGTGAAGGTGACTGAGGCAGCGAGGGAATAACACGCCAGGCAGATGGAGCTTGAATGAGGAGTTTATTTAGGAAGGGGAGTGAGGGGGAAGGGAAGAGGCATAGAGGCACCGGGAACAGAAGAGGAGAGGGGGGGAGAGGAGAAGAGGGGGGTAGCTGGTGACCAACCGAAAGCCGGAGAGAGCAAAAGAGAAAGCAAAAGAGAGCGTAATTGGGCAGGGTCTGACATTTAAAGGGGTCCTTCACACCTGCCTGCAGACTAGTACTCATGGAACCCTGGGCTGACCAGGGCTCTGCCTGAGTGCATCCTGCCAGGTGACAGGGTCAGGCCAGCGTATCCTTATAAGTAGGAATATAATTTATTTTTAAACATTTTGGAAAAGTATTGTTTCTATTAGAAATGAGGTGATCTATTAAGTTCTTTGATTCCTTATTTAATGTTACTGTGGATTGGACAGTGTAGATTGCTTGACAACCTTCAGGAAGCCATGAAAGAATAAATACTAAATAGTAATGCTTTATTGCATTTTATTTTAGAAATGAGTACTGTTTATTTGTTTTGTGGATATTTCTGTTGCTGTATAACTCTCTGTTCATTTCCAGAAACTCACAGAACTGAAACAGCAGACTATACCCCTGAAGAAGAAATTGGAGTCCTATCTAGATTTAATGCCGGTAAACTGTTTTTACGAGTTCTCTAACCTTCCTCTAAAGACACTGAGTGGTCAGAGCATAGTAAGTTTGATTTTTCGTTAAAATCAACGGCAGAACTGAGAGTTGTAATCTGAACACTTGGGAGGCTGAGGCAAAAGGATCACTGTGAGTTCTAACAGCTTAGGCTACAGAGTGAAGTTTTGTATCAGAATAACAGAAAAATAAAGACAGTGGTAGGCTTGGCGTGCTGGTCCACATCCGTAATCACAGCACTTGGGAGGTTGAGGATCTTGAATTGAAGGCCAGTTTGGGCTCTGCCTCGTTACATTTATTTGTTTGTTTATTTAGGGTGCAGGTGCCGCAGTGCACCTTGAGGCCAGACTTGGCTCTCCTAAACGAAGGGTTCCATCCACTCAAGTCACCAGGGTTGGTAGAAACTGCCATTGCTTAGTGAACCATCTTTCCCACCAAGATCCTGTTTTAACACCCCTCCCCAAATTGTTGCTGGTAAATTTCAGTGTGGTGTGTGGGCTGGGTGCTCTCTCTGGTTTCCCTTGCCCTTTGAAGGCTTTGTATTGTGAAATAGCATTGCTCCGTGTGAACTGCTTCCTGTATTAGTTTGTATCGCTATGGCCAATGCGACTGTGTACCACTGTCTTACCTCAGAGCAAAGATCAGTCTGCTCACATTTTCATAGCGTCAGCCGTAGTGGGGGGAAAGGCAGGTGGGACAGGTCAGTACAGCAGTCCAGAGACCAGGGACCAGGCTTGTACTGGATAGTTTTATGTCAGCTTCTCAAGCTAGAGTTATCTGGAAGGAGGAAACCTCAGTTGAGGCCTGCCCCTTCCTGAACAGAAATAGAAGAAGAATGGATGGGGGAGGGACAGAGGGGATGTGAGGAGAGAGCAGGGGAGGGAGATGGCTGTCAGGGTGTAAAATAAATGGATATATATACAGGACCTAAATTTCACTTAAAATCTGGGACAGAAGCATGGGACTATATTGTTTTCTGTGAGATGTTATAAACTTCTGTCTGGAAATAATTTTCTATACATTAAAAATGGAAAATTAAGGTAAAGAGAAAAAAAAAAAACAAAGAATTCAGGCTGAAGCAGAGCATTGGTGGCGCACGCCTTTAGTCCCAGCACCCGGGGGGCAGAGGCAGGCGGATCTCTGTGAGTTTGAGACCAGCCTGGTCTATAGAGTGATTTCCAGGACAGGCTCCAAAACAATACAGAGAAACCCTGTCTCGAAAAACCAAAAAAAAAAAAAGCAGGCTGAGCTGGGTAGAGGTGACATACCTTTACTCGAAGCACTCGGGAGAGAGGGGCAGGAGGAAATCTCTGTGAATTCAAGGCCAAGTTTCAGGACACCCAGGACTGTTACTTGGAGAAACCCTGTCTCAAAAAACCAAAGAAAGAAAAGAAGAAAGAAAAAAGAAGGCAGGCTGAGCAAGTCATGGGAAACAAGCCAGCATCAGCTCCGGACTCTGGGATCCTGCCCTGTTTGAGCTCCTGTCCTGACTTCCTTCAGTGATGGACAGCAATATGAAAGTATAAGCCACAGAAGCTCTTCCCTCCCCAAGATGCTTTTTGGTCCTGGTGTTTCATCACAATAGAACCCCAAGTTCAAACAAGGTTATACCCTCAAAGCCTCACCCACAGTGACCTCTTCCTCCTGAAGGTTCAGGGTTTCCCAGAACATTTCCAACAGCGTTCAGACAGAGCCTCTGTGAAACTGTCATTTAACCATGACACTTCCTTGTTTTGTTTTTCTTTTTAAGAATCCATCTCTTGCTCAAGTGAAAATTGAAGAGGCAAAGAGAGAATTAGTAAGTAGTTCCCATTTTTCTTCCTTCATTTCCCCTTTTTAATTAGCAGTTACTGACTTGAGATAATAAGATCTAAGCTTGTCGAGCAGTGAGGTCCAGCTGCTCGGGAGTACACAGCCCAAGACAGGGTTTGTGCTAGAAACTGTAAAATGCCTCACATACAGGGTTGATCTTAGAAGCTGCCAGAGACCCGAAGTGTTAATCTAATTAATCTTGACAATAAAAACCAGGAGTCAGATATTAGGAGACCCCTGGAAGATCAGAGACCGGGGAGCAGCTGCCAGTTGCTCCCTTCCTCTCTGGTTCCTTAGTCTGAAAAGCTCAGATCCTGTCTCTGCTTCACTTCTTACTTCCTGTCTCCACCTCCCGGTGCTGAGACTAAGGGTGTGAGCCAGCACCGCTCAGCTTTTGTGGCCTACTAGTGGCTAGCTCTGCCCTCTGATCTCTAGGCAAGCTTTATTTGTCAAACAAGTCCGGTGACAATTGCTGAGCTCCTTGTTTTGACTAGGCCAGTGCTTTGGGAAGAGAGTTCTGTGGTCAGCGTATGAGGCAGACTGGAGCCAGGTGAGAAGCGATAAAGATGAAGGGAGAAAACAACAAGAAAAAAGCAAGGTTGTGTGTGCAGACCTAAGGCCTACCATGTGCCGCCACCCCTTTCCAAAGGCGTCTTCCCTTCCGTGTTTATTAGTCATTGAGGAGGCCCAGAACTGGGGGGGGGGGGGTGATATAAAGCAAGTGAATACTAACGGCACATTTGACTGACATTCTTAATAGTGTTTTTAAAAACTTCAGTACTCAGAAGGCTAAGGCACAAGGGTTACTTCAAGTTTGACACTAGCTAAAGCTCCATAGCAAGATTTTCTAAAAACTACACACAAACAAAACTATACACACTAACACACGCACGCACAAGGGCTGGCAAGGTAGCCTGACTAGTATACCTAAGTTCCTCAGACACTTAAGTGCACGCACATGCACACAACACGTATACACAATGAAGCTCAGTAGTAGAGGGCTTGACCAGCTATGTAAGTTCCTCAACTTGGTCCCTAGTACCACAAAAAATAAATAAGACTTGTCTTAATGTTTTCCTTTTCTACTTCTCTTATTTAGATGTCAGTAGAAGTTGGTGACATCTCGGTCATGTCTTCATTTATGGCTCGTTTCCTTTCTCTAGGATGCTATTGAAGCTGAACTCACAAGGAAAGTAGACATGATGGAGCTGTGACTAGAGCCCAGTAGACATCCCTCTCGCAAGGAGTCAATGACCGCTCTGTTCTTAGAGGAGATAATAATATCCTGCTTGATAAAATAACAGTTTTTGGCCATGCATTTAAATTTTTTGGCCTAAGTACAGTTTTCATATGAAAAAGTGGTTTGTGTTACCTGTTATTTACTGTGTACCTGGCAGTTAAGAATCTCAAAAATCGGGGAGGGGATGGAGAGATGGCTCCGAAGTTTAGAGAAGTTGTTGTTCTTGCAGAGGACCTGGGTTTGATTCTCAGCACCCATATGGTGGCTCAAAATCATTGGATCTGGATCTGACGATTTCTTGCGTCTGAAGGCATTGGGCACACATGACACACAGACATACATGCAGATAAGAAAAAAGAAACCAACCCTCTGGCAGTCCCTTACGGCCATCATGATAGTTCTCACTGACTAGCTCTGTGGTTTCTGTTCTTCTGCTTGCTTCCTTCTCTGGGGCTTTGCTTCCATTCCTGGGCAGCTCATACTGGTCTGTCTCTTGATGTCAATATGTTTCATTTATGAAAAAATTAGACCTTTAAGCCAGTGGCAGAAAGAGGAATAATATAGCGTGTGGGGCTAAATGCATATTTCCTGCCCTGTAGTATGGTAATCCAAAGGATCAAAGACCAATACACAAATTTAAAGATAAAGATCCTGGACTGGAGTGTGACTCTGTGTATGCTGGCCTGGCATGCATGAGCCCTGTTCAGTCTCCAGCACAACATGGTGTGCATGTCTGTGCTGCTTTTTGTCAACTTGATGCAAGCTGGAATCATTTCTTTATCAGATTGGCCTGTCTACAACTTTTTCGGGCATTTGGTCATTAATGATTGATATGAGAGGACTCATTGTGGGCCATGCCACCCATGGTCACACGGTGCTGGGTTGTATAAAAATGCAAATTGAACAAGCTAGTAAGCATTTCTCTGTGCTTCAGCTCCTGCCTCCAAGTTCCTGCTTAGTTCCTGCCCTGACTTCTCTGTGCTGGACTGGAAGCTTCATTAGATGTATGAACTAGCTAGAAACTAGAGTTTCCTAGCACCAGTTGAGCCATGGGCAGACTGCAAATTCAAGCATACTGGCCCAAGCCAGAGCTGAGCTGATGAAGGATGTTTTGCACATTTGTAGTGCCACATGACTGGTGCATGATGGAGTACCTGGGAGAAGATGTGTAATGCTATCAAGGACCTGCCCTGCCATCCACTCTTCAATTCAAGCAGAATCTCCATGACTGTAAAGGAAAAAAGAAATCTACACTGTAGTTTTTTCTACCAAGGAGACCTCAAAACCGTCTCCAAATCTGAACAAAATTCCAAGCAAGATATACACAGAGAAATAATACATGAAAAGAAAAGGCCACAGGGAGAATTCAGAGTACCTAGTATCAAAAGTACCTAGGTTAACTGATAGTTGATCATTGGTTTTCAAGCTCAGTATGTAGCCAGGGCTACACATTCTAAGTCATTCCAAACTTGGGAAGTATTCAAACGTGTTCTGGAATATTATTTTAAGCTGTGTTACATTTGTTTATGCTGTGGAATATTTATTTAATGAAGCAAAGATGTATCACATTCTTTTATGTTGCATTTGTTTAACTCTGTGAAGCTGTATTACTTTGCCTGTCTAAAACACCTGATTGGTCTAATAAAGAGCTGAATGGCCAATAGCAAGGCAGGAGAAAGGATAGGCGGGGCTGACAGGCAGAGAGAATAAAATAGGAGGAAATCTGGGTTGAGATTGAGAAGGAATAAGAGAAGGTGGAGGACGCCGGAGGACCAGCCACACAGCCAGACATGGAGTAAGTAGATGTACAGAAATAGAGAAAGGTAAAAGCCCAGAGACAAAAGGTAAACAGGCTAATTTAAGTTAAGAAAAGTTGGCTAGAAACAAGCCAAGCTAAGACTGGGCATTTGTAAGTAAGAATAAGTCTCCGTGTATGGTTTATTTGGGAGCTGGGTGTCGCCTCCCAAAGAGCCATAAAGAGAGAGTAAAAATAACAAAAGCAAAACCAACAACACTTGAGCCTATGGGAGCCATTTTCACTCAATCACCATGCTCTGCTTCCTGGCCTCCATAGGCTAGTTACATATCACAGTGCAAAATGCATTTAGTCCAACTTCAAAAGCCTTCATAGTCTTTCACGGTCTTAACAGTTTAATAGTCCAAACCTTTTCTGAATCTTAAAACTATCTAATTGCAACCCCCTATAAAATCAAAAGGTAAACTACATACTTCCAACATGCCATGGCACAGAGTAATTGGAGCATGAAGAAAAAAGACCTTGATGAAGAAAGCCCAAACTCAGTGCCAACTCCAAACCCTGTGATGACAATGGGCTTAGATGGCTGCACACTTGCTCCCTGTAAGACACATCTTTCCAGCTGGTTCCACTCTGTATGCAGCTCTCCCTGGCAGAGACCATGTGACTGGCTGGTCTAACACTTTGGGGACTCTGAATGCAGTACGGGCTTTATTTTCACAACTTGACTCACTGGCAGTCTCAGGACCGCCATGCTGGGACTCTGCTACAACCTGGCCTCAATGACTTGCCTTAACGTGAACATTGCACAACCCCTTTCTCATGTATCTCTCATGACTCTAAAACCAGAACCACGTGGACAATGCCACCACATTTCGCCTCTCACTGGGATTGGAGCCTGGCTCCCTTGAGTCACATCTGCACAAGCTTTTCTTAGTTTTTGCTCTTTTTTTTTTTTTTTTTTTTAATTTCACATTGTTGGAGTGTCTGTGTGGAGTCTTGCTCTGAGGGCACCTCTCCCTTTGTAACAATGCAGGTCAGGCCTCACCTTGGCTCTAACATGAAATTTCCAGGTGCTCTTTTTCTCCTCGAACTTTACATTTTGTATTTCTTTTTTGCCCTACTTGCTTTTTTCATTGTAGACCTACATAAATGTGATTACTAATAACCATGCAACAGAGCCAGCATTAGACTGTCCTAAAATCTCCTTCACCAAAGAAATTACTCCATTACTTTTCAATTTTTGCCTCAGGCAAATTCTTAGGTCAGAAAGCAGCTATGTATTTTGCTAAAACATCACAAGAATGATCCCTATCTTCCTTGCCAATATTGTTACCCTGACACCTACATCTCTTAGCACCTACTGTCTTCCATGCTCCTTCTAGAGTGGCCCCTTAATCTCTGATTATAGCATTCAACTCCTTTCGTAGTATAACATCTCAAAGTCTTACGTTCTAAAACAAAAACAAAAAGCAGTAGGGTTAAGCCTATCACAAAAACAAAACAACAACAAAAAACTATTCCTAGCACCAACTTCTATATTTTCTTATTTTTTATGGCAGCTTATAAAAGAAAATGTTTAATTGGAGTTACAGCTCCAGAGGTTTAGCATCCACGATAGTGGAGCAAAAGCTTGACAGCAGGAGTAATGGGGCTCATGTCTTGATCCACAAGAAAGAGGCAGAGCCAACTGGAATGGAATGAGCCTTCTGAAACGTAAAAGCCCACCCCCATCCTCCAACAAGGCCACACCTCCCAGTCCTCAAAACAGTTCCTAGCTAGGGACCAGACATCCTAAGGTATCCATTCTCATTCAAACCACCAGGGCAGATGAGAGAGATGGCTCAGTGGCTAACAGAAGCCACCAGGGCAAACGAGATGGCTCAGTGGCTAAGGGAAGGCACTTGGTGGAAGGAGGGAACCAACTCCTGCAAGCTGTCCCCTGACTTTCATATGCACATTCTGTTGTGTGCACTCACACACACAATTATGTTTTTTAAAAAAGGAAACAGAAATACAAAGGCATCCACATTCGTAAAAGAAACATTACTAAAACTCAAATCACACATAAAATCTCACTCATAGTGGGAGACTTCGACACCTCACTCTCACCACTAGACAGGACCACCAGGCAGAAACTTAACAAAGAAACAAAAGAACTAACGGAAGTTATGACCCAGTTGGGTATAACAGACATCTATAGAACTTTCCATCCAAACACAAAAGAATATACCTTCTTCTCAGTGCCACATGGAACCTTCTCTAAAATCGATCACATACTCGGCAATATAGCAAACCTTAATAGGTACAGAAATACTGGAATAACCCCCTGTATCTTATCAGACCACCATGCTTTAAAGTTAGAAGTCAACAACACAAACTGCAGAAACCCTACAAACCCATGGAAACTGAACAATCTGCAGTTGCACCATCCCTGGGTCAAGAAAGAAATAAATTAAAGACTTCCTAGAATTCAATGAGAATGAAGATACAACATACTCAAACTTATGGGGCACTTTGAAAGCAGTGCTAAGAAGAAAGTTCATAGCACTAAGTGCCCACATGAAGAAACTGGAGAATAGTCACACTAGAGAGTTAACAGCACCCCTGAAAGCTCTAGAATAAAAAGAAGCAAACTCCTTCCCACCAGGAATTAATCAAATGGAGGGCTGAAATCAATAAAGTAGAAACTAGGAAAACAATACAAACAATCAATGTAATAAAGAGTTGGTTCTTCAAGAAAATCAACAAGATAGGCAAAACTTTATCCAAAGTGACCAAATGGCAGAGAGGAAACCTGTAAATTAATAAAATCAGAAATGAAAAGGGGGACATAACAATGAACACTGAGGAAATCCAGAGAATCTTCAGGTCATACTTTGAAAACCTGTACTCCACAAATTTGAAAATTTAATGGAAGTGGACAATTTTCTGAATAGGTATCAAGAACAGATAAGCAATTTAAGTAGACATATACCCCTAATGAAATAGAAGCAGTCATCAAAAGTCTCCCAACCAAAAAAAAAAAAAAGCCCAGGGCCAGATGATTTCAATGCAGAATTCTACCAGAAATTCAAGGAAGAGCTAATGCCAATACTCCTCAAAGTGTTCCACACAATAGAAGAAGGGTCATTGCCAAACCCTTTTTTAAGAGGCTACAATTACCTTGGTACCCAAGCCACACAAAGACACAACTAAGAAAGAGAACTACAGACCAATATCCCTCATGAACATTGATCAAAAGTATTCAATAAAATATTGGCAAACCGAATCCTAGAACACATCAGAAAAATCATCTACCATGATCAGATAGGCTCCATCCCAGGGATGCAGGGATGGTTCAGCATACAAAAATCCTTCAATGTAATCTACCATATAAACAAACTGAAAAAGAAAAACCACATGATCATTTCACTAGATGCTGAAAAGTCCTTTGACAAAATTCAACACCCCTTCATGAGAAAGGTCTTAGAGAGATCAGGGATAACAGGAACATACCTAAACATAATAAAAGGAATATACAGCAAACATCAAACTAAATGGAGAGAAACTCAACGCGATCCCTCTAAAATCAGGAACATGATAAGGATGTCCACTCTCTCCACATCTCTTCAATATTGTACTTGAAGTTCTAGCTAGAGCAATAAGACAACAAAAGGAGATCAAGGGGATACAAATTGGAAAGGAAGAAGTCAAACCATTCACTATTTCCAGATGACATGATAGTTTACATAAGTGACGCAAAAAACTCTACCAGGGAACTCCTACAGCTGATAAACACCTTCAGCAAAGTGGCAGGATACAAGATTAACTAAAAAAAAAAAAAAAAATCAGTAGCCTTATATATACAGATGGTAAAGGGGATGAGAAAGAAATCAGAGATACATGACCCTTTACAATAGTTACAAACAACATAAAATATCTTGGGGGTAACTCTAACCAAACAAGTGAAAGACCTGTATAACAAGAACTTTGAGTCTTTAAAGAAAGAAATTAAAGAGGATACCAGAAAATGGAAAGATCTCCCAAGCTCTTGGATAAGTAGGATGAACACAGTAAAAATGGCAATCTTGCCAAAAGCAATCTATAGATTCAATGTAATCCCACCGCCAGGGAAGCTAGGAAACAAAGAGAGACATACACGATCCTCCTGAGAAGGGGAAAGAGACAAGATCTCCTGAGAAAATTGGGAGCACAGGGTGGGGTAGGGGAGAGGGAGTTAGGAGAAGGAGAAAAGAGGAGGAAGGAAGACATGAGGGACCAGGAAGATTGAGTAGGAAGGAGGATAGAGGAGAGCAAGAAAAGAGATACCATAATAGAGGGAGCCAGTATAGGGTTAGAGAGAAATCTGGCACTAGGGAAATGTCCAGAGATCCACAAGGATGACCCCAACTCACAATCTAAGCAATAGTGCAGAGGCTACCTTAAACGCCCTTCCCCGATAATGAGATTGATGACTGCCTTATTTGCCATCCTAGAGCCTTCATCCAGTAGCTGATGGGAGCAGAGGCAAACACCTATGGTTAAACACTGAGCCAAACTCCTAGAATCCAGTTGTAGAGAGGGAGGAGTGATGAGCAAAGGGGTTAAGACCAGGCTGGAGAAACCCATAGAAACTGCTGACCTGAACACGGGGGAAGCTCATGGACCCCAGACTGACAGTTTGGAAACCAGCATAGGATGGAACCAGGCCCCCTGTACATGGGTGACAGTCAGGAGACCCGGGCAGGCTATGGGGCCCCTGGTAATGGAACAGCCTTTGTACCTAGTGTACGAATGGACATTGGGAGCTCACTCCCCATAGAGGGATACTCTCTCAGCCTAGACACATGGGGGAGGGCCTATGCCCTGCTCCAAATGATGTGACAGACTTTGATGATCCCCCATGGAAGGCCTCAGCCTTTCTATGGAGCAGAAGAGGGATGGGATGGGATGGGATGGGATGGGATGGGGGTTGGTGGGGGGCATGGGAGAGTGGAAGGGAGCGGGAACTGAAATTGATATATAAAAATAAGATTGTTTCTAAATTAAATAAAAAAGTTAAAACAAACAAAAGGACACAGAAAAGAAAGGTCACGAAGTACCTTCCTCTGCTGTGAGCTCAGTTGTATGCACAGGGCAGCTGGTGTGAGGGCAGCCTCTGGTTTTTGTCCATGTCTGACCCTAGTCTACATGTCTGACTGCTTTCTTCCTGATACCCCATATTCATCCCCTAAGAACATAGACATTTGTAGTCAAGCACAGTGAAATGATCAAATTTAGGAAATTTAATATTGATGAAATACTATTGCAGTATGATTCACACTCAGATGTGAATTATCTTAATACAGTACATACAATAGCCCAACTCAGGAACATATTTTGTGTATAGTCCTGTTTGTCTTTGCTTTCTGCTTGTTTGAGACAGGCTCTTATGTAGACCCGTCTGGCCTCAAACTCAGTATGTAGCCAGGGACGAGCTTGAGTTGTTGATATTTCTGCCCCCTTTGCCTCTGGAAACTGGCAGGTGGATGAGAGGCGCCGCAGGAACAGCAAGACATTGCTGTGACGATGCGGCTGCTACTATTTTAAGAGTGGAATGATGGCGTTGGATGTCCTTGGTTGCCAGGGACACTTTTTTTGTGGGTTATCACAGAAGCACGTGAGAGATGCCTTGCCCTAGGCTGGCTGTGGCCCTGTGCCCGGACTGCTGAGGTTTCGGGTTGGATGGGAGAGGCCAATCTGCCACCTTTATTTGGGAGCGTGCTGCGCGCCTCGGCATGCTTGCATGCTTCCTCTCACTGTGTACAGCTGTGTATTTTTAGGTTCTCTCTCTCACGGCACCCGCCTTCCACATGTTCAGCTTTCTCTCAACCCTGTAGCAGCAGTTGTGGGCTGACAGCCGCCTCCGCAGGGTAGGAGGTGGACTGCTCCGTCTCCCTCTTCAGGATCCGGGTTTTCAGCATGTTCAGCACATGCGCCAGAGTTCCTCCTTATGCTGCCTGCCTGCAGTGTGACCTTAAAGCCTGCAGGGCAACTCCCGGGTGTCAGACTGCACAGCTGAAAGGCCCTCTTCACTGTCTGTGATATGTAGGGGGATTATAAAGATGACTAAGAATTTCCCCTCAATCTCAGAGAGGCAGTTTATAAATTCAAAGACCATCAGACTGCCCAGTCTAAATCTTAGTTTTGTAAGCTAAGTAAAACATACCTATGGTGTAAATGCCTTGTATATCCACAGACTTTGCTTATTTGCATTACATTTTTATTATAAACACAGAAGACCCAAGTTCAGTTCCCAGCACTCACATGGCAACTTACAACCACCTGTAACTCCAGTCCCAGAGGATCTGTCTCTTTCTTCTGGCCTCCTTGAGCATTACAGGCATATATGCAGGCAAACACCCATTGTGTGTGTGTGTGTGTGTGTGTGTGTGTGTGTGTGTGTGTGTGAAACATCTATACATGTGAATTTCCTTTTGAGTATATAAAATTTCACCTGAGCTTGGTGACACATGCCTGTAATCCTAACACTAGGGAGGTGGAGACAAGGGGGTCAGGGATTCAAAGTCATCTTCAACTACATACATATTAAATTCAAGACCAGCCTGGACCACAGGAGAGCCTCATTCAATGAAAACCAAACAAACAACACACACTTATATTGAAAGCTAGTGACTGATCAGCAAGAGCTGGTAACCTTACTACATTTATCCCTTCTCCAAAGGTAATGAGTCTGTATTTCTCATGAACGCTATACATTCACATACTGTAAGTCACATTCATTCATTCATTTATTTATTTGTTCTGGTGCTTTGAATGAAAATGGTCCTCACAGGCCCATTGGCGGGAGGGGGTGGCCTTGTTAAAGGAACTGTGTCACTGGAGGATGGGATTTGAGGTTTCAGAAGCTCAAGCCAGACCTGGCTCACTGTCTCTTTCTGTTGCCAGGGGATCTGGATTTAGTCTGTGCTTTCTGTCTAGCATCATGTCTGCCTGCTGTTCCCATGCTTTCTGCCATGAAACCTGTACTGTAAGCTAGCCACAATGAAGTGTTTTCCTTTATAAAAGTTGCTGTGGTCATGGTGTCTCATCACAGCAATAATACCCCACCTAAGACAGTTATTTATTTATGATTTATCTATTTTTGACACAGGGTCTCACTGTGTAGCCCTGGCTGGCCCGGAACTCACAGAGATCCACTTGCCTCTGTCTCCCAAGTACTGCGATGAAAGCTGTGAGCCACCATGCCTGGCCTTTTAAGTCACCTCTATATTACTTATAAAAATATCCAGTACAATGCAAATAGTTGTTACACTGTATTGTTTAGAGAAGAGAAAGGAGAAAGGCTGTACATGTCAGTACATGTAACTTTTAACCAAATATTTTCTATGACTGGTAGAGTCTGTGCAAACAAAGCCCATAAATATGAACAATGACCATATATTACCATTTATGTCATTCAATATGTATATATGTATACATATAAATATATGCATTTATAATAACATTGTTGGTATCTTAAACTAGACATTTCTATCAAAATATTTACCAAAATGATTGCAGTAATTTTTATATTGTTCAGCCCCACATCCTCATAAATACTTGGAATTGGCATTTAAAATCTTTTAGAACACTTAGCACTCAGAAGGCCCCAGCAAGAGATCACCTTGAGTTCAAGACCAGCTTGATCTGTATGGTGAGTTCCAGGTCAGCACAGGTTAGAGTCAAACACCCTTTCTTAAAATAGAACCCCTCACCACCAAGAAAAAAAGGCATATTTTAAAAATAAACATTTTGTAGATGTTATTATGATCCCACTGTTTCATCTTTTTTAAGATTTTTTTTTGGGGGGAGGGGACAGAATCTCACTATGTAACTCTGGCTGTACAAGAACTTACTCTGTAGACCAGGCTGGCTTCAAATGCACAGAGATCTGATTGCCTCTGCTCCCCCAAGTTCTGGAATTAAAGGTGTGCACCAATATGCTTGGCTTAGATTTACTTTTAGTTGTGTGTCCATGTGAGTGCTTCATGTGTGAGGATGTGCGTGTGCACGCAGAAAGAGGCTAGAGGCTTCAGATCCCGGGAGCTACAGTTAAAGATGGTTGTGAGCTGCCCAGCATGATGCTAGGAACCAACTCCCCTGCAAATGCTGCCTCAGGGCTCTTGACAACAGAGTCCCCAACCCCCAGATCTCCAAGCCACCTGCCTCTCAAGTGGACGCTGTCTTCTTACCCAGCGAATGGATTGTTGGGATTATATAGTAAGAGCATGGAGCAGTACTGGGAAATACAGTCTGCCCAAAGGGAGAGCCTCACACTCCTGAGTTAAGCAGAAAATAGTCTACCAAGTAAGTTTTGCTGTAAGCATGGTTCCATCATGGTAAAGAAACTAATCTATTCTAATTTTGACAAGGATTTTTTTCAAATAACTTTTAAAAATCTGTGGAGAGACAGCAAAATGAGGTAAAAATGAGTAGCTATGTTACTCCCTGTAAGGAGCCAGATCATTCATTCATTCATTCATTTATTCAGTCAGTCAGTCAGTCAACATTTTGGAGTAGTTACTGTTTGTCTTGCCAGCACTTGCAAAGCACGATGATTAAACATTGGGTCAAATAAAACATTCCCTAACCTCAAAAACAAACAAACAAACAAAACACCTGAAATGACCTAACCAATTATCTGCTGAAGTCTGACTTTTACGCCAGTAAACACAGAAAATTGTTACCATCCACTTTGCACTCATGATCCTAAATTACTGAGGAACCTACCTCAGCAGCTCTCAGGCTCCTGGTACTCAAATTCCCTGTCTGGGATCATGTGTCAAAGGCACCGGCGCTGCATACATAATTTCAGACACCAGAGGGCGGTCATAACTTTAGAATGCTTCCAAACAACAATAACAGCAACAAAGACTATCGCCCAGAAAAGGCTCTGGTCAGATGTGTGGAGAAGAAACACAATCTGGCAAGAGTCCAAGTCCAGCAACCAATCTACTGTTCTCCTCGAGGCCTGGGATTTTGCTCCGGCTGCTGATGGAAGATAACACAATGGAACCGGATGCCCACCAATCTAGGTCACAGAGTATCCCAAACCAGCAGCACCCCCCCCCCCAGGATGTTAGCAGGAGCCTATGAGGGCGGTACCTAGAGCATCCACAGGCATGTCACCTGTCAAGTTTGCACTGAAGAGTCTGTTGGGAGCATTTGTTGAGCAACAGCTCGTTAAGCAAGGGCTATGGCTAGAGAGAGACAGACTTTTTCTAGCTACCGAGAGAAGGCTGGCTGGCAGGGCACCCTGGGGTGGCCTCAGCCAGAATGCCCTTTCCCTCCACTGGAGGGGATGAATGCTACCATGTGGCCAGATTTCAGTTTGTTTATACAGCCTACAGAGCTTGCCTTTCGTGTCGGCTAGCTCATGTGTGCTTCCAGAAGCCCAGCCTCCAACCCAGCCTGGGCTAAGAGAGCCGCTTCCAGTGTCTGGTTCTGTTTATTTGTTTGGTTGTTTTTTGTTTCTAAAATGTTTCTGTCAAAGCCTGGCTGAGGCAGGAGGATCTAGACTTCAAGGTCTAGCTGGACTGTACAGTTTAAGGCCAGCCTGGATAGTTTAATGACACCCTGTTTCAAAATAGAAAGTAAAAGGAAACCCCTCCACGGCTCAGGAAAGTCACAGACGAGACGGCAGGAGGGATGGAGGGGGTGGAGTGTGGAAGGACACTGTGTTCCAGGCATAGGATGGCAGCCACACTCCCGCTCTCGGCAGCTCTGATCTTCCCATCACCTGCAAAAGACTGGTCAGCCGACACTGCGATGGGCGTGGAGCTCATGAGAAGCCCCCCTTCTCGGTGGGTTCGTAGCTAGGTAGGGGTTGCTGGGAGAGGGAGAGTGTTTCCTTGAGTGGTGTAGAAAAGTTGTCCATGTTCCTGTGAGTAAACGTAATTAAACTAGTTAGGAAAAAGAAAGACATGAATGTAGGAAAAGTGGTAGCGGATCGAGAAGAGGCCCCGGAAACCCTGTTCCTCTTATGAAATCGGGCTCTCGGACTTACCTCAGCCATTCAACATCCATGGGACGACAGGTGTGATAGATAGAGCCTGAGGTGGCCCTCAGGTTCTGGGCCCGTGCTGCTAGTGACCCCTTTGTTTTGAGTGTGGGTGGGACCTTGTGAAGTTCAGTTTGGAAATCAACTGGACTGGATTAAGTGGGCACCTACGAACTGAGAGTCACTGTGAGGTCTTTCTAGAGAAGACGTGGAAAGGCCATATTCATATCCTCTCTCTCTCTTTCTCTCTCAACTGAGATGCCTGTCACCTCCTGCCATGGGCCATCGGAACTCTAGGATCTCTGGCCTTTAAGCCATGGGTTCTCAGGCTTTTACCTTCAAGCTAAGAATTGATTCTGAAGTCTGGACATGGACCGTAGCGTGGGCACCCTTGGGTCTGTCTTGGAGCACTTCAGTCCACATAGTCAAGAGAACATGAGCCTATCCTCCTAATAAACTCCTTACTTAGCTATTTTTTTTCTTCTTTTGTTTTTGTTTGTAAGACAGGATTCCCCATGTAGTCCAGGTTGGCCTTGTTCTCCTGGTCCAAAACACTGTGATTAGAAGCATGCGTATTAGTTACTTTTCTTGCTGCTGTAACCAAATCCTGAGGAGAAGCATCGACAAGAGCATTGGAAGAAAGGCGTAATTTATGCTGGCACAGGGTCTGAGGGTTCACTTCACCGCGTAGGGAAGGCCTGGGATGGAGGACAGCTGTTGGCTGCGGTAACTGTGGCAGCTGGACTGTGAAGTTGCTGCTCACATCTGGACCAGTTCAAGAAGCAGAAGAGCACGTGTGAGTGCTCCGCGAGCTTCTCCCTTCTGTCATTTTTATTCAGTCTGGGATCGCCATTCCTGGGCTGGCACAGCCTGCCTGCGCGCAGGTCACGCCTCCTCCCAGCCCTGCCTCTCTGAAACCGCCCTCAGAGACACAGCCAATCAGCTTACGCCTCCCACAGCCAGGCCTCTCTGAAACCGCCCTCAGAGACACAGCCAAGGCGAACCACACTGTTCCAATCAAGATGACAATGAAGACAATCTGCCACCATCCCGGCTTTAGATCTGTCAGTCAGTCAGTCAGTCAGTCAGTCTGTCTCATGTTTGTTCTGGCTGTACAAACAACCCTACCTATATAGACCTGTCACTTGCTGCTAACCAACAGAATATGGCAAAGCGAAGAGATTTTTAACCCCCGCTAACACATATTCACTCATACGGAGTTGTCATGGGAATGTATGTGCAGTACAGTGCAAAGTGCCTGCCTAGCATGTGTGGGGCCTGGCTTCAATGAATGAGAAGTTGCTGCTTTGTCAGACCTGTGGGAGATGGCCGAGGATGTGGGCAGCCTTTTCCTGTGATCGCATCTGGCCTTCCACAAAGGAGCAAGAGCTCTGCCCACAGCTCAAGGACTCTCGGGAGGTCCTTCCTCCATTAAGTCCTCATGAGACCTAGGCTGCTGTCCCAACCCTACACCTTGATCTCAGCCACTGAGAGCTAAAGCCATGCCAACTGCCATCGGCGTCTCCCCCACTCCAGAAACTTGGCTAAGGGACTTCTGGCTCAATCTGCTAGATAGATGGGGCTCCTGTTACAGCCTAGGAGCTAGGACCCAGGGATGTCTCTTCACCTTCCCAGGTCCTGTTTGCTCAGCTGTGAATTAAAGGGATGGCTGGTCTAGGTCATGGCTGGGAGTCTTTCAGGCTTCAGCTTTCAGAGTAACTGTGTACTTCCCAGGGGGCCGATTCTCGTGTCGAATATCATATATCCAGATATTCACATTATTATTCATAACAGTAGTAAAGTTATAGTCATGAAGTAACCACAAAAATAATGTTATGGTCAGGGGCCACCACAACATGAGGAACCGTATTAAAGCGTTGCAGCATTAGGAAGGTTGAGAACCACTGTTCGTGTGTGTGTGTGTGTGTGTGTGTGTGTGTGTGTGTGCGCGCGCATGCATAGTCTAGCCCTCCCCTACGAGGACAGAGGGGACTGTTCTGGCCCAGGAGCTGTGGTTTTGAAGTGGCTAATGCACAAGCGGAGGGAATACAGACAGCTGAGGTCCCTCTTGACCCATCTGCTAGGCTGGCCACTGACTGCAGCTGGACGGCTCCTGGCTGCAGAGAGAGTACGTTTTGAAGAGCAGGAAGAAGAAACATTCTCGTTTTTCCTGCTTGAAGGCAAGATCCACCCTGCTAGATACTGGCCCCGCCATATTGAGGAGAAGGAGAAGGTTACAGCTTGGGAGCCTCCTCTCAAGGCGTTGGAAGCTCTTGGGCTTGTCCTCTAGAACTGGCCCGGGCCTCTGGAGCAGCAGAGTGAGGGCTGGAGTAGGGTTTCCAGTTGGCTCTTGGCAAGCTTCAGAAGCCACACGGCTGTGCTACATTCCCACACCCAGCCGATCTGCCATGTCCCCCTCCATCCCACCTTCCTGGCTCTCTGTCCAGTTCCACCCTCCCTGTCACCCCCAACCTGACTGCCCACTCATCCCAGGAGTAGTGAGGGCACCATGGACCCTCTGCCTCCCCTCCCCCAACACTTCCTTGTGCACACAGCTAAACTCTCATCTGCCTGGCTAAAGGGATTGTCCCTTATTAAATTCCTTGGGGGATGATCTCATTAAGCCTCGCCATGGGCCACTTCTATTTCAGGGACAGTAAATTTGCTGCGATCTATGGGCCGCTAGTTAATTGAAGCTTGAGGAAGGGGCTGGGGGGGGGGAGGGAGAGGCGGTAGAGGAAGCCTGAGCACACGGCAGCTGGGTACCCAAGCCCGGAGCTGGGAGCTGGTACCGGGTGCAGGAGGAGCTGGGGTACATGCTGATAAGGGGGAGGACCTGAGCCGCAAAGCGGGAGGAGACACACCCAGAGTCGGCACGGCCAGGCCTGAGGCAGTAAGCTGGCCTTGGAGCTGCCTGCCAGGCTTTGTGCGCACCCAGCCAGCCAGAGTCCAGACCGGCCCCAAGTGATAAGGACCTAGGCAAAGGCGCAGCCACTGCGATGGAAAAGAAAGAGAAACAAGAGAACTTGGAAACTAATTTGATACAGGGATGAAGGAGAGGAAGGAGCCCAAGATGACCTTTAAAGATCTCTGGAGAATGGGGCCAGGGGCCCGGACACAAGGCTGGCAGGGGCCTCTGGCTAATGCCGAGTTCATTCTCTCTATTGTTTCAAGCGCCTCTCTTCAGGCATAACTTTAAAAAGCATTTCTTGTCTCCCAGCTCTTCAGCTATTCGTGCTTATATTTAGCTCATCACCTTCTAGGGCTCAGTGCTTAAGCTGAGCCCAGACAGGACAAGCACAAACAGAAGCACACCTTGGGGCGACACTTGGAACCCCTGCAGGCTTGCGCTGGCTTTTCAGGATAGTTGCTGCAGAGCAAAAAATACAAACACCAGGACAGCTCCAGGCAGCAGACCTTACTGCCGCTAATTCAACTGCTGCTCTTTGTTGGTCTCTTAATCTCTAGGCCTGGGCCTCATTATCTGTGAAAGGAGCCTGTGGGCCTTGGTGATTTCCCAACAGTCTGCCCTCTCTCTCTCCTCTCTCTCTCTCTCTCTCTCTCTCTCTCTCTGTCTGTCTGTGTGTGTATGTGTGTGTGCGCTTGCTTGCTTGCTTGTGCTCGATCTTATGGAGTGGATGTGGAAGTACCGGCCAGTGTGGTCTCAGGCTGGGAATGTAGCTGGCTGGTAGAGTGTGGGCCTCACAAGTGTGAGGACTTGGGTTTGGTTCCCAGCACTGCCAGGTAAAAGGAAGTACATAGTTGGGTTTCTACCCAAGTGTGTAGCAGTTCTTGATTCAGGAAAGGACCACAATGGCTTGTGCCATGAGCCTTCATTACAATTCCTCCTAATTTCCCTGTGGGGTAGGGTGCTGTGCCTCCTTGCATGAGTGTCTCTGCCCTCATCTCTCTCTCAAGATTTAGTTCTAATTGCCAGGTGTGGTGGTACTTGCCTTTAATCTCAGCACTCAGGAGGCTGGGGCAGGCAGATCTCTGTGAGTTGGATGGTACGGAGGGTAGCCTGGTCTATAGAGAGAGTTCCAGGACAGCTGGAGCTACATAGTGATACCCTGTCTCAAAAAAAAAAAAAAAAAAAAAAAAAAAAAAGGTAAAAGAAAAGGAAAGAAGGAGGATTTATTTTTATTTATATGTCTCTGTGTATGGATTTCCAAGAAGACCAGGAAAGGGAGTTGAGCCCCTGGAGCTGGAATTACAGATAGCTGTGAGCTGTGATATGGTAATATGGGTGCTGGGAACAGAATTCAGGTCCTCTGGGAGAACAGTATGTATACCAATGCAGCTCCATCTCACAGCCCATCTGGCCAGCCTCTTTAGGAGAATGATTTGCTTGATACAAGGGCTGCTGGGAAGGTGCAGATGACCCGACTGGTCCTCTCTGCAGAGCCTGCCTGCCTACAACCCTTTAGCCAATTCTCATGTGATGTGACTGTCCCAAAGCAGAGGCCAGGCTTGGGAGTTGCTCTGGACGCGTGTCCTCGGCACTTAGCAGGGCACTCTGCTCTGGAGCAGGTGTCTGTGAAGTGCTGCTTCAGTGGATGAGTGACAGGTTGGCATTTGGCCTTTCCATCCCTTCCACCTAGTCGTCTTCTCCACCCCTCCCATTCGCAGCAGACTGCCAGGCTGGTGACTGCTGATGTCAGGGACGTGGGAGGAAGGAACCAAGGTTAGCAACTCTTCCCGTCTTAAGAAAAATCTACACTTGTTTCCATGTGTGTTGTTGAGTGGGGAAGGGTGTTCTGAGAGAAGCAATCCTCAGAGCCTCAGTTGGGAGAAAGGGGCTGCTGTGCCCATCCTTGGACAGCCATCCACTGCAGCGGAGCCCCGGGAGGCTCTTGGGGATTTCAGCCTTGGGAAAGGCGTGCCCACTCATGACGTGAGGCCAGTGTATTGCTGAGTTTGGGAAAGCGAAGGAGATGCATAGATGAAATCTATTGCTTATGTTTTTGGAAAAATTGGATTCTGGGGGTACCTTTCAGGGATAGGAGAGAATGAGGCCTCTTCTGGCAGGTAGGGGCCTTGGAGTAGAAATTAGATTAGTTTGGATGGGTGTATAAACTAGGCATTAGAGTTGATTCTTGCTAACGTGTGTGAGATTCTAGGTTCTTTTCTCAGCTTTGGAGATGGACCATAGATAGATAGATGATAGATAGATAGGTCAATTAGGTTGGTAGATAGATAGATCAATAGATTAATCAGTAGGTAGGTAGATAGGAAGTAGGTAGATGGGTGATGTATCTCTGTGACATTTCTTTTAAGTGTGAGGTGGAGGACTAGATTGTTATCCACTGTAAAGGAATTCTGAATCCCTAGTTGTTCCCTGAAATGTTGCTCCCCAACTCCGCCATTTCCACCATGCACACTGTAGAAATGTTGCCAGGTCCTGAACTGATCCAGAATTGACTCCATCCTCCATCACCTGTTTGGGGAGTGTTTTGTCATTCCTGAGACTGAATGGTAGCTGCCTTCACAGTGGGTTGTGGGAAGCCAGCACAAAGGGAATCTCATCGACGGATGGGTGCTTCCAGTTGGACACCAGAGGCCGGGCTAACTAATGAATCCTTCCATTGTTCCAGCACTGAGGCCCAGGGTGGGGAGGATGGCACAGATAACGGCCTGCCCGGAAACAAGCCCAGGGGGGCCTGTGTAGGATACCAGGATCCTGTCAGATCTGAAGACGATGCAGCGAGCCAGCGCCAGGCCTACGTTCAGGGGACCAGGAAGAACACCAGCTTAGCTTGTGAGACTGTATTGTCACCTTTTCCGCAGGAGGACTCTTGGAAACCACAGGCACCTGTGTCCTCTCTGTCACCCACTTGTCTTTGCTGCCCCCATCACGAAGAGACCGGGGCTTCCTATGGATCCCATGAAGGACTCTTGTTACTTCCCACTCTGGCTGCCTGGGAGACCCCCGCCTCCACACAGACGGCCAGAGAGTCTACAGTAGACGAGGCCAGCAGGGCTCACAGGGAGGCGGGAAAAGCAGAGTGGGGACAGGAGACAAAAAGGGAAGACACAGAGCGTGGCATTCTGTAGAAGCAGACTGGAGGTAGTGGCTTGCAATGGGCTGGGGCGAAACCAGGGGCCTGGTATTTGTGCCACTAGCCTGGCAGGCACTGGCAGGGAGGCTGGCCTTGGCGATGACTGAGTCTCCCCACCCCCAGTAGCCAGGGGCCATCTCTTCCAGGCCCTTCAGGAAGACAAACCGCCTCCCTGTCCTTGCTCTCTTCCAGTTCACCATCGCCCGCCCAGACATCTCTGGCTGTGAACACGCCTCTGCCAAGGAGCAGGCTGAAGAATCAGGACTGCACGAGAGGATGGGGAACATGCGGGGGTAGAAGCTTCCTGAAGGCCCATGGCACAACCTTGCCGTGTGGGTTGACCCTCCAACCTTCATTTGGTATGGAGTTGAGGAGCCGTGTCCTACAGTTTCTGGAGGAGAGTAGAAGGATTTCAAGTGAAATTTGACAAGGCCCGGAACATTGCACGTTTCCATTCTTCTTGCTGTTAATGTGTTTATGCCATGCAAGTGCTCTGCCACGGGCTGGCCATTGCCCCAGAGGCACATTGAGATTCCGGCTACGCTTTGATTTTAGCCTTGCTGGTTGTGGTAGAGGCTTTGTTACCTATGGCAGCAATCTTTCTTTCTCTGAGTGATCACAACACCAATATAAATTAAGACAGATCTAGTTATTATTATTATTATTATTATTATTATGATGATGATGATGATGATGATGATGATGATTGCAAATTCCAGAATGTCCCGGGATCTCCAAGGTCTGGAAGATGGAGATGGTTGGCATTGGGGCATAAACACACGGATGTGTGTTAGACTGGCCCTTCTGGGCTAAACTAACAGAGTGTGATTTTAAGGTTCCGTAAAACCTGGCTTACCAGCGGATCTGTCCTTGTATCTAAGATCCCTTCAGTCTCTGTCCTGCTTTGACTGACCCCGGAGACACGTTTATGTCAGCTGGGCAGGGTGTTCTGTCACCTGGGAGGGGCGGTATGTTAGTCATCTACCACTCTAATAAGAACTAGTCTCTTCATATTTTGTTAAGACATGGGGACATGGAGTTGAGGAGTCCCAGGCAGGAAGATTTGGCTGTAAGCAGTGAGGAAGGCAAGGAAGACTGAAGTCCTGTTCCTCAAGTAATGGGAAAAGGCACTGGCTGGATTAAGGAGGGGTCTGGGGTAGTGGAGACAGACACATCAGGGACAGACAGTGTGCTGGCTAGTTTTATGTCAACTTGACACGAGGTAGAGTCATCTGAGAGGAGGGAGCCTCAGTTGAGGAAATGCTTCCGTGAGATCCAGCTGCATGCAGGTCTGTAATTATGTTATTAATTAGTGATTGATGGGGGAGGGCCCAGTCCACTGTGGGTGGAGCTAGCCCTGGGCAGGTGGTCCTGGGTTGCAGAAGGTGGGGGAGACTTGTTGACAAATCAGAAACCATCTTTTGCCTTTATTTCCATTTTCCTTCTTTTAAGGAGTTAGACTTAGGGATGGCTCAGCCGTTAAGGGCACTTATTCTCGCAGAGGACCCAAGTTCAACTCCCAGCACCCACATGATGACTCACTTACGATGAGCTGACGCTTTTTTCTGACCTCCACAGGCACCAGACAAGCACATGGTGAACACATACACACTCAGGCAAGACATTCATATACATTAAATAAATCTAAAACAAAACAAAACAAAACACAAAACAGATAGTCTTTCTATACGGACTAGGTTTCACGGGCTCAACTGACAAGAAGCGCGTCTCTGAGCCCTTCACCCCAGGCTGACGAATGTCAATCATCCTGCCAAGAGAGAAACAAGAGCTCTTCCCCGCTCCCCTTGGCCACCTCCTGGTTCCACCTCATGACATCCTTCTGCAGGGTCCCATTGTGGCTCTGCTTTCAGGCCAGCCTGTTGTTCTGGGGAGGAAAAGGAAGGACCCTGTTGAGATGGGACCGTCACTACAGAGGCACTCACTGTGCCTGTGACTGGGCCCATTGGCAGGAGCAGGATGGCCCTGATTTGTGTCTTCTTGCCCAGCCAAGGACTGTTCTGGGGGCTTTCTGCACATTTCCCATTTCACCGTCACCCCCAAGAGCACCAAGAAGTCATCCTCGGGCCAGTAGGGTCTCCGCAGTTCAGCGAGACCACGCAATTGCACGTGGGTTACCCTGCTGGAGTGAGGCAGAGTCAGGTCCAAATGCAGGCCTGCTCCTGTTTGGATTCCTTTGACTGCTTCTAGACAGCCTTCTCTATGAGGATGCAACGTGATTCCGTGGGAGGACACTTCCAGGCAGGGCAAGTAAGTTAACTCTGGAAGTCATCACCTGTCTGCGGTTACATGGCTACCTCAGTGCGGAGGCTCAGCATTTCCCCAGAGTCCGATGCCTTAAACCTTTGGCAGGGATTAAAAATGCCACCAAGCCCATGGGGCTGCTACGAGGCGTGGGTGAATATATCCACTTAAATAGCACAGCATCTTTCGCATAGTTAAGTATTTAATAAAAGTCATTCTTATCTCGTTCTTTCACTTTACTCAGGACTGGAAAGCTCTTGTGCCAATGTCTGCACTTGCATGCTTATTACCGCCCTATTACAAGATATGAATGTGATACCCGGAGTAGAGTACTGAGTGGAATGTGTCAGGGGCTGGAGGACAAATGCTGAAACTCTGCATGCTTTCACTTAAATGATGTCATATTAACTTTCCCCGGGAGAAACGTGGGAAAAAATAGGACGCCTGTGAGGGATCAAAGTAATAATTGCATCCAAGTCCAACCTAGTGAACCAATGGGTTTACTGGTTCATTTATAACAGGAACACAGTGAGGGCTACTGACAGGAGCTTGGGTGATTCAAAACAGTTTGAATCTAAGGTCCTACCTCATCATGAGTGGTGGCCGCAGAGAAACTGTATCATTGAGTCCTGCCTTCAGTCAACCTCCTACTTCATATACACACATGTATGTCCTGGAAACACCCACGATCATGTGACAATTTGGTGGTAGGGCGGGGCAGGGGGAGTTATGATTACAATCCCAGCCTAAGGTCCCGTGTTTACTAGGATGTTAACTGTCCCCTTACTGTTACCACAGACCTAGTTGTCACTGTATTGTTCTGTGCCACGGCCACGACTAGAGGGCCAAAGTTACTTTTCCTCTAAGATGGTCATGGCGTGGTCATGCCTTGGCTGGTGGAAAAACTGATACGATGGCGTAGGTAGAGGTTAAAAAGATGATCCCACAGGAGCACAGACTAGGACAGTTGTTCCCAGAGCCTGGGGAAGACACGAGGGAGGATCAGATGTAGAGAGAGGCTTGAGAACAGGTGCCGGGGTACAGCTGGACAGGAGGAACAGCCTACAGTTTTCCAACAGCAGGGTAGGATACCCACGGTTGGCAACAATTAATTGAATAAAATAATAGTAAAGAGGATCTGAAATGTTCTCAATACAAAACAAAATAGTGTCTGAGGTGATGGATATGCACAGTGTACCCCACAAATAGTACAGTTGTTATACAGGTGTAAAACATACTTAAAAAGGCACGAGAAAGGGCTGGCAAGAAGATTCAGTGGGTAACTGCTTGCCTCAGAAGCTTGCCCGTCTGAGTTTGCCCCTCAGAGCCCACAGTGGAAGGAGAGAACAGATTTCCAAGGTTGTCTTCTGTGCTCACCTGCCTCCTCTCTCTCTCTCTCTCCCTCTCTCTCTCTCAGATGATGATAAAAACCAACCCCGAGTGAACCAGAGATCAGAGCTACCTAGTCTAAGGAGGTGACTGATGTTGATGGAGGTGTGGGCCCGCTGTTGTGGATTTTTTGAAATCTCCTTTTGAAGAATCTCATCCAAGATTTCACTATTTTTCTTTTCTTACACAGAGGCAATTTATTAACAGAAATTGACTGTGAACCTTCTTCCTGCAGATTCTGTCAGAGAATGGGGTGACATCCTATAGGAAATGAAGGCTGAGTGACCCCAGGTTCAGGGGTCTTGGTCCGGAGTTTGAGATGCAGGGCTATGACGACCAGCCAGGGGAGGGCTCATTGCAGGCAGCCTTTATCCCACCAGTCACTGGATGGGTGTTTTCTTTGCTAGAAAGACCAGAGACACGGAAAAGTTACTACCACCGAAGGATGCATGCAGAGGCATGGCAGACACCAAACCCATTTTTTCCTCCGGTCGCTTGTGAAAGGTGGATTTGTTTTCCCATCTCTTCCTTCTCTTTTCGAGTTGTTTGTTGTCTCCAGGCGCCGTTACCAGAAATCAGAGGGGATCTTTACCAGTTTGGAAAAACGGCTAGAGCCTGTCTCAAAATTGGAAAAAAGTCTGAGGACGTAGCTCAGGGGTGGAGAAGGTGCTTCGCATCTGCAGGGCTCAGGCCAATTCCTACTTATTTATTTATTTATTTATTTATTTATTTATTTATTTATTTATTTATTTTTAAGATACAGATCGCAAGGCTGTCCTCAGCATCAGCCTCTGGAGCTCTCTACTTGCCAAGCGGAGATCCATCCCATTTTCCGCAGGTCTCGAGTCCTGCACGTGCCAGCGTGTGTGTGTGTGTGTGTGTGTGACCCTTCCTGCCAAACTCACAGCGGTGTGTGTGTGTGTGTGTGTGTGTGTGTGTGTGTGACCAAGGAGCGACTGACTGCAGAGGCGGAATTTCGGGCGTCCCGAGCGTGTGGTGGCGGAGCGGGGTCCCCTGGAGAACGGTGTCACCAGCAGGTGGCGCGCTAGCCGCAGGCCCCGCGCCGTCCCCGAGCCGAGAAACTTGCACAAGCCGTTAGTGCGGGTGTTGGAGCCGAGCGGTCCCCGGAGCCGAGCTCAGCTGTTGGCTCCCGCGGGAAAGTGGCCAGAGAAGGGAGCGGACACCCTGCCGGTCTCCGGGTGGGCTCCACGATCTGGACATCGTGTGCTTCCTTCGCAAAGGCTCCGCGAGCGGGTGAGTACCGGGCAGCGTCCGGGGAGCCGATTCCCGAGCCTGTGAGGCGTTGGCCTGGGTCCGCACCGCGTGGCATCCCGCCCCTCGAGGACCGACGCTTCCGGGTGGAGGCTGCGGGCACAGCAGCCGGGTGCGCACGAAAGCCCGGGAAAGCGGGCGCGCTGGAACCCGCGCTCGCCGGAGGGCGTGCGCGCGCCGCCGCCGCCAGGGGGCGCTGCGCGGCTTGCTCCCGGCCGGCCGCCAGTCACCCCGGGTTCCCGCCGCCGCGGCGGCCGCTCTAGCCGGCCGGCGCTGCTCTGTGGTTCCGGGCGGAAGTGAGGCGCAGAGCGGAACGGCCTCTGGTGACATTTTCTTGGGGCGGCGCGGACGACTGAAGGGAATTGGCGGCGGAGGCTGCGGAGGCGGCGGGCTTTACTCTGCTGTCCCCTCGCGCCCGGTCCCCCGTGCCCCGCGCCGCCCCGCCTGGCCGCCGGGAGTTGAGTGAGGAGCGGGGGGCGGCGGGGCCGCGGCGGCCGGAGCCTGCGGCCCGTCAGCGTCGCCCGCGGTGGGCGCGTGCCCCGTCGGGGCGCGCGGGGCCAGCTCCGAGGCGCGGACGGCGGGGGCAGGTGAGGCGCGGGGCGCGGGGCGCGGGGCGCGGGGCGCGGGGCGCGGGGCGCAGGCTGCGGCGCCGAGGCTGAGGACGGGCGGGCCGGGCTGAGTGAGGGCTGCGCGGCGCCCGAGCGTGGGGTCACGACGGCGGAGGCGCGGCCCGGACCCCTGCGCTCGCCCGGCCGCGGGTCACCCGCGCGTCCTCTACCCGCCCAAAGCGCCCGGCGGCCCGGGCCGCCCGCAGCGACGGCCCCGGCGGGCAGCAGGGACCGCAGCCCCCGGGCCGCAGAGCTGTGTTGGGGCAACTTTGCGCAGCCCCGGGCCGGGCGAGCCGCCGAGGCCACAGCCCCGCCAGCTCGGCAGCCGAGGCTGGCGGGGACCCCGGCTCCACCGCGGTGGCCTTGGAGGAGCGAGAGGCGGCCGCCCGGGCTTGGTACCCGCCGCTCGTCCCTCCCGCGTCTGCCCGTCCGCGGAGACGGACCTGCGACTTTGTCAACTTTAGTTAGAGGCCGGCGCGGATGAAATCTGACGACCCCCGGCTTAAGGGCTGATGCCTCCTCGCCCCGATTTCTCAGAGCACTCCCCCCCGCCCCACTAGTTACCCTAAAGCACTCGTTTTGACAGCGTATCTTGACAGTGTTCTTGGAGGAAGAACCCGCGCGGCCCTTCCACATCCTCCACCGACCGCTTGGGCAGTCTTGTGTTTGCGGTTCTGCATCTTTGCATCTATTTGTTTGAAAGTCCCACTGAGGATGGCTTTGTAAAGGTTGGGTCACTTAATTATTAATGCATCCGACCGTCTGCTTAGGTACGTACTGGGTAGTATAGTTAGGTGCGTGCTAACAGTTCGGATCACCCCCTTTCTCCTCTTGGGGTATCTTAAGGGTGCAGGCTGTTACCTTTGTAATGTACTTTTTGCTGATTCTGGCGATCTGGATTTCTCGGGTAATCAGAGCATTGCCTTTTGGTTTAAGTAGCAGTTCAGACCTACACTTGATAGGTATCTTCTGCTCGCTCTCCTTTTTTTTTTTTTTTTTGGAGGACCATATTTAAATGCTAATACAATGTTAAGTAGAGTGCATTGTCCATAGTAGACTGTTGATAACTATGTGATTACTAATTAAATTTGAATTTAGGAAGCCAAGATGAACTTGACTTCTGTGACCTACATATTACTTTAAAAAGAATTTGACTGGAATTTTAATTCATTTCTCTTACATGAGAAAGAAAAGTACTTTTCACCCACACATTGACTTCCTTTAGAGTGTTTCTCAGTAATGCTGGTCTTTTGGTTTGTCTTGATTTTGACTTTTCAAGATAGGGTTTCTCTGAGTAGCCCTAGCTGTCTTGGAACTAGCTTTGTAGACTAGGTTGACCCTGAACTCAGAGATCTGTCTGCCTCTATCTCCCAAGTGTTGGGATTAAAAGCATGTGCCAGCCACCACAACTGGCTTTGTAATGTTGACTAAGCCCTACATAATAAAGGTAAGTTTAATGTTAACTTTCAAATACAATGCAATTCTGCTGGAGCTCTGGGTTCAGTGTATAGCCTTTAAAGATTTTGTTAGTAATGTTTGTGTTGACATTGATACTTATGAATTTCTTTATACTCATATTTCTGGTATTAATATTTTAAATTCCTTTTCTGAGCCAGGTGTGATGGCTTATGCTTGTAATCCAAACTTCGGCAAGAAGATTGCTTTGAGTTCAAGGCCAACATGGGAGGCATAGCATAATGAGACTCAGGGCCACCTCTGCTGTAGTGTGGGACCGAACTTCAAAAATAAGTCTGTTTACTACATAACTAATAATTTCTGTGAGTTTGTGTAGTAACTCATTACTCAAGTTGTTTTGCTAGGATCCCTAATCTTACAGTTTTACTCCAACATGTGCATGAATAGACAGGATGGATAGACAATTTGAGTGTTTTTCTCCCTTTTAAAAGTGGCAACCCAAACCTTAATTTGGTAACTTTAATAATAATTATCTTAGACTTTCATTTTCCTGCATATAACTAGGTGTATGCTTGAAACTATGCAAAAGGCTAAAAATAAGTTGTTAGTGTGTATTTTCTTGAAGCTGATTTTAGTATGTTACTGTTTTTCCATTTTGTTTTTTGAGACAAGGTTTCTTTATATAGTTGTGGCTAGTCTGATACTCACTATGTAGACAGCAGGCTGGTTTCTAATTCAGATCTGGATCTACCTGCCTCTGACCACACCAATGATTTTAATATATTACTTTAAGAAAGATGTTAGGCCCAAATTTTTCTTTGTTAACTATAATTATGTAGGCAAGGTGGAATAGGCATAATAATAACATGAGTAAAATGGTGATACCTATAAGAGATATGGAGAAAGAAAACAAAATAATCATGCGGGACTGTGTGTGTGTGTGTGTGTGTGTGTGTGACTCTGTGTGTGTGTGTGTGTGTGTGTCTGTCTGTCAGTCAGTCTGTCTGTCGGTCTGTGTCTGTCTTGGAGTCTGCTGTGTATCCTTGGCTGGCCTGTAACTCACAGAGATCCCACCTGCTTCTGCCTCACTGGTGCCGGGATTAAAGTTACATACCACCACACCCTGGCCTGATGTGGCACCTCTTTATCCATAGCCCTAAGCTATTGGTTGTTAACAGTTGCCAGCAGTTCCATAGAGCCATGATGGAGCATGCTCAAGAAACTTCAGCTTTTGTACTTAAGGTCTGAGGTGAGTTTCCAGACAAGCGAGCACTTCCTGAAAGGGAGCAGCCTAAGTGAAATCATGATTATCAAGCTCTGAGTTGCTCAGTGTAGCCAGAGCCTTGAGCTTTCAAAGGGTGGCAGTGGTAGACAGAGGCAGGGCCAAGTCATGAGGAGTTCTTAGTTTGCTGATGAGTTGTGAATTTTCTTTTAAGATGGCCCCTCCTGCCATCAGCTGGAATGAAAACTCAACTAAAGACAGAGTCCTCTAGCCCAGGCTGGACTGGAATTTGTGATCCCATATGTAGGGTTCAGAGTGGGAATTAATGGTGGGATTTCTTTGGTTTATTTATTTTTCCTTCCTTATTTGTGTGTGCCAGGGTGCATGTATGGAGAGCAGGGACGTCTTGGTTGTCTTACCATGTTGGTTGTTTCCAGGGGTGAAATTTTTCAGGTTTGGTACCAAGTTCCTTTACCCACGGAGCCATCTTCCTAACCTAGGGAGTCTTTGGTATTGTTTATTTTCAGTTTCCTCCCAGTGCTGGGGGTTGAACCCAGGGTGTTGTGTATGTGTGCTATGACAGCACTCTCACAGGGTTCTCACAGCCCTGCTCTTATTTAACCTGCTTCAATTCTTGGTCATCAGGCTAAAGAAATTAGATAGTGTTTTGTTTTTCTTTCAAGACAGGGTTTCTCTGTGTAGCTTTGGAGCCTGTCCTGGAACTCACCCTGTAGATACCAGTCTGGCCTTGAACTCACAGAGATCCACCTGCCTTTGTCTCCCCAATGCTGGGACTAAAGGTGGTGTGCCATCACCGCCCCACAGCAATTAGATAGTTTTTTTTTTTATCTAAAAACATTTTTAAGCTATTTACTTTGTGTGTGTGTGTGTCTGCCTACCTGCCTGCCTGACGGCCAAGTATGGAAGTCAGAGGACAACTTACAGGAATCCATTCTCTCCTATCATGTGGGTTTCTGGATCATACTCAGGTTGTCAGCTTTGGTTGCTGTATTAGTCAGTGTTCAGTTGCTGCGAAGAGGCATCATGATGAAGGCAGTTTACAGAAGAAAGCAGCATTTAATTAAAGACTTGCTTACAGTTTCAGAGGGCGAGTCCTTGTTCATCACAGTGGAGAGCAAGGTGGCAGGCAGGCAGGCAGGCAGGCAGGCAGTGAAGCAGCAGCTAAGACCTTACATCCTGATTCATAAGCAGGAGACAGAGCAGGGATCTGGGGAGACTGAAACCAGGCCTGGCCTGGACTTCTGAGACCTCAAAGCCCACTCCCAGTGGCATACCTCCTTCAACAAGGCCACACATAGCCCCTAATCCTTCCCCAAACTGTTCTACCAGCTAGGGACCAAGCATTCAGATGCAGGAGCCTCTGGGGTCATTCCCATTCAAACTGCCAAGCGCCTCTTCTGAGCCATTCACTGGCCATGGTAGTTATTTTTCTTTAGTAGCTTTAATTTGACTATTGTCATGAAACTTGACAAAAATTTTTTGATACTCTTTGTCTTTTAAATATACCTACTTTCTTTATTCTTTGAGAACTTAAGGGAAAGAAGCAGTACTTCTTGTGTGGGCAGCATCTCTCAGAAGAGTGGGATTGATGTTCAGTCGGTTTTCACACTCAGCCTACAGGCCCTGTGGTAAAAAGAAGGAGCAGGGCAAGATAAGAAAGTACACACACAGACACACACAGACACACACACACACACAGAGATACACACAGACACACACAGACACCCATACTCAAACACAGATACACACAGACACATATACACACAGACACACACACACAGATATACACACACAGACACACATACACACAGAGATACACACACACACACAGATACACACAGACACACACAGACACAGATACACACAGATACACACAGACACAGATACACACACAGATACACACACAGAGATACACACACAGAGAGATACACACAGACACAGACACACACAGACACCCATACACACACAGATACACACAGACACATATACACACAGATACACACACACACACACAGACACAGATACATACAGATACACACACAGACACAGACACATACACACACAGACACACACACAGAGATACACACACACACACAGACACACACAGACACCCATACGCACACACACATACGCACACACATACACATTTACAGACTTACCAAAAAGTAGTAACAGCAGCTGGCAGTTCCTAATGGGATTTAAAACACTTTAGTCTATATGACAGATTTGGTCAGTTCTTTTTGGGGATTTCTCGATTTGACTTGGTTCTTGTAAATTTAACTATTCTTTTTCATGTCTTAAAATAAGGAATTTGTCTTTACTCAGTCAATAGGTAGATATTGTAAATTCATAAAATATGAACTTGGCTTTATTTACATATTTACTTGAAAATTTTTTCATAGTTAGATGAAGATTAATTAAAAGTAAGTCTTATCAGCAAATCCTACTTGATGAATGTGGGTGAATTTTATAAAGTGGTTAAATTAAAGCCCCATTTACTAAGTGCTGGAGTGCCAGGTGGGGATGGGTACATAGATAAAACAAATAGCTTCTAGCTAAGGAAGTGATTCTAGTGAACCAGATGATTCCTGAGTCTCCTTCCTGCCATAGAATGTGAGCGGGAGGAAGGATGCCGTAGGGGAAAGTACTCACAGGAGTAGTCAAAGCTGGTCTTTTCCTTTGTAAGCCAGTTTTCAGTAAGGTGTTTAGAAAACAGCATTTTTCTTAAATGGCTCTCTAAACTTAAAAAAAAAAAAAAAAGGTGACTGGATACCTTTAAAAAATGTTTTTTAAATGTACTGCTAGTTCCTTTGTAAAATGTATGCCCATCTACCTGAATTCAGATCCATGTTTTAATAAATTAGTTTGGTGGTTATTCAAAGAGCATCAACGGTAAACCTGCTAATATTTTTGGAGTAGTTCTCTCTCTTTCTCTCTATACACACACACACACACACACACACACACACACACACACACACACACACACACACACATATGTATTACATACATACATACATACATACATACATACATACATACATACATACTATTGAGGGGGTTTTAAGACAGGGTTTCTCTGTGTAACAGTCCTGGCTGTCCTGGAACTTACTTTCTAGACCAGGCTAAGATCACTCACAGAGATCCACCTGCCTCTGTCTCTGGAGTGCTGGAAATAAAGGCATTCTCCACCATGCCTGGCTGCTATGTTTAAAATTTTAAAAATGATTTTATTGTTATTATTTGTATGTTGTTTATTTGTATAAATATGTGTCACCGGTTTGTGTTTGCTCAAGAACCAAAAGAGTGTTGGGTGCCTGGGATCACAGGCAGTTTGTAAGCTGCCTTAGTGGGTGCTGGGGACTGAACGTAGGTCCTCCGAACAGTTTTCTCAGATTTTATCTTCTTGTCTTAGAGCAGCTATTTCTTTTTTTTTTTTAATTGATTTTTATTTTACTTATTGGTTTTGCCTGCATGTGTGTCTGTGTCAGATCTTGGAGTTACAGACAGGTGTGAGCTGCCATGTGGATGCTGGGAATTGAATGAACCCTTGTCCTCTGGAAGAGCAGTCAGTGTTCTTAACTGCTAAGCCATCTCCCAGCCCCCTAGAGGAGCTATTCCTAAGAGCGAGTTTAAACTAGAATTGTGTTTAGCTAGTCTAGAAATGAAGGTTTTACTTGCATGGCTGACATTAGAGAAGTAAGATCACTGACTCAGAATTTTTTATAAATGGAGTTGTCAGGTTTTTAGAAATAACTTTTTAAGATGTTTAGAGTCAGTATTTTGTTAGCTTCCTTATAATTAGATAAAGGAATTGGGGATAGGGAAGTTGGGTGTGGAATATAAAACTCTAGGAGAACAAGGTTGTTTTTCTTTCTGTGTTAAGAACAAAACTCTTATCTAGTTGATTTTAAACAGTGTCTTTCTTGTCTGCTTTAGTTTTACCCTAGCATAGAAGCATATGATTTTTGCCAAGTATTGTGGTACACCCTGTGATCCCATTACTTAGAAGGTAGAATATTGAGAGTTCAAGGTCACCCTCAGCTACTAGGTGAGTTGGAGCCAGTTTGGTTTGTGAGACCCTGCTCCCCCTAACAAAACAAAAGAGGAGCTATGAGTTGGCTTTGCAGATAAAGGCCCCAGTCACTAACCCTGACTAAGTGAGTTTGATCCCAGGAACTCACATGGTGTGTGGAGAGAACTGACTCCCACAAGTTGTCTTCTGACTGCCTATAGGCATGTAGGTACTGTGGTGCTCAAACCTACACATACACAAAATGAAATAAAAAATATTTATTGAGAAAGGTTGGGTGGTGTTTCTTGTTGTTTTCAGACAGGATCTCAGTTTGTACCCCAAGCTGGCCTTGAACTCCAGGCAGTCTTCTGCCTCAGACTGCTGGATCTGGAATTACTGGAATGAATCACTGTGCCCATCTAATAAAAAGGTTTAAGATTTTTTTTATTGGTGTGTTTGCTGTGTGTGTGTGTGTGTGTGAGAGATGTCTAACATAGCTCAGGATGAAGTCAGACTAACTACATAGCTGAAGCTAGTCTTGAATTTATGATCTTCCAACCTCTACTCCCTAGTGCTGTGATTTATAGGCCTGCAGCACCACTCCTAGTGAGAAGCATGTTTGGTTTTATTTTTTTCTGAGGCTTTTGCTGACCTGGAATGTGCTATGCAGGCTTCCTAGTGCTGACATTAAAGGTGTCTGCCACCATGCCTTTATTTTTTACTTTTCAGTGTGTGTGTGAATGTAAAATATGTGTATAATTGTGGTTGCCTGAGGTGAGAACTTGAGTTGGAGGTGGTTGTGAGCTTCCTGATAATGGGTGCCGGGAGCTGAACCCTGCACAAGCCTTTTAACTAACCACTGGAGAAGCATGTCCTTAAAGTTACATTTAACCATCAAGTGTTGTTTTATTTTCTCCGTGCCGTCCACACAACATGCTATAAGCCTGAGGGTCTGTATGGTAGGTAGAGTTTTGGCAGCAGTTTTTTGTTTTTTCTTAGGGACCTGAGGTCCCAGCATATGTGGTTAAGTGGTGACCTATCTTTTTGGATCATCTTCTGGGGAAGCTGGAAAATGGCAGAAATCTTGCAGAAATTTAAAATTAGTATCTTAACTTACTCTTGATTTACAGTGACGGTGCTGTAGAGTGGGCACTTCCCCATTAGCTGCAGGGTTTTACGGTGGATAACTTCCTTGGCCTCCCATCTGTGCTGGTTTATCCACTGTCCTGGTGTAGGACCACGCCCATGCTAGAAGTGTAGTCTGCAGTATGAAGTGGCTTGAGCAGCTATTCTCATTTGGCCTATTTATAGGGCCTGTGTCAGTGCAGAAAAGGCTGGCGGGCACATATGCAAAGAACGCTGTCTTGATGCTTGCAGTCTGGCAGTTTATATTTTCATGCTTGTTAGGCCAGACCCAGCGTGTTACTGATAAATAATTCCATTCAGCTTTATTAATTTTACTGTTCCTTTTATGTGCTCCAACCGTTGGCACTCATTTCCCAGTCAACTTCATCCATCCAAGCAACTGCTACTCACAATGAAGGGTAATAAGTTTAATAATTCCTTGTGTCATAGGGGAGTGTTCAGGGTTCTTCATTATTTCATAAATGTGTTGTTATAGTTATTTAGATCAAGAGCCAACTGCAGTCTTTGTATTTTTAGTAATCTCTAGTTCCTCTCTTTTTCTTTACACATATTTTATGAAGAAACTGATATTTTCCCATAGTCTGAATTTGTTAGTTCTATTCCTAGAGGGGTGGCAAGCATGTTCTGGCCTTGCATGTTTGCTAATTGATGCCTTCTGTTTAGAGAACTGATCCGATACTGTTTCTGTGATGTATAGTCTTTCTTTGTCAGATTTTCTTTTGTTTTGGGTGGCAAGGAGACTTTATAGTTAATGTTGAGTGTTTGCCTCAGGAGGCACATACTCTATTTTGTTGTGATGTTAGCAGCTGTTGATGGTCATTGTCCAGTCTGTTAATGACTTTCTTCTGTTTCACCATTTCCAGTGGGAGTCTCTGTGTATGCTTTGTTTGTGGCCTCTTTAATTTCTTCCTTCTGAGAGTTGGGGAAAGATGAATTGCTGTGGAGAAAAGAGCTTGTTGTAATAATCTGTAGCTGTTTTTATTTCAGTTCTAACCTTTGGTTCCTATACATCTCATATTTTCTGTGCTACAAATTCTTAATAGAAAAACTAACCTAAAATCCTTGCAAATAATTGAAAGTTGTTGGAAGACAGAGTTGTTGAGGTATTGGTATGTAAGAGTACTGATGTTCAATGGGCCTTGGTGGTATATGCCTGTAATTCCATCACTTGGGAGGTGTAAGCAGAAAGATCAAGCATTCAAGGCTAACCTGGGCTACATGGAACCTTGTCTTTTAAAAAATAACCCTTTGAAGCAGTGTGTTTATTGTGGCCATAGTCGGAGAAATTAGAAACCCCAGGTGTTAATTTTCTTAGATGATGGCTAGTATTACAATTCTCCACTTAATACATTTTCACAGCTGTCTAAACTTTACGTGTGTGTGTGTGTGTGTGTGTGTGTGTGTGTGTGTGTGTGTAGGGGGTTGGGGGACGGGTGGGTGTTGGAGATTGAACCTAGGGTTTTATGCATGCTGGGTAAATATTCTGCTTACCTAGCTACATTTCTAGGCCTTGATATGTCTCTCTGTCTATCTGTTTTATTTTGTGTGTATGGGTGTTTAGTCTGCATTTAAGTGTGTGCATTATGTGGGCCTGTGGAGGACAGAAGAGGGCGTGGTGCAGAACCTGGGTTCTCTGCGAGGCAGCAAGTACTTAAAACCTCTGAGGCATTTCTTCAGTCCAAGACCTTGGTCTTTTTAAAGACAGTCTCTGAAGTCGGGCTGTCCTTGAACTCAAAACCCCTGCCTATGTCTTTTGTCTGTTGGGATCACAGGTGTGCCATGGCCTGTTGACAGTATTGCATCGAGAGCCAGTTTGTCTAACAGTGTGTAAAATAGCATGTTTTTCATTTTCCCAGTGTGGGGTGGAACCCGGGACCTTGTTCAGGCAAGCAATCTATTCATCATGGAATTGCATACCTAGTCTGTGAAATACATTAAATCTTTTTGTGATAGTTAGTTGCCCAAACCAGCAGGAAGTAGATGCAAGCATTGTTTGAAAGCCTTGCTTCATCTAGTTTCATCTTTATGTGTTACAGTTTGTCTTTTGGTTTCCAGTTTTCGTGTTTCCTGTCCTCTGTTTCTTGTAATAAAAAGACTAAGTAAGCAGAACCAGTAGTAAAGCCCAGCCTGGTCTACATATTAAGTTCCAGGGCTACATAGTAAGGCCCTGTCTAAAAAACAAACAACAAACAAACAAACAAAAAAAACCAAAACAAAACTCCTAAACTAGAATCTCAAGACTGCTTTACCTGTACTTTTTTTTTTTTTTTTTTTGCTTTTCTTTTCTTTTTCTTTCTTTCTTTCTTTTTTTTTTTTTTTTTAATTCCTGAGAACTGGATATGTAGGCGAGGCTGTCCTTGGATTCACAGAGAGTCCCTGGCCTCTGCCTGCAATTGCTAGGATTAAAAGCATGAACCACCACACCAGGTCAACATTTTTATTGTACATTTTAAGTGTAGAAATAGTTCAGACTATTCTACACTACTGAATAATATTAAATACTCATGACTTGTACTTTTTCTTTTTTTGAGACAGGTCTGAACTCACAGATCCACCTGCCTCTGCTGCCTCCTAAACGCTGGGATCAAAGGTGTATACCACCATGCCTGCCTTCCCCCACCTCCTCTCCCCTCTCCTCCCTCCTTGGTGCCAACTATCAGACAGAGGACAACTTACAGGAATCCATTCTTTCCTCCACCATGTGGGCCCAAGAGATCAAACTTAGATTGCCAAGTTTGGCAACAGGTACCTTAACCTCCTAAGCCATCTTGCCAGCCCAAAGTTGTTTGTTTGTTTGTTTTAGACCGTTTCTTCAGTATAGTATTAAAGTATGCAAGGGATTATTTTCCCTAATCAGTTAAGACAAGGGTGGTTTTATGTTTTTAAGGAAAAGTTATTAAATAAATAGTATTTACATTCATAAAGTAGCATAGTATTTGTTCATTAATACTAGTTTGTATTAATTAATTGAGATGTAGATCTAGACAAGGGTATTGCATACTGTTTGCATATCCTGTAACTGCTGTTTTGAAAAAAAGTAATTCATTTCTAAAGCCTTGTATTGTTGGTCAGTGCTCAGAGAAAATAAGCCAAAATGTTAAGATTCTATTTCAATGCTTTAAAAAAAGGTATTTTTAGAATGTATTTTTATTTATGTGTATGTGTGCTTGACTGCTTGTCTGTATGCACTCTGTGTGTGTGTGTGTGTTTGGTGCTTTGGAGGCCAGGGGAGGGCATGGGAACCCTGAGGAACTGGAGTTAGTTTTAGGTCAAGAGTTGCTTGATGTAGGTGCTGGGGACTGAACTCAGGTTCTCTGCAAGAACAGCAAGTGCTTTTATCCACTGATTTCCCTCTCCATCCTCATCAGTACTTTGTACTTTTGTGTGTGCTGAGACAAGCTCTCCTGTAGCCGAGGCTGGCTTAAACTCCTAATCTCTGCCTCTACAGGCGTGTAGCACCATGCCCAGTTTCTATCGTGGTGATAAAACCCAAGGTACCAAGCATGTTAGGCAAACACTCTACCATCTGAGTCCTCTCCTTGGTTCTTTTTTTTTTTCTTCCATTTTTTAAAAAAATTTTTTTAATTTCCTTTTACTTTTCAACCACAGCCCTCCCTCCCTCTCATCCCTCCTCCCTCCCTCTCATCCCTCCTCCCACCCCCCACCTCCTACCACCCCTCACCTCCTCCCTCCCTCACCTCCTCCCTCCCCCACCTCCTCCCTCCCTCTCATCCCTCCTCCCACCCCCCACCTCCTACCACCCCTCACCTCCTCCCTCCCCCACCTCCTCCCTCCCTCTCATCCCTCCTCCCTCCCTCTCATCCCTCCTCCCTCCCTCTCATCCCTCCTCCCACCCCCACCTCCTCCCACCCCCACCTCCTCCCTCCCTCACCTCCTCCCTCCCTCACCTCCTCCCTCCCCCACCTCCTCCCACCCCCACCTCCTCCCTCCCCCACCTCCTCCCACCCCCACCTCCTCCCTCCCTCACCTCCTCCCCCCCCCCACCTCCTCCCTCCCCCCGCCTCCTCCCACCCCCGCCTCCTCCCTCCCCCCCCTCCCTCCCCCCCCCGCCTCCCTCCCACCCCCGCCTCCTCCCACCCCCGCCTCCTCCCTCCCCCGCCTCCTCCCTCCCCCGCCTCCCTCCCTCCCCCCCCTCCTCCCTCCCCCCCCCTCCCTCCCCCCGCCTCCTCCCTCCCCCGCCCTCCCTCCCCCGCCTCCTCCCACCCCCGCCTCCTCCCCCCCCGCCTCCTCCCTCCCCCACCCCCTCCCCCCGCCTCCTCCCTCCCCCCCGCCTCCCTCCCTCCCCCGCCTCCTCCCACCCCCACCTCCTCCCTCCCTCACCTCCTCCCTCCCTCTCATCCCTCCCTCCCTCCCTCACCTCCTCCCTCCCCCGCCTCCTCCCCCCCCCCACCTCCTCCCTCCCCCCACCTCCTCCCTCCCCCTCATCCCTCCTCCCTCCCCCGCCTCCCCCTTTAGCCTATCTCCAGTTCTTGCCTCATATTCTTGAATATGCCCCATCATGCTCAGCTACACCTTTTTTACATTTGTTGTAACTATTAAGGATGTGAATGAGAGGAGTCATTTCGTGCATTTAATGAAAGCCTTTTGTTATGGTCTTCATTTTTGTCCTCCACAAATTTAAATGTTGAAGTCTGGACCCTCACTGTTGGTATTAGAAAGATGAGGCCTCTGGGAGGTGATGAGGTCATGAGGGATCTGCCAGAATGAGTAGGATTAGTGCCTTTATAAAGAGGTCAGAGAAAGATTAGATGAGATCACTGGTGTTCAGACTAGATTGGCTCTGCCTGCTGGAGAGGTGTAGATTGCTTGCCCCTTCCAGCACGTGAGGATTGGGGTGGGGGGAGAAGAAGCAGAAGTGACTCAGATAGCTCTATCACCAAAGCCAGTATAGCACTGATAACAACTCAAAAGCTGGGAATCCGGAATTACTTCACAGCCTGCAGGCAGCTCAACAGGTACCACAGGTGTCCTAAAGCTCTTTCAGGCATCTCAGCTGGTTTCTGCTGCTTCCAGGCAGCTGGTCTGGTCTTAGAATCTTTGTAGCTTTTATTGCTTGTTCTGGCAAGGAGAGACTAGAGAATCTGGTCAGTTTCAGGGACTTCCTGAAGCTATTTTGAGTTACTTTCTTGTTTAAGGTGCCTCCCTGTGGGATGAATTGTTTCAGTCTCAGTGAAAATTGTTAAGCAACAAAAAGGAACAGTCCTCTTTAGCCTTTTAAGTGTATCAAGGTCAACTGTAGACAGTTTCTTATGCAAAAGATATAGTCTATATTTGTGGACATCCAAATTCTAAATATCAACCTTCAAATAAGTTAGGAAAGCTTATTATTTTGTGTGTTTACTGGGTATTTTGCCTGCATTGTATGAGTACTTGGACAGAAGTTTGCATCCCTCTGGAATTAGAGTTATAGATAGTTTTTAGCTGCCATGCAGATGCTGGGAATTGAACCTGGGTCCTGTGGAAGAGCAACCATCTCTCCAGCCTTTGGGAAACTTACTTTTGGGAGTTGCAAGATCTCATCATGTAGCCCTGGCTAGCCTGGAACTTATTTGAGACAGGATCTTGTCTTAAATCTCAGGCTGGCCTTGACCTTCTCATCTTTCTGCTTTAGTTTCTTCAGTGCTGAAATTGCAGGTGTATGGCTTAAAATGTTTTTTTTTAAAGGAGTCTGAAGCTGAAGAAAGTTTTTAAAGGACTCTCTTTTAAGTCTTTCAGAATGTAGTTGTGCATTTGCCTTCTTCAGAGGTAGAAGCCTTGTAAACTGAAGGCCAACCTGGACAATTGAGCCAAACGCTGTCTCAAAATAAAATTAAATGGGGGCTGGAGATATAGCTCAGTGGTAGAGCATTTGCCTAGCATGCATGAGTCTTTGTTTCAGTTCTCAGTAACACAAAAACTTGTACTTGTTTTATTTGAAGCAGTGTTGGGTTATTAAACAGTTTTTTCTTTTTGCTTTTTTCACTATGTAGCCTTAGCTGGCCTGGAACTTGATGTGTAGATCAGGCTGGCCAGAACTAGGTGGATCCATTCCCACCTCTGGCTCTGGAGTTCTGGGATTAGAAGTGTGTGCTACCATGCTTTGCTTTGGTATGGATATCTTAATACAGGTTCGACTTCAGAGGGTTAAGAGTAAGAGAGGGGCTGATAAAGAAGACAGCTACGCCCAGGGCATGTTGAGTGTGGGCTTCTCACGGAAGTGTGAGACAGTGTATATTATAGGCATACCCAGTTTTTGTGGTGCTGGGCATCAAACCCTGGGCTTTGTGTATGGAATGCAGGCACTTTACCAACTGAGCTCCAGCCCCAGCCTGTGCCCAAATTCTTGTCTTTAAAGCATTACAATCTAATTCAACGTTGTAGAAATCTAGATATTTATAATGCTGTGCTTCATTACCAGAGGCTGCTAGTGTAGCATGGTCCAGGCTTGAAGCAGGGTAGAAATTCAGGAAGTGTTCTAAATATATCTTTCTAAATATATCTTGGCCATTGACCTACATATTCTTTTCTTAGAAATGAGTATTTATTTCAGGTTAGCTATGATCGGTAATAAGATTTAATAAGTTGATCTCAAAATCTAAATATTGTCAGTGTAGAGACACCTTGTATTTTATGTGCTGGAGACTAAATTCAAAGACATCATGCCTTTACTTAACTGCAAGGAATCTACTATGTTTGAAGCCCCTAATTACAGCTTTTTAAAAAACATAAAAATAAGGAACAATATATCATCATTTAAAAGCCACCTGGTTTAGCAAAGTATCTTAAATATGTTTCATTTTCTGTAGGACTGCAGGACTTTTAGAATTTACTTTTTTTTCCCCATGAGGTTTACTCTTTTTGTAAGAGAAGTGGGTATATGGTAGTCTTTATTATTATTTTAGAATTGGAACAAATGTCACCAAGACATCTACCATACTATACAATTTACCATTTTAAACATTAAAAAATATGAGTATTAATATTATATAACAGATCTCTTAAGAACTTTCAGTTAAAAGTTTTATTTAGCTTGTGTGTGGGGGGGGGCGTGAGCATGTGAAAGTCAGAGGAAAACTTGCTGGAATTGGTCCTGGGGCTCAAGCTCAAGAAGTTTGGTAGTAGGTGCCTGTGAGACATCTCACCAGTTCATGCCATTCTGTGATAGCAGGCTGTGGGTAGTAAGTAGGTTTCTGTTGTTGTCACTGTTGGTTTTTGATTATATCTTTTTGTCTTCTCTCTCTTTCATTTTTCTTATGCAGTTTTAAAGAAAATCTGTGTAGAATAGTTCTTTGGAAGTTTGAATATGTGTTTGTAATTTGAATTAAATGTTCTGTGAATTGATTCTGTTTCTGTGTAAACCTAGAACCTCACACATTACAGGTAACCATTCTACCACTGAGCTACATCTCCAGTTTTTTTTTTTTAGACAGTATTTGTTTGTAGCCTGGCCTTCAGTTTCAGGCTCTCCTTTTCAGCCTCCCAGTGCAGGGTTTATCGATAGGCCCATGCTATCATGCCTGGCTTACTTTATACATTATGAAATTTCCTTGCTAGAAATTCCTACTTGGTTAAACATGGATAGCGAAGGCCTAAGTTGGCTGTCTTTTGCTTCCTTGCTTGTTTGCTTGCTTTTCAGGCTTCCTTGACCACGTCGATGATACACATTTGAATTCTCATGTAGTGGCTTGAAGACTGGCCCTCAAGACTCATATATTTGAATGCTTAGTCCTAAGGGAGTGTGACACTATTTGAGAAGAATTAGGAGGCCTTGTTGGAGGAAGTGGGGTTGAGTAGTGTCATGTCTGCCACCATGCTCCCTGTGGTGATGGTAATGGACCAACCCTTTGAAACCGTAAGCAAGCCTGCGATTCAATAATTTATGAGATTCCTTGGTCCTGGAATCTCTTCACTTCAATAGAATAGTGACTTAGCCATCTAGACAAGAAGAGTCAGGTAGTGACATCAGATTCTCTGGGTACTGATTTTCCTATCTCTGCCTGTGAGTTTTCTGATAGACCTGTTGGCACATGCTATTATTTTTTACCAGACTCTTCTTTTAACTAATGGTAGAAGCCACTGGGATGGTCCTACTTCAAGAGTATAACATCTGGCTATCCTACTTTGTCCTGCTTTAAAATTTATTTGTGCTAAGGCGGCTTTCCTTCAGTTTCAGCCTACTGTTCTCTCTCTGCAGCTTTGGAGCCTGTCCTGGAACTGACTCTGTAGACCAGGCTGCCCTTGAACTCACAGAGGTGAAGATAGATTCTTGATTAGGGATTGGAGCCAATATCACTTACCCCTCTCAGCATTGGGATCCCTTCTGGCTTGAAACCTGTGCATGCTGCCATAGTCTCTGTGAATGCATCTGTGCATTAGTCCTGCTGTGTCTGGTAGACACTTTCCTTGGCGTCCTCCATCCCCTCTGGCTTTTCCAGTCTTCCTACCTTCTCTTCCTCATGGCTCCCTGAGCCCTGAGGAGAGGAGTTTGTTGAAGACGCGAATGTAACAAAGCCTCCCACTCTCTGCATGTGGTCCAGTTGTGGGTCCCTGAATTAATTCCCATCTATGGCAAGAGGAAGCTTCTTTCATGATGGCTTAGCAAAAACAGTGATTTATAGGTATGGCAGAATATCATTAGTGTTCTTTTAGCAGAACAATACTTTGGGTTTCTCCTAGGTCCACGGTCTGTGTAATCTCAGGTTCTTGGCCACCTGAGCAGTATCAGACATCTCATGGAGTGGGCCTTAAATCTAACCAGACAGTGGTTGATTACTACCACAACTTTTGTGCCACTATTGTGCCAGAGTATCATGCAGACATTCTCCATGTTGAATATCCGTGACATCACTAGCACTGAGTACTTGTTGAGCATATCTTCAGTCCAATTACAGAGCTGTCGGTTACTACCCAGGTATGTGCGCCACTACTGTTTGCTTCAGGTTATCCGTGCCATGCTCATTGTTGATGTAGTTTATAGGTGTCATAACTGGGTAGGTCTGTTGCTTGTCTCCCTCCTTTGGAAGCTTGCATAGTGCCTCTGGACCATGAAAGCTAATCCTCAGCGGGGATGTGTTCAAGCAGTTCTAGCTTAGAGTACTCTGGGCCCTGCTTCTCAAGTGTGTGGTGTCTCCAGCAATAGGGATTTACCTTCCACCTTTGGGGCCAACCAAGGACAATAGCAATAGACTATAATATGTTTTGGGAATCTTTTGGAAAATCCTGGACATCAACTCAGGAGGGCTTCTCGTGTCTGGTTTAGGGTTTTTGTTAAGTGGTCTTTGACTCCTGGAGAGAGCATTGTCAGCCTAGATGAGAAAAGTTCATTAAAATTATATATGCGTATTATATACAGAATTACATGTATTATAGTTTTTAACGGTAAATAGTTAATAACTATGATTCCTTATGACTTTTCTATACTTCCTTATTGTAATTTTCACCCTCCTCCTCTATTTACCCCCCTCCTCCCTCCCTAAGGAACCCACTTTCCTATCCCCTATCAGATGACTTGTAGCCTGTTGTTCCCTTTACTTTCCTACCACCGTCTTATGATTTCCACCCTTCCCCCTCCAGAAAGAACCCCTCTTACATCATCAGTTTGTGGTTTCAACTGAAAAGTCTTCGGCAGCAATACACTTTTAACATCAGATGACTTCAGTTTGTATTTTGTCACAAGGGTAAAGGCTAGTTTCAGTTTGTTTCAGCAGAAATGCACTGTCATTATAGTGGTGTGAGTGATGGCTTATAAAGGTATACAGTTGAAAAGGTGAGGTATAAGACATACTGAGTACACAGAGGGCTCAAACATTGCCCTCTCTTCTTTCCTTCTTGCCTTTCTTAAGCTTTCCATTTTTCTTTCTTTAAATGGGATCTTACTGTGTAGCTAGACTGGCCTGGAACTTGTGGTCTAATGAATTCCGAGGGCTGGGATTATAGATGTGCCACCACATTTTGCCCACATACTTTGTTTGTGTGAGGGTTGTACTCTTGTGCTATTCTGTACACACTCAGGTTGATTATTTTTCTACCTCCTATTTTATCCTTTCTGTATTCTATTTTTCTCACCTAAAGAGTGTTACTCAAGCCCATTTTTCCCTTTTTGAAAGAGCTTTCCAGATCTGTCTGGAAGACTTGCTTCTGTTAAATAACTCTCAAATCTGCCTTTATTGAAGTCACTGTTATCTCATTTAGGAATAACTGTAAAAAACAAAATAAAACAAAAACAAAAAACCCTTATTTTATTTAACTTTATGTGTATTTGTGTGACTGAGTGTACGTCTTTGTACTACGAGTGTGCCTGGACCCTGAAGAGGCCAAAAGAGCCTCTGGAACTGGAGTTACAGATGATTGTGAGCTGTTATGTGAGTCCTGGGACCTGAGTTGTGATTTCTACAAGAGCAGTAAGCACTTTTAACTGCTGAGTCATCTCTCCAGCTCCATCACTTATGGATAGCTTAAGTAATTAATTTGCTAGAGGCAGCAAGAGAGCTTTGTTGCTTGAAGAGTTCTTCTCAAGGACCTCCACTCAAGTGTTGACTAGATTCAGGATTCAGTTGAGATCTTAGAAAAAAAAAATTGAGGATGAATCATAATGAAGCAAAGCTGAGGTTTATTGAGAAAAGAACAGTTTACACCTAAGGGGTGGATTAGGATTCCCACGTGTTTCCCAGAAATGGTGTGTGTGTGTGTGTGTGTGTGTGTTATCTTGAAATTACATATTTTAAAGGCTATAGTGTGTAAGTGTTTTAATGCTAGGCATGGTGGCACATGCCTTAATTACAGCATTTGGGAGGCAGGGACAAGTAGATGTCTTTGAGGCAAGCCTGATCTACACAGGAATATCCAGGACAGCCAAAGCTGTAGAGTCTTTTTTTTTCTTTTTCTTTTTCTTTTTCTTTTTTTTTTTTAAATCAGTTTATGGGGTGCCTTTACAAATTTATAGAAAGAAGAGGTAGTTTTGGTAAGATTAAAACAAGTCAGAAAGCTAAGAGAGGGGATGGAGAAATGGTTTTAGTGGTTAAGAACACTGACTGGGTTCAATTTCAAGACCCACATGGTAGCTCAGGACCATCTGTAACTCCAGTTCCAGGGCATTTGACATCTGACCTCTGTGGGCACTGTATACATGTGGTACATAGACATACATGTAGGTGAATATTCACATAAAATAAATCTAAAAAAAGATGAGGATTTTTAAGCGTTTCTTTTTTTTTTTTTAAACTATACATAGGACACCAGGCGGTGAAGACATATTTTGTGGTTGTAAGCATGATTCATCATCGTATATATAAGATTTTCTTAGGGGAAAAAAATAGCCTTACAGATGAGAAAGAATTTGTTTTTGAACTTGAAGATTTTATTTTTATGTTTATTTGCTTGTGTATGCCACATGTATGTGGCTGACCAAGGAGGCCAGGAGAAGGTGTTGGGTCCCCTAGGCCAAGCCAGACACATACATGGATGCTGGGAACTCAACAGGGTGCTCTGGAAGAGTGGTGGTGCTTTTAATCATAAGCCATCTCTCCAGCCTGAGAAAGGAGTTCTAATAATGTTAATTTTGGCCTTAAGCTTGGTTTGTTAGCTGATTTAACACCGTTGTTTGAGATCTGTCTTGGGAATGGAGGGTCATATCACTTCCTTTTGAATTTCTTGTTTTCATTTTGAAAGAATAGTTTTGTTGGAATTAGAGTTCTTGACAGTTTTCTACCTTGGAATGTGTGGGCTTCTGCTTCAAAGAAGAAATCAAACTGAAAATACAGTTCTTTTTCATTTGATGGGTTACTTTAGCTGATTTTAGTAGTTTTCTTTTACTTATTTATGATGTGAATATGTGGATCACTGTGCATTTATCTTGAGGTTTTTTTTTTTTTTTGAGTTTCTTAGACTTAAAAAAAAATCAAATTTAGAGTATGTGTGAATTGTTAATTTTCTTCCCTTCCTTCCCTTCTTTCTCCCTCCCTCTTTCCTCCTTCCCTCTTCTCCTCCTCCCTTTCTTTCTCTTCCTCCCCCTCCCTGCCTCCCTCCCTCTCGAGACAGAGTGTTATGTGGCTTAGTCTGGCCTTGAACTTGCTTTGTATCTGAGAAAGACATTGAACTCCTGATTCTCCATCTACATTCCAAGCACTGGGATTACAAATGAATGCTGTCACTGGCCTTTGGGATCCTTTTTTATTCCTTGTGTCTTATTCTCTTTTAAGCAATGTCATTAAATGTATGATGGTGTTTGTTATTTTGTTCATTCTGTAAATCTTCAAAGTGCTATTTGTTTTTATTTTTTCTTTTAAAATTGTGTGTGTGTGTATGTTTTGCTGAGAGTCAAAATCAGGGTTTGTGCATGCTAGGTAAGCTCTCTTTATCACTGAGATTGCATACCCAGTCCCTCCCTTAAGTGTTTTGAACATATTTTAAATAGCTCCTTTGAAGTCTTTGCTAAGTCTAACATCTGAGAATTTTCCCCAGTGACTACTTTTTTTCTTCTGTGTATGAGTCACCGTTTCCTGTTTCTTTTGGAAGTCTTTTTTTTTTTCTTGTTGAAATTGGACATCTCAGACAAAATATTGTTCCAGCTTTGGATTTTGATCTTTGTCCTTTTGAAGATGTTACACTTTATTTAGCTAACAGATCTATGAAATGTCTTCACTCCAAAATATAGCTACTAGTTTCTCTGATCAATATTTTTTTCTTCCTTTTCTTAAATTTTAAGCTTTTTAGTGGTTGCTTTTGTTACTTCTGGTACTTATTGATCAACAACCAGGGATTAGACAACATTTGAAGCTAATAAAACTTCATTCTCTCCTAGTAGATCTATATGTAGATATGGGATACATTTTAAAGCTGAATCCTTTTCAGAATATATCCACCACTGTTATTTTCTAAAATGCTTGACAAGGTAGCTCAGTATCTTCTGTCTTAGTTACCTTTCTGTTGCAGAGATAAAATACTAGTTACAAGCCTTTTCTGGCCTCCAGGAACACCTGCATACATACTTGTTGGTGCACAAACATACACTCGGCACATATACATAAAATAGAATAAGTAAATCTTAAAAAGAAACAACAACAGCAAGAACAAACTAAAGCCTATGGTGTCATTATCAGTGTCTCTGTGTCTTCCCTCCCTCCCTCCTTCCCTTCCTTCCGTCCCTCCCTTTCTCTCTTTTGGTTTTTTGAGACAGGGTTTTTCTGTGTAACAGTTCTGGTGTCCTGGAACTCGCTTTGTAGACTAGGCTGGCCTCTCACAGAGATCTACCTGTCTTTGACTAAAGGCCTGTGCTACCACTGTCCTGCTTTTTTCTTTTTTAAAATTCGTGTGTGTGTGTGTGTGTGTGTGTGTGTGTGTGTGTGTGTGTGTGAGAGAGAGAGAGAGAGAGAGAGAGAGAGAGAGAGAGAGAGAGAGAGAGAGAGGATGTGAGAATGTATGCTACATGTGTATGTGTGCCTGGAGAGGCCAGAAAAAGGCTTTGGGTCCTTTGCAGCTGGAGCTACAGGCAGTAGTGAGCTGCCCAATGGAGTGCTAGGAACTGAATGACCTCAGGTCTCCTGGAAGAGCAGCAAGCGTTCTTAACCACTGACCTGTCTCTTCTCAGCCGCTCACTCTCGATTCTTTTTCTTGCTTTCTCTTGTTCTGATGGCAGCAGTGGACAGGGCTCCTGCTAGTGTGACAGCAACTGCATGAGCAGGTCCACCAGCCTCTGTGTTGCACACGACCCTCTTTGCGGTTAAGTCAGACCAAAAGGTTAAAAATTTACACCAGCTGCTTTAATGAGTGCATTGATCTTCCCTGTGCAGGTCACCTCATGTTGCAGGATGAGAGCAGAGTAGATGCAGGCAAACATGGAGATAAGCCTTGGTGCACAGTGGGGATGGGGAGACTGCTGGAGTTGCTGGGTGATGTGCTGGTTACTCTCTAGATGGGATGAGGTCCTCAGTGCAGCTTTAGCTTCTGTACAAGACTGTACACATTGCAGCACGGAAGAAAGTGGCAATAAATTATTTTCAGTCGGATGCTATATTGTAATACTTTGAAATGGTCTAGTGCTTCCTCCACTCAAAACAAGACTTTGATGTGTTTGCTTTGTAATTGACATTATTTTCATTTTAGTGATTTCACTAAATTAGATATTCTTAGATATTTTACTTTAAAGACAAAAAAAAAAAAACTTTGTTCTAGAGTGTATGAATGGATTCTCGACAGAAGCATCAGTTGAGATTCTTTCTTTCTCCATCTCCCTTTCTCCACTCATATAGCTTTAGCTGACATTGATCTTGTTATGTAGCTGAGGATGATCCTCCTACTACCAACTCCTTCATGTTAGGATTGCACACACACTTAACCATGCCTTGTTTGTGCAGTGCTTGGGATTGAACTCAGAGCTTTTGCAAACACAATGCCTATCTAAATTTTTCTTAATTTATTTATTTATTTGAGGGTGGGGGTATACACATGCTGTAATTAAAAAAAAAGTGATGCAAGAGAGAAAGATGCCATGTGACAGAGTTCAAGTGGAGCTTTTTGGTTTGTTTGTTTGTTTGCTTTTAATTAGGGAAAGGGATCATAAAAAGGAGATGGGGGAGACCAGCCTCCAGGGACAGGAGCAGTGGGAGAGAGGAAAGGGGGGAGGGGGCACAGAAAGAAAGAGAGGAGGGCAGGGTCTTTTAAAAGGGAAGGTAGTGAATGCACACAGGTGGTGCTCTTAGTGGCTGCAGCTGAGGGCAAATCCTGTCAGATCCCCAAGGACAGGCCAGTACAGATGGCTAGGTGGTAAGTACCTTTATGCTACCCATTGAGTCATCTTGTCAGCCCCAACTCTTTTATTTTTATCAGAAAAATTTGTCTTATTTTTTTAATTCAAGGCTATTTTACATAGACATGCAAATAGTTTATGTTGTTAGCATACTTTATTTGTGACACTTTCTGTTTATTCATTTAGCTCGTATTCCCTCTGTTGATTTTCAGCATGGTTACATTTATTTTAGAATTGTTAAACATATATGCTTATTTTCATTTAATTAAAAAATTAGTTGTAATTCAAATATGTTAAGAATAGGCTACACAAGAGTTTCTCAAATTTGTCAATGCTCTATCAGGAATATTTTAGTTTTCCCAAGTTTGTTAAGGAAATTACCACAATGCCCATTTTACTAGAGAACAGGGCTAAGCAAAGCAAAAAATGCTACATAGAATACTATGTTTGTATGAATTAAAAAATGATGCTTCCAGTGGTAGAGCAATAAAAGGATTTTTCTGATATTTTCTGTTTTCTGTCATAAATGAACTGATAGTTGGTAGACTAAAGTAATGGAGATGCTGTATTATACCTCACTAGCATACCATCATGATTATATTTGTGCCTGTGACTTAAGGGGACATCATGGTCCTTGCCTTCTGTATTCTGTGTACAAGGTGAGGGAGTGGTTTGCCTTGCTTATTCTTGGCATTCTCTGGAAAACCATCAATTAATAAAATTACAGGCTGGTAGTTAGAAGTTATGTTCTGCTCATGATATTATGGCAATGGTGAGGACATTGGGTGCTAAATTTAGCAAATAAAGTGTAAAATGTGTAGGGAATTTTTCCTAAACTTGAATCTAGTCAGAGAATTTCCTGGGTTCACAAAGTAACTGAATTGTATTTTAGTGGTTGTTGTTTTTGAAACATAACATCTGACATGAGACTCACTCAATAGATGGAAGGAGAGAACAGCAGAATCTGTCCTTTGAGACAGGCACTCAATATGTAGCCTATACTGATGTCCAACTCAGTCCAAATTCATCCTTGCAATTGCCATATTACACGGTATGCTACTATGTCCAGTGGTCATGTCTCTTAATCCTCCTTTGGGACAGCTTCCATTGAGGGAGTGCAGACAGGATTGATGCATATAATTACTTTGGTTGCTCATTTACCAAAAGCATGTAGTTATCTTATTTTTTGTTTTTGTTGTTGCTGTTTTTGTTTTTGTTTTTTTTTGTTTTTTTTTCTTTTTAAGGAATCAGGGAGGAGTTAACTCATTCAGAGGATCTGACTTTGATACCCAGAACCCATGTCACATGCTGTGATGGCAAAGACAGGCTTTCCCTACAACTCACTGGCCAGCCAGCATAGTGGAATTGGTTATCTCCAGGCCAGTGATGGATCCTGTCTCACAAAACAGGTGGATGGCTTTTGAGGAATGACACAGGAAGTTGTCATCTGGCCTGCACATGCACCTGCACACACATGCATAAAGAAACACACCATCAACCCCCCTAGCAATCCATAAGGGTACATTAGATATTTCTGCCCGTTACATCTCCTCTTTCTTTGGGGTATTAAGTGGTATTTTAAACCATTGTTTTCATTTATACTAAAGTCAAGTATACATTATAGGTTTTCAAAGATTTCTTTCTTGAGTGCTTTAAGTCTTTCTTATTTGGGGATTGAACTCGGGGCGTCAGGTACCCTAAACAAGCACTCTGTGCTGTGCCTGTTTCCTAGCCCTATCTTAAGTTCTAACTCAACTCTTTGGTTGCTTACTGTAATTACAGCAAGATGGGATTAATGTTCTGATTTTAGTAGATAAGATTGCTAGGATTGTGCTGCTATTAAGTTCTTTGAGTATGACTGCCAGTCAAGCAGAATATGGGTATATAATATCTTAAAGGTCTGCCTAAGTAGTAACTCTTGCCGCTTAGAAAACTAGCATACTGTATAGGTTAACTCTTCCATGTCTGGTCATTGACTTTGTGTGTTTTCATGCAGGCTGCTTTCCTGTTGCATCTTTGATATCGTTTCCTAGACTCTGCTCCATGATTTAATTTGGAATTCTGAAATGAAGATGGAGGAGACAGTGGGAAAAGTAGAAGAACTCATTGAGTCTGCAGCCCCACCAAAACCCTCTGAACAAGAGACAGTCAAGGAGGAAGAGGGCTCTGTAGAACTGGGATCTCAAGTTCCGAAGGCTGGCGTAGCCGACTCTACAGTGCTTTCTTCAATGCCCTGTTTGTTGATGGAACTGAGAAGGGACTCTTCAGAGTCTCAGTTAGCATCCACAGAGAGTGACAAGCCCACAGCTGGCCGAGTTTATGAGAGTGACTCCTCTAATCATTGCATGCTTTCCCCCTCCTCTAGTGGTCACTTGGCTGATTCAGATACGTTGTCTTCTGTAGAAGAGAACGAACCCTCTCAAGCAGAAGTAGCAGTAGGAGGAGATACTTCAGGAGTATCTGGTGCCACTGTTGGGCGCAAGTCTAGACGGTCCCGTTCTGAAAGTGAAACATCTACTATGGCTGCCAAGAAAAACCGGCAATCCAGTGATAAGCAGAATGGCAGAGTCACCAAGGTTAAAGGTCATCGGAGCCAAAAGCACAAGGAAAGGATCAGACTACTGAGGCAGAAACGGGAGGCTGCTGCACGGAAGAAGTACAACCTGCTGCAGGACAGTAGTACCAGTGATAGTGACCTGACTTGTGACTCAAGCACGAGCTCGTCAGATGACGAAGAAGAGGTTTCAGGGAGCAGCAAGACAATCACTGCAGAGATACCAGGTAGAGGATGTTTTTTAAACTGACTGTAAGGCACCTGATGGCTTTTCTCCTTTTCTCAGCTGTCAGACTCAGTTAGATGTGTGACACTTGGAAAATCCAGGAGACCTGCAGCTCTTATAAATGCGAAGACTGCAGTCTATTAACAAGACATGGCCAACTTAACAAACACACCTGTTTTGAGTTGCCAGTGCACTTTAGCACATCAGCAAAAACATTAAGTGGTTAACGACAGGGGCGAGATTAGTTTCTAAGCAATGGGATTCTTACAGGTCTTTCTCTGTAACATACTATCTGAACTTCCACCATTGCCTTTCTAGCACTGCATAGATTTAATACTCACCGCTGAGCATTAATACTAAGTACAAGTACATTTTCCTCAGGAATAGGCACCTTGCTTTATTATCTAGTCTCTGCACTGAGCTTATGGTGTCTGGAATAATAAATACATTCTTTCATTAAAGCTTTCTAATTATTGTTCCTCCTAAAATAATAGTTTTATGTGTTCCCCCCTAGGTTTAGTGGATGATAAACCAGTTACCCATATTGCACATTTTTTTTATCCTACCTTGTCACTCAAATTGTAAAGAATGCTTTTTTTAAAAAAAACTTTCCCCTTAGTCTCCCAGGCTTTAAAAGTTATCTAGAAATTGGCCTGTTTCAGCTGTCATAGAGAAAAGGGTTATTACATTTTTAACACGTCTGCTTTCCCTTTCATTGGATATTGTGTGCCACAGAGACAGTCTTGAGATTTCATAGAGGAAGGAAGATGGTATCTGAATGGGTTTAAGGGACGAGTTCTCAGTATTGAAGAGAATTATATGACTAGGAATATTTTGTAAAGTTACATGCTTAATAGGTCATGGCAACATTGTTTATTGCATTAAAAAGGGGAAAGTTTTGGTTTTCTAAAGTTTTATAGATGACTTTTTTCTTTTTAGTTTTCTGTTTTATGCATAAGGCAACATATTGCTGGTATACAAAAAATATTTAAGAAAAATCATATTGGTTATCTAAATTTATACCTAACCATGTAAACTAAATATAAATAGCAAGAATGATTTAAAAAGTACTATATATGAACTTCTAACAGTAAGTCTCTTTTATATAGCATATTAAATATGTTTAAATGGTCTTGAGAAATGCTTTTTACTGTGATAACATCTTGGTTGGATTCCTTTAGTAGTTCCTTATATTAAAATGAGTGGGAAAAGATTTAAATGAAAGGAGCAGACTTTTGGGTTGTTGTTCTAAAGCATGTTCTAGGTATATTTTAGTTTTCTATTTAATAATATTTTTAAGGAAGCCTTTACATACCTGCAAAATTGTTTGTGTATTCTTATATTCTGTTCTAATCTATGAATCAGGTTATAATGGATCTCCTGGTATGGTACTTAATTCCAGTTATAAACAAGTTTTCATATAACCTCCTCAGCACTTTGCCTTCTTTATGGAAAGGGAGAAAGTGGGCAAATAAAACTCTTTTAAAAGCTAGAATCCCATTGTAGAGGTAAAATGAGTAATGTCTAATGAACACTCTCCTGATTTCCTTAATATATAGACTAGGTGTTGTTTATTCATTTCATGACTATCATAACTTTTTTTAAGATTACTGAAATGCTGGTCTTCTGTTTGCCATCTATTCTGAATTGTATACTAATCAAACATTGACGTAAATTAATATTTACTATAGTTTCCTTTTTTTTTTTTCATACTACTTAGTAAGTTTTTTGTCAGGTCAACCATATTGTTATCTCTGAAAAACTGTGACCTTGTACATTTCTACTGTGACAGACATAGGTTTTAATTTCCTGAGTCATATTATGACTTTGGGCAAGACGGGAGGAGCACTCAACCTTGCAGCAAGGGTAGTTGTTGAAAAGTGCTGTGAACCAGCTTGAGTGCAACAACTGGGACACTCCGTGAGCTTAAATCGGATGTGCCTAACTGAATCAAATGCTGAACTTTGAGTCCAGCTTTTACACAGAATGGAGAGCAATTGGACAGTTTAGTAATTCAGAAAATGCTTTATTACAAGCTTTGTTTGAAGGAAGTGTACTGATTGTACTATATGCTCAGAAATTTAACAGCATATTTTAAAGAATGCAGACAATGGTGCAGAGTAGCACAGGCTTACTGATTTAGTCTGATGTACTTGGGAAGAGTTTTTAAAAAATGAATTAACCGATAGGCTTAGTATTACATTGTACCGTTTTCCTGAAGTTTTTAGAGATATGGATGCTTTAATATTTGGAAGAACATGATGAAGATAATCTGGCAGTACTTTCATTTGGAGGACTTAGAGATTTTATGATAAATTTATAGTATTTTATAATAAATTGATGTAAAAATACTAAGTGATAGTTACCTTGAATACTAAGGCTTTTATCAAATGCCTGGCTTATCTCTCGAGATTTTGATATGCTTTATATATTATCTTTGCAGTTTTATGATTAGAACATTTATGTTTTATGCTTTTTTTATAGTTTGTGAATGGGACATTATTTTTTCATGGGGGGATAGTTCACTAGAATCATTCTAGCTCTGTAAAGTTTCTTGGAAGTGTTTTGATTTTAGCTAATAAGAATAATGGGCATTAAACTTCAGTTCAAAGAATGAGTTTCTTGAGTAAACATCTGCATCATTGTATATATGGACATCCAGAAAACATTTCTTTCTCCTGTAACCCTTCCTTGTCATTAATAACATAAAGTGAGCCTTCAGGTAGCTTTGTCTCATCTTGACTATTATGGCCTACTTTTTTTGTGTGGTCTAATAATCTTATAAATGCTTTTTCAGAATGAGGTCCCAAAAGGGGGTCCCCATGTGGCAGGTAAGAGTCAGTGTGTCAGCTGGCTTACATTTTCTGGAGTAGGTAAGGATGGTTATTGAGGACAGCTGTCTACAATCACGTGAATTTTTAATTCATGTGAGGCCATCAGACCAGCTGAGCCCTACTGAAGTTAGCATCTCTATACTAAATGTCCACCATAAATATGGTATTCAGATGCATCATGGCAAATTTGTCTAGCTATTTTCTATGATTATTATACTTAAGTGATTCTCATCTAGAATTAGACATTCTTAAAAAGCAACAAATTTGGGGTTGAGAGGTGGCTCAGTGGTTAAGAGTGAGTACTGCTCTTTCAGAGGTTCAATTCCTAGTCACTCACATTGAATGACTCAAAACTGCCTCTAACGCTAGCTCCAGGGGATCTGATGCCTCTAGCCTTTGTGCACACATGTACACGCGCGCGCGCACACACACACACACACACACACACACACACACATCTTTTTAAAAATAGTAGTAAAATTTTAAGTTACCATAATTTCACCTCTTAAAAATGACTTTGAAGTTTTTTATTTTTATTTTTATGTGTACAGATGTTTTGCCCGAATGCATGTGTGTGGACTATGTATGTGCCCAGTGCCTGTGGAAGTGAGACGAGGGTTTTTGACCCCCTGGAACTAGAGTTATGGATGACTGTGAGCCACCATGTGGGTGCCTGGAATTGAACTCGGGTCTTCTGCAAGAGCAACATGTGCTTTTAACCACTTAACCAGCCCCCTATAATTCCACTTTAATATTTGAGTATGTTGTTGTCTACAATATCTAACAAAATTTGTCATACTGGGTATACTTCTGTGTTGATTTTCTTTATAACATTGCATTTTTGAACCTTTAGTACATTATCCTCTAGATTATTTGGATTTTGAATAATTTAGTTAGCTATAAAAATAACTTCCCTAATGCTTGCCATTTGGGCTGTTTTTATATTCTGTTGTTATAAGTATGAACACTTAGAGCTCCTGACCATATAGTTTAAAACTATGTTTAAAAATACAGTTATTGTATCTTTGAGTTTGAATATTTATGTATTTCTATAGATATTCTTGTTGATTTGGTGAAGAATTGGAGCTTCAGGTTAATTGTATTCCTTTGTTATGTAGTGAAGTTGAAAAACTACCTTTGCGACTTGTTTCTTTTTTGGTAAACAGTTTTCATGTTCTTCATATGTTTTCTTTTTGGCATGTGTCTCCCCCCCCCTTCTTAATCTGTAGGAGTTTTTAGTCTATTGGGTATTTAATTGTTTGGAAAGTTTTGATATTAATCCAAGTGGTGGTGACTCATAGTAGAACTTTAGACTCTAAGGACCCCATGAAGCACTAGTCATTGACTTTACTCCTAGATTGAGTAGGAAGTGACTGACCCTCAGTGGCTAAAAGCCTCACGTGTTTAATGTAAATATGTTTTCTGTAATTTGGAATTAGTTTGGCAGCTGTTTGGTAGATAATATTGCTAATACAACACAGAGGCAGAACATTCAGGTGAAAACTGTTCTGAGCTTAGCAAATGCAGACTAGTCTAAAAGAGTCATGCAGGTTTTAACCTAGTTATGTGTTTTAATAGCCACTTAAAACTGTTGGTGCCCAGGCCACACTCCAGCCCAATCAGATTGGATTCTTCTGGGGTCTAAACCTAGGTACCAGTTCCTTTACAGCTCTCCAGGCGAACTGTTCGGTTAAGTCAGCCAGGCTGTGTGGTGAGAGGGAGAATGTTAAACTACCTGGTAGTCTGGCCACCTGAGTTGCCAGTGGGTGCGATGTTCTAACAAATGGGCTCTGATTATTCGAAATCAGAGTTCTGTATTAATTAATTGGGTGGGCACCTCTTTCTCCATTTAAGTGAAATGTTTGCGTTTTTGGACAGTGTCTTATTAGGTAACTGCCTTGACAAGGTCCTCCTGCCTCCATCTCATTTGCCACCATGCCGACCCTAAGTGTTTTTAAAGCATACATTGTTTAAGGGGTTATCTGGGTGCTACGGTGCATGCATGTTAAATTAGTAGCCTCATGTTAAAGCATAAAGATACATTATTTCCATCCTTTTTATCTAAAGTGAGTGCCCATGCTAACTTTGTGTGTACAACACAGACTATACCTTAGTGTAAATACAAAGACCCTGTTTACTTAAGAAAGAATACCGCCCTGTTTTTATTTTTTTTTAAAACAAACTACTTTTTAATAGTTTTCAGTTGAGCAGAGTTCCTCCAAGTTCCTGCCTTCACATATAGCCTCCACACTATCAATAACACAAATTAAAGTGTACACTTTTTAAAAACAATGATGAAGCCACATTGACCTTCTATTATCACCTAAAGTCCTTTATGTACTGTTAATGTTCACTTTGTTTTTTTTTCTAAGTTCTGTGAATTTTGACAAAGATGCCCTTTGATTTTAGTCCTCAAAATTCATATTTGTTGGTGTTTATGGCTGTCAGTCCCCTCTTTGAGGCTGGGACTTCTGTTATAGTCCTCAGTAAAATGTTCTCTCACTATTTCCTGAATTCAGAATTCAGTTTCTAAATACCTACTATATATTCATCAAGAAATAGGTAATACCAGTATTTTAGAGATCATCTCTGCTTACTGGTTTTCTGCCCTGTACTTATTTTTACCCAGCACATGCAGTGAGGCTAAAAGGAAAAAGATTATTCTTTAAATTCTGCTTAAGCCAAGCAGGGTGGTACCCATCTATAATTCCAGCATTCCAGAGGCTAAGGCAGGAGTTTAATGAAAGGCTTAGCTGTATAGCGAGTTCAGGGCTAGCCTATGCCACCTAATGAGACCCTGCCTCAAAGAGAGGAGTACAAAGTTTAGGTATAATAACACTCTGTAGTCACACACGGCCCCTAGGAGGCTGATGCAGAGTGATTGCAAGTTAAGCCAGCGGAAAACATTTGAGACACTATCTCAAAAGCCACAGGGAAATATAAATTCTATTTGGTCTGGTTTTCCTAAGCTAAATATATGATAGGAGAAGATACATCCTTCTCAAAGGATCATGTATGTCAAGAGAAGGCTCTTTTTTTCTTTTTTAAAGTGGAGATAATGGATAGTCAGAAGAAAAGGGGTAAGATGAAGTTGGAAGAAATGTAGGTAACAAACTTGAGGAGGTTTTTATTGATAAGTAAAATGGGGCTAAAAATTTGCCGCAGCATGTAGCTATAGAAAAGAGGATAGCATAAATAAAAAGTTCTTAGTGTCTACAGTTATTCTTGATAATGAGCCATTCTTTTGCATCTTCGTAAATAACCACTAAACAATAAAGTGAGCCATGCTTTTAGAAATAACCTGGAGTAAACATAATAGAACAGTTCATAAGATTGTATTTTTCAGTTTTGTTTGTTTATTTCTGGTGGTGCTGGGCATCAAACCCAACCAAGACCTTGCACATGCTCCCTCATCGAGCTCCATTCCAAGTCCACAACTGTTCATATGCTTTCTTGATGTAGGCAGGTGGTAGAAGTCCAACATTGATTCCATCAGTCGGTAGAATTTTATCAGTGAATCCATTTTATTCACAAGTATTTTGCATACTTAATACACTATGTTGGGAGCATAATAGTGAATGAAGTTTCTTTCCTCACAAAAAATATACTCTTCCCTAAGGAGCCAGATAATAAATGCATTAATTGTTACTAGGTTGTTCTACACTATGTAATAATAGTATATAGTAGTATATATTCATATATACCAATATATTACTAATATTACTAGTACATACTAAGATATATTAATATGTATAATATACCAATACTAATAATGCCAACTACCACAACAATAATAAAGCATATAGGAGATAAAGACTGAATGGGTGTTGGATAGAAAAGTTATTGTAGATAGTGTAGTCAAGAGTAGTGTGAGAAGACAGTCTATTTAATATTGGTCCTGAAAATGAAGACTTTAATACTGTTAGTTTTGTTAGAGGACTAAGAGGACTAAACCAAAGCAGACCAGCTCAAGGATGAACAGTTTGTGTAGGGCCGTATCTTAAACTAGAATCCTGTGAGGCCACTCTTCTGTAGAATATTAATACCTGTTGTTCACATATTTGGAATATGACAGATTATGTGAAAACAAGTTTCTTTACTGCAGGACAACTTAGAATTATTATATAGGGGATAAATATGATTTGTACTGTGCCCTATAATTTACTTATTTATTTTCCTATCTATTTATTTTTGAGGCAGGGTCTCATTGTAGCCCAGGTTGACATCTAGTTGAGGATGATCTTGAACTTCTGACTCCCCTACCTCCCTCTTCCAAATACTGGTATTATAGGAGTGCATTACCACATAGGGTTCATGTTGGGAATTAAACCCAGGCTTCATGCATGCTAGGCAAATACTGTACATCCTGCGTACTTAACCCACATACCCCAAACTTAAAAACAAGACTCCTGCTCCCAGGGACATATAGTCCTTTTAACACCCTGGCTGACACTAAGGTTTTTTGTGAGACTGGCCCAGAACTACACATATATCTGTACATTCTTTATGTGGTTTTCTATACAACTAGAAAACAAAAGTTTTCAGTTAGGTGAGAATTACCTTGTGATGACTGGTTATTTGCTCACCTGACAAAGTGTTACCTTTTAGGGTTCTAAAGCCAATGCCATTAAAACAGTCAAATATACAGTGGCTCCCAACTAAAGCTGCACATTAAGATTGTCTTCAAAACTTAAAAAAAAAATAAACCTTAGATATCTTGGAGCTGTTTGGTTTGTGGTATTACTAAGCTACTCCGGGTTCTTAAGTTTATCAAAAACTAAAAACTAGTTAATTGCAGGTAAAGACAGTTGTCCAGTAAGAGAACAAATTTTCCCAGATCACTGAATTCATGAAAAAGGGTAATACCATATGATATTAGTAATTTTTATTAATTTCCTTATAATAAGTTACTTTGGCTTTTCTAGTGAATTTCAACACTGCTTATCAGGCTTAAAAACAAACAAACAAACAAACAAACAAACAAAAACAAAAAAATGCTGTTGTCACTTTCCTGAGTTAAATCTGTTTAATTAAAAATACACTTTTCTAAATTATTAATGTTCTACTAAGTGGCCTCAGTGTCTTAACGCTGACATCAGTTGTATTTGAGTGTTTGAGTGAGTGTTCAAGGAAATAGGAAATGCCAAGACTCCTTGACAGGAGCTGTGGTATGTGATAGGAACTGCGTAGGCGCTGTTCTAGAAGGTGCCAGGAACTGTTTTGCTGAGGTATAGAGACAGGCCAGGTGGAAGTCCTGAATATAGGTGGGAAACTAACTCATGTTGACACTGGGGAAGACAGTGAGCAGTCCTTGAACCCAGGGAACCCAAAACATAGTGTCTTACTCCAGGAGTTACCCCCTATCCAGCCAGGTCCTTAAATGCTGATGTCCAGCTTGCAAGTGCTGCCACAAGAACCCTTTGTTACTACTTACATCCCTTACCCATTTGAAGGTTGACAATATTTTAGAATTATCAAAGACATAAAATGGAAGCATTTCTGAATCACCTATGAACTTGTCACTAGTGTGTTGCCCATTTTATGGCTTAAGGAAAAAGTATACTTTTGTCTATTAAAACTTTCTTTTGATGGTATTTTAAAGAGTTTATATCAAACAGGTTGGTTTTGGTTTTTCTTTTTAAATTAGGTATTCCTAGCTAAGCCTGACAGCATGTACCCATAATCCCAGCACTTGGGAGATAGGGAGGCAAAAATACAGGGAATTCAAAGCCTCTACAGCTATTTAGCAAGTATGAGGCTAGCTTGGGCTATGTGAAACTGTTTCCAAAAACAAACAAAAAGCAAAAGTATTTAAAAAAGAAAGCAGCAATTTTCTAAGTTTTATCTTGTATTTTATTTTTTAGGTTGGAACATAAACCATATTTTTGCAGCAATAGGAAGGAATGATTTTGTGCCTATTCATGCAAAAAAAAAAAAACTAAATAAAACTTTAATAAAAAGATAATTAGTAAAACCTCAAAGTTAGCTTATAATTTGAAAATACCATAAACCATTCATTCATCCCATGAACATTAGTCAATTTGCTGATTCAAATCTTGTAATTTTTGTACGATTATGAAAGAATAAACTACATGAACATTTTTATATTCCTTGTTATTTAACGAATTAATTTGTCAATAGTCTTCATTAAATTATAATATAATGTACATGGGAAGCATACATTACTTTATTGAGTAAATATTTACTTTTGTACCAGTTATATGCAGCATACTGTATGGGATACCAAAGCATGATGGTACAGGCCTATAATCATAACATTTAAGAGACTGAGGCTGGAGGACCATGAGTGTGAAGTCCGTCTGAGTTATAGCAAAATCCTTCCTTAAGGGGAGCAGGGTAGTATTGTAGGAAAGGCCAGCTTACTGCAGGTTGTCGTCCTGCATGAGGAAAAATAGTGTAGTAGTCCCCCCTTCTTGGGAGAGGGTGTGCCCTGAGATTTCCAGTGGATGCTGTAAACTGCATGTAGTACCTTGCCCTTTATATACTCTTCTTCTTCTTCTTCTTCTTCTTCTTCTTCTCCTCCTCCTCCTCCTCCTCCTCCTCCTCCTCCTCCTTCTTCTTCTTCTTCTCCTTCTCCCCCCCCCTCCTCTCCTTCTCCCTCCTTCTCCTTCTCCTTCTCCTTCTCCTCCTCCTCCTCCTCCTCCTCCTCCTCCTCCTCCTCCTTCTTCTTCTTCTTCTTCTTCTGTATGTACATCACTGTAAAGCTTAGTTTATAAATTAAGCACATTAATGAAATTAGAAAAATTATAACAGTACACTTAAAGTCCTGTTGGAGTATATTCACCCTTACTGTGATGCAGTGAGATGGAGACATCATGCCTACATGGTGGGGTGAATACTGTTGGCCTAGAGTTGGGCTGTTATGCAAAGGCTCCTTGAGCACAAGTGCTGTTAACACTGAAATATTCTCTTAACTGAGATGGTGGCTTTCCTTGTGAATACTCTGGAGAAAGGAATGGTTCAGAGCCCGAGTTCACAGCTGTGGAAGATTTCACCACACTACTCAGAATATTGTGTGAATTAAAATTTGTCAACTAGTCATTTCTGCATTTTCCTCTTTATTACTTCTGTCTTCAGTTGACTCTAGGGTAACTGAAACCAAGGAAAACAAGAGTGCCCTTACGGGGCCATACATACTTTCCATCTGTTACACAGATCAACTTTAATCTTCAACTTAAAATTGACCCTGGCAAGGATCAGTCAGTGGAATGGAATGGTTTTCAAGTTTCTAGTGAAAAAGTTTATTTTGTTCTTAATTTTGTTTTCATTTTAATTTTGTTTTCATTCCTTAGACTGAAATAGATAATCTTTGGTTGGTTGTGTTAAAAGTCCCATGGAGTGTGACAAAGGGAATAAATACGATAGAATGGACAGGCTTGTTGGGCTTGGTGATGTATGCCTCTAATCCCAGGGTTGGGAAGCAGGAGGCAGGGGGAAGGAGTAGCAGCTCAGAGTCATCCTACTGTGTAATAATCCCCGCCCCTAAAGCAAAAGCGGGAGTCTGCAGCATCATAGATGGGTCTGTATGTGCGATTTTTTTTTTTTTTTTTTTTTTTTTTTTTGGCCAGTCTTTTTGAGGATTTGTAGATGTATGATTGGTTGAGAAACAGCTAAATTGGCATGAAAGTCTTCAATAGGGATACATAATTTTGCTATTGTTATACTATCTTTTTTAAGTTATACTATCTTTTAGAGAAACTTGGCCTTTTCCTTTACATCATTGAAAAAAATTTCTCTTATGTATGCAATTACATCAACTTAGTAAAACACACACACACACACACACACCAAATTCTATGTTTTGTAGACTGAGTAGTATATTTAGAAGTTTGCATGTAAGAAATTGAAACCTATAATTCATCTTAATATTTCTCAGTAATCTTATGTGGGGAAAAGACTGTTACCTCTTTCCCTACTCACTTTGAGAGAGGACTTCTTACAGCACAGGATGGTCTTGAACTAGTAATGTAGCTGAGGATGCCCTTGAATTTATGATTCTCCCATCTCCCTCACCCAGTTTATGATGTGCTCAGGAGCCAACCCAAGCCTTCATGCATGCTAAGCAGACATTCTGACAACCGGGCTACATTCCAAGCCCATTGTTTTTCTTATTGGTAGTCTTGAGATGTGACCCAGGACCTCAGACATGCCAGGAAGGTATCATTGAGCATGCAGATATTTGCAACTTTTAAATTAATAGTGACAGACTCAGCCAAGGTTTTCCTTTGTCTTAGAAAATTTGAATTAAACAAATACTTGTAATTTTTTTTATTTTTAAAACATAGTGTATGAGAACTGTGAGTTAACTGTAGAAAGTTTAATATGTTCTTACCTAAGAATGTCTTTGTAGATTGATGTCCTCATTACTGTGTAATGAGTTCAGAGTTTATGAACTTCATTGTTGATCAATGGAGATAAGGTTTGAGCATCAAGATTTTTCCCCTGTAAAAGATACAGGCGTTCATTATAACTGATGGGGGTTTCTCTGAAGAATACAGTTACAGACTATGTCAGATTTTATAAATACATTTGTGCATAGACCTTCTTACAACAGAATGTCCTGCCTTTGTTATTAATACATACGTGCATAGATCTTCTTACAACAGAAAAAATGTCCTGCCTTCGCTATTAATACATACATGCTTAGATCTTCTAACAACAGAAAGAATGTCCTGCCTTTGGATAACTGACTGGACTTTGATCAATAAATAATCTTTCCTTGAAGTTGAGATGTTTTCAGAGGGAATTTATTTTGTCTTTGCTTTCATTCTGGAATCACAACTTCTACTAGAAGTAGACTTATATTACTTTAATTTCAGCATGCTTCCATGACTTTCTAATGCATGCATAAACTTAATGAGTTCTGTTTTGCTTTCTGATAAAAATATTTAACATAGTAAGCAAGTAATAAGTAACTGAAAATTACATTTATTTTTAAAATAAAAAGAACAATTCTTTTAGAAATAACCTGTAAGAATTTTTTTGATTGTATTGATTATATTGACTGGATATAGTCTCATATTTGTTGTTGAGTGAGAGCTCTATAGATTTTTGTTTGATTTTGTTTTTGAGATAGCGTCTTACTATATAACCCTTGGCAGGCCTGTAACTAGATCAGGCTGGCCTTGAAATCACAGAGATCCACCTGCCTCTACTTCCCAAGAACTGAGATTAAAGGCATGTGCAATCACCTGGCCATATAAATAAAACAAGGAAAATTCAACTAATTGGGATTTTAAAGTAGTAGTCATTTTCAGGTAATAGAATACCATTTTGACTATTTGAAGGTATGTTAAATACTTGTCATTTTGGGAGGTCTTCTGCAAAAGTTTGGATAAAAATGGGGAAGTGGGTTTTGGTAAAAGAAGGAACTCCATAACACATGGATGTAATTCAAAGAATATATATTAAAATATTAAGAATTAGACTAAACTTGGCATTATACAGTTTGTAGGGGTTCGCCTTAAGAGTAATTTTGCAGTAGAAACATGAACAAAAACTTTTATTCTGATGTGGTTTTCACACAGTGCCTTGAAGATAATACATTACAACCATCTTAAGGATTGTTGGTTTTTTGGGAATAGATTTTGCTCTGACAATGGCACCATTTCCAGATTGCACAGATTCAAAAAAAAAAAAAAAAATCTTCCTTCAAAACAATTTGAGTTTGTGTTAACAGTAATTTAAAGAAGTGGGTTATTAAATTTGCCTTCAGTGAGGTAGATGTCAGTATTCTTAAAATGAATGAGAACTGTTTCCAGGTTAAGTGGTAGCAGTTTAATGTAGCTGTTATTTAAGTGCCTAGTGGTCTACCCTTCACTTCCCACGGATTCCTGTAGTTGTCCAGCAATCTAAAAATGATAGAACACATATCCTGTTTGCATTTACTTGTAGTCTGTAAATGGATAGTCATGGCAGGAAGCGTCTTTCAAACCCCAACACTAGTCCAAGCATTGCTGAAATGCTTTTATGTGAGAGTGTAATCCTTTATCTGGGCTATGACATTTCTTAATAGCTACACATAGAATTTTCTTTTTATCTATTTCATTTTTTTCATGGGATAGAGAATTAGATAATCAAAAAGTTGTTACTCCATTTATGTTATTTGGCAAATGTTAGGGAACATGTTTAGTTATAACTCTTTTACTGACTATTTTATTTCCTCACAGTATTTCACTTTATTTTGAGCCATTTGAAGGACATAATCCCCTCATTAAGTTATGTATTCTAACAATGTTTCTGTAGTGTGTTTTCTCCCTGGTGTTTACTAGTTTAGCATTCTGAAGCATTACATATCTAATCATTTGAAGAGACTCCAAGTAGCAGATTAAAGTAATCTAGTTTTTAGAGCCACTTATGAGACAGTAACAATTATATTGATATATATTTTACAAACATTATTAAAATTGAGGTAACCTTAAAAGTTCAAGTAAAATTTTAGTTTGGAATACATAAGAAATTAGAAGCTTAAGATTAAATATTTTGCATGAGTTTCTAAGTTTTAAAAGATTAACTTTATATGTATAAGTGCTCTGCTCAAAAGTATGCATATGTAGCATATGTGGGTCTGTTGCTTCTGAGGTCAGAAGAGGGCATAGGTCTCCTGGAACTAGAGTTACAGATGGTTGTGAGCCATATGAGTACTGGGGGCTGCACCCTGGTCCTCTGTAAGAGCAAGTGTTCTGAACTGCAGAGCCATCTCTCTAGCCCCTTACATGAAGTTTTTAAAAATAGGAACTTATTTTTAATTTTTTACCCGTCCTTCCTTCTTTTCTTCCCTCCTTTTTTATGTTTTGTTATTTTTCCCAAGTCAGAAAAAGGAGTCTAATCTCAGGGATGTGTATGCCTACACATATATACCTATCACCTTAATTCTGAATTCATTAAAATGAATTTGATGAGTGTCTAGATGCAAATTCCTATGTTGTAGTCTATAGTAATAGGAATGGATCTAGTCATCAATACGCTGTCTGTTTGTTGCTTCCCCCACCCCCTTTTTAGTTTTTCGAGACAGGCTTTGGAGCCTGTCCTGGAACTAGCTCTTGTAGACCAGGCTGGTCTCGAACTCAGGGAGATCTGCCTGCCTCTGCCTCCCGAGTGCTGGGACTAAAGGTGTGTGCTACCACTGCCTGGCTCATTTGTTGCTTCCTTACATACAAAGGAAAATGTTGCTCAATATAAACTTAGTTATGGTAATTAAACTAGAGAGATGAAGGGCTTTTATTTTAAAACAGTATCTTTGGACAGAAATTACTGCTAACAGGCTGAATAAAAAAAATATAAGAGATCTAGCTTTAGCGTGATGGTCCATGCCTGTAATTCTAGTACTTGGGAGATGAAGAGAATGGATCTGAGTTCAAGTTTAGTCTGCTATGCTTTCAGGCCAGTTAGTGTACATAACAAGTTCTAGGCTATCGAGGGCTATATAATGAGCTCCTAGCTTTAAAAATGTCTTTAAAAAGCAACACACAAACACACACACACACACACACACACACACACACACACACACACACACGTATTTTGTTTATTGCTTTACTGTTATGTAGGTTTTAAGCAAGGGCCTCTGAGTATAGGCATTTCTAGGCTTATGAAAGCTTATATGACGCATACAAATACATTGTGGTTGTTAATAAAAATATGTAAATTATTTTGTTCAGCAAGTCATCTTAGGTTGATATTACCGCTAAACCTTTGTTTTGTAATTGACAAGGTCTTGTATGTAGCTGCCCTTGAATTTGTAATCCCCCTGTCCCTCCTTGCTTCATCCTGGGATTGCGGGTCCTTGTCACCTTGCTTGACTATTACTGATAATTCTTTTTTTTTTTTTCTCTTCCTCTTTTTTTTCTTAATTTTTCATTTTATCTGTTTCTTTTTTAAGACAGGGATTCCTTAATGCAGGTTGACCTGAGCTCACTTTGTAGCCAAGGCTGATCTTGAACTTGTGATTCTCTTGGCTCTGCCTCTTAAGTTCTAGGGTTACAGTTGTTATCATCACATTTTTAGTAAGCAGTTGGCTTTCTCTAATGGTGATTAGACCACAGTTACAGGAAAAATGGTAGTCTGTCTTCACATGCATATAATAAAAAAATTATGGGCAAATGACCTTAACAAAAGGCAATCTTCTGAAAGTATTTTATTGTATTTAGTTTATGCCTTTTTATTCTTTTAAAAATGATTTAAATAATGTTTGGGGTGGTAAGAAGATTTTGTGTTATGCAACATGTCAGTAAGTATAGTATCAAAAGTAGTTCTACCAAATTTATTAAATTTAACATTAAATGTATTTTATTGATTTGTCCTATGAAATTCTTTTTTAGGTTCTCTCCGATTCTTTTTAAAACATGGCATAGGTGCCTTTAATCATAGCATAGACAAGAAATGTGTCAGTTTATCTAGAAAGTATATGAATTTATAAACGTAAATAACATTGAAAACTACTTCATTCTATGCTTTTGGAGGGGGGATTGTAATTTTTGTTCTTACTTCCTTTGACGTTTAGAGAAGTTAGAGTCAGCATCAGACTAGAGCGCAAAGTATGGAATTAGGTCTCTATGGTATCATACAGAATTGTAATAAGCAACAAAGGAATGACCTCCAAGAAATGTATTCTGAAGGTTTGAAAAGAATGTTATGAAATTGCTGGTTTTATTTTATTGCATTCTCTTTATATCCTTTATACACCTGTGCATCTGGAGTGTAACTTACAGATTAAATAAAATGTTTGAAAAAAGAAATGTTTCTTGTTACTCTATTGAGGACTCTTGTTGTAATGTTAGTTATTTCCTACCAGATAATTCATTCTATTCCTGTCAAGAAATAATATTTCTATAATAAAATTAGCAGTGTTAGTTTGCGGATAGAATAATAAATTTTACACAATATTTTTAGGATGGTTTTCAGTTTTGGAATTGGTATATTGAAAAGGGACATAAAACACCACTGTAAACCTAAACATCTGTCTTTTCCTTTTGTGCTCTACTGGTTATCATGTTAAAAATCAAGGAGAATTGGGAAAATGGCAAATTGTAGACGGTGTCAGTTTAAAGAAGGGACTAAAATAGTGAATGAATGAATCTTTATCGAGGAGCTAGACTTGGAGAGGTTACACTAGTGTGTACTCTCTGGCATCTGTAGTGTGTGCTTCAGTCAGTGTCTGCAGATCTGAGAACTTAAAGCAGAAGGCAACCTCTTCAGATGCCTGGTGCCTACATTTCTAGGTTCCTTTAGTTATCTCTGTAAGTAATAGTGGGATATTTTTGACTTAGTTCGCTTGACTCAGTGCTTTCTTTTCTCCTTAGATAATGCTGAAATGTTAAACTGTCATTTTCTTTTGACCAGCTTTTAAGTATTCTGAGAATCTTGAAGCATTTCACCCCCCTTTACCTCTTGATCCTTTCAAACGAAACTCTTGTATCCATCATAAGTAACTTTGTTTCTGAACAAAATGACTTGTTGTTTATCAGTATGAAGAAAAGACAGTGTGATTTCTAAAACTATTTTCATGGTAGGAACTTTATGACATTCCTCAGTTTTAATAATTGAAATGAGTATAGTGTAAGACGTTTAAAGCAGACTGGTTGATTTTTATTTTAAAAATGCCATAATTCCTAAACAATTTCATCTCTGTTTAGCACCCCCCCCCCTTAACATTTTTCTTTTTGTTAAAATAGCTTTTTGATGTTATTCTGGAGAAAAAATACACTCACAGCTTTTGATACTTAAGGTTGCTTTTCCAAAGATAACACTTTTAAAATTTTTTTTTGGATTCTATTAACAGTTCTTTTTAAAGAGATGCCTGGGCTGCTTTCTTATTCATTCAAATGGTTCTGGATTTGTATTTTCTTCCTTGATAGTAATGAAAAAAAAAAACCAAAAAAAACAAAAAACAAAAGAGACAAGTATGCTGAAACATTTTGCCACTTACAGATATAAATTTGTATTTTTGTAGTAAAACTGGTGTTTTTTAAAAGTGGGTTCTTCTAAAATCCAGTCTGCTTTCTGGACGTGGACTCCTGTCCCTTTCCTTCAATTCCTCAAGCCTGCTCCTTGTTACCTTAGTAGCTACCATGTGCAGGTTGCTTTCCAAGGTTCCTTGGCTAGGTGATTCCTCAGAACTTCCTTTCAGACTAACTTCCTATCTCATTATCTGAGTGATGTCTGTCCCCTCATTCTCCTCCCGATGTTTTGTGCATAATGGCAGTGGTCATCGGCCTGATGGGGGAATGGGGACCACTTGAGGTTCCTCAGTAGCAACAGGACAGACACCCTCTCTTCATGTTTGGGGATTGGAGAGATGATGTGTAACAGAGATGAAAGAAATTTTCTCTGGGCTTTGTTGTATGTTACTATAGTCATAGAAATACTCAAAGGAATAAACCATGTTTGGTGCATTGCCCAACATGGTCTAAGTGAAGAATGATGTTTCTAGGTGTCTAGGACACATGAGGAAGTTCTATTCTGGATTTCAGTACCTTTTATAAAGAGAGACTAGGGATGCTAGTTAGTGGAAGTGTTCTGTAGGTAGGGATGATGCTGAGTGTGGACCAATCCAAAATGATCTTTGGTTTTGAGATGCTTGTGTAAGAATACTTACAAACTAACATTTCACTTTTGTTTCTTGGATTTTCTTTTCTTTTCTTTTTTTTTATTAGTGTTTTTGAAACAGGGTCTTCTTTTGTAGGTAATTAGGGCTAGCCTAGAACTTGCTAATGTAGTCTAGGCTGGCCTTGAATTTATAAACCTTCTGTGTTAGTCTCCTAGGTACTGGGATTAGAGAATAAAAGCTACATCAATGATGGCTTCATTTAACTTAATCTTAGCCTGACATTTAGCAAGTTAGGTTTGTGTATAGCATTATAAGGCAGCAGCTGAGGCTTTGCTGTTTCCCAAAGCTGCTTGCATACGGGCTGTTCTGCAGAGTGCATGGAGAAAGAAAGAACAACAGAGAAGGACAAAATAGGATAGCTCCTTCTTACAGCAAGATGGGCGAGTAGGCAAGTGTTTTCTTTGTTTTGAGACAGGATCTCACTGTGTATGCTATGTATGTAGATTAAGTGTCTCTGCCTCCTAAGGGTTGGGATTAAAGACATGCCACACCAGGCCTGACAGGCTATACCTTAAAAAAAACAAAACAAAACAAAACAAAAAAAAAAACTCCTGTTGTGCCAGTGTCATCTTTTTTTATAAAGTGTGTAGGCTGTGGTGTCTGTATGAGCATGTCTCCATGTGTGTTCACGTGTGTGCGTGTATATGGAGGCCAGAGGACAACCTAAGTTGTCATACTCAGGAATGCCATTCACCTCATGTAAGTTTGGGGTCCTCATCGGTCTAGAGCATGCCGGTTAGTCTAGATTGGCTGGACACTGGGTTCTGAGGAATCACATTTAGTCTTGGTGCTTTTAAGTCAAGCACTCTCCTGACTGAGCCAGGCCTCGGCACCTATTGACTCTTCTTTAACACTCAGCATAACCTAGGAAGAAACATTAGTAACATAGTTTACTGGAGTCCGAACAGCCAAGAGAGGGGAAAGAAGGCTTCAACTTTTGAGTCTTTTACCAGAATATGAAGACTCACTCGGGAGTCTTTCTTTAGTAGTTCTACCTAATAGGGACTTCGGCTTTTCATCTGTACAGAAAGAAGCGGGTGAAGGGTAGAACCTAGGCAGTTTAGCTAGACTGTGTCTCAGGGTTTTAAAAAGGCTGTGAGTGTAGCATTCATGAGATCCTGGGTTTCCCAGTACTGGAAAAAGGGGGATGGGAAAGAGTTAAATTGTGTGGTTATCTTGTATCTATATCTTGTATCTATAAAATGGTGTGCTTCTAGTTGCCAAATTTGAAAGGAAATTCATTATGGATAAGAGTAGTGTGTGATAAGAGTGTGTGATTTTGATGTGTCTCCCCCCCAATTAGAATAAATTTGAAAAATAACATTTAATATCAGCAATGGAGAAAGTTGAAGATCATAAAGAGTGAACTTCAGTTTATTAGGAACGACTGTTTGTATTTGAAAAGTTGGAATGGGGCTGGAGCTTACTTGGTAAAGTGCTTGCAGCAAAACATGAGGACCTGAGTTCGGTTCCAGAACATATAAAAAAGCCAGCTGGAAGAGTGTAGATTTCTGATCCTAGCACTGGGGAGAGGAGGATCCCCGAGGTTTGTTAACCAGGTGGCATGGCCTACTTGGAGAGGTACAGGCCAGTGAGAGACAGTTCCTGTTGCGGCACAACACAAGGTGATTGATACCTGAGACTAGAAAGGATATACAGGGTTGACGCATTCACATGCATGTGCATAGACAGACAGGCACGCACGCATGCATATACATGCATGCATGCACGCATGCGTGTGTGCGTGCACACACACACACACACACACAGAGAGTGGAGGGAGAGGGAGAGAGATCGGAATCTATTCATGTAAGATAGGGGCTGAGTACAAATCAAGCTTAGTGTATTATGTTGTTGGGGATTGAGCCAGGACCTAGTATATGCTAGGCAGGGACTTGACAACTGAGCTTCCTCTCCAGCTTTGTTTTGATGTTCTTATATAAAAGGTGTTGGTGGATTTCTTGATTTTAACTTTTCTTCTTTTGTAATTGCAACAAACGATAAAACATTCAAAATGTAAACTGGACATAGTGGTACATGTCTATGATCCTAGCACCTAGGAGGATCTCCTGGCTGGGTTCTCCTGTGAATTCAATTAGTGAGGGGGAAAATAGCACATAGATAAACCACACATTGATGTTATTAACTAATTGTTTGCCTTTACGAAGAGATGCTTTTAATGATTGTATAAAAACTAGCAAAGTTATTATCATGTGCCAATTTTTATGGCTATGATGGGTCTCAGTTGGCAGATGGGAAAATGCTCTTGGGTAGCCTTATTTGTTGTAGCATGCAATATGCTTCTGTTAACAATTGAATCTTAAGTTGTTAGTGTTTTGATGTATAGACTGACTTAAAGCAACAATTTTGATGTTCTTGAAAGTTAGTAGGAATTCAGTTGTTCTGAAAGCATCCGAGAATAATCAGGAGAGTGTTTATTCTGTGCAGCTATGGGTTGACAGTAGAGATCTTTCTGTTAACAAGCCAAACTTTCATAGCTTCTCTGATAGCTATGGTCTGAAAACCTTACTAAGATATATTTTAAAAGATAAAGCAGATAAAGAGTTGTGAATTGGCTCGTGGAGAATGGTGCTTTCTGCTGAGCCTGACATGAGTTTGAGCCTCAGAACCACAAGGTGGAAGGAGGAAACTGATTCCTGAAAGTTGTCTTCTCACACACACACACACACACACACACACACACTCCCATAGAAAGTGTAAAAATAACCAACTGAAAAAAATTAAATTCTGTGCTGTCAGAATCACACTCTAAAATACTATCACAAACTGTCACCATTATTTAGCTAATATCACATTTGTTTTCAGAGTTCAAACCCTGTTGTCAGTGCTGAGCACTTACTAAGTTTTGGCTCACTAATGGTAGATGTAAGATGACCTTGGACAACAAGATCCTTACTAGTGCTTTCTCATTGAAAGTCAAAGCTGGAAAAGTTCTTTATTAGTTTGTATAGTTCTGAGTTGCCACTGTTTGAATCCAACGGAAATGAAAAATGACAGTGACCATAATTTAACTGTTAAATATAATTAAAATATGAAAATATTGCTGTCTTTGTTTACAATAAATAATACATTTAAGCTAAGTTATAAGGTGTGCGGTTTGGAAATATGGAAGATACAAGAATGAAGCCAGATAACAAGTTTATGCTTGTATTTCCTACTGATGAAGACTTTCAGACAAGTTATTTCCATGGGTAGGTGATGTGACTCTGCATGTATACATACATTTATACTTATTTGCATGATTATACATGTAGGAGTAGTACAATTTTGACTTGGCCTGTGACCTGTTTTCTCAGCTTGAGGCTGGAGATGGGGAATATGTGGATGAGGGGCTCTGAATTGGAATTGGGTCTGTAAATTTCAGGATAAATCCGTAAACAGTTCATTGCAAACAGCTGAAGAAACTCACAAAACTCTTTCAAAACCAGAGCCTGTGGTCACGTAGTCAGCATTGTACTTAGTCCCTTACCTTATATACCTAAGGGTTTGGACATCACACAGTATCCTGATTCCGCAATAGTCATTTTGAACTCTGACGAAAATTCTGTAGAAAAGAGGCATTTTTTTTTTTTTTTTTAAAAAGAAGTGAAAAACCTCAAATGGGAACAAATTTTGCTGTTTGAACAAAAATCCATTATTGTTCTGTTAAATTTTATGGGCTTTGATGAGCTTGATTTACCCCTGTAAGGAAACTTGAAATGATTTTAAGTAGTCAGCTAAAATTGCCACGGTCGTCATAATTTCATTGTGATGTGCCTGTCCTTTATATAGTGGCACCTGACAAGCCATTTGCTTTTATGTCTGATCACTTTTTAATTTTTAAAAAATGTTGCCACATAAGACATGGGGTAAATAGCTCATCTGTATTCTGTGTTTTGTTCAGTGAGTTTATACAATGGATGTATGTGCTGAAACAGTAAGCCTTCATTGTATGTTATTTTTTCATTCACTGACACATATATTCATAGTCATAAATAGGTGTGTTTGATACTCATTTGTTGGGTGATGTTAATAGTCTATGTGGAGAAACTTTGTTTTTCATAGCTAGCTGTTGGGAAGGACAGCATTCCCTTTAGCTCTGTTCTAGAATGGGGGGAGGGTTGAGAAATTTTTTGAAAGGAAACTATTTCAAAGTACTTTTGCTACTATGTTAGGAAGAGGGTGACAATACATTTTAAAGCATGTGCTCATTTTATAAGCATGAATGCTGGGCTATTGCAGCATGAATTACTGTAGTATAATTACTTCGGTGCTTACCTGCAGTTAGTGATGTGATTTGGGGTTGGGAGCATGTTCTTATTTTTCCAATAAGAACTTTCTCAACTTCTTTTAAAACCTACTCACAAGGGTGCTGTCCTTTACTTGGATGAACTTATCTTTCTCAGGGGAAAAAAATATAAACATCCCTTATCCTTTATAAGATGCCCAAAGCAAAATCCTGACAGTGGGTTTTGTGGTATTGCCTTTTTGTAGAATGTTGTAAAGTGTGTAACATCCCTGTTACTGTCATAGGGCCTTGCTGGAGATTAAAGAAGTTAGTGGACAGAGCTCTCGTGCCAACTTTATTTAGTAAATAAGAAAATGTACATGTGATTTTCCTCTCCAAGTCTGCTAGGAATTTTTAGTATTAGCTACTAAAAGGGCTAAACTCATGTGTCTAAGGGCACTAAGTTAGATCTTAACAGTTTATTGCAGTTTTCCCCATTTTCTTTGTGGGGCCATCATCGCCTTTTCTTAATCTGTTGCTCTGTAGGAGTAATTCAGTGTGACATTGTGTAGTCTTGTCTTCATAGTAAGTAATGCCCTTTTCCTCTTTCTAAAACGTGTTCCTCATCTTTGTAAACTTGGGTTATCTTTTCTACTTCAGCATCATGTTCAAAATACCAGAGTGAGTTCTAATCAGATGCAATGGTAGCTAAGGCAGCTCTTAATTAGTTGGAGAGGTATTTCTTACCCCACAAGTTAGATACAAGTATACATTTTTTTCCTCCCTAGATGGACCTCCAGTTGTAGCTCATTATGATATGTCTGACACCAGCTCTGACCCAGAAGTGGTAAATGTGGACAATTTATTGGCGGCTGCAGTAGTTCAAGAGCACAGTAATTCAGTAGGCGGCCAGAACACAGGAGCTACCTGGAGGACCAGCGAGCTTCTAGAGGCAGGTTGGTCTCCCCTACCCCTTTTCCTGGTGACATAATGTGCATGAGTCCTGCCACCATTCCTTCTGGTAGTAGACCCTGCTGAGGACAGTAAGCCATACACAGCTTGCTTTCTGTCATTCAATGATTTGTGACTATCCAGGCTGCCCTGTATAACAAAAGATTTGAGTAGCCTGTCATTTTACTTCTTAATTAGAAGGAAGCAAATAAAAATATATGAACATGTAGGCATCAAGTTCCAGGAGGCATACTCTTGGGCTAAAATGCTTCTATTTAAAAAAAAAAAAAAAAAAAAAAAAAAAAGCAGCCAAGATGTCCTCATCATGCTCCCTGGCCAGTTCCTTTCCTGCGGTGACTGGATAGCCAGCCACCTTGCAGCTTCAGGAGGGTTGTGGCTGCTCCCTGCCTGAGTGCGATTCCCCATCCTGCAGTGCTGTTCTTGTCTCCTCTGTGGTCTCTCCCTGGTGACTCCTCCCCAGTATCACCTTTTCTGATACTTTTACCTTCTGCCTCCATCATTTCAGAGAGAATCTCCTTTTTTTCTTTTTTTTCTTTTTTGGACTCTGACATCTTAAAGTAATACTTAGAAAGAACCTTGATGCTTACTGGAAACTTCTTAACATACCTCCAGCTTCCCTTCAATTTCTTCCTCAAGTATTCTTTCTAATTCGAGCTTTTATTTTTTTTTAAACATTTCGTACTAAAGTTTATGATGAAGGGGAGGGAACTTTAAAAAAAAGAACCCTTTCTTATGCAGGGTATGTTTCCTTTGTTCATAGGGTTAATGCACTGGTCTGGCAGTTTAATCATTAGCCCAGGTATTACTTTTATGTGAACTTATACAATGTAATTTAGTTTTCTGCATTAAAACACAGTGCCAGTGGTGGTTATCCTGAATTTTTTCTGTCACACACATCTTTAATTAACACTGAAGAGGAATAACTTACTGACCTTCTGGTTGTGTCTGATTTGGAAATTGGATTTAGTTTTGATCTTGGATCAGTTAATTCTCTTTTGGATTTTTATTTTTATGTGCATAAACATTTGCCTAACAAGAATCTTTTAAGGATTTATTAGGATTGTGCATCAGTACTTTGAAAAGAAGTAATATTTTAAAATTAAAGACAATACTGACCACATTTTGTATAACACGTTTCCAAGCTGTGTGATTTAGTTTGTTCTATTACTAAATGTGTTTTTCTTTGATTCTTATCCATGGCTGAAGAAGTAATCTGTCCATCTCAATTTTATTTTTTTGTTTCCCTGACCATGTTATTACATACAGACTACTTACTAGTAAATTTTTGGGGGTAAAAATGAACAATTCCAGCTGGGAGGTGGTGGCACATGCCTTTAATCCTGGCACTCAGGAGGCAGAGAAAGGTGGATCTCTGTGTTCAAAGTCAGCTTGGTCTACAAAGCAAGTTCCAGGACAGCCAAGGCTACGCAGAGAAACCTTGTCTGGTGTGTGTGTGTGTGTGTGTGTGTGTGTGTGTGTGTGTGTGTGTGTGTGTGTGTGTTTTATAGACTAATAGAAATGGGTTAATAATGAAAAGAGAAGGCCTGCTTGTCTGCTTTTGCGCTGTGCACATGCAGTGTCCATGGAGGTCAGAACAGGAGGGAATTGCCTGGAACTGGAGTTTCTGGTGCTTGTGAGCCATTGTGTAGGTGTTAAAAGATGCACCTGTGTCCTCTGCAAGTGCTCTTAACCTCGGAGCCACCTTTCCAGCACACACAGTCATTTATTTATTTTTAAGTTTATGTGTATGGGTGTTCACCTGGTGCCAAAAGATGGCATCGGTTCCTTGGAACTGGTGTTAGAGATGCTTGTGAACTACCATGCAGGTGCTGGGAATCAAACTTGGATCCTCTAGAAGGGGAGCCAGTGCTCTTCAGGGCCGTTTATCTGCTCATGTAATTCTTGATATAAAGAATTCATATCAGTATGTTGACTCATGTAGAATTGCTAATGGTTTTCTTTATCTACAGAAAACCCAGCAGTTCTGTCTCGGGTAGTATTTTTACATCTTCATATTCAGAACTTGTCATATCTTAGTGTCTGTGGGGGACACAAACCCCTCAGAGGAACTGGGCCTGTAATCCCAGCATGCAGAATTAGGAGAATGGTCTGAGTTTAATGCTGGTGTGAGCTACAGAGTAAATTTGGATTAACTTGGGCTAGAGTAAGATTATGTTTGAAACAAAACAAATCCAAATCCATAGGAAAGAAGAAATTTCTGTTATAAAATGGTATAGTATTTGAATATAACTCACATACATCTTTCTTCTTCAGCTGTCTTTGGATTACATACAAGCCCTCATCATTGTACTGTATGTTATTTGGGGAATGCTGGGGAAAAAAAAAAAGACTGCGTGTTCAATTCAAGTGCAGTTTTTCCCTCAGTATTTTCCATTTGTAGCTGGTGGAAATTCTGAATGTGGAGCCAGGGGTATGGAGGACCCACTGTAAATTTCAGCTTGTTTATCTGAGACATCGTGATTGCTGTGTGCCCACCAGCGTTGTTTTAAGAAATAAAACATGCTGACAGAGCATGAGGAGGGTAGCACTGGGGGCTTCAGCTCTGCTGCCCCCACCTCTCAAAGCTGTCCTACATTCGTACTTAATTTGTTAATTAGTAACTAGTTCAAAATCATTCCTACTTTAGAATTAATTGCATTGCAGACAGTCATTGATAATTTTTTTAATTTAAATGTATCATGAGCTTTGTGCTTGCTGAGCACGAGTCTGGTTCATTACTTTTTTTCTTTTCACTGTTGTTTAATATTCTGTATGAGTATATCACAACCTACTCTTACTGAATGTTTAGGGTACTGTTTTAAATGATGCTACTGTTAACATTTTTTGTATATATGCATATACATACATAATTTTGTATGTGTATATATATACAACATATATATACTTTTTGTGTGTGTGTGTATATATATATATATATATGTATATAATTTCTTTAAGTTATAGTACACAGAGTATGTGTGCAAGTCAGGCCATAAATTATGGTAGGTTAATCTTTAGGATGCAGTTACATTTAATAGCTTCCATGACATTTTCTTGTGAAAATATCTTTCAAAGTCATTTTTCCTAGGTATGAAAATGTAGACTATTATGTGAATAATAAATGAAATCAAATGTTATGATTTATAGTAAGAATCTATTATATGGATGTAAGTATTATGGTGTCATTATAAAATATTAATAGAAGTCATGATTGTCAGTTTAGTTTTGGCATTTTCTCTGTTTTGAGTTTGAATGTAAGTTAAATGTTCCATGGTTAATATGATGTCCCTGTATCACAGATAAAATTCTAGTCATTGGACAAACTATTCATATGTTTACTTTAATAGCAGAATATCCGCTCAAGTCCACAGCTCTGATATATTTAGGGTCATTTGAATAATAATTGGTAATGGAGTAGCCAGCTTCTTTTTCAAATAATTAGACGGTGTTCTTATATTAGTTTAATATCTTTAGTTTTGACCTAGGTAAAAAAGTTCAGTAATAGCTAGTTTTTTAAAGACTAGTTTGGAATCAGGAAAGGTATTGGTCAGCAAAAGATCTACATTTTTAACTTTTGATGCATGTCCTTGGCATGTGATTACTTTTTCTTACATGTTTGAATTGTGGGGTTTTCTTCTCCCAGGAGCCACTTCCAAATTACCACAGAGAGGCTTATATTAATTGTAAATGTTCCTCCAATAGCTCAGGCTTGTTACTAACTAGATTAACCATTCTATTACTCTATGTGCTGCCTTGAGGCTCGTGGCTTTTACCTCTATCCACTTTGTGTGTCCACTCGTTCTCTGTTTGGTGACTCCTCTGACTCCGCCCTTCCTCACCCCACCATTCTCAGTTCGGCTTTCCCGCCTAACTGTATCCTGTCCGGCTATTGGCCAGCCAGCTTGTTCATTAGACCAATCACAGCATCCTATATTCTCACAGTGTACAGAAGGATTATTCCATAGCAGGTGCTTTTGAACCAGTAGCCTATTAAGAACTGTGCAGCCATAGGTTAGTTATGTAAAGCCTTAGTTTTCTTTATCTATAAAACTAGTGTTGGTCTCAGCAAAGGTTCTTGTTACTGTTACATGTACAGCATAAAACAGGAATGCTCACCTCATTTGATGGAGGGTGTCCTTCTGTTTATGTTTCTCTTATTGGTCGATGAATAAAACATTGCTTGGCCAATAGTCAGGCAGAAAGGAGAGGTGGGTCGATGAGACCAGGGGAAGGCTAGGGAGAGGAAGGTCAGAGAGAGACACCATGTAGCTGAGGAAGGAGTAACAGGTCCAGACCTTTCTCAGGTAAGAGAGACCGTGTGGGAACGCTTAGATGAGTAGAAATGGGTTAATAATGAAAAGAGAGCTAGTCAGTAAGAAGCCCTAGCCATTGGCCAACAGTTTTATAATTAATATAACATCTGTATGTTTATTTAGGCTGAAGGGTGGCAGGACAGGAACCTCCATCTTCAACCATTGTGCTAAATAATAATGACAGGCGCTGAAGTAGGGAAGTGAGGATGACAGGCGCTGAAGTAGGGAAGTGAGGATGACAGGCGCTGAAGTAGGGAAGTGAGGATGACAGGCGCTGAAGTAGGGAAGTGAGGATGACAGGCGCTGAAGTAGGGAAGTGAGGATGACAGGTGCTGAAGTAGGGAAGTGAGGATGACAGGTGCTGAAGTAGGGAAGTGAGGAAGACAGGCGCTGAAGTAGGGAAGTGAGGAAGACAGGTGAAGTAGGGAAGTGAGGATGACAGGCGCTGAAGTAGGGAAGTGAGGATGACAGGCGCTGAAGTAGGGAAGTGAGGAAGAGCACTGTTGCCATCCTTGCTACATAGTGAGTCTCGGCCAGCTTGGGTTAGAGAGTAAGTTCCTATTTAAAACTACAAAACAGGGGAAAACAAAACAAACAAAAAACAAAAGCCAACAGCAATAAAATTGTAGTTGGGGTTCAAAAAAGCAGAACTCTGAGATACTCTTGGATATAGGACAAGATAGCCCAGATTGTTTCACACTTGCAATCCAAGTACTAGCATTGTGAGCATTGTGGCCAGGCAGCTTCCTTTTGGACTACAGGTTTGCATGATTGTTTTTGAGACAGGGTCTTGTATAGTCCAAGCTGGCCTTGAACTCATGATCCTTTTGCCTCCATCTCCTAAATACTGGAATTACATGCGTGTACCAACTCTGTGTGGCTTACACTACAATTTTTATGGCCACAGTTGTACTGTCCTAACTGTTTAGGTCTAATAATATGAAAGTAGTATATACATTATTAGCTTTTAGATTTTTGATGAATAAAGTTAGAATAATCTGAAATACTAGTGATAGAAAAGGATATCCTAAAAATAACATGTGGTTTTGTGGTTTCTTCAAAAAATGTTTTTTGAAGGGAAAGAAAGCTGCTAGTGTAATGTCACATTGCTGTGTGAAAGTGGAAAAGTTCTCTGGAAGAAACAGGCAGCTGGTATTGGAGGATGAAGGACTGTTAACGTCAGTCCCCAAACTGGGGCAGGTTAGGAGTGGGCTGAGCAGTTTACCCTGAGCTGACACTCCAGAGGGCAGTAGAAAAGTGACAGCTGAGCTTTGGTTGGCCAGAACCCAGCGGGACAGGAGTGGGGGTGAGGCTGGAGAACAGGGATGGGCAGGGGCTTAGTGGCTGTGTGTAGCCGAGAGTGACGATTGCTGCTCTCCTGGCCACTCTCTCCGCCCGCCCGATCCCTCCTGTGCTCTCCCTTCACAGCCCGGACCCTTGTTTGTTTTGTCCCGGTGCTGTGGCATCCGTTCTGACTCAGCCTTTCTAGGGTTGGGATCACAGGGATCACAGACACCACTCTGGCTGTGCACTGAGGGCTTTTCTGTACTCTTGTTACTGTTCCCCTGTTGGATCTGGCTCCAACCCTCGTTGGTTGGTATCCTCAGCTGTTGAGTGTTCAGCTCTACTCACCTGGTGTAATCTAGTTAGCTGCTAAACCCAGCTGGAGATGCTCACGTAATTGGATTAAGGGTCACTTTATTTCCCTAATCTGCAATTTCACCTTGACTCCAGGCTGGCCTTGGCAGTGCACTTCTCACCCATTTCTAGCCTCTCTGTTCTCACCCTGTGAAGGCCACGTCAGCTGCCTGCCACAGCTCTGTCCCTTCTTTCCGCCCCAACTATAATCCGATCTGCCTCATCTTTAAAAGCAGCACATACACGCTTGTCTCCCTCCCTAGATCCCTCCTGCGCGCTCAGCACTGTCTCATTCCCTCTGACCATGGTCCACCCTTTGCGGATTGTCTGTTCTTGTTTCCCTGCAGCTGTGTTTGCTTTTTTGGTCCCATCATTCCCAGGGCTTTGCTTTCCAAGGTGGTCTTTCTGTGTATTTTCACGATGTTTTTTCCCCTTCAGCAGAGTGAGCATAGGTTTATTAAGAAAAACTGAGAAAGAACTGCCAAGAGCAGGAGGGGTCCCAATGGATAATACCCGTATTGTACTCTCACTTCTTACCTGACTGTGTCTTTGCTGGGTGTGGTTTTCCTCTAGGCTCCCACTTTTTTGTGCCATCTCTTAATTCGTGGCAGCCATCAGGGTTCTGCTCTGTGCGCTCTTTGCTTCTGTGGCCCCTCTGTTGGGGGTGCTAGGATTTATCCAGTCTGTTTGCTCTGTATCTTTGAGTCAAAAAAGGTTTTGAAGTAGTTGTAGACCTGAAAATTATGTATGCAGCCCTCCTCAGCCTTTATTGACTCCTTCCCATTTCCTAAATCATCAGCAAACATCATCCCTCCTTCCTGCATTCTTTCATTTACCTGATCCCGCACCGCATGGTCGCTTCCCACTTTGTGCCTTCCCCAGCAAGTGTAGGGTCTGACTGGTCCCGTTGCCTTCACTTTCTGGCCCTGCTGTCCGTTGATTTCTATACTTGAGAAGGAAGTCTTTAAAACACAAACCCTCACTATGCCACCCTGTATGCCTTTCAGTAGCTTCTCATTTTTCACGATCCAAGTCCAGACTCCAACTGCGGTTTCAACTCTGCCAGTGCTGCCGGCATTGTGCACCACCGCCTTTTCTACTGTAGCTCTCAGTAAACTTTTAGACCCTACAGATGCTTACTTCCCTTCTCACTTGCTCACTGGCGGCTAGTCTTCCCTGGGATCTCCGCTTCCCTGACCAAACTTGAGTCTGGGGAATGTGCCTGCTCTGTCTCCTTGCACTACTTGATATGTAACCCAGCCTGGCTCCCAGACCTAGGATTACGGATGTGTGCCATTACTCATGCTTCCAGGCTGTTCTCTACTTCCCTCGTGGAGCAGTTCTTTGAGCTGTGGGTAATGGACTGCTTTTTCCTACCACTGAGTGTGTTGTAGATGTGTTGAGAATAGTGCCTGTGCCTGCCTTGTGCCCAGTAGTATTCCTACCATCTAGTATAATGTATATCATGTTACAAGCAATATGCTTGCTATAGGACACACAGATGAACAGTAAAATCTTTGTGAGATCCTGCCATGCATCTGGAGCGGTGTGTATAGTGATAATGGTAACTAAAGCATCAAGGTACACATGGGCGAAACACGTGACTACGAGGAATATTAGAAGAAGGATCTGGGTTTACCACAACATCCCAGGGTTAACAAAACTGAGTGCTGTGTAGAGAATATTTGTGCATGTAGATTTCAAAGACTGGTGGCCATTGCCAGGGTCACATGAAATCCAAAACCTGTTACAGACTCATGCAGACTGTCATTATAGTCTCAGTCACCAGTTGTTTCTAGTCATCAAAAATCATATATATATATATAGGCACACATGTGCCATAGTGCACAGGTGGAGGTCAGAGGACAGCTTTGAGAGTAGGTTCTCTCCTCCCACCATGTGGGCCATGGGGGTCAAACTCAGGGAGTCAGGCTTGTCTACATGTGGCTTTGCCTGCTGACCCATCTCGCCAACACTTAGTCAATTTAAACTTCCCCAAATGGATAAAATAGCATTATACACTAAGCATTAACAATCTCATTAGACTCGATTACACGTTTTTATTGTAGTATATATTGTGCTTTAAATGTTACGTGTATGCTTTCCCAGGGTTTTGTTAGCACTCTAGTGCCCTTCTCTGACTGTAACATGGAGCTTATGTAAATCTTTTCCTCCTGGGGTGAGCTCTCCAAGGTGAGTTTGCATGGGTAGAGGATGCAAACACTATGAAGTTTACTACATTTGAGGCTGCCTGTGCTTTTCCAGAAGGGTTATGTGAAAAGCCGACGGAGGGAAAACACAGGGTTTCTCAGTGATGTTGGCGCATTGGGGCAAGTGACAGAAGAGGAAGGATGGTCTAAGTCTGTAAAATTTCCCTTCCATTGGTCTCATTTGTATGAGGTTTCATAAACATTTTTGATAAGTATAAGGAAAAAAATTTGTATTAGAAGACAACATATTTAAATGCAGATGTCTTTTAAAACATAAATGAAAATTTGTGTTGATTGCAACTCTGTTAATTTCTAAGAATCAATTTTTTAACTAAAAATTGTGTGTGTGTGTGTGAGAGAGAGAGAGAGGGAGGGAGGGAGAGAGAGAGAGAGAGGGAGGGAGGGAGGGAGGGAGGGAGAGAGAGAGAATGTGGGTTGGTCAGAGGATAGCTTTCAGGAGTCTATTTCCTCCTTCCATTGTGTGCCTGGGGATTGAACTCAGGTTGTTTGGCTGTGGGACAAATGCTTTTACCACTGAACTTTATTACTGGCCATGTAGGAATTTAAAATTCATTTATGATTGTGTATTTAAAGTGGAACACATAGCTGAATCATTTTACTCGTATTTGAATTGCTTTTAGAGACATATATTTTGATTTGCTGTTGTGCCATTACCCTTCCTGTCAGGTCTGTGACAGTCAAGCACATTGTGACATTGAAGGCACCTCACTGTATCATGTAGTGAATAGTTTGTGAAGATGCCTGTGAAGAAGTCCTTTGTGTCTCAGTGCGTGGAACTGGTGTATGCGTTCACTCATGACTGGTTCTTGTCTGTTGAGAGTCATGAGCACTGTGCAGCTTATGTTTCACTCATGCAGGTCCCAGAGCTCCATCTGTCTCTTGTCTTTGCTTCTGTGTGAGTTTTGGGATTAGACTTTGACAGATCGTCATTCCTTGAGAGGGAGAACGTGTTAAGTCTTTCAGAAAGCATTATGGTGTAAACACAGTACGAATGGTTAATTTTATTCTGCGTTTGCTTTTGCAGATTGCTGTCTTAGAATTTTGTTTTATGATGACTAACAGTAGAGAGCTACCCCATTGACATCTAGGTGGTTATGCAGTTCATTAATAGTAGACTAGAGTTGAATGCAAAAAGCACTAAAGCATAAAATATGGTGTTGTATAGTTTATGTATATTTAGGTAGACTGCTAGTCAAAGTATTTAGTTTTCCTCTTAAGAGATAGAAGTACAGAATAGGAGGCATTTACTCGAAAGTCTTGATGTGCTGCTTGGACACATGCCATGTCCATGTGTTATACTTTTTAAAAAGCTTTTTAAATTATGTGCACGTGTGTGGGTATGTGTATATGAATGCGGGTGCCCATAGAGCCCAGAGGAGGGTGTCAGATCCCTTGGAGCTAGAGTTATAAGCTGCTGTGAGCTGCCTACTGTGGGTGCTGGGAACTGAACTTGGGTCCTCTGGAAGAGCTGCACATGCTATTAATATTAACTGCTGAGCTATCCCTCCAGCCCTTTATAGTTATTTTAAAAGCCAGTTTGTTTACTTGTTTGTTTGTTTTCAAATGGCAGAGCATCTTGGGAGATGGCTCGGTGGTTAAAGTGCTTCATGCAGTTGTGAGGAATGGAATTCAGAAACCCAAGCAAATGTCAGCCCACCTATAGTTATAGTTTGAAAGTGCAGACAAGCTGGCTGTTTAAGACTGGCCATATCAGGAAGCTCTGGGTTGAGTCTGTCTGAGTCAATATGATAGAAGAGGGATGGAAGATGATTCCTGATACCAACCTTGTATCTTCATAAACATGCCACATGCATCCACCTATACACGTGCAAAAAAATTATGTGTATACCACATATACATAAACACACGCACAACACACGTGCACATGCACATGAAAAATGGAAAAAGAGAAAAACAAAACAAAAAAAGCCAAACCACAAAGCAACAGAGTTGTGCCCCTGTTTACTTGACACTGGTAACAGTTTTGCTGTGATTGATAGAGCTTGAATAGAGTTACCTTAAATCTAGTTGAGTAATCTGTCAGTGAGTTATTACTGTCTAAAGAAATAAAACCTTATTGCTTATTTTTCTCTCCTTCTCTCTCAGGTCATTTGGATCCAGGATTCCTAGCAAGTGACAAAACATCTGTTGGAAATGCACCACTTAATGAAGAAATTAATATTGCCTCTTCAGATAGCGAAGTGGAGATTGTGGGTGTTCAGGAGCATGCAAGGTAGGCGAGTAATTGGGGTGTTCTGATATGTAGAATTGTGACTGTTTAAACCAAAGGAGTGATAGGAAGATGGTAGATCAGGACCGGAGAGGTGGCTCAGCCCTTCAGAGCACTGGCTCTTCAGAGGTCCTGAGTTCGATTCCCAGCAGCCACATGATGGCTCACAACCATCTCTAGTGGGTTCTGATACCTTCTTTTGGCTTAGAGATATACGTGCAGACAGAACACTCATACATAAAATAAAATAAACAAAATCTTAAAAAACAAAAGAAAAGGTAGAACTCATCTTGGCTGGCATGAAGGTGTAGTCTGTCTTGCAGTGTTCTTTTTTACTTTTGAGATAGTAGGTTGATATGGCTGGCCGTAAACTTACAGAGGTTCACCCGCTCTGCCTCCCAGAGTGCTGGGATTACAGTTGTGTGCCAGGTTTCTGTTTTAGATGACTGTTAGAAGTATAATGCAATGTAGAGTGCTTGATGGCATCATCAGTCCCAGGCACTGCCTTTTTATTTATTTTATTTTTAGTTTTGAAATAATTGTTTGTAGTCCTCTCGGATGTGTTTTTCTTGTCTTAATAAAAACTAAGAATTTACATTAAGATCTGTATATTCCATCTATGAAAACTGGCTTTTCTCCCCAACAAGGGTTGTGTGTGTGTGTGTGTTTGTGTGTTTTAATAAAAAATCATATAACACAATTACCTTCTTTACCCTGCTCTCTGTTGTCATATTGTTCTTATGTTAGTACACAAATAAAGCATGTACCAGTATTTCATGGATAGCTTATATAAAGAATGGACTTAGGAGCGTAGATTGCCGTGACATACTATGTGTGTGTGAACTGAGGTAGCTAATACAGTTTTGTCACACTTCCTGAGGGAGTTTTCCCAGCTAAACCATGAATTTACTCTGCCTCATGGAAGTTAGTTTTGTCTTGGGTGTCACCAGCCAGTCCTGCCAGATGTATGCTGGTAGCGTCCTTTCCTGATTTCTGTTTTATGGTTGCTTTCCCTGTTTGTGGGAGATGAATTTTCCACTCTGATCTTTATCATTTTTTCTTTTCCTGACTTAATAAAAAAACCTTTTCCTCAAAATTCTCTTACCTTTTTAAAACTTTTTCTTTTGAATCTGACTCTCTTATCAGACGAGAAAGAAAGAAAGAAGTACTGATTTTTCTTCCCCTGGTTTAACATGTTTTTGCCATTGGTTTTTTCCTTACATTGTTTCTTAGAAGACATTGTCCCTTTAAGTCCTGTGGTAGGTTTTTTTCTGACTTTTTCCTTTTGTTTTGGCTTTTAAGCTTTTCTACTGTGATACCTTATTGGCAGATTGACATAATTAAAATGTCTTTTGTTTTTCTAAGACACACCCTTGATGTAGTTTCCTATATTCCTGTCACATCTCCTTTATTGTTTTCTTATGCCTAGAAATGGTAGATTCTCTTCTTTTTAGCTCCTTTGCTCAACTTCCTTTCATCATGAACTTTTTAGCTTCCTTTTACATTTCTTTAACATGTAGCCATTCTGTTGTATGTGTGAGTGTTCTGACTGCATGTATGTATGTGTAGCACATTCATACTTGGTGCCTGCAGAGGTCTGAAGAAGTCAACAGATCCCCTAGAACTGGAGTTATGGGTAGTTGTAAACACCAGGTAGAGGCTGGGAATTGAACCTAGATCCTCTGCAAGAGCAACAACTGCTTTTAATTGCTGAGCTATCACTCTACCCCCAGCTCCCTCTTTCTTCTCCCAGTATTATGGTGTCTGGGGCTAGTTTTATCATTAAAAAGAGCCTCCTTAGCCCTAACCCATATGCATATAGATACCATCTCCGGTATACCCTTCCTAACTTCAGTATTTAATCTGGAGCAGTGGTTCTCAAACTTCCTAATCCTGAGGCCCTTTAATACAGTTGCACATGTTTTGGTGACTCCCAACCATGCATTTATTTTTGTTGCTATTTCATAACTGTAATTTTGCTACTTTTATGAATCATAATGTAAATACCTGATATGCGGTTGGTTGCCTTTCATAGGCAACCCCCATGAAAAGGTTGTTTGACCCCAATGGGGTCACAACTCACAGATTGAGAACCACTAGTCTAGCTTGTCATTTTGTTCTGTACCTATTTCTTGAACCAAGTCATGTAACAGATTCCATTTTGAATGTCATTACTTTTCTTATAGGCCCCTAAGCATAAAGCTGCACTTTATTCTGATCCATTGGCTTGAATTTGGGGAAAAACATATTTTATAGGTGAGAAACCACTTTGAAACTTTAGTGGTAAATGCTGTACAGTAGAATATGGAGTTTGTAGAGTCTGTTGGAGGTTTTAAAGGAAATCTTTTTTGATTTTGAGGTTATCTTTTATACTGGCCTTTGAACCCAGGACTGAAGTGAGTAGTCATGCATGACTGCTTTGTCTTTCTAAACCTGTTTTATAGCCAGGTGAACGTCACTCACACATTGGATTAAATAAAACCCCGAGAAGCCCACAGAGGAGGCTTTCCTGGTGGCCAGACTTGCTCTTTTGACTGCCTCTATCTCATCCAGAAATTATTTACAGTTCTTGGGTTGCAATTATGAAGTATTGATAGACTTCTGGTAAGATTATTACTTGGAAAAAAGGTTTAGGTTTTGACGCACATATTTTTGTTCTCATTTTATTTGCGTGTGTAGTTAGTTTGGATTTAGTTTTCTTGCCTCCCCCCCCTCCCCACCTCCGTCTCTGCCTTTGTTGTTCTATGCAGTCATAGGTTAGTTGGGCCTGTTGCTCTGGCTTGTGTTAGGTGCCATTCTCCCTGTTTGACTTTTGGGCCTAATGATGTGCTTTCTTAGAGAGGTAGCTTGTTCTTATCTCTCTTGCATTCTTTTATCATGGATTGATTTTGTTTATTATGCATTTTTGAGACAGGTTCTTACTATGTAGCTTAACTTGGCTGGCCTGGAACTTGCTATGTAGACCAGGCTGGTATGGAAACCACACTAGATTGTCCTATGCATTTTGTCTAGCAGAAAGTATGTTCTCTGAACTAATTGTTGAATGCACTGTTTATGGTGATCTTGTACTGTTGTGCTGAGCTCCTGGCATTATTTGAATTTGCTATCATTTCTGGATGTTCCTTTGGGGACAGTTCAGTTCCACAGTCTGCTCCGTGCTAGTAACATGCAGACTTGCTGGGTCCCTATTTCTTGCCTTGGTAGAAACTGTGACCCTCATGCCAATGTTTTCCTTTGTCTTGGTCTTTTCCCCTCTTCTACATAGAGTCTGTAGTGCTCTGTGGGTGTAGAACTGTGTTGATGGTCCTCCAATAACCTCTTCTGAGATGTTAGTGAATAAGACTCCCAACATTTTACATATTAATGTTGTTTGAATACTCAGCAAGGGAATTGCAGAAGGATATTTGCATTTCAGACTATTTCATGAACCCAGTTGTTAACTCAATGCTAAAAACAGGGAAGGAAAACAGCATCTCCCTAAAATCACAAGGGTGCATTTTGTTTTCACTTAGGAAACATAGCTAGATGCTTTAGTGGCCACTTTCAGGGTGCGTGAGGGCACAAATGATGAGTCTTTAATATTGTTCTCTTAGAATAGTGAGTAAACCATGTGAAAGATTTGCCTCTGTGAAGTTTCAGTATATGATGAATAAGAAATCCTATCAGATTTTATTGCTTATACTTTTTTTTAGAAATTTGGAGAATGAGATCTAGATATTTTAAAAAAATTTTTTAAATTAAGAATAAGTTAGGCATAGTGCTATATTCCCATACTAAGCAGTACCTGAAAGCTGAAGAGATGAATAGCAGGCTGGAAGTTAGCCTGGGCTACATAGTGAGACCTTGTCAAAACAGAAACAAAAACTCCTTCAAAATGTGTCTCTGGGTTTTTTGATTCATTGCAGGTCCTATGCAGATAGTATGTAGCCTGTATTGGCTCCAGATTTGGGCTGGACCAATTAAAATTCAGCCAAGTATGTTCCCTACCCCGTGCCTTTCATAATATAGGAAATGCTTTAATGCATGAAAATTGTTTCGTTTTTATTTTAATGCCTCAAAATTTTGAACCTCAAGAACAACTCTGTGTGGAAACCATTGTTTCCAGGGAAATTCCACCCCTGTCATAGATTATAAATTATTTCTCTCGTGTACACTATTTTACAACATTTCTCCATCACCATCCTGCTCTGTGACTTTAGAAGAAGCTCTTGGACTGGGAGGTGGACCCTGATTTCTGATCTGTAGCACTTAGGGCAGCTGTGTTGGTAACCCAGTGCTGGCTGTCGGCCCCTTGATCCAGCTGGATTGATGAGCCTCATCTTCAGTCTGGGGGCAGGGGTGGGGCGGGGGTGGGGGCGGGGGCAGGGAGGGGGTTGGGAGAGGGAGATGCAATCAAGGGAGACTGCTGAAGTTGGCTTTGCCTCCTCTTGTGGGTGTGTACACACAAAGCGGGTGCATGTACCACACACACACTTGTACAGGGATCCACATGAACACATACGTTAATCCCTGCCACCCCCAAGTTGTTTTTCTGTATTTAAAAAAACAAAACAAACATGTATTGGGCCTTGTTTTCACTGTAAGGAAGAAAAAAGCCTCACTGTGTTTTCATTCATTTCCTGGCTCTTATTCGATTTAATTGCTTGAAGTAATTAAACCATGAAAGAAAAAAAGAATGCTTTACTGTTCATAACACAAAACAAGTCATAATTTGTACCTTAACTTTTGCAAAGTGTTCATTTTTAAGTAGCCAGCACACAGATCAAAGCACAGACAGGCATTCTCTTGTGACTGCACTCCATCATGGTCTTGAGTTCTGGTCAAGAGAGAGAAAGATGCCATGTGACAGAGGAGTTATTAGGGGAAGGGATCATAAAAAGGGGAAAGGGGAGTGGGGATAACCATCACCAGGGACAGGAGCAGTGGGACAGAGCAGAGAGGGAGAGAGACAGAAAGAGGGAAGGATGGGTGGGCAGGGCCCCTTTTAAAAGGGAAAGTAGTGAATGCACACAGGTGGTGCTCTTAGTGGCTGCAGCTGAGGGCAAATCCTGTCAGGATCCCAAAGACAGGCCAGTACAGATGTCTGAATACTAACAACTTCCCCAGGCCATTCTCCCACTGACTTTGATCCTGACTTCCAGCAAATCCTAGTCGCTGATGACCTTGGAGGCCATGTTAGCACCTTCTCTAATTCTCATAGGTGTCCAGCTTGACTCTAAAGAAAGAAAGGAAGAAAGAAAGAAAAGTATATTTTTTAATTGTGTATGGAGGTGTGGGCACATGAATGCAGGTGCCATCAGTGCCCAGGGGTGTCAGATCCCTCAAAGCTGGAGTTATAGGTGTTTGTGAGCCACCCATGGTGGAGGCTAGGAGCTTGAAATTTAAGGGGCAATTTATTGTGTTTTATGTAGCCGTGATCACCTGAGACTTGCCTTCTAGAAGCCGATTTCTGTCACTTTCCTTGGACACTTCAGAAGGGCAGAAGGGCACCTTCTCTTTGGGAGCTAACCACCTGGCTACAGCTTTCTAGAGCCACGAAAGCTCTGCACCAGAGAGGTGTGGCCATCAGATCCTCAATCGGGTTTAAAATTTTAGACAAACCCAGGTGGGCAGGGCCTGTTCTCATCCGTAGGTCTGCCAGGTGTTCCTGTGTCCTAACCAACCCTTTCACTTATGGCGATTAGAACGGCTTGTGTCACGATACAGAAGTGACCGCGTGGTTAGATATGTAATCATTTCCCGTCCTCTTTGGCTGCTCACTCTTCAGTAGGAAATGCAGGCTCTAACCCTCTCACTCTCACTCCCTGTTCCTACACCAGATACTTTTCTAGAATCTGTTTTGATATTTAGCAAATACCCCTGGGACCAGGCAGCAGTCCTGGTAGTCCACAGTAGTATTATGGCTGTGGTTTGAAGAAAATAACCCTGAATGGAGATGGGATTTTGCTGTAGTTCCATACTTAACGTTACATTTCATCCTTGTTCCTTTTCTGTAAAATATGGATTAGATTAGATCCCTTTAAACCACTGACCCCAATTCCTTAGGAAGAATAACGACAGGACTTTATACCCCTTAGTTAGATGGTGTAAGAATTCTGCAAAAGTTGCATTAGCTGCCTTGGTGGCTACTTAGTCCCTGAATTCCTATTAATTCTCTAGCTAGCTTTATTTACATTAGAATGCTTATGTAAATGAACTTTTGAATTTTTAGAGAACTTCATACTTTAAGATGGTTCATTTTACCTATAACAATTCGAAGTAGAATTGTTTCAAAGTTCCTTGACTTGACACTTAAGAGCACTGTGACCAGGTAAATCCTGTCACCTGCTTAAGCCTGTTTTGATCTGTAGACCATAGGTAATGACTTCCAGTCCATCTCATAGGGTTTTTGGAATTGTCTGGTGAGGTAATATATATGAAACTGCTTAAGTATCCCATCAAAACAATTTCTGTAAATATTCTACTTCGTAGTTACTCAGTCTGTGTTTACTTAACACACTATAAGGCTTGGAGTTAGAGATTGTGCTATGGGTTCCTTATTTTAATACCTTTACTAGCTAGTCTTTGAAAATATTGTAGCCTCTGGCTTAGTGGCTCCTTGGTCCATTTCTGAACAGATTTTCTGTCTCTGATATACATAGGAAATCTGTGTTCTGAGCCAGGTATGATGGCCTACACCTGTAATTTTAGCACTCAGGGCAATGAGGTGGGTCGATTAGTGTGGGTTCAAGGCCAGCTTGTGATACCTAGTCACCTTAAGGCTAGTCTGGGATGTATAACAAATCTTTGTCTCAAAACCAAACCAAACCAAACCCAACAGTCAACCAACCAAAATCAAAAGCAAAACCAGAAACAAACTACACCTGCTGTGTGCCTTGACTTCAGTGGGTCTGCTCTCCCATAGTTCTTTCTCTTAGTTTTCGGCAGGCTAGCCTTTAAAAGAACAGGTAGGTAATCTTTTAGGCAGTGTATGGTTTTAAAGCAGTTGATTTTTCAACCATTATATGTGTGTGATAACGTGATGGATATTACACTCATGTTATGGTGAACGAGTGTGTGACAACCAGGGAATAGCTGTGGTGATGGCTGAGCTCTGGTTGTCAGGCTGCCAAAACCCATGCATGCCACCTGCGGTTCCACACATGAGCTACATGGGTACAACCAGTAATTTCAGATAGGGAGTCATAGCTCCAGCCTCCTGCTGTCCTCTCATTTGAGTCAAGGCTTTCTTAGTGCTTCCTTCCAGGGCTCTGGGTTTATCATTTGGCTGGAATATGGAATTCAAGCTGGTATTGTGTCTGAAACAGCTTTCCTTTGGTGAGCCCATGCTTCAGCCCTGTTCCTGTCACTGTACCACAGCGAGAGACATACAGATATTTTATGCAAGGTGTAGTTCCCATGAAACTTAGAAATGTAACAAAATAGTTATTTTTAAATTTTATTTTATGTGCATTGGTGTTTTGCTTGTGTATATGTCTCTAAGAGGGTGTTAGAACCCTGGAACTAGAGTTATAGAGTCTTGAGCTGCCGTGTGGGTGCTGGGAATTGAACTTGGGTCCTCTGGAGGAGCAGCCAGTGCTCTTAACCACTGAGCACCTCCTCAGCCTCCCCTCTTTACTTTTTTTTTGGGGGGGGGCAGTGGAGTTTGAGATAGGATTTCTCTGTGTAGCTTTTGGAGCCTGTCTGGAACTTCCTAGGCTGGCCTTGAACTCCCAGAGATCTTTCTGCCTCTTCCTCCCAAGTGCATGGCTTGTCTTCGCTATTTTTAGCATGGTTTTTGTGCTATAAAACTTATTTTAAAAGCAGATTTTTCTTATTGTTTCATCTAAGAGTGCTCATTTCTATCATAGAAATCAGTGAGAGTGACTGAGCTGACTTGAGCCCTTGGTCTTTTAACATAAACTTGCATAATGGGATTGGTAAAGTGTTGATGTGCACAACTGAAGCCACATTGTCTCATAGCTTTCTCACAATAAGATTAACTGGGCTTTATTCTTCACACAATTGCAGGTGTGTTCACCCCCGAGGAGGTGTGATACAGAGTGTTTCTTCCTGGAAGCATGGCTCTGCAACGCAGTATGTTGGCTCCCGGCAAACACAGTCATGGACTGCCGTGACTCCCCAGCAGACGTGGGCCTCCCCCGCAGAAGTTGTTGACCTTACCTTGGATGAGGATAGCAGGCGTAAATACCTACTGTAATGCAACGTCACTGTTTCTCTGCACTGTTCCCTCCCACTTCCTCCTCTCTGTGACATGGAAGTTCATTGTCATAGCTTCAGCTTCAGAAGCTGTTTGTGGCATTTGTGGAATTGACATTCATGGTAACCTCCCCCCTCTTTTTATTAAAATATTCACTTAGGAAAATAACTTATCACAGAGAAAATAATTTTTTTCTTTTCCTTGATAAGAATATGAGAATGGTGGATTTTATTAGCCGACTTCAGTTTGCTTGATGACTTATCTTAAAAGTCATCCTCCATTTAGAATAATATTTTACTTACTAGTCAAAATGGATTTCAGGTTTTGAATCTTATATTTATTTTTCTGTATAATGAAATTAATATGCAGATGTGGCCGCCCTCCATCTGCCTCATTGTCACTCCTGTCTTAGGGCATTTGCACACATATCAGTCAGGGCCTCGCTGGCGCCTGGTAGGGCATATGCATTTAGAAAACCCTTCCTTAAAAGTGGAAGACAGAAGTATTATAGAATACATTTTCTCCTCAGCTTACGTCTTCCGCCATCTTTCCTGACATAGCTCCTTGTCAATTTGCCATGACACAAATATTCAAGATGCCCCCCTCTTTATTCCCAGATACTATTGAGGGGACTCAGTCAGTCTCCTTGTTGCAATAATTCATACTTCTTTGAGAGTTTCTGAAGAGCGCATTGAGAGGTCATGGGGAAACCTCTGTCTCTCAGCTCCCCCCCAACATGGAAACCTGTTACTTGAGTAGGAAGAACTTAAGAGGCTGTGTGGCATCTAAGTCTTTAGGCACTTGCAAATCTGAGAGGAAAGTAAGTGCCTTCTTTTGCAGCTGGTTGCTCCATAGAGGGTGTGTGACAACTGTTTAACTGGACCTCATGCTGTGTTTGGGTAGTTTTCTTCGCCTTCTGAAAATATATACACGAGAGAAATGAAAATATACCATAAGAAATCAGATGCAAAGCACATCGGATAGTACTATAAGTCTTACAGTATCTAAAAGGATTAGTAAAGGATAATAGACACTTCAGGGAATTTAGGAAATGCCAGCAGAGGAATTTTGTGGCATTAGTTACTACCTTTTTCCTGTAATGTTGTAGTTGTTAGTGAAGTACTTTACAAAAGCAATACTTAGAATTAGAACACTATGTCTTGTGAACAGCGGAGAGTGAAGTAATACTGGCTCAGAAGACTTCACATGTGGTGTTTGTTTGCATTGTTACATGCGGTGTTGCTGTGCCCTTTTGCTCCCTCCTTATGCCTTGGTGGCTCTTCCCGACTGTAGGATGAGACCTACCATTTTCATCCAGGGCACACATTGACCAAGGACCACTCTACATACAACACTGTGCAGGGTGGATGCTGCGGAGGCCCTGAGAGAAACGAGACACAGCCTGCATGCTCATGCATGAGTCTGCCTGGCATTTTCTTTCTTCTTACACAAAGACAAGTTTATTCATCTGTTCTCCTTCTTGGTACTTCCTTTCTTCTTTCTGTAGATCCCTTTGGTAGGTATATATGTGAGCATGTGTTCTTTGATCTTTTCTGTAGTGTTCATTTGATCTGCCCTCTGTTCACCAACTTTGCAGTTTTTTCCTTTAGTCTACTACTAATTAGGCTTTAAAAATCACAAATCTCCAGTTTCAGAACATCATTTATCTCTCTCACCTGGCCACAATCCTAGACAGAAACCAAAGACCCAGAGGCCAGAGCGAAACAGGACTTTCATTGCTGGTTATCTTTGGACCTTCACATCTTGCTTTAGCATTAATTTATTGAATTTTACTGTTACACTTTTTTTTTTTTTTTTACTTGAATTATAATACTCATCAGAGGAGAAACATAATTTCTGGTCTTTGTTTCCCAGAAAGTTATTGGTAGGAGAATATAGTGGAGTGTATGACTTGAAGTTTTCGCAGCTTATGTCTCCTCCAGTGTCAAGGGCAGTTCATTTTAAAGAATGTTTTTTCATTACTTATTTTCATGTTAAGAATGTTTTGTTCAAGTCTATACAGCAGGTGATTTCTCCTGACATTTTCTTTTGTCCCTAATAGCCATCCCCTAATTTTGGGTGCACTGTGGATTGGTGACAGAATGAACTTGTAACCAAGCTCTTTTCTGGCCTTTTGCCTTTATCTTAGGTTGTACAAACTTACTCCGGATACAGGTCCCTGACTACTTGACTTATGCATCAAAACAGAGATTCAGGCATTAATATGCAACGAGTGAAGGGTTGCTTGAAGCAGTTGGCTCTCTCTAAGAAGTATGGGGCTTTCCCATCTAATAATTAATTAAGAGGGTGTTTGGACTCCTCCATTATTGCTACATCCAGGAGAGTGGAAGTATAGTTTCTAACAAGGGTTAATCAAATTCTGTGACATATAACTCTCATAACATTTGAACTTTTCTTTAAAGTTTTTTTTTTGTTCATGTTGTTTGTTTGTTTTTGTTTTTTGTTTTTCGAGACAAGGTTTCCCTGTGTAGCTTTGGAGCCTGTCCTGGAACTAGCTCTGTAGACCAGGCTGTCCTCTGCCTCCCAAGTGCTGGGATTAAAGGTGTGTGCCACCAAAACCCAGCTGAAGTATTGTTTTCTAATTAAAGTTCTACATTTGGAAACATTAAGTAGTCCTTTATGCTTTGCCAAGTCATTGATGAGGGATCCAGTAGGCTCACAGATAGATTTATGTCACGAGTGTGGTTAATTCCCTTCTCCTCCAATTTGAAAAAAGCAGAGGAGCAGAAACCTGGCTGTTCGCCACTGTGGCAGCTTGAAATGGCAACTACTGCTCTTTGTAGCTGCCCGTTCTTGTAGATCAGTGGTTCTCAACCTGTACACAGGTCACAGCCCCTTTGAGGATTAAATGCCCCCTTCACAGGGGTCTCCTAAGACCATCTGTATATCAGATATTTACATTAGAGTTCACAACAGTAGCAAACTTACAGTTATGAAGTAGCAATGAAAATAATTTTATGGCTGGGGGGGCCACCGCAGCATTATCAGAACCACTGATAAAGACTAGCTGGATGCTGTCAGTGGTAAGAGAGCAGCCACGGCATGTGTTGGTCAGCATTTACAAGCATGGCCTGCCTGGTTTGCTAGTTTAGTCATTTGTTCATGTGCTGTTAGCAGAGTAACACTATTAGTAACTTAAGACAGATTCATTGCTTGCTTTTTTGTACTTTGTCACAAGGCTTACAAAAGCCTAGGGCACAATTTTGTCTTAGTTTTGACTTTTTTCTTTTTTTTAAAGGCAAAGAGCTGAGCCCCAATTCCTGCTCTCCCGTATGTGTGTGATGTGACTTCCATGTGTATATAAAAACTGTTGCACCCTAACCAAACTTCCTCAGATTGTGCACTGTTTGTTTAAAATAATCACGTATTTTAGTTCAATGCTGTTGTATTTTTTCTTTTTATTTAAAACACTACTTATTCCCTAACAAATTTCAAAGGGTAGTGATCTTAAAAAAAAATCACTGGAAACTAGGAAATGTTTTTGTTGTTGCTTTGTTCTTTAAAGAGTGCAAAGGTCACTGAATCGTTTGCTCTTCTTACCTTGAACATGAATTGTCAGCCATTGTACGGCTGGGAACCAGTGCACTTGGCGTTAACAGATCTGCTGTTGCTGGGGACTGAGCGTGGACTTGATGCAGTGATGACAAATCATTGCGTAGAAGTAATGTTTTCCAAATGTGCAACTCAAGTTTGTAAAATGAAATTTAGTTCTTTACACCATTATTTAGTTTTTGTTTCCATTTAGTATTTAATGGTCTTTGGAGAAAAAAAAATAAACAGAGTGTTATATATATATTTTTTGGTGCAAGATAAGATTTTGTTTTTTGAAATAAGTCTGTAGCATAAAGGTTAAACTATTTTAAGACAAAATAAAAATAGAGTGTATTTAAACAATGATAGTTTCTGAGATTTTTTTTTTTTTTTTTTTCCCCTGCCTCAGTTAATAAGGTAGTGCCTGGAAATATCCCCAAGCTGTCTTTTGGAGGTAAACATGTTCTATTTTGTGAATAGAGCATCATAAGTCATCCCGTGTCCTAACTCAGAGGCTGTGTCCTCTTGTCAAGATGTGTTGTTGTGAGTAACCTGTGTCAGATCTAGGGAAAAATAGTTTTATGGCACTGGGGGGGGGGGGTTGGCTCATCTGCTAAGTAAAGTGTTTGCTCAACCTGAGGACCTGAGTTTGATGGTCAGTACCTGTGTAAAAGCTGAGTGGGGGTACAGGCGTGGCGTCTCAGCTCCTGGGGAGGTATGGGATAAGAAGAGCCCTGGAGCATAGTGCCCAGGCAGGCCAGACATTTGTAGTGGAAGTCCCTGTCTCAAGGAGGTGGGTGGAAAACAACCAAGGTAATCCTCTGCACCCCACCCCACACCCCAACACATACGCATGTGTACCCCCAAACACATATACAGTGATAAAAGCACTTAAAAAGAAGGGTAGTTTTACATTAGTGTATAGCATGGATCTCTCTCCTTAGCTAGAGTGATTTTATGCACAAGTGAAGGTACCCTTGCTTTCAGGCCAAAACTCCATTCAGGACTATTCATTTTCCAGAAACCACCATGCCAGGGTCTGACCACCATGGCTGCATGTGATTTAATACTGTATTTTACAAATAGCCTTACAAACTCTTTTCCTAGTTTGATTCTGCTTTCATAATTGTATTTGGTTCCAAAATGGTAGAAGCCATGTATGAACGCTGTGACTTTTATAAAGTGCCTGAAGAAGAATTGAGGATCTAGAGAGAGCGAGGCCCAGCTCCTAAATCGTGTCCTTTAACTGCAGATCCTCTCAGTCCAAGACTTAATGCTTCTGCTTACCAAGCAGGGCTGTTTCCAGTTGGTTTGAAACACCTCCTTCATACCTCCCTGTTTCTGAGCCCTAGGTGTCTCAGCGCCCACCAAGAGTTTGTGGTGGCACGCTCTTCTCTGGCTCTAGAAGGAAACTTTATGGGTGACCTCATATTCTGGCTTCTTACCTTTTGTAGAACTGGCATGAGTAAATAAAATAGCACGTGGTTAGTGCTTGTCCCACTCGAGCTTCTCTCATCCAAAGTCTTTGCTGGACTTTGGCTTTCTTTGCCCTTATTGCAGTGGTTCTCATCCTGTGGATCACACATCAGGTTTCCATTACAATCATAACAGTAGCAAGATTACAGTTATAAAGTAGCAACAAAAATAATTTTATGGTTGGGAGTCTCTACAACCTGAGGAATTATACTAAAGGATGACAGTATTAGGAAGGTTTCTCTATGATCCTGGCTGTCCTGGAACTTGCTCTATAGACCAGGCTGGCCTTGAACTCACAGCATCTGCCTGCCTCTGCTTCCCAAGTGCTGGGATTAAAGGCGTGTACCTCCACCAGGTGAGAACTGCTGTCTTCTTTTCCCCCTTAATTATTTATTTATTTGCTTATTTTTATGTGCAAGCACTTTGTTTGCATTGAAGCCTGCAGTAGAGAAGAGGGTATCCGATCCCATTATGGGTGGTTGTGAGCCACCATGTAGTTGCTGGGAATTGAACCCAGGACCCCTGAAAGAGCAGCCAGTGCTCTTAACTCCTGAGCTATCTCTCCATCCCGAAAACTGCTATCTTAATTTTTTTTTTAAACTGTAGACACCACCTCATAATTACAGAGCAATCAGACAGATACACAGACAGATAGACACACACATACCCATACACATGCATCCCATGTTAGTTTTATTTTAGCTATGTTACTGTTCTGGAAGGAGTAGTCTTTAGATCATTGGTAAGTATGATTCTCTTCTGCACACCCCCTCACTCTCCTTGAGAGGGTTTTACTTTGTAGCCCTGGTTGTCCTGGAACTCACTGTGTAGGCGAGGCTGGCCTCCAACTCATAGTGATCTGCATGCTTCTGCCTCCCAAGTGCTGGGATTAAAGGCCTGTGCCATCATACTCAGTTTCTATCATCATCATCACCGTCATCATCATCATTTAAATTTTGAAACATGGGGGATGGCTCAGCAGTTAAGAATGCCGGCTGCTCTTGCAAAGGACCCAGGTTAAATTCCTAGCTCTCACATGGCAGTTTATAACTGACTGTAATTCCAGATCTAGGGGACATGACATCCTTACCTCTGAGGGTACCAGGCACAGATAAAACATTCTTACACATAAAATAAATGAATCTAAACTTTAAAACGTTTCTCCCTCTTGCTGCCGACATGCACCTGTGTATATTCATGCATGGAAGTCAGAGGACAATTTACAGGAGTCAGTTCTCTGCTTCCATGTGGGGACCAGGGTCACACTCCATTTTCAGAAGTAGGGAAGTTCCTGGGCTAAGGTAGAACTTTGGCTCAGGGACTCTGCCTGGAGCCAAAGAATCTGGAGGGGCCGGGCGGGGGTGGGGCAGCAGCCGCAAGAGCCATGGGCTCAGAAGTGTAGGCAGGGACCCCACCCAGTAGCAGAGACCTACAGTAGAAAGGCCTGCTTACCCAGGAGGATGTGGTGCCTCCCTGCCCCCACAGCAGGGCTTTGGCCAGGGACCCCTGCGAGGCATGGGCCTTGGTGTTGCGTTTGAGGGATGGGTGAAGGGTGGGTATGAGTGCCAGCGGCCAGGTCAACTCTACAGAGAGGTAAGGCCCAACAGCTGGTGGGCTCTACATGTGGCATGCTGCCTGCCTGGTTACACACTGTAGCTCTCAGCTCCTTGTAACCTCCGACTCTTTGCTGAAAGAGGCTTTGGTAATTGACACTGGGAAGGAGTTAGACCTGTTCCTTTCTGGTGACACCTCAGTCTCAAGTGAGGTGGGCTGTTGAATTTTTATAGCTAAGTGGAAAGCACATTTGACTTTAGGGTGCCTCATTATCCTGTGGCAGAGTCGTCAGGCAATCGGATGGGCGAGTGAGCTACAAAAGGCAGCGGATAACCTCAGAGAACTGAGCGGGCCAAAGGGACTTGAGGGTGTTTGTTTGGAGACAGGGTTTTACTGTGTAGCCCTGGCTGTCCTGGAACTCACTCTATACATCAGACTGGCCTCAAACTCACAGAGATCTGCCTGCCTCTGCCTCCCGTGTTGGGACTAAAGGCTGTTTGTTTTTAATTTAGTGAGTGCTCTATGTTTCTGAACGCAGACTTCGTAGCTCTCAGTGGAGAATGTCTTAGATCTCTTGTCTCTTGCAAAGCTGTTGGATAACTAATACCCACATAACCTTGACTCTCGGTGAACTCTTGATTTCAAAGTTTTGCCAGAGTGTTTCTTTCTAAATTTCCACATGGATTAATAAACGTTACAGATTGAGAATTGAGCAAAAGAGGGGCAATAGACTTAGACTTACGCATGCAGGCTTTTCTAGAACAGTTTTGTTCCGTATATGATTTTATATAGAACTTCTTAAGGGAAAAAAAAAAAAAAAAAAAAAAAAAAAAACAGATGCCGGGCAGTGGGTGCACACCTTTAATCTCAGCACAGGTGGATCTCTGTGAGTTCAAGGCCAGCCTGGGCTACAGAGAGGGTTCCAGGACAGCCAGGGCTGTATACAGAAAGACCCTGTCTTGAAAAACAAAACAAAAAAAGAAAGAAAGAAAAAAACTTTGCTTGGTGTTTCCCTTTGTTTCTTTAAAAGAAAAAAAAAAAAAAGATTTATTTTTGTGTGAGTGTATGTGTCTGCTTCCCCCTCCAAAAAAAAAAAAAAAGGAGAGGAAGAAGGGTGGGTGGGAGTCCAGTTTGTGTTGTCTATATTATATTCTCTGCAGCATGACCAGCTTCTAATGGCCAGCCCCCCGAAGAAAACTGAGTCCTTCCCCACCCACACCCCTGCCAGAGGCCATCAGTTGAGGAGATCTAGACTTGAGTATCCTTATCACAATTTTTAAGAGTTCTCTTTGATGGCTGTCTGTCCAGGCTGTTAACTGGGTGGGGTAGGTGGGAGTACGGGTTGTCCTAGGAGTTTTCTGTGTCCCCCCCTGTGAGTCCGAAGTCACCAGAAGCACTGTAAAGGCTCGCTTTGGCAGCACGTGCACTACAAAGTGGAACGATACAGAGAAGTTTAGCACGGCCCCTGCACACGGTTTTCATTTCCTTTACATTTAAGAGAATTTTGCTCATGGATCTTCTCATTATTGGTAATGTTCTCTCGCTGTTAACCCTTTCTCTTCACAGCATTCTTCTCTTACCCCCCCCTTTTTTTTTCTTTTTTGACACAGGATCTCTCTATGTTCATATAGCCCTAATTTGGCGTGGACCTTTCGATGTAGGCCAGGGTAACCTTGAGTTTACAGAGGTTGGCCTGCCTCTCTCCCGAGTGCTGGGACTCAGGCTATGTAACCATGCCTGACCTTTCTTCCATGTAGTTAAACGTCCTTCGTGTTTTCTACCTTCATCCCCTCCCTTCCACAGTTCCAGTGCTTTTTAACTTGATAGCATGCTCTACGTCACTGAGGTGTAGGAGTGTGTTTCAAGTGTGTCTCTGCCGCCTACTCTGGTTACTCTTGTCCCTGTTGCCGTAGTTAATTTTCTCTTCTGTGAGTGGCGCTGGGGAGTGAACCCTCGAGACTGGGTTGCTCACTGAGAAGACCCTGAAATAAAAGGAGGAAGTATCTGGACCAGTGGATGTGTGCAGAAACAAAAGAAACGGGAACCAGCAAAGCACCGTGGCAGCCAAGAGAGCACAGCTCCTGTGTAAGGGCACTGCCAAAGACCCACAGCAACTGACCCATGCCGAGAGAGGGAGAAGCAGGCCTCTCCAGGGAAGAGCACACACATTAGCTACCCGGTACGAAATGGTCAACCTGAAAACAGCCTACAGGCTGAGCAAGTTGTACTTAAACAATTAGCAAACTCACAGACCACCACCACCAACAATAAAGAAAAAGAGGCCATGAATGGGGGTGGGGGGTTGCATGGAAGGGGCCAGAGGGAGGAAAGGTAAGGGGAGACGATGTCATAATCTCAGCTTTAATAAAGAACATAAGCTTTAGGATGAGCCACGCAGCATCCTTCCATGCTTGGTTTCTGCTCTGGTTCCTACCCTGCCCCCACTCAAAGACAGGCTGTGACCTGAAAGTGTAAGTCAGATAAACTCAACAAACTCTCCTCCCCAGTTGCTTTTGGCCGTGGTGCTTGTCACAGCAACAGAAAGAAAGACTAGGACAAGCATGACCAGAGCTTCCAGGAACTGAGGGACATGACCTAAGCAGCTGAGAAAGACCTAAGGAGCTGAGGAAAAAAAGCTAAAGCACGGAAATCTATTCAAGAAATTATAGCAGAAAACTTTGCAAATCTAAACAAAGAAATGCACATACAAGGAGAGTCATTCCAAATCCTAAATGGACAAGGCTTGGGAAGAAGGTAGCCTTGGCCCAGTTTAGATGGATCAGTGTTAAAAGATTTAAGTAATAAAACACTGACACACATAAGCATGTAACAGAATATTGTCAGGCTTCTTAACCCAAACTGTTAGAGCCAGCAATGCATGGAATGATCTCCCTCCCTCCCTCCCTCCCTCCCTCCCTCCCTCCCTCCCTCCCTCCCTCCCTCCCTTCTTCCCTTCCTTCCTTCCTTCCTTTCTTTTTCTCCTTGAGGGTTTTGTTTGTTTTCAGGGTTTAGTTTATTTATGGTAGAAAGCATGTGTTTTGAACACAAGAGCCATAACACTCTACCCATGGTTCCTGTATGCACACAACCATGTCATAATGCCAAATCAACTTCAAAAGTTGCTATTGTCTAGAATTCCAAGTGATCAAGGTCTACAGATACTAAGATTCTTCCTCTTCTTCCTTCACACTGCAGTAGATAACCTTATTTGTTTTAAGAGTTCATTTATAATGTAAGCCTCAAACAAGCCTAGGCTTTGGTCTGTGAGCTCATATCACATCCCAGGGAAGAAGCAGACTCACCCATGTACTCACCCAAGGCTGGAGACTAAAGGTGCATTGGTTATCACATTGTAGATTTGAGATTTCTCTAGACCAAACCCTGGCAGTCACAGGTCTTTTAGGTACTTCTGGATGTCCCACAGAGTGTCTCCACTCTTCTTGAACTGAGTGACATTGTTATCCTTCAGTGTCTGTTTGATGACACTGGTTAATCCCTGCGCACCAAGGAAGCAAAGTATGAAACACTTCACAAATGTGTGAGTCATCCTTGCTCAGGGGCCACACTAATCTATGTATCAAGGCAGTCTTTTTAACCAACCCCTGGGGGGGGGAGGTTTAAGTTATATATTTTCAGTATAGAATGGTACAGAGTAAACATTACCCCTTCCAAAAAGGAATATGGGCAGCAAGGAAGGATCAGACCAGAGCATGGCCAGGCAACCGAATCTGACAACTCCATACCCAACAACTGAGGCTCCTGGTGCCATCTGCTGAGTTTCACTGGGCTCTGTAGCCTTGTCAATGTGACCCTGCCTCCTGTAGAATGGGAGACCTCCTCCTTGGCTGCTCCACCATGTATCTGTAGAGCTGCTTGGGGGATGTCCATACTCTCAGCATTTCTAATGTCCTGGGCTATCCTTTATAACTGAAGCTGCAGTTGACAGCTTTAGGAGCAGCCCAGTGAGGGGCTGCATGCCGAGAATTCAACTCAGGTCCACATTTTACCAGCTTCTGGAAGTCTTTCAGCTTGCATGACTTCAAACCCAGTACCATATGGATGGATGCAGCCACGTTACACCGCTGGCTCAGAATGGTTGCCTGACCCTGGGTGGCTGACCCTGGGACCTTTGAGACAGTCTGTTCAGGAACGAATACATGGTTTTCAAGAGGATTTTCAGTTCTGTCCCTGGGTGTGGGGTCTTGCCCTTGTGGTATCATTACTATTGTCCCAGTACAAAGTTTCTGACTGTCTTTAACAGCACCAGTCTGTCTCTCTCTCAAGATTCATTTATTGTTTACATAGTATTCTGTCTGCTTGTATGACTGCATCCCAGAAGAGGGTACCAGATCTCATTACAGATGGCTGTGAGCTGCCATATGGTTGCTGGGAATTGAACTCAGGACCTCTGGGAGAACAGGCAGTGCTCTTGCTCTTAACCTCTGAGCCATCCCTCCAGCCCTGCACCAGTCTCTTTTAAGAGTTAGATCTGCTCTGCCCGCATCTGCCTTGTTTCCTCTGTCTGCAGCTTTAACAGGGTTCATGTTCCTTACCTGAAAAGAACTGTGTTTTTCAGACCTCACCCACTTTCTTCTCCCTCCCACTTAAAGCTAGCTGAAGACAGTGAGCAGTAGCCATGCCAGAGCCTGCATGTGTCTATCACTGCAGCACTATGGGGTGGATGCAGGCTCATCCCAGGGGCTCACTGACCATCCAGCATCGCCAAAGCTTCATGTGCAAGGAGGGGCCCTCTGTGCTGGCAAGTTTTATGTCAACTTAACACAAGCTAGAGGCACCAGAGATGAGGGAGCCTCAATTGAGAAAATGCCTCCATATGATGGGGCTGTAGGCAAGCCTGTGGGGCATTTTTCTAATTAATGGGAGAAGACCCAGCCCATTGTAAGTGGTACCATCCTGGGTTCTATAAGAAAGTAGACTGAGCAAGTAATGAGGAGTAAACCAGTAAGCCCTTGACGTAACTTTCAACCATGATTGTCACATGCAGCAAAATTGCATTTTAAATTTGATGAAGACAATTAGAAATTTCAAGAAAACCGTTGACTAATTCACAACTTCCAAAGCAGCACTGCAGGAGATAGATACTTAGAGGACTTTCTGAGGAATGCTGTGGTCACTCGCTAAATAGACAGATGAGATGGAAACAATAATGGGATTCATTATAACAGTTTCCTGTGTAAAGATCCTGTTTTTCTCCTTCTCCTTCTCCTTCTTCTTTTCTCTTATTTTCTCCCACTAACCTACTGTCTTAGTTTGCTTTCTGTCGTTGTGGTAAAACACCATGACCAAAGCATGGGAAAAAGTTTACTAGTTGTAATCTGTTATCCAACTGTATTCCTGGGTGTGAACTCAAATGAGCCTAAGCACACCAGAGAGAGACTTGCACCTCTCTGTTTATTGCTGTTATTCACAGAAGCCTAGTGTTGTAGTTTGAAATAAAATGGCCCCCAAAGGGTGTGGCACTATTAGGAGGTGTGGCCTCGTTGGGGGAAGTGTGTTACTGCTTCGAGGTCTCTTTTGCTCAAGCTTCCCTCAGCGTGACAGTCAGTCAACTTCCTGCTGCCTGCAAGACATAACACTCTCAGCTCCAGCGCCATCTCTGCACTCCACCACGCTCCCCACCGTGATGATAATGGGCTGAACCTCTGAAACTGTAAGCGAGCCACCCCAGTTAAATGTTTGCCTCTATAAGAGTTGCCTTGGTCATGGTATCTCTTCACAGCAATAAAACCCAAACTAAGATATCGGGTCTCAGTGCTAAAGTATAAGGGCTGTCTTCGGGGATAATAAAAATCCTGTGAAGTTATGTAGTGGTGGGGCTGGAGAGATGGTTCAGCATTTAAGAGCATGTACTGCTCTTGCAGGGAACCTAAGTTTGGTTCCCAGAGCCCATGTCAGGCTGCTTGCAACTGCCTACACTCCAGCTCCAAAGAACTGCACCAGGGCACACAAACACACCTTATTTTAAGATTAAGAACAAGATCATTACAAAAATTATGTGGAGGTGATGGTCACACCCATGTGAATACACCAAAACCAATGAATTACATACCTTAGGATGTTAATTTCTGAGGCTGGAGCAATGGTTCTGTTAAGAGCACTTGCTGCTCTTGCAAAGGTCTTGGGTTCAGTTTGCAGGACACACATGGTGGCTCACTCCAGTGTCTGTAACTCCAGTCCCTGTGGGTCTAATGCCCTCTTCTGGCGTCTGAGGGCACTGCAAGCACATGGTGCATCTACCAATCCCTCTCTCCCCCTCCCTCTCTCTCTCTCTCTATATATATATATATATATATATGTGTGTGTGTGTGTGTGTGTGTGTGTGTGTATATACATATATATATATCATGTATATATGAAAGCACTCATAAAAATAAATAAAATATTTTAAAACTACAGTTTATAGTATGTTGATGGGAGATGTCATTCTATAAATATGTTTCTCATATTGGTTAATGAATAAAGCTCTGTTGGCCAATAGGAGAGCAAGATAGGCGGGACTAGGAGACAGGGAGGATTCGGGGATAGAGAAGGAGATTCAAAAAGTAGGACCAAGAGAGAAGAACTCTGGACCCTCTCTCCAGTAAGATAAGACCACATGGAAACACTTAGACTAATAGAAATGGGTTAATATTTAAGATAGAGCTAGCCAATAAGAAACGCTAGTAACAGGCCAACAGCTTTATATCTAATACAGCGTCTCTGTGTGTTATTTGGGGCTGGCGCAGCTGTGGGACCAGGCTGGTGGAAAAACCTCTAGTAACAGTATGTAACTCTATTAGAAATATATCAGCTACCTTTGGAATCAAGGGTAGCATGTTGTGAGCAGTTAATATCATTAAATGCCCCGTGCTTTTCTGAAGACAACTTTAAATAGTCAGGGCACAAAACAGTGGGAAGTTATTACCTGTGCACAGGGAACTCAGAGGACAAAAATGGCCACAATTGAAGGCAAACACGATGGACTTCTTCCCCACTTACAGACTGTCCTGACACAGAGACTTCAGAGAACCCCCTTACAGAAGAGTCCCCACCCCTCTGAGAAATACAGTCCCTCACTCTCTGAACGACACGTGACAATTATTCCTAAGACCATTGCTCCCACTGAGTGTGAGTGCTTATGGCTTCCCTGAGAGGTTCTAGGCAGGCTTTGTAAGGAATGTGGGACAGTGTACAGTGAGCTCTCATGGGCCTACTGAGTACCATCTCCCTGGTGTCACACAAAAGGTTTGCCACCACCCCCAAGGAGCCCATGTCCCACAGCTGGCGTCCTGTCAGCCTGGCCATGACACTGGGTTGGGTCGTGACAGCTCGCTCTCGATGCCTTTTTCTGTCCTAAGATCTGTCGCCAAGGTTCTCACTCTGCTTCTTAGTTGCGGGCTTTCAGTCGCTGTCACAGCAGAGAGATTGTGGCGTTGCTCAGGCATTCAGAGCAAGAATGTGTCAGGCCTTAGCTTCAGGTGGTATTGACAGCCTCCAAGTCTTAGCTCAGCTCTGTTGATTAGCCTCCTGGCCTCTTGCCAGAGCACAGTTGTTCCTGCACTAAAAAAAAAATGTGAACCTTCCCCTTAGCGGTGAAATGTTCAAAATCTACTGAGCATCAGCTCAGACGCTAGCTAGCTGGAGCCAACACCTCTGGAGGAGTTGGCTGCTGCAGGCTCTTGGGAACTCAGTCTGTTGATGTGTGAAAACCTGTCACCGTTACATTGTGTGGGATGAGCGGTGATGAGGGTGGAGGCAGAGGCAGGAGGATTGCTGCAAGTTGGAGATTGGCCTGGCATATGTAACAGGTTTCAGGGTTACATTGTGAGACTCTGCCTCAAAACTTAATAAAAACAGATACACGGAACTGGGCGTGGTGGCACACACCTTTAATCCCAGTACTCGAGAGGCAGTGGCAGTCAGATAGCTTGAGCTTGAGGCCAACCTGGGCCACAAAGAGACACTGAGAAACCCTGTCTTGGAAAAGCAAGCAATCAAAAACAGGTAAATGAAAGGGAGGGTTATGTTTCCTAAAAGGAGTTTTAAATGTTAGTTTCTTTCATTCTTTTTTTTTTTTTTTTTCCTTTCTTTGCTTTTTCCTGTTAAAGCGCAAGTGTCTGTCTGAGAAGTGTTTGCATGTGGCCATAGTGAGGCCTGCTGGGTACACAGCTGGGACAGAGCCGGGACAGACCTGGTGGAGCAGGGAGAAGTAGAAGTCAGCCAGACCCATCGCTAATGGGGTCACCAGGTCTCACTCCCCTCCGCTCTGTCCTCCACTGTGAGTGGTGAGCCTGGTACTCTGACTTTCATGTATGCAGGCTACTAAGACTAACCGGAGCCACTCCCACAAGGGACAGGGTGTCCTCAAGGAATGGTGGCAGCCAGCAGCCTTGGTCTGGTAATCTCCTCGTACCTTTCTGGCACATAGTTAACCAAAAGGCCAAATCTGTGTCCTGAATCTTGCCAGCCATATCACCTGGATCAGTGCTCTTTGACCTAGCCCAGCTTGGAGTTGTGGGAACAAGTAAAACTTTGCAGGTCGGAAACAGCCCGAGGCTGCTGATTTGCTATTGCAGGGCTGTGCACACTTCCCTTGGACTTAAGTACTTGCTAAGTGTTAGGCAATGGGCCAGACCCTGGGGCCAGTCTTCATCCTCAAGTAGCTGGCTCTCTCTGGTGTAACAAACCATTATAAGACCCAGCCAAGTGTTAAGGTCACTACTCAATGTGAGATGATGAGGCAACAAAAAGAAGTCTACTAAACCAGCAGGCTGAATGGAATGGATGGATGAAGGCAGTTCCGTGGAAGGACGAGACCTTTATCAGCGAAGTTTGAAGAATGGGTCAGAACGATGCTTTCCAGCAAAGTAGAGACTGGAAGGTGTAGGCAGGTAGGCGTTATTGAGGCATAAAACCTGGACAAGGAACGGAGGTGAATGGCAGAATAGCTCAAGAGAGAAACTGCTGGTGAGGGCAGCTGTCTTGGGAACTGATGTTTTCCCTTAAAATCCCCCAGTTACCGTAGCCATGAATGGCACTGGTTATAGCAAACCCAGCCTGGGGGCAGGGCTAAACGCCTGCTAAGGTGGATCTGTTCCTTGCTTTGGTGTAGAGGGAAAAAAACAGTATGAATTTCATAAAGACCATGTGGAATTCTGGGTAGCAAATGGCTAGGTGAAGTCTGGACAGAAAAGATGGGAAGACCGGTCACAAGGTGGAGGTCCTGAAGAGATGAGGGTAACCCAGGGGTGTGGGCACAAGAGTTGTTTTTCTGCCAGACAACACCTACGTAAAAGAGACAACTCCCTCTGGTGGTCAGCCTCTCTTTCGGGGCTTACAAAGTGGCCCCTGTGACAGGGCCGAGGACAGACCCAGGGGTTCTAAGCTAGTGTGACTGCTGACTGTCAGGCAGCCATCCGATCCTCACTCCTGAGTTGATCACCTTTCCAGTGTTGGCCTGAGGGTTGCTTTTTTTTTAGTATCTGATCATCTGCTATCTTATAGCCGCTCAGAAGCCCAAAGGAGGTTCGACAGTGGAACGTGGCCACTGGGACCCATTGCTCTGCTATATATCAAATCGGTAAAAGCATTAGTCCCGAGGGGGGTGGGGTGGGGTGGGGTGGGGTGGGGCGGGGCTCACTGAGAACTGAACCAAGGTTCCGGTTCAAAGACAATACAGTGGGGCTGGTTACTGGCTTCCAAACAGGGGTGGGTGCTGCTGTGTGCCCAGGTGGCAAAAGACATGGGCCAGAGGTCCAGCGTAGGCATAAGGCTAGTCTTTCTCACCAGCTGCTCACCAGATCACTTGGTCAGTACGGGGGTCTTCACCTGGTGATACTAGAAAGTAGTCTGGCAGCAGCCATGCTGTGACATGGCAGGTCACTGGAGGGTTCTCTCACTATCGAAGCTACAGTGGTAGACTTGTCTGTCTGATGATCAGGAAACCTAGAGCAGTTGTTAAAGGGAGATAACGGGGGCCATTTCAGCTTTGTGGCCTCCTTCAGCCGTGAGCTGGACTGCCGTTTGTCCTGTTAACTTCCTGGCACACAGATTTTTTTTTCACTGGATTATGATTGTCTACCACTTTGATGACTCGGTGGCAGAATGGACGCCATGTGGGGCATTGATCAGTCAGGGTGATGTAAGGAGTGGACCATCTGGGGAGCCTCATCATCTGGTGATTTCAGGGAAATGTGTGGTTCGTGGTTCTGTGTGCATTTGGACTCGGGACGCCAGCGTGGTTCAAGTGCGTGGAGTCTGGCTAGTGTGGTTCTTGCACAACCTAGGAACTAGGGGAGTTAATGGTCCTGGGACAAACAACGGAGGAGGACAGAAAGCGGTTAGTAAATGTCCTCGCCTTACATGTCACAGCCAGGCGACAAATGTCCCATTCTGTGTATTTTAGTTGGGCAGTTCTGGGAGGCATTCTCAGGAGACCCCAGGGGACATGCCCACTGATAGCGGTGGCTTTGATTTTCCCTTCATTTTCCCACTCTCCCACGGTCCCTCGCTCCCATTTCCCGGGGTCTCCCTCTCAGTTCACCTGATTGTAACATGCTGGAGAGATATACAGGGGAAGCTGGCAGTAGGTGTTGGCCTCAGGAGTTTTGGGGACGTAGATTTCTATATTAGCTTACCGTGCTTGTAGTCACACAGGTTTAGGGAAAGCTTATCTAAAAAGAGCCATGGAAGGAAGAAATCCCTTCAAAGACAGAGGTTCTTAACCAGGTGCCATTGTATCACACTGAGTACAGGTGGTGATGCTTAAGGCATTTTGTGTGTGTGTGTGTGTGTGTGTGTGTGTGTGTGTGTGTGTGTGTAGGGGGTGGGTGCTCCTACTGGTATCTACTGACCAGCCAGCAGGGCCATTGCTAGCAGCCTGTAACATGCAAGTCGGGCCCCAGGAGGAACTCCCTAGCTCCAGAGCCAGCGGCACTGATATAGTTGTACTGCTCCAAGGGGATTACAAGGCAGCAGTAACTAACATCCCCTTTTACCCAGCCTTCTGAGCGCCCCACCCCAAACAGGCCTGGCTCATATTGTTAGAGTGCACAGTTGATAAGATTGCCTTGTATTAGAGCTGTTCTGTGACAGGTGGCATTATGGTTAAGACAGTGAAAGTGTATTTTCTATTAGACAACACATTTCTGATGGGGAGTTGGGTTTAGGGACCAGAGGATTTATACCCAGACCCATTGACACTACCCACCAGAGGCCCCACTCTGCAAAGACTACTGTCTGGTCCCAGCTCCGCCAAGTACAATGGGTAGAAAAGTTGAAAGGCAGATGGAGAGAGGTGAGAGGGAGGCCTAGCTGATTGCACCTTGCTCTATCCCCTCTCCCTGTTTCCAGAGAGCTGGACCAGAAGTCAGAAGGCCCAGCTCTGGAACTGGCCGAACTGCCATCAGTCTTGGGATCTCAGGCCTTGTGGTGAGCAAGGCCGGGGAGGTGGGCACCGAGAGTCAACAAAACGGGCTGTGGTTGCCGCCACCTCAGAGCTATTTAGTCTGGTCTGCACATCTCATTTCCTCTGTTGTCTTTGCACCATGAAAAAGACAGGGCCTTAGTGTTGCCTGCCCGGGTGTTCTTCAGCGTCAGTCACCTGACTGTTTACCAAGGACCATACGGGGTCTGGATGAAGGCAGAAATGGGGATTCCCCTCAAGGAGCTCCCTGTACCTGGAAAGAACAAACGACTGTGGACCTATCGACCAGCTCACACAGAAGAATGGGCGTGGTGACCAGGGCATGTTTGTTTTGGGAATCAGAAAACAAACTTTGTTTGCTTCTCTTTGTTGCTGAGACAAAAGACCATGGCCAAAAGCAACTTAGGGATTAAGGGGTCTGCTGTCTTACACTTCCTGATTCCAGTCCTTTGAGGGAAGTCAATGCAGGGACTCAAGCAGCAGAAACCTAGAGTCAGGTCTCTTCCATACTAGCCAGCATACATTATTTTAAAGTGTGTTTTTTCAGAAGACTAATGTGATACTCTGTTTTGAAGAAATTGTTACTGTTTCCCCCACGAAGCCCAGGCGATAGTTCCTTTAGGGCTCTCCTGCGCCACAGCTCCGCTGCAATGTCGCTGGTGCCCAGCAGAGGCCGACTTCGCTCTTCCCAGCTCCTCCATGGCAGCCGCTTCCTGTGGAGACCGACCTGGAGGCCATTTCTCTAAGCGATGCTTGGCAAACTTTTGGCCAGTGACCCACAGGAACACATGCACATTTCGACGCACTCCGGAATTAATCTCACGTGTGTTTGTCGGAACAACACTGCTTATGGTCCTCTGCCCTCGGCTCTTTCTAAGACTCAGTTATTCCAAAGAATACTGGTAACACGCACATGACTGATCTGGGAGCAGAGTCCTTGTTCTGAGACCCAGTGGGATTGTAGGCTGTGGAGGAGGGGAAGAGTGTGCTTTGGGGTTGCCTGGAAAAGGGTGTTCTGGTACAATGGCTATAAACGTAAGCCCACACTACCACTGTCTGTCTGGAGCCAGCTGGGATGGGATGAGTCACTGCAGCTACACTCTACCCATGTCAAGGTACCCTTGTCCTGCCTATAGGAAGCCTGTATGTGAGGCTCTGAAGACATGGTCCAGGCTCTGCAGGCCCTCTGTGAAAGACAGCTCTGGTCATCCTCACCACTCCGTTTCTACGCTGACAGCCACAACGTGGAGCGTGGACTTTGTCTAAGTGCCTCGTGATTTCATTGAGTGTGACCAAGCAAAGAGCTCTGGGCTGGCAAGTGTGACCAGGACTCATTGTGATCAGCAGTGCATGCTCTGGGAATACATGGACACCCAGAGGAAACCCGAGCTCCAGGGCTCCGGCATCTGAAGTGACAGCAACCACACCTCACCGGAGTGGGGGTGGGGTGGGGGTGTCACTTGTTAGAAGTGTACATGCCGGGACTATGGCTCGAGTGCAGAGTCAGACTCGGGGCAGAGGCCGGTGTGGGTTTCTGTTGCCCTTCCTGTGGTTCTGGTGCCGCCCGCATTCCGAGTGATGAACTTCACCTGGAGGAGAATTTTAGTCAAAGCCACACCTGGGGTGGTTTAATCGCATGTCCAGGAATGGGGTCGGATTTCAGTGCCAGGGCATAACCAGGGCTTCAGCAACATGTGCCATGCACAACCGCTGAGTTGTGCCTCCCGCCCTAAACATCTACATGTTTTAAGATTCCCAAATGATGCCACTGTAGCAAGAGGGGGAACCTCTGTCTTAAACCCGACCTGGAGCAGTGTGTAGGCGCCAGCAAGCAGGGATAGTAACTGTAGTAGGGATTTGTTAGTAGATACGGGCTTACAGGATGAGGTGCCTTGAGGGGAGCTGCTTGTGCTCACAGAGGGCTCCAAAGAATCTATAATCTACATAATGTTTAAGAAATTGGACTATGAGATCAGTCACCTGTGTGCAAATCCTGACGCTATCCCCACTAGTGGTGTGAGCACCTCCTGATGCTATTATCCCCACTAGTGGTGTGGATGCTATCGAGTATCTTACCCTCTTAGCTGCTCTTGTACGCAGGCTCTGTAGGAATAGGAATTCAGAATTTCTGGAGTGTGAGTTGCAATCTTGGGCTGAGATAACAGGCCAGGAAAAGCTAGAATGTTTGAGGAGCTCAGTGTAGAAAGAGATGACACTGGAGAGGGGAGGGGTCAAAGTCACAGATACCCCTGGGCTTAGGAAGCCACTGGAGATGACAGGTGCTGAGGAGCCACACCTGGGGTGGGGTATGTGTGCTGGGGTATGTGTGGAGAATTTTCCAGAGAGCAGCAAGCAGAGAGAGGACCGTGACCCAGGAGGGCTAGCGCAGGTGCAGGTGTGACAGCGCCTGTCAGTGGGCGACTGGGGAGCTGCTGAGCTTGGACACACGTAGTCTGCTGTGGAGCAGGAAAGGAGAGGAGGCGGGGGGGGGGCACCCTGGATGCCCAGTGCCAGGGTTCCATTTTCCTCTTCATTTCCTCGAGGCTGGGTCTGGGGCACACCTCCTCCTGGCAACCGTTTGTTCTGGAATGACTTGGGGTTGAAGGTCAGGAAGACCCATCCAGGCAGGGTTACTTCTTGCCGCTGGAATATTGTTCGAATCTGTGGATTCTCATCTCCAGGACAGCATACCCTGCCGTCAGTCACCCATTCCTCCACAGACCAGCCACGCCTCCCCTTGACACCCTCCTGGCTGGTGGTCTAGAGACAAAAGCAGTGGCAGAGTTGGCACAGGGCCATGTCTGTCCCCGTGTGGCTCTGAGAAGCTGACAAGGAGCTTCTAGGTCCCCGCCCTCCCCGGATGCCTCTTCCAGTGTGTTGTCAGGCAGAGGCTGGCTGAGGCCCCCTGACTGGGTTGGGAGGGAAGCAGAATCCAATTATTAGCCTGGAAGGCCTTGGTGAGTATTAGATTAGCAAATTGTCTGCCGGGTCTAGACCCTCAGGGTGCTGCAGGAGGGACAGAAGGAGGCACAATCTATTCGCTGTGTCACCCTCCCAGGCCCCAGGGGCGGGGTACACCTCAACAGTTTCAACAACATAGTATGGTTCCTCTCCAAACTGCTGAGAGCTGGAGGCTGCGGGGCCAGGCCTTCTCAGCCTCTCCAGCCAGTGTCTCCCAGTGCCAGAGCGAAGGTGAAGGATGCTGCCAGCGCTCACCAGGGGGCTGGACCACAGCTGACACTGAAGAAAAGGCATGGGGGGGGTCCCACTTCCTGTGGCCCATGGCCTTGCTGGCCGGTATAGGAGGTGCTAGGAATTCTAAGCTGAGAGCCCCAGAAATGATAAGTGTGGTGGCACCTGCCTTTAATCCCAGCACTTGGGAAGCCAGCCTGGTCTACAGAGGCTGAGGATAGTCAGGACTATACCGAGAAACCTTGTCTGGGGTGGGGGAAGAAAAAGAAAGAAATGGGCCTTTGCACAGTGAAACCCAGCCGCTGTGTGCTGAGTAAGGGCTGCTGAGCAATACACGGACCAGAACCTCTGGAAGTCCGTCCACCCCTTAGCCAGCGGAGATGACAGTTAGTAACAGCTGTGTTCGAGTGACGAGGACTTTAGTTCCCTATGACACAGCAGTGAGTGAACAACGCTCCTGGTCACAGCAGCTCAGGTCACGTGTGAATGCCCTCTTCGTTTCCGGTTGAGCGTTCCGGAGAGAGGAGGCCACTGGCTGGTCCTGAAGGAACAGAGGAGAAAGTGCTCGGAGGATGGGTGCTTCAAGAAAAGAGAAGGGGCTAAGCAGCCAGAGGGAGCAAAATGTCCTAATTTCAAAACGGGAAGGATCCAGCGTTTGGCGTCTAAGCTTAATGCCACTCAACAGCACTCTGGAATTATTAAACAGATGGCCCGTGAGCTCGGTACAAAGAACATGCTCATTCCAGAATAGTTCATTAAGTCATGGCAAGCCATATCCGGGGAGTTCTGTTACCAAAGGATTTCCACTTTCTCCACATATTTATGATCAGCCAGACAGGAAAAGCAAAGACTCTTTGGCAAACTGCAGAACACAGTTCCCCAGGCTGCTGTGTGCACATGAGGGAGATGTGAGCAGGGAGGGGGCGTTGTAGCTGTGGCCTTGGAGCCTGGGTTCAGTCACCAAAAGGCCAGAGGATATCCTACATGTCACACATTTACATTACAGCTTGTAACACTATCACAATTACAGTTAAGAAGTAGCAAATAAATAATTTTCTGGTCGAGGAACTGTATAAAGGGTTCCAGCATTAGTGTGCTGGTTTGTAAGAAAATGGCGTCACTATTAGGAGGTGTGGTCTTATTGGAGGAAGTGTGTCTATGTGGAGTCTGGCTTTGAGGTCTCATATATGCTCAAGCCACGCCTGTGAGACAGACCACTTCCTGTTGCCTGTGAGTCAAGATGTAAGGACTCTCAGCTCTAGTACTGTGTTTGCCTGCATGTCACACCGTGATGATAAATAATGGTCTAAACCCCTGAAAATGTAAGCTGCCCAGTTAATTGCTGCCGTGGTCATGGTGTCTCTTCACAGCGACAGAGATCCTAAGACAATCAGGAAGGTTGAGAACCACTGGACTAAGGTCTGTGTATCTGTAGGTGAATTCCTAGACTCAGAAAGAAGTAGGCTCAGTTACCACTGAGGCAGAGGAGCGGGCTATAAAACTGCATGCTCTGGGCTTTCTTAGCAGCACACAACTGAGTATATTTGCGTTGAAGAGAGATGGCAGGAAAATGATTGTTAAGGCTCGCACCGTGGGAGAGGCTTTACATCGTAGGACTGTTTTGATTTCTCCAACTTTCCTACAATTGACTTGCTTTCAAATCCAATAAATGTCAAGTTAAAGACGTGTCTCCCACGTGTGCGAGGATGCTTTCTTTGCTGACAGTAGGTTAGGGTGTGGAAGACAGAAGAGTTTTCTGGGTAGATGTTTGAGATGGGATTGGCCCGGGGAGGGTCTTGAGAGTCAGGCAGCACTGTGTAGATTTAGGGTACATTCTGCTGGTAACTAATGACCTGGTTTGCTGAACCAGATTCAGGTCTGCAATCTAATAAACAGCATATGATTCCCATGCCTTCCTATGATCTTTACTACAAACCACTGGAGAAAATGGCGTTTCATTGCAGCCACTTTCCAATGTCCAGCCTATGCTGCAGGCTGGGCTTCGTGAGGTCCTGGGGCAGTGAACCCAACAACAGGGGCCAGAACTTCAGTCCTTACTACCCTGATCCTCTGTGCCTGCTGCCCCCACCCCTCAAGGGGCTTGGAATAAATCATTTTGTGGCCACATCTACACTCTGCTTGCCTTGGACTTGACCCTCTGGGCTGGGGACTGGTTGGGAGGGCAGCATCAGCCTGTCCCCAGCTCAGCAACAGGCAACTTCTGAAGCTATTTCTCCTTGAGTCTGATGGGCACGGGCCTGGGAATGGCAGTCCTTGGGGGTGGGGGAGAACAGCCTCGGGCTGTGGGTCCTTCTTACCATACATGAGCTGTGCAATTCACTGCAGCCTACGCTAAGATACTATTGGGGCAGTGTGAAGACAGTTAGGTGCCGTTTAGAAAGTTTCCCAGGCAAACCTGATACGCATCCATTGTCATGGGGCTCCTGGAACGGCTACAAAGAGCCAGGTCTGTCTGGGGGTCAATGGAACCACTTGCTCTGGAGGTACATGGAGCCAGGGCTGGGGGCCAGACCACGTGAGGCAAGTCGTTGCCCAGTCCTCACAACTGACCTGACTGTGGGCAAGTCACTCAACCCTGCTTATCTACATAGTGGAAATGGAAGCCCTCGACTTGAGTGGGATAGTGCTCTGAGGGCGGATGTGACACATGCCAACCGGAATGTGAGCTACTGCTGCTGCTTCCAGTGCTGGCCATCGGAAGGGACACTCTCCAGCAGGTCTGTGTGGCTGGGCCCCCTCCCTCCGCGCAGTCAATGAATGGAAAGAGAGAGGCTCCTCATGAAATCCAGCCTGGTCAGATCCCCTTTCAGCCGGAGCTGGGGACTACCCTCCTTTGTCTGGATCTGGGAGGATGGCTTGGGGCACTGAAATGTCTGGGGGCACTGTGCCTGGCTGTCCCCTACACAGACAGCTTTTCCTTTTCAGGATAAACAGGTGGGGAATCTGGAACTGAGCAGGCTGCTGGGAGAGGCCAGAGGGCTGGGGCTGGAGAGGGGGAATAAGGCCTCCCCCGCTTTTTTTTTTTTTTGCCTTATCAACAGCCCCTCTAATTAGATTCCACTAATGCTAAACCCCTCCCACTCCCAAACCCCTCCCACTCCCAAACCCCTCCCACTCCCGAAGGACCTCCCACTCCCAAACCCCTCCCACTCCCAAACCCCTCCCACTCCCGAAGGACCTCCCACTCCCAAAACCCTCCCACTCCCAAACCCCTCCCACTCCCAAACCCCTCCCACTCCCGAAGGACCGCCCATCCAGGCCATCTGGGTTAAATAAACTCTCACTGACAGACACAAGATGGAGGGATTTGTGTTTAACAGAGCAATACCTTGTGGTGGCCCAGGCTGGAGAGTACAAGGTGACTGGCATCCTCCTGTGCGGCCCCTGAGGCTGAGGAAGCACAGTTATCACAGAGAGAGAGAGAGAGAGAGAGAGAGAGACAGAGAGAGGGAGAGAGAGGGAGAGAGAGAGGGACAGAGGGAGAGACAGAGAGTGAGAGAGGGAGAGGGATAGAGATAGGGAGGGAGGGAGAGGGAGAGGGACAGAGAGGGAGGGGGAGAGAGAGAGACAGAGAGAGAGAGGGAGAGAGAGAGAGGGACAGAGGGAGAGAGAGAGACAGAGAGAGGGAGAGGGATAGAGATAGGGAGGGAGGGAGACAGAGAGGGAGGGGGAGAGAGAGAGAGATCCGTGTGTGTATACGGGATCTTGTCGGCTATGGGAACCTCAAGCGAGCCCACTATTCTCTTCCCGATTCCACTTTCCACGCTAACGCCACCATCCTCCCGCGAGCCCGGAGCTAGGGAGCTGGGCAGCGATTGAACTCAGGTCTCCCCTCCCAAATTCCTGGTGGGCACTGGGCAGTGGCCGTGGGATTAGGAAGGGGCCTTAGTTAGCTAGTCCTGTAGGTCTGCTTCTCCTGCCTGTGCCTGGTGTAGGCTTGGGGCCAAACCTACGGTGTGTGTCCTTCTGCATGGGTTCGCTGTTTCGTCATCCTGGAGCTGGGGAAGACAGGACAAAAGGAAGAGGTTTCTCTGGTTTTGTGTTTGTTTGTTTGTTTGTTTGTTTAAGCAGCATCTGGCTATGTAGCCCAGCCTGGCCTCAAACCTGCAGTGTTCCTGCCTTTTCTTTCAAAGCGCTGGGATTTCAGGCATGCGCCGCCCCCCCCCTCCGCCCTCCCCCTCTCCAGAGCTGGCTGAGTTCGTGGGATAAGCTGCCATCCTGTAGTATCTATCCCCTCCTCTTCTGAAATGCTTGCTGGTTGGCCCCCCCCCATCTCTATAACCCCCAAAGGTTGACTTGACCAGATGGCGTCACGAGAGCCACAGCATCCATGCCAAGTGTGACAGGGTCCAACCGTGCATCGAGGGGAGCAGGTTTTAGGACCTCAGCACTTTGTTTCAGAGAACTCGGCCCCTGTATCCTCACTTGGCCTGCGCTGGACAGCAGCCTCTGTGTTCTAGCCTCAGATTGCTGATGCGGAAGCCGCTGTCCTTCCTTTCCACACCCACAGACAACAGTAACAGATTTGATATATGCATGGCCACATGGAGGAGCTTAAAACAGAGTGGGAGAAAACACTGGGGGGGGGAGGGGCATAGCCATCCATTCATATTAACTGAGCAAGACTGTGCATTTATAGAAACCACAAAGCCTATTAGAAAGGTACCCAGGGAGGGAGAGAAGGGAGCGGTTGTGGCTCAAAGGAAAGGAGAAGGGCAGAGGGAGAAGGTGCCTCACAAACCATTGCTGAACTGTTTCTAGGTGTAAAATTGGGATTTGTTAAATATGTGTAGGTAAGCATAAAGTCTACATGGTTTTCAAAAATGAGAAAGTATAGCTAGATGTGGTAGTGTCCACCTGTATATACCCATAACCCAAGAGGCTGAGGCTGGAGGGTCACAAGTTAGGGGCCAGCCTAGGTTACATAGCAAAACTTTATTTCAAAAAGGGTGTGGGAGGGGGCTTGGCACGGCTCAGTGGTCAAGTAGTGTGTGGGGATTATACTGGTTAATACACGTTTTAAACCAGGATTTCATTGATGGGTGGATGGATGGGCGGATGGATACAGCTTCAGTCTTGCTATAAAGCCAAGATAGGCCTTGAACACCCGATCTTCTTGCTTCCACCTCTCAAGTGCTGTGATTATAGGCATGTACCACCTTACCTGGTTATCCCTCTTTATCATAAAGATCATCTTAAGCTTTGCACCATAAAGGGCAAAGACAGATGCAAAAGTTGCTCTAAATCATGACAAACAGGGCTGGAGGGATGGCTGGGTAGTTAAGAGCGCTTGTTCTTGAAGAGGACTCGGGTTTGATTTGCAGCACCCACAGGCACCCAACTACTACTGTGTATTCCAGTTCCGGACGATCTGATCCTTCTTCTGACCTTCAGGCACCAGGCATGCATGTAGTTCACATACGTGCATGTAGATGAAGTACTCATACAATAAAATAAATCTTGAAAAATGGCAGGAACACAAAAATAAGTGTGTCTGGGGGGGGGGGAATCGAGAAAGGAAGGAAGAGGTGGGGGGGGGAGGCAGACAGGAAGTACTGGGAATCAACTCCACATGATCAGTCATGGCCCCATGAATCCTGAGTTTACGATTGGATCCCTTAAGCTGTTATGTTGTCCTTTCTCTGTCTCTTCTAAGCTGTGACTATTCCAGGCATTGCATCTCTAGGATGGTTCCAAGTTGGCCCTTGCACAATTCATAACAAATATAAAAATGAGGTACAGGAGCAGAGATGGACCAGTGGTTAAGAGTATATACTGCTTTTGTAGAAAACCCAACATCTGTTTGGGGTGGCTCTCAGCCATTTGTAACCACATCTCCAGGGGATTTGATGCCTTGAGCCTCCATGTCTTTGTTAGGGTTTCTATTGCTGCAAAGAGACACCGTGACCAAGGCAACTCTTATAAAGAAAACATTTAATTGCGATGGATGGCTTTCAGTTGAAAGGTTTAGTACATTATCATCATGGCAGGTGGCATGCAGGCAGACATGGTACTGGAGAAGGAGCTAAGAGTTCTACATCTTGACCCACAGGCAACAGGAAGTGGTCTGAGACACTGGGTGTGGCTTGAGACCTCAAAACTCATCCCCACCTCCAACAAGGCCATACTTACTCCAGCAAAGCCATACCTCCCAATAGTGCCACACCCTATGAGCTTATGTGTGTCAGTTACACTGAAATACCACGGGTACCCACACTCATGTGCACACACCCACACCGACACCCACACATACACACACTTTAACAATATAAAAGAAGTCTTTAAGAATAAAACTAGATACTTACTAGTTAGTTTTTGTCAGTTTGACCCAAACTATAACCTCTTGGGAAGAGGGAACTACCTCCATCACACTGGCCTGTAGTACATCTTCCTGATTAATGTTTGAGTGGGCAGTACCACACTGGGCTGGTGGTCCAGGGTTGTATAAGAAAGCAGGCTGAACAAACCACAGGAACAAGCCGGGAAGCAGCAGCCCTTCCTGATCCTGCCTTCAGATTCCTGCTCTGACTTCTCTGAGCAAGTGTAAGCTGAAATAAACCGGTCCTTCCCCAAGCTACATTTGGTCAGCCTTTTATCCTAGCAACAGAGAAGCAAATGAGGACAGAATCCTATACAAAAATATGCAAAAGATGTGAAGAGATAATTTACCCAAACATAAAATCAGTGTAAGAATATCCCTCAAGCAAAGGAAAAGAAACTCAGCTTTATCAATGTTAAGAGAAATACCAATTATAGGAGCCAGATGAGAAGGCTATTTGAAAGTCTGAGGCACAGGGATTCAGAATTTAAACACTCTGCAGGCTTGAGGAAGTTATGTTACAACTACAGCTCCTTATTGCCAAGACTCAAGGCACTGTCCCAGCCAGTGTTTCAAAGAGCTTGTGCCCATATTTTACCATTATGAGCCTCAGTCAACACTATGTTCCAGAGGTGAGGCTCTTCCCCTGCTTACCCAGGGGAAGGCCTGCGATTGGTACAGACACAATCCTTCATTTGCATGAGAAGCTGTGCCTACTAATTGGTGCAAACACTGACTGCCAACTTACCTCCTGTTGTGGTTAATGTTAATTATCGGTTTGACAGAGCCTTAAATCATCTGGGAGAAGGGGCTCAGGGCATGCCTGTAGGGCATTACTTTAAATTAATTGAGGTGGGAAGACTGGTGCATAATGGGAAGGGAATCCTAGACTGTATGAAGTAGAAAGTGAGCTGTTTCCCATTCTGTTTCCTGACCTGCAGCCGTGGCAAGACCAGCTCCTCAGGGCTCTGCCACTGTGATGCCCTGCCATGGTAGACTGTACCTGGTATTCGAAGCCAGAACTAAACCTTTTCTACCCTAAGTTGGTTTTGTCAGAGGGTTTTATCACAGCAACAGAAAAGTAACCGAAACTTTCCCTTCCGACTACATAAACAAGCTGTTGGGCTCACTTTTTCAG